>NC_050098.1:76558206-77808206 GCF_902167145.1 Zea mays | reverse complement strand
ACAATTTTAATTTTTGGCACGAACAAAAGTGACATAAATTTTAAAATAGAGCAAGTCAAATTATTTAATTTTGTTTCAAACTATGAAGATCAATTCAAAAACAAGGCCAAGTTCAAGTCAAAATATTTTAAAATGGAACACGAGAAATTTCCGAGCAACATCGATTTAAATTTTATCAAATTTTTTGGATCTCTCGTTGTAACGGTCGCGAGCTGTTTGATGTAAAACTAATTAATCGTAGTGGAGAGATTAAAACTTAGTTTATTTATTTGATTATTTATTTTCTTCATGCGTCATGTTAGTTAAAAAAAAGAAGGAAATCAAATTAAAGCAAAAAGGAAAAGGAAAAGAAAACAAAAAGGAAAAAAGGGACGAATGGATGGTTGCTCTAGAAGCGCACACAGCGGCCCACACGCTACCGTCTGCTATGGTGTTGACGTGGCGACCGCTGCGCATGGCCAGTGTCTGGCCGCCCCTCTCAGCCAATGTCTGTCACGACAAGTAGATAAGAGCTGCGCCAGACGCGGTATTTAAAATAGACTAAAATATTCGACTTATATGGTAACTCTAATATTTTAGTATTATATGGAATTTAAAACTATTTTTTTGCAATGTTATTGTTGACGCTTTTTCGGAGCGCCAAATACTCAAGAAGAACCGGCGACGGTGCTCTCTGGTCAGGCGCGGACGGTCCGCGGCACGGAGCCGGACGGTCCGCGACCTGGCGCGAGGCGGCGGTGCTCTCTGGTCAGGCGCGGACGGTCCGCGACCTGGTGCAGGAGCTTGGGTCCTCTGCCTAACGGCCGGACGGTCCGCGCCCTGAGGCTGGACGGTCCGCGCGTGCGCAGGGGCGGCGGAAGTCGCCGACGGCGGCCTGGATCTCGCTCCCGGGAGGGACCCCGTCGGGGAGGAGAGATCCTAGGGGTTGTCTAGGCTCGGGCCGGCCGACCTAGACTCCTCCAATCGGCGTAGAGTCGAAGAGAGGCGAAGAATTTGGGGATTGAGAGGCTAAAACTAAACTAGACTAGAACTACTCCTAGGATAAAATGCAAATATAAGTTGTATTGATTCGATTGTTGATTACAAATCGGCCGTATACCTCTCTATTTATAGAGGAGGGGGCTGGACCCTTTACAAACTAATTTCCGAGCTTATCCCATGATTTTAGCTAACAACCGTAGCACAAAACTCGGAACCCTAATTTGTTCTGCGCACGCGTGGACCGTCCGGCCCACAGGCGCGGACCGTCCGGCCTCAGGGCCGGACCGTCCGCGCGCTCAAATTGGTGCTCAACAGTTATTAAAAAGTATTATGAAGTATTTAAATAAAATTTTGTATATTTTTTATATGTATTACTTTCTCTCTACAACGAAAAAAAAGAAAAAGAACATCCGAATCCATATTCGGATAGACATCCGAATTTTATATCAATTATTTAAAAAGATATAGAAAAAATTTAAAGTGTATTTTTTTTTGAAAATTAATAGACTGAATGCTAAAAATAAGAATATAAATTTATATAACAAATTATATATATTATTTGTTAATAATCGAAGAAAGATGATAAAAAATTTGAATAAATATTCGAATTTATCCCTACTTTAAAATGGACATCGTCCCTCTGCCTGCGCAAGCCCCCTGCTGGTTCTCTCTACTGCGTCTCACTCCCCAAGCTCGCGCCCAGATTCTTCAACCTCCTTGCTGCTTCCCTGTTCCTATGGCCGCCGAGCCCTAGCTCGGTCTCCTCTGTCCATGCCGACTCCCCACAACAGCAAGGCAGGCTGGCGCCTTTCCCAGTCCGAGCTCCTTTCTCCCAAGCGCCACAGGAACAAGCTCCCTGCTCCTCCACGTGAAAAGGAGCAAAAAGACCCCTGTCCCTATGACAGGTGGACCCAGGGCCATGTTCAACGGTGCTCATAAATTCAGATTTCTGCATTTTCTTTAAAAATTCATATATTTTGTTTGGTAGCTTATAAAATAACGAAACTTAATTTGTTGACTTTGTAAAAAAAATTTGTCTGCCAAGTAGATCTATAAGTTAGCATATTTTAGTAGACATTTTCAGCTGTACAAATTTATTTTGGAAAGAGGTTTAGAAACAACTTAACTTGCTTCTCTCCATATTTTCAATTTTAGATGTCTAAAAATGATGAGATTTACTTTGTTGGTTTGGTGGTGATATTCTCCATCAAGAAAAAAAATATAAAACCTATATATTGTTTGTTGTTCTCTTAATGTATTAGTTCAATCTTGTTAAATAGGCAAAAAATGATTGATTTGCTAGTTATTTTTGGATCTATGCTCCACATGGCTTAAAATTTTTACAGTAGACTCTATTTATGATGATTAGTGACTAGTAAACATTTCACGAGTTTTGGTACACGTATCACTGAGTTAGTGATTTAACTTGTTTGATGCATATTAAGTGATTTTAAATGATTTATAAATAATATATGGATGTAAATATGAAAAATGGTGTTCAACTGTTTTTGCACGATGTTGTAGTAGTTTAAGGAATCTTAATATAGGCATGTATCCATAGAAAATAATTAGTTTTAGATTTAACTTGCTCTCACATGCTTTATTGCATTAACAAATAATTCTTTTTGTAGTAATTAATGTATAAAACATGAGCATGTGAAATGTGTACATTAGTCATGATTTGTTATCATCAATACCTCATAAAAATCCCAGCCTAAAATTAGATAGTCTCATATGGTGCTAAAATATTATCTAGTATATAATTATAAGAAGAGTTAAGGGAAGGATTAGAAGTAAGCAAACCATGCATGTCTCTGGGAATGTTTGAGTGGTGCCTTAATATAAATTAGAGAGTTTATGGTTATTTCATGATAGCTTAGAGCAAAGTAATTGTGGTGCTTCATTATAATTTTGTGTGGTAGTCAAGTATTGTTGCATGAGCTAAAATTTGCTGCATGTATGTTCTCTGATTTCAATGATAATTTATTGAAGCAAATTATCTTTTCTTTAGATGTGATCTATACAAAAGATGTAGTTAACTTCCATATCTGGCTGGTCCTAAAATTTCATGAGTTCAGGATAAATGGTTTAGGAGTTGTGCTTGTAGCAACATCATTGTCAAATGCTTGTTTGTTCTCTGTGTGCATCTGAATGATTGAATTGTTTGACTAAGTTAAACATAGAATCACTTCTTACTGATTTTAGAAGAGTTGTATTGCTTTCTCTAATCTTTCTAAAAAGTATAGAATGACACATCTAAAACCATATGTATGGTTGTTTATAGTTGCCTATTGAAATATGTCCAAACCTGAATAGCCATGCTTCTTGGTGATATTTGAGCTAGTTAATTGCAAAATCATCTTAAGACGACCATAAGAAAGTTGTAGATAATGTTTTTATTTCTTGTGTTAAAATCTCATGATCATAGATCAGGTAGTTTAGGAGTTATAGATTTTACAAGTTGATTGTCGGGTTCTGTTTGTTCTCGGGACAGATCTAGATATTCATATTGTTTGGTTTAGATAAACTTGGAATCATGCCTTGTTAATGCTAGAAGTTTTGTAGTACATTTATTAAGCTTTCCAAATTGTATAAAATCAATACCTTTGGTGATCTAGATCTCTAGTTATAGGAGTTTGAACTGAGAAGATAGAATATGTCGAATTCTATGTAGAAATGTCTAATTGCCATTGTTTGACCGTGTTAAGTGTTGAACCCTCTTAATATGATAATAAGAAGGTTATAGAAAATTTAATAAGCTTTATATAAATCTAAGAACAATATTTATTGGATGTCTAGAAATAGATATATGCTTCTTTAAAGTTTATAACAGTTTGTTGTCCATTGTTGGTACAAATGTGTTCTTTGTGTGTTTTTGCCTTGATAGCTTTTGAATTAGCTTGGGTGATAATACCAAAGTTATAGATGGGTTGTTATGCTTCTAAAAAATATTCGATCACTCTTTTGGATAAATATATCTAAAGTAATGGTTAAAAGGTGTAACTATTGTATCACGGTCCAAGTGTGTTCGCTTTATGTTGATTGCTCTACTCTCCTCTTGATTGAGAATGATTGATAGTGCTACTTCATAGTTCTTATGGTACTAGATTCATCTAGTTGAGAACATGTTACTACTGTCTATTACTTGCGCTGCCAATCCTAAATATTACTGAATAACCAACACCGTTTAGAATAGTATAACAAGTATCTGTTGAATAGGCCATCGTCTCCTCTGTTTTTCATTGGTACATGCATACGTTAGAATCTAGTGAATAATTGTTGGAACATGATTAAATGATTATTCCCTTTTAACTAAGTCTGTTTGTATAACGTTTAGAAGTTGTAGTGAAGGTGTGTGTACTTAAATAGTGTAATAATAGAAAGAAAAAACTAATGAAAGATTAGAGCAAATAAGATGAATGCTTATACTTGTAATGTTGTGTTGCGTTGGTTAATTGTATAGGGTAGTGATTGGCATTTATATTGATGTTGAATTTGTGTACCCGATGATGTATGACTAGCTAGTGCTTCTATATGGTTGTTTACGATGTCTTTTAGTGTTTAGTTCACTATCGTGTGGTTTAGAGTGTCTTGTGTTGTCTTCTGTCATGCTCATACATATGCATCATGCATCTCATTTAGGACTGAGAGATGATGATCATGCAAAATGAAGGATGTAGAATGGAGCTGGTCATAAGACAAAGTCGGTAGACCCCCTAAATATGGACGGACAGAACAAGTGCCAAGATAGGAGGTGTTCGCCAAGCGAGTACCCTCTAGCAAACACTAACTAGTGTTTGATTCCAAGCAAGCCCCAGTTTTATGCAAAATTGTTATATATGTTATTTTACTACAATATTATTTGTAGGATTGTATTGTGCATTTAGTGTAGGAGTTGTTTGAAACCCTAGATGCATGAACTTAGGTTCCTTTTGAGATGAATATTAGAATGCTAAGTCGTGTAGTTGCTATGCTAATTAGGGATCTCGGTAGAAGTCGAGTGATTTTTCTAGCACTCGCGCGAGGTCAGGAATTGGTTGTATCCATTTTGAAAATGGGATTAAGATTGTTTGTGGACACGGATCCCTGGGGGATGCCCTGTCTGTGGAACAAAATCGAAATAAGGATTAATTTGCGGATATCATTGTGTCAAGCGTTTGAACGTACTAGACACATACCGAGAAATATGGTAATCAGTAAGCCTAGTACCTGATTGAACCTACACACAGACATTGGCCTACTTGCTCTAGAATGTGGTTTCCTAGCTAGCTACTAGTGGGTACAAGAGCAGTCATTACACAATAGAGTCCGTGGCAGTGGGGCTTTGTATTCCAAGGGAAGTGGGCTTTGATCTTTGTCCTGGGGATCGATGGGGATGATTGACATGTGTGGGGACGAAGTGTCCCTACATGTCGTGTGTTTAGGTTTACCTTGCAATTTTAAAACTCGATTCGAATTGTCTGCTTCTCGTAGCTAATGAGACTGCTTGACCGTTGTGCTACATCGAGGAAGAAGTGAAATGAGGATTCATGAGAACAATTGTTGCTTGACTTAAATGTGTGTTACCATGTGTGATTAGAAGGATGCTTACCTAGAATAAATTCTGGACTAGAACTTGAAATCTAAAATTTGAATTTTAGACAACTAGTGCTCGCTTTTGGCAAACCAAACCTGTGAGCCAAAAAGCCTCATTGTCTAGGGGTAGAGGAGTAGACTCCTCACACCGGGTAAGTCTAGCTGAGTATTAGTATACTTAGCCTTGTTTGTGGCATAATTTTACAGGTACTTTCTTGAATGAAATGGTTGTTGGTGTGTCTTGGCCTTCCTCCCTGCCACCGGGATGGACGATCAAGTGGGATGCTGCCTCTGCAAGAGAGGACCAAGAGTAGTAGCTTGGCCAGGCTTCGCCATGTTACTCAATTACCTTTGTTAGTTATTTCCACTGCATTAAAAACAATGGTTTACTTCTTTTAAAACTCTGATGATGTATTAACATTTGGTACTTCCTTAATCTATGGTATTATGCTTTATTGTATTTCTCTGTGTCTCACCATCGAGTGAGCTAGTGGTACTTGATCCTTGTTGAGTGGTTCTATCGGACTAGATCCGATAGACTCCCAGTTTATTCCAATTTAGGTGTGTCATTGTCTCTAAGGCGAGACTTGGGCAATTAAGCTGGAATAATCTGGGCAGTTCCGCCACACTGCGTGCCCGCCGTCTCACGCCCGGAGCACCGCCATGCCTCGCCACACCCGGAGTCGTCCCACCATGCTCCCCACCGTGTCACTGCACTGATGACTCCGCTAGGCCGCTTGCCTCCACACGCACTCGCTGTCTCCGTTCGTTGTGCGTCGTGTTAGGGTCTACCCTTCCCCTTCCCTCTTTTTCTATTTGTACCGGCCGCTAGGCCGAGCGGACGAGCCTCCCCGTAGGTGTCCTCATGCCACACCACCATGGCCCTGCAACCACGTGCCCCGCCTTGAGTTTTCCTTGATGTCGAATGTGATTGGCCAGAGGTTGAAACAACCCTGATGCCCGGGCCTTGCCTGTAGTGTCTGTATTCCCCCTACTCATGCTTACGTTGTGTCGCTAGCAACCGTTCCCTGCCCACAACCTTCCGCGCCCCACCTCACGTGGTCGCGCCCCGCAACCACTAACCGGTGAGCTTGCTTAGCCCTGTGTGTCACCCACGTGGGCGCAAATGTCGTGCGCTCGGGTCCTCACCTTTACACATGTCCCACCCGGGGGCCACCCTAGGCAGCCCCGTGTGCACCCAGCCGCACTGGATCCGTGGGATCCTCCACGTCGTGCCCCTATGACCTGTCGTGTGGTCGATCCACGTCCGCTCATGTGGCTGCACATGTCCCACCCGTGTCCGCGTTTGTGAAAGTTTGCATGGAGGCCCCTTTAATCTTCAGAAATCACATGCTTATGTGTTGTGTCTAGGAAAAATCCTTTTGTCGGCCCTTGCATTTATATTTAATTGTAGATTGGCCCTCAGAACTTGAAAACGATGTAACATTTGCCTAAAAGCTCCGAATTAAGTGGTTCAAATTGCTTTGGCTTCATTATATGTTTGTCTACTAGTTAGCAACATATTTATCTATTGTTTTAATGTTTCATTTAATAAATAATTTCTAGGTTGAATTAAAATAATTAGAGCGTTAGTTAATATAATTCAAGGATAGGGGAATTCTAATAAATGTCCTAATCTAGGAACATAGCAAAACCCAATGATTTATGACACCAGTAAATTAATTCTATTTGAACAATATTGATGAGATATAGATTTGGCTAATGAAATGTAAAGTAAAGGAGACCCTTGTGCAGTGATCCATCCAAAACTTAGAAAAACTTCATAGCTATTGTTACAAGCACTATTAAAACATGTTATTTTTCTGTTGCATATGTTTGGTGTATTGTTTTTTTGCTTTTCTCCAAATGTATTGAATGAATGATTGTATTACATAGACAATGAGTTGTTCGTGTTTCCTGAAGGAGTGGCAGGAGAAGATTCTAAGTAGAAACTCTTTAGTGAAGGCAAGTGTCCTCTAACCTATTATGTCCTATTCACATGAGAACTTAAATTCCCGCACAACATGATTCAACCTAAGGATTAACTAGCTTTCTATTTATCATGTCCTTGTGTACCTTTTTGGGTTGGGCTGAGATGATTAGTTTTATGCTAGTGCTCTAACTTAATCAATGAACATGATGAGACACTTTATGATACGTTGCTTATATTTGGGTATGATTATGAACCTGTGACACTCAAGGAGACTTGTCACACCCAAGTTTTAGGGGTCAAACTCGGGCGCGAATCATCACCAAGTGTGCTGGGATCAAGTCTCACAGATATGATGACTCATGGTATAGAAACGAATGTAACATCTTTAATATATAACGAAGTTCTGTACAAAATAGTTAAATAATTACATCATACGAAGACAACGATCCGACAACCAAAGTTGTCTAGGAGACGACGGCCTAGACCACTCACGAACTCATCACAACATCCTTCATGCGCATCATCCGGTGGTACCTGTTCTTGACCTAGGGGATGTGAGTACATCAAGGTTGAGCTCGCATACGTTCATCGCTCAACAAGTTGTGAGGAATAATGTGCATGAACTCATCAAAGATGGGAGTTCATGTCAAGTGTAAGGCTTACCAAAGGAGATGGTTAAAGCCGAGCATTGCTTTTAATGTTGGTCAAAATTTTATTAGCAGTTACCAACCCAATTAAATAAGAGATCAAACTTAATTATAACACCCACAATACAATGCATATAACAAATTAAATTTAGTTCCATAAGTTAATCATGCGAGAGTCCTGAGTCGCTCTTGACCGTGAGCACGGCTAACATACCGGTTTTACACTCTGCAGAGGTTGCGCCCTTTACCCACAAGTCGTGTATCCCATCTATCCAGGATTTGCAAGGCCCTTAGACACTTCCGAGGTGAATGGCTAGGGATCCACTACGAGGCCTTTACAAAGTTCCACTAGCTTTAGAAAACCCGCTAAGGTTTCTGAGAAGGGCAATATAGGAATCCATCATCCGAAAAGTCATCGCAGCATGATCGGCCCGAGAAACTCCCTATACGCAGCTCCTCTACCGCCCTTGCCCCTTTCGGGTAAGGTAGTCCTCCACTAGCTTTCCTAATTAGTCAGCCAAGGGCATCCCATTCCACCCTTGTGGTAGCATGGATATCCCAAGTTAAGCTCCATGTTCCAATTAACACAATGATATTTTCATGAATAATAATTCAAACAACATAACTTGAACATGTTCATAATGTAACATCAATTTCCCAAAAACCATGTAGAGCAATAGCACATACTACCCAAAAGATCAGTGGTAAACAAGGTGTGGGATAAACAAATCTAGGGAAACCTATTAGGTCCCATCAAATTAACCTGAGCATGTCACATTGATTATCAAGAACATTATTGAGTAAAGAAGAGTGATCAAGGGCACAATTTGCCTTAGACTCGAGATTCCTAGGTACTTCTCCAAGTTAATCTTCAAGTTTCTCGTGACCTCACTGCTACTCGTGGCAATACATACAAGTAAACAAGTACATAAAAATAACAGTACACCAAACATGAGAATAACCAGCGTAAGAACATTCTATGCGCTGCTACGAGATTGTAGGTTCGAGAACCATTAAAATCGGAGCTAAAACAAAGAATTTATGAACAAAAGAATATTTTAGACGCAATAAATCTAATAGAAGAGATCTAATAGATATTGCATTTGAACTGAGCATGTATTAAATTAAAATATTTGAGTTGATGTTATTCACTTTAACAATTATTTAAAATAAGTGTAGGTTACAACTATAAATTAGATTAACTAGATTGCCTAGCTAAGTAACATTAATTAAACAATTAATTAATTAAAACATGTGGTATGATTAAAACAATGTTATTACTACGTACGCAAAATTAATATGAATCTAACGTAATTTGAATAAATGGAAACAAATTATTTGACCCAGAAGTTATCATATTTTTAATAAATTAGTGGGACTACACAAAAATAGGTGATATGACGTGATATGATTGGTTAAATCGTTGTCACATAAAGAATTATGTGGTAGATAGACATAATATATGAGATCTAGATGTGGCCATCTTCTACCTTCCTTCTTTCTACAACTGCATCGCGACGAGGAAAGAATAACGACTCAATATTTACGGTTACTCACCGGCGGCACTGATCGGGACGAGTTGTATACGGCGCCAGGTGGCATGGGCACTCGGTGGTTTCCTACTCCCTCCTAGCAATGACTCTCTCCCGCTCTCTATTCTCGGTTTCTCGTCTTGATCGGTGGATGAATTGTAATAATCAAAATTTTATACAAGGAATATATAGTGATTTTCTCGTTTTGTGTGCCATATTTTCCTCATAAAAAGAGCATACATATAATTAAGAGTGATTAATTAAAACAAATGATACTATAATAAAAGAATGTGCATGTTGGAGTTTATATGTTTGTGCATTAAATAAAAGTAATTGGGTTGGGAATTTGAAGTTAAACAAAAAGGTGCAATTTAGGAATAGGAAATAATATATATAACGCAAGAGAGGAAATACTATGTAAAACAAAATTTATAAATAAATAAAACTTATCCATACTATGTTCAGAAAAGTTGAACATATAAATGTGAGGATGAATTTGCCACACACTTTCAAATTAAATTGGAATTTGGGGAGAAAGAAAAGAAAATAGAAAACAAAAACAAATCAGAAAATAAAATAAAAAGAGGAAAAAAGCCAGTTGGGCTCCTCCCCTCAATTCGGCCCAGCAGCCAAAACCAACCGTGCGGCCCAATACCACATCTCACCGCGCGGCCCGCTTACCAGAGCTCTCGCGCGCCGCAGGCACTAACAACCGGGGGCTAATGGTTAGCCTCTCCGCGCGCATTGTGTAACCGCGCCGACCCGTAGGCCCACTGGCCAGCCGCCTTCCGCGCCCATGTCGTGACCGGGGCTGCGCTGCACAGTGGGACCGACTCGTCATGCTCTGTGCAGCCTAACCCGCCACGTGCGTCACTGGAATGTGGGACCCAGATGTCAGGCGTCTTCAACTAAACCGCAAAACCGTCGGTGTTGCTCCTCACGCTGGCCGTGGCAGCTCCGATCGCTTTGGGCTCGCTCTCCCCCATAAAACCTGGAACGTGGGGCGCCCCCTTGGTCCACTACATCGTGATCCGTCGTTAGCCACCTGGGATCAGGGGTTTTCCACTCCGGACAGGAAAGGGGCGGGGTGGGTTTCAGCCGCCACTGCATGTCGGCAGTAGAAATCAGGCGCATTGGTGTCTGCTCGGTGGTAGTCCGGGTCATAACCAAGCCGTCGGGGCATTAATTAGTCAGCGAACCACCACAGGATTGGGAATTGCTCGCCGGCCATTCAAGCTCACCGCGGATTCGCCTGGTACCGTAGCTGAGCAGCACCGCCTTACATTTGCAGGTAACCCTTGTCCTGTTTCATTCCTGGAGCTGTGCGCTTCATTTTGTAGCCATAAATTTGAGTCTCGGGCCCTGGCGCGGCGATTTGGGTGCTCGCCGGATCGGTCGCCTCCGCCGTCAGAGGGGAATAGTCGCGTGCTTCAGTCCAGGGAAGGAGACAGTGTAGTGACCGTAGGTTTCTCCTCGGACGACTTAGATTAGATTTCAGGCGCCGATTGGGTGGGAATGACTAGGGCCATCCGATCCTTCTCGGTCGGCTGCGATTAGAAGTCAAGATAACCCTTCGCTTCATTAAATCTTGATCGTAGGATGCAAATCGTCCAGTAGAGATTGCATCTTGACGTAGAGTGTTATTGGCCATCGATCTCGGATCCATCGGCCAGGGGGGTGCGCGGGTGAGTAGAGCGCCTGGTTTTAATCTTGTGCGTCGCCTATTGATCCAACAGTCAGAAATCCTTGATACCCCTTCGCGGGTACATTTTGTTAAAGAGACCCTAACCAATACACAAATCAACCCGCAGTCTTGGGCTTCTGTGCGCTGAGTCTAGAAAATCTTGCGCCAAGGCCCCTGACCTTTCTAAAATTCGAGGCCCAGCCCAGAGAAGGTTAGAAATAGAGAAATAAATATAGAAATTGGTTTTTAATACAAAATAAATTCTAGAAACTTGGAAAATTCATATTTAATTCATTTTAATTCCAAATTGATCCATTCCAGTTCCTAAAATTTTATAATATTATTGTTTATCCATTAGTGCCACTGTTTTTACATGAAAGACACATTAAAATTTATCTCTCACTTAACCTTGTATTAAATTCATAAAACCTTTGGAAATTCATATCTTAAAATCTATAACTCCAAAATTAATGATTCCTGTTCTTAGGTTCTTATTTTAATGTGGAGATTTTTATTGTGTATTTTATTTACATGTTTGGTGTGATGTTAAATTTTGCTATACTATGTATGTATTGTGTTGATGCGAGTAGACGAGCAAGCTACTGTGGATCCTGATGTTCATTAGATAGAAGTTGCTGAGCAGGAGCTCATTGAAGGCAAGTTGTGCCCTTGATCACTTATTTTTACCCTACCATGTTCTTATTATTCATAATGATTTGCGTAGGTTAATTTTGATGGGATCCTTTAGGTCACCCCATTTTTGGTTATCTTTATACCTTGTTTTACCACTGAAATATTTTTGGGTAGTACCTGCTATTGCTTTATGTGGATTTGGGTATGGGGATACACTATTCATGATTACACTTTTATTATTTTTTTATTATTACTGTTCATGTTAAGATCATTATGTTAATGGGAACATGGAGCGACCACCCGGGAAAACAGTGCTACCACAAGGGTAGTATGGGATGCCCTTGGCTGATTAACTAGGAAAGCTAGTGGATGACTTCCTTACCCGAAAGGGGCAAGGGCAGTACGGGAGTGGTCAGTGTAGGGAGGTCCTTGGGTTGATTTTGCTGCGATGGCGGTCAGGCGAGGGATTCCTGCACTCGAGCTTCCTATAAACTGTAGTGGGTTTTCTGAAGCTAGTGGAACTTTGTAAAGGCCTCGTAGTGTTACCCTGCCTCGCCTCCTCGGTAGGGGTGTATGGGATTGGCTGTCTCTTGGCAGATGGGTAACATGACTTGTGGGTAAATATGTGCAACCTCTGCACAGTGTAAAACTGGTATACTAGCCGTGCTCACGGTCATGAGCAGCTTGGACCCTCACGTGATTAATCTATGGAATTAATACTCAATTTGTCATTTGCATCACGTTTGGGATTATTTTATTATTACTTTTACTTATAATTACTAAGGTTTGGTATTTACTTATACTTAGTAACTGCTAATAAAATTTTGACCAACTTATAAAAGCAATGCTTAGCTTCAGCCTTTATTTTGTTGATCAGCCTTACACTTCACATGAACTCCCACCTTTGGTTAGTTCATGCACATTATTCCCCACAACTTGTTGAGCTATGATCGTATGTGAGCTCACTCTGGCTGTCTCACACCCCTCACAGGAGAATCACAGGTGGTTGAAGAGGAGTCGCCTAACACTGAGGCTTTCGACTTGATCTAGGTGGCGTCTCCCAGTCAGCTTTGTGGCGCCAGCGAATAATATTTAGTTCGCTTTATTTTATCATTTATTTTTGTAAGACTTCCGTTATGTAATAAGTACATTTATGATATTTATGACATTTATCTCTATGCACTCTGTTATTATATGTGTTGTCATCTCTAGTGTATATATGAGATGCACCCGACTTTGTTCCTTAAAACTGGGTGTTACAGAAGTGGTATTAGAGGAAATGTTGACTGTAGGACGAAACCTAGCTAGAAATGGACAAAACCCTTACCTACTTACCTTACTCTAATTCTTTCTATACTTATCTTGATCCTATCTCACCTTCTACTATTCTACTCTGATCATTCTTATCTTTTCTATTCTAAGACAAGATGGATTTCACACCTTGGAATCCTATATTTATGATTTTTTAAGAGATAGGAGACCTAAGACAAAAAAAATTAAAATTATTTTTCTATTAAAAATGTTGGTTGATTGTTCTGATGATCAATGCCTGATTTGCTTCTTTGATTGATTGAAATATTATAGATGGACATAATAGCATGTACCACCATAAGGTAATTGTTGGGGGCCTTCATCCTCCGAAGGTCCTCAAAAATATAATTTAACAATGTCTTCCAAGTATGGTTTATGGACAGGTATCTTCGGATTCATGATAAAAGCGTACACGATGAGGAGCATGATCGTGACGAAGGTTGTCGTCGCCCCGAAGCTGTGCGAAAGGGAGCTTCGGCTAAATCGCAGAAAAGGGAACTGACTTAAAATGGAAAAGGCTATTTAGTCCTCATAGATTTTTCTATAAGCCAATAGTAAATGTAAAGGGCATGATTGTAATTTCTCATAGGCTGTGTCTTGTGCCTATAAATAGATGAACAATACCCTTGTACTATTCACGCTGACTTGTACTCGCTTTTGCGTCACACTTGTACTCTCTGCCTTCTATCAAGCCGAATGTACTTTTGTGATTCAGTATTGTATCTATCTTTTCATGATTATATAATTAAGAATGAATAATATAATATAATTGTTTGTTTTGTGTTCTATATGCCATATGTTTCTTCTTCTATTTTATCGCATAACGCATTGATGAAGTTATGTCCTTCATGACCTTCGTCCGAAAATCATTATATCCTAAGGGAAATAATGTTTTGAAGGATGAAGGGCATTATCATTTAACATCTTGTGTTGCCTTGTTCTTGACTCATAGAATTTGAGAACAAGTCCCCAACATTGGCGCCCACCTCCGGTGAACCCTTTTTCGACCACCTTCGGCAAGCACGAACCTTTGTCATGCCGCCAAAGAAAGTTTCAGCGCCAGGGGCTGCCGCACTACAGCCACTGGACCGAAATCAGGAGACCCTTTCTCTCGGAGAGGCCCGAAGCCAGAAGAGGAAGGCCACTAGTCCAACACTCCAGGAGGAGGAGTTGGACCAAGAAATCCGAAACATGGAGATAATCCATCAGCAAGTACAAAGGAAGAAGGAGAAGATGGCACGACTGGCCGATCTTCAAAGGCAGATCGACGAAGCCACTGAAGAAGTACGCCATCTTGCTCAAGACGAACAAGATCGAAGGCCCCAGCACAGAGAGCTTCATCAAGAAGGCTTGTTCAACGAGGATGGATGGTATGATGATCTTAATCATGATACCTTTACTTTTGATGATGCTTCTCCCTTGGCAGCAGAACTGCAGGCTATCCCATGGCCCCCATCATACAAGCCACCTCAGCTTCCCGAAGCAGTTTTTGATGAGTTATGAAGCAACTATATCTTCATATGGAGGCAATGCAGCCGTCATGGCAAAATCCTTCGTCATGGCAGTTCGGAACGTTGCTTAAACATGGTATTCTTCTCTTCGGCCAGGGACTATTACTTCGTGGCAGAAACTCAAGGATATGCTACTGACAAGTTTCCAAGGCTTTCAGACGAAGCCAGTCACAGCTCAGGCCCTATTTCAGTGCACACAAGACCATGAGGAGTATCTCCAAGCATATGTCCGAAGGTTCTTGCGTCTGAGAGCACAAGCGCCTACAGTGCCCAATGAAATTGTCATTGAGGCCATGATTAAGGGGCTTCGTCCAGGACCTACTGTCCAGTATTTCGCTAGAAAGCCTCCATAGACTCTGGAGAAGCTGCTTCAAAAGATGGATGAGTACATCAGGGCTGATAATGACTTCCACCAAAGAAGGGAGGAAGCTTACATGTTCTCTGAGATGACCAGGGGTTTCAGAGGAAGATATGGGGACCAGCCCAGGAAGATCTACTACCTATTTTGTGGTGAACACAAGGGCCATGCTACAAGAATTTGCCAAATCACCATCCAAAAGCAGAAAGAGATCGCAGAAGCCGAAGCCCGACAAAGTCAACCGAAGCAGGTCCTGCACACTGCTTCGTGTCATTCACCCTACATACCAGAATATGTGGGTAATCATCCTGCAGCTTCTGTTGCTTCGGCTAGCCAGCCACAAGCTTCCTGGCCACATCTTCCACCTCCGGCGCCACTACAGCCTGCTTATTCACGAGGTCAACAGCCAGAAGGGAGCCATCAGACTCATCAGCAGCGAGATCTTAGGGAGTAATCCGAAGCTCGCACAGTCAACAGTACTGTGCCAGAATCAAAACACATCTATTGAGAGATATCCTACCTCTGAAACATCTTTACATTCATTGTCATTTCCTTTTTAATAAAGAACAATCAATGTAAATCTAGTCTTCTTGTTATTTTTAATTTCGTTCTTGTCATAGTGAAATATATCTTTCCCATAGACTCACGAAGCTCAAAAACTGCTGAAGCTCAAAAAGTCATTCCTAAAGGAATGCAGAGCTAAAAGTTGCATTGCAAATTTTACCGAAGCTACAAAAAGTCGTTCCTAAGGAGCGCAGTGTAAGTTTGCCGAAGCTACAAAAAGTCGTTCCCAAGGGAGCACAGTGTAAGTTTTCTACTCAAAAGTCGTTCCAAAGGGAATGCAGAGCCAAATACCGCCAAAATATAAGACAAAGCGCGAAAAGTCAACGTGAATACCGCAGAAATAGAAGGCGAAGAAGTTCAAAAGACGTTCCTAAGGGGATGCATAACTTACACCGAAAAATAAGCGGTGAAGCCAAAAAATAAACGACAAAGAGATTTTGATAGTTCCTAAGGGGACGCAGAAATTGTGTTTCAGTGTGGGTATGTGTCTTCGACATTAGCATCATTCTTTGCATCGTATCATCGCATCATATCGCATGACATCACATCATACATCATATCACATCAATGACATCAATTGGAAACGAAGCCGATCTTCGGAGAATGCTTTACAAAAAATGAAAAAATGCCAAGGCACAAAGTAAGCTAAGAATTACAGTTTCATCAGTTCTGTAGTGGAAGAAGGGATCTATTGTTTACGAAGCATTGAAGTTTTTATAAAGTGTGGATGATTCTTACGAGACACAAAAACTCTTCTTTACGAAGCATGAAAAGAAGGGAAGGTGTTTTTTCGCCGAAGGCTAAAAACGGTATGTACATAAAGTTTCATGCATCGCAAAGAACTGAATTACAAACAATTCATATATTACATTCAAATCTATAAGCACCAAATATTACAAACATAGTTCACCAAATGTTACATTAATATCCTAGAAATGTTTTTACAATAGCTACTCTTCTTCCTTCAGAACTTTTTCTGCAGCTTCGGTTAGCAGTTTGGTAACAACTTCGTCTACAATAGCTTCAGCCATATTAATAATTTCTATTGCTTTCTTTGTCTCTGGGTCAGCCAGTGGGTCGAATGGCTCTAGGGGAGGAGATAGTTCAGCTGCGGTAGAAGACATAAATCAGTTCGAAGTTACAAAAATAAACAACAAAGCTAAAAGCCATTAAGTAATACCTATCCGTCTTTCGAGTTCCACAGCTTCTTTCGTTGCTTCTCGAGCGTCATGAATATCTTTTTCGCTCTTCTTCATTATTTCATGAGCCATCCCTCGGCCGCCATTTTCCTAGATATTAGTGAAAAAATTTCTGCCTATTAAACTCGCTTCGGCCGAGGGGTCCTTCGTATCGTCAACAGAGAAGGCAGCTTCGGCCTGGGCTAATGTTTTAACATGTTCGCAACCTACCTTCTCCAAAACGGCTGCAACTCCCCTAGCACCAGAGAATGCACATACGTCCCCACGGTCACTCAAAATCTCCTCAAAAGCTCCGGCTTCACTACTGATTCACTCGATGATGCCCTCAGGGTCGCCCCGTATGAAGTTGTCTTTGTTTGAGTAGGCGCCCACATTGGCGAAGCTAGTCTTTATCTTTTTTACGCATTCCACAGATTTTTCAAAACATCTTTCTTTTGATGCGCGAAGCTCTGCAACTGTTTTTTCAAAATAATTTTTCCAGTACTCACTGGCATCTCGATCAGCTTTGGCAACAGCGCATTTTAATTTGGCCTCAGCTAATTGTTTCCGAAGGTCTTCAATTTCATTCTTTTGGTCCTCATCTTGAACTTTGGAACTAGCTTCGTCTTCTTTTATCTTGTTTACCAATAAAATTAATATTTTATCCTTTTCAATCACCTCTGAGCGAAGGTTGTTCAGAGCCATTGTGCACCCTTCATCTTTGATATTTTTCTGTGCCCTGAGGGCATTGCTAAGAATCAATCCCTGCAAGAGGAACATAGTATTAAGTATAAACAAATGAAAAAAATCATTTTTAAATACAAAAATTGATTTTCACACCTTTGTACTATTATATGGCAAACTATCGACCAATTCATCCTTCGACAGTACTGAGAGCCCATCTTCTAATGTTGGGAATCCGAAGCTTCTACCCAATTTTCGGCAAACATATATCTCTTTGCTATCCGGGAGACAGTACAAAAAATCTTCTTCTCCGCTGCCGTTGAACACTAATGCCCCCTTCGGATATTTCAGCTTCTGGGCATAGTGTTGAGCTTCTCGTTCTTCTTATTTAGAGAGTCTTTTTCCCGAAGCATGATGGATGATATATTCAATACTTTCTTTTAAAGATTCGGGAGCAGCTTCAACTTCAATTTCCGAGGGTTGTTTATCAGCTGGCTCTGAAGGCCCAGCTTTGGCACTAGCCTGGCTCACTGCAGCTTCAACTTCGGCCGGTTTTGTTTCAGCTTTTATTTGCATTTTTGAAGCCTCGGCAATTTTCCCTGAAGGAGTAGAGCTTGAAGCCTTTACTGATTCTAGCACATCTAGTACATTTGCCATCCTTCTTCTTTTGGGAGTTGCCGCAAGACCTTTTTGTATCCTCGGCACTATTACTTCCGCCGAAGGGCTTAAATATTCTAAGATTTTTTCAGTTTTTGGCTCTTCGGCCTTATCTTTACCAGTCTTTGCCTCAGCTTGCTCGGCTGAGGGTGCCTTCGGCATGGTAGCCGGTTCTTCAGCTTTCTGCGTAGGAAGAATGGGCTCCTTTGATTCAGCAGCTGAAGAAGTCTCATCGCCAAGCTCAGGTACCACGGCCGGTTCAATATAACGCGGCCGGTGGGTAAGGACTTTCAATTTTTTGCTCTTCGGCGTAGGCTCATCGGGGGCGGCCGAAGCAGCAATCTTGGCCGAAGCAGCAACTTTCCTCTTCTTTCCCCGTCCCCGCAGCGGGTAGCTGTAGTCGGGGTAAACAAAACCAATAGCATCAAAAACTCTGTTTAATCTCTTTTTCCCCGGGCCCCGAAGGATGTGGATAACGCATCATCTTTCGCTTTTGAATACGGCCCAAGCAGTTCATCACTTGTAGCTTCGATACATTTCAGTCAGTCATCATTCGGTTCATCAAATTTATCTCCATATTTGAAGGTATATTTTAGTCGAACCAGCTCACCTTCGCTAGACTTGGTGACAGTCTCCTTTGGCATCTCCCAGCTCTCTAAAAGCGGCCATACTCTGAACGCTATATGTTCTTGAATCAAGTCTCTTGTACCAATGAAGAAGCATACAGTGCCAAAGGCCTTCTGGCATGCTTCGGCGGCTTCATCGATTTCAACCTTCGGCCTTCGAAGACCGAAGCGGGACCAAATGGGGTGCATAATAACCTCCTTAACATCCTCCCTAGCTACCAAGTCGTTCTTCACATAAAACCATTCCTCCATCCAATTTCCCGGCCATCTTTTCCTAAATGTTGACACTGGATAACTCGCGTTGGGACGGGCGATAAACCCGTAACAACCAAAGTTGTTGTGATACTGTTCCTTCCCCGAGGCCTTCATCTCATACATGAGTTCGTGCATGCTACAAAAGCACTTTGAACTCGGTTCTAGTCCCTGACTCCTTACTACCCAGACAAAAATCCCCATCCTTAATATAGCTTTGGGGGTAATTTGATGGAGGAAGATCTGATAAATTTTTAACACTTCGACCACAAACCTGCTCAAAGGGAACCGAAGCCCAGCTTTGAAGAAGCTTCGGAAAATCACAACTTCGTTCTCCTCAGGTGCAGGAACATTGTTGTCTTTGCCAGCCCTCACGATAGACATGTATCGAAAGTATCTTCCCCTCATATTTTCAAGGTGACTTTGTTTGATAGTCGATTTTCCGAAAATTGCATGACTTGGCCTCCAGGGTCGATCCTCGGAGTCATCGCCTCCACTCTCTGTATCATAACTGTCACTGTCACCAGTGTCTTCAGACAGGCCTTCCAGGATTTCCTTGGTAATCTTCTCTGTATTTGACTTCGCCATTGACTCGATAAACCCAACTATATAAGGATTAGCAGCCTTCTTCTGCTCAAAGAGCTTCTCCTCTTCAGTAAGCTTCGTCTCAGCAGCAACTTTCTTGTCTTGACACATCTTTCCTTCGAAAATGACGAAAATGTGTCCTTAAAACCGAAGCTTAGAAAGCCTGAGAAACTAAGCAAGCATTGGTGAGCAAGAGCTATAAAATTGAGCAAACAAAGCAAGTCACACAAACAGCGTACCAAATGTGGTCAGGGTGAGTTCTTATTTATATGGTCGACGCGCTCCAAATTGGAGGGTCCCGTCTGTCATTGACTGTTGCTATTCTAGCAAAAGGAAGGTGTTTTTTCGAACCTTCGGTTTAAGGCCTTCGTCCATGTCGCAGTCTAAATTCGTTATCTTAAACAAATTAATACTGCAAGGGGCTACTGTTGGGGGCCTTCGTCCTCCGAAGATCCTCAAAAACATAATTTAACAATTTCTTCCAAGTATGGTTTATGGACAGGTATCTTCGGATTCATGATAAAAGCGTACACGATGAGGAGCATGATCGTGACGAAGGTTGTCGTCGCTCCGAAGCTGTGCGAAAGGGAGCTTCGGCTAAATCGCAGAAAAGGGAACCGACTTAAAAGGGAAAAGGCTATTCAGTCCTCATAGATTTTTCTATAAGCCAATAGTAAATGTAAAGGGCATGATTGTAATTTCTCATAGGCTGTGCTTGTGCCTATAAATAGATGAACAGTACCCCCGTACTATTCACGCTGACTTGTACTCTCTTTTGCGTCACACTTGTACTCTCTTGCCTTCTATCAAGCCAAAGGTACTTTTGTGATTCAGTATTGTATCTATCTTTTCATGATTATATAATTAAGAATGAATAATATAATATAATTGTTTGTTTTGTGTTCTATATGCCATATGTTTCTTCTTCTATTTTATCGCATAATGCATTGATGAAGGTATGTCCTTCATGACCTTTGTCCAAAATTCATTATATCCTATGGGAAATAATGTTTTGAAGGATGAAGGGCATTATCATTTAACATCTTGTGTTGCCTTGTTCTTGACTCATAACATTTGAGAACAAGTCCCCAACAGTAATGAATTAGCTTTAGTAGGTGACACACTTAGCTAATAAATCCCCCAAAGTAACATGATTCATAATCACCTGCCTTGTCTACTATTCTTTCTTACCATATGTTTCTAACTCAGATGGTCAATACCAGGAAGGGTGGTGGAATTGATCTACCTCCTAATTGACACACTGGGAGGATATTTAGGCAACCCCAACCACAACTAGCTGAGATGGATCCTCCACCATCCGGAGCTGATCCCGCAGTTACTACACAGATGCGGATAATGCATCAGATGGCAGATACCATGGAGGACATGCATGCACAGATGCGGTAGGAACGCCAAGAGATGCGCAAGGAGAGAGAGGATATACGTTAGGAGATGCGCCAAGAGCGAGAGGAGATACGCCAGGAGAGAAGGGCGCGGCAACAACAGCAACAACAACATGTACCACTGCCACCACCACCACCTCCACTTCCACCCCGGGATAATCACCGGGAATTCATGAGCCCTAAGCCGCCAACACTCGCCAGTTCGCCAGATCCACTAGATGCTGATGATTGGCTGAAGTCAATTGAGAAGATGCTCAACATCGCCCAATGCTCTGACCGGGAGAAGGTTCTTTATGCTTCTGGTCGTCTGACAGGTCCTGCTACTGACTGGTGGGATTCTTATGTTGCTGCCCATGATGCTGCTGACACTATTAATTGGGCGGAATTCACAACTCAGTTTAGAAACTACCACATTCGTGCTGGATTGATGAAGATCAAGAAGAAGGAGTTTCTGTCATTGAAGCAAGGCAACATGTCTGTCAGCGAGTACAGAGACAAATTCATTCAGTTGTCAAGATATGCTCCTGATGAAGTGGCAGATGATGAAAGGAAGCAAGATAACTTCACAGAAGGACTCAATGGGCCCCTATAGTATGCACTGGTTGCTCAAACATTTCCATCATTTCACAGACTGGTAGATAAGGCTCTTGCTATTGAACACAAGCGTGTTTAATTGGGAGATTTGAAGAGGAAGGCCATTACCCAGGGGCAGGGTAGCAGCAGTGTTCGACCTCGCTATGTTCTGCCATAGGGTACACCGACTCGTCCAGGAGGAGGACCACGCCCAGCTTAGTACACTCCACAGGGGTCTCCACGGACACCTCCCACTCGTCAGGCTGCCCCCACTGGCACCCCGGCGAGGCCTACAGGACAGAAGACTGGCCCTACATGCTTCAAGTGCAGTCAGGTTGGGCACTATGCTAATGCTTGTCCAGTGGGGAATTCTGGTACACCAGCTCAGAACAAGCAACAGACTCCTGGCAAGGGATATTCTATTGCCAGGGTTAATCAAGTCACCGCTGATGCTACTTTGGATGGTGCTGACATCACACTTGGTATGTTTTATATTAATGCAGTTCCTGCAACCATATTATTTGATTCTGGTGCTACACATTCATTTATGTCTTCTCGATATGCCCACACAAATGAAATACCACTGCAAAATATGAAAACACCAATGATAGTACTTACACCTAAAGGGCCCATTGAGGCAAATCATATGACACATAGATTGACATTAACTATTATGGGAAGAGAGTTCTGGGCTACCGCTTTAATATTAGAGGCAAGCAGTATAGATCTAATCCTTGGCATGTCATGTTTAAGAAACGCAAAGGCCAGTATACTATGTGGTAGGGGTATTGTAGAACTCACCAACCCTAAAGGAGAAAGATTTCAAGTTGAAATTATAGTAACCACCTCTTCCAGACGTGTGATGTTCTTTATAGCTAAGGAGTTTGTTGGTGACAACATCCGTGTGGTTAGGGATTTTCCAGATGTCTTTCTAGAGGAGTTACCAGGGATGCCATTGGAGAGGGAAGTTGAGTTTTTCATTGATCTCTTACCTGGGACTGCTCCAATTTGTAAACGCCCCTACAGAATGTCCGTAGAAGAGTTACAAGAACTTAAGAAGCAGTTAACGAAGTTGCAGGAGGCAGGGTACATTCATCCGAGTTCCTCACCTTGGGGAGCATTGGTATTGTTTGTACAGAAGAAGGATGGTTCGCAACGGATGTGTGTGGACTATAGATCACTCAATGATGTTACCATTAAGAACAAGTACCCGTTACCTCGTATTGATGACTTATTTGATCAGATGAGAGGTGCTAGGGTCTTCTCTAAGATTGACCTCAGGTCGGTTTACTATCAAATGAAGATTAGGCCATCTGATATTCCCAAGACGACTTTCTCAACCCGATATGGTCTATATGAATTCACAGTCATGTCGTTTGGCTTAACCAATGCACCAACCTACTTCATGAATTTGATGAACACGTTCATGGAGTATCTCGATAAATTCGTCGTGGTATTCATCGATGACATTCTTATTTATTCCAAGAATGATAGCGAGCATGAGGAGCATTTGCGGATGGTGCTACAGAAGTTATGGGATAATCAGCTCTGTGCCAAATTTACCAAGTGTGACTTTTGGCTTGATGAAGTACATTTTCTCGGGCATATCATCTCCAAAGGAGGAATTGCTGTTGATCCGGCTAAAGTAACAGCAATAATGGATTGGAAGACACCAAGTACAGTTTCGGAGATCCGGAGTTTCCTGGGACTCGCAGGTTATTACCGACGATTCATTGAAGGGTTCTCCAAGATTGCTAAGCCTATGACCTCATTGTTGGAGAAGGGTAAGGAGTTTAAGTGGACTGATGAATGCCAAGAGAGTTTTGATCAGTTGAGATCTAAGTTGATGGTTTCTCCAGTACTGATCATGCCAGATATGCAGAAGAATTTTGATATATATTATGATGCAAGTCATCAAGGTCTGGGATGTGTGCTTATGCAGGAAGGACATGTCATTGCCTATGCATCTCGTCAGTTGCGGAAACATGAGTTGAACTACCCCACTCATGACTTAGAACTGGCAACCGTTGTGCATGCTCTCAAGATTTGGAGACACTATATTATGGGAACCAAGTGCTGAATCTACACTGATCACAAGAGCCTAAAATACATTTTCACTTAGAAGGATCTTAACCTTAGGCAACGCTGATGGTTGGAGCTCATCAAGGATTATGACCTAGAAATTCACTATCATCCGGGCAAGGCGAATCTGGTTGCAGATTCTTTGAGTCGGAAGGGGCAGGTCCATGCAGCTATTGTTACTCAGTTACCTGATGAGTTAGCAGAAGATTTTGAGAGGCTCAATCTGGGAATAGTTGCTCATACAGAAGGAATTACCATAGAAGTGGAACCTACCTTAGAGCAAGAAATATGAAAAGGTCAGATCGGTGATGCCAAAATTCAAGAGATCAAGGATTTGATAACATAAGGTAGAGGCCCAGATTTCACGGAGGATGAGCAAGGCACGATATGGTTCAAGAATCGGATTTGTGTTCCTGATATCGATAATCTTCGTGAAACCATATTGAAGGAGGCACATGACTCAGTTTATTCTGTCCACCCTGATAGTACTAAGATGTACCAGGACTTGAAGCAGAAGTATTGGTGGTATGGGCTAAATAAGGATGTTGCTTCATATGTGGCTCTATGTGATGTTTGCTAGAGGGTGAAAGCGAAACATCAAAGACCTGCTGGTTTACCGCACCCGCTTAAGATACCTGAATGGAAATAGGAAGAGATTGGCATGGACTTCATTGTTGGATTACCCCACACATCTGCTGGGTATGACTCTATATGGGTGATTGTGGACAGGCTAACTAAAGTAGCCCACTTTATTCCAGTAAAGACCACGTATTTTGGAGCCAAGCTAGCAGAGTTGTACATGGCACGGATTGTCTGCCTACATGGTGTGCCTAAAAAGATTGTATCAGACCGAGGATCATAGCTTACTTCTCGGTATTGGAAGAAGTTGCACGAGTCCTTGGATACAAGATTGAATTTTAGTTCGGCCTACCATCCCCAAACTGATGGGCAGACCGAGAGGACTAACCAAGTGCTAGAAGATATGTTAAGAGCTTGTGCTCTTAAACATGGAGGTAGTTTGGATAAGAGTTTACCATATTCGGAGTTCTCCTACAATAATAGCTAGCAGGCCAGTTTGAAGATGTCACCGTTTGAGGCTTTGTATGGCAAAAAGTGTAGGACTCCACTATATTGGGATCAAACTGGTGAAAGGCAGTTCTTTGGACCTGAAATTATACAAGAGGCAGAGGAACAAGTCCATCAAATAAGAGAGAATTTGAGAACTGCACAGTTAAGGCAAAAAAGCTATGCTGATACCCGGAGAAGACTGCTAGAGTTTAAGGAGGGTGATCATGTCTATTTGAAGGTGTCACCACTCTAGGGTATGCAAAGATTTAAAGTTAAAGGAAAGTTATCCCCTTGCTTCATTGGACCATTCCTAATCCTAAAGCGAGTGGGGGAGGTTGCATATCAATTGGAGCTACCTGATCATCTTGCGGATGTACATGATGTCTTCCATGTATCACAGTTGAAGAAGTGTCTCAGGGTACCTGAAGAGCAGCTACCAATGGAGGACCTTAGTGTTCAAGATGATCTGACTTATGCAGAATATCCCATCAAGATTCTTGATACACTAACTCGGGTTAAAAGAAATAAGGTGATAAGGATGTGTAAAGTAGAATGGAGTCACCATGGAGAAGATGAAGCAACTTGGGAGAGAGATGAAGAGCTTCGCATAGATTTTCCCCATCTTTTCCCTAGTCCTTCTTAAATCTCGAGGACGAGATTCTTATTAAGGAGGGTAGGATTTGTAATACTCAAAATTGTATACAAGGAATATATAGTGATTTCCACATGTTGTGTGCCATATTTTCCTCATAAAAGAGCATACATATAATTAAGAGTGATTAATTAAAACAAATGATACTAAAATAAAAGAATGTGCATGTTGGAGTTTATATGTTTGTGCAATAAATAAAAGTAATTGAGTTGAGAATTTGAAGTTAAACAAAAAGGTGCAATTTAGGAATAGGAAATAATATATATAACGTAAGAGAGGAAATACTATGCAAAACAAAATTTATAAATAAAAAAACTTATCCATACTATGTTCAAAAAAGTTGAACATATAAATGTGAGGATGAATTTGCCACACACTTTGAAATTAAATTGGAATTTGGGGAGAAAGAAAAGAAAATAGAAAACAAAAAAAATCAGAAAATAAAATAAAAAGAGGAAAAATGCCAGTTGGGCTCCTCTCCTCAATTCGGCCCAGCAGCCAAAACCAACCGTGCGGCCCAATACCACATCTCACCGTGCGGCCCGCTTACCAAAGCTCTCACGCGCCGCAGGCACTGACAACTAGGGGCTACTGGTCAGCCTCTCCGCGCGCATTGTGTAACCGCGCCGACTTGTGGGCCCACTGGCCAGCCGCCTTCTGTGCCCACGTCGTGACCAGGGTTGCGCTGCACCGTGGGACCGACTCGTCATGCTCTACGCAGCCTAACCTGCCACGTGCGTCACTGGAATGTGGGACCCAGAGGTCAGGCGTCTTCAACTATACCGCGAAACCGCCGGAGCTGCTCCTCACGCTGGCCGTGGCAGCTCCGATCGCTCCAGGCTCGCTCTCCCCCATAAAACCTGGAACGTGGGGTGCCCCCTTGATCTGTTGTATCGTGATCCGTCGTTAGCCACCTGTGATCATGGTTTTTCCACTCCGGACAGGAAAGGGGCGGGGCAGGTTTCAGCCGCCACTACAATTCCGCGTCGGCAGTAGAAATGAGGCGCATTAGTGTCTGCTCGGTGGTAGTCCGGGTCATAACCAAGCCATCAGGGGAATTAATTAGTCAGCAAACCACCATAGGATTGGGAATTGCTCGCCGGTCATTCAAGCTCGCCGCAGATTCGCCTGGTACCGTAGCCGAGCAGCACCGCCTTACTTTCACAGGTAACCCTTGTCTTGTTTCATTCCTGGAGCTGTGCACTTCGTTTTGTAGCCATCAATTTGAGTCTCGGGCCCTGGCGCGGCGATTTGGGTGCTCGCCAAATCGGCCGCCTCCGCCGTCATAGGGGAATAGTCGCGCGCTTCAGTCCGAGGAAGGATACAGTGTAGTGACCATAGGTTTCTCCTCGAACGACTTAGATTAGATTTCGGGCGCCAATTAGGTGGGAATGACTGGGGTCGTCCGATCCTTCTCGGTTGGCTGCGATTAGAAGTCAAGACAACCCTTCGCTTCATTAAATCTTGACCGTAGGATGCAAATCGTCCAGTAGAGATTGGATCTTGACGTAGCGTGTTATTGGCCATCGATCTCGGATCCGTCGTCTAGGGAGGTGCGCGGGTGAGTAGAGCGCCTGGTTTTAATCTTGTTGGTGTTTCAACCCCGGGGGGTCCCTGGACCGACGAGTAAAATTGTCGCTGCGTGTCCTAGCCTAGATGGGTTGGCGCGAGATTGAACACAAGGGGGGAAAAACCGCGGCTCGTGTTATCCTGCGCCCAGGGCGGATGCGCTTGCAGTAGGGGGTTACAAGCGTTCTCGAGGGAGAGAGAGAATGTGCGAGCCTGTTCATCGGCCCGTCCTCCCGCGCAACCACCCCCCGTATGAGGGCCCTGGACCTTCCTTTTATAGATGCAAGGAGGGGGTCCAGGTGTACAATGGGGGTGTAGCTATATGCTAACGTGTCCAGCAGAGAGGAGCCAGAGCCCTATGTACATGCCAACGTGGCTGTCGGAGAAGCGCTAGAGCCCTGTGCACGCGGTGTCGTGGCCGTTGAGGAGCGCTTGAGCCCTGTAGAAGCACAGATGTCGGGGCTGCCGGGACCTTGCTGACGTCTCCTTGCTTCCGTAGGGGGCTTGGGAACCGCCGTCGTCATGGACGCATGCGGGGTGCCATCATTACTTGTTTACCGGGGCGAGCCAGATGGGACGCCGGTCTTGTTCCCCGTAGCCTGAGCTAGCTAGGGGTAGGGTAATGATGTACCCCCTGTGGCGTGGTCGGTCCAAGCCCAAGGTCGGGCGAGGCGGAGATTCCTCCTGAGGCCGAGGCCGGGGTGGGGTGAGGACGCGATTCCTTCTGAGGTCGAGGTTGAGGCCGAGCCCTGGGGTCGGGCGAGGCGGAGACCATCCTCCGAGGCCGAGGTTGAGGCCGAGCCCTGGGGTTGGGTGAGGCGGAGACCACCTTCCGAGGCCGAGGCCGGGGCCGAGCCCTGAGGTCGGACGAGGCGGAGACCTCCTTCTGAGGCCGAGGCCCAAGGTCGGGTGAGGCGGAGCTTCCTGTTGCGCCTGAGGCTGGACTTAGCTATTGTCAGCCTCACCCTGGTGGGTGGCACAACAGTCGTGTCACACCCGGCTTTAAGGAACAAAGCCAGGTGCATCTCATACATGCGCCAAGAAGACAACATATATAATAACAGAGTGTATAGAGATAAATGTCATAAAACATCAGAGTATTTATTACATAGCGGAAGACTTATTACAAAATAAAATAATAAAGATAAAACGAACTAAGGATCGTCGGTGCCAATGTCAACTGAGAAACGCCACCTAGATCAGATCATACTCCTCGCCTTGTGGCTCCTCCTGAACCACCTGCTCTTCTCCTGTGGGGGGGGTGTGAGACAGCAAGGGGGAGCTCACACATGATCATCGCTCAACAAGTTGTGGGGAATAATGTGACATGAACTCACCAAAGGTGGGAGCTCATGGAGTGTAAGGCTTATCAAAGAGAATGGTTAAAGCTGAGCATTGCTTTTAAGTAGTTGGTCAAAATTTTATTAGCAATTACTAAGTGTAAGTAAATACCAAACCTTAAATAAAGTAAAAGAACAAAATTAATAATAAACCCATGCAAATGCAAATGACAAATTGAGTTTAGGTTCCATAATTTAATCATCAGAGAGTCCCGAGCTGCTCATGACCGTGAGCTCGGCTAGTATACCAGTTTTACACTCTGCAGAGGTTGTACCCTTTACCCACAAGTCGTGTATCCCATGTCGCCAGGGTTAGCTAGGCCCTTAGACACTACCGAGGTGAATGGCTAGGGATCCACTACGAGGCCTTTACAAAGTTCCACTAGCTTCCGAAAACCCGCTACAGTTTATGGGAAGAGCACTTGCAAGAATCCCCCGTCCGACCGCCATCGTAGCTAAATCAACCCGAGAACCTCCTTGCATGCAACTCCCCTACTGCCCTTGCCCCTTTCGGGTAAGGTAGTTTTCCACTAGCTTTCCTAATTAATCAGCCAAGGGCGTCCATAAACCCTTGTGGTGGCACGTGTTTCTCAAGTTAAGCTCTATGTTCCAATTAACATTAATGATTTTGACATGAACATAAATAGAATAACAAAAGAATTGGAACATAGATATAATAAATGATTATCCCAAAACCATGTAAAGCAATACCAAAACTACCCAAGTGATTCAGGGGTAAACAAGGTAATGAGATAAACAATCTAGGGTGACCTATCGGGTCCCATCAAAATTAACCTATGCATGGTAGATGATTATAAAGAACATTATTGGGTAACAAAAGTGAATCAAGGGCACAACTTGCCTTCAATGAGCTCCTGCTCAGCTACTTCAACCTGCTGCTCACCAGTATCCTCAGCAACGGGCTCTTCTACTCGCCACAATACAAACAAGCACAGTGCATATAGAGAAATTAACATTACACCAAACATATAAACAAAATACACAGTAATAATCTACACATTGAAATAAAATCCTAGGAACAGGAATTCATAATTTTCTGAGTTATAGATTTTAAGTTATGGATTTTCAAAGGTTTTATGTGCTTTAAATAGGATTAAGTGTGGGTTTAATTTTCTTACTGTTGTCATGATAAAACAAAGACACTAAGTGCTAGAGAATAAAATTACAAAATTTTAGGAACTGGAATGAAGTAATTTGGAGTTCATATGCATTTTCTATGAATTATTGAAGTTCTAGCAATTATTTTCCTATTAAAAATCTATTTATAAATCATTTTCCCTGATTTTATTATATTCTGGACTGGGCCTGAAATCTAGAGAAACCCAGGGGGCTCGGGGTAAAAATCTGCAGACACAGAGCACAGCTCCCGTGGATGGCGGGTTGATTCTCTGAAATCTCAGGGGCTCTTTAATAAAACTGACCCACGAAGGGGTATGGACAAACGTTGGCCATTCGATTAGAATTCTAGGGCGCAGATTAGATCTAACTTCACTGAAGCGGTACACGATACTAGCCGCCGGATCCGAGATCCACGACCCCGGTTTAATGAGACCCGATCTAATCTGATGCGCACAATACGGAATCAACGGCTCACATCCACGCAGCGAAGGAATACCACGAAACTAATCCTAGCCGTATGAATCTCGATCAACGGACCAAGAGCCATCGCCTACCTCCATTTCCCCGGGCGGCGGCGCGCACACACCGCGCGGTGGAGAAGTCCGGCAACGCGCCCCACGGTGAATCCCCACCCCATTCACGCACCGAACTCGGTTTCCATGAACACATGACTACTTCGAATCACACGGCTGACTCACAATCCCGAAACAATGCGCCCTGTGCCCTGCCCACGGAGGAGCTCCGATTCGCGGCTGCACTAACCCCGCCAGACGAAATTCGCCATCGAGCCACGATCCTATGCCCCAATTTCGACTTCCTAGTTTATAATTGAGGTCGATTCGAACATACGGGGGGTTTTCTTACCTGATTACGCGATGAAGGTGGCGCTGACCCGCCGCTATGGGTGCTACCCTCGCTGTTCTTCCCCTGGTCTCCGGCGACAATGGCACGCGATGCACAGAACTGGCGGGCGAAGACGAGCTGCCCGTGCTAGAGCACCACGGTTCCAGCTCCGGACCTGGAGCGCCCTCGCGGACGAATGTCGTCGGTGGCGGCACACCTTCACGCCCGGCGATGTTAATTTGGCGGCTAGCGATTACCCTAACGATATCGGCTGCTCCGAGCTGCGGCCCTGGTGACTTTATATCCGGAGCGTGCCCACGGCCGCAGTGGAAGCGGAATAACCAATCCAGCCGAGATCTACGGAGCACGACACCATGCTCGGTCAGCCGCATCCGAGAACGGCGGGTGGAAGAGAACCAGAGCAGGTGGGCGATGACATGTGGCCCCCACGTGGAAGTGGCGCAGGGGAGAACCAGTGAGCGCGCGGTGAAGCAAAGGTGTGGCTGGCAGTGGGTCCCGCGAGACAGAGGGAGTGGCGCGCGTGGAAGGGTTTTGGGCCGCGCGGGAGGTTTCTCTGGGTGGGCCGAATTGGTGACAGAGGCCCAGGTAAGCTTCTTTCTCTTTTTCTTTTGTTTTCTGTTTTCTTTTTCTCCCTTTTCAATTTCTAGAATTCAAATTTACATTCAAATCTTGTGCCAAAATTTATCTTCAAGTTATATTGTGACCTTAAGGTACTAATTTTGGAAATACACATAAACTTTCTTTATATTTTATATATCTTCTTTTCTTCAAACTCTCAAATTAGGTATTAAATCCTTGCTTCTGCCACTAATTTATTTCTATTAGCGGTATTACTCTTTTCATTAAATGCACAAACAATAAACGCCAGCATGTTGCATGATTTAATGGTATACCTTTTTGTTATTTATTTATTTGTTTTCAGGTGATGTTCTCATGAAATGATAAATATGGACAACACACATATATACAAAGGAATATCATTTCTCCCTTTTTGGTTATCCTCCACAATTACAAGTTGGGTATTACAAATCCTACCCCCCTTAAAAATAATCTCGTCCTCGAGATTTAGGAGGAACGAGGGAAAAGGTGGGGAAAATCTATGCGAAGCTCTTCTTCTCTTTCCCACGTTGCTTCATCTTCTCCGTGGTGACTCCATTGCACTTTGCACATCTTTATCACCTTATTTCTTGTAACTCGAGTCAATGTATCCAAAATCTTGATCGGGTATTCCGTATAAGTCAAATCGCCCTGAACACTGAGCTCTTCCATTGGTAACTGTTCCTCAGGGACACGGAGACACTTCTTCAGTTGAGATACGTGGAACACATTATGCACATCCGATAGAGTAGCAGGTAACTCAAGTTGGTATGCCATCTCCCCAACTCGCCTAAAGATCAAGAATGGTCCAATATAGTGAGGGGACAATTTGCCCTTAACTTTGAATTTCCCCATTCCACGAAGTGGTGACACCTTGAGATACACATAATCTCCTTCTTCAAATTCCAGTGGTCTTCGTCTATTATCAGCATAGCTCTTTTGCCTGGTTTGAGCCACTCTCAAATTCTGTCGAATTATACGGACTTGTTCTTCTGCTTCTTGAATCAGTTTAGGCCCAAAGAACTGTCTTTCTCCAGTCTGATCCCAATATAGAGGAGTCCTGCACTTCCTCCCATACAAAGCTTCAAAAGGTGACATCTTCAGACTGGCCTGATAACTATTATTATATGAGAATTCAGCATAAGGTAGATTCTTGTCCAACTACTACCATGCTGAAGGGCACAAGCTCTCAACACGTCCTCCAATACTTGGTTAGTCCTTTCAGTCTGTCCATCAGTCTAAGGATGGTAGGCCGGACAAAAATTCAACTTCGTATCCATATTCTCATGAAAACTTTTCCAAATTCTGGAGGTAAACTGTGATCCTCTATCCAAAATGATCTTCTTCGGTACACCATGTAGAGACACAATCCAAGCCATATATAACTCAGCCAATTGAGATCACTTATAAGTAGTCTTGATAGGAATGAAGTGAGCTACTTTAGTCAATCTATCCACAATCACCCATATAGCATCATGTCCTTTCTGGGTGCGCGGCAATCCGGTAATGAAATCCATACCAATCTCTTCCCACTTCCACTCGGGTATCTTTAGGGGATGTTGGGGACCTTCGGCGTCCGAAGGTCCTCAAAAACATGATTTAATAGTGTTTCTGGAGTATAATGTGCAAACAGGTATCTTCGGACTCGAATCGGTATCACAGAGGGAGAAGCTCAAAGCATACGAAGGTTGATACAGCACCGAAGCTGTGAGCAGAAAAGCTTCGGCATGGTGGCAGGAAAGGAAACCGACTTAAAGATGAAAAGGCTATTCGGACCTCGATGGATTACTATAGAGTTATTGTCAGATGTAAAGGGCATAAATGTAATTTTGTAAGGGCTGTGTCCCGTGTCTATAAATAGGTGAACAGTATCCCCGTACTGTTCACGCTGACTTGGCATTTGCTTTTGCGTCACGCTTGTACTTTTTACCTTCTCTCAGGACCGAAGGTACATTTGTAATTTGAAATCATTTCTATTTTTCCATGTTAATAAAATAGAAATGATTCTATGATGATGCTTATATTATATTTCATGCTTTATATGAATCCTTCGTCATTACTTGTTATGTTTACGAAGGTATGTCTCTTATGACCTTCGTCCGAAACTCATTATTTCCCGAAGGGACATAATGCTTCGAAGGACGAAGGACTTTAACACTTAACACTTTTTATGTTGCCTTGTTCTTAACTCTTAGCATTTGAGAACAAGTCCCCAACATTGGCGCCCACCTCCGGTGAACTCACTTCCATTTCTTGAGCTTTGAATACCTTCGGCGAGCGTCACCTTCGTCATGCCGCCGAAGAAGGCTTCAACAACAGGAGCTGGCACATTGCAGTCGCTGGATCCCAATCAGGATGTTATTTCTCTTAGAGAAGCCCGAAGCCAGAAAAGGAAGGCTGTCAGTCCAACACCTCCGGATGATGATCTTGATCAGGAAATTCAAAATTTGGAGATCCTTCAGCAACAAGTTCAGCGCAGGAAGGAAAAGATGGCTCGTCTAGCTGATCTTCAGAGACAGATAGATGAAGCTTCGGAAGAGGTCCGTCATTTCGTTCAAGATGATCAAACCCGAAGGCCTCCACGCAGAGAGCTTCATCAGGAAAATTTCCGCAATGAGGACGACTGGTATGAAAATCTCCATCATGGAAACTTTGCTTTTGATGATGCTTCTCCTCTTTCAACAGAATTGCAGGCTACACCTTGGCCACAGACTTACAAGCCACCTCAGCTTCCCATATATGACGGTCACTCAGACCCGAAGCAATTCCTAATGAGCTACGAGGCAACAATATCTTCATACGGTGGCAATACGGCAGTCATGGCAAAATCCTTCGTCATGGCCGTCAGAAGTGTTGCTCAGACCTGGTACTCTTCTCTTCGGCCAGGGACAATCACTTCTTGGCAGAAACTGAAAGATATGCTCATAACTAGTTTCCAAGGGTTTCAAACAAAGCCGGTCACTGCTCAGGCCCTTTTCCAGTGCACCCAGGACCACGAAGAATACCTTCAGGCATATGTCCGAAGGTTTCTGCGTTTAAGAGCACAGGCGCCGACAGTGCCCAATGAGATTGTCATTGAGGCCATGATCAAGGGGCTTCGGCCAGGGCCATCAGCGCAGTATTTTGCCAGGAAGCCACCACAAACGCTGGAGAAGCTGCTCCAGAAGATGGATGAATATATTCGAGCTGACAATGATTTTCGCCAAAGAAGGGAGGAGGCCTTCAGATTTTCTGAGATGACCAGGGGCTTCGGAGGAAGATTCTATCCGAGGCATGTCAGATCAATTCATAATTCCAATCAAAATGATGATAAGGGGAGCCAGCAGCAAAGGCCACAGTACTCCTCACAGGCTTCGGGGCAACAGCAAAGCTCCTTCCGACCACCAGCTCCAAGAGGCAGAGGCGCCAGGGGCTTCGGCGGAAGATTCGGGGATCAACCCAGAAGAATATTTTGCTTATTCTGTGGTGAAAACAAAGGTCATACTACCAGGATGTGCCATGTTACCATTCAGAAGCAAAAAGAGATAGCCGAAGCTGCCGCGCAACAGGCTCAGCCGAAGCAGGTCATGCACACTGCTTCGTATCATTCGCCTTACATCCCAGAATATGTAGGCAATCACCCTGCAGCTTCTGTTGCTTCGGCGAGTCAGCCTCAGGCTTCCTGGCAACAACCTCCGCCTCCACCACCGCTACAACAAGGCCAGCAGCCAGAAGGGGGCCAATATACTCAAAATCAACGGGATTTCAGAGAACAGTCCGAAGCTCGCACAGTTAATAGCACTGTGCCAGAGTCAAAGCACATCTATTGACAAGTATCCTACTCTGATAGAAGTCTTCTCTATTCAAGTTTCATTTTTCATGTAATAAAGAACACTTTTTAAACTTCATGTAATGGTTTTGTCGTTTGCCACGAGGAAAGTAAATCTTTTTCACAGGTTCAAATTGTAAGAATTTGCAAGAGAAGGGCGAATAAGCTTGCCTCCACCACGATATGTATTTTTCGGAGCAAGGAAAAAGTCGTTCTAAGGGACGCAGAGTAAGCTTGCCGAAGCTACAAAAAGTCGTTCTAAGGGACGCAGAGTAAGCTTGCCGAAGCTACAAGAAGTCGTTCCTAAGGGAGCGCAGCGTAGGTTTTCTGCTCCAAAGTCGTTCCTAAGGGAATGCAGAGCTAAATACCGCCGAAAGTAAAAGGCGAAGAAGTTCCAAAGACGTTCCTAAGGGAATGCAGAACTTACAGCGAAAAGTCAACGCTGATACCGCCGAAAGTAAAAGGCGAAGAAGTTCCAAAGACGTTCCTAAGGGGATGCAGAACTTACAGCGAAAAATAAACGCTGATTCCGCTGAAGTAAAAAGCGAAGAAGCTCCTAAGGGAGGCTTATAATGAAAAAGTCAGTATTGATACAAAAGATTGTGCTCCATTGCAGGAATGTGCGTATCTTCGGCACAAAATATCATTTTGCATAACATAACATCATCACATCATTTTGCATAGCATAATCATCATACATCATGCTGCATGTGGCACAAGAAGGGGGCATGTTATCGATCTTCGGAAAATGCTTTGAGAAAGGGCAAATCATGCCAAGTTACAGGGAGAAACAATATTGATCTTCGAGGCATAGCTTCGGGGATTATTTTTACGAAGCTTGGATATTTCTTATCAGAACACTATGGATATTGTCGTGATAAATGATAAATTCTTCTTCACGAAGCATGAAAAGAAGGGAAGGTGTTTTTTTCGTCGAAGACTCAAAAATGGTACGTGTTTAAAGTTTCATGCATCGTAAAGAATTGAATCATAAAACAAGTATATTACATACAGGATTACAGAATATTACACAAATCATATATCAAATGTTTTTTGCAATAGCACTTAGTCTTCCCTAAGTACTATCTCTGCAGCTTCGTTCAGCAGTCGATCGACAACCTGATCCATGATAGCTTCGGCCATCTTTTTAATTTCGTCGTCATCTTTAGGCTGAGGGCCCGAAGATGCTTTAGTAGGATCTGAGTGAGGACGGGATATTATTACATCACTATTACAGATCGCGAACGAACTATAAAATTAAAAGTTATAACGCAATGAAAACTATTCGTTAGTACCTATTTGCCCTTCAGGCTCTGCGTTTTTCTCAGCAGCCTCGGCTACTTTTCTAGCCTCATGAATCCCTTTCTCGCTTTTCTGAATGATTTCTTGGGCCATTTCTCTACCACCGTTGTCCCAGATGTCGGTGAAAAATTTTCCCCCAACCGCGTTAGCTTCGGCTGAAGGATCTTTTATATCTTCAGTGGACAAGGTGGCTTCGGACCACGATAAAATCTTTACATGTTCACATCCTTTCCCCTCCAAAATGGTGGCAATCCCTCTGGCACCAGAAAAAGCGCAGATGTCTCCGCGACTATTTAAAATTTCTTCAAAGGCCTCCGCCTCATGATTGATCCATTCCAGGGGACCTTCGGGGTTACCTCTTATAAAGTTTTCTTCTTGCGAAAATGCGCCAACGCTGGCGAAGCTAGTTTTTATTTTCTTGACACACTCCATAGATTTCTCGAAGCATTTCTTCTTGGCTGACCGAAGCTCTTTAACAGTTTCTTCTAAATGATTTGCCCATTGGTCGCTGAGTTCTCGCCTTGTTTCTTCAAGTATGCATTCCTCTTTAGCTCTGGCTAATTGTTTACGAAGGTTTTCAATTTCACGCTTCTGAGCTTCGGCCTGACCTTTGAAAATAGCTTCGTCTTCTTTTATTTTATTTATTAAGGTATGCAATATTTTGTCTTTTTCGAGACCTTCGTTCCTCAGTTCAATTACTTCGGAACGAAGGTTGCTCAGGGCTATAGTACATCCTTCGTCCTCAGCATCTTTCTGTGCTCTGAGGGCATTGCTGAGTATCAGGCCCTGCAGACAGGAATATGTCTGTGTCAATAGTTTTAAACAAACGAAAAATCTTGAACTCAACAAAAATATAAGAATTCTATTTGTCGCACCTTTAAACTGTTGTAAGCTAGGCTGTCAGCCAGATCGTTCTTTGACAGCACCGAAAGTCCGTCTTCTAAAGTTGGGAATCCGAAGCTTCTGCTCATCTCCCGACAGACAGAAATTTCCTTGCTGTCGGGGAGGCAATACAAGAAATCTTCTTCTCCACTGCCATTAAATATCAACGCCCCCTTTGGATATTTCAACCTTTGGGCATAGTGTTGGGCCTCTTGTTCTTCTTTTTCTGATAATTTTTTCCCCGAAGCATGACGAAAAATATAATCACGAATTTTGGGGGATGCTTCGGGGGTAACAACACCAGTTTCTTCAGCAAAAGTTGGCTTTGTTATTTTTTCTGCCTCACTTTCCAAGGTTTTTGCCTTTGTGGGCTCTGAGGGCCCAGCTTCGGCTTCAATTTCTTGCTCTGGAGCTGCAGAACCAGAAATTTCAGCTGTTGTTTCAAAAGTAATAGCAGCCTTCTTCGGAGGTGTGCTCGAAGATATGATCGTTTCCAGTACATCTAGCACATTAGCCATTCTTTTTCTCTTCGGAGTTGCAGCTGGCACTTTTTCATTTTTTGATGTCCCAATAATTGCTGAAGGACTCAAAACTTCTGATGTTTTGGAGTCCTCGGTTGCTTCCTTTACCTCTTCCATTTTTTCTGTGAATGGCGCTTCGGCCTTCTCTTTCGTTTCCGGTAACAAAATTTTTGATTGCTCCAATTTTGTCTTCGTTGGTACTTCGGCTGTTTCTGCGACTTCTGGCAGCAAAGTTGGCTCGGCTGGTTTTTCAGCTTCGGTGGCCGAAGAAGTCTCTCCGGTAAACTCAGGCACCGAAGCTGGTTCAATATAACGCGGCCGATGCGTAAGAACCTTTATCTTCTTCCTTTTTGGTTCTGGCTCGCTAGGAGCAGCTGCAGTTTCTTCTTTTGCAGAGGTTGTATTTTTTCTCTTCTGCCTTCGAATGGGGTAGCAATAGTCAGAGTAGACAAACCCGATGGCATCAAATACCCGATTCAGCCTTTTCTTTTTTCGGCCTCCGAAGGCTGCTGACATTGCAGTATCTTCGGCCTTCGAGTAGGTCCCAAGCAGCTCATCACTTAAATTGTCAATGCTTTTCAACCACTCATCATCTGGCTCAATAAATTTATCTCCAAATTTAAAAGTGTACTTAAACCTGACAAGTCCACCTTCGTCGGCCTCTTTAATGGTTTCTTGTGGCATTTCCCATTTCTCCGCAAGCGGCCACACCCTGAAGGCAATATGCTCTTGTACTAAGTCCCTTGTTCCCATAAAAGAGCAGACAACGCCGAAGGCTCTTTGGCACTCTTCGGCGGCTTCATTCATTTCAACCTTCGGCCTCCGAAGGCCGAAGCTTTGCCAAATAGGACGCATGATTATACCTTTGATGTCTTCTCGTGTTTTCAGATCATTTTTTACATAAAACCACTCTGTCATCCAGCCGCTGGGCCATTTTTTCCGAAAAGTTGGCACGGGGCAGCTTGACCCAGACCGAGAAACAAATTTGTAGCAGCCAAAGTTATTGTGATACTGTTCCTTACCCCAAGGTATTGTCTCGTATGATAATTCGTGAATATTGCAGAAGCTTCTTGCATCAGGCTTCAGACCCTGGCTTCGCACGGCCCACACGAAGATATTCAGCCTTATAATTGCCTCGGGGGTAAGTTGGTGAAGATAGACTTCAAAGATCTTCAGCACTTCCACGACGAAGCTGCTCAAGGGCAATCGCAGCCCAGCCTTCAAAAAGCTTCGGAATACCACGACTTCATTTTCTTCGGGGTCTGGGCAAGTCTTTTCCCCTTCGTCCGCCCTCACAATGGACAGATCCCGGAAATACCTTCCTCTCATATTAACAAGATGATTCTCTTTGATAGTTGATTTACCATAAACTGAATGGCTTGGTCGCCAGGGGCGATCTTCGGAGTCTTCGCCACCGCTGTCCACATCAAAACTGTCACTGTCACCAGTATCTTCAGACAGCCCTTCCAGAATTTCCCTGGTGATCTTTTCTGTGTTGGTCTTCGACATTGCTATAAGAAACCCTAAGTTCTTCTCTTCATCAAGACTCAGCTTCATCTCAGCAGCAGCCTTCTTAGCAGCTTCAGACATCTTCGGAAACACTAAAAAACTGTTTTCAAAGCCGAAGCTTCAAAGCTAAAAGCTTAGCAGATCACAGTGCACAAGAGCTAAAAACTCAGTGAGCAGGAGTGGTTGGCCAGAAAGCGTGCAAAATAAGTTTGCGGTATGGCCGTATTTATACGCTTGATGCGTTGAAAGTTGAAAGACCCCACTTGTCATTGAATGTTGCTATTCTAGCAAAGGGAAGGTGTTTTTTCGGACCTTCGGCATAAAGCCTTCGTTCATATCGCAATCTGAATTTATTATTTCAAACAAATTAATATTGCGAGGGGCTACTGTTGGGGACCTTCGGCGTCCGAAGGTCCTCAAAAACATGATTTAATAGTGTTTCTGGAGTATAATGTGCAAACAGGTATCTTCGGACTCGAATCGGTATCACAGAGGGAGAAGCTCAAAGCATACGAAGGTTGATACAGCACCGAAGCTGTGAGCAGAAAAGCTTCGGCATGGTGGCAGGAAAGGAAACCGACTTAAAGATGAAAAGGCTATTCGGACCTCGATGGATTACTATAGAGTTATTGTCAGATGTAAAGGGCATAAATGTAATTTTGTAAGGGCTGTGTCCCGTGTCTATAAATAGGTGAACAGTATCCCCGTACTGTTCACGCTGACTTGGCATTTGCTTTTGCGTCACGCTTGTACTTTTTACCTTCTCTCAGGACCGAAGGTACATTTGTAATTTGAAATCATTTCTATTTTTCCATGTTAATAAAATAGAAATGATTCTATGATGATGCTTATATTATATTTCATGCTTTATATGAATCCTTCGTCATTACTTGTTATGTTTACGAAGGTATGTCTCTTATGACCTTCGTCCGAAACTCATTATTTCCCGAAGGGACATAATGCTTCGAAGGACGAAGGACTTTAACACTTAACACTTTTTATGTTGCCTTGTTCTTAACTCTTAGCATTTGAGAACAAGTCCCCAACAGGGGATGCAATAGTCCAGCTGGCCTCTGGTGTTCAGCCTTAACTATTTGACATACATCACACATAGCCACATGTGCAGCTACATCTCTTTTCAATCCATACCACCAATACTTCCGTTTCAAATCCTGATACATCTTGGTACTACCAGGATGAATAGAATAGTCCGAGTCATGGGCCTCCTTCAATATAGTCTCACGAAGGCTTTCAATATCAGGAACACACATCCTGTCCTTGAACCATACAGTGCCTTGCTCATCTTCCATAAATTCCGGAACTCGACCTTCAGTAATCAGATCCTTAATCTCTTGTATTTTTGCATCACCAATTTGGCCTTTGCGGATCTCTTGCTCCAAGGTAGGTTCCACATCAATAGTAACTCCTTCAGTATGAGCAACTATCCCCAGGTTAAGTCTCCTGAAATCCTCAACAATCTCGTCGGGTAGCTAAGCAACAATAGCTGAATGAACATGCTCCTTGCGACTCAAGGCATCTGCAACCAAATTTGCCTTGCCCGGGTGATAGTGAATCTCCAAATCATAATCCTTAATAAGCTCCAACCAACGGCGTTGCCTAAGGTTGAGATCCTTCTGAGTGAATATATACTTCAAACTCTTATGATCCGTGTACACTTGACACTTGGTTACCATGACATAATGTTTTCAAATCTTAAGCGCATGCACAACAGCTGCCAGTTCTAAGTCATGAGTGGGGTAGTTCAATTCATGTTTCCGCAACTGACGAGACGCGTAGGCGATCACATGTCCTTCTTGCATGAGCACACATCCCAAGCCTTGGCCACATGCTTCACAATAAATGTCAAATCCTTCTGTAGATCTGGCATAACCAACATTGGTGGCGACATCAATCTCTTCTTCAATTGATCAAAGTTGTCTTGGCACTTCTCGTCCCACTTAAATTCTCTTCCTTTCTCCAAAAGTTAAGTCATAGGTTTAGCAATCTTAGAAAATCCTTCAATAAATCTCCGATAATATCCTGCTAGTCCCAAGAAACTTCGAATCTCAATAACTCTAGTGGGTACTCTCCACTCCATTATCTTCTTAACCTTAGCAGGATCCACTGAAATTCCTCCATTAGAAATAATATGACCAAGAAATGGCACCTCGCCAATCCAAAACTCGCACTTGCTGAACTTGGCATATAGCTGGTTATCTCGTAGGTTCTGTAGCACCAACCTTAGATGTTCCTCATGATCGCTATCACTCTTGGAATAAATAAGAGTATCGTCGATGAAAACCACGACGAATCTGTCCAAATCATGAACACCTTATTCTTCAGTTCCATAAAATAGGCTGGTGTATTGGTTAGTCCAAATGACATAATGGTGAACTCATATAAACCATATCGGGTCGATAAAATCGTCTTGGGAATATCCGATGGCCTAATCTTCATTTGGTGATAACCTGGTCGGAGTTCAATCTTCGAAAATACTCTTGCTCCTCTCATTTGATCAAACAAATCCTCAATACGGGGTAACAGATACTTGTTCTTCATAGTAACATCATTAAGAGATCTATAATCCATACACATTCTTTGTGATCCATCCTTCTTCTGTACAAACAAAACCGGTGCTCCACAAGGTGAAGAATCCGAACGAATGTACCCAGCCTCTTGTGACTCCGTTAACTGCTTCTTAAATTCTTTTAACTCTTCTACACACATCCTGTATGACCGTTTTGGGAGTAGGAGTAGTCACAGGTAAGAGATCAATGACAAACTGAACTTCCCTATCTGGTGGCATCCCTGGTAACTCTTCTGGGAAGACATCCGGAAAATCTCTAACCACACGGATGTGGACACCAACAAACTTCTCATCTACTAAGAATGTCGCTAGTATGGTGGCGATAGTTACTGCAATTCCAACTTCAAACCTTTTTCCTTTGGAACTGGTGAGTTCTATGGTTCCTTTAGCACGGTGTATATACTGCCTTTGCCTTTCTTAACCATGACATACCAAGGATCACGTCTATACTGCTCTCTTCTAACATTATAGGGGTAGCCCATCTGGGTTAGAAACACAGGGTAAGAAAGGAAGAATTGTAGACAAGGCGATTATTTACGAGAAATGTTTCTGCGGGGGATTTATTAGCTAAGGAGATTAGTGTGTTATCCACTGAAGCTAATACATTACCTTATGGTGGTACATGCTAAGATGCCCAACTATAATATTTCAATCAATCAAAGAAGCAAATCAGACATTGATCATCAGAACAATCAACCAACATTTTTAAAATAGAGAAAATAGTTTTATTTTCATCTTAGGTTCCCTATCTCTTAAAAATGTCATAAGGGTAGGGATTCCAAGGTGTGAAATCCATCTTGTCTTAGAGTAGAAAAGGTAAGAATGATCAGAGTAGAACAGTAGAAGGTGAGACAAGATCAAGATGAGATGAGTATAGAATGAGTCAGAGTAAGGCAAGTAGGAAAGGGTCTGTCCATTTCTATCTAGGTTTCGTCCTACAGTCAACATTTCCTCTGATACCACTTCTGTCACACCCGGCTTTAAGGAACAAAGCCAGGTGCATCTCATACATGCGCCAAGAAGACAACATATATAATAACAGAGTGTATAGAGATAAATGTCATAAAACATCAGAGTATTTATTACATAGCGGAAGACTTATTACAAAATAAAATAATAAAGATAAAACGAACTAAGGATCGTCGGCGCCAATGTCAACTGAGAAACGCCACCTAGATCAGATCATACTCCTCGCCTTGTGGCTCCTCCTGAACCACCTGCTCTTCTCCTGTGGGGGGGTGTGAGACAGCAAGGGTGAGCTCACACATGATCATCGCTCAACAAGTTGTGGGGAATAATGTGACATGAACTCACCAAAGGTGGGAGCTCATGGAGTGTAAGGCTTATCAAAGAGAATGGTTAAAGCTGAGCATTGCTTTTAAGTAGTTGGTCAAAATTTTATTAGCAATTACTAAGTGTAAGTAAATACCAAACCTTAAATAAAGTAAAAGAACAAAATTAATAATAAACCCATGCATATGCAAATGACAAATTGAGTTTAGGTTCCATAATTTAATCATCAGAGAGTCCCGAGCTGCTCATGACCGTGAGCTCGGCTAGTATACCAGTTTTACACTCTGCAGAGGTTGTACCCTTTACCCACAAGTCGTGTATCCCATGTCGCCAGGGTTAGCTAGGCCCTTAGACACTACCGAGGTGAATGGCTAGGGATCCACTACGAGGCCTTTACAAAGTTCCACTAGCTTCCGAAAACCCACTACAGTTTATGGGAAGAGCACTTGCAAGAATCCCCCGTCCGACCGCCATCGCAGCTAAATCAACCCGAGAACCTCCTTGCATGCAACTCCCCTACTGCCCTTGCCCCTTTCGGGTAAGGTAGTCTCCCACTAGCTTTCCTAATTAATCAGCCAAGGGCGTCCATAAACCCTTGTGGTGGCACGTGTTTCTCAAGTTAAGCTCTATGTTCCAATTAACATTAATGATTTTGACATGAACATAAATAGAATAACAAAAAAATTGGAACATAGATATAATAAATGATTATCCCAAAACCATGTAAAGCAATAGCAAAACTACCCAAGTGATTCAGGGGTAAACAAGGTAATGAGATAAACAATCTAGGGTGACCTATCGGGTCCCATCAAAATTAACCTATGCATGGTAGATGATTATAAAGAACATTATTGGGTAACAAAAGTGAATCAAGGGCACAACTTGCCTTCAATGAGCTCCTGCTCAGCTACTTCAACCTGCTGCTCACCAGTATCCTCAGCAACGGGCTCTTCTACTCGCCACAATACAAACAAGCACAGTGCATATAGAGAAATTAACATTACACCAAACATATAAACAAAATACACAGTAATAATCTACACATTGAAATAAAATCCTAGGAACAGGAATTCATAATTTTCTGAGTTATAGATTTTAAGTTATGGATTTTCAAAGGTTTTATGTGCTTTAAATAGGATTAAGTGTGGATTTAATTTTCTTACTGTTGTCATGATAAAACAGAGACACTAAGTGCTAGAGAATAAAATTACAAAATTTTAGGAACTGGAATGAAGTAATTTGGAGTTCATATGCATTTTCTATGAATTATTGAAGTTCTAGCAATTATTTTCCTATTAAAAATCTATTTATAAATCATTTTCCCTGATTTTATTATATTCTGGACTGGGCCTAAAATCTAGAGAAACCCAGGGGGCTCGGGGTAAAAATCTGCAGACACAGAGCACAGCTCCCGTGGATGGCGGGTTGATTCTCTGAAATCTCAGGGGCTCTTTAATAAAACTGACCCGCGAAGGGGTATGGACAAACGTCGGCCATTCGATTAGAATTCTAGGGCGCAGATTAGATCTAACTTCACTGAAGCGGTACACGATACTAGCCGCCGGATCCGAGATCCACGACCCCGGTTTAATGAGACCCGATCTAATCTGATGCGCACAATACGGAATCAACGGCTCACATCCACGCAGCGAAGGAATACCACGAAACTAATCCTAGCCGTATGAATCCCGATCGACGGACCAGGAGCCATCACCTACCTCCGTTTCCCCGGGCGGCGGCGCGCACACACCGCGCGGTGGAGAAGTCCGACAACGCGCCCCACGGTGAATCCCCACCCCATTCACGCACCGAACTCGGTTTCCATGAACACATGACTACTACGAATCACACGGCTGACTCACAATCCCGAAACAATGCGCCCTGGGCCCTGCCCACGGAGGAGCTCTGATTCGCGGCTGCACTAACCCCGCCAGACGAAATTCGCCGTCAAGCCACGATCCTATGCCCCAATTTCGACTTCCTAGTGTATAATTGAGGTCGATTCGAACATACGGGGGGTTTTCTTACCTGATTACGCGATGAAGGTGGCGCTGACCCGCCGCTATGGCTGCTACCCTCGCTGTTCTTCCCCTGGTCTCCGGCGACAATGGCACGCGATGCACAGAACTGGCGGGCGAAGACGAGCTGCCCGCGCTAGAGCACCACGGTTCCAGCTCCGGACCTGGAGCGCCCTCGCGGACGAATGTCGTCGGTGGCGGCACACCTTCACGCCCGGCGATGTTAATTTGGCGGCTAGCGATTACCCTAACGATATCGGCTGCTCCGAGCTGCGGCCCTGGTGACTTTATATCCGGAGCGTGCCCACGGCCGCAGTGGAAGCGGAATAACCAACCTAGCCGAGATCTACGGAGGACGGCACCATGCTCAGTCAGCCGCATCCGAGAACGGCGGGTGGAAGAGAACCAGAGCAGGTGGGCGATGACATGTGGCCCCCACGTGGAAGTGGCGCAGGGGAGAACCAGTGAGCGCGCGGTGAAGCAAAGGTGTGGCTGGCAGTGGGTCCCGCGAGACAGAGGGAGTGGCGCGCGTGGAAGGGTTTTGGGCCGCGCGGGAGGTTTCTCTGGGTGGGCCGAATTGGTGACAGAGGCCCAGGTAAGCTTCTTTCTCTTTTTCTTTTGTTTTCTGTTTTCTTTTTCTCCCTTTTCAATTTCTAGAATTCAAATTTACATTCAAATCTTGTGCCAAAATTTATCTTCAAGTTATATTGTGACCTTAAGGTACTAATTTTGGAAATACACATAAACTTTCTTTATATTTTATATATCTTCTTTTCTTCAAACTCTCAAATTAGGTATTAAATCCTTGCTTCTGCCACTAATTTATTTCTATTAGCGGTATTACTCTTTTCATTAAATGCACAAACAATAAACGCCAGCATGTTGCATGATTTAATGGTATACCTTTTTGTTATTTATTTATTTGTTTTCAGGTGATGTTCTCATGAAATGATAAATATGGACAACACACATATATACAAAGGAATATCATTTCTCCCTTTTTGGTTATCCTCCACAATTACAAGTTGGGTATTACAAGTCGGAGCAGGGCAAGCGGCATTGTTTTCCTGTCAGGTCGGTCAGTGGAAGGGTGAAGTGACTGCGGTCACTTCGGCCCTGCCGACTGAGGAACGTGCATCAGGATAAGGTGTCAAGCGATCCTCGTATTGAATGCTCCTGCGATACGGTCGGTTGGTGAGGCGATCTGGCCAAGGTTGCTTCACTGCGAAGCCTGCCTGAGCTGGGCCTCGGGCGAGTCGAGGGTGCGCCTGTTGCTTGAGGAGGCCCTCGGGCGAGGCGTGAATTCGCCTAGGACTACTGTTCCTGCCCGAGACTGTGCTCGGGCGAGGCGAGATCGCGTCCCTTGAGTAGACGAAGCCTTGACCTGAATTGCGCCCATCAATCTCAGCAGCTTGTGCTGATGGTGATTACCAGCCGAGTTTAGGAGTGTTGGGGGTACCCCTAGTTATGGTACCCGACAGTAGCCCCCGAGCCTCAAAGGGAGTGTTGGTACTCGCTTGGAGGCTTTGTCGCACTTTTTTGCAAGGGGACCAGTATTTCTCGGTTACATTTTGTTCCGGTGGGCGCGCGCGAGCGCACCCGCCGGGTGTATCCCCCGAGGCCTCGGAGGAGTGGTTTGACTCCTCTGAGGTCTTAATGCCTTTCGCGATGCCTTGGCCGGTCTAGTTGTTCCCTCATGCGATCTAATGGTAGCCCGGGTGCACGGTCGGGTTCCGAGTTTTCAGGCTGGTCTGTTGACGCTGTCAACGGTTTGGCCATAGCCAGGTTTGCGAGAGCAGCCCCCGAGCCTCTGCACGGAGCGAGAGGACGATCAAGGACTGACTCGACTTTTATCATACGCCCCTTCGTCGCCTTTCCGCAAGGAGGAGGGGGGAAGCGCCATGTTGCCCTCGGAGGGCGCCGAACATGGTGTCTCCAGTGAGTTGCAATGGGTGATCCGAGTGGACGCCCGTGCCCCATTCGATAAGGGTCGGCTAGTGGCCCAGAGGCACGCTCCAAAAGTACCTGCAGGTGATTTGCCGGACCCGGTCCCGTTCGATAGGGTCCGAGGGCTCGATGCCTCCCCTGGTGGGATTCCGTTACAAAATTGCTCCTGCTGGTCTCGGAAATGTCCTAGGGTACCTCGGGAGCATAGCCCGAGCCTCGGCCATGTATCGGATGTACCCAGAGTCATCCCTCGCTCTGCGTGCTCTGGGGCGGCTGTCGAACCCTTCGAGGGGCCAGCCTTCGAACTCCTGATCAGTAGTGGGCGCGGAGCCCGAGTGCTCTGGGGCGGCTATCGAACCCTTTCGAGGGGCCAGCCTTCGAACCCCTGATCAGTAATGAGCCTGAAGCCCGAGTGCTCTGCGGCGGCTGTCGAACCCTTCCGAGGGGCCAGCCTTCGAACCCTTGATCAGTAGGAGGGCTCGGGGCCCGCTTCCTTCGCGGAGAAGGATCCCTTTCGGAGTATCCCCTTTCCCGGTCCCTGTAGCAAGAGAGAGAAAGGGGAGAAGGAAAAGGATATGAATTTAAATGGCGTGGCGCACCTTTTTTGACGAGGTCATCATGGTGGACGCGAAACGTCGCCCGTTTCGCCTGCCAAAGGCGTCGTTTGCCCTGCCGCGGAGTTAATGCGACGGGACGAGTGGTTCGCGGGCCGGTTGTTGCGCGAGCCGTTCGAGGAACGGAACACGGGCGTGTCGTCTTCATGCCGTGGGAGGGGGCTCCCCTGCTGCTCCAGGAGGGGACGTGAGCCTGCAGACGATTTGACTGCCGCTTCCGCCCGTCTGCTGCCGCCATTACTGCCGGTCCACTTTTGGCCATATCGACCGTCACGCCTCCTCCCGCGGCTGACTGACCCGTGATCGATGTGCTCGACTGGCACTGTTGGGCCACGCGCAGGGTTGCCTCGAGTCGCGGCACTGGTTCCGCAGTCGAGAAGGCACGACATTGGCGCAATTGGTGGTGCAGTTTCTCGCACGTAGTAACCGGCACGCCAGTTACATGACGTGTGGGTCTGGGCCTCCATGCTGGATGCGTCGAAGTCGAAGGGGTGCGCCCTCATGGTGCGGTTGCACGCCACCTGCATGGCGGTCCGCCCTTTCAACCGTTGGTTTCGGCGAGGATGGAGGAGTGCTTGTAACTGCGGGGCGGTTACACGCTCCACGCGCGGCGGTTTGACTTCTTCTGTTCCGGGCCAGCTTGCATGACGTGTGGGACCCAGCCCCCGTGTCGTAGGGGGATGACCCTGGAGCACGTCGGTGAAGACTTAGTCCGTGACGCCTGAGGACATGAGTGGGGAGAACCGCCTTTAAAAAGGGATCGATCCCCCGGGCGGTAGCCATGCCTTCGCACTGCCCTCATGCATTGCGCCCTTCCTCCTTCTGAGCCCCTGGATGGGGAGCACCCGCGTTGCTTTCGTCTTGCTGCTGTTGGAGGAGCGCAACCTCGTGGAGGTTGACACCCTCCAGCCATCGCTTGGCTTCAAGGATTTTCATTAGGCAGCTCCGGCTGCATTCCCTCGCGGAGGTTGACACCCTTCAGCCATCGCTTGGCTTCAAAGATTTTCCCCGGTTCGATGGTGGGGAGAAGCAAGCTGGGCTACGACCTCTGCCCCGCCCTCAGCTTCAAGGATCTTCATCACCTGAGCTGGGGAGGAGGGCGGGGCAAGTCGGGGCCCGCCTCCGCGTGGGCTAGCGACCCGCTTCTTCCTCCGGCATCTGGGGGAGGGAACCATCCTCCAGCTCTGCGGAGGAGGCGTCCTTCAGCCATGCGGGGGAAGGCGAACTGCTACTGCCTGGCCAGGGTGCAGCATTCCGTCCTCCGTCCGGGCGAATGTGGCCGGCTGCACCGGGGGGTCGCACAACATGTCGTACGCCGGAGGGCGGTACTCGTGTTCTGGGACGGTCCCGTTCTCGTTTTCGTGGCGAGGACGGGAGTGAGGACCTGCCGCTGCGCTTTGGGGCAGCCGGCGCTCGCTGGTGCGGTGTTGGTGGGCAGGTGGATGCTGCCGTCGGTGGTGAGGTGGTGGCAGCCGGAGAAGGTTTCTCCGCCGACGAGACCGTCGGCGCCACCCACGGATTGACCTCCGGCTCTTTGGCTTTGATAGCTTGTCCTCGCCCCTCGAGTGGGGACGTGGGCAAGGGCCTTATCGCAGCAGCGTCTGCCCTGAGGTCATCGCTGCTGCTGTTTAGCCGCCCGGAGCGGAGGTCGTTGTCGCTGCTGCTGCAGTGGTCGACGGCGAGCCACCTGGATTTTTTCGTCCCGCAGGCCCTCCGATGTGGAGGTTGTTCATACTCGCGGGAGTGGAACCGTAGTTCCGTTTGTAATGGCACCTTGAGTGTCGGTGTATGTTCATTGTGGCTGTCGGGGCCTAAACATCTAGGTATTTGAGTGTAATATCGTGTTTCTTCCTCATTTCGAGCACTAGGACTCGCCTGTCGGCTAGCTGAACCGCTTAACCGAGTGTGAGTTGCCCTGTGCGGAAGGTGACGAGTGAGGTATCCGTATCCCGGAGGTGTAGGAGTCCCTCGGCTCAGTCGGCCTTGCCACCGAAGGCTTCTCTTGCTCAGTTATAGAACCTTCGGCTGCTCTACGATGAGGCGGAGCCGGAGGCAGCGGTGTAAGCATGGACAGAGGCGGAGTCGACTCGAAAAGGGGCTTCGTCGGCCTAGGAGCACGTGGCCTCCCTGGCCGAGGAGGTGCAGCAGCGGCAGCGGGAGCTTGGCCAGGTCGTTCGCTAGCGGGACCAACCCCGGAGTCACGCTGCCGAGGCCGTGAGCCGGGCTGATGTCCTCGGGGGATAGCTGGCTGAGGCTACGGAGCGGCCGGTCGAGGTGTCTGCCCGGGCCGGGACCCTTGTAGAGACCTTGTCTATGATGGCTCGAGCTCGGTGCTGGCGTCTTCCTTCGAGGTGGAGATCCTTCCGCCCGTGTCGCTGTCCAAGGCTGGGCCAGATTCTGCCGAAGGTGGAGACGACGCCGAGGGTGCTGCTGCTCCCTCTGTTGATGTCTGAACCTGCAGGAACAGTTTGTCTGTAGTGTGCGTATGTTTTTCGCGGCCGCTGAGGCCCAAACATATTATTGTCGTGTTGTAAAGCTGTGTTTCCTTTCCTCTTGTTTCGAGTAGTAGGACTTGTTTGTCGGTAGCAGAACCACTTATCCGAGCGAGAGTTACTTATCGCGGAAGGTGATGAGTGAGGTATCCGTATCCCGGAGGCGTAGGAGTCCCTCGGCTCGGTCGGCCTTGCCACTTACGTGTACTCTTACTCGTCCACAGGATTCTGTTATCGATATAGTCGAGAAGGCACAAAAATCATTCTGGCAGAAAAGTTTTCGAGCGTTAAGACCTGTTTGGCTAGCAGAATCGCTTATCCGAGCACGAGTTACTTATCGCGGAAGGTGATGAGTGAGGTATCCGTATCCCGGAGGCGTAGGAGTCCCTCGGCTCGGTCGGCCTTGCCGCTTACGTGTACTCCGTCGTTTTCAGGACCCCGCTATCGAAGCAGTCGAAAAGCGCGAAAGATGTTATGGCAGAAAGACTTTTTCCGAGGAAAATTTTGACGCAGAGGGGGTCCCCCCCTTCTAGCCCCCGAGGGAGGGTCGGGCTTTGCTGAGGCAAGGCTGACCCTTCCTTGACGGTTAGACTTTATTTCTGTATGTATAGAAAACGAGGTATATGAACGACTTGAAAACATCTTAAGGGTAAAAGTGACGTAGCTGTCGGATGTTCCAAGCGTTGCTGTAGACCTCGCCTTGATTGTTGGCCAGCTTGTATGTTCCGGGCTTCAAAATCTTGGCGATGATGAATGGCCCCTCCCAGGGAGGAGTGAGCTTGTGGCGCCCTCGGGCGTCTTGCCGCAGCCGAAGTACCAAGTCTCCCACCTGGAGGTCTCGGGGTCGGACCCCTCGGGCGTGGTAGCATCGCAGAGACTGTTGATACCGTGCCAAGTGTAGTAAGGCCATGTCCCGAGCCTCTTCCAGCTGGTCTAGTGAGTCTTCTCAGCTGGTCTAGTTGCTTTGGTCGTTGTACACCCTCGTCCTCGGGGAACCGTATTCTAAGTCTGTGGGCAAGATAGCCTCGGCCCCATAGACTAGAAAGAACGGCGAGAAGCCCATGGCTCGGCTTGGCGTCGTCCTTAGACTCCAGACCACCGAGGGTAGTTCCTTCATCCATCGCTTGCCGAACTTGTTGAGGTCGTTGTAGATCCTCGGTTTTAGTCCTTGCAGAAGCATACCGTTGGCACGCTCACCTGCCCATTCGTCATGGGGTGAGCTACGGCGGCCCAGTCCACACGGATGTGGTGGCCCTCGCAGAAGTCCAGGAACTTCTTGCTAGTGAACTGGGTGCCATTGTCGGTGATGATGGAGTTCGGGACCCCAAAGCGATGGATGATGTTGGTGAAGAATGCCACCGCCTGCTCGGACCTGATGCTGGTTAGGGGTCGGACCTCGATCCACTTGGAGAATTTGTCGATGGCGACCAGCAGGTGCGTGAAGCCCCTGGATGCCTTCTGCAAGGGACCGACGAGGTCCAGACCCCACACAGCAAACGACCAAGTGATGGGTATTGTCTGCAGGGCCTGAGCGGGCAGGTGCGTCTGTCTCGCGTAGAATTGATAATCCTAGTGGCGTCGGCCACCGCGGTGGGCGAGTAGAAGCCTTGTCGGAAGGCGTTCCTGACGAGGGCTTGAGGTGCTGCATGGTGACCGCAAGCCCCTGAGTGTATCTCTTGCAATAGCTCCTGCCCTTCTGCGATGGATATGCATCGTTGGAGAATGCCTGAGGGGCTGCAGTGGTAGAGCTCCTCTTCATCTCCCAGTAAGACGAACGACTTGGCGCGCCGCGCCAGTCGCCGAGCTTCGGCTTTGTCGAGGGGGAGCTCTCCTCGGTGGAGATATTGCAGGTACGGGGTCTGCCAGTTTCGATTAGGCGTGACCCCATTCCGCTCGCCCTCGACACGCAGTGCCTCACCTTCGGCGGCCGAGGGTGCCTCGGGCTGGGCCGAGGCCTCCTCGGGCTCGGGCGTGTCGTCGGTCTTGACGGAGGGTTGATGTATGTCTCTGGAGAAGACGTCCGGGGAAACCGTTGTCCGCCCCGAGGCTATTTTAGCCAGCTCATCCGTAGTCTCCTTGTACCGTTGGGCGACGTGGTTGAGCTCGAGTCCGTAGAACTTGTCTTCCAGGCGCCGAACCTCGTCGCAGTAGGCCTCCATCTTCCGGTCGCGGCAGTGGGAGTTCTTCATGACTTGGTTGATGACAAGCTGCGAGTCGCCATGAGCGTCGAGGCGCCGAACCCCTACCTCGATGGCGATGCGCAACTCGTTAACCAGAGCCTTGTACTCGGCCATGTTGTTTGACGCCGGGAAATGGAGGCACAACACGTAGCGGAGGTGCTTCCCAAGGGGTGAGATGAAGAGCAGGCCCGCACCTGCTCCTGTTTTCATCAATGACCCATCGAAGTACATGGTCCAGAGTTCCGGTTGGATCAGAGCTGTTGGTAGCTGGGTGTCGACCCATTCAACCACGAAGTCCGCCAAGACTTGGGACTTGATGGCCTTCCAAGGAGCGAACAAGATTGTCTCACCCATGATCTCCACTGCCCACTTTGCTATCCTACCCGAGGCCTCTCGGCACTGGATGATCTCCCCCAGGGGGAAGGATGACACCACAGTCACCGGATGAGACTCGAAGTAGTGTCGCAACTTTCGCCGCGTCAGAATTACTGCGTACAGTAGCTTCTGAATTTGCGGGTAGCGGATCTTAGTCTCGGACAGTACTTCACTGATGAAGTAGACCAGCCACTGGACGAGCAATGCATGTCCTTCTCGTCTCTCGACCACGATCGCAGCGCTGACCACCTGAGTGGTTGCGGCTATGTAGATCAAGAGGGCTTCTCCCGCAGCGGGGGGCACCAAGATGGGCGCGCTTGTAAGGGGCGCCTTTAAGTTTCCGAGGGCTTCCTCGGCCTCGGGGGTCCAAGTGAAGCGCTTGGTCTTCCTTAAGAGGCGGTACAAGGGTAGGCCTTTTTCGCCGAGGCGCGGGATGAAGCGGCTTAGAGCCGCAAGACATCCCATGACCCTTTGTACTCCTTTCAAGTCTTTGATAGGCCCCATGTTGGTGATGGCTGTGATTTTCTCCGGGTTGGCCTCGATGCCCCGCTCGGAGACGATGAACCCCAGGAGCATGCCTCGGGGGACTCCGAAGACACACTTCTCGGGATTGAGTTTTACGCCCTTCACCTTCAGACACTTGAATGTCGCTTCAAGGTCAGAGAGGAGGTCGGAGGCTTTCCTCGTCTTGACTATGATGTCTTCGACGTAAGCCTCGACCGTTCGGCCGATGTGCTCTCCGAACACGTGGTTCATGCACCTTTGGTATGTCGCACCTGCATTCCTCAAACCAAATGGCATAGTTATATAGCAGTACATGCCAAAAGGTGTGATGAAAGAAGTCGCGAGCTGGTCGGACTCTTTCATCTTGATTTGGTGATAACCCGAGTAGGCATCAAGGAATGATAGGGTTTCGCACCCAGCAGTGGAATCCACAATTTGATTGATGCGAGGCAGAGGGTAGGGAACCTTCAAACATGCTTTGTTTAGACCAGTGTAGTCTACACACATCCTCCATTTCCCCCCTTTCTTTTTCACAAGCACAGGGTTGGCTAGCCATTTGGGATGGAATACCTCTTTGATGAACCCTGCAGCCATCAGCTTGTGGATTTCCTCGCCTATGGCTCTGCGCTTTTCTTCGTCGAATCGGCGCAGAGGCTGCTTCACGGGTCGGGCTCCAGCTCGGATATCCAGCGAGTGCTCGGCGACATCCCTCGGTATGCCGGGCATGTCCGAGGGACTCCATGCAAACACCTCGGCGTTCGCGCGGAGAAAGTCGACGAGCACTGCTTTCTATTTGGGGTCGAGCTCAAGGCCGATCCGGACTTGCTTGCAGGCGTCGTAGCTGGGGTCGAGGGCGATGGACTTAACTGCCTCCGCTGGCTCGAAGTTGCCGGCGTGGCACTTCGCATCAGGCACCTCCCTGAAGAGCCACTCCAGGTCGGCAATGAGGGCCTCGGATTCGGCGAGGGCCTCAGCGTACTCCACGCACTCCACGTCGCATTCGTACGCGTGTCGGTACATGGATCCGATGGTGATGACCCCGTTGGGGCCCTACATCTTGAGCTTGAGGTAGGTGTAGTTGGGGACGGCCATGAACTTGGCGTAGCATGGTCTCCCCAGCACCGCGTGGTAGGTTCCTCGGAACTCGACCACCTCGAACGTGAGGGTTTCCTTTCGGAAGTTGGAGGGAGTCCCGAAGCAAACGGGCAGATCGCGCTGTCTAAGGGGCTAGACACGCTTCCCGGGGATGATCCCGTGAAAGGGCGCCGCACTGGCCCGGATCGTGGACAGATCGATTTGCAAGAGCCCGAGGGTCTCGGCGTAGATGATGTTGAGGCTGCTGCCTCCGTCCATGAGGACCTTGGTGAGCCTGACGTTGCCGATGACGGGGTCGACGACGAGCGGGTACTTTCCTGGGCTCGGCACGCAGTCGGGGTGGTCGCCCTGGTCGAAGGTGATGGGCTTGTCGGACCAGTCTAGGTAGACTGGTGCCGCCACCTTTACCGAGCAGACCTCCTGGTGCGCCTGCTTGCGATGCCGAGCCGAGGCGTTCGCCACTTGCCAACCGTAGATCATGAAACAGCCATATACCTCGGGGAACTCTTCTGCCTTGTCGCCCTCCTTTTTGTCGTTGTCTTGGCCTTTGCCACCTTCCGCCGGGGGCCCGGCCTTAAGGATGTAGCGCCGAAGCATGACGCATTCCTCAAGGGTGTGCTTGACGGGACCCTGGTGATAGGGACATGACTCCTTGAGCATCTTGTCGAACAGGTTGGCCCCTCCGGGAGGCTTCCGAGGGTTCCTGTGCTCGGCAGCAGCGACAAGATCTATGTCAGCGGCGTCGTGTTTCGCTTGCGACTTCTTCTTGGCCTTCTTCTTCGTGCCGCGCTGGGCGGACGCCTCGGGGACGTCTTCCTGCTGGCGTCCCTGAGGCTGCTTGTCCTTCTGGAAGATGGCTTCGACCGCCTCCTGACCAGAGGCGAACTTGGTGGCGATGTCCATGAACTCGCTCGCCTTGGTGGGAGTCTTGCGACCCAGCTTGCTCACTAGGTCGCGGGAAGTGGTGCCGGCGAGGAACGCCTCGATGACATTCGAGTCGGTGATGTTGGGCAGCTCGGTGCGCTGCTTCGAAAATCGCCGGATGTAGTCTCGCACGGATTCCCCCAGCTGTTGGCGGCATCTTCGGAGATCCCAAGAGTTCCCAGGGCGCACGTATGTGCCCTGGAAGTTTCCAGCGAAAGCTTTGACCAGGTCGTCCCAGTTGGAGATCTGCGCAGGAGGTAGATGCTCCAGCCAGGCTCGGGCGGCGTCGGAGAGGAACAGGGGGAGGTTGCGGATGATGAGTGTAACACCCCTGGTGTTACTGCTACTAAAACTTGAGCATAACATCATAAGAATTGGCATTGCATATGTTTGACACACTTAGAGTGCATTCACTAGGCAAAAATTTTAAGCAAGTTGTATTGTTTTGGTGTTTTGCAAATAGAACCCTGGAATAGGATACTTAGTCCTAAATAGGGATTAAGGGGGTAAAACATGACCCAAATTGAGAAAACCCAAAAGCTTTAGAGGAATAGTCATAAAATGCTCCCAAGAATGGACTTGAATTACATTTGTACCCCTGGGATACCAAAAACCCTAATTGGAACCCTGGAAAAAACCCTAAATCCAAACCCTAGGGGTCTATGTGCAAAAATAGTGCACATTTGGACTAAAATGTAAAAACTACAATGTTAAAGCATATAAAGTCATATGGTTCCCAATCATGGGGGTGTGCAATCCAAAACTTGAGATTTGGACTTAAGTGCAAAAGAGCCACACTTGACTCATGTGATGAAATCTGAATTTCAGTGTGATTGCTTCAACTTTGAGCCCTTGTATCTTTAAAATTAATAAGAATTTGCCCTAGGTCACCACATCAAAATTATAGACCTATCAAAGGAGAACAACTTTGCTTAAGGGTGTAAGCATAGTTGTTGAGAATAAATTGGAGATAATTAGGTCCAAAGTTGGACTGTCAGGCTGGTACAGTCTGAACTTCAGATTAACAGTGACTTTGATCCAAGTTTGAGAGCCATTTCGACTAAGATCCAGTGAGAATCTACCTAGGGTTGCTATAACAAAATTGTGGAGCTATTATACAAGAACAACTTTGCTGCAGAACTTGGTATGAGTTGACATGAAGCTTTGAGAGAAAAACCAGCCCAAAGATTGGCTGTCAGGTGCTCTGATGGGGGTTCACGATGGTACAGTACCCTGAATAAGATCAGACCGCCAGCGCAGCCGCTTCATCGCCGACGACCGAATTTCGCCGCGATTCGTGCCGCCGTCGGTCCAATATGTGCTCAGGGTGAGTGGATAACACCCGGTGTACGTCGCCGGGGATAAACTCCGGACGATAAACAATTCCGGCCGCCGTACCATATTCACCGCGGTGGAATCCGATAACTTTGCCGGTGACCGCCGCCGCTCGGCCTTGTGCCGCGTGGCTCTGCCTTTCCACCGCATCGCCGTGACTCTCTATGGTCGTCTAATTGTCGCCGGTGAGGTCGCCACGATGGTAGACACGAGTTCACGCGCGCCAGTAACTCCCTGCCCCTCCGACCGTCGTGCGTCACCTCTAAAATTACCGGCCGCCGCTCTTGCTTCCTATAAATTGAGCCCCCGCCAGCCCCGCAAGGTCATCACCCACCCAGCCGCCGAAAATGCTAGCAATCGTTCGCCAGAGCTCACGAATTTTGGAGTCTCCCCAATTCGGGTTTCCGACACCGTGAAACCAACCTCACCGCGGCCAGTACAACTCTGGTCAGTTCATCCTCCCCTCTCCCTTGTTTGAGCATTCTCATAACTCTGTGATGCTTGCCGAACCACCAATTTGGACTGAGAGCTCACCAATCACCGGGAACACGAGCAAATGCCCATAACCTTCGCTGTTCTCGTGGGCAGAGTAGAATAGGTCACCATTCGTGCAATTAAGTTAGGGGAATGGTTCGGGGAGGGTCCAATTCGGTGTTAGCCGCTCGGGAACCTTAGTCGTTGCCCCATTCGGCCGGTCCCGGAGCTCGGCTGCGCTCGTCGTCGTCGGGGACCTCACCTTGTGAAGAATTAGAACGTGGAGGGGTTTTCTGTAATACGTCAGTGACTCATTGAATAGTGCTTCGGTTCTGTTTCTGGTTGTTCAGAAAGGCAAGGGCCTTTATGCAAAATCTTCACCGCGGGCGCGCACGCGTTTCTGCCGTTACTGGGCCGTCCTGGATTAGATTGGGTCCAATACTGTTGCAGGTTATTCTTTTTCTTTTTCTTCCAGAGCCAAATAAATTCTAGAAAATGGTAGAAAAATCCTAAAAATGTCAAACTAATTTTCCTAGGTTTCTTATTTTTCATAGTATTTAATAAAAATAATTTCATGATTTTTAGATTAAATAAGGAATTTTGGAGTATTTAAAGTAGCTTAAAACATTAGTTCTGGATTTTTAGAAAATAAAAGGTAATTCCAAAAATGCCCAAACTTTTTATATGATCTCTACACATTATTTAGAAGCCTTGGGGTAGAGTTTGGTTTGATTTGGCCCTTGTTTGATACTTAGAACCCAAAACCCCCACCCCGTGCCCTTTGAACTCCTTTACTGACTCAGGAAACCCTAAGTTCTCGGAGTTCCGTGAAGGAAAGTTGTATTCAAGACTTTAGATAATAAATCCTTATTATCTTTGCACTCTAATGAGCATTACATGGCATTCATTCTTATATATACCTATAAGGTTATATTTAGAAAACGAAGAAGAAGTCAAAGTAACCGAAGAGAAGACACCACCACCTTCGGAATCTCAGGCAGGAAATTGTTTCTACTTTGATATCTGCGGATCCGAGCCTGACTCACCTATCGACGAAGGCAAGCCTCGGTGCATTTGCCACCTCCTTGTGTTTTTAAAATATTTCTCACTTGCTTGATGCATTAGGTGATAGGAGTTGATTGCTAAAACAATTCCTGCATTACCTTCCTTGAATTTGATTACCTTCCTTGATCACCCGTTTTACAAAAGGTTTTTGATGCTTAGCCTTGCTTTAGAAAAACAAAATGTTTTGTTTTTACAAAAGATGATGTGGCAAAAGTGGGTGGGATGTTTTCGAAAATAAAACTTGATGGTGGATCCATCACGACCGCGATGGGTTATACACCGGAAAAGATGTACCTCTGCCAGGTACCAAACATTTGGTTTGAAATGATTAAGTCGAGACCGGGCAGGTGACTTGCACGAGAAAGGAGTCTCGGTGTAGTGTCTTCGTCTGAGTCGATTAAGGACCGTCTCGATGTAGGCCTGCTGACCGGGGACCCTTTAACTGGTCACATGCCTCGTCATGGGTAAGCCTTGCCTCGAGCAGACTAAGGCCAGAATAAGATAACACAGAATGGGCGTGGAGCGGTGGCGAGAGTAGCGTGTACCCTCCATAGCAAGAGGCTGGACGGTGGTGTATCTGTGCTCTCGGTTCGCGTGAACCTGATCTGGTCTTAAGAACCCCGGTGGTGGGTTGACATATGCAAGGGTTAAGTGCTACATATGTCGTGTGATTGGAGATCCTCGGCTGAGTATAATCGATTCGGATCGCCATACCTTCGCGGTTATGAAGACTTGGTCACTGACTTACACGTAGCAATCCAATAAAGATGAAAGGTTTGTTAAGAAATTGGCTAGTGCAGGTCAAGTGATTGAACTAGGGTAGAAAGAACTCTAGTTGCAGGTAATTTTACTTAACTTGACAAATAAAACTGGATTTTTAAGGATCCACTCTAGTAAGCATTTCTGCAAAACAGAGTCATTGATTATTGAGGCTATCCGCACTCATACTACCCTATTTCTCTACCCTAAAAGGAATATTCCATCCTGGTCAGTGAGATTCTCTACTCTATCCAACAAATCTCCGCGGTCACGATTACCCTATATATCCACCCTATACGTCCCTGGACCCACCAGCAGGCATAGCAGGCAGGCGCTGCTGTCCCGTCCCTGGGCCCACCTCTGCTCCGGCGAGAGAGAGCAGCAGCATTTAGCGTAGGCGATCACGAGCGCTGTATTTGGCATCCGCAGTGCTGGAGAGAGAAGATAGAGTTAGATTTATAGTCACCGCTGCAGGCCTCCAGCTACTGCAAAAATTTACGGGTTCCATTTCCAGCTCTCCGGTGTGGGCAGCCTGAGAACCCTTACCTTGACTCCCTTAACCAGCATACCCTTCAGAGTCTTTTCTTTAGTCAGGTAAGACTTGCTGAGTAATTCCATACTCAGGGTTTTATTCCCCGTTGTTTTTAGGTGAGGAAGCGACAAACTTTTGTTGCTTCTGTTCTAAGGTGGTACCAAAAGAAGAACGCAAGGAATGAAGTGCGGGAGGAAAGGATCCTCCATTAGAACTTTTATGTAAGAACTTATCGGGAGGAGTTTTTGCCTCCCTTGGTATGTAATAATATTACTCTGCACTCCTAGGACATAATCTGGTCTGTACATATTCAACTTTATCTTACTTTAAAATAAAGGTAAGTTTATGTAATTGCTTCCGCATTCTCGTAACTCCGATGCTTGTAATGTCTGCGTGACGGGTGAAACGCTCTTGGGAAAGGTGAGAAAAGCAGATACCGAACTTGTCAAGTGATTCAGGGGCACCTACAGGGTTGTCTGAGGTCCGTTGGACAAGGACAACTGTAGGTGGGCCTAATTACTTGGGAGATTCCGTCACAGCTAGTATCGGAGCGAAGCCCTTCTCTGCAGATATTATGAAGCATCTTCAAAAGGATTTTCTAAAAGACTTGTCTAGAAAATCTCTTCCCTTCTTACCTAAGTATTCTGAAGAGTTTATCTTAAAGACCAGGTAGTAAGAGTGCAACATATAGAAGGTGTGAATCAACTAAGGTTGATTCTGTAATTATACATGCATCATGCTAAGAACTATACTAATCAAATTTCCCCCTTAGAAAAATGCCGCCACGCACGAGGAGAACTGCGCGCAAACATACTGGACCGATTGGTGTGCCATGTCACTAGCTGGCCCCAAGACATGGTAATAGTAGTAGTGGAAGCAACGATACGATAGGGGATCTCGAAGCAGAAGTGAGTCGGCTCCAAGCGGAACTCCGCCGCAGGACAGATATATGGGTCGCAGATGGCGACCGAATAAATGAATTGAGAAGAGACGTTCGCCACCTGCGAGATCAGCTCGCGGACCAAGATTTGGCACTCGACTGAGTAGTTTAATCTCGTTCGCTTGCCTGGGCCAAGGAGGAAACAACTCAAGCTCGAGTAGCAGAGCTCAACTTGGCCGTTGATACCCTGCAGACATATTGCAATACCTTACATGAAGAAGTTCATGTATTATATTCGCAACTGCACCCCAGTGAACCTGTGGATCCTATCGGATCGGAAGCCGGACCCTAGCATGTTGCGGGAGAAGCGCTTGGTGGTGAGTTGGACCTTTTCAGGCCCCATCCCTCTATGAGGCTGGTCGATGAATGGTCTCCCACACCCGACGACGAGGCTGCCAGGGGCAACCGGAAGCAGGAATAGTGGTGTAGTAGTAGAAATAGAAGTAGTGTATTGTATAATAGATTGTACTATTGTATGATAGGTAGTGCTATTGTATAATAGGTAATGTATCCTGTTGTAAAAATTCGAGTCTGTAACATTACTCTTTTTGGTAATGTAAAATGGATGGTTTTCTTTGGCATGTCATATTGTTTCCAAATGTTGTTGCCACAGATGCCTTCCAGGACTCGCGCACAGGACGGAGCTAGTACCTCCCGTGGGAGGAAGGCAACGCTGAATCCACCTCCAGTCCCTCCCACACTTGTCGAGGCTATCGCCGCCTTGGTAAACGCGACCGCGGATAATACCCGTTTTCGGTGAGAGATGGCGGGTCAGCAGTTCCAACAACAAGGCGGGTGGGGTTATCAACAGGGCCCCCGTGAAACCTCTTATTTGGACTTTTTCGAGACACGCCCACCGTTGTTCGTTAAGGCGGAAGACCCTCTAGAAGCGGACGAATGGGTCCGCGTCATCGAGCAGAAATTTGGACTTATTCGGTGTTCCGAAATCCAGAAGCCCCTGTTTGCGGCACAACAATTGCGTGGACCTGCCAGCACCTGGTGGGGAAATTTTGTTGTCGTACAACCGGCTAGTCATCAAATAACTTGGGATGAGTTCAAGTTAGCCTTCAGAGAACATTATGTGCCTGAGGGAGTCCTCCACCTGAAGCAGGAGGAATTTATGAAGCTGAAGCAAGGAGGGGATACTGTTAATCAGTATCTCAATAAATTCAATCATTTATCCGAGTACGCAATCGATCAAGTTAACACAGATTTGAAAAAGAAGAATTGTTTTATGAGAGGTTTAAATGATCGACTGCAAAGAAAGATGGCAACCTGCATAGATCTTACTTATGGAAGAGCTGTCAGTACAGCATTGGCAGTAGAAGCAAAGTATGCAGGCGCTGGAAAATCCAAGGGTTTTGGAGGTGACAGGCCTAGTCAGGGCCCGGTGAAAAGGCAACAGTTTGTTATCCGGCCTTGCAACCAGAATCGCTCTTTCTCTCGTCCACCCTCCTTCCCTTTTAAGCAACCAGTATTTATTCGTCCCAATAATGCCCCCACTGCATCAAATCAGTCGGGTGCCCCAGGCACTCGATTCCCTGCCCTTCCCAATTCATCAACGGGATGCTTCAATTGTGGGAAGTCTGGGCATTTTATCAAAGATTGCCCTTATCCAAAGCAGAACCAGTCAAACAATCCACAAGGATCTGGGAATTCATCTCAAGCCAAGGGAAATACTATGGGCAAAAATACAAAGAAGACGGGACGCATATATTATACGTAAGTGGCCACTACACCGGACGGTGAGCCGGTAACGATGGGTACGTTCCTTGTGGCCAATCATCCCGCAGTTATTCTCTTTGATTCTGGTGCTTCGCATACATTCATCAGCAAGAAATTTGTGGAGCAACATTGCATTTCATGCCATGAATCAAAAGAAGGGTTTAAAATTCACTCACCTGGGGGACAAATATTTACTAGAGAAGTGGCCTATCAAGTGCCCGTAACATTAGCCGGACGGGACTTTCCTACTAATATGATTGTTCTGAAAGGCCAAGACATAGATGTCATTTTGGGCATGAATTGGTTGGCCCGACACAAAGAAACCCTCAACACTGATCAAAGAATTATCAGGTTGAGTCATAACCAAGAAGAAATTCTTTTGCCTATCCCCATTCCAACCAAAGCTACTGGCAGAGTTTATGAAGCCATTATACCAGAGATCAAGGATATTCTGGTAGTATGCGAGTTTCCCGATGTCTTTCCAGAGGATTTGCCTGGATTGCCACCTGAAAGGGAGGTAGAGTTTGTAATTGAGTTGAAGCCCGGTACGGCTCCCATATCTAGAAGATTGTACCGAATGCCTCCAAATGAATCGGCAGAATTGAAGATTCAATTACAAGATCTACTTGAGAAAGGATTCATCCGGCCAAGCTCATCGCCATGGGGTTGTCCAGCCATATTCGTCAAGAAGGATCAAACTTTATGGATGTGTGTGGATTATCGACCCCTGAATGAGGTCACTATCAAGAACAAGTACCCTCTTCCATGGATTGACATTTTATTTGATCAACTGACTGGAGCGAGGGTATTCTCCAAGATTGATCTCAGATCAGGCTATCACCAGATCCGTATTCGGCCCGAGGATATACCAAAGACCACATTCACTACGCGGTATGGATTATTTGAATACCTGGTAATGTCTTTCGGATTGACAAATGCTCCTGCCCACTTCACGTATTTTATGAACTCGGTATTCATGCCCGAGTTGGACAAGTTTGTGCTGGTCTTCATAGATGATATTTTAATATATTCCAAGAATGAAGAGGAGCATGCCCAACACTTACGGATCATATTAACGCGCTTGAGAGAACATCGGTTTTATGCCAAGTTCAGTAAATGCACGTTTTGGCTGGAGGAAATTCAGTTTCTGGGACATGTACTGTCTGCCAGGGGGATTGCGGTGGATCCTAGCAAAGTCAAGGACATTTTGGAGTGGAAATCCCCGCCCACTGTTCATCAAGTCCGAAGTTTCCTTGGACTGGCTAGATATTACCGCCGATTTATACCAGATTTTTCTAAGGTTGTGAAGCCAATCACAAGTTTATTGAAGAATGATATTAAATCCAATTGGTCTTCAAAGTGTAAGGAAGCTTTTGAGCAATTGAAGGTATTATTAACCACTGCTCCGGTATTGGCTCAACCGGATATCAATAAGCCCTTTGATGTGTATTGTGACGCATCAGGCAGTGGTCTCGGTTGTGTGTTAATGCATGAAGGCCGAGTAATTGCGTATGCTTCAAGGCAGTTGCGCCGACATGAGGAACATTATCCTACTCATGATCTGGAGCTAGCTGCAGTGGTTCATGCCCTAAAGATCTGGCGTCATTATCTGCTGGGTAATGTCTGTCATATTTATACAGACCATAAAAGCTTGAAGTATATCTTCACCCAGTCAGAATTGAATATGAGACAAAGGCGATGGCTTGAGCTGATCAAGGATTATGAATTAGAAATCCATTATCACCCAGGCAAAGCAAATGTAGTGGCAGATGCACTCAGTCGCAAGGCTTCCTGCCATTGTCTAACAGTGAGGACTTCTGACATTACATTATGACAGGAGATGGAGAAATTAAACCTAGGAATGATTCAGCATGGGACTTCAAATCATTTGAAGTTGGAGTCAGTCATCTTACAAAGGATAATTGACGCACAAAAAGATGATGAGGGTATGAAACACATACGTGAGAAGATAAGGGCTAGAACAGCCAAATGTTTCAAAGAAGATGATCAAGGTGTGGTATGATTCAACAACCGCATAGTGGTGCCGAAGAATGAAGAGATCCGCCAGCAAATTTTAGATGAAGCACATCTTAGTCGCTATTCTATTCATCCGGGTATCACTAAGATGTATCATGATCTAAAGTAGCACTACTGGTGGACGAAAATGAAGATCGAAATTGCACGCTATGTGGCTAGGTGTGACACTTGCAGATGTGTCAAGGCCATACACATGAAGACTGCCGGTCCATTACAATCTTTACCTATCCCAACATGGAAATGGGAAGATATTAGTATGGACTTCATTGTGGGATTACCCAGGACTACAAAAGGGTGTGATTCTATCTGGGTTATAGGTGATCGGCTTACGAAAATTGCTCATTTTCTGCCAGTCAAGACAGATCAGCCGGTTACTGTCTATGCCCAATTGTACATTGCTCGTATTCTTAGTCTGCATGGTGTTCCAAAGACTATAGTTTCGGATCGTGGACCTCAATTTGTAGCCAAGTTTTGGGAAGCACTTCACAAATCCTTGGGTACTAAGTTGCTCCATAGTTCGGCCTACCATCCTCAAACCAGTGGGCAGACAGAGAGGGTGATCCAAATACTTGAAGATATTTGCGGGCATGTGTTCTGGAATTCCCACAAAAATGGGATGAATGTTTGCCGTTAGCGGAGTTCTCATATAATAATAGCTATCAAGAAAGCATCAAGATGGCACCCTTCGAAGCTTTATATGGACGACGATGTCGTACTCCGCTAAATTGGTCTGAACCTGGTGAAAGGTACTTCTTCAGGCCTGATATGGTGAAAGAGACCGAAGAAAGAGTTCAACAAATAATTCATAAGTTGAAGAAAGCTCAAGCTCGTCAGAAGAGTTATGCAGACAAACGGCGAATGCCCTTATATTTCCTTGAGGGAGACTATGTCTACTTAAAGGTTTCACCAATAAAGGGCGTATCGCATTTCAGAGTTAAAGGAAAGCTTGCACCACGATATATTGGTCCTTTTCTTATTCTTGAAAGATATGGGCCAGTAGCATACCGACTCTAATTACCCAAAACCTTGTCTGTTGTGCATAATGTGTTCCACGTGTCACAATTGAAGAAGTATCTTCGGGTTCCCGATCGAACCATTGAAGTGATAGATGTTGTTCTTGAACAAGACTTAACATATTCTGAACATCCTATTCGAGTCTTGGATCAAAAGGACAGGATTACCCGGAGAAAAACTCTCAAGTTTTATAAGATACAGCGGAACCAACATTCAGAAGATGAGGCTACATGGGAAACTCAAGACTTTTTAGATAAGAATTTCCCAGGCCTTTTAGCCTCTTGTAATTTGTAAAGCATGTATAGCTGCTGTAATAAAGGAGTGAGTCCCAAACCATCTCTGCCTTGTACGAAGAATAAGGAAATAAAGACGTGATGTGTTTCCTTTACCATTACTTACCCTAGGACTTTTAATCTCGAGACGAGATTCTTTTATGGGGGGAAGGATGTAACACCCATGGTGTTACTGCTACTAAAACTTGAGCATAACATCATAAGCATTGGCATTGCATATGTTTGACACACTTAGAGTGCATTCACTAGGCAAAAATTTCAAGCAAGTTGTACTGTTTTGGTGTTTTGCAAATAGAACCCTAGAATAGGATAGTTAGTCCTAAATAGGGATTAAGGGGTAAAACATGACCCAAATTGAGAAAACCCAAAAGCTTTAGAGGAATAGTCATAAAATGCTCCCAAGAATGGACTTGAATTACATTTGTACCCCTGGGATACCAAAAACCCTAATTGGAACCCTGGAAAAAACCCTAAATCCAAACCCTAGGGGTCTATGTGCAAAAATAGTGCACATTTGGACTAAAATGTAAAAACTACAATTTTAAAGCATATAAAGTCATATGGTTCCCAATCATGGGGGTGTGCAATCCAAAACTTGAGATTTGGACTTAAGTGCAAAAGAGCCACACTTGACTCATGTGATTGCTTCAACTTTGAGCCCTTGTATCTTTTAAATTAATAAGAATTTGCCCTAGGTCACCACATCAAAATTATAGACCTATCAAAGGAGAACAACTTTGCTTAAGGGTGTAAGCATAGTTGTTGAGAATAAATTGGAGATAATTAGGTTCAAAGTTGGACTGTTAGGCTGGTACAGTCTGAACTTCAGATTAACAATGACTTTGATCCAAGTTTGAGAGCCATTCCGACTAAGATCCAGTGAGAATCTACCTAGGGTTGCTATAACAAAATTGTGGAGCTACTATACAGGAACAACTTTGCTACAGAACTTGGTATGAGTTGACATGAAGATTTGAGAGAAAAACCAGCCCAAAGATTGGCTGTCAGGTGCTCTGATGGGGGTTCACGATGGTACAGTACCCTGAATTAGATCAGACCGCCAGCGCAGCCGCTTCATCGCCGACGATCGAATTCCACCATGATTCGTGCCGCCGCCGGTCCAATCTGTTCTCAGGGTGAGTGGATAACACCCGGTGTACGTCGCCGGGGATAAACTCCGGCCGATAAACAATTCCGGTCGTCGTACCATATTCACCGTGGTAGAATCCGATAACTTTGCCGGTGACCGCCGCCTCTCGGCCTTGTGCCGCGTGGCCCTGCCTTTCCACCGCGTCGCCGTGACTCTCTATGGCCGTCTAATCGTCGCCGGTGAGGTCGCCACGACGGTAGACACGAGTTCACGCGCGCCAGTAACTCCCTGCCCCTCCGACCGCTGCGCGTCACCGCTAAAATTCCCGACCGCCGCTCTTGCTTCCTATAAATTGAGCCCCCCGCCAGCCCCGCAAGGTCATCGCCCACCCAGCCACCGAAAATCGCTAGCAATCGTTCGCCGGAGCTCACGAATTTTGGAGTCTCCCCAATTTGGGTTTCCGCCACCGTGAAACCTACCTCACCGTGGCCAGTACAACTCCGTTTAGTTCATCCTCCCCTCTCCCTCGTTTGAGCATTCTCATAACTCTGTGATGCTTGCCAAACCACCAATTTGGACTGAGAGCTCACCAATCACCGGGAACACGAGCAAATGCCCATAACCTTCGCTGTTCTCGTGGGCAGAGTAGAATAGGTCACCATTCGTGCAATTAAGTTAGGGGAATGGTTCGAGGAGGGTCCAATTTGGTGTTAGCCGCTCGGGAACCCCAGTCGTTGCCCCATTCGGCCGGTCCAGGAGCTCACCGGAGCTCGGCTGCGCTCGTCGTCGTCGGGGACCTCACCTTGTGAAGAATTAGAACGTGGAGGGGTTTTCTGTAATACGTCAGTGACTCATTGAATAGTGCTTCGGTTCTGTTTCTGGTTGTTCAGAAAGGCAAGGGCCTTTATGCAAAATCTTCACCACGGGCGCGCGCGCGTTTCTGCCGTTACTGGGTCGTCCTGGATTAGATTGGCTCCAATACTATTGCAGGTTTTCTTTTTCTTTTTCTTCCAGAGCGAAATAAATTCTAGAAAATGGTAGAAAAATCCTAAAATGTCAAACTAATTTTCCTAGATTTCTTATTTTTCATAGTATTTAATAAAAATAAATTCATGATTTTTAGATTAATAAAGAAATTTTGGAGTATTTAAAGTAGCTTAAAACATTAGTTCTGGATTTTTAGAAAATAAAAGGTAATTCCAAAAATGCCCAAACTTTTTATATGATCTCTACACATTATTTAGAAGCCTTGGGTAGAGTTTGGTTTGATTTGGCCCTTGTTTGATACTTAGAACCCAAAACCCCCACCCCCTGCCCTTTGAACTCCTTTACTGACTCCTGAAACCCTAAGTTCTCGGAGTTCCGTGAAGGAAAGTTGTATTCAAGACTTTAGATAATAAATCCTTATTATCTTTGCACTCTCATGAGCATTACATGGCATTCATTCTTATATATACCTATATTGTTATATTTAGAAAACGAAGAAGAAGTCGAAGTAACCGAAGAGAAGACACCACCACCTTCGGAATCTCAGGCAGGAAATTGTTTCTACTTTGATATCTGTGGATCCGAGCCTGACTAACCTATCAACGAAGGCAAGCCCCGGTGCATTTGCCACCTCCTTGTGTTTTTAAAATATTTCTCACTTGCTTGATGCATTAGGTGATAGGAGTTGATTGCTAAAACAATTCCTGCATTACCTTCCTTGAATTTGATTACCTTCCTTGATCACCCATTTTACAAAAGATTTTTGATGCTTAGCCTTGATTTAGAAAAACAAAATGTTTTGTTTTTACAAAAGATGATGGGGCAAAAGTGGATGGGATGTTTTCAAAAATAAAACTTGATGGTGGATCCATCACGGCCGTGATGGGTTCAACATCGGAAAAGATGTACCTCTGCCAGGTACCAAACTTTGGGTTTGAAATGATTAAGCCGAGACTGGGCGGGTGACTTGCACGAGAAAGGAGTCTCGGTGTAGTGTCTCCGTCTGAGTCGATTAAGGACCGTCTCGATGTAGGCCTGCTGACCGGGGACCCTTTAACTGGTCACATGCCTCGTCATGGGTAAGACTTGCCTCGGGCACAGTAAGGCTAGAATAAGATAACATGGAATGGGTGTGGAGCGGTGGCGAGAGTAGCGTGTACCCTCCGTAGCAAGAGGTTGGACGGTGGTGTATCTGTGCTCTCGGTTCGCGTGAACCTGATATGGTCTTAAGAACCCCGGTGGCGGGTTGACATATGCAAGGGTTAAGTGCTACATATGTCATGTTATTGGAGATCCTCAGCTGAGTATAATCGATTCGGATCGCCGTACCTTCGCGGTTATGAAGACTTGGTCACTGACTTACACGTAGCAATCCAGTAAAGATGAAAGGTTTGTTAAGAAATTGGCTAGTGCAGGTCAAGTGATTGAACTAGGGTAGAAAGAACTCTAGTTGCAGGTAATTTTACTTAACTTGACAAATAAAACTGGATTTTTAAGGATCCACTCTAGTAAGCATTTCTGCAAAACAGAGTCATTGATTATTGAGAACCCTTACCTTGACTCCCTTAACCAGCATACCCTTGAGAGTCTTTTCTTTAGTCGGGTAAGACTTGCTGAGTAATTCCATACTCAGGGTTTTATTCCCCGTTGTTTTTAGGTGAGGAAGCGACAAACTTTTGTTGCTTCTGTTCTAAGGTGGTACCAAAAGAAGAATGCAAGGAATGAAGTGCGGGAGGAAAGGATCCTCCATTAGAACTTTTATGTAAGAACTTATCGGGAGAGTTTTTGCCTCCCTTGGTATGTAATAATATTACTCTTCACTCCTAGGACATAATCTGGTCTGTACATATTCAACTTTATCTTACTTTAAAATAAAGGTAAGTTTATGTAATTGCTTCCGCATTCTCGTAACTCTGATGCTTGTAATGTCTGCGTGACGGGTGAAACACTCTTGGGAAAGGTGAGAAAAGCAGATACCGAACTTGTCAAGTGATTCAGGGGCACCTACAGGGTTGTCTGAGGTCCGTTGGACAAGGACAACTATAGGTGGGCCTAATTACTTGGGAGGTTCCATCACAATGAGGTTGTCATCGTCCGTTCCACCCAGCTGGCAGGCCAGTCGGTAGTCCGCAAGCCACAGTTCCGGCCTTGTTTCCCCCGAGTACTTAGTGATGGTAGTCGGGGCTCGGAACCGGGTCGGGAACGGTGCCCGTCGTATGGCCCGGCTGAAAGCTTGCGGACCGGGTGGTTCGGGCGAGGGGCTTCGATCCTCCCCGCTGTCGTAGCGTCCTCCACGCCAGGGGTGGTAGCCTCGACGCACCTTCTCGTCGAGGCGGGCTCGACGGTCGCAGCGGTGGTGCTCGTTGCCGAGGTGACCCGGGGCTGCAGGCGTTGCGTCCCGCGTGCGCTCGGTGTGGACCGAGGCTTCCCGCATGAATCGGGAAGTTGTTGCGCGATGCTCTTGGGGGTACCCTTGCCTTCGGGAGGCAGAGCTCTCGGCCTGTCGGACCGCGACATCCTCCAGGAGATTCTTGAGCTCTCCTTGGATACGCCGCCCCTCGGTGGTGGATGGCTCCGGCATCGCTCGTAGTAGTATTGCCGCTGCAGCCAGATTCTGGCCGACCCCGCTGGAGGCCGGGGGCAGCCGTGCCCTGGCATCGTCTGCGATGCGGTGCTGGACATCCCGGGCCTGATGACGCGCTTCTCCGGCGAGTGCTCGACCTGCCCACTCCTGCTCGATGTTTTGCCGGAGCTGCACAAGTTGTCCTGCTTCCTCATCGAGCTTGGCCTGCATCTCGCGGATTTGCTCGAGCTGTGTGTCCTGACCCCCCGCAGGGACTGGGACCACAACTAGCTCCCGCAGGATGTCAACGCGAGGTGCAGGCCTAGGGGGATCGTCGTCCTCCAGCATACCAAGGTGGTTGCCTTCGTCGAGACCCCCTAGATCGATGTGGAAACATTCACGACTTGGGCCACAACCCTCGTTGTCAAGGCTGTGGCCATCATCGGAGCAATCGGAGAGGCAGTAGTCACATGCGGTCATGAAGTCTCGCATGGCACTGGGATTACCGAGCCCGGAGAATTCCCATCCAGAGTCAGGTTCGTCGTCTTCCTTGGAACCCGGGGGCCCGTAGGTCGAGACAGCCGTCAGTCGGTCCTAGGTTGACCACATATGGCACCCCGGAAGGTTAGAATATGCCTTTATGAAAGCGCTCACCGAAGCAGGATCGCTTGGTGGATCGAACCTGAATCTAAAAGGCACAGGGTGGAAAACGGAAGGTACCTCTTGATCGACGGACGGTGACGAAGTCGCGTAGGGGACGGACTGCACCCTTATCTCAGGTACGAGGCTAACGCCCAGCAAGTCCTCCGCGAGAGTGCTGGCGTCATCTGTCTGCTTGGGGTTGGCGTGTTGCGGGGAAACGACACTCGTCGTCGTCTTAGGCGCGAGGTCAACGCCCGACATGTCCCCCGCTGGGGTGCCAGCGTCGTCGACTCGCTCGACAGCCGACGAGATGTCGCCTCCTGCCTGGCCACGGTTGCCCCGCCGCCTCCTCCTGCGGCGAGGAAGGTGGTGGGACAGACCCAGATGCTGCTCTTCCGCCACGGGGGGAAGATGTCGTCAAGTCCGCCGCCGCCGGGCGGGCTGACGGCCGCCGTTGTTGCTGTCGCACTGCGGAGGAAGGACTACCATGTCGTAGCCGCCGTCGAGGGACATGAACTCGAGACTCCCGGAACGGAGCAGCGTCCCGGGCTGAAGAGGTTGCTGGAGACTACCCATCTGGAGCTCGACGGGAAGTTGTTCGTCAACACGCAGCAGGCCCCTACCTGGCGCGCCAACTGTCGGCGTTTTGACCCCGGGGGGTCCCTGGACAGACGAGTAAAATTGTCGCTGCGTGTCCCAGCCCAGATGGGTTGGCGTGAGATGGGACACAAGGGGGGAAAAACCGCGGCTCGTGTTATCCTGCGCCCAGGGTGGATACGCTTGCAGTAGGGTGTTACAAGCGTTCGCGAGGGAGAGAGAGAGAGTGTGTGTGAGCCTGTTCGTCGGTCCGTCCTCCCGCGCGACCACCCCCCCGTATGTGGGCCCTGGACCTTCCTTTTTTAGATGCAAGGAGGGGGTCCAGGTGTACAATGGGGGTGTAGCTATATGCTAACGTGTCCGGCAGAGAGGAGCCAGAGCCCTATGTACATGCCAACGTGGCTGTCGGAGAAGCGCTAGAGCCCTGTGCACGCGGTGTCGTGGCCGTTGGAGGAGCGCTTGAGCCCTGTAGAAGCACAGCTGTTGGGGCTGCCGGGACCTTGCTGACGTCTCCTTGCTTCCGTAGGGGGCTTGGGAACCGCCATCGTCATGGACGCACGCGGGGTGCCATCATTACTTGTTTACCGGGGCAAGCCAGATGGGACGCCGGTCTTGTTCCCCGTAGCCTGAGCTAGCTAGGGGTAGGGTAATGATGTACCCCCTGTGGCGTGGTCGGTCCGAGACCAAGGTCGGGCGAGGTGGAGACTCCTCCTAAGGCCGAGGCTGGGGTGGGGTGAGGACGCGATTCCTTTTGAGGTCGAGGTTGAGGCTGAGCCCTGGGGTCGGGAGAGGCGGAGACCATCCTCCGAGGCCGAGGTTGAGGTCGAGCCCTGGGGTCGGGCGAGGCGGAGACCACCTTCCGAGGCCGAGGCCGGGGCCGAGCCCTGAGGTCGGGCGAGGCGGAGACCTCCTTCTGAGGCCGAGGCCCAAGGTCGGGCGAGGCGGAGCTTCCTGTTGCACCTAAGGCTGGACTTAGCTGTTGTCAACCTCACCCTGGCGGGTGCACAGCAGTCGGGGCGAGGCAGGCGACGCTGTTTTCCTGTCAGGTCGGTCAGTGGAAGGGTGAAGTGACTGCGGTCACTTCGGCCCTGCCGACTGAGGAACGTGCGTCAGGATAAGGTGTCATGCGATCCTCGCATTGAATGCTCCTGCGATACGATCGGTTGGCGAGGCGATCCGGCCAAGGTTGCTTCACTGCGAAGCCTGCCCGAGCTGGGCCTCGGGCGAGTCGAGGGTGCGCCTGTTGCTTGAGGAGGCCCTCGGGCGAGGCGTGAATTTGCCTGGGACTACTGTTCCGGCCGAAGGCTGGGCTCGGGCGAGGCGAGATCGCGTCCCTTGAGTAGACGAAGCCTTGACCTAAATTGCGCCCATCAGTCTCTGCAGCTTGTGTTGATGGTGATTACCAGCCGAGTTTAGGAGTGTTGGGGGTACCCCCTAATTATGGTACCCGACAAATCTCGTGCGTCACCTATTGATCCAACGGTCAGAAATCCTTGATACCCCTTCGCGGGTACATTTTGTTGAAGAGACCCTAACCAATACACAAATCAACCCGCAGTCTTGGGCTTCTGTGCGCTGAGTCTAGAAAATCTTGCGCCAAGGCCCCTGACCTTTCTAAAATTCAAGGCCCAGCCCAGAGAAAGTTAGAAATAGAGAAATAAATATAGAAATTGGTTTTTAATACAAAATAAATTCTAGAAACTTGGAAAATTCATATTTAATTCATTTTAATTCCAAATTGATCCATTCCAGTTCCTAAAATTTTATAATATTATTGTTTATCCATTAGTGCCACTATTTTGACATGAAATACACATTAAAATTTATCTCTCACTTAACCTTGTAATAAATTCATAAAACCTTTGGAAATTCATATCTTAAAATCTATAACTCCAAAATTAATGATTCATGTTCTTAGGTTCTTATTTTAATGTGGAGATTTTTATTGTGTATTTTATTTACATGTTTGGTATGATGTTAATTTTTTCTATACTATGTATGTATTTCGTTCATGTGAGTAGACGAGCAAGCTGTGCCCTTGATTACTTATTTGTTTATACCTTGTTTTACCACTGAAATATTTTTGAGTAGTACCTGCTATTGCTTTATGTGGATTTGGGTATGGAGGTACACTATTTATGATTACACTTTTATTATTTGTTTATTATTACTGTTCATGTTAAGTTAATTATGTTAATGGGAACATGGAGCGACCATCCGGGAAAACAATGCTACCACAAGGGTAGTATGTGATGCTCTTAGCTGATTAACTAGGAAGGCTAGTGGATGACTTTCTTACCAGAAAGGGGCAAGGGCAGTAGGAGAGTAGTCAGTGTAGGGAGGTCTTTGGGTTGATTTTGCTGCGATGACAGTCAGGCGAGGGATTCCTGCACTGGAGCTTCCTATAAACTGTAGCTAGTTTTTTGAAGTTAGTGGAACTTTGTAAAGGCCTCGTAGTGTTACCCTGCCTCGCCTCCTCGGTAGAAGTGTATGGGATTGGCCGTCTCTTGGCAGATGGGTAACATGACTTGTGAGTAAAGATATGCAACCTCTGCAGAGTGTAAAACTGGTATACTAGCCGTGCTCACGGTCATGAGCAGCTCGGACCCTCACATGATTAATCTATGGAATTAAAACTTAATTTGTCATTTGCATTGCATTTGAGATTATTTTATTATTACTTTTACTTATAATTACTAAGGTTTGGTATTTACTTGTACTTAGTAACTGCTAATAAAATTTTGACCAACTTATAAAAGCAATGCTTAGCTTCAGCCTTTATTTTGTTGATCAGTCTTACACTTCACATGAACTCCCACCTTTGGTGAGTTCACACACATTATTTCCCACAACTTGTTGAGCTATGATCGTATGTGAGCTCACTCTTGCTGTCTCACACCTCCACAGGAGAAGAACAGGTGCTCGAAAAGGAGCCGCCTAACACTGAGGCTTTCGACTTGATCTAGGTGATGTCTCCCAGTCAGCTTTGTGGCGTCAGGGAATAATATTTATTTCGCTTTATTTTATAATTTATTTTTGTAAGTCTTCATCTAATTAATAAGTATATTTATAATATTTATGACATTTATCTCTATGCACTCTGTTATTATATATGTTGTCTTCTCTGGCGCATATATGAAATGCACCCGGCTTTGTTCCGTAAATCCGGGTGTTACATGAATTAATGGGATGAGAGGGAGTGCACTACATATACCACGGGAACCTAGGACTTGAACGACCAAGGATCTAAGCGGTGAGATTTGTGTGAACGGACCCTAATAAACTCATCTGGTGGTCGGTTTGTTGGCAACAGACGCGAGCAGGAAGACGTATCTGATTTGCATGATGATCCAATGCTTGCCTAATGCTAATGTCATGCACGTAAAGGGGAATAAAGAAATAGAAAAAAATGCAAAGCGATATGGCTGCTTGCGGTAGGGAATAAAAGGGCTGGGGCTAGAGATGGATCGATCAGGTAGGCTCTCTTTCTTTTTTGCTTTTATTTTTTTTCTCAATTTGTGTTTGGTGTTCTGATTTCAAATTTCCAAATCTCAAACTTGATTTCATGTTTCAAATTCAAGGTAAATTCACAACCGTCAATTTCAAGATAAATTCACAACCAAAATTCCAGCATGAATGCAAAGGTTTTGTTTTAATTTATTTATTGTCTTGCTCATGTATATAAATGCTTCCAACTTTATATGCAATTCAATAATAATAGTTTTTATGTCATAAACAATTTCTTCAAACAAAGGATCATATTTTTTATTTACTTAATTTCAATTCCAGTGTTAGAATTCAAAATCTAAATTTGAATCATCTAAATTTTCCATTCGTTTGTCTTAGGTGAGAAAATCCTTATTAAGATCACTTTTAGATTTTAAAATTGTAGAGGATTTTGTTAAATCTCAAAATAGGATTTTAGGGTGTTACACATCCTACCCCCTTGAAATAATCTCGTCCTCGAGATTAGTAAGAAAAGGGATATAGAAAGATTGGTTTGTAATTTAGGTTCTAGTTTCTATTTGGTTCCAAAAATTATGAGTCTCCCCTTTTTCTTAGTCTTTAATTCTAATTAGCAGGTGATTAGAAAAATCATGGGTATCTTTTATGTTTAGCCACACAGTTAGGCAAGATGAGAGATGGTTATAGTAAGGATAGGTTGAGGCAAGAAAGATTATAGCAAAAAAATTACTTCATCTTGGATAGTGGATCTTGAGTCTTCTGAAGATCTGGTTCTACTCATATCCTTCCTTGTTGGCGTTGATGTCTTCCTTCTTCGGTCTTGGTGTTACCATCCGAGTTAAGATAACAATTGTGGGTACATGGGGTAGGTAGATAGGTCAAATCGAGTTTTACTTTGCTTTTAGGTTGGGATAGATGAATTAGGCAACCTATCAGGTAGGTCAGGTAGTGCATGGCCGAGTTGGTCTAAAGCACCAATTTAGGATTAAGTGAGTTAGGTCAGAAAGCAATTTATAGAGCCTAATCTCTTTTAAGCAGCATTAACTAACCGATTAAGTACTTCATACTAGATTAGATAGGATCAAGATTAGATGAGTATGACTAGATTATACTACATAAGATCTGATTAATTTGGATTAGATCATGGTTGATTAGATGGGATCAAGATTAGATTGGTATAACTTAGATTGTATAGGATCTAATTAAATTTCGATTAGATCATGGTTGTTAAGCATAGTGGTTGGGATAAGATGGAAGGATAAGATAGAATCTTTTTAAGGTAAGATGGATCTTATTAGGATAAGTTATATCTACTAGATGAAATGGATCTATTAAGATAGTGTGATTGTTGGGCCTATGCTTCGTCGCCGAAGGTCTTCTAGAAAGAAGCGGCTTTCGGCTGAAGCTGTTTGTATAAGATGGCCGAAGGTTCCTCTTCATGAAGCTTCGGTATTATAAACCGACTTAAAGATAGAATGACCTTTTAGTCCATAAAGGTCTGAGTCAATGTTGTAAACTTTTATAAGGGGCATACTTGTAATTCCCCACAGGCTGCGCCCTGTGACTATAAATAGTGAACAGTATTCCTTTACTGTTCACACATTCTGGTAATTGCAATCGCATCTTTCGGAATCCAACCTTTGCCAAGGCAGAGGTATTATTGTATTCAATGATTCAATATATTAAGTAAATATAACATAACTCGTCTATGATTCATTTACCTTCTTTATACCTTTCATTTTATGTTATCTCACAATATGTATTGAAATTTAATTACGAAAACTTAAGCTTCGTAATTTTACTCTCATCAACCTTCGTCCAAGGCCCATTATCCTCAAGGGAATAATGCTTCATGGACGAAGGACGTTAACATTTAACATTTTATGTTGCCTTGTTCTTAATTCATAGCATTTGAGAACAAGTCCCCAACATTGGCGCCCACCTCCGGTGAACTCACTTCCACTTTTTGAGCTGATGGCTTCGTTCAACGACCAAGCTGGAGCTGCTTCGGACCCGAAGCTGGTGCTCCCGATTACAGGTGGCTCGTCCTCAGAGCCAGCTAACAAGAAACTAAAGAAGGAAGCACAGAGAAGGGTACAGCATGTTGGGGTGCAAGGATCCTTCATCAAGTCAAGATGGTCTCACATTCCTATTACCTTCTCCCAAGAGGACCTTCAGCTCAAGGATTACCCACACAACGATGCCATGGTTATCTCTTGTGTTATCAAAGGATTCCTGGTCCACAATGTCTTGGTTGACACAGGAAGTGCAGCTGATATCATATTTGCTAAGGCCTTCAGACAAATGCAAGAGCCAGAAGATAAGATTCATGATGCTACACATCCTCTCTGTGGCTTCGGAGGAAGACAGATTGTAGCACTGGGCAAGATTACCATGTCAGTGACCTTCGGGTTCAGCAACAACACTAGAACTGAGCAAGTTGTGTTTGACATTGTTGACATGGAATACCCTTACAATGCAATTATTGGTCGTGGCACCCTCAATGCTTTTGAAGCAATTCTTCACCCTGACTATCTTTGCATGAAGATACCTTCGGATCAAGGACCCATCGCTATTCATGGAAGCCAGGAAGCTGCCAGAAGGGCCGAAGGAAACTGGACTGATTCAAAAGCAATCCATAACATAGATGGAGCTGAGGCTTGTGAACAATACAAATTCAGAAGGGAGAAAGCAGCTTCAGCAGATCAGCCGAAGCCCATGCTCTTATGTGAGGATATAGCAGAGCAGAAGGTGCTGTTGGGCTCTCAGTTATCCGAAGAACAAGAGAAAACCTTAATAAGGTTTTTGTTCAACAACAAAGATGTTTTTGCATGGTCAGCCAATGATCTCTACGGAGTTAATAGGGATGTTATTGAGCACTCGCTCAATGTCGATCCATCCTTCAGACCTAGAAAGCAAAGGCTTCGGAAAATGTTAAATGATAAGGCCGAAGGTGCTCGCAACGAAGTCAAAAGACTCCTCAGTGCAGGAGTTATCAGAGAAGTGAAGTACCCAGAATGGCTAGCTAACACTGTTATGGTAAAAAAGGCCAATGGCAGGTGGCGAATGTGTATCGATTTTACAGATCTTAACAAGGCTTGTCCGAAGGATGAATTCCCACTGCCAAGGATAGATTCTTTAGTTGATGCAGCAGCTTCTTCAGAGCTCATGAGTCTGTTAGACTGTTACTCAGGCTATCATCAAATCTGGATGAAGAAGGAAGATGAGCCGAAGACTAGCTTCATAACTCCAAGTGGCACATATTGTTATCTTCGGATGCCTGAGGGGCTCAAAAATGCTGGAGGAAGTTTCAGCAGAATGACTGCGAAGGTTCTCCAGTCTCAGATAGGCAGAAATGTGCTAACTTATGTTGATGACATCATTGTAAAAAGCACGAAGCAGGAGAATCATATTGCTGACCTGCAGGAGACCTTCGCCAGTTTCAGACAAGCTGGCTTAAAGTTGAATCCAGAAAAATGCGTCTTCGGAGTAAAGAAGGGGAAATTTCTAGGATGCTTGGTTTCAACAAAGGGAATTGAAGCTAATCCAAGTAAGATTGAAGCTATACTTCGGATGGAGCCACCAACTACAAAAAAGGGGGCTCAAAGATTGACAGGAAGGTTGGCATCTCTTAATAGATTCATATCCAGATCAGCAGAGAGAAACTTACCATTCTTCGAAGTGTTGAAGTCAGCTGAAGTCTTTCAATGGGGACCAATCCAGCAGAAGGCTTTCGAAGAGCTGAAGCAGTATTTGATAGATCTAACAGCACTAACTCCACCTACGCCAGGGGCTCCTTTATTATTATATGTAGCAGCTTCGCATTCAGCGGTAAGTGCAGCACTTGTCCAGGAGAAGCTTGATGGCCAAGTTAGGAGGCAGGTCCCAGTATATTTTGTATCTGAAGTTCTTAGTATATCAAAGAAAAACTACACAGAATTAAAGAAGGTGTTATATGCTGTTTTGATGGCATCCAGGAAGCTTCGGCACTATTTTCAAGCTTACAACATAATTGTTCCTTCTTCACAACCTCTGAAGGATATTATGAGGAACCGAGAAGCTACTGGAAGGATTGGAAAATGGGTTGCAGAGCTCAATGAATTTTGTATTGAATATGTTCATAGATCTTCGATTCAGTCCCAGGCGTTAGCAGACTTCATTGCTGACTGGACGCCAGGGGCTCAGGAGGAAGAAACAAATAAAGACGCCGAAGCATGGACAGTGTTTTGCGATGGGTCCTGGGGAACCTTCGGAGCGGGAGCGGCTGCTGTGTTGGTTTCACCTTCCAAAGTTAAAACTTGTTATGCGGCAAAGCTTGATTTTAGTTGCACAAACAACATTGCCGAGTATGAAGCCCTGCTTCTGGGTCTTCGGAAGTTAAAAGCAATGGGGATCAGAAGGGCCATTCTTAAAACTGATTCCCAAGTTGTTTCGGGTCATATCGACAAGAGTTGCAAGGCTAAAGATCCGAAGCTTGAAAAGTATCTGGATATGGTTCGAAGAGTTGAAGCTTCCTTCAAGGGATTTTCTGTCAAAAATATCCCTCGAGGACAAAATGAGCATGCTGATTTGCTAGCTAAGTCAGCAGCACAGGGGCTGCCCTTACCTTCGGATGTGTTCTTCGAAACAATAAAAGCACCTTCGGTGGAACTTCTTGAAAGAGCAGTCCTCAATATATCTCCTGTTTATAGCGAAGATTGGAGAACTGAGATCATCTCTTATCTTCAGGGTAAATTCCTTTCAGATGACGAAGCTTATAACAGGAGGATAGAGGCAAGAGCTCGTCCATATGTCATGATAGAAGGGGAGTTGTACAAGCATGGAGTTTGTGCTCCGCTACTCAAGTGTTTATCTAGAACCGAAGGTATAGATTTAATGAAAGAAATACATGCAGGCCTGTGTGGATCTCACATTGGATCTAGGCCGTTACTTGGAAAAATTTTCCGCCAAGGGTTTTATTGGCCGAAGGCAGCTTCAGATGCAGCGGAATTAGTTCAAAAATGCGAAGGTTGTCAAAAATGTGCAAGAGATAAAAAACAACCTTCGTCCTTAACACAGCTCATACAACCCACTTGGCCATTGCAAAGGTGGGGCCTTGACTTGTTAGGTCCGTTACCACCGGCCCAGGGGAACATGAGATATGTTGTAGTAGCTGTGGAATATTTTTCTAAATGGATTGAGGCAAAGCCTTTAGCCACAATAACTTCGGCCACCGTCCAAAAGTTTTTCTGGCAGAATATTGTTTGTCGTTTCGGGGTGCCAAAGGCTATCACTGTGGATAATGGAACACAGTTTGACTCCGAAGCTTTCAGGGATTTCTGTGACCAAATTGGTACGAAGATCCATTTTGCATCAGTCAGGCATCCGGAGTCAAACGGACTCGTGGAAAGAGCCAACGGCATTATAATGACAGGAATAATGAAGTTAATCTTCAATCAACCCAGGGGAAAGTGGCCAGATCAGTTAACCAAAGTGGTGTGGAGCCACAACACAACAACATCAAGGTCTACAGGCTTTACTCCATTCAAGTTGTTATTCGGTGACGAAGCAATAACTCCGGAGGAAGCTAAAACCGGATCAATAAGGGTAGTAGCTTCGGCAGAATCAGATTCCGAAGCTGCTTATTCTGTAGAAAAGGATGCTTTAGAAGGGATCAGGCTGCAAGCCGTGGAGAACATCAATAAATATCAAGCCGAAACAATCAAATGGCGAGATAGAAAGGTTCGGCTAAAAAATATTGAGCCAGGACACTTGGTGCTTTGGAGAGTGGCTAACCCAGAAACAGTGGGCAAGTTGTAGTTGAAATAGGATGGACCTTTCTTAGTAGCATACTCGTCAAGACCCGGTTCATACAGATTGAAGGATATGGACGGCAACGACATTCCTAGATCTTGGAATGCGGATGAGCTTCGGCGATATTATGTGTAACTTGATGTAATTTTTATGTTTTTTCTTTCTTATGGCACCCTTTTCCTTTCTAAAGGGGGAGAAAGGTTTTTAATGGGGCCATCACATGTAATTTCCTTTTTTAGTTCTATAAGAGCAAAATCCCCCAAGGAATGTAAATGTAAAAGCTGAGAGCGCACCATCGAGTGCCAAAAAGTAAAAAGCGAAGAAGCTCCAAAGTCGTTCCTAAGGGAATGCAGAGCTTACAGCGAAAAGTCAACGCTGATTCCGCCAAAAGTAAAGGCGAAGAAGCTCCAAAGTCGTTCCTAAAGGAATGCAGAGCTTACAGCGAAAAGTCAACGCTGATTCCGCCAAAAGTAAAGGCGAAGAAGCTCCAAAGTCGTTCCTAAGGGAATGCAGAGCTGAGGTGTGATTGTTTTTAAGGAAATAATGGCTATGAGTGTGGCTTCGGATACGTGTTTGGCCATTCATTTGCACATCACATTACATCATATCATTTGCATTCATAAACATTCATCCAGGCATATGTAGGATAATCATCTTCATGGCATAAGTGGTTGCTTCGGCAAAAAGAAAAAAAAAAGAAGGGGAAGAAAGAGCTTCGTGTACAAAAAGGAGAGCTTCGGAAAGAAGGAAAATGTTGTTTTCTATGCTTCGCTGCGTACGAAAAGAAGGGAAGGTGTTTTTTCGCCTTCGGCTCAAAAAAGAAAATTTCGTCCACATCAAAGCACTTCTCATACATCAATGGAAGGATAAGGATATATTACAAGTCTACTATTTAATCTCCAAGGAGCTTCAGCTTCGGCATCATTTCTTAATCATCGGCTTCGGCTTCGTCATCCTACATGAATAAGGTTGTCATAAGTAAAAATCGAGCTTGCAGGAAGAGGTAAGCGCAAGGTATGGTTTCTTACAGGTTCAAGGTGACTCCGAGCTTCGTCTCCAGCCTTTTCTCGGCCACCTTTTGTCCATATCATTTTCACAAATCTATTAGAGATACTTCGGGCGAGATCAGGAATATCATCTAGGATTGATGGCGATAAAGTGAAATTTGGCCTATTGACAATCTTTCCATGATCGCAGCCAGCTTTTAGGAAAGCTGCAGCAGTGCCCCGAGAAGCCACCCAGGCACAGAAGTCACCGTGCCCAGCTATGACTTCGTCGAGCTCGTCAATTTCACCCTCAATATGTTCGAAGGTTTTCGGTAGATCTTCAACTGAGGGGGTGAATTTTTCACTGCTGGCTCCAACTGAGTGAAAAATCTTTCTTAATCGTTGAATGCATTTGTTGCTAAATTCCAAGCATTTTTCTTGAAGGTCCGTCAATAGTTTTCTCAAATCTGAATTTTGTTGAGCTTCGGCTTCAAGCTTTGCATTAAGATCTTGTTTTTCTCGTTCGAACTGCTCAGACTGGCGGAGAAGCTTCGTGTTCAGTTCTGTTATTTTTGCTTCAGCTTCCGCCAATAAACCTTCGGTTGCCTGGAGCTCAAAGTTCTTTTTCTCGAAAGCATCTTATTGCTCCTTTATTCTGCTTTCCAAATTTTCAATTATAACTTCGTGCTTCTTATCTTCAAAATCTTGCTGCATTTGCAAGGCTTTGCTCCACAGCATACTCTGCACGAAAACGACCTTCGTCAGACATGTTTTTATTATTAGAAACAATAAAAGTTAAGGGAAAAGTAGTTGACCTTGAAGTTGGAATAAAATAAACTACCAACGATATGTTGTCGTCGGTAGCGGCTGTTGTCTGTTTCTAGCTTCGGAAAGCCGATACTCTTGGACAGAGTACCGATAACTTTGGCTCCAGTTTGATCTCGAATACAACCTAATTTTTCATCATCAACGCCTCCGAAGAGGAGTGCCCCAGGTTTGTATCCGCAGGATTTGGCGTACTCTCTAAGCTCTTCTATTTCAGCTTTTGATAGTTGTTCTCCAACTAAATTCTGGAACATAAAGGCTTCGTTTTCCGAAGCTTCATCAGCAATTTCTTTCCCTTTCTCCGACGCTGCAGTCGCGGCCTCTTCGGCGGCGGTGGTAGCTTCTTCCGCAGCCATGTCTAGCAGTATTTTGTCAATGTGTTCGATTGTGCTCTCCAGGTTCAAATCTTCAGCCGAGGCAGCTTCGGCAGCTGCGACCTCCGAAGGTGTAATTTCAATATCTGTCCCTTCCGCAGCCGCTGGTGTTTTCTGAGCTGAAGCTCTTGGTGGTGTCTTGTCAATTACTTCTGTCACAGTGATAATTCTTTGTCTCTTTGCTTTGATTATTTTCTTCGATTTTTCGGGCTCCTTGTCCTTCTGAAAAAACTTTGTCAGTTGGGGCCCCAGTGGACTTAGCTTCGCAGGTAAGGATTCAGTCATTACCTTCAGAATTTCCTCAACATCAGCGGCAGAGGGTGATGCGGGGGTTTCTTCTTCGTCGGATATTTTACGCTTCGGAGAAGACGCTTTCTTCCTCTTCGGAATTTTCTTCTTTGGTAGTTCTTTTTCATCTTCATTTAAGGCTTCAGTTATCCTTTTCCTTTTTTGGCCTCCGGCACCTTTGTTCAGATTTACGTAATCAGGGTATTCGAAACCCAGGGCGTCCAGCACTCGGTTTAGTCTTCGCTTCGGACGGGTGCCGAAGGCTACGGTCATCAACTGATCTTCTTTTTTAGAATAATTGCCAAGTATTTCATTGCACATCACTTCAATTGTATCCAGCCACTCTTGGCAAGGTGTTTTAAAGTATTTCTTAAACTTGAAGTAGTAAGGTAAGCGCACGAGTTCACCTTCTTTTTTCTCCCCCTTCAGCTTCGGCATTTCCCACTCTTTTACACTAGGAAAAACCTTGAAAGCCAAAAACTCCTGGACCAGGTCCCTTGTACTGATATGCTCTGCAATTATTTTGAATTCATACATTGCTTTTTGAGTTGGACCCTCTGGTGTCATGTTGCAGTGGGGGCGGGTTTCTCCGAAGATTAGTTCAAGTGGACTTTGCACAAGCTTTTCCTTATCGTCATCAACCTTGACATAGAACCACTCCGATTTACACCCTGCTACCCATTTGCTTCGGTAGCTGATCACAGGAAACTTCGTAGTTTTTCGATAAGCAAAATTATAGCAACCAAAATTGTCATGTAATCCATCCTTTCTAGCCTTCGTCTGATAGTGCAGTTCGTGAACTCGGCAAAAGCTGTCCGCAAACGGTTCCACCGCTTGGCTTCGGAGTGCCCAGATATAAACACTAAGCCTAACGATAGCGTTAGGGGTCAGCTGGTGAAAATAGATACCGAACCTCTTCAGTACCTCTGCAATAATCCCATGTAGAGGGAATCTTAATCCAGCCTTTAGGAAGCTCTTGAAAATAACAATTTCATCCTTCTCCGGCTTTGGGGTAGTCTCTTCTCCCCCGAAGCGTAATAGCTTCTTCTGGTCTTCAGTAAAAAAGCCTGACTTTACCATCTTGGACAGATCAGCCTTCGAAACAGTAGATTTCCCGAAGTCCAAGTGGCTGGGCTTGCTTGGCATGGCAATGCGATAATCATCTTCGGGATCAGTTTCCTCAATATCTTCTTCTTCTACTTCAGCGATTGCTTGTTCTGCTTGTTCTGCATCATCACTAGGGATCTTTTCCGAAGTCACCAGCCCGGATCGTTGCATGGCTTCGGAGATGGGAACAGTCTCCGAAGCTTCAGTTTCGCCCCCCTCACGCTCAACCCTGGCGGTAGAACGCACTCTGGCCATTTAATTATGAATGTGTGGAGATTTAATACTTTCTTCTTCCGAAGTTTTTTCTGACGAAGCAGGCTTCAAACTGGAGCTTCGTTTGATTCCGACAGACAAGCTTCGGCGATGGTTAAAAATTTTGGCAGCAGAACAGTGCAAATAGCAATGAATGCTGTGGTAACTTCACACCTACTCATCTGTTTATATAGTACTGCAGGAAAGAAGGCGAAGCGCCAGGATTTTTACACCAGGCGGACACCCGCTTGCACTCGCTGTGCGGTGGACCGCAGAGACCAAACAGTAACTCTGCAAGGTGGGACCGCTACACGCTGGGAAATTGAATCGTTTCTCGACAACGAGCTCAGGGAAGGTGTTTTTTGGACCTTCGGCTCCCCGAAGCCTAAGAGACTTTTTTCACGGATCAAGCTCGTTACGAAAAACGATCTAGCACCGCGAAAGGGGCTACTGTTGGGCCTATGCTTCGTCGCCGAAGGTCTTCTAGAAAGAAGCGGCTTTCGGCTGAAGCTGTTTGTATAAGATGGCCGAAGGTTCCTCTTCATGAAGCTTCGGTATTACAAACCGACTTAAAGATAGAATGACCTTTTAGTCCATAAAGGTCTGAGTCAATGTTGTAAACTTTTATAAGGGGCATACTTGTAATTCCCCACAGGCTGCGCCCTGTGCCTATAAATAGTGAACAGTATTCCTTTACTGTTCACACATTCTGGTAATTGCAATCGCATCTTTCGGAATCCAACCTTTGCCAAGGCAGAGGTATTATTGTATCCAATGATTCAATATATTAAGTAAATATAACATAACTCGTCTATGATTCATTTACCTTCTTTATACCTTTCATTTTATGTTATCTCACAATATGTATTGAAATTTAATTACGAAGACTTAAGCTTCGTAATTTTACTCTCATCAACCTTCGTCCAAGGCCCATTATCCTCAAGGGAATAATGCTTCATGGACGAAGGACGTTAACATTTAACATTTTATGTTGCCTTGTTCTTAATTCATAGCATTTGAGAACAAGTCCCCAACAGTGATCTATTTGGATAAGACATATTCTTGTTTTGATTCAACTATCTCTTTCTAATGGTGAATAATTTAAGTTGATTGGTTATCTTATAAGCATATATTTTTTTTGCCTAAGTATCTATGTAGATGTGATTGTGGACATTACTCCACAACTCATCACACTCAATCAAAGAACCAAATCAAACAGATATCAGAAGAACAAACATTCAAGCATATAGATACCTACAAAAATAGTTTTGTTTTTGTTCCTAAGATTAGGTCTCCTATTCATAAGTGTCGCTTTAGGTACAAGATTTCAAAGCCTGAAATCCACTTTTGTCTTTAGAAGAGAAAAGGTAAGAGTAATCAGAGTTAAGCGGCAATAGATGAGAAAGAATTAAGGAAAGCTTAGAAAGAATCAGAGTAGCAAAGGTAATTAGGTAAGGGTTGTCCAGTTCTATCTAGATTACGTCCTACAGTCAACATTCCTCTGATACCACTTCTATCACATCCGGGTTTTAGGGGTGCAAACCCAGGCGCGAATCATCACCAAGTGTGCTGGGATCAAGTCTCACACATATGATGACTCATGGTACAAAAACGAATGTCACATCTTTAATATATAACTGAGTTCTGTACAAAATAGTTAAATAATTACATCATACGAAGACCACTCACGAACTCATCACAGCATCCTTCATGTGCCTCATCCGGTGGCACCTGTTCTTGACCTGGGGGATGTGAATACAACAATGGTGAGCTCACATACGTTCATCGCTCAACAAGTTGTGGGGAATAATGTGCATGAACTCACCAAAGGTGGGAGCTCATGTGAAGTGTAATGCTTACCAAAGAAGATGGTTAAAGCTAAGTATTGCTTTTAAAGTTGGTCAAAATTTTATTAGCAGTTACTAAGTATAAGTATGGACCAACCCAATTAAATAAGAGATCAAACTTAATAATAACACCCACAATGCAATGCATATGAAAAATTAAGTTTAGTTCCATAAGTTAATCATGAGAGAGTCATGAGTCGCTCTTGATCGTGAGCACGGCTTGTTGGGGGTCTTCTTCTCCGCCGAAGGTCTTTTAGGAAAAAACACCTTCGACAAGACAGTACAAAGGCAATTGGGACATGAAGATATAAGTCGAAGCTACGATTGAAAAAGCTTCGGCTTGGTGTCATGCTGAAGATGAAGGATGATACCGACTTAAAGAGGAAAAGACTGTAGAGTCCTTGATAGTCTGTATTATGATCAAAATTAGTTATCAAGGACATGGATGTAATTTCGTCCGGGCTGCGTCCCGTGCCCATAAATAGATGAACAATACCCATGTACTGTTCACGCTGCATTGTAATTGCTCTCACGTCTCTTACATTACCGCCTTCTGCCAAGCAGAAGGTATCAGCGAAATATAAATATTATGAGCATTTGTTCATGTTTATAAAATGAAATGAGAATGTAAATAATTTATTTCCATGTTGCCATTATTTACATTCTTGTATGTTTCATGTTTCTTTATTTATTTATATTTATTTAGCAAGATGATGAAGGTACGCCCTTCATGACCTTTGTCCAAAAATCATTATATCCTATGGGAAATAATGTTTCGAAGGACAAAGGTCCTTATCCATTAACAATTGTGTTGCCTTGTTCAGTAATGACCAATATTGGCGCCCACCTCCGGTGAACTCACTTCCACAGTTGTGACGATGGCTTCGCACAACAACCAAGTTGTAGCACCTTCAGCCACGAAGCTGGTGCTCCCAATCACAGGGAGTTCAAGTTCCGAACTAGCCAACAAGAAGCAGAAGAAGGAAGCACAAAGAACGGTACATCATGTCGCGGTGCAAGGACCCTTCGTCAAATCCAAGTGGTCTCACATTCCAATTACCTTCTCTCAGGAAGACCTTCAGCTCAAGGATTATCCTCACAATGATGCAATGGTTATATCTTGTGTCATCAAGGGATTTCTGGTTCACAATGTCCTGGTTAACATAGGCAGTGTAGTGGACATCATCTTTGCAAAGGCTTTCAGGGAAATGCAAGACCCAGAGGATAAGATACATGATGCAACACACCATCTTTGTGGCTTCGGAGGAAGACAGATTGTGGCACTTGGTAAGATAACAATGTCAGTTACCTTCGACTATGTTCATAACACAAGAACAGAACAGGTTGTCTTTGACATTGTTGATATGGAGTATCCATACAATGCAATCATTGGTTGAGGAACACTCAATGCCTTCGAAGCAATACTTCATCTAGCATATCTATGCATGAAGATACCTTCGGAACAAGGGCCCATCTCTGTACACGGGAGTCAAGAAGCTGCCAGGAGGGCTGAAGGGAGTTGGACGGATTCGAAGGCTATTCATAATATAGGTGAAGCCAAAGCTTATCAGTAGTATAAGCACAAAATAGAGAAGGCTGCTTCAGCAGATCAACTGAAGCCTATGCTTTTCTGTGAAGACAAAGCAGAACCAAGAGTATTGTTGGGATCTCAGCTATTCGATGAACAAGAAAAAACTTTGTTAAGATTCCTGTTTAGTAACAAAGATGTTTTTTCTTGGACAGCCAATGACCTTTGTGGCGTTAATACAGATGTTATTGAGCATTCACTCAATGTGGACCCATCTTTCAGACCAAGAAAGCAGAGGCTTCGGAAAATGTCCGATGATAAAGCTAAAGGTGCACGAAATGAAGTAAAGAGACTTCTCAGTGCCAGTATTATCAGAGAAGTAAAATATCCAGAGTGGCTGGCTAACACCGTTATGGTGAAAAAAGCTAATGGAAAATGGAGGATGTGCATTGATTTCACAGATCTCAACAAGGCATGTCCCAAGGATGAGTTCCCTTTACCAAGAATAGATTCCCTTGTAGATGCAGCAGCTTCATCGGAACTCATGAGCCTATTGGACTGTTACTCGGGTTATCACCAAATTTGGATGAAGAAAGAGGATGAGCCAAAGACAAGCTTCATAACTCCTAGTGGTACCTATTGCGACCTTTGGATGCCTGAGGGGCTCAAAAATGATGGAGGAAGCTTCAGCAGAATGACTGCCAAGGTTCTTCACTCTCAAATAGGTAGGAATGTGCTGACTTATGTCGATGACATCATAGTGAAAAGCACAAAACAAGAAAATCATGTTGCCGATTTGCAAGAGACGTTTGCCAATTTCAGACAAGTTGGTCTCAAATTGAACCCAAAAAATTGTGTTTTTGGACTGAAGAAGGGCAAGTTTCTTGGTTGCCTGGTATCAACAAAAGGCATCGAAGCTAATCCAAGCAAGATCGAACTATCCTTCGGATGGAGCCACCAAATTCAAATAAGGGGGCTCAACGGTTGGCAGGAAGGCTGGCATCGTTGAATAGATTTATATCAAGATCAGTAGAGAGGAATTTACCATTTTTTGAAATACTGAAGTCAGCCGAAGTTTTCCAATGGGGTCCGGCTCAACAGAAAGCCTTTGAAGAGTTAAAGCAATATTTGATAGATTTGACAACTCTAACCCCACCTTCATCAGGAACTCCGCTACTTTTGTATGTGGCTGCTTCCGAAGCTGCGGTTAGTGCGGCACTTGTACAGGAGAAGCAAGATGGCCAAATAAAAAAGCAAGCGATGGTATACTTCGTCTCCGAAGTACTCGGCCTGTCAAAGAGAAATTACGCAGAATTGGAGAAGGTACTATATGCTGTATTGATGGCCTCTAGGAAGCTTCGGCATTACTTTCAAGCATATCATATTATAGTGCCTTCATCACAACCCCTGAAAGACATAATGAGGAACAGAGAAGCTACAGGAAGGATCGGAAAATGGGCCGCTGAACTTAACGAATTTACCATTGATTATGTACACAGATCCTCAATTCAATCCCAGGCGTTAGCAGACTTCATTGCTGAATGGACGCCAGGGGCTCAGGGTGAAGAAGTAACAAAAGATGCCGAAGCTTTGACGATATTCTGCGATGGATCTTGGGGGATCTTTGGTGCAGGAGCAGCAGCTGTTCTAGTGGCACCCTCTAAAGTCAGAACATGTTATGCAATAAAGTTAGACTTCAGTTGTACAAATAACATTGCCGAGTACGAAGCTCTTCTTTTAGGGCTTTGGAAACTAAAAGCAATGTGAATAAGAAGGGCAATCCTCAAAACTGATTCGCAAGTTATTTCTGGCCACGTGGATAAGAGTAGCAAGGAAAGAGATCCGAAGCTTGAAAAGTATTTGGATGCAGTCCGAAGATTGGAGGCTTCTTTTGAGGGATTTTCTGTAAAAATATCCCAAGGGGATTAAATGAGCATGCAGATTTGCTAGCTAAGTCAGCGGCACAGGGGCTCTCTTTGCCTTCGGAAGTATTTTTTGAAATAATAAAAGCACCCTCAATCGAGCTCATGGAGAGAGTAGTGCTCACAATCTCACCTGTACATAGTGAAGACTGGAGGACCGAAATAATATCCTTCCTCCAAGGCAACCGCCTTTCAGACGACGAAGCTTACAATAAGAGAATGGAGGCAAGAACAAGACCTTATGTAATAATTGAGGGGGAGTTATACAAGCATGGAGTTTGCTCCCCATTGCTTAAATGCCTTTCAAGGAATGAAGGACGGGAATTAATGAAGGAAATACATGCAGGACTGTGTGGAGCCCACATCTGATCTAGGCCTCTACTGGGAAAGGTATTTAGACAAGGTTTTTATTGGTCGAAAGCAGCTTTGGATGCAGCGGACTTAGTCCAGAAATGTGAAAACTGTCAGAAGTGTGCCAGAGACCAGAAACAACCTTCGTCTCTAACACAATTGATTCAACCTACTTGGCCATTGCAAAGATGGGGCCTAGATTTGTTAGGACCGCTCCCACCAGCACAAGGAAACTTAAAATATGTTGTGGTAGCGGTGGAATATTTCTCAAAATGGATCGAAGCTAAGCCTCTAGCTACCATAACTTTGGCCACAGTCCAGAAGTTCTTCTAGCAAAATATTGTTTGTCGCTTCGGTGTGCCGAAGGCTATTACAATCGACAATGGAACTCAATTTGATGCTGAAACTTTCAAGGTTTGTTGTGACCAGATTGGTACAAGAATACATTTTGCATCAGTAAGGCATCCAGAATCAAATGGGTTAGTAGAGAGAGCAAATGGAATTATAATGACATGAATAATGAAGTTAATCTTCAATAAGCCTAAAGGAAAATGGCCAGATGAGTTAATAAAAGTGGTGTGGAGCCACAACACTACTGTCTCAAGGTCAACAGGTTTTACTCCATTCAAGGTCTGTTCGGTGACGAAGCAATAAAACCAGAAGAAGCAAGAACAGGATCAATAAGAACCACAACTTCAGCAGAGGACGAAACTAATTGTCACATAACAAAAGACACCATAGAAGGAACCAGACTTCAGGCTATAGAGCACATCAACAAGTATCAGGCCGAAACAATAAAATGGCGTGATAGAAAAGTTTGATTGAAAAATATCAAGCCAGGCCATTTGGTGCTTCGAAGGATAGCCAACCAGATATAGTGGGGAAGCTACAGCTGAAATGGGAAGGTCGGCGATATAAGGTAAATGTGATGGTAATAAAGAAAAATCAAGGCAAACAACAAGTACAAGTTTCGTACCGAATTAAGCAAATTTCGAGCTTCATCTCCAGCTAAATCTCGTTTTAGCCCAAATTTGAGTAATAAATCTATTTCCAATACTTCAGGCCTCACCAGGAATATTGATCAAGTCTGATGGTGACAGGCTTAAGTTTGGCTTGTTTACTGTTTTAGCATGTGTGCACCCAGCCTTCAAAAATGCAGCAGCCGTGCCACGAGAAGCTAACAGAGCACAGAAATCACCATGCCCAGTTATTACTTCGTCGATTGCATCAACTTCATTCTCGATATGCTCGAAGATTTTTGGTATATCTTCAGCCAAAGGGGCAATTTCTTCAGAGCTGGCCCCAACGGTGCTGAAGATTCTTTTTAACCGATGCACGCAGCGAGTAGCAAACTCCAAGCAATTATTCTGAAGGTCCCTCGGCGATTCCTGCAGCTTCGTGTTCTTATTAACTTCGGCTTCAGATTTCGCTTGCAGTTCTTTTTTCTCTTGCTCGAAGCGCTCTGATTTCTCCTTTAAGGTTGTTTGAGTTTTGAGAAGCTCCTCGTTTAATCTGGCATTTTTAGCTTGCAATTCCGCAAGGGAGCCTTCGGTTGCTTGAAGCAAGAAGTCTTTCTTTTCAAGAGAAGCTTCACAGTCTTTGATCTTGCTTTCCAAGCCCTCAATTATTCTTAATGCTTTGCTTAGCAGCATGCTCTGCGAAATTGAGTTAACTTTAGAATATTCTAATCCATCACAAAGATAACAAGAATCTAGGCAAAAGATTTTACCTTGAAATTGGAGTAAAATAAGCTACCGACGACATGTTGCTGTCGGTAACCACTAATATCAGATTCTAGCTTCGGGAAATCAACACTCTTTGACAGAGTGCCGATTATTTTTGCTCCGGCGCGGTCGCGGATGCATCCCAGGATTTCCTCATCAACTCTGCCGAAGAGCATGGATCCCGCTGGTAGCCACAAGATTTTCCATATTCTTCTAGCTCCTCTTTCTCTGCCTCGGACAATTCCTGACCTCCCAAGTGCTGAAGGTCAAATTCTTTTTCTTTTGACGAAGTATCAACAACTTTTTCCCCTTGCCAGGCACTGCGGCCATGTTTTCCTCTACGGTCGCAGCTGTCTCCTCTGTGACCATGTCTGATATGAGCTTGTCAATTCCCAACATTGTGCTCACAAGATTAGCAGCTTCGGCAGCGGCTTCAGCTTCGGCACTTGCAGCAGGCACCATTCTGGATGCCGATGCTAGAGGCGATGTTCGCTCAATAGCCTACATGACATTGACAATTCGCTGTCTCTTTTGACCTCCAGTCTTCTCCTTTATGGCCGAAGGTTGATACTTCTTCTGTAAAAGTTTCGTTAGTTCCGGTCCCAGAGGACTTAGCAGCTTGACGGGCAAGGATTCAGTCATTACATGTAAAAATTTCTGCTATTTCAGCAGCAGGGGGCGTTGAAGGAGCTTATTCTCTTGCCTCAACTACCTTTGGCTCAGCAGGGGAAGTCACGTCAGGCTTCCGCTTTTTGGAGATTGCTGCCTTCGGCTTAGGAGCTGATTTTGCCTTCTTCAAAATATTCTCATCCTCCTTTACCAGCTTGGCAGCTTGTTTGTTTAAAATACTAACAATTCTTTTCCTTTTCAAACCTTTGGCACCTTTCTCAAACCTTTCATAGTCTGGATATTCAAAATTTAGCACGTCCATCACACGATTCAGCCTTCGTTTTGGTCGGGTGTCGAAGGCAGCAGTCATTAACTGGTCCTCTTTCTTTGTGTAGTTGCCAAGGATTTCATTGCACATAGTTTCAATCATTTCTAACCACTCTTGGCATGGCTTTTTGAACTCTTTCTCAAACTTGAAATGATAAGAGAGGCGGACAAGTTCATGCTTTTTGCTCCATCCTTCTTGGGCATCCCCCAGCCATGAGAGGTCGGAAATACCCTATTTGCCTAGAATTCTTGCACCAGATCTCTAGTGCTGAGTTCGGCCGCTACCACTCTAAACTCCACTTCGGCTACTTGGCATGGGGAGCCAAGCTGCATATGGCACAAGGGTCGTGTCATTCTGAAGCTCAATATCAGTGGACTCATGACCATGGTCATCAGCTTCTCCCTCTTTTTCTCGGCTGCCTTCATATAAAACCATTCACTTTTCCATCCAGTTGGCCACTTAGTACGGTAGCTAAGAACTGGTGCCTTCGTATCCTTTTGATACGCAAAATTGTATCAACCAAAATTCTCATGAAGGCCATCTGCCCTGGCCTTCGTCTAGTAATGCAGCTCGTGCACCCAATAGAAAGCTTCGGCATTAGGACTCATCCCCTGGCTTCGGAGGGCCAAGATATAGACACTAAGTCTAACAATTGCATTGGGTGTCAGTTGATGAAGGTATATTTCAAAATTCTTCAAAACCTCTCCTATTATATTACAAGTCCTGCTCTGAAGAAGCTTTTAAACACAACAATTTCATCATCTTTCGGCTCTAGAACCACTTCCTCGCCAGCAAAACAAACAAGTTTACTCTCAGCTTCCCTAAAGTAGCCCAATTTCTTCATTATAACCATATCATCTGCCGTCACAGTAGATCTACCAAATTCAAGGTGGCTAGGTTTTGCTGGGCTCAAGATGGTGTAATCCTCTTCATCTTCGTTATCACTCCCCTCTCCAACAGTGATTTGCTCAGCTTCAGCAGTCAAAGTATCTTCAGCAACAGGCCCCTCTGGCACAACAAGACCCGACTGTCTCATTAACTCTGATATTAGTGTCGTCTCAGTTACTTCAGCCTCGTCTCCCCCACGAGATACTCTAGCAGTCGATCGTACTCTAGCCATTTCAATGTTTTCGCTTTTTCGAGACGAAGCTAATCTCAAATGCCGAAGCGTTTGCTCGAAGGCACAATATAGAAAGCTTCGGTTGTGGTTAAATTTTTTAACAGCACAACAGTGCAATGGCAATGAATGATATGGTAACTCCTCACCAACCCATCTGTTTATATAGTGCTGCAGGGGGAAGGAGAACCGCCATGCCGCTCGCACTCGCTAAGCCGTGGACCGTCTGGCGCCTGGAATATTATAATCGTTTCTCGGGAACGAGCTGAGGGAAGGTGTTTTCGGACCTTCGGCATTCCGAAGCCTTCGTGTTTTTCATGGATCGAGCTTGTTACGAAAAACGATCTAGCACCGTTAAGGGCTACTGTTGGGGTCTTCTTCTCCGCCGAAGGTCCTTTAGGCAAAAACACCTTTGGCAAGATAGTACAAAGGCAATTGGGACATGAAGATATAAGCCGAAGCTACGATTGAAAGAGCTTCGGCTTGGTGTCATGCTGAAGACAAAGGACGATATCGACTTAAAGAGGAAAAGACTGTATAGTCCTTGATAGTCTATATTATGATCATAATTAGTTATCGAGGACATGGATGTAATTTCGTCCGGGCTGCGTCCCGTGCCTATAAATAGAAGAACAGTACCCCTGTACTATTGACGCTGCATTGTAATTGCTCTCACGTCTCTTACATTACCGCCTTCCGCTAAGCAGAAGGTATCGGCAAAATATAAATATTATGAGCATTTGTTCATGTTTATAAAATGAAATGAGAATGTAAATAATTTATTTCCATGTTGCCATTATTTACATTCTTGTATGTTTCATGTTTCTTTATTTATTTATATTTATTTAGCAAGATGATGAAGGTACGCCCTTCATGACCTTCATTCAAAAATCATTATATCCTATGGGAAATAATGTTTCGAAGGACGAAGGTACTTATCCATTAACAATTGTGTTGCCTTGTTCAGCAAGGACCAACACGGCTGATATACCAGTTTTACACTCTACAGAGGTTGCGCCCTTTACCCACAAGTCGTGTATCCCATCTAGCCAGGGTTTGCAAGGGCCTTAAACACTTCCGAGGAGAATGGCTAAGGATCCACTACGAGGTCTTTACAAAGTTCCACTACCTTCAAAAAACCCGATATAGTTTCTGAGAAGGGCAATATAGGAATCCCTCATCCAAAAAGTCATCGCAGCATGATCGGCCCGAGAACCTCCTTATACGCAGCTCCTCTACCGCCCTTGCCCCTTTCGGGTGAGGTAGTCCTTCACTAGCTTTCCTAATTAGCCAGCCAAGGGCGTCCCATTCCACCCTTGCGGTAGCACGGATATCTAAAGTTAAGCTCCATCTTCCAATTAACACAATGATCTTGTCATGAACAATAATTTAAATAGCAAAACTAGAATATGATCATAATACAACATTAATTTCCCAAAACTAAGTAGAGCAATAGCACATAGTACCCAAAAGATCAGTGGTAAACAAGGTGTGGGATAAACAAATATAGGGAAACTTATTAGGTCCCATAAAATTAACCTTAGCATGTCACATTGATTAACAATAACATTATTGGTAAAGAAGGGTAATTAAGGGCATAATTTACCTTAGACTCCAGATTTCTATGTACTTCTCCAAGTTAATCTTCAAGTTTCTCGTGACCTCACTGCTACTCGTAGCAATACATATAAGTAAACAAGAAGTACATAAAAATAACAGTACACCAAACATGAGAATAAACAGTGTAAGAACATTCTATGCGCTGCTAAGAGATCGTAGGTTCGAGAACCATTAAAATCGGAGCTAAAACAAAGAATTTATGGATAAAAATATATTCTAGGCGCAATAAATCTAGTAGATGGAATCTAACAGATATTGCATTTGAACTGAGCAGGTATTAAATTAAAATATTTAAGTTGGTATTAATCACTTTAACAATTATTTAAAATAAGTGTAGGTTACAACTATAAATTAGATTAACTAGATTGTCTAGCTAATTAACATTAATTAAACAATTAATTAATTAAAACATGTGGTATGATTAAAACAATGTTATTACTACGTACACAAAATTAATATGAATCTAACATAATTTGAATAAATTAAAACAAATTATTTGACCCAGAAGATATCATATTTTTAATAAATTAGTGGGACTGCACAAAAATAAGTGACATGAAGCGATATGATTGGTTAAATCAGTATCACATAAAGAATTATGTGGTAAATAGACGTCATAAATGAGATCTAGATGTGACCATCTTTTACCTTACTTCTTTCTACAACTGCATCGCGACGATGAAAGAACAACGACTCAATATTTACGGTTACTCACTGGCGACACCGATCGGGACGAGCTGTCCACGGCGCGAGGTGGCATGGGCACTCGGTGGTTTCGTACTCCCTCTTGGTGATGACTCTTTCCTGCTCTCTCCCGCTCTCTATGTTGAATAAAGTTCAAAAGAAAAACGTAAAATAGCCGAAACTGAGTGGAACAAAGTTCAAAAGAATGTTGAAGAGCTTCAGTTATCAAAAGATCAAAGTTTTTCTGTGGCCGCGCTATGCTGTGATAAACTGAAGAAGATGTTTGCCAATGTCGGGTGCATTCTCAAATGAGCAAAATTTTATTCCCGACGATGCTGAAGGGGCGATTAGATTGATTGAAGGTGAAATTGAAGCCTTTGATGAAGTCCTTACTGATAGAGGAGATTTTTTGCGCTTGTGTGGGTGCTTGAGGGGCTATATCATTGCTTGAGAAAGCTGGATGTGAACATGCGAAGGCTGTAACTCAGCCAAATTTTGTAGTTTCAGCAAACAACATTAAGGAACCTTCAACTGAAGTTGTTGCCCTAGGGGGGATTTTTATTATGAAGTTTGGCTTGGTGGCGGCAGGGAGACAGCAGACGAAGCTATCAGACAGAGCGAAAGAAGAGGTCATTTTCGATACTGCATACTTCTATTTCAAATTTTTAGTTTACTTTTTGATCAATATTTCTCTTTCGACTTTTTTAGACCCATCGTGCTACAGAAGAGGCAAAGAGAGTCGAAGAAGCTGAGGATATAGAAAGATGCATAGGTACATTTTTACTACCAGAACCGTATGACCCTGAATTAGATCCATCACTAAAAGGAATCCTCAATGAATTTAGGGTGGTAAACGCAGCAATAGACGAAGTCGCCAATACGTTACTGAATGAAGCTGCGGAGAAGGTTCTGAAGGAAGACTGTGGACTGTTGCAAAAAGTTTTCCAATTTTATGTCTAGAAAGTATGTAAAAACATTTTCAAGTTTTGAGGTGTGGCAGAACCGCCCGAATTATTCCAGTTTAAGTGCCCAAGTCACGCCTCAGGGGTCGTAACACACATAAATCAGAATAACCCGTTAGTCCCTCAGATCTAGTCCGATTAAGCCACTTAACCAGGATCAAATACCACAAACTCACTTGAAGGTGAGTCACAGAAGAAATACAATAAAACAGGAAAAACCTCAAATTAAAGTACTGGAGTTATTACATAAATCGGAGTTTTTCAAGTAGCTGATATAAGTTTACAAAATAAATTGCAGCGGATAATCGATATCGTCGAAAGTGAGGAATGGGACAAGGCCTAGCCCACTACTCCTCCTGCTCCTCTCCTACCGGAGCAGCATCCCACTCGACCGTCCAACCCGGTGGCAGGGTGGTAGGCCAAGTCACACCGTCAACCATATCCTGAAGAGTACCTGCAAAAATTATGCCACAAGTAAGGCTGAGTATACTAATACTCAACTAGACTTACCCGGTGTGAGGATTCTACTCCTCTACCTCTAGACCATGCAGCTGTTTGGCTGAGAGATTTGGTTTGCCAAAAGCACTAGCTGAGTCTAAAATCCATTTTTAGCTTTTCAAATTCTAATATCATTGTTTTAGCTAAGTTTGCTCTTTCTAAACATACATGGTAACAATAATTTAATACATTCAACAAGTTATCTTATGTAAGCCTCATTTCACTCTTAGTCAATGTAGTACAAGGGGTCAAGCAGTCTCATTAGCTGCGAGAAGCAGACGATTCGAATCGAGTTTTAAAACCTTGCAAGGTAAACCTAAACACACGACATGTCAGAGCACTCCGTCCCCACACACGACAACCGTCCCCATCGATTCCCCGTTCACGGATGAGCACATACTCTCCGTCAGCGAGATTACAATCTAATGAATGCAATGAGTAAGATAGATGCATGGCATGGTATGTAATTTACAATTAAGATTTGATGGGGGTTGATCAATTTAATAAGGTAGCGCTTATTCTTACTATTGGAGATTTTTGGGGTATACTTAGCAACTTAGGGTCAGTTAGTTACTGAATGGTTAACCCATATTTAGTGTTCTACTGATTTTCCTCTGTATATCTTAGGGCTATTTTTAACAATATTCTCAGCTACCATGTTAGGGTAATACTCATTAATCTTTCTAATTCCTCTCTTCTTCTCTATTTCTTTTATACTTTTGAGGTGGGTTTGAACTACAAGATAGCTTAATAACTTTCTAAAATTCTGCAAAAATTACAGTGGCTTCTCACTTGTGCATAATTCTCTGTCTCAAATTTTGGGGCTTAAAAAGTGAGGGGTTCTCTCTATATAAAATTATTAAGTATTAAGGCAGAGGGGGTGTTTTGAACTACAACTTCCTTTTAACAGTGGGTTATTCTCTAAGACTTAATTTTGCTGGCATTTAGATGCTATAACATGATTTTGTACAAATGTTTAGCCACTAATACTTATTAGTTATTTTGCTATCATTTTCTAAAGTATCTAGCCAAAGGGGTGCTTTCTACTATCACTATACTTGAAAAATATCAAACAACAGATTTTCAATTTTTCCTATCTTCTTCTTTGTGCAAGAGCAAGCATTCTGAAATTTGGTAACTTTTTGCTTAAGGGAAAGGTGGTAGGAATTTCTTGAACTAAATGGCTTTTTTCATGAAGTAGGGGCAATGGGTATTACTTTGTAGCTTTCAATTAGGTTTTGCATTTTTCTCTGGTGGTTTATTACATCAATAATCTGGTAAAAATTTATTTGCCCACTATTGCACACTTTTTGGCTTGCTTATGATTTAATTGAAATATGGCTCAATATCAAGTTCTATTTGTTTATTCTACTTAAAATGATGGACTGGGGTATTTATCATTTTTGTAGTGGTGTCCTAGTGATTACAAGTCCACTGAATTTTTCTTAACAATTTTGAAATTGTTTTCATAATCCTAATAATTGTCTTTCCAGTTTGATTAGTGCCTAATACAACATTTTACCTTGAATTTGCTCTGGGCTAGGGTTCCCTTTATTTTTCCTAGGTTTTTTATTACATTAGTGGACTAGGAAAAATATTTGCATCCACTGTTCATTATTTTCCAGTGCCTTCTCATTTTCCTAAGTTTTGGGCAAATATAGCTTTTAATAAGTAACCTTGTCTAAATCCTTAATACCGGGGTGCTTACTATTTTTAAACAGTGCCTAAGTGGAGTTTACACTTCTACAAATTTTCTTAAGTTCAGCACAGAAGCATAACTAATTTTCTTTATTTTAATAAGGTTTGGTCAGTTTCCTTAATTAATTCCAAACTCTAAAATTTAAAACAGAAAGCACAGGGTTCACTATTTTTATATGACAGTTCATAATATTCTAAATCCAGTAAAATTAGTTTGGCTAGATTTGGCTAAATATTTCTCAAGATATAAATTTCCTAAGTTCTCTACTGAATTTAAAAAGAATAAATAGAAATGGATAAAGGAAAAAGGGTTTTGCACTGGGGTCCCAGGTAAAAGGTTTTAAATGTATTACAGACAGGTCCTCGGTTCACTATTCATCTGAGTCTATGACTCTGCAGAAAACCCCCTAGGGTTTTGCGAAATCAAACCCGCGATCCTTCCCCTAATGGAACAGTGACCGCGGTGGAGGAAAAGGGCGGAGGGGCTTACCGGCGGCGAGGTTGCTCCGGTGAGGGGTTGGGCGAGGTCCGGGGGTCTCTGGCGATCACGTCGAGGTATGGATCGTCAGCGATGGCGGTCGGAGTAGGTCGGTCCACGTGCGTAGGCGGGGGAGCTCGTCGGCGGCGAGGAATCTGGCCTAACCAGGGCAGTACAGTTCAATTAAATGGGTCAGGAAGCTTCACCAGAGATCAAGGAAGATGTGTGCGCGAGGAATTTTAGAATGGCTCACCGGATTGCTCGGTCTACGCACGGCCGCGGGCGACCGAAGTCCGGCGAAGGCAATCCTGGGTCTCCGGTGAGGTTCTGCTGGGTCCGAGAGCTTGGAAAGCTTCACGGGCCACTAGCGAAGCTAACCGAGTGACAGGCGCAGCTTGGACGTGGCTGGAGTGAGCTGGCCGCGGTGGCCGAGGCTCGTGCAGTGATGGTGGGCGAAGGAGAGCTCGCCGGAGCTAAGGGAGGGGTGTCTGGCCAGCGAGGGTGAGCGCGGAGTGAGGTGAGGCGCGCCCGGGGGTGGTTTTAAAGGCGTGGGCGAGCACGGCCGAGTGGGTCTCTGACAAGCGCTCGGGGCGTGCGCGGGCGAGCGCCAGTGCGCGCTCTGGCGTCGAGCACGAGGCAGCGCAGAGAGAGGTCGTGTTCAAGCATGGATTGGCTCCAAATCTTTGAGATTATGGCCATGATATCGTTGAGAGATCTCTTCCCCTAACATTCCTTTGTCGTTTGTGTGTGGAGGCTGGTGGGTTTCGCTGACTGGATCAAGAGATATGGAGGGGTGAAGTTGGGTTTGTCTCACTGCTGAACACTGAGAGAAGATCCCAGGTTTGACGTGTCCAGGGCACGCGTCCCAATGCCATTTTTAGGTATGAGGTAGAGGGGTTAGTTAGACACATTTTTTTCAATGGGAGCTTAGAGTTTTGAGATAGAGATCAAGGTGAACGCGCTCGGTTTTGGTTTAGAGGCTGAAAATTCAGAAAACGTGAATTTCAGATTTCCCCATTAAACCTCCACTTGAATGGCTTGCTTGGAGTTTTTAACAAACTATTTTGGTCAAACTTTTATAATCTTTATTGTAGCGTAGTTAGTGTATTCCAATTTTTATAATTGGCCTAATCCATGATTCCATATTTTTCATGGTTCTTTTATACCTTTTCTTCCTTTCTACTTAAGTGGCTTAATTAGGGATGGTCTAGGGTTTCAACATTTTTTCCTTTTTTTTGAAAACCTCATTTGTTAGACATGATTCTTTAGATATAACTTAGTGGATCTTTTATCTTTAAGTTGATTGGTGCCTCTTGCTCAATTTGGTTTACATGAAATGATGGGTACTTGAGTTAGCACTGAGAAGAAACCCTAGGTGACACTGGGGTGTCACAGACTTCCCCCCTTAAAGGAATCTTGTCCTGAGATTCGGGTCGGAGTCCTCCGGGGTGAAGTGAGGGTTAAGGCTTGCTTGAAGGGGGTGATTTATTTGTTAAGGTTCTTCTTAGCAACTGCTCTTCGAATGTCATTCTCTTTGCAACTTCAGAAGGAAGTCCTTTTAATTTTTGTCTTACATTAACTCTTTCTATATTAAGATCATTTTTCTGATATTTAGATTCAAAGGGCATGGAAGGGGTTGGGCATGATTACGTACCAATTTCTTTAGATAGACAATCGGGGAAGTTGGAACGCAGAAATTCCTCAGTCTCCCAAGTAGCCTCTTCTTCTGAGTGATTACTCCATTGGATCTTATACATTTTGATCGATTTAGCCCGAGTTGATCTTTCTTTGCAATCCAGAACCTTGGAAGGGTACTCTTGGTACGATAGATCTGGCTCTATCTCCAATTCTGGTTCTGTTATGATCTCAGTTGGCAATCGAACACACTTCTTCAGTTGGGATACATGGAATACATTGTGGATGGCACACATTTTTGGAGGTAACTTCAATTTGTATGCCAGGGGTCCACATGCTTCTATGATCTCGTAAGGTCCAATGTAACGAGGGGCTAACTTGCCTTTGATCCCAAACTTCTACACTCCCTTGGTGGGTGATACCTTCAGATATACGAAATCTCCCACCTTGAACTGGAGAGGTTTCCTTCTCTTATCATGGTAACTCTTCTGCCTGGCCTGAGAAGCTTCTAGATTCTTCCTGATTAGTTTGAACTTCTTTTCGGCTTCAGTCACTAAGTCAGGTCCGAAAACTTCTCTTTCTCCAGGCTGAGACCAATTGAGGGGTGTTCTACACCTTCTTCCATAGAGAGCTTCGAAGGGTGCCATCTTTAGGCTGGATTGATAACTGTTGTTATAAGCAAACTCTGCCAAGGAGAGGTGCTTATCCTAGTTCTTGCCACAATCAATCACACAAGCCCTCAGCATATCTTCAAGAATTTGATTTACCCTCTCGGTCTGACCATCAGTCTACGGGTGGTAAGCTGAACTTCTAATTAGCTTAGTTCCCAAAGACTCTTGAAGTTGTTCCCAAAATCTGGCAACAAATTGGGCTCCTCGGTGAGAAACAATGGTTCGGGGCAATCCGTGCAAACACACGATTAGGTCAATGTACAACTCTGCATACTTTTGAGCCTTATCAGTGGTGTGCACTGGGAGAAAATGTGCCACTTTCGTTAGTCGGTTCACAATAACCCAAATCGAATCATGATGACGAGAGGTGTTGGGCAGACCCACAATGAAATCCATGCTGATGTCATCCCATTTCCATGAAGGTATAGATAGGGGTTGCAAAGCTCCAGCTGATTTCAAGTGGCTTGCCTTTATCCTCTGACAGGTGTCACATTCTGATACATATTGGGCTATCTCCCTCTTCATTCTGGTCCACCAATACAAGGGCTTCAAATCATGGTACATTTTGGTGCTCCCTGGATGCATGGAGAATTTGGAGAGATGGGCCTCGTCCAAGATTTTCTTCTTGAGATCCTTATTTTTAGGAACCACCAATCTGCTTTCAAACCACAATATACCCTTTCCATCTTGGCAGAAACATTTATACTTCTCGGTCTTCTAATGGAGGTTCTCCTTAATAATTTGCACTCCCTTGTCACTGAGCTGGGCCATGATGATCTAGTCTTGCAAAGTTGGCTCAATGGAAATGTGAGACAAAGCACCAGAAGGAATCACTTCAATCTTCATTTTGCTCAACTCATCACACAGGGTATCAATACGAGAATCCATCATAACACAGGTGCATTGCAATTTCCGACTCAAGGCATCTGCCACTACATTGGCCTTTCCTGGGTGATAATGTACCTCCAGGTCATAGTCCTTGATCAGCTCTAGCCATCTTCTCTGTCTCATGTTGAGATCAGCCTGAGTAAAGATGTACTTAAGGCTCTTATGATCTGTAAAGATATTGCAGTGGGTTCCCATCAAATAATGTCTCCACATTTTCAATGCATGGACCACGCCTGCTAACTCCAAGTCATGAGTGGGATAATTTTGCTCATGAGGCCTGAGTGCTCTTGATGCATAAGCAATGACTCAGTTGTCTTGCATCAAGACACAACCCAGTCCAGTGCCAGAGGCATCACAGTACACATCAAATGGCTTGCTGCTGTCGGGTTGCGCTAACACCGGTGCTGTGGTCAGATGTTGCCTCAATGTGTGGAAGGCATCTTCGCACTTCTGACCCCAAACAAACTTGGCTTCTTTCTTTAACAATTTAGTGATGGGTTCGCAATTCAACAGAAATCCAGAATGAATCTTCGATAATAACCGGCCAATCCCAGAAAACTTCGAATCTGACGGATAGTCGTTGGCGGCTTCCAGTTCATCACCTCTTGCACCTTATCAGGATCAACAGCTATACCTGCCTGAGAGATAGTGTGACCCGAGAATTTGATTTCCTTTAGCCAAAAATCACATTTTGACAATTTGGCATAAAGATGATGCTCTCGCAGACGTTGAAGCACTACATGCAAATGCCCGGCATGTTCTTCTTCGTTCTTTGAGTACACCAAGATATCATCGATGAAAACCACTATGAACTTGTCCAATTTAGGCATGAAAACAGAGTTCATCAGATACATGAAGTATGCTGGTGCATTAGTCAGCCCAAAAGACATCACCAAGAATTCATACAGCCCATATCTGGTCGAGAAGGCAGTCTTCGGAATATCAGTTGCTCGTATCTTGATCTGAAGATAGCCGGAGGGAAGGTCTATCTTGGAAAACACTTTGGCTCCAACCAACTGATCGAAAAGAACATCAATACGAGGCAAAGGATATTTGTTCTTGATAGTCACCGCGTTAAGTGGGCGGTAATCTATACATAGCCTCAAGCTTTCATCCTTCTTCTTTACAAACAAGGTTGGACATCCCCAAGGCGAAGTACTTGGGCGGATAAAACCCTTGTCCAGCAATTCTTGCAATTTCTTCTTCAATTCTGCCAACTCAGCGGGTGGCATCCGGTAAGGCCTCTTGGAAATAGGTGTCGTTCCCGGTTGCAATTTGATGGCGAATTCGATATCCCGGTCTTGGGGCATTCCTGGTAATTCATCTGGAAAACATCTGCATACTCATAGACCACTGGAATCTTTTTCAGGGGTAACTCCATCATAGCAAAAGAACATGACTGAGTAGAATCTTGACTGGGTAGAAACAAGGTGAAACTCCCACAGATTAGGGAATTGATTTCAACGATGCGGCTGGCTACATCAAGCACTACTTGGTGTCTGGTCATCCAATTGCCTCCCAGAATAATATCCACATTCTCCATACCCAAAACAAGAAGGGTGGTTTTGATAATGTGGCTTCCCAGTTGAATAGGCACACTCTAGCTATCATGAATGACCCTTTTGTGTGAAGAAAGGCAGTTGACATTTTTAGCACTAAACTTTTGGCTAATGAAACTATGAGATGCACCAGAATCAAACAGAATTAATGCAGGTTGATTATAAACTGAAAAGATACCAGTCATGATGGGAGCTCCCTTAGGTAACTCCTCCAGAGTAGTGAAGTTGAGCTTCCCTTGTCTGACTTGCACCTTCTGCTTTCTTCCCTTGTCTTGATTTGGTGATGGCATCTGCCTCTGCTGATTTCTTGGGCAATTTTTGGCATAGTGGCCCACATTGCCACAAGTGAAGCACTTGTTCCCATTACCCTGGCAGAACTACTGCTACTACGGAGGCTGATTGTTCCTTGGAGCGGGAGCTGGAAAGCGGTTGGGTGCTGGCTGCTACTGCTGAGGTGGCCTGATCACCCATCTGCCTGCCTACTGTTGAAATCCCCTGCTCTGATTGTGGGAAACAATACTGAACCTCTAGGTCTGAGCGAAGGGTGCTGCCATTGTTGCCTTTCTCTTCTTCTCTGCCTGGTGAGCTACAATACAATCCTCCTGGGAGATGGCCAGGTTGACCAACTCATTGAAGCTATCAGCCCGGACAGTGTTGAGACACTCACGTAGCTTGGTGTTGAGACCCCTGCGGAAGTGGTCTCTCTTCTTCTCATCGGAATCAGCATGATAACCTGCATACTGGCACAGGTCATTGAAGGCCTAAGCATACTGCAATACCATCAGCTCCTGCACCGTGGGAGCTGGAGGAGGTGGCGGGGGAACTTGCTCGTTATGCCCGCGATGCTGCCTAGCTGCCATATGAAAACAGAGATTGTCGCCATTGTTATCCTAATTCACAATTTCGAACAACATGCTATTATCTCATATGGAAGGAAATTGCCATAATCATAATATTAGGCTCGAATGAAGATAACATGGTTACAAACATCCCACAGATCTCAAAAGTTCTCAAGGGTTATATCAATTAGGGGAAAGTACCTGTAAGCCTAGTCCAAAATATGACATTACTAAGCTCGCGTAGGTTTCTATCCTCCTAAAACGTCAAAATGACTCATCAACCCTGAGTAGTGGAAGCGACACTAGATACGGGTGAAGGGGGCATCGCAGAGGTAGTCATATTGGCACCAGGGGCTGGTCCTAACTCCTCAGGAGCCTCTTCTTCCTCGCTTCCTGCCTCATTGGCCTCCATCTCCAAGTGATGCATGTCTAGGTGGTCATTATCTTCTTTAAGTTCCTGCTGCACATCATGGAGCTGGTTCTCCAAGACATCAATAGTGTTGTCTCGGATCTCCACCTGCTGCTCCAAGGTGGTGATGCGCTGGCTCAGCCTTTCCACCTGTAGGTCCTTCTCCACCAACTCGAAGGACAAGTCGACCACAAAGTCTTCTCGGCTGTCAAGGGTGAGCTTGGTGGTTTGAGCGCGGTTAGCAAGATGTGCCATAGCGTCGCTTTGCAGGGCCTGAAGGCAGTACAACGCACTCATGCACTGAACAGTGACCCTCCCAACCAAGTTAGGATACATCGCCCATACGTCCTTCACGTGACTCACGCGGTTGCACCACATGGGGTCTTCCTTCTTCTCAGCAGAGAAGAGTCCCAAGGGGTGCATCACCATCTCCAGGGGATGGTAGCCACAGAAAGTCGTCAGGGTCTTCATAGCTACCGCTTCAGTGGTGTCGTCTGTCCCGAATCCAATCATCTCGGAGTCAAGAGAACGCCAACCCGGCTGAAGGGGATGAGCCTCCAGAATCAACCAGACTCGGCAACGTGGTACCCGATGCTCTTCGTACAGTTGCATCGTGTACAAAGGGGACGTAGGGTAACCGGCGGAGTTAGGCACTTTCCACAAGATGGAAGGAAAGCCATCGTGAGAAAGGAAATCAGAGCTGAAACGAGTGTCTCCTCCACCGGCGGGGGTAGGTGAAGTCATCTGCGCAAGGTATCAGATGTAAAGATTATGGTGGAAGAAGAAAATAAAAGGAACCTGGGTGGTTTTAAAAGGAAGCGGGTTAGCTCAAATTTTTACTTCCTTAGTTCTTAACCCTTTTAGTTTTATAATGCATGCATGCTGAAAATAACGTCTCCTCTCCGAATAAAAGGGTGCTTTAAGGGATCCTCTAAGAATCTAAATACTAGCCCTAAGGGCCTACTTAATTAGCCAAATATTTTTCCCACTATCCCTAAGGCCTTTCGTCCTAGGTCTAGCGGTCTAGTCCTGACGATTCACACTAGTTTCTAAGCAGGTTTTAAATTTTTTGAAAAACGATATTCATGGTTTATTGTCCCTCTCTGTGGTGGTAATTGCTCTGGTACCAGCTGTGGCAGAACCGCCCAAATTATTCCAGTTTAAGTGCCCAAGTCACGCCTCAGGGGCCATAACACACATAAATCGGAATAACCCGTCAGTCCCTCAGATCTAGTCCGATTAAGCCACTTAACCAGGATCAAATACCACAAACTCACTCAAAGGTGAGTCATAGAAGAAATACAATAAAATAGGAAAAACCTCAAATTAAAGTACTGGAGTTATTACATAAATCAGAGTTTTTCAAGTAACTGATATAAGTGCACAAAATAAATTGCAGTGGATAATCGATATCGTCGAAAGTGAGGAATGGGGCAAGGCCTAGCCCACTACTCCTCCTGCTCCTCTCCTACCGGAGCAGCATCCCACTCGACCGTCCAACCCGGTGGCAGGGTGGTAGGCCAAGTCACACCGTCAACCATATCCTGAAGCGTACCTGCAAAAATTATGCCACAAGTAAGGCTGAGTATACTAATACTCAGCTAGACTTACCTAGTGTGAGGAATCTACTCCTCTACCTCTAGACCATGCAGCTGTTTGGCTGAGGGGTTTGGTTTGCCAAAAGCACTAGCTGAGTCTAAAATCCATTTTTAGCTTTTCAAATTCTAATATCATTGTTTTAGCTATGTTTTCTCTTTCTAAGCATACATGGTAACAATCATTTAATACAATCAACAAGTATCTCATGTAAGCCTCATTTCACTTCTTACTCAATGTAGTACAATGGGTCAAGCAGTCTCATTAGCTGCGAGAAGCAGACGATTCAAATCGAGTTTTAAAACCTTGCAAGGTAAACCTAAACACACGACATGTCGGGGCACTCCGTCCCCACAAACGTCAACCGTCTCCATCGATTCCCCATTCGCGGCCAGGCCTCACCGCCTTGGCATACAATGCTCCACTGACCCCAGCTGCCGCCGTGCAGTGACCGCACTTGTACCCACCATAGCTAGCATGGGAGACCCAGTCTCAGGTCGCGTGAGCGGTAAAGTCCGTGCCCGGCTTCACTCATGTACTAGGTTTACCGGTTACCATACTTCCCGACATGTGTTTAGTACGTTCAAACGCTTGACTTAGGTATCCACATATTAATCCTTAATTCCTTTTCCCGTCTCTTGGACAAGGCATCCTCCCTGGATCCAAGTCCATAGACCATCATAGATCCCATTATCAAGATGAATACAATCAATTCCTGGCCTCGCGCGAGTGCTAGAAAAATCACTCGACTTCTACCGAGATCCTGATTTAGCAAAGCAGCTACTCGACCTAGCATACTAGTATTCATCTCAAAAAGGAATCCTGAGTTCATGCAACTAGAGGTTTCAAGCAACTCCTACACTTAAGTGCACATTACAAGCCTACAAACATTAAGTGTAGTAAAGTAGCATATATATATACGGTTATGCATAAAACCGGGGCTTGCCTTCAATTGCTAGGGCTGCGGGGAGATCCTCGATGGCAGTCTCGGGAGCTTGCTCCTGGTCTTCCTCGTGGACACCTCCTTGCTCAGGGATGAGCACGTATTCTCCGTCAGCGAGATTGCAATCTAATGAATGCAATGAGTAAGATAGATGCATGGCATGGTATGTAATTTACAATTAAGATTTGATGGGGGATAATCAATTTAATAAGGTAGGGCTTATTCTTACTATTGGAGATTTTTGGGTATACTTAGCAACTTAGGGTCAGTTGATTACTGAATGGTTAACCCATATTTAGTGTTCTTACTATTTTCCTCTGTATATCTTAGGGATATTTTTAACAATATTCTTAGCTGCCATGTTGGGGTAATACTCATTAATCTTTCTAATTCCTCTCTTCTTCTCTATTTCTTTTATACTTTTGAGGTGGGTTTGAACTACAAGATAGCTTAATAACTTTCTAAAATTCTGCAAAAATTACAATGGCTTCTCACTGGTGTATAATTCTCTGTCTCAAATTTTGGGGCTTAAAAAGTGAGGGGTTCTCTCTGTATAAAATTATTAAGTATTAGGGCAGAGGGGGTGTTTTGAACTACAACTTCCTTTTAACAGTGGGTTATTCTCTAAGACTTATTTTTGCTGGCATTTAAATGCTATAACATGATTTTGTACAAACTTTCAGCCACTAATACTTATTATTTATTTTGCTATGATTTTCTAAAGTTTCTAGCCAAAGGGGTGCTTTCTACTATCACTATACTTGAAAATATCAAACAACAGATTTCCAATTTTTCCTATCTTCTTCTTTGTGCAAGAGCAATCATTCTGAAATTTGGTAACTTTTTGCTTAAGGGAAAGATGGTAGGAATTTCTTGAACTAAATGGCCTTTTTCATGAAACTAGGGGCAATGGGTATTACTTTGTAGCTTTCAATTGGGTTTTGCATTTTTCTCAGATGGTTTATTCCATTAATAATCTGGTAAAAATTTATTTGCCCACTATTGCACACTTTTTGGCTTGCTTATGATTTAATTGAAATATGACTCAATATCAAGTTCTATTTGTTTATTCTACTTAAAATGATGAACTGGGGTATTTATCATTTTTGTAGTGGTGTCCTAGTGGTTACAAGTCCACTGAATTTTTCTTAACAATTTTAAAATTGTTTTCATAATTCTAATAATTGTCTTTCTAGTTTGATTAGTGCCTAATAAAACATTTTACCTTGAATTTGCTCTGGACTAGGGTTCCCTTTATTTTTCCTAGGTTCTTTATTACTTAAGTGGACTAGGAAAAATATTTGCATTCACTGTTCATTATTTTCCAGTGCCTTTTCATTTTCCTATGTTTTGGACAAATATAGCTTTTAATAAGTAACCTTGTCTAAATCTTTAATATTGGGGTGCTTACTATTTTTAAATAGTGCCTAAGTGGGGTTTACACTTCTACAAAAAAATTTAAGTTCAGCATAGAAGCATAACTAATTTTCTTTATTTTACTAAGGTTTGGTTAGTTTCCTTAATTAATTCCAAACTCTAAAATTTAAAACAAAAAGCACAAGGTTCACTTTTTTCATATGACAGTTCATAATATTCTGAATCCAGTAAAATTGGTTTGGCTAGATTTGGCTAAATATTTCTCAAGATATAAATTTCCTAAGTTCTCTACTGAATTTAAAAAGAATAAATAGAAATGGATAAAGGAAAAAGGGTTTTGCACTGGGGTCCCTGGCGAAAGGTTTTAAATGTATTATAGACAGGGCCTCGGTTCACTATTCATCTGAGTCTATGACTCTACAGAAAACCCCCTAGGGTTTTGCGAAATCGAACCCGCGATCCTTCCCCTAATGGAACAGTGACCGCGGCGGAGGAAAAGGGCGGAGGGGCTTACCGGCGGCGAGGTTGCTCCGGTGAGGGGCCGGACGAGGTCCGGAGGTCTCTGGCGATCACGTCGAGGTACGGATCGTCAACGATGGCGGTCGGAGTAGGTCGGTCCACGTGCGTAGGCGGGGGAGCTCGTAGGCGGTGAGGAATCCGGCCTAACCAAGGCAGTACAGTTCAATTGAATGGGTGAGGGAGCTTCACCAGAGATCAAGGAAGATGTGTGCGCGAGGAATTTTAGAATGGCTCACCGGATTGCTCGGTCTACGCGCGGCCGCGGGCGACCGAAGTCTGGTGAAGGCGATCCTGGGTCTCCGGTGAGGTTCTGCCGAGTCCGAGAGCTTGGAAAGCTTCATGGGCCACTGGTGAAGCTAACCGAGTGACAGGCGCAACTTGGACGTGGCTGGAGTGAGCTGGCCGCGGTGACCGAGGCTCGGGCAGTGATGGCGGGCGGAGGAGAGCTCACCGGAGCTAAGGGAGGGGTGTTTGGCCAGCGAGGGTGAGCGTGGAGTGAGGTGAGGCGCGCCCGGGGTGGTTTTAAAGGCATGGGTGAGCACGGGCGAAGGGGGGCTCTAACAAGCGCTCGGGGCGTGCGCTGGCGAGCGCCAGTGCGCGCTCTGGCGTCTGGGCACGGCGTCGAGCAAGAGGCATCGCAGAGAGAGGTCGTGTTCAAGCGTGGATTGGCTCCAAATCTTTGAGATTATGGGCATGATCTCGTTGAGAGATCTCTTCCCCTGACATTCCTTTGTTGTTTGTGTGTGGAGGCTTGTGGGTTTCGCTTACTGGATAAAGAGATATGGAGTGGTGAAGTTGGGTTTGTCTCACTGCTGAACACTGAGAGAAGATCCCGGGTTTGACGTGTCCAGGGCACGCATTCTAATGCCATCTTCAGGTATGAGGTAGAGGGGTTAGTTAGGCACATTTTTGTCAATGGGAGCTTAGAGTTTTGAGATAGAGATCAAGGTGAACACGCTCGGTTTTGGTTTAGAGGCTGAAAATTCAGAAATCTGAATTTTAGATTTCCCCATTAAACCTCCACTTGAATGGCTTGCTTAGAGTTTTTAACAAACTATTTTGGCCAAACTTTTATAATCTTTATTGTAGCTTAGTTAGTGTATTCCAATTTTTATAATTGTCCTAAGCCATGATTCCATGTTTTTCATGGTTCTTTTATCCATTTTCTTCCTTTCTACTTAGTGGCTTAATTAGGGTTGGTCTAGGGTTTCAACATTTTTTCCTTTTTTTTGAAAACCTCATTTGTTTTAGACATGATTCTTTAGATATAACTTAGTGGATCTTTTATCTTTAAGTTGATTGGTGCCTCTTGCTCAATTTGGTTTACATGAAATGATGGTACTTGAGTTAGCACTGAGAAGAAACCCTAGATGACACTAGGGTGTCACATGAGGGTTGTTGTATGTAAAAACAATTGTACTCTATTTATAATTATATTGTGTACTATATTTATTTATGTAGCATGAAATAATTGTACATACCGTTTTTTAGCTGAAGGTGAAAAACACATTCCCTTCTTTTCACACTTCGTAAAGAATACCGTTGCTGAAATCGAAGCATTGACTCCTTCTTTGTCCTTTTGATGATGATAAAACTTCTTCTGCCAAAGGCTTTTGTCACAACTTAAGAATTATGGTTGTTGAAGACATAGTATTCTCCCCTTCCTTTCACTCTTGCTACACATAAAGGGAGCAATTTCCCTTCTCACTTTCTAGTTGATGCGAGATGATATGATGTATGATGGTATGATGCATAATGGTATGATGATGTGATGCAAAAATGGTTGGTGCCAAAATGATGATAGGAAAAATATTGTACGAAGACTCTGCATTCCCTTAGGAACGTCTTTGGAGTCCTTTACACCATTACTAGGTGTTTCTTTTAAGCTCTGCATCCCCGTAGGTACGACTTTGAAGCTTCTTCACCTTTACTAGGTGGCATTTTGAGCTCTACATCCATGTAGGAACGACTTAAGAGCTTCTTCACCTTTACTAGGTGGCATTTTGAGTTCTGCATCCCCGTAGGAACGACTTTGGAGCTTTTCGACACTTTTGTTACACTCGATGGTGTAACCTAATATTTATTACAGGGTGTCAAAGGATATTGTGACAGAACCTCCCAAGTCATTAGGCCCACCTACAGTTGTCCTTGTCCAACGGACCTCAGACAACCCTGCAGGTGCACCTGATCACTTGACAAGTTCGATATATGAATTCCTTACCTTTCCCAAGAGCGTTTCACCCGTCATACCGTCATACAGACATTACAATACATCGGAGGTACGAAAATGCGGAAGCAGTTACAATAACTTACTTTATTGAAAAGTAAGGCAGAGTTATATAGTTACAGACCAGAACAAAATATATGAGTGCTGAGTATTATTATTACATAACCTGGGAGGCAAAAACCCCTCCCGAATAAGCAGTAGAAAGTTTTTCTTAACGGAGGACCTTTCCTTCCACAGCTTCAGTCTTGATTCTCTTCTTTTGGTACCACCTTGGAACAGAAGCAACAAAAGTTTGCTGCTTCTTCACCTAAAACAACATGGGACAAAGCCCTGAGTACGAAATGTACTTTCACAAGTCTTACCCGTCAAATAAAAGACTCTCAAGGATATGCTGGCTTTAAGGGAGTCAAGGTAAGGCTTATCAATAATCAATGACTCTGTTTGCAGAAATGCTTACTAATAGTAAATCCTTAAAAATCTAGTTTTACTTGTTAGGTAAGGTAAAGTTACCTGCACTTAACCCTTGCATATGTCAACTCGCCACCGGGGTTCTTAAGACCAGATCAGGTTCACGCCAACCGAGAGCACAGATACACCACCGTCCAGCCTCTTGCCACGGAGGGCACACGCTACTCTCGCCATCTCTCCACTCCCATTGTGTGTTATCTTATTCTGGTATTAGTCTGCCCGAGGCAAAGCTTACCCATGACGAGGCATGTGACCATTTAAAGGGTCCTCGGTCAGCAGGCCTACATCGACACAGTCCTTAATCGACTCAGACGGAGACACTACACCGAGACTCTCTTCTCGTGCAAGTCACCCGCCCGGTCTCAGCTTTATCATTTTAACCCAAAGTTTGGTACCTGGCAGAGGTACATCTTTTCCAATGTTGAACCCATCATGGCCATGATGGATCCACCATCAAGTTTTATTTTCGAAAACATCCCACCCACTTTGAAGCATCATATTTTGTGAAAACAAAACATTTTGTTTTCTAGAGCAAAGCTAAGCATGAGAAAAACCTTTTGTAAAACAGGGATTTAAGGAGAAGTAATCAAATCCATGGAAGGAAATGCATGAACTGGTTTAGCACACAACTCCTATCACTTAATGCATCAAGCAAGTGAGAAAGATTTTAAAAAGGAACAAGGAGGTGGCAAATGCACCGGGGCTTGCCTTGAGTGATAGGTGAATCAGGCTCTGCTCCACAGATATCAAAGTAGAAGCAGTTTCGTGCCTGAGGTTCTTCAGGTGGTGGAGGTGGTGAAGTCCTCGCTTCTTCAACTTCTATTTCCTCTTTGTTTTCTAAATATAGCCATATATAATCATGAATGCTCATGTAATGCTCATGAAGATGCAAAGATAATAAAAGTTTATTATCTAATGTCTTGAATATAACTTTCCGTCATGGATCTCCAAGAAATTAGGGTTTTCGGAGTCTATAGTGAAGTTCATAGGGCAGGGGGCTAGGGTTTTGGGTTCTAAGTATCAAACATGGTCCAAAATATACCAAATTTTACCCAAGGCTTCTAAATAATATTTAAAGTTTACCTAAAAGTTTGGTGAATTTTGGGATTATAAATTACTCTCTAAAATTCTAGAAGTATGATTTTTGGTTGTTTTAAATGTTCCAAAATTCCCTATTGGAACTAAAAATCATGAAACTATTTTTATTAAATACTATAGGAAATTAGAAGCCTAGAAACATTAGTTTGGTATTTTTATCATTTTTCTGCAATTTTCTAGAATTTCTTTAGTCCTGACAGAAAAAGAAAAAGGACTAACAGAACTGGGCCGAAACTGACCCAAGTTGGCCCACGTGCTGGCGAAAGCGCGCCCGCGCTGGTGGATTTGCAAGGAGGCCCCCGAAGGTTTGAATATCTAAGGAAGAGTCCTACGCACTATTTAACGGGGTCACTGACATTTGCGAAAAGGCCCTTGCACTTCTATCTCTTCACAGCTTGCAGTCCCCGACGGCGAACGGCGCTGGGTCGAGCTCCGGCGAGCTTACACCGGCCGATTTACTCGATGACCGGCACCCTACTTTGGCAGAGACCGAATTCAAGACCTAACGAGGGTTTCCCCTCAACCAATTTTACTAATGGTGCACTAACACGCACTGTCCACGGTGACAGCGAGTACTACAGGCAATCAAGCACGTTCTCGTTGATCTATGGGGTCCTAGTCCAATTGGCCGGGTCGGGGAGCATCGAGGAGGATCCATGGATGTTGAAACAAGACATCAGGGAGCATGAACAGACGTGGAGTACGCTGACCATGGTGAGGGCTTTACCACGGCTGCGGAAACAGAATTGGGGGAAACAGGAAATTAGAGAGTTGTGGTGGCTAATCGGCGGTAGGAATGGGTGCTCGGGCTTGGTAATGACTTAACGCAGCAGATCGTGTTGTCAATTTATAGTGGTGCTAAGCAGTGGTCAGTGAATTCGGTGGAGACGCGCGGCGGCCGGACAGGAAGGGTGAGTCACCGGCGCGTTTTACCGTGGCGCTCACCGGCGGAGGGGCTACGGCGGTTATTGGCGAGCTGGTGTGGCTAGCAGTGATGTGGTTAAAGGCCTGGAGCATGGCACAACCGCGGTGAAGGGCACCAACTCCGGTGACGGCCTTAAAGCCACGTCGTCGGTGCAAGTTATTGAAGAACAGCGAGGCCACAGTAATTTGAACCCATCCGCGATGAGATCTTTTCCCCAGCGAACTCAGTCCACAGCCCAGACGCACGAATCGCGGCGAGCAGCACTAATCCTGGCGAAGGGTCACCGGCGGCCAGCTCACTGAATCTGCGGATTGTTTTTGGTTACTGTACCATCACGATCTCCTTCAGTCAGTCTGACAGACAGATTTGTGATGCCAAAATCTTGAATTTTCGCATAAGAACTTACTAATCCGTTTGTAGCAAACCTGTAGCCCTATGATCCAGCTATAAACCGACTGTGGTAACCATGCTCAAACATCCACGGGATCATCTTCAAAATGGCCCCCAAAGTTCATCCTATGCCACTGAATACCATAATTCAGGTTTTAGACAGACTGATAGCCCAACTTTGGGCACATTTATCTCAAAATACTTCATGATACCAAGGCATGATCTCTATAGCAAAGTTATTCTCCTTACATAGCTCTACAATTTTGATGTTTGACCTAGGGCAAAATCTTCATAATTTGGAAGATATAGGGTCCCAAAGTTGAGCCAATTCCACTAAATTTCAGACTTAACTCAATAGAGCTCAAACGTGGCTTTTTGCAAATAGGCCCAAAACTTAGGGTTTAAGTTGCAAATCCACACACCTGTGAATCATATGAGTTAAGACACCCTAATTTCATGGTTTTTGCACTTAAGTCCAAAAATGTGCATATTTTGCATACAACCCCCTAGGGTTTCAGTCCAGGGTTTCTCAGGGGTCTATTTAGGGTTTTTGGTACTCTTAGGGTTTGGATGCTACTTAAGTCCATTCCTAGTGACATCTCATTATCATTTTAACTAAGTTTTGAAGTTTTCTTTTAGTTAAGCTTTGTTTACTCTTTGAAGCCCAATCTAGGGTTAAGCACTGTACCCTAGGGTTTCACTTATACCCTAGGGTTAAGCACTGTACCCTTGTTTGAACTTTTTGCCTAGTGAATGCATTCTAAGTGTAACAATCACATGATATGCCAATGCTTATGATGTTATCCTCAAGTTTTAGTGCCAGTAGCACCAGGGGTGTTACAGATATACCTTCTTAAAGTATTTTTTGGGCAAATGTAAGGCAGAAGAAATAAAATTTTACAATAGATTCTTGAAGATAACTTTGGATTCTTAATTCAGCCCCTTTGGTGCTTCAGTACATATGCTTAGATTTTGGAATAGTGTTGTTGACTGTTCGGGCTTTGAACTGTTCCCTTGCATCACACTCTTGTTGATCCTAATATTGCCCTTAAGGCTGCTGATTGTATGACAAAGTTGGGACTAGTGGGTGGTTGAGGTAAGGCCCATTTGGCCGGAGAATGAATTACTAAGGCAACTGAAGCTCAAGGGTGTTGAATTGGCGGTTGATTGCTGATAGTCGCCTAGAGGGGGGTGAATAGGGCGAAACTGAAATTTACAAATATAAACACAACTACAAGCCGGGTTAGCGTTAGTAATAAGGAAACGAGTCCGCGAGAGAGGGTGGAAAACAAATCGCAAGCAAATGAAGAGTGTGACACGCGGATTTGTTTTACCGAGGTTCGGTTCTTGCAAACCTACTCCCCGTTGAGGAGGCCACAAAGGCCGGGTCTCTTTCAACCCTTCCCTCTCTCTCAAACGATCCTACGGACCGAGTGAGCTTTCTCTTCTCAATCACTTGGAACACAAAGTTCCAACAAGGACCACCACAAGTTTGGTGTCTCTTGCCTCAATTACAAGTGAGTTTGATCGCAATGAAAGAATCAAGAAAGAAGAAAGCAATCCAAGCGCAAGAGCTCGAAAGAACACAAGCAAATCACTCTCACTAGTCACTATGGCGTTGTGTGGAATTTGGAGAGGATTTGATCTCTTTGGTGTGTCTAGAATTGAATGCTAGAGCTCTTGTAGTAGTTGGGAAGTGGAAAACTTGGATGCAATGAATGGTGGGGTGGTTGGGGTATTTATAGCCCCAACCACCAAAAGTGGCCGTTGGGAGGCTATCTGTTCGATGGCGCACCGGACAGTCCGGTGCCCCCGCCACGTCATTACTGTCGTTGGATTCTGACCGTTGGAGCTTCTGACTTGTGGGCCCTCCTGGATGTCCGGTGCACACCGGACATGCACTGTTCCTTGTCCGGTGCGCCAGTATGGGCGCGCCTGACTTCTGCACGCGCTGCGCGCGCATTAATTGCGTCGCAGGTAGCCGTTGGCGCCGAATAGTCATTGCTCCGGAGTTGCACCGGACAGTCCGGTGCACACCGGACATGTCCGGTGAATTAAAGCGGGCTAGCCGTTGGAGTTTCCCGAAGCTGGCGAGTTCCTGAGGCCGACCTCCCTTGGAGCACCGGACACTGTCCGGTGTACACCGGACAGTCCGGTGAATTATAGCGCGAGTGCCTCTGGAAATTCCCGAAGGTGGCGAGTTCGAGTTGGAGTCCTCTGGTGCACCGGACATGTCCGGTGGTGCACCGGACAGTCCGGTGCGCCAGACCAGAGGTGCCTTCGGTTGACCCCTTTGCCCTTTTGTTGAACCCAACTCTTGGTTTTTTTATTGGCTAAGTGCGAACCTTTAGCACCTGTATAACTTATACACTAGAGCAAACTAGTTAGTCCAATTGTTTGTGTTGGGCAATTCAACCACCAAAATTATTTAGGAACTAGGTGTAAGCCTAATTCCCTTTCAATTGCATACATACTCTGGGATGTATGGGGAGTAATACGAAGCAGTATGAAGAACCTGCTTCAGCTGGTTCTGTCTCGCTTTGGCATCCGCTATTTCCTTCTGCTTTTGAATTGTGACTTGGCATGTCCTTGTTGTGTGCCCCTTATCCTCTCCACAGAATAGGAAAATAGCCTTCTTGGCTGAGAGTTGGATCTTCCTCCAAAGCTTCTTCCTCCTCTGCCTCTTGGGGCTGGCGGTCTAAAGGAAGTCTGGTGTGTCCCTATTGATTGGGGGTGGCTCTGCTGCCCTTGAGTATGGTTATTCATGTCTTCACTTTGGCCTAGGTTGTGGATTGTTCTGACGTGTCTTGGATTAAGTCTTCCTCTGAAGCCCCTTGTTATCTCAGAGTATCTGTAAGCCTTCTCTCTTCATTGTCGAAAATCGTTGTCAGCCCTGATATATTCATCCATTTTTTGGAGAATCTTCTCTAGAGTCTGAGGAGGCTTCCTGGCAAAATATTGTGTCGTTGGACATGGCTGCAACCCCTTGATCATTGCTTCAATGACAATTTCATTTGGCACTGTTGGTGCTTGGGCTCTAAGTCGCAAAAACCTTCGGACGTAAGCCTATAAGTACTTCTCATGATCTTGTGTGCATTGGAACAAAGCCTGAGCAGTTACCGGCTTCGTCTAAAACCCTTGGAAGCTTGTGATCAACATGTCCTTCAGTTTCTGCCAAGATGTGATTGATCCTGGCCTAAGGGAGGAGTACCAGGTCTGAGCAACACTCCTGACTGCCATGACGAAAGACTTGGCCATGACGGTTGTATTTCCACCATAAGATGATATGGTTGCTTTGTAGATCATAAGAAACTGCTTCGTGTTAGAGTGGCCATCATACATGGGAAATTGAGGTGGCTTCTATGAAGGTGGCCATGGTACTGCCTGCAGCTATGTAGCTAAAGGAGAGGCATCATTAAAAGCAATATTGTCATGGTTAAAATCTTCATACCACATGTCTTCGTGGTTGGGGACATCCTACCAAAGGTCTCTTTGGTGTTGTCGATACTCTTGATGTTCAGTATCATGCGCGATGTGTCGCATCTCTTCAGCTATTTTGTCGATCTTCTTTTGCAACTCAAACAACCGAATCATTTTTTCCTTTCTTTTCTCCACTTGTTGGTGTATGGCTTCAAGGTTGCTGATCTCTATCCAGCTCCTCATATTGTGGGTTGGGCTAGCAGCCTTCCTTTTCTGGCTTCGGGCTTCTCTTTAGAGGATTTCGTCTTGGTTGGTATCTAGAAGAGCAAGAATAGCCCCTGGCACCATTGTCTTCTTCGGAGGCATGATGAAGGTGGTCGTAAGTGAGTTCACCGGAGGTGGGCGCCAATATTGGTCACTTTCTCTCAATTGTTATACACAGTTGAAAACAAGGCCACACAATGTTAAAAAGATAACTAACCTTCATCTTCAAACAATTATCCTTTTGGGATAACTCCTCCGACAAAGGTTGTGATTTTTATCAAATAAATCATTCATCATTATACAAATGAATCCGCAAGGAATGTAAATATGTTGAACATGTTAACTCATCTCAGATATCTCAATATTTTATTTCCTTCCTTTCATAAAATTAGTTTACAATCGTACCTTTGGTTTTACAAAGTGAATTGGAACGAAGGTGTTTAGGAGAAGAGATTACACGAGTCAATTATCCAATCCACCAAAAGGTACTTTATGCAGGGTACTTGTTGGGGACTTGTTCTCAAATGATATGAGTTAAGAACAAGACAACACAAAAAACATTAAATGTTAATGCCCTTCGTCCTTCGAAACATTATTTCCCTTAGGACATAATGATCTTCAGACGAAGGTCATGAAGGACATACCTTCATGATTGCAGTATATGTTAATAAAAGGAGAAACATATGAAATGTAAGAGATAACATGAGTAATTATACAACATTATCAACTCATTCCTATTTTATTATTATGGAAAAATAGAAATAATATTGAATTACAAGTGTACCTTCGGCCTGACAGAAGGTAAAAGTACAAGCGTGACGCACGAGCAAGTACAAGTAAGCGTGAACAGTACGGGGGTATTGTTCATCTATTTATAGGCACAGGACACAGCCTGTGAGAAATTACAGTCATGCCCTTTACATTTACTATTGGCCTATAGAAAAATCTATGAGGACTGGATAGCCTTTTCCCCTTTAAGTCGGTTCCTTTTCCTGCGATTGACCGAAGCTCCTTTGCGCATAGCTTCGACGTAACGGCAACCTTCATCACGATCATGCCCTTCTCATCGTATATGCCTTTAATCTTGAATCCGAAGGTACCTGTCTATAAACCATGCTTGGAAGACATTGTTAAATTACGTTTTTGAGGACCTTCGGAGGACGAAGGCCCCCAACAGTACTGTCATCTATTTATAGGAGAACGTACAACTTCGTATGAAATTACAAGTGTGCCCATAGTAACAATACACAAGATTTACAAATAACGTGAGGGCAATATTGTCTTCGGGATTTAATATTCAGGATGACACCTTCTCCCGTCATCATCTCCTTGTGTTGTTATGACGAAGCTAGCTTCTTCATCCTTCTCCATGTTCTGCATCGAAGGTATTTCATTTCCGAAGTTCCTGCAACACTTAATAACATATTGACATCCAATGGTTAAACGTGTTTTTGAGGACCTTCGATAAACGAAGGCTCCCAACATGTACCAAAGAGTGCAACTGGACTCTATATAGAATAGAGACTAAAGTTTGAAAATAATGCATAATATAAGGCAACATGACATTATTGTATATACAATTGCCCTACACGAGAGATATATTTGCTAGTTGTGTAATCAGACGTGTAGCATACAAATATGCCTAAAAACAAAATAGGACTGACTTAAGTTAATTAGTGTTGGTTACTTGTTTTTTATCTCTAAAATATATCAAAAGAGAAGGAAACACAAGTTTATTAAATTGGATGCTTCTCCGTCTAATTAACTCTTCTACGATGACAATAAGATATTGCAATAAGGGTAATAAAACAGTATGCATATTTAGAAGAGCAAAACATATCACTCATCTCAATGTCTACACTTGCATTTATTTCATTTCTTACAAAATATTAAACAATTACAAATATACCTTTGGTTTAACACAAGCTATAGCTCAAAGGTATATTCGAAGGCTGAGCGATCCGATGCTCAGGGTTCCAAAATGTAATTTATGCATGGCATTGTTCCTCTATTCATAATCATGGGGTACAACTCTTGGCAAAATTACAATTGTGACCTTAGGCCTATACATTTAGTTTACTTTAAATGCCAGGGGCAAAGCTGTCCTTTTCCTCCTTTGACTTGTTGGCTAAACTCCGAAGGTGCCTTATGGTGTCTCCTTGCTTCGTTGTTCATGAGTATAAGTATTTGTTCGAAGCTTCCTTCTTCAGAAATGTGTGTGTTGATAGGTCCAATTGAAAACAACCTTCGGCATTATTCTGTAGCATGTGAAACAGAATAAAAAACTGTTACTGGGTAAGTATATTGAGGACCTTCGAAACAGGAAGGCCCCCAACAGTAGCCCCTTCGTGGTGCTAGCTCAATTTTTATAACGAGCTCAGTCCGTGGAACATACGAAGGCTTTTATGCCAAAGATCCAAAAACACCTTCCCTAAGCACGTGGTAAAAATGCTCTGCGCCGGCCCACCGAGCAGAGGGTGTGAGCAATACAACCGCTTGTTTTCACCACTTACCGAGATATATAAGGTGGCTCGGTGGTTGTGGGTTTTTTTACTACATTTATTGCTTCTGCTCCAAGCTATTGCTAAAAATTTCAGTACCTCTGATGCTCTTTTTCTTTGATTAGGACCTTTCTTATAAAGAGCTTCGGCAATCCACCAATGCCTAAGGTTCGGTCTACTGCTAGGTTGACCGCTGGTGATGACGCTGCAGATGTAACTACAACAACTCCTTTTTCAGAGGTGATGAGGCAATCGGGTATTATCGAGCCGAAGGAAGCAGAAGAAGTAGACATTGTTGAGAAGAGCGACTCAGAAGCCAAAGCTGAAAATGATGTTGATAGTTACAATGATAAAGATCCTAGCATTCTGAACACTAACAAGTCTAGCCATATAGAATTTGGTGAATCGACCATAAAAGTCGAAGACTTCGATGTGCTGAAGAGACTAGGATATATTGGGCAGAAAGATGATAACATGGTAAGATTTGCTGGTGATGAAATTGTCCCGGAGCCGAAAAATGATGAGGTTGTTGTTTTTAGAAGCTTCTTCTTGGCTGGGCTTTGTTTTCCAATGTACAAAATGATTGCTGAAGTGTCGGAGAGGTTTGAAATATATCTGCACCAATTAACCTCGAATGCTATTGTTAGACTCAGCATTTACATATGGGCCCTTTAGAGCTAAGGTTTGAGTGCGAATGCCGAAGGTTTTTGTAGAATCCATGAACTCCACTATCAAACAAAGGCAAGGTATCCAGACAAACTTCATAAGCATTTTGGGTGTTAGAACTGTTGTGATCTTGTTTTCAATTGCTATATGGCATAAAAAAACAAGGTAAAACAAGTTAAGAAACATGGACCTTCGTCATTAAATTACCACTTCTTCGAAGTGTTAGCTTAAGGACGAAGATCTTTAAAAGGAGATGTAAATAAAACAATATTAAACAAGGTATTATTAAACATTGAAGTATGAAACTCATCTCGTGAACATTAACATTGTTTATTCAATCTTCCTTTGTATTACATAAATTCAGGAATATACCTTTGACTTCTTTATATAAGATAGCTCAAAGGTATTCTCAAAGTTAAGCGAAGTGAAGCTTTAAGGCCCTCCAAAAAGGTGAATGTAACACACCAAAATCCTAATTTTGGGATTTAGGAAAAAATTCTCTAAAGATTTAAATTTAAAGTCTTTATAATAAAATAATAATAAATTAAAACTATTTTCCAAAAAGTTAAATACATGTTAAATATAAAAATTTGGCTATGTGTTTGAATTATTTTCTTGAATAATTATTATGGTAACCACGGCCATAGCGTTCAATTAAATAGCTTGGTGAGCTTCACTAGGTGTTGTAGAGGTTGTGTACGGAGTTAATCGAACAACGGATCACCTGATTGTCTTAGCCACGTGATGAGGACATCACTCCCATACAAATAATGCATGGACCGACAACACAAGCACGTGCACGACAGATAAATCTTCAGGTCCGTTCACCTAGTCAATTGTATTTTGGAATTTACACTTTGTGCCATGGATTCTTTGATGATTAGAAACATTGGAGAGGACCATCAAGGACTTGGGAAATGTCAAGATGTCAAGGAGGAGAAGCTAGGACGTTCACAACTAGAGAAAGCCAAGTCCGACACAACTTGGGCTGTTGGGCCGTGTATCGTATTGGAGCCCATTAGGGGTACCTCGAGGGGTTTTGGACGCCCTTAACCTCTATTTTAACAGCAGCCGCTGCCACATTAGGGTTTGGATTTTGCTTAGATCATATCTATCATCGAATAGTATCATCGTTCATCGGCTTGTGAGACCCCACCTCGTAATCAACATAGTTTTGATTGTGTTCTTCATGTTCTTGCTTGTGCTCTTGATTGCGCTTGCAGGGATAAGCCTTCGTAGTGATGCCACTCGTGTGTCATGGGTGATAACCAACGGATGGTGTAGTATTTGCGAGGATCCGTTCGCTCAGAGACTTGGATCATCAACTTTGAGATCTCCACCCAATAAAGTTATCGTACCTCACGGAAGATCTAGCCTTGCCTTCTATCAAGTGGTATCAGAAGGGGTGAGTAGCTCAGGACACGTAAGAAGGGAAGGGTAAGAGAGTATGATGCCCAAGCTGATAGGCATGACAAAGAGAGGTGGTGTCGCTGCGAGTGCAAGGGATGGCCGAGGTGGTCGAGAGTCGAGATAGGGCATCATGGCTAGGGTGGCCAAGACTATGGTGCCATGTGAAGGTAGAGGTAGTGGAGGCAAGGGCATAGGGTTGGATAATATGGGCGGAGGAAGATGGGGTGAGGAAGCAGATGGGGTATAGGGGGTCGAAGTTGTCACATCGAGCAACTACAACACGAGTGGTAAGGTCTCGTATGTGAGCCCACAGGATCAAACTCCATAGGTTGTCAGTGGTGCAACGACGAACCAAAAGAAGGTTCTCGATGATGTTGGAGGCAACAAGAATGATGTTGAGGTACAACGAACCAGGAAGGACAGTGTCACCTACTGAGATGATAGGCAGAGTCGACCCATTATTGACAATGTTGGAGGAAGTGAAGGTGGGGCTATGGGGATGGGGTAAAGAGATAGCTCTAGGGTTGGGAGTGGTGCGGAATAAGGGGCCTAAGTCGGCAACCCAGTTGGTGGGAGGAGGAGGTAGCGAGGACAAGGGGTGTGAGAAGAGAGCCAAGAAAGGTCACCATATAGAGCCATTGGGAGGGGAGCTATGGCCAAGAGTGACGAGCATGGGTGATGGAGGTGACGATGCCTTGATCATCCGGGAAGCAATCGTAGCACTAGGGAACACAAGCGGCCTAGTAGTGTGGCAGCCCACTTGAGGGTGGAGCTCGATGCAGTCACAGAGAACAGGGTTCATGAGTGGATCAAAGGTCATGAATGTGCCTTGGAGATGCTGGCCCGCATGAATGGAGACGTGCATAGGGTAGGGAGGCATAGGAACTGCCAAGGACGGTGGGGCACCACATGATGGCACCATTAGAAGAACCGGTTGAGGGGACATGGCAAAGGAGCCCCCGTGGACAAGCCCGTCCACATGAAGGGGTGCCCGGTCCAGGTGTTGGGGAGCGACAGCTACGCCGAAGCAGCGAGACTGGATAGAGCAAGGAGAGGCACGTCCGCCATGAAAGACCATGCTGCAAAGGGAAGGGGTAGGGGGTTGGTGCCTATGTAGGGCGTCGGCGTGGCGACACAGATGTGCGGAATCGCTGGCGTGGCAAGGAAGGAGGCTGCCGACGCAGCATGGAGAGCACAGTGGGCTGCGCTCGTCGTGGTGTCTAGGAAGGGGCCACGGTGGAACAAGGAGGTGCCGACGAGGGGAGGAGGCCTGCATCTAGGGAGATCACCACGGTCGCGAGATGGAGGCGGCGATACAGTGTAGGCGACATCGGGTGCATAGATAGCACAGGCGAGGTGTTGCAGGGGAGGTGGACCATGAGGGAGAGGATGCCTCCGCCGTTGAGGCCACTACTGTGCGAGAGCCGGCCGTACCGATCCTTATGCCACCGCTTGACGGTCTTGTTGCCCACATGGTAGGCCTACGACTTCGACATGCTGACTACGAGGCTTGTGCCGCCGACGTAGAGGGCAGGGTCAGAGTCGGGCGATGCGACCTGTGTCTTAGGGAGGCACGCAGGCGACGCAACTAGGCGAAGAAGAGATCAGCACGAAGGCCAAAGAGGAGCTCAATGAGGTAGCCGGAAAGGGGAGTAGCTCATCATAGAGTTTGACACGACCTAAGCATAGCGCTGGCAGGCGCAAGGGCCGACGACAGAGGTGCATCGAGACGTCAGACCAAGCTGGGGTGTTGAGCGCAATGGCACAAGAACGCTCGACAGCGGCCAGACATGTCAACGACCACGGATGGGATAGGTAGGTGCCGGCGGTCTGAGGCAAGGGCCGACGACTATGGGAGGAAGGGAGAAACCTAGCTTGATTCCAAATTGGAATATGTAAACATAGGAAAACCCTAACCTAACCCTAAACAAAAGTTTAACAGCTTAGAGCAATTCAAAGATTTTTATCCACGCACCAATGCAGTACATAGCATGGAAATAAACAATGGGGAGTCCGGAATGTCCATTCCAATTTACAAACATAATTAATGCCGACTATTATGTATTCTAGACGGCATCAGGACAAGTTACCAGCAAACATTCTACTGCTTGTCGAGTATACATACACACGCACAAATATCATCAGCCTTAGACTTCATCTTTGGACAGCGCAGCAGTTTTTCTAAGATTGTTGTACATGTCTTTGCAAAAGTAAGCAAAATCGGACATGTTCCTGAAAAGTTCTGGCAGGTGTGTCCGGAGGTTTGCAAGTGATTTCTCCCGCACCTGCCTGGCATGCCTAAGATGGTGCCCCTCCTCCTCTCTCAGCCGAATCTCTAGTTCCTCGATGGTGCGTTTCCTATCCTCGACAGGATCTATGTTTTGAGTTTCTGCTGTCTGTCTCTCCAAGTACTTTTGATGCCAGTCCTCAAACTGTGCCTTCTTTCGGTTCAGATCCCTACGAGTTTCATCACACCGCCTCCTTAGGTTTACTTCCTCTTCCTGAAGATGCACGATAGTGCTTATGACTTCAGCAAAGGTTTTGATGGCAGTTTTTGCAAGCTCAATCGGAAGCCTTTCGAGCTCGTCATGCCAGGCATGCAGCAGGTGCTTGATGGGTGGATCCACCAGCCTTGGAGGGGAGGAGACCTTCTCCTTTATGTTGCTCTCAATTGGGATGAGATTGAGCTTCAGCCATGCATTGAGTGCTCTGATGTATGCTTTCTGATTGTCCATCAATTTCTCAAACTGCGTATGCCACTCCCTAACAATGTCACGTAGCTCACAAGTCTGGATGTAATGAGAATCAGTTGTCTCCCTTGGAATAGGAGGAATCTCGAAACCTCTTATTCCAGAAATGATCAGGAACTGACTTCTATGATGGCGGTACATAGAACTCCACATCTTGGCCATTCTGTAAAAAGGTAAACATGGGGAAATGATAAGAAAAAAGCTCCCAATGTCTGCCAGTAATCCAGAACAAGCCATCATATAGCACACATTTCTCCTCATTCAACAAGACAAATCCAACAGAAAAAAGTAAAGCAATTTATATGTTTATGGCATGCCTGGTGCAGTGACAAGAACTATCAGTCACAGGTTGGAAGCAGACTCTGAATTGGTGGGGGAAACCTGCCTTGGTTGATCCCTTTTCCAGATTTGCATTTGTGGGGGGAAACTTTTTTTTTCTCGAACACGCAGGAGAGCTGCGCATCAATATATTAAGAAGAAAAAGGGGAAAAATACCCCGAAACAGACAGACCCACAAACACACACAAACACACCTCAGTTTATCTCTTTTCCAGACCCCGCTCATGTTCAGGTGAGCCTGCTATCCTAAACTGCCCTAATGCGGCCATCGCTCATGAATTCATTAGTTTGTGATAGTCTATTGATTGAAAAGCTTAATTTTATATTTTTGACATTGACTAAAGAGACACATCTGCTTTTTACTGTATTAATCTCTCTACCAGTAACAAACACAATTATGAAATTCAAACTGACTTTAATGTTCCATTACAACCAACAGATTATATTGTTTTGACTAGTATACTTCAAGATTCAAGCTCTTAGTAGAAAACCACAATATAGTGAATAGTGATCATTCTGCACCTCTTATATCTCTACTATATGAAGTGTCTCCACGTCTGCCAAAAGTTTTCATCCAACTCAGAGGGTTTTTCTTCTGCCTGATTGTCCGCTGCCTTCATGCCCTGCATGCTACTTGCATTCCTTGCCTCCACACGATGAAGAGATTATATTCCTTGCCTCCACACCTCCAAGTGCCCACAAACTCCTTCATCTCCTCTCCCTTGGCGCCTGCCATCCGCATCTCCATCTCCCATCTCGCAAACCCAACCACCACCATGTCCCATGTCTGCCTGCTCCACTCCTGGACCCTATCTAGTTTAGCTGTGGGGTCATGGTGACACACTGACACTGTTGCCACCGAGGATGAGGTCGGGCCCATCCCTTGGGGCAATGCAGTAGGTGAAGCGGAGGGTGCCAGTCTATGTCTCAAAGGGCCACACCAACTGGATCTGAGATCGTGCCTACGCTACCACTATACTGTTTTCACTGCTCACGCCCCCCCCTGGCAATGCAGAGGACAAAGAGCATGTGGCCACACGGCAGCAAGGCACTGTTAGACTATTGTGTGTAGAGGTCCTGCGCCTGGCTCCATAGCCAGCCGCCCCATATTTGGTGTTGTAGAGATATATATGTTAGAGTGTCCTCAGGGGATCCCCTGGTTGTGGCATTTGGATCCCTAATTGTGGGTTTCCTTTACTGAGGAGATCTTCATTATGGGTTTTCTTTTGCCCAAGGTCTCCGCAGCCCTATATATTGTAACCTTTGTATCTCTCATTAATCAATATTCCACACAGATTCAATCTCTTTCATGGTATCACGAGTCTAGGTTTTGTTTCTCATGCCGCACTGCTGTTAGCATGCCTTCTCCACCGGCGCCGCTCCTAACGAGCCTATACGCTGCCTGCCAGTGCTGCCTTTGCACGCCCGCCGGCCCTGCGCCATTTCTTCATCATCGATGACGTCGCCACCAAGAACTCTCCCTCCGCTCCCGGCGCTGATGCTGATGCCCATTGCAGCGCTAAGGAGCGCGCGGAACAGGAAACCCACGATGCTACCTTGGCGCGCACCCTCGAGGCCAACTATGAAGCCACCGCCATGCAAAAGGAGATCGAGACGATCTCCGCACAACTTCGTTCCGATCAAGAACATGCAACTCGTGAGCGGGTCGCGGCTGCACCACTTCAGATCGAGGATCTCGCTCCCTATGGGGCCACCGACGCTACCGCCTCTAATGCAGGTAGACCCTCCCAGCAGGTGGTCTCCGTCCAGAACATCTGTTCCCTGGTCCCGCTCGTCCTCAACGTCAACTCCACCTTCTACGCTCGCTACAAGTCCTTCCTCGACGTCCTCAGCAAGTACTCACTAGAACCACACATCCACTCCGACATCGTCGCCCCAACATCTCCTTCCTGGGTGCGAATGAATTATCTGTTAGATGTATTGTGTGTGTGCTGATGTATTGTGTGGCTGTCATTTGTATTGGGCCTAGGCCCACCAAACACTATTATTAATACATCACCCAAAGGTTTTCCACTTCTATCATAGTATCTAGCTACGTTAGGTTTCTTTCTTTGCCTCCCTCCCATCCCCAGTCGTCGGTCTCTAGTCTCTACTCCCCTGGCCGTCCGGCCCCTATTCGCCGCCGCTGCACCCCTCCTCCATGGCAGGCAACCCCCCTGTTTCACCACCGCCGTCCCCTTCCCTCCCCTCGACGGCGCCCCTCCACTCCCCTCTGTTGGCACCGTCACCTCCCTAGATGCGGGCGCAACCGCCTCCCCCCTCCGCGCGGGCGCGGGGTTCCTACTGTTCCTACTGCCCCTAGCCGCCGATGTCGCTTCCTCCCCCCTAGCAGTGCAAGCACGAGCACCTCATCCAGCGCCACCGCCACCCAGGCCGCCGACCTTTCCCTCGACACGGTCCCGGCCTCCCGTGCTCTCGCCAGCACCGTCGCGGCCTTCAGAGACTTCCACGCCACCCCCCCTCTCGCCGCCCTCTCCACTGCCCTCACCAGCATGGGACAGGCCTAAGATGCTCTCCACGACGTAGATGCGGCCCAGATGCAGCCCTGCGCGCCCTCCTCGTCGACCCCGACACCGTCGCAGCCAGTGGATGCGCCTATCACTGTCGGGTCCTACTCCCTAGCAAGGGGGTTTTGGACTCTCTTGGATGCACCGATCTGCAGTCACTCGTCCACACTCACCTCCTCCCAGCGCCGCGCTCCCGACAATGTTCCCACCACCCTCGTCGCCGCCCGTCAGCGCGCACAGGCTGACGACGCCCTAGAGCGCCAGCTTCTCGAGGCCGCCCACCGGTTCGAGGAAGTCCTAGGCGATGACTCCCACTCCGTTCTCGACCCTGACGAAGCCTACGACTCCCCCACACCCGACATGTCGGTCATCATCCACCTTCACGCTCAAGCGGTCGGCCTCCTCATCATCTGGTCCCTCGTCTCGGACGTCTTCGGCCCAGTACATCCGCTGGCGCGACTGTTAAGGTAATGAATTGGATTATTAGGGCTAACCCTAGAGGGTAGCTATATAGTGTTTGTACATGGGCCACATGGGCCTAACCATATACTCTAACAGCGACCAGGTCCTACTGACCCTTCACTACTACGCCCTCGATGACCACGTCCTCATAGGACATTACTGTGTTGACGCAGTCCTGGTGCCGAATGGACAATGTGGTCCTCTCTTGAATCCTCGGCACCCTCACAGTAGAGATGCAGGATGTAGTCCACAAGTGGGGGGCACCGTTCGCTAGGCCTGAGTTGTATCGAGGCTCAGTTCCTCGACAACCGCCAGGTCCAAATTCTCCACCTGGACACGGTCTTCCGCCAGCTCATCCAAGGGGATCTCTTCGTCACTGAGTACTGCCGGAGGATGAAGACCATGGCGGACACCATTTGTGACCTTGGTTCTCCGGTCACGGACGAGACTTTCGTTCTCAACCTCCTGCCGGGCTCAATCCTCGATACGCGCACCCACGGGCCATCCTCACATGGATCACCCCATTTCCATCCTTCGCTCAGGTCCACGATGATCCCCTGCTTGAGGAACTCATGTCTATGGCCGCCGTCACCACCGACACCGTGACGGCCCTCTACACTGGCAGCCCTAGCGGGCATCCCCTGTTACCACCGGGGGTGCGCCCCCTCGTCCGAGTGCGCCCCCACCGGCCACTGGCGCTCCTTGTCCGGCTACCAGATCTGGCGGTGGTTGTCATCGTCGTCTGGGTGGTCATGATCACGATAGTGGCCCAGGTAGTCCACCAGCGAACTGGGGAAGCGACTCGTGGCCATCCTTGTACAAGTCGTAGACCAACTCCATCTCCATGTGGCCCAGACTGTTTGTGGGTACTCCTTCGCCACGCCTTGTCGCCCCTCAGCTAGCCTTCTATACTGCTCCGCCCCTGTCGGCGCTACCAGCTCACCTCAGCATTAGTCGGGTCTCTTGACTCTCCCGCCTCCCCTCTATGGCCTCGTGCGGCCCTTGGGGTGGCGGGTGAGAGTCTCTTGCTAGCTCGTTCGACACGATTACATTGACGCCTCCCACCTTGATCACTGACTGGGTGGCTGACTCCGGTGCCTTCCACACCACCCCTGACGTCGGTGCTTTATCCTCCACCCTTCCTCCCCACCCTTCTCTTCCTTCATCGTAGTCGGCAATGGGTCAGTCCTCCCCGTCACCTCAGTAGGTGACGCGGTTCTCCCCGACCCCTTCCGCCTCAAGAACATTCTTGTTTCTCCCAACATTATTGAGCGTCTTCTTTTCGTTCGTCAATTTACGACTGACAACTCTTGTTCTATGGAGTTTGACCCCTTTGGTCTGTTAATGAAGGATCTTGCTACCAGGACCCTTCTTGCGCGTTGTGACACAGCTTCGGGCCGCTGTACACACTTCATCTGCCTGCCTGCCTCCTCTTCCCGACCTCCATCCCACATGCCTTGACTGCTGCTACCTCGTCTATCACTTAGCACTGCTGCCATGGCAACCTCGGGCTTGATGTGATGTCCAAGTTGTCTACCAGTTCCGTCATCTCCTGTAGTAGACACTCTTTTGAGCATCTGTGTCATGCTTGTCAGTTAGGTCGCCATGTTCGGCTTCCTTTTCCCACATCTTCTAGAGCAGCAAGCAATTTTGATTTGGTTCATTGTGATGTTTGGACATCCCCTGTTCTCAACATTTCTGGCAATAAATATTACTTGCTCATTTTGGATGATTACTATCATTTCATGTGGCCTTTTCCCTTGCGCTTGAAGTTTGATACGTTTTTTCTCGAAAAGAGTAGGAGAGCTACGCCTTATAAATATATTAGAAGAAAGGAACAGGTCTGTAGATGACCCAAAAATACAAAGCCTTCCCCTTAGGGAGGCCAAAAACAAGCATACAAAAAGCTATCCATCTGGTCACTTAAGAACAGCAACAACACTCAACACCTCCCCTAAACATTAGACATTGGCGCCGCCAAGGAAAGCGCTTTGTGAAAGCTCTCTTGTGGGTTTTGGTGGTTTGGATGACAACCCAATTAAAGGGCTGACAGGTGTGTTAAGTGTTGACAGGTGCTTAGTATAAAGCTTTTAAGTTCAACACAAGTGTTCAAGAGTAATGGTCGAGGCTGAGTTGGTTATGGTTGTGGACATCACAAGTGAAGAACATTGCTTATGTAAAACTTGGTATGCATATCTTGGAGACAACTGGTCAAGCCAAGGATGAAGGCAAGAAGAGCTTCGAGGTACCGAGTGCACGGGAGAAGATATGGTGCATCGAGAATCACTAAGGACATGACTTACAACCAATGAGGTAACATCTATAGTTATGTGGTGTAAGTCATAAAACTGAAGATCAAGCTCAAGACATAGAGCAAGATCACTAGGAGGAGTAGTGTCAAAGCCAGAACCTGGAAGCAACCCAAAAGAGCTTTGACCCTGAGTTTGGGTTGTTCCTGTATTTGGATATGTTCTATGTGACCTATGCAGGGTGTTGGAGCTCATAGATGGCAATCTGAATCAGGTCTTGGAGACTTGGAGTTTTGAAGCCCAACATCGACCTCAAACAAGCTAAAAAAGCAAAATGGTGAAGAAGGTTAAGTATGCAGAGAAAGTGTCATCTGAAGCTCCGTTTGAGGTGAAACCGAAAAGCTAGGAGAAGAGGTCATCTTCTGGGACTTAGTCAATTGAATTATACTCTGAATATGTTTGTCTAAGTCACAGGAAGATCCTCCCAAGAGTTGAAATCAAGAGAAGAGTTGGAGAAGTTTGGCTCTGTCTGGACCTCCCCGGGCAGTCACCCGAGACACCCATGGGCGAGTCGTGACTGTCCTCGTGCGAGTCGTGACGACATCGCTCGTCTGAGGATGGCCTCAGGCGAATCATGGTGTCGGACGAGCCATGGCTTCGAGCGAGCTGTGGCCTCGGGCGTGTCGTTGGCCTCGAGCGAGTCATGACTTAGGTCCCTCGTGCCTTGTCCGGTGTGCCAGGCGACCGAAGGCACGCAACGGTTGACTCGGTCGTAGAAGGAAACAGACCGCGGACAGAAGGAAATTGAGATCTTCACAAGGAAAGAGGCAACGACTAGGGGCTCAATTGGGTTATAAAAAGACCCCCTAGACGCCCATTTGGCAAACAGATGTGCAGCCAACAAGTCCATACATCAAGTGATCATACTCTCTCCCTCTGTTGTGTATCTCTCTAGTTTGTGTAAAGGTGCAGTTATAAGACTTTAGAGAGAGGGGAACTGCTGCTAAGAGCAAGATCTTGATCGTTGTTACTCTACCGGAGTGCTGTCAAGAAGACTGTAAGCAGCCGTGGCGTCGTTGTAACAGTCATCAGCATAGTGGAAGGCTCTATCTGTCGCATTGACAGATCTGAGCAAACGGAGGAAGGAGTTGAAATAGACTCCAAGCCAAGGTGTGGCTAACTCCAACGAGGACTAGGCAAGCATTTCAGGCTTGGCCGAACCTCGAGATAAATCCTTATATCTGTGTGCTCTGCTCTGTCATGTGTGTTGTCTCTCTGTCTTAATTGCTTTTTATACTTGCATTTCAATACTTATCTGTGGTATAAGTTGTCTTGTAGTGCAGGATATTTTGAAACAGGAACTTCATTTCCGCTGTGATCTACTCGAAGTGGCTTTCATTCCACTGTGATCCAGTCTTCGAGTAGAGTAAGAATTTCCAGTTTTTAAGTGTTATTTTTATTTGCCTATTCACCCCCCCCCCCTCCCTCTAGGCGACATCCAGATCATGTTCCCGGGCAAAGGGAACTTTCACTTTGGCACTGGCCAATTGCCATTTGTGCATTTCCTCAACCGATCTAAGAAGGGTGAGGTCTGGAGTGGCTCCATCAAACACCACCCTATTTCGGTGCTTCCAAACCATCCAAGCACCCAAGATGAGGAGGGAATCCAGGCCCTTCTTAACCATCCCAGAAACAATGTCTTAAGATTTTCCCACCAGTTCAAGGAGGAGGTAGCATCCGGCTGAGGGGCTAGACTGTGAAGACCAAATTTTCTTAGCATAGGATACCAGAAAACTCTTGTGAATACACAGGACACCAGCAGGTGGTTGATGGATTCAGGATCTTGGAAAATGAGGGGACAGCTAGCAAGACGATTCATGCCTCTTTTTGCCAATCTATCTGCAGTCCAACATCTATTGAGCCACCAGCCACATAAAAAACCGACATTTGGAGGGGCCCAAGATCTCCAAATCCTTTTGTGATGACCAAAGGAGTTCGAGCCTAAGAAGAGGCCATTATAGGCAGCTTTCGTTGAGTATTTGCCATCAGAGGCCCTGGTAAAGATGTGTCTATCCTCCCTGTTCGGCTGCAGACACGGGCGAGAAAGAGAATTCCATATATATATAAATAGTCTATCAGGGCTCCCATAGTCAAAGCGCCCTTAATATCTGAAATCCACCTTCGTTTAACATGGCCTCTTGCACATCCTGTTAATTATTCTTTTTGACATGTGTCTACACTCCTCCATGATACGTTCCCTACGCCCTTTCACTTCTTCGCTTGGGTTTCCACTCAATTTGGACGTACCATCTAGAGTGTCCAGTGTGACAACAGGCGGGGAGTTTGATAACTCCGCGTCCCGCGACTTCTTCCTTTCTCACGGCGTTCAGCTGAGGATGTCGTGCTCCTACACTTCTTCCCCGAACGGCGTTCATGTGCTCCCTGTTATTTCAGGCCTCCCTTTCCACTCGCTACTCGACCGAGGGGCTGGCCACTGCCACCTATCTGCTCAACTGTTTCCCTACCAAGGCGGTTCGTCACCCCACCCCCTTCTTTGCTCTCTTTGGCACCTCTCCCTCCTACAACCACCTTCGAGGGTTCAAGTGCGCCTGCTATCCTAATCTCTCTACCACTTCCATCCACAAGCTTGCGCCTCGCTCCACTCATTCTCTTTCTTAGATACTCTCCTGATCACAAATGGTACATGTGCCTTGACTCTCCACAATCCACCCACAGAGTCATCGTCTCCCATCACGTCGTCTTCAACGAGTCCAACTTCCCCGTCTCCGCCTCCTCTTCCACTGCCTCCTCCTCTGAGTAGGACACCCTCCTCGAGGCTAACTTTGTGGTTCCTCCTCTTGCTCCTTCGCTTCCTGCTCCCCCTATTAGTCCCCCCCCCACCGCGCCTCGCGCAGCCCCGACGCCCCTCGTGCTGCTCCGTGCGGCATCGTTGTCTCCCGCGCCGCCACGCGTGGCCTTGGAGTCTCCCGCGCTGCCACAACCTTCTTGTCACGCTTCGCAGATCTTGTTCACATCTACCAGCGGCCTGGCTAGGCGATGCACTGGCTCCCTCTCGCGATGAGACACCAGTGCATCACCCCTTTGCCCTCCACCGGGGCCCCGATCACGTCCACCTAATGGTTACCCGGCGAGCCGCCGATGTCCTCCAGCCTATCGACCGCCCGGTTCTCACAGCGTCGTCCTCTCTGGCGCTCTCCCCCGAGCCATCCTCCGTAACTAGTGCGCTCGCCGACCCTAACCGACGACGTGCCATGGAGGAGTACGAGGCCTTGCAGGCGAACCACACTTGGGTCCTGGTGCCACGCCCCATTGGCGCCAATGTGGTAACCGAGAAATGGATCTTCAAGCAAAAGTTGAAGGCGGATGGCTCCTTGGACGGTACAAGGCTCGCTGGTTCCTGTGAGGCTTCCCCCAGCATCCCGGGCAAGGGCGGGCCTAATATAGTTATAAGGGTATTCAAATGAATACCCAAGATTTCAATACAAAAGATAAACACAAAAAATAATTTCAATTTTTATCAATCTTATGCTCATCTAAGACTCCATTTTAATGCATATGTTATAAAATTGTTGATATATAAATATGTAATATGTTGTGGTATTACACGTATCAAATTGTAAGACTTTATATGGTACTCCCTACGTTCATATGACACCGTTGAGTTTTTTAAAAGACTTTGACCACTCGTCTTATTAAAAAAATAATGAGTTATCATTTATTTTGTTGTGATTTGTTTTATCACTTAAGATAATTTGTGCTTGATTTAAAATTTTACATTTTTGAATAAATATTTTTAATAAGACGAGTGGTCAAAGTTTTCAAAAAAAAGTCAACAGTGTCACATATTTGTGAACGGAAGTAGTATACATACCAATTTTTTTACCCCTTAATAATTTGGAATACCCATGTTTTAAATCCTGGGCCCGCCACTGATCCTGGGGTTGACTATGACAAGACCTTCAGCCCCGTGGTGAAGCCTATTATCATCCGAACTGCTCTAACTCTGGCTCTCTCACAGGTTTGGCCAGTGCATCAGCTCGACATCAAAAATGACTTCCTCCATGGCACTCTGACAAAAACGGTGTATTGCACTCAGTCGGTCGGCTTTGCGGACCCGATTCACCCCGACATGGTCTGCAAGCTCAATCGATCCCTCTACGACCTCAAGCAAGCGCCCCGAGCTTGGTACAGTCGTTTCACCACTTTCTTGCTCTCACTGGGTTTTGTTGAGGCCAAGGCGGACACCTTCTCTACGTCGAAGACATTGTTCTCACGTCTTCCTGGCTTCAGAGTCGTCCGCACCTGGCTTCTTGGTGCCATCTCCGACAACCTCGAAGACATTGTCTCTAAGCGTGGCACATCTGCTCGCATGATCTGGCTCGCTATCGAATCACAATTCCTTGGGAACCACACAACCCACGCTCTATGTCGACCAGGAGTTTCAAGCTTTCTCCAGGGCAACATGTCCGTCATTTACTACTATCGTCGCTTCAAGTGCATGGTGGAGGACATCTAGGACCTTGGCCAGCCTATCACCTAGGAGATGCTCATCCTCAACATCATCCACGGGCTTAATGAGCGTTTTAACGCTCTTGGACTCCACCTTCGATGCACCAAGCCACATCCCTCATTCTTGCAGGTTCGGTACGACCTACGGCTCGAGGAGCGCAACATGGCTAAGGCTCCTCTGGTTGAAGCTCTCGTTGTCCTCTCTAGTGGTGGTGTTGGTGACTCTGGTGGTGGTGTTGGTGGCTCCAAACCACCAGCCAAGCCCCTGCAATAGCAGCCTCCACGACTTCCACAGCAGCAACCACATGGCAGGCATGGTGGCAAGAGATACAAGGACACCACCTCTTCCTCCCTTGGTGCACAGGGTGCTTCAAGGGTGGCGCCAACACCCCTAGGTGCTCCCCTCCCGTCATCTACACCTACCAGAACCCATGAACCGGCAACATCTACATGTGGTCGGGTCCACAAGTTTCAACAGCTCCACATCCCCACGTGCCCTACCAGCCGCGACAGGCGTCGTAGTCCTACGTTGTCGGTCCTCCCGGCCAATGGGCTGGTCAGTGGGGCGTCCCTCCCCCTGCATCCATCCATCCCTCTCTGTCTCAAGGCTGGGATCAGCAGGCTCTAGCAACCAACTTCCAAACCACGACACTCCAACAACCTCCACAAAAAAACTAGTTCTTTGATACAGTCGCCACCAATCACATCGCATCCGACGCATGTACCCTTTCAATTCCCCCCTCTTCCAGTCACTCTCTCGTCCATTATTATCGTTAATTGGAATCTCCTTCCTACCACCTCCCCTGGCACCACCATCCTTATAAACTTCTAAATAATGTTTTGGTTTCCCCTAATCTTATTAATAATCCAATTTTCGTTCGCCAATTTACTATCGATAATCACTATCCTGTGGAGTTTGATCCCTTTGGTTGCCCTGTGAAGGATCTTCCCACTCGGACCAGGATCGTCAAGTGTAATAGTTTTGGTCCACTCTATTCGTTGCAGCTCCCAGCATTCGTGCTCCTTGCTAGCACCGCGTCGCTTTGGCACCAACGTCTTGGGCATCCTGGTCCCGAAGTTCTTTCTAGATTAGTGCACCCCTCTACTATCAGATGTACCAAGAGAGCTAATAATTACTTATACCATGCCTGTCAGCTTGGTCGTCATGTTCGTCTTCCCTTTCCTGCATCTTCATCTTGCACTTTGCGCCCGTTTGAGTTAATACACTGTGATCTTTGGACCTCAACTACCACTAGTGTTTCAGGGTATAAATATTATCTTGTGATTCTTGATGATTTTTCTCATTATTTATGGGCATTTCATTTACATCTCAAGTCAGACACATTTCCTACCTTGTATGTTTTTTTCGTCTATGTGTGCACACAGTTCGGTGTTACTGTGCAGGGAATTCGGTGCGATAATGGCACAAAGTCTGACAACTCCAGTTCGTGCATCTTCTTCCTCGCCAACGGCATTTGCCTGCGCATGTCCTATCCCTAAACCTCCACTCAGAACAGTAAACTTGAGCGCATTCTTCGCACCATTAACAATGGCGTTCGCTCCATTATGTTCTAGGCCAGCGTCCTCCTAAGTTTTGGGTTGCCACTATAAGCATTGCTACATATCTGTTGAACATCCTTCCAACCAAGACACTCAACTTCTCTACGCTGCACTTCTCACTCTTCGGGAAATAGCCGTCATATGATCACTTGCGTGTGTTTAGCTATAAGTGCTATCCAAATCTTTCTGCCATCGCCGATAATAAACTTGCTCCTCGTTCTGCCTTGTGTGCCTTCCTTGGCTACTCTACACACCACAAGGGCTACCTTTTCCTTGATCGTCACACTAAAAGGATCATCATCTCCCGACATGTATTTTTTCATGAAACATCTTTCCCGTTCTCGAAAATCCCCCCCCCCTCTCCAACACAAGCAAACTTCGATTTCTTGGAGGATTTTATTAAGCATTGCCCCTTCCACCGTCACCATTTTTTATGCCTGCAAGTACTCCCCCTGATGCTTTCGCCTAATCTCAATTGGCACCTAGGCCTATGCCGCCTCTAGCACCCCTGTCGCGCCACACACGGCCTCGGCACCTGAGGATTCCCCCACACGCAGTGGGTCTCCGACCGGCACCAGCATGCTTCCGGTCGACATTGACGCTCGCCCGACCCTGACCTCGCATGGGTCATCCCACTTGCTTGGCTTGGAGGCACGAACCGCGCCCATGGACTCCACCGCGCCATGCGCGGCTGCTGTCGTTGCTACGCCCTGTGCAGCACCGGCATGCCTGCCTCCTCTCAGCATAAACGCTAGGCCGGTGTACTGCTGGCGGGTTCATGATCCGATCCATTCCACTAATCGTACCTCCCCAGTCCAGATTCCAGTGCATGTGGCCAGCCCTGTCGGTCCACTCCCACTCGACGTTGCCGTTGTTACTCCAGTGGACAATTAGCACAACATGTGTACACGCAGCAAGTCTGGTTTTGGTTTCCTGCTCTATTTTAGGTGTCTTGTCCACTGTCCTAACAAGCTATTGTGTCGCCCTCGCTGATCCTGATTAGCGAGCTACAATGAAGGCAGAGTTCTCTACCCTTCTGTCCACAACATGTGGGATCTCATCCCCTGACCGCCTAGGTCTAATGTGGTCACTGGCAAATGGGTGTTCAAGCATAAGTTCAATGTCAATGGGTCTCTTGAGCCTACAACGCTCGTTGGGTTCTTCGTGGATTCACCCAACGTCCTGTATTGATTTTGAAGAGACTTTCAGTCCGGTGGTTAAACCTGCTAACCAGCATAAGAACATTGTCTTTGGTGGTGCCCATGTTCTCCATATTCTGTGAAAAGGTTCAAAAGGCGTCGACCCAATAAAGAAGCTTTCACATGCTGCCTTTGTTGTATATTTGCAATTAGCAGCAAGACGAAAGATATGTGCATGTGTGCAACATCCTGTCTTAACTGAATTGAGTGAATCAAATCCCACAATGAAAGGTAGTCGATAATAACTCCAATAGTACTCTAGATAATATTGAGATATCCAAGTCCGCGGGAGATGGACGCCTCGGCTCCCTGCCCTGGCGACGCCTCGGCTCCCTGCCCTGGCGGGTCGTCTCCTTCCTCGGTCTCCCACCCCGTCCGGACGTTTCCCCTCCCCACTCCCCTCTCCACCAGCCCCTCGCCGGTCACCACCCCAGCACCGGCGACCACCTCCTCGTCTTCCACCCCCTCGGCGTCTGGGCCTAGTCTGTCACGGCGGCCTCTCTCCCAGGAAGGGCGGTCCAAGGCTCAGAGATGGTGCGGCGACTCCTCGGCTGGAGGTTCCTCTTCATCCCCACGTTCCTTTAAAGAGGCTGTCCTCTCCAGCTCGGATTGCGCCGCCACCCCTTCTCCCTCGGCAGGTCTCTGCGCTGTCTGTCCTTCCCCTGCGACCCTCCCGGTGGTTGAGGATGGCTGGCAAGTAGTTGGTCGTAGGCAGAGGTCTCGGGGTGTCCATCTCCCTCGTCAAGGGTCCCGTGTGGACCTCCGAGGTCGGTGCTACAACTGCCTCTCTACCTCCCACCTCGTTGCTTCCTGTCGGCGGCCTACTCGGTGCCTGCGCTGCTTCTGCTTTGGACACCGGGCGGCAAAGTGCTCAACCCCTCCGGTTGAAACGAAGAAGCCGACGGTGTGGCAGCGTCTGGGCTGCGTCAAGACGCGCCTTCAGGTGCGGCAGGAAACCTCCCAGAAGGCTCTGGTGTGGTCAAGGGCTCCTGTGCGACCTCCGGTGTGGCAGAGGCTTTCCAACATGGACTTGGTTCCTTCTCCGGAGGATAATTTTCAGGAACCGTCTCGCAGAAAGGCTTCAGTCTGGAAGCGCCTTGTTTCTTCACAGGACCATGCAACGTCGGAAGCAATTGTTGTGGCAGACAACAAGATGTGTACTCGGCCCATGAGGAAAAAAAGACGGTCCAAACATGGAAAAGATACAGCTGCGCAGAATTTGGGTCCCACTCAGACATGCCCACCTCCCCCTCCCCCCCCCAGCTGGATTGTTTCAGATCTGAGGTGGCTTGGCCACCCTCTGCCTCCTCCTGCGTTCTGGATTTTTCTGAAGACCTTGCTAGGGAGGAAATTGCCCTTCGACGTGCTATGTTCGTCTCTGTGACTGGTTCACGTCCTGGGGTTTCTGGTTCTGACGTGCTGAAGGAAGTGAGACATTGTTTTGGTGTCAAGTTGGAGGACATGAGGATTCATCAGACCTACCCTGAAGATTTCCTGCTGTTTCTACCGGATGAAGACACGGCAACAAAGGTTCTCAACGAAGGAAGACCTCTGAGGGGACCCCGTTTCAGCTTGCTGCTCAAAAGATGGTCCAGATTCGCTCATGCGTCCTCATCGTCAATGGCTGAGTTGGTTGTTGTTAGATTAACAGGCATTCCTCAACATGCTTGGTGTAGATCTACAGCTGAACAGTTGCTCAGGGACTCATGTTGGGTTGAAGCATTGCATTCAGATGCCTTGGAAATGAGGGATTTTTCAGCCTTGATAGTGAAAGCATGGTGTTTTGATCCTGAAAAACTGGTCAGGAAAATGGATTTACACATCTTGGAGGCTGGATCGATGATCAGGAAAAGAGATTCTTAACTTATAAGATTTCCATTGATATCCTTCCATCGAAGACCCTACAGATGACATCGGCGACCCCACCACCTCCTCCTCCAACTCCGTCGGGAAGGGAACCTGATGATGATGACCCTGAGGATCAAGATCCCCTGCATCGGCGGCGGCCAGTCCCTGTTGAGCTACGGCGGCCGGTTCAGTTGCGACTGGGCCCACGACTTCCTTTGGGTCGCGCACATGTGGAAATTGTGCCTGGGAGTGAACCGGGAGTTGACATTCAGTTGGAAGGGACGCTGGGTCAGGCCACTACTTCTCCGCACCTGGGAACCTTTGTCTCAGGGCCGCTGGAGAGTTTGTGCCATGACTCGCCCCACCAGGAACCATATGATGAAGCTATAACCCTTGATGGGCCGCTGGGTTCGTTTGGTCCATCTTCGCCCCATCACAGTCCCTTGGATGGGCCGCTGGAATTGACCAACCTGAACTCGCCTCATCAGTTATCTCCCATATTTAATGACAATGTGATAGGGACGCTGGGCCAGAATAAATTCTCTTCGCCTACTCATAACCAGCCTGAGGAGACGCTGGAGAGAATTGTTTCTGGCTCGCCCCATAAAATTCCCCATAAAATTACAGCGAACAGTGAAGCCCCGCCAAGTGTTTCTTACTCCTCTGCGACCTTTGGGAAGAATCAGACTTCCACCTCCCTGAAGGTATATACCAGAAAAATGCCAAGAAACAAGGTTTGCCAGGATACGGAGGCTGTCCAGGCGTTTGTTGATGGAAGAAGAGATGCTGAGCAGGTTCTGAATAACTTGACTGAATTGGAGGTTGTTAGCTCAGATGTGGCAAAACAGATCAGCTGTCCAAGCGCTGAGTATTTCCTGAACAGAGTTGCTATCAGGCCGGATGCTTTACTGCCAAATCCTTGCATCAAAGTACACAAGAAAGCATCTTCTCCACTCTCATCGCTGGCTGCTCCCCGAAGAAGTCGTAGAGTGGCTGGGGTTGGAGTTGAATTTATCATGCAGGACCTAGGAAGACGATCTATGAAAAAAGCTATGGCAACCCTGCACATTATTTCAGAAACTGAGGACATCAGTCAGGAAGCTATTGATGCATACGCCAAACTGTTTTCCCAACCCCTGTCTCAGTGTCATGTTGAAGCCCTTGCAGCCTTGTTTGGCTGGAGTGCTCCTTCTGTTTTGGAGCCTTGAGTAGGGTCTTGCGCTGGTTGCTCCCTTGCTGTTATTTTTTAATGGACCCATCAAAAATCCTTGTTTGGAATGTTAGAGGCTTGAACTCATCTGTAAGACAAGACTCTGTGAGGGATTTTGTTGAAACTGTTAAGATGGATGTTGTTTGTCTACAGGAGACAAAAATGCAGAATATCCCTTACCAAACCATTCTTTCCATGCTGGGTTCTAATTTCAGCGATTACATTTTCCTCCCTGCTGTTGGAGTTAGTGGGGGCATTTTGGTTGCGTGGAGACACCATCTTAAATCAACTGGGCAGAGCAGAATTGATAATCACAGTGTGTCGGTTCAGTTTTGTAAAGAGAATGGGACTGCATGGTGGCTAACCTGTGTGTATGGGCCGCAAGGGGATGCTGAGAAGCTGCTATTTATGCAGGAATTAAGAGATATCAGAACTGCTTGCTTAGGGCCTTGGGTGTTGGCTGGGGACTTCAATCTTATCTACAGGACTTCTGACAAGAATACCAATCATTTCAACAGAGCTATGATGAATAGGTTCAAAAGATTAATTGAAGACCTAGCCCTGAAAAAATTCCCTTGCATGGGAGACGATATACTTGGTCCAACCAGCAAGTAAATCCAGTTCTGGTCAAGCTGGATAGGGTGTTCTGCTCAGTGGACTGGGAAGTTTTATTTCCAAATGTCCTCCTTCAAAGTACTGCCTCCCAAGATTCTGATCACTGTCCTCTCATCCGGGAGCGGGCGGGGCACAGCGAGGGGATTTTTTTAACCAAGCCAGAAATTCGCCCCCGAGGGGGATCGAACCCAGGACCTGGAGGTGCTACTCGGAAGCCTTAACCATTACGCTAGAGGCCCTTTCGCGTCGTGGCCGTTCTCACATGGGCTTCGGAGCCGCTGTGTATGGGTGGTGCAGGGGTTTGGGGGTTTTCTTCGTCAGTCACCTAGTTATTATACACTATTAAAAAGTCTCTATTGGAGCCATCAACTCAACCCATGGCGAAGTTGGTGCCCCCAACACCACTGCCATTATATAAAAATGACGCCAACAGAAAAATCCATAATTCTCTCTCGGTCTCTCCTCACCATGCTGAAGCAGTGAAGCAAGTTGGGCTATTAAACACAGCAAGTTGGGCTGAAAAGTCTCAACTCCTCGAAGCAGTATTGTGGCTACTCGAAGCATGGACTCCTTGAAACAGTACTCCGTGCGGTCATATAAAAAATTGACACCAACAAACTGCGGCTACTTGAAGCATGGATTTTACCAACATGCTGGGTTTAAGGGTGCGTTTGGTTGGAGAGCCAACTAGGATAGAGCGGTTCCATTCTAGTTTTTGAGAATGGAAGCGTTCTATTCTGCGTTTGGCAAATAGAACAGAGTCACTCCATTTTTTGTTTGGTTGAAGAGTAGAATAGATTGGAGCCGTTCCATTCTTTGTTTGGTTCGAGAGCCGTATAAGTGTAGAGGGGATGAGAGGAGGGAGAGCGCTCACATCCGGGAGAGCGCTCCAGTGTTCTTACGGCGCCTAGGCGAGCAAGTGCACCAGCCAACCGCCTTAGCGCCTAGGCGACGCCTAGGCGGGTATGGCGAGCAAGGCGGCCAGTTTTGCCCGGGCGCCTGGACGCCTAGGCATCGCCTAGGCGACGCCTTAAGAACACTGGAGCGCTCGCATCCGGTCATTTTTGCGGAGCGGGAGCGTTCCAACTACTTATAGTAAACTTCCATATGGAGATCCAGGAGCCGCTCCACTCTTATTTTGTTGGAAACCAAACGTCCAGAAAATTGGAATGAAGTCACTCTATTCTCCTCCACTCCTCAACCAAACACACCCTAATAGTCCGTGACGGCCTATCAAAAAGCAAACATACAGGTGTTCCCTAATGATTCTTCTCTGGATTTAGGTAGATATTTTGTAACAACTTACACCCAAAGCAATTTTATTGAAACCTCAGTGTAGAAACCTCCTTCAGGATGCAATGGAAAGAAGAGAAACTAACAGATTTTTTTTTGCTCCTTATTCCATGGTGAGACAAATAAAAAAATGGAATTAAAATAGAGTAATGTCAATGTAAAAATTGGATGACAAAGTTGCATAGAAAATAACTAAATAAGTTATATCACCTACGTTAGATAGACTCTGTCGACATGGAAGTAAAAGGTGATGGTTTGTCCAGAACCCTTAGAAGGTATATTTTCTTTTCATGACTTCTAATGATTTGCTTGATTAAAAATTTGAAACATACCTCAATTCTTAAATAAATAATGAAGGACCATGAGGTTTAGTAAGACTATATTGATTGTGTGTTTGGCAGTTTGAGTGCTATAAAGTTTTCTTGAAGTAGAATGCGATGGGCAATATAAAGTTTTCTTTAAAACTACGCACTGGAGACACCTAGGCACCTAGCAACACTTTGACATACTACCTCCATGTCTTAATTGGCCTTGGCAAAGGATTCTTCAAAATTCTCTCAAAAAAACTGTATTGTTTTACCCTTTTTTCTGTGTTGTTCAATTAATTACAACATGCGATTAATAGACTAATATTCTAGCGCTGATGGGAAATCCATTTAAAGGAACAATAAACAAGGTAACAGACAAACAATCCATTACAATTGAATGAAATGTACACAAGGTATGCTACAATTAAAATATAAGAGAATCAATTGTTGCAAAAGAATACTCACCCATCAACAAGGTCCATTAACTTTGGGAATAACTGTCTATCCCGAAGCCGATTTATTTCTGAAACTGTTGAATCCATGGATTGCATGTCTACAATGTACCTTGTGTGCAATTGGCTAACAGCAGCTTTTGTCTTCTCCAAGGTTTCAAGTTTAACACCCCGTTTCTTTTGCTTCTGCAATAGAGACACCTTCTTCTGATAATCGGTTTTCATAAGCTCCCCAGCCTAATTTTGACATATGGGGAGGTAAATCAGAAAAAAAGAGGTCGTTAGAAATTGGAAAAACGTTGTAAAAAGCACAGAAAATGAGACATTGCATACACGTTTGCATATTAGCTGATAGTAAAAGAAACAACAGGCCAAAAGTATGTATTAGGCAGTTTTTTTACACTATGCTTAAGTTTTCAGGTGGCTTCTCACTCGGTATATACCCCTTATCATAGGATTTGAATTTTGAAGTAATTGCACTTTGAATAATAATTGTCAGCAACCATGCAACACACTAGCTGATTTTCTTGAGGAAACCACATGCAATGCTAGTCAATACTTAAATAGTTACATATGAGCTGCAAGCCTGCAACAGATATTTTACAATTAGTTTACACTACCAAAGTTTAAGATTAAGCTAACAGTTGGCGTGTAAATAAAAAGATGTCCATTAATCTGAGCAATTGTATCAAAAGATCACCATTGACAACATGCTTTTTGAATAATAAGAGTGAAATGAATGTACTCACAATTACAGAAGTGTTCCAGCGTACAGTTCTTACATATAAAACAAAGAGGTGACAGGAAGAAACAATTTTGAAAGCAATAGCATCAGAACTAATCAAAATGTTGAACAAATTAATTGAATATATACCTTCACTTCGTCATACAGTTTTTTCTCCCAAGCAAGCATTCTATCTAGAACTGCAGCATGAGTTTCAAATCTATCATCAATCTCAAAATTATCGTTCAGGTCCTCATGGTCAGGTAAGTTCTTGAAGGAGCGGTTCCATGTGATAACGTGCATAATTTTTGTAGAGTGGTCGATATGTCCTAAAAACATTGAGAAAAATCATTAGGAAACATGAAATCTACACACATCAGAAAGGAGTAAAATGGGGAGTTCAGAAATAGAAAAGTAAATCTCGAATTCTCGATCAAAATTGGAGAACAAGAAATGGAAAAAACAAAAGCTGCATGGAATACAAATTTCTTCAACATGTTACATTGTGATTAGGATAGTTGATTCTTAGTGGTACAGGTTATGGCAGCAGCCGCATAATTATTAGAAAAATGGCAATATGACATTTTTTCTCGAAAAGTGTAGGAGAGCTATGCCTTAGAAATATATTAGAAGAGAAACAAGAGGTCTATAGAAGACCCAAAAATACAACGCCTTCCCCTTAGGGAGGCCAGAAACAGGCATACAAAAAATCATAAACCTTGGATCAAACACGTTAACAGGAAAAGGAATTTTTTATCGAAGCCATCACGTGATACATGTATGGATGTATGGTATATAAATCACCTATCTCTACTACTTATTAAGGCTGCAATAGTAGTCTGTCATTCCGTGTTCTGCCACCATTCCCTGTTCTGCCTATTCCGTGTTCTGCCTTTCCGATTCCCTCCTCCTCGCGCACAGTCCATTCCCATGTTCTGCCACCATTATCTATCATTCTCATTCCCCCTCCCCGCAAAGCCCATTTCCATTCTCATTCCCACGTACAACTGACGTCTAAATAAAATTAAAAAAATATACATGGCCCCAAGGGGATTCGAACCCACGACCTCTTAAACAAATGACAGCAATAGCTACCACTACACCACATGTGTGTTTATGTCTATATCTATAACAGGAAACACATCTACTACATCTCTCCCCAAGCCCATCTGCTACCCTTGCACAATGCGTAGTAGTAGATAAGTATCACCGAGATTCTTGAATTATATTTTTGGATGGAGTGAGTAGTATTTAAAGAAGAGCCTTCCATGCAATTTCTTTTATTTGAATAATGTTTTCAACTTAAATTCCTTTTTTTGCATGCGTGACATTTATTGTTCGTAATATTTTTTCCATGGATCTGACTTGTGAGTCATTTTTATAAACCAACGCCAAACATAAATCCATGTTTCTTACTTGAAAACCCCGAACAAACACCATTAGTAGGAGACTCGCGTTGGGGTCGCTCATCGACGACGAGAAGAAACTTGGTGACTGCCAGTTCGACCTTTAGAAACAGTCCTACGTGGCCGCATGTGCCGCTATGTACGACAAGCTCCGGCGCAGACATCGCTTGGACGTGGTGTAGAGCGGCTTCTCCGCGCTGTCCATCGTCAAGCAGGGGGACCTCATGGTCGTCGCCAACGTCGGCGACTCTCGGGTTGTTCTGGGCACCGCATTCGACGACGACGCCATCAATGTCGCCCAGCTCATCGTCCACCTGAAGCCTAACCTACCACGTAAGTAACTACTGACCGGCCATGAATTCTTGTGCGTTGGGACGATGGCCGTTGTTGACGTTGTGTGAGTGTCCTCGAACATGATGTATGTAGAGGAGTAGCGCATCCGATGGTGCAACGGCCTCGGGTACTACCTTGCTGATGAGCCCGGGGTGCACTTCGTTTTACAGCACAGCCAAAAGTCATCAGTACTCGGTATGTCGCGCGTGTTCGACGACTACCATATTGAGGACTGTGGCGTCATCTTGGCGCCAGAGGTGACGCAGAGGAGGACCGACAACAATGACCAGTTTGTCATCCTCGCCACCGTTGGGGTAGAGCTTTTGTGCCGGTTTGCCTTTAATTCTCTTCGCAAACACACACATTGTCCTTTTTGTTTAAGTAAAAGGGTATGGTGGTACGTGTCTGATGACTAACAATGTACGAGGGAATTTCTTCCGGCATATATGGAACGTGCTCTCCAATGATGAGACCATGCAAATCGTGACATATATCGAAGTCTGCATGATACTGATGGTTGCAATGTAGTGGTGAAACAGATAGATTAAAATAACAAAATTTATATATAGCCAGAATCACAAATTGATTATGAAACATTTTCACATAACAGTATAACACGCATTTTGTATATAAGTTAACATAGTATACTGGTATTATATATTCCCGTTGCAACGCACGGGCACTGTCATGGACCTTCGGTCCATGGGGATAGCTGTCTTCTCCGGCGAGGTTATACCCCTCTGCCGCAGGCTTGGTTCTAGGGTAGCAGCCCTAGGCGCTTGAGAGGGTCATTGCAAGAAAGAGATTGGTTTGATAATGATCTTGCTTGATTTATTCCCTGCTGCCATGCGGCTTATAAATAGCCCTATGGCTAACCAACTTCTCCTACAAACTCTCAACTAACTCCTACTTTCTTGGACTTATCTGATGCTAACCAACTCTCCACAAATCTCTCATCTCAATCTTATTCTCTAGCCTTATCCCAGCTCATCTCAATCTTATTCTCTAGCCTTATCCCAGCCTGGCTGTTGCCTCTCGCTCCCTATGATGCCCATGACAGGCACTCAGCTAGTAAAGGAATAAAGTATTCTAAATGAAACATGAGGACACTCCCACAAAACACATATATGGAATCAAAATATTAGGCCAAACTGAGTGTTTCCACTTCAAATAAGTGGATGTGTTGAAACAATTTTAAAGCATTTATTACAATTGATTTGATGACCAGCATAGCTTTCTAAAGAAAGTTTGCACTCAGTACTTCAATGTCTAAGAATACGACAATAGCGGACAATCTAATCTATTCACTGAGGTGGCTATAACACCTTATAGCCAGTAGACTTCTAAAACAATTTTCCAAGCCATCAACTGGGTTACAGCATAAAATCTCCAGTTAAACCTTGTAATCGCATCAGGAATCACGTAACAAACCTTCAATAAAAGTAATGATTTTGGGTTTACAACAAAAGTGGTGTTCTTAGTAAAGTTGCGCTATAACCAAGCATTCTAAAAACAAACAAACGCACACGCACATGTATATATATCAGGATCAGTCATTGTACTTGTAGGTGTCAGTCATTGTTATTAAATAAAAAAATTGAAAATATATATATCATGGGTGGTCTAGTTTTGTTTACAAAAATCTCAGGAACACAAATATAAAATCGGTTCAGTGATTACATCTTTTAATTAGAAGATATAACAAAAAACAAACTAAAATGTTTTTTGGTTCACGTGCTAGCATGCAGGTGGCTTCTTGGGAAGGGGCCTGTCGCCCGGTGCATGCGGGCAGGGACGTGGTACCAAATACCTATTTGGCACATAGGGTGTCAAATAGCACTACTGTGCCTGCATGTGTGTTAAGGTACTACTGCTACAAAATATAAAAGAAACTTAGTTTCTAGTGGATCACATAGAGGAAAGTGTAGAGAAACAGTATGGCCGAGAGTACAAATCATATTCAGTGAAGGGGTGTTACATATACATGAGCAATTGAGGACTGTGCTCAGGCACAAGAATAGGGACGTCAGTTACAAGAGCTAATCTGATGCTATAAACTAGCTAAGACTAACGGACCAGAGGACTTGGTCTTCAACACGCGCCCTCAGTTGCAGCAGAAAAATCATGAATGCCTAAACTGGTTCTGAATTCTGTGAAGGTTGAAGTTGGAAGCCCCTTCGTCATTATGTCTGCATATTGCTGAGTTGTTGGAACCTGTATGACACGCAAGTCACCAGCAGCCACTCTCTCCCAGATGAAGTGAATGTCTAATTCAACATGCTTGGTTCTTCGATGATGGACCAGGTTTTCAGATAGGTAAACCGCCGAGACGTTGTCACAGTACACAATTGTGGCCTTATCAATGCGAACATCAAGTTCCTGAAGAAGATTCTGAAGCCAACCACATTCGGACGCTGCATTGGCCACGCCATGATACTCTGGCTCTGCACTCGACCGGGAAACGGTGTGTTGCCGTTTAGAGGACCAAGAGAGAAATGTGTCACCCATGAATGCACAGTAACCGGACGTTGAGCGACGGGTATCGGGACACCCTGCCCAATCAGCATCGGAGTATGCGATGAGCTGACTGGAATCAAGCGCCGAGATATGAATCCCTTTCTTCAGTGTTCCTCGCAGGTAGCAAAGGATGCGCTTAATCAGACTCCAGTGACCATCACGAGGGGAGTGCATAAACAGGCAGGCTTGATTCACAACATATGCCACATCAGGTCATGTTAGTGTCAGATACTAGAGTCGTGGAGCGCACCTGCTATACTGCGGTAGAATGTTGGATCATCCAAGAGTTCACCATCCAACGCAGACACCTTTGGCTTGACCTCGGCCGACGTAGAAACCGGTTTACAGTTCACCATTCTGGCTCGCTCGAGGACATCTTCAGCATACTGTCCTTGTGTGATGAAGAAGCCTGAATGATCACGTTTGACCTGAACGCCCAGTAAGAAGTGGATATCACTGAGATCTTTGATTGCGAATTCAGATTGCAAGTGGCCAATAATATGCTACAGCAGTCTGTCCGTTGAGGCAGTGAGTAACATGTCATCAACATAAACAAGTATATAAGTTGTATCTCCACCTTGACGATATACAAACAGAGAGACATCCAACTGAGTTGAAGTGAAGCCAAGGTGCCAAAGATAAGCGCTCAGGCGCCCAAACCATGCACGCGGCGCTTGTTTAAGGCCATAAATAGACTTCACAAGTTGACAAACATGAGCTGGGCGATCCGGATCAACAAAACCACTAGGCTGGTCGGAGTGGACCCGAGGATGTCGTCGTGCCGGAAGGATCGGAAGAACATTCTGAATCATTGAGGAAGAAGGTGATGGAGTACAGATGGGTGGCGAAGAATCCTATGCAAAAGGGAACACAGTTTCATCAAAATAGATGTGTCGAGATGTGATGACGCGGTGTGATGAACGATCGTAGCACCGATAACCCTTCTGATCAACTGGATAGCCAAGAAACACACACGCAATAGACCGTGGTGCAAGTTTGTGTGGCGTCTGGGCAGTGATATTGGGGTAGCACAGACACCCAAAGACGCGCAAGTGATCGTAGGACGGAGGTGAGCCATACATCAGTTCGTGCGGGGTGACATTGGCGCGTGTGCGACAGGAGCATAGGTTGATCAAGTGATTGGCTGTAGCGAGGGCGTCAGGCTAGAATTGAAGGGGCACAGAAGCGTGAAAGAGGAGAGAAGATGCAGCGGAAGAGAGGAGAGTTGGATCAGTAGCCATGTGATACCAGGCAGAGATAGAATCATTGATTTAGATGCTCTTGATATTCCCAGTCATGATCTCTCGGAGTTGGATGCACCTTTCTCTAAAAAAGAGGTATGGGACACTATTGTAAGTCTCCCCCTGATAAGGCACCTGGACCTGATGGTTTTACTGGGCGATTCTATAGAGTCTGTTGGCACATAATCAAACATGATTTCATGAAAGTGGCGTCAGCAGTTTGGGGCAGAAAATTCAACAACTTTGACAAACTCAATTCAGCTTACATCACTCTGATCCCTGAAAAGGAGGATGCTACCCTGGTTAAGGATTTTAGGCCTATTAGTTTGGCTCATAGTGTTGCTAAGTTGATCACTAAAATCCTTGCCAATTGTTTGGTGGCTAGGCTTCATGAGATGGTCTCTCCCAATCAAAGTGCTTTCATAAAGGGGCGATTTATTCAGGATAACTTCATGTTGGTAAAGCAGACCTCGCGGCTACTTCATCATCAGAAAAAGGCCAGTCTTCTCTTCAAGTTGGATATCACTAAGGCTTTCGATTCGGTCTCCTGGCCTTTTCTCATTGATGTCATGAACCACATCGGTTTTGGTCAAATTTGGAGGGATATTATTTGTGGGCTGCTCTCCTCTTCTTCCACTCATGTGCTTCTTAACGGTTTCCCCGGAAAGTGCATTATTCATCGGAGAGGTCTTAGGCAAGGAGACCCTCTGTCTCCCATGCTTTTTATTCTTGCCATGGACATTCTGGGTTTGTTATTTGCTAGAGCAGAAGAGGCAGGACTTTTACAACCTTTGTCACCAACTCAGAGATTGCACCGGGTCTCTATGTATGCTGACGATGTGGCTTTATTCCTGCACCCGGTGGCGGATGATATCCTTGCAGCTTTGGAGATTTTACATTTGTTTGGTGCATCCTCGGGCCTTCAGAATAATGAAAGCAAGTCCAATGTCTATCCTATCCAATGCTCTGTGGAGGATACTACGGTTACACAAAATCTGCTACCTTGTGCGCTGTCAGTGTTTCCCTGCCAGTATCTTGGTCTTCCTCTCTCCCTAGTCAAGCTTACTAAAGACCAAGTACAACCTTTTGTGGATAAAATTGCAAGGCAGCTCCCTAAGGGTTGATTTGGTGACAAGGGGATCCCGGGAGGATTGGAGGGGATTGAGGGGAAAATAAACTAATTTCCCCCTCAATCCCCTCCAATCCTCCCGGGATCTTGGGTCACCAAATCAGCACTAACTGGAAGGCGGATCTATTGACAAGAGCAGGTAGAAGGATCCAGGTTAAGCATGTTTTGACTGGTATGATGGTCTATTTAGCAATGGCTATCAATTTCCCTTCCTGGGCTGGGATGCCATTGACAAAATCAGAAAAGGCTTTCTTTGGAGAGGTCGCAAAGAGGCCAAGGGTGGTCATTGTCTTGTGTCCTGGGGAAGAGTTTGTCGCCCGCTCAGGCTCGGTGGCCTGGGCATCTCCAGTCTGCCCGAGATGTGTTGGGCTCTTCGGATGAGATGGTTGTGGTTGCACAAAACTGATCCAACTCGTCCTTGGGCGCAGCTCCCTTTTCATGTGTCGTATAAGGTCCGGGCCTTCTTCTCCACTGTTCTAGTTTCAGAAGTTGGCAATGGTGCCAACACCCTTTTCTAGACTGATAAATGGATCTCAGGGCAGAGAATTTGTGATATTGCTCCAAGGATTTTTCAGTGTATTCCCAAGAGGATTACAAAAAGAAGAACTGTGCAAGAGGCTCTGCTAAATAGAAGATGGATCTCAGATATTAAGGGGGGCCTCTCGGTGGGAGTTTTGGTGGATTACCTTCAGATTTGGAACCTTATGTCTGGGACAGTGCTGCAGCCTACTATTGAAGATAAACATGTTTTTAGTATTGCCCCAGACGGTATCTATTCAGCAAAAGTGACTTACGAGGGATTATTCATGGGATCTACCTTTTTCAGACACTATTCCAAGGTGTGGCGTGGCGGACTTGGGCCCCGCCTAAATGCAGATTTTATCTTTGGCTTGTGGCGCACAACAGGTGCTGGACCGCTGACAGATTAGCTAGAAGAGGGCTGGACCACCCTCCGTTATGCCCTCTGTGTGATCAAGAGAAGGAAACCTTAGACCATCTCCTGGTTTCCTGTGTTTTCTCAAGGATTTTCTGGTTTCAGCTTCTGAGGACTTTCAACCTTCATAGGCTCACCCCTCAGTTTCCTTCGACCTCCTTCATGAGCTGGTGGGAGGAAGCTTCTTCTTCGGTCAGTGGTCTGGTTAGAAAGGGGCTGAATTCTCTAGTTGCGTTGGGTGCTTACATTATTTGGAACCACCGCAACAGATGTGTCTTTGATAACTGGATTCCTAATGTGACTTTAGCCATTAGGATGGCTATGGAGGAAAGATGGATGTGGGAAATGGCTGGAGCTAAAGGGCTTTCCTATCTGTCTGCCCCCCTTCTTGAGGTTTAGCCTCGGAGGGCGTTTTTTCTTCAGCAGTTTGTTGTTGTTCTCAGATGGACTATTTTGGTTTTTTAGTTTTTCGACCTCCGTAAGAAAGTCGGTCATTTTGTATCTGGTCTACTTAGACCTTATTTTTTCTTCTTAATATAATGAGGCGCAGTTCTCCTGCGTTTTTCGAAAAAAAAAAGTATGGCCGAGAGTACAACTCATATTCAGTGAAGGGGTGTTACATATACATGAGGATTGTGCTCATGCACAAGAATAGGGACGTCAGTTACAAGAGCTAATCTGATCCTATAAACTAGCTAAGACTAACGGACCAGAGGACTTGGTCTTCAACAGAAAGAAAAACAAAATAACAAATGTGTTGCTATTACTAAAGCTATAAGATATCTCATGCTTGTCACATTACAAACTGAAGATCAGAATTCTGAAGTCCAGATTTTGTACTTCCAAAAGTATATATTGACACACAAGAGCAACAATCTGAAATCAATCCAAAAGCAAGTTAACAGTAACATGCTATATTTTTTGGACTTAATAGGTGTGCAGCATCACATAAACATTAGGAAACAAATTGGGTAGCAAATTAGCAATACTTGCCTCGGCTGTCAGCATGGTTGGAGTGATAATGCATCCGGGTGGCCTCCAGTTTTTTTGACACATCATGCGCACTCTCTGAAGCTCTAAGAAAGTTATCATCAAGCCGTGTAACAATCTGTAGCAAGCTGGCAGTTCCTGATGCCACCATTACCTTCCCCTTCCGAATTTCAACTGCACCCATCGAAGAGGCATGCTGGTAGTGTGCTGCTTCTTGTGATGGGCCAGGTGCTTTGGGTGGCTTCCTCACAATAGGTTTTGATGGCGGTAGATTAGCCATCATCTCCTCAATTGCTTTATCCTTCTCTACGGCCGTCTCTGGTGGCCTTTCCTCAGTAGCAGCTGGCTTACTAACAACTGTTTTTGCCACAGGTGCCTTCACCTCAGCCACTGGCTCCTTATCACGCCTTTCCATCCACAAAGTATCAGCAGCAGGCTGCTCTAGGGTGGGTGGTGGGGTGGGAGTTGGGCCAAAGATGTAGTCCCAGGTAGCCATCTGTGACTCCAGCACCGGGGGCGGTGGCGTTGCTGTGGCAAGCGTTGGTGGGGTGTGGTTCAACCTTGGAGGCGGAGGTGGTGTTACTGGAGAAGATCCCACACTACTCATCAAAATCCGCTTTGATTGTTGTCCATGCACCATGTCATCCACACTAACATCGTCATGCTCATGGTGATCGTCGTCTTCGTCACTGTCGTCGTCACTGTCGTCATCGCTATCGATCTTGATATGTCCATCCTGTTCCTCCTCATCCTCATCCTCATCCTCCTCTCGGATAGAAGCATCGGCAGGAGGGCGGTTTTTGGCTGCGGCCCTCGGCTCCGGCATAGGAATGTTGGGGGTGGATGAGGATCTTTGGAGGCTAGAATGAGAGAAGTCGGCGAATGGCGGCGGCGGCGGGGAGGGGCTGTTGACGGAAGCTGCGGAGGGGCCTGGCGGAGTCGAGACAGATGACGTCGCCACAGCCGGAGCGTGGTGGGTATGGGAGGACACCAGGCTAGGGTCCGGCGCCTCGCCTTGGGCGAAATCGGATAGCGCGCCGCCGGTGCTCTTCAGGCGGACAGTGTAGCCAGTGTGGGCGGCGGCAAAACCGTTCCGCGAGGCCACGGCGTCAGCCATCAGCCGCTTCCGCTCCCGGCATCGAAACACCGCCTCCTCTTGATCGATCTTTGACTGCCCGCACCCCATCGAGCGACTGGCGGCGACTCGACGGTGTCCTTGTCTTCTTGAGATCCTTTGGGAGGGGTTCCTAGTTCTAGCGCTTGATGCGGCGGAAGCGGCGGCGTTGGGAGATTGTTGTTGTTGAGGCCCAGTGGCGTTGGATAAACTGCGTGCGTGCCCGTGCAGCTCCGGAGTGGGGAAAGTGAGGGTGCTTCAGGCCTTCAGCTGTTAGCTGTGACGGCGTCTAAGACGGACTCCAACAGAGGAGCTAAATAGATAGGGCAAAGCTAAAAAAGCTGCTCACGAGCTACTTTAGTAGTACAAAACACCTTCTAATAGACCAGCCAAACGAGCCAGGCAAAAGAATGGAAGGAGAGAGGAAATCCATAATAGCTTTACTGTAGCTGACAGTCATTTCCTTTTTCTGTGTCTGAGAACATGACCCAACCATATGCTCTATTTGTTGGAATATACTATTGCTGTCTTTTTGCCTGTGCTGTTGAAAGCGTGTGCTATATGGCTGGACAGGCAAACCAGAGACGCTAGCCAAAGGCTTGAATGGCTGCTCGATTTGCATGGCCTCTGTTGGAGTCAGTCTAAGGCTGGTTCTACATCAATCCATATGTATTGAGAAGGATTGAGTAGATTTCAATTCCTAGTAAGTCAAAAGTTCTCCTAATCTGTATCAATCCTCTCTAATCTATATGGATTAAAAATAACAGAACAAGACCTAACGTGGAAAAGATGATGAAGGAAAATAATAATAATACTCATTTGATGTCGATATTAGAAGTTATGGAATTGAATTGGTTTTAATACTAAACCAATCATGATATTAAAAATGAGATGTAATTTTAATTCTATTGTTTGTATGTCATTGAATTACAGTTTGGAATTGTGGTCCAATTCCATACAATACATAGGGATGATGTTCTATGGTGAGAGAGAGAGAGTTTTTAGTTATAGTCCAATTCTAGAGAGCTGGGTGTATGATTCTAAATCTTAATTCTATGTGCAACCAAACAATATAAATCTGGAAAATTGATTTCAATTCCTAATTTCATGCTCTAATATCTACATCTAACGGGTATAAAAGTCTTTTGGTTCGAGCCGTTGTGAACGGTCCAATGTAAAGAAACTACTAGTTAGTTGCCCGTGCGTTGCGACGGTTCACAACAATACTCATGTAAACTATCCACTAAAAATATATCAAGATTTTTTATTGATTGTCTCATCTCTCTCCGCATAATATTTTTTATTTGACTAACTGATGTTGTTGTTTACTTCATCCAATATGTCATGATAAAACACGACTAATGAAGGAAGCAATTAGAAGAGAGTTCACAAAGACTGACTGAACGAATAGAGATTATATAATGACATAATTCCACCATACATAAACCAAATCAGAGGAAGTTTGTGAGTTCAAGTTTCTAAAATAAGTCACATGAACTCAAACTTATAAAAAAATATCAAAATATAGAGTGGTTGCTAAAGTCAGGCATCAATAAAAACTGGATGTGCTCCATACAAATTATAGTACTTCATAACAATTACTAATGTTTAAAACCAACAGATAACCTTTCCTTATACTTTTAGCGTGACAAATCATTGATGCTCCATCCAATTCAGCAACCTCAAACACCATGTAGTATATTGCGCCAATATGGTCTCAGAAATGACCTAATACAGGCAAGAGCCAAGAACACAAGGGACGAGCACCTAGTGGTAGTGCCCGTATGGATCTCCAAATCCTAACACATATTTTACAGGATCCATGAGCCATCATCAAAAAAACACAAACCATGTGCAGACAATAAATAAAGTATTAACACACCCAAATTATGTTCAGTCCTTAGCACAACAAAAAACTAATACAAAAATCAGAGGAACAACACAATAATTTTTGCAATGACAAGAGGATGGGTGACAGGTACATAGAAGTGGTAGAAGCATACCGAGTCGATGTCGTGGTAAGGGAAAGGCATGTAGAAAGGAGATGTCGAGCCATCGAACGGGTACCATAGGCAGCAAATCAGGGACCCCATCCTTGTCTCCCCCACTTTCAAGGTTTCGTAGAGCAGGAAGGGAAGGGAAGAGGTGGGCATACTTGTTCGTTGCCGCAGAAGGACATGACGAAGACCTAGGCATCTGGAGGCGACATAGGTAGTATACCGCTAGATAAATATAGGGAGAGAGCACGCAAGCGGAGAAAGAAGCCCAGCCGGAGCAGCTCCAAACCAAGAGGCACCCACACCAAGCGTCAGTACGAGAAGGGCGAGAGAATGCGAGTGCCTTCCCAGCCCTGGACCCGCCGAGGCGACACAACAACAACACCTACTCCGTAGCATATGTCGACTGTTGCTGCGCTATGGGGTCTTGGTTGTCCAATATCTCAGACGTGGACTCCTCATTTCCAAGATAACCTAAGCGTGGCAAGTGCCACCATGTTCTCCTCGGCGGCACGCACGGAGAAAGGCTAGGAGCAAGACCGACTCGCCTCGTACCCGCATCGACGAGCATTGGTTGGCTCACTGCTGCGACCGTGGGTGGGGGCAGTAGGTTGGGGAGGAAGAACAGGGCGAAGGCCGGAAAGACGAACGAGGCGTCCGACAACGGCGAAAATGATGGTGCACACATGCTGTGAAACGTTCTCGTGGACGTGCAATAGCCACTCTGTGGGTCGGTGTCGGGGCTGGTGTCAGATGAATACGAGGAGGAGGTGCCTGCTCCCACGGCCTAGCAAAACCCCCAGCCTAACTTCTCTCCTGAGCAACACCTTCCTCTCGCACCTGCACGCCGGGGCCCACATCTCAGTTGCTCCGTGCGCCACGCCAAGTCGTAGACATGTGGACCCTGGATGCGGTAGCTCCAGCTCAACCGAACGACATGAACTGAGCGCGTGAAAACTGGGAGCGAATTCGTTCGTGGTTTATATAAACTAGCAGGGAGCCTTGATTTGTTAGAATGTTCATCGCCGCCATCACAGGTTTCTGTGCGCCGAGTGCTCCCGTCGCCATCAGAGATGAGAGAGAGATAGTTGGGAGTGCTGCCATAGCAGATCTAGCGCCTCCGTGAGCAGTCGGCATCATCAAGTCCTAGAGGAACGGCTGCTCGGAGATCATCGCGGGAGTGCTTGGTCTTGCGGGTGAGCCGATCGTGCGCGGGATCCCAGGGCACCCAGGTGTCGTCGCCGGTGTTCGTCCCGGCAGCCATGTCGCTATTTGACGGTGGCGGGCAACGCAACGCGCTAAACTTCGGTGAATTCCATCCTTCCCTCTGCGGTATCCTAGGATTCACTGGGTTGTCGTGGGTGATTAGGGAAAGTGAGGTAGGCAGTGGGCTTGGAGCCTGAGTGCCTCGCGGTGAACTCTTGGGGGGGCTCGGTGGCGAGCATTGGCGTCTACGTGGCATGCGATCGACTCAGTGCCCTAGCGTTGCGTTGGGGAAGAAGGCTGGTTAACCATGGATTTGGGAACCAGCGGCCAGGATCGGGCGAGCATACTATTTGGGTGAGTTGTGTCCTGGGCGGTTGGATTGGAATCGAGTAGTCAGGGCTGCTTACCGATCCCATGTTTGGTTATGAACCATAGATCTCATATACCATGCCCTTGATCGCGTATAGATGTGGGCTTCGAGCTCAGGATCAACGATCCTAGTGGCGCCTTGGTTTACCGTAGGTTGATCTAATCTGCGCGGTTGGAGCAGGATCCAACAGGCGAAAATAGTCAATACCCCTTCGCTATGCATAATTTCTAAAAGAAACCCCGGAGAGTAATAAAATCAACCAGCCGTCCCTCGCGTGTAGGGAAGGATTTAATTTATGTCCTAGGTGTTGGGGGTCTCCTTTTCTGCCGAAGGTCCTCAGGAAAGAGAAATTTCCTATAAGCAATAAGACTGAATGTCGAAGCCACAACAAGCATGCGTGAAGCGCCAAAGGATGGCAACTTTGGCTCAAGGTGATTGCGAAGGTCAAACACAATGATGAGCCGAAGAGGAAAAGACTTGTTAATCCTTGATGTTTGTGTTAAGATTATGTGTATACGATAGGGTCATAAATGTACTTTTTCTTGGGTTGCGTTCCTTGCCTATAAATAGATGAACAGTACCCCCGTACTGTTCATGCTGGATTGGAATTGTATTCTTACTTTCGCCTTCGAGCAAGTCGAAGGTACAAATGTAATATGTATCATGTATTTGTCGGGGACCATAATTATGGGTACCCTCGAGACTCCTAATCTCAGCTGGTAACCCCAATCAGCACAAAGCTGCAAAGGCCTGATGGGTACAATTAAGTCAAGGCTCGGTTCACTCAAGGGACACGATCTCGCCTCGCTCGAGCCCAGCCTCGGGCAAGGGCAGCCGACCCCGGAGGATTTACGTCTCGCCCGAGGACCCCCTCCAGCAACGGACACACCTTCGGTTCGCCCGAGGCCCAGTCTTCGCCAAGAAGCAACCTTGGCCAAGTCGCCACGCCGACCGACCGTATCGCAGGAGCATTTAATGCAAAGGTGGCCTGACACCTTATCCTGACGCGCGCCCTTCAGTCGACAGAGCCGAAGTGACTGCAGTCACTTCGCCGCTCCACTGACCGGCCTGACAAGAGGACAACGCTGCCTGCACCGCTCCGACTGCTGTGCCACTCGACAGAGTGAGGCTGACAGCAGCCAAGTTCGGCCTCAGGCGCCATAGGAAACTCCGCACCGCCCGACCCCAGGGCTCGGACTCGGGCTCAGCCCCGGAAGACGACGAACTCCGCATCGCCCGACCCCAGGGCTCGGACTCGGGCTCAGCCCCGGAAGACGACGAACTCCGCATCGCCCGACCCCAGGGTTCGGACTCGGGCTCAGCCCCGGAAGACGACGAACTCCGCATCGCCCGACCCCAGGGCTCGGACTCGGGCTCAGCCCCGGAAGACGACGAACTCCGCATCGCCCGACCCCAGGGCTCGGACTCGGGCTCGGCCCCGGAAGACAACGAACTCCGCCTCGCCCGACCCCAGGGCTCGGACTCAGCCTTGGCCTCAGTCGACGGTCTCCGCCTCGCCCGACCCAGGGGCTCGGACTCGACCTCGGCCTCAGAAGACAGACTCGACCTCGACCTCGGAGGAGCCTCCACCTCGCCCAACCTAGGGCTCAGACCGACCATGTCATAGGAGGCGCCATCATTACCCTACCCCAAGCCAACTCAGGCTACGGGGAACAAGACCGGCGTCCCATCTGGCTCGCCCCGTTAAACAAGTAATGATGGCGCCCTGCATGCTCCATGACGACGGCGGCTCTCAGCCCTCTTACGAAAGGAAGGAGACGTCAGCAAGGACTCGACAGCCCCGACATCTGTCCTTCCGCCAGGCTCCAGCGCTCCTCCGACGGCCACAACACCACACGAACTGGGTGCCAAAACCTCTCCGGCTGCCACGACAGCATGTACTCAGGGCACTAGCTCTTCTCTGCTAGACACGTTAGCACACTGCTACACCTCCCATTGTACACCTGGATCCTCTCCTTACGCCTATAAAAGGAAGGTCCAGGGCCCTCTTATAGAGGGTTGGCCGCGCGGGGAAGGACGGGACGGCGCTCGCGTAAGCCTCTCGCTCCCTCCCGCGTGGACGCTTGTAACCCCCTACTGCAAGCGCACCCGACCTGGGCGCGGGACAAACACGAAGGCCGCGGGTTTCCCCTTTTACGCCTGTCTCCCTCCGGCTTCTTCCCCCCTTCGCGCTCCGTCTCGCGCCGACCCATCTGGGCTGCGGCACGCGGCGACAATTTACTCGTCGGTCCAGGGACCCCCTGGGGTCGAAACGCCGACAGTTGGCGCGCCAGGTAGGGGCCTACTGCGTGTTGACGAACAACTTCCCGTCAAGCTCCAGATGGGTAGTCTCCAGCAACCTTTCCAGCCCGGGACGGTGCTCCGTTTCGGGAGTCTCGAGTTCATGTCCCTCGACGGCAGCTACGACATGATACTCCTTCCCCCGCCGCGCGACAACGATAATGGCGGTCGACAACCCACCCGCCGGCGGCGGAATCGACGACGTCTTCCCCACGTGGCGGAAGAACGACTTTCGGGTTTGTCCCGTCGCCTCCCCCGCCGACGGAGGAGGAGGCGAGGCAACCGAGGCCAAGCAGGAGGCGACACCTCGTCGGCTGTCGAGCGAGTCGACGGCGCCGGCGCCCCAACGGGGGACACGTCGGGCATCGACCTCGCGTCTGAGACGAAGACGAGCGCCGTCTCCCCGCAACACGCCAACTCCAAGCAAACGAACGACGCCAGCACGCTCGCGAGGGACTTGCTGGGCGTCACCCTCGTACCTGAGACAACGGTGTAGTCTGCCCCTGATGTGACTTCGTCACCGCCCGTCGACCAAGAGGTACCGACCGATTCCCATCTCGCACCTTTTGGATTCAGCCTCGACCCACCAAGCGACTTCGCTTCGGTGGACGCTTTCATAGAGGCAAGTCCAAACCCTCCGGGGTATCGTATGCGGTCACCCTGGGACCGGCTGACAGCCGTCTCGACCTACGGGCCCTCGGGTTCCGAGGAAGATGACGAGCCCGACTCTTGTTGGGATTTCTCCGGACTTGGTAACCCCAGTGCCATGCGGGACTTCATGACCGCATGTGACTACTGGCTTTCCGACTATTCCGACGGTAGTAGCAGCCTCGGCGACGAGGACTGCGGCCCAAGTCATGAATGTTTCCACGTCGATCTAGGGGGTCCCGGCGAAGGCAACCATCTTGGTATACCGGAAAATGGTGATCCCCCTAGGCCTGCGCCTCGCGTTGACATCCTTCGAGAGCTAGCTGTGGTCCCCATCCCGACGGGGGGTCATGACCCACAGCTCGAGCAAATCCGCAAGATGCAGGCCAGGCTCGACGAGGGAGCAGGAACGCTTGAGCCGTTCTGCCGGGACATCGGGCAGGAATGGGCGGGCCAACCTCCGGGCGTAGAAGCGCGTCATCTACCCCAGGGCACCCAGCACCGCATCGCCGACGATGTTAGGGCAAGGCCGCCACCGGCTTCTAGTGGGGTCAGCCAGAACCTGGCTGCAGCGGCAATACTTCTTCGCGCGATGCCGGAGCCATCAACCACCGAGGGGCGGCGTATTTAGGGAGAGCTCAAGAATCTCCTGGAGGATGCCGCGATCCAACGGGCCGAAAGCTCTGCCTCCCGAAGGCAGGGGTACCCCTCGGAACATCGCGCCGCGACTTCCCGATTCATGCGGGAAGCCTCGGTCCACACCGGGCGCACGCGCAACACAGCGCCTGCGGCCCCGGGTCGCCTCGGCAACGAGCACCATCACCGCAACCGTCGAGCCCACCTCGACGAGAAGGTGCGCCGAGGCTACCACCCCAGGCGTGGGGGACGCTACGACAACGGGGAGGATCGGAGTCCCTCGCCTGAACCACCCGGTCCGCAGGCTTTCAGCCGGGCCATACGACGGGCGCCGTTCCCGACCCGGTTCTGAACCCCGACTACTATCACGAAGTACTCGGGGGAGACGAGGCCGGAACTGTGGCTCGCGGACTACCGGCTGGCCTGCCACCTGGGTGGAACGGACGATGACAACCTCATCATCCGCAACCCCCCCTGTTCCTCTCCGATACCGCTCGAGCCTGGCTGGAGCACCTGCCTCTGGGGCAGATCTCCAACTGGGACGACCTGGTCCAAGCCTTCGTCGGCAACTTCCAGGGCACGTACGTGCGTCCTGGAAACTCCTGGGATCTCCGAAGCTGCCGCCAGCAGCCGGGAGAGTCTCTCTGGGACTACATCCGGCGATTCTCGAAGCAGCGCACCGAGCTGCCCAATGTCACCGACTCGGATGTCATCGGCGCGTTCCTCGCCGGCACCACCTGTCGCGACCTGTTGAGCAAGCTGGGTCGCAAAACCCCCACCAGGGCGAGCGAGCTGATGGACATCGCCACCAAGTTCGCCTCTGGCCAGGAGGCGGTTGAGGCCATCTTCCGGAAGGATAAGCAGCCCCAGGGCCGCCAGCCAGAAGATGTCCCCGCGGCGTCCACTCAGCGCGGCACCAAGAAGAAAGGCAAGAAGAAGTCGCAAGCGAAACGCGACGCCGCCGATGCGGACCTTGTCGCCGCTGCTGAGTACAAGAACCCTCGGAAACCTCCTGGAGGTGCCAATCTCTTCGACAAGATGCTCAAGGAGTCGTGCCCCTATCATCAGGGGCCCGTCAAGCACACCCTTGAGGAGTGCGTCATGCTTCGGCGCCACTTTCACAAGGCCGGGCCACCTGCGGAAGGTGGCAGGGCCCGCAACGACGATAAGAAGGAGGATCACAAGGCAGGAGAGTTCCCCGAGGTCCACGACTGCTTCATGATCTACAGTGGGCAAGTGGCGAACGCCTCGGCTCGGCACCGCAAGCAAGAGTGTCGGGAGGTCTGCTCGGTAAAGGTGGCGGCGCCAGTCTACCTAGACTGGTCCGACAAGCCCATCACCTTCGACCAGGGCGACCATCCCGACCGCGTGCCGAGCCCGGGGAAATACCCGCTCGTTGTCGACCCCGTCATCGGCAACGTCAGGCTCACCAAGGTCCTCATGGACGGAGGCAGCAGCCTCAACATCATCTACGCCGAGACCCTCGGGCTCCTATGGATCGATCTGTCCTCGGTCCGGGCAGGCGCTGCGCCTTTTCACTGGATCATCCTCGGGAAATGCTTCCAGCCCCTTGGACAACTCGATCTACCCGTCTGCTTTGGGACACCCTCCAACTTCCGAAGGGAGACCCTCACGTTCGAGGTGGTCGGGTTCCGAGGAACCTACCACACGGTGTTGGGAAGGCCATGCTACGCCAAGTTCATGGCCGTCCCCAACTACACCTACCTCAAGCTCAAGATGTCGGGCCCCAACGGGGTCATCACCGTCGGCCCCACGTACCGACACGCGTACGAATGCGGTGTGGAGTGCGTGGAGTACGCCGAAGCCCTCGCCGAATCCGAGGCCCTCATCGCCGACCTGGAGAACCTCTCTAAGGAGGCGCCAGACGTGAAGCGCCATGCCGGCAACTTCTAGCCAGCGGAGACGGTTAAGTTCGTCCCTCTCGACCCCAGCAACGATGCCTCCAAGCAGATCCGGATCGGCTCCGAGCTCGATCCCAAATAGGAAGCAGTGCTCGTCGACTTTCTCCGCGCAAACGCCGACGTTTTCGCGTGGAGTCCCTCGGACATGCTCGGCATACCGAGGGATGTCGCCGAGCACTCGCTGGATATCCGAGCTAGAGCCCGACCCGTGAAGCAGCCTCTGCGCCGATTCGACGAAGAAAAGCGCAGAGCCATAGGCGAGGAGATCCACAAGCTAATGGCGGCAGGGTTCATCAAAGAGGTATTCCATCCCGAATGGCTTGCCAACCCTGTGCTTGTGAGAAAGAAAGGAGGGAAATGGCGGATGTGTGTAGACTACACTGGTCTAAACAAAGCATGTCCAAAAGTTCCCTACCCTCTGCCTCGCATCGATCAAATCGTGGATTTCACTGCTGGGTGCGAAACCCTGTCTTTCCTCGATGCCTACTCAGGGTATCACCAAATCAGGATGAAAGAGTCCGACCAGCTCGCGACTTCTTTCATCACACCCTTCGGCATGTACTGCTATGTTACCATGCCGTTCGGTTTGAGGAATGCGGGTGCGACATACCAAAGGTGCATGAACCACGTGTTTGGGGAACACATTGGTTGAACGGTCGAGGCTTACGTCGATGACATCGTAGTCAAGACGAGGAAAGCCTCCGACCTCCTTTCTAACCTTGAAGTGACATTCCGATGTCTCAAGGCGAAAGGCGTAAAACTCAATCCTGAGAAGTGTGTCTTCGGGGTCCCCCGAGGCATGCTCTTGGGGTTCATCGTCTCCGAGCGGGGCAACGAGGCCAACCCGGATAAAATCGCGGCCATCACCAACATGGGGCCCATCAAGGACTTGAAAGGCGTACAGAGGGTCACGGGATGCCTTGCGGCTCTGAGCCGTTTCATCTCGCGCCTCGGCGAAAGAGGCCTGCCTCTGTACCGCCTCTTAAGAAAGGTCGAGTGCTTCACTTGGACCCCTGAGGCCGAGGAAGCCCTCGGGAACCTGAAGGCGCTCCTCACGAACGCACCCATCTTGGTGCCCCCCACGGCCGGAGAAGCCCTCTTGATCTACGTTGCCGCTACCACTCAGGTGGTTAGCGCCGCGATCGTGGTTGAGAGACGAGAAGAGGGGCATGCATTGCCCGTCCAGAGGCCAGTCTACTTCATCAGTGAGGTACTGTCCGAGACCAAGATCCGCTACCCACAAATTCAGAAGCTGCTGTACACGGTGATCCTGACGCGGCAGAAGTTGCGACACTACTTCGAGTCTCATTCGGTGACTGTGGTGTCATCCTTCCCCCTGGGGGAGATCATCCAGTGCCGAGAGGCCTCGGGTAGGATTGCAAAGTGGGCGGTGGAAATCATGGGCGAGACAATCTCGTTCGCCCCTCGGAAGGCCATCAAGTCCCAAGTCTTGGCGGACTTTGTGGTTGAATGGGTCGACACCCAGCTCCCAACAGCTCCGATCCAACCGGAACTCTGGACCATGTTTTTTTACGGGTCGCTGATAAAGACAGGGGCAGGCGCGGGTCTGCTCTTCATTTCACCCCTCGGCAAGCACCTACGCTACGTGCTACGCCTCCACTTCCCGGCGTCCAACAACGTGGCTGAGTACGAGGCTCTGGTCAACGGATTGCGCATCGCCATCGAGCTAGGGGTCCGACGCCTCGACGCTCGCGGTGACTCACAACTCGTCATCGACCAAGTCATGAAGAACTCCCACTGCCGTGACCCGAAGATGGAAGCTTACTGCGATGAGGTTCGGCGCCTGGAGGACAAGTTCTACGGGCTCGAGCTCAACCACATCGCCCGACACTACAACGAGACTGCAGACGAGTTGGCTAAGATAGCCTCGGGGCGAACAACGGTTCCCCCGGACGTCTTCTCCCGAGACCTGCATCAACCCTCCGTCAAGACCGACGACGCGCCCGAGCCCGAGGCACCCTCGGCCCAGCCCAAGGCATCCTCGGCCCAGCCCGAGGCATCCTCGGCTCAGCCCGAGGCACCCTCGGCCCTCGAAGGTGAGGCACTGTGCGTCGAGGAGGAGCGGAGCGGGGTCACGCCTAATCGAAACCGGCAGACCCCGTACCTGCAATATCTCCACCGAGGAGAGCTACCCCTCGACCGAGCTGAAGCTTGGCGGTTGGCGCGACGCGCCAAGTCGTTCGTCTTGCTGGGGGACGGGAAGGAGCTCTGCCACCGCAGCCCCTCAGGCATCCTCCAGCGACGCATATCCATCGCCGAAGGCCAGGAGCTCTTGCAAGAAATACACTCGGGGGCTTGCGGGCATCACGCGGCGCCCTGAGCCCTTGTTGGAAACGCCTTCCGACAAGGTTTCTATTGGCCGACCGCGGTGGCCGATGCCACTAGAATTGTCCGCACCTGCCAGGGGTGTCAATTCTACGCAAGGCAGACCCACCTGCCCGCTCAGGCTCTACAGACCATACCCATCACCTGGTCGTTTGCTGTGTGGGGTCTGGACCTCGTCGGCCCCTTGCAGAAGGCACCTGGGGGCTACACGCACCTGCTGGTCGCCATCGACAAATTCTCCAAGTGGATCGAGGTCCGACCCCTGAACAACATCAGGTCCGAACAGGCGGTGGCGTTCTTCACCAACATCATCCATCGGTTTGGGGTCCCAAACTCCATCATCACCGACAATGGCACCCAGTTCACCGACAGAAAGTTCCTGGAGTTCTGCGAGGATCATCACATCCGGGTGGACTGGGCCGCCGTGGCTCATCCCATGACGAATGGGCAAGTAGAGCGTGCCAACAACATGATTCTGCAAGGACTCAAGCCACGGATCTACAACGACCTCAACAAGTTCGGCAAGCGATGGATGAAGGAGCTCCCCTCGGTGGTCTGGAGTTTGAGGACAACGCCGAGCCGAGCCACGGGCTTCACACCGTTCTTTCTAGTCTATGGGGCCGAGGCCATCTTGCCCACAGACTTAGAATATGGTTCCCCGAGGACAAGGGCCTACGACGACCAAAGCAATCGAGCTAACCGAGAAGATTCGCTGGACCAGCTGGAAGAGGCTCGGGACATGGCCTTGCTACACTCGACGCGGTATCAGCAGTTCCTACGATGCTACCACGCCCGAGGGGTTCGGTTCCGAGACCTCCAGGTGGGCGACTTGGTGCTTCGGCTGCGACAAGACGCCCGAGGGCGGCACAAGCTCACGCCTCCCTGGGAAGGGCCGTTCGTCATCACCAAAGTTCTGAAGCCCGCGACATGCAAGCTGGCCAGGGACAGAAGAAGCCAAACCGCCGCGCGCGGTGCGCGCAACTGCCCGGCGGTTACAAGCTTTCCTCCACTTTCACCCAGACCAGCGGGTGAAAGGGCGGACCGCCATGCAGGCGGCATGCAACCGCACCAAGGGGGCGCACCCCTTCGACTCCAACGCGTCCAGCATGGAGGCCCAGGCCCACACGTCATGTAACCGGCGCGCTGGTTACTACGTGCGAGAAACTGCACCGCCACTCGCGCCACTATCGTGCCTCCTCGACTGCGGAACCGGTACCGCGACTCGAGGCAACCCTGCGAATGACCCAACAGTGCCAACCAGGCACATCGGTCATGGGTCAGTCAGCCACGGGAAAAGGCGCGACGGTCGATACAGCCAGAAATGGGCCGGCAGTAATAGCGGTGGCAGGCGAGCAGAAGCAGTGGTCAAGTCGTCAGCCAAGCTCACGTCCCCTCCTGGGACATCGAGAGAACCCTCTCACGATGTGAAGACGGCGCGCCCGTGTTCCATTCCTCCAACCGCTCGTGCACTCGCAACGGCTGCCCCGCGAACCACTCGTCCCGTCGCATTAACTCTGCGGCGGGACAGGCGGCATCTTTGGTAGAAGAAGCGGGCGACGCTTCACCTTCGCCATAATGACCGCGTCAAAAAAGGTGCGCCACGTCATTCGATTTCATATCCTTTTCCTTTTCCTCTTTCTCTCTCTTACAACAGGGATCGGGAAAGGGGATACCCCAAAAGGGATCCTTCTCCGCGAAGGAAACGGGCCTCGAGCCCCCCTACTGATCAGAGGTTCGAAGGCTGGCCCCTCGGAGGGGTTCAACAGCCGCCTCAGAGCGCTCGGGCTCCGCGCCCGCTACTGGTCAGAGGTTCGAAGGCCGGCCCCTCGGAAGGGTTCAACGGCCGCCTCAGGCCACTCGGGCTCCGTGCCCACTACTGATCAGGGGTTCATAGGCTGGCCCTCGAAGGGTTCACAGCCGCCTCAGACGCAGAGCGAGGGATGACCCGGGGTACGTTTGATACACAACCAAGGCTCAGGCTACGCTCCCGAGGTACCCTAGGACATTTCCGAGACCAGCGGGAACGATCTTGTAACAGAATCCCATCAGAGGGAGGCATCGAGCCCTCGGACCCCGTCAAAAGGGGACCGGGTCCGGCAAATCACCTGCAGGTACTTTTGGAGCGCGCCTCCGAGCCTCTAGCCGACCCCTAACAAATGGGGCACGGGCGTCCACTCGGATTACCCGTTAGCAGCTCACTGGAGACACCATGTTCGGCGCCCTCCAAGGGCAACATGGCGCTTTCCCCCCCTCCTCCTTGCGGAAAGGCGACACAGGGGCGTATGTAAAAAAGTCGAGTCTGTCCTTGACCGTCCTCTCGCTCTGTGCGGAGGCTCGGGGGCTGCTCTTGCAAACCCGGCTCCGGCCAAACCGTTGACAGCGTCAACATACCAGCCCGAGAACTTGGGACCCGACCGTGCACCCGGGATACGGCCAACTCACATGAGGGAACAACCAGACCGGCCGAAGCATCGCGAAACGCATTAAGACCTCGAAGGAGTCAAACCACTCCTCCGAGGCCTCGGGGGCTACACCCGGCGGGTGTGCTCGCGCGCACCCACCGGAACAAAACGCAACCGAGAAAGGTAGGTCCCCTTGCAAAAAAGTGCGACAAAAGCCTCCAAGCGAGTATTTAAACTCCCTTCGAGGCTCGGGGGCTACTCTCGGGGACCATAATTAGGGGTACCCTCAAGACTCCTAATCTCAGCTGATAACCCCCATCAGCATAAAGCTGCAAAGGCCTGATGGGTACAATTAAGTCAAGGCTCGGTCCACTCAAGGGACACGATCTCGCCTCGCCCGAGCCCAGCCTCGGGCAAGGGCAGCCGACACCGGAGGATTTACGTCTCGCCCGAGGACCCCCTCCAACAACGGACACACCTTCGGTTCGCCCGAGGCCCAGTCTTAGCCAAGAAGCAACCTTGGCCAAGTCGCCACGCCGACCGACCGTATCGCAGGAGCATTTAATGCAAAGGTGGCCTGACACCTTATCCTGACGCGCGCCCTTCAGTCGACAGAGCCGAAGTGACCGCAGTCACTTCGCCGCTCCACTGACCGGCCTGACAAGAGGACAACGCCGCCTGCACCGCTCCGACTGCTGTGCCACTCGATAGAGTGAGGCTGACAGCAGCCAAGTCCGGCCTCAGGCGCCATAGGAAACTCCGCACCGCCCGACCCTAGGGCTCGGACTCGAGCTCAGCCCCGGAAGATGACGAACTCCGCATCGCCCGACCCCAGGGCTCGGACTCGGGCTCAGCCCCGGAAGACGACGAACTCCGCATCGCCCGACCCCAGGGCTCGGACTCGGGCTCAGCCCTGGAAGACGACGAACTCCGCATCGCCCGACCCTAGGGCTCGGACTCGGGCTCGGCCCCGGAAGACGACGAACTCTGCCTCGCCCGACCCCAGGGCTCGGACTCAGCCGTGGCCTCAGTCGACGGTCTTCGCCTCGCCCGACCCAGGGGCTCGGACTCGACCTCAGCCTCGAAAGACAGACTCGACCTCGACCTCGGAGGAGCCTCCACTTCGCCCAACCCAGGGCTCAGACCGACCACGTCACAGGAGGCGCCATCATTACCCTACCCCAAGCCAACTCAGGCTACGGGGAACAAGACCGGCGTCCCATCTGGCTCGCCCCGGTAAACAAGTAATGATGGCGCCTCGCATGCTCCATGACGACGGCGGCTCTCAGCCCCCTTATGAAAGCAAGGAGACGTCAGCAAGGACTCGATAGCCCTGACAGCTGTCCTTCCGCCAGGCTCCAGCGCTCCTCCGACGGCCACGACACCACACGAACTGGGTGCCAAAACCTCTTCGGCTGCCACGACGACATGTACTTAGGGCACTAGCTCTTCTCTGCTGGACACGTTAGCACACTGCTACACCTCCCATTGTACACCTGGATCCTCTCCTTACGCCTATAAAAGGAAGGTCCAAGGCCCTCTTATAGAGGGTTGGCCGCTCGGGGAAGGACGGGACGGCGCTCGCGTAAGCCTCTCGCTCCCTCTCGTGTGGACGCTTGTAACCCCCTACTGCAAGCGCACCTGACCTGGGCGCGGGACAAACACGAAGGCCGCGGGTTTCCCCTTTTATGCCTATCTCCCTCCGGCTTCTTCCCCCCTTCGCGCTCCGTCTCGCGCCGACCCATCTGGGCTGGGGCACGCGGCGACAATTTACTCGTCGGTCCAGGGACCCCCGGGGTCGAAACGCCGACAGTATTACTTTGTCAGCATATGATATAGACTAAAATGCTATTTAATATTAGATATGATATAAATAATTAATTATAACGCTACATTTGAAGATACATTTTTGTATTTGTGAGTGATGAAGACTTGTTCTTCATAACCTTCGTTCGAGAGCCATAAAACTCGAAAGGCTTTGATGCTTCGAAGGATGAAGGTCCTTTTCATATAACATCTGTGTTGCCTTGTTTTGTGATTCAGCAATCATAAACAAGAGGCCAACATTGGCGCCCACCTCTAGTGAACTTACTTCCACGACCACGGCAATGGCTTTGCAAGGTGATCAAGCTATGTCACCTTCGGCAATGAAGCTAGTGCTCTCAATCAGAAGAGGTTCAAGCTTTGAACCAACCAATAAGAAGCAAAAGAAGGAAGCACAAAGAAGAGTACAACATGTTGGAGTACAAGGACCCTTCATCAAGTCCAAATGGTCCCATGTGCCGATTACATTTTCTCAAGAAGACCTTCAACTTTAGGATTACCCTCACAATGATGCCATGGTCATATCATGTGTCATTAAAGGGTTCTTGGTTCATAATGTCATCGTAGACACGGGTAGTGCGGCAGACATTATCTTTGCAAAAGCCTTCAGATAGATGCAAGAGCAGGATGACAAAATACATGATACAACACACCCCATGTGTGGCTTCGGAGGAAAGCAGATAGTGGCACTTGAAAAGATAACAATGCCAATAACCTTCGGCTATGTGCACAACACCAGAACAGAGCAAGTTGTATTTGAAATTGTAGACATGGATTATCCTTACAATGCAATCATTGGGCGAGGGACGTTGAATGCTTTTGAAACAATACTTCATCCAACATACTTATGTATGAAGATACCATCAAATCAGGGCCCTATTGTTGTGCATGGGAGCCAAGAGGCTGCTAAAAGGGCCGAAGGGAATTGAACGGATTCTAGGGCTATTCATAGTATAGACGAAGCCGAAGGTCACTAGAAACACAAATACATAAAAGGTTAAGCTTCTTCGGCGGATCAACCAAAGTCTATGCTTTTGCGTGAAGACATAGCTAAATAGAAAGTGTTGTTTGGATCCCAGTTATCTGAGGAACAAGAAAAAATTTTGTTAAAGTTTTTGTTCAATAACAAGGATGTCTTTGCTTGGTCAGCTAATGATCTTTGTGGTGTCAATAGAGATGTCATCGAGCACTCTCTCAATGCAGAACCAACCATTAGACCGAGGAAGCAGAAGCTTCGAAAGATGTCAGATGACAAAGCCGAAGGTGCAAGAAACGAAGTTAAAAGACTCCTCAGTGCTAGAGTGATCAGAGAGGTGACATACCAAGAATGGCTAGCCAACACTGTGATGGTGAAAAGGCCAATGGAAAGTGGAGAATGTGCATTGATTTCACAAATCTCAATAAGGCGTGTCCGAAGGATGAATTTCCCTTGCCAAGAATAGACTCCCTCATAGATGTGGCAGCCACTTCGGAGCTTATGAGCCTGCTAAACTGTTACTCAGGTTATCACTAGATTTGGATGAAAAAAGAAGATGAGCTCAAAACAAGCTTCATAACCCCCAGTGGAACTTATTGCTATCTTCGGATGCTTGAGGGGCTCAAGAATGCTAGAGGAAGCTTCAGTAGGATGACTTCCAAGGTTCTCTGCACTCAAATTGGCAAGAATGTTTTGACATATGTTGATGATATCATAGTCAAAAGCACGAAGCAAGAAAATCACATTACTGATCTGCAAGAAATATTTGCCAATTTCAGAAAAGCTGGCCTCAAGTTAAACCCAGAAAAATGTGTTATGCAGCCAGACTGGAATTCAATTGTACAAACAACATTACAGAATACGAAGTTGTCCTTTTGGGGCTTCGAAAGCTTAGTGCCATGGGGATAAGAAGAGCAGTGCTTAAATCTGACTCTCAAGTCATCACAGGCCAGGTTGATAAAAGTAGTAAGGCAAGAGACCCGAAGCTTGAAAAATACCTTGACACAGTCCAAAGGATGGAAGCCTCCTTTGAAGGATTTTCAGTGAAAAATATCCCAAGAGGAGACAATGAACAGACAAATTTTCTAGCTAAATCAGCGGCACAGAGGCTCCCGCTTCCCCCAGAAGTATTCTTTGAAACTCTAAAAGCACCATTGGTCGAACTTATAGAAAAAGCGGTGCTTATAATTTCACCTGTGCATAGCGAAGATTGGAGAACATAAATTATATCTTTTCTTTAGGGCAACTATCCTTTGGATGATTAAGTTTACATAAAAGGATGCATGCTAGAACAAGGATTATGCTCTCCATTACTAAAATGCCTATCCAGAGCCGAAGGTCAAGAATTGATGAAGGAAATACACTCAGGGATATGTGGAGCCCAAATTAGGTCTAGGCCACTCCTTGGCGAAGTTTTTAGACAAGGATTCTATTGGCTGAAGGCTGCTTCGGATGCAGCGGATCTGGTGCAAAAATGTGAAAATTGTCAGAAGTGTGTCAGGGATCAGAAACAACCTTCATCCCTAACGAAACTGATTTGACCCACTTGACCATTGCAAAGATGGGGACTAGACTTATTGGGCTCACTCCCACCAGCCCAAGGGAATTTGAGATATGTTGTAGTAGCAATGGAGTATTTTTCAAAATGGATCGAAGCTAAACCACTAGCTACGATAACTTCATCCACAGTCCAAAAGTTTTTCTGGCAGAATATCATTTGCCGCTTCGGTGTGCCGAAGGCTATCACAGTTGACAATGGAGCACAATTCGACTCTGAAGCTTTTAAAACCTTTTGTGATCATATTGGAACGAAGATACACTTTGCATAAGTGAGACATACATAATCCAATGGTTTGGTAGAATGGGTAAGCAGAATCATCATCACAGGGATAATGAAATCAATCTTTAATCTAGCAAAGGGAAAGTGGCCAGACAAATTGGTGAAGGTAGTGTGGAATCACAACACTGTTGTTTCAAGGTCAACAGGGTTCACTCTATTTAAGCTTTTGTTCGGAGACGAAGCAATAACACTGGAAGAGGCAAAACAGGATCGATAAGGACTCTAGCTTCAATAGAGGACGAAGACACCTGCAAAGTATCAAAAGACACCACAGAAGGGGTCAGACTTCAAGCAATAGATCATGTCAATAAATACCAAGCCAAAATAGTAAAGTGGCGGGACAGGAAAGTGAGATTAAAAAATATTAAGCCAGGACATTTGGTGCTTCGAAGAATAGCCAACCCAGAAACGGTGGGAAAGCTAAAACTCAAGTGAGGGCCCTTTCTTGGTAGTATCTTCGTCAAGGCTAGGATCATACAAGTTAACAGACATGGATGGGAACGATATTCCAAGATCCTGGAATGCAAACAAACTTCGAAGTTACTATGATAGGAACGGGGGTGCCCGATCTTCCGTTAGCTGAAGGTAACTATCGATTTGGTGGAGATGTCACACAAACGATCTGACTTCCAATCAACACGACTAGAACCCCGCAATCGCAGCACCACTTCTCCTCTGGTTATCAACCGTGCACTGCGCGATTGACCTCGCCACGAGGGCTAATTCCTGCCTGAGAATCAAAGACACAAGCAAGAACAAGAAAGAACACAATCTATAATATTGCGGATGAATGATTAAGCTCACAAGTTGGGGTCTCACAAACCGATCTACGGCGACTGTTCTTGACATATCTAAACTTAAGTAAAACCCAACCTTAATGTGGCGATGGCTGCTGAATAAATAGAGTATTAGGGCGTGCGTGACCCCTGGACTCGCCCCTAATGGGCTCCGACGCGATACACGGCCCAACGGCCCAACAGACGGTGTCGCAGCACCAAAACATAATCTGAACGCTGACTTGTTTCGACGATTCCCGTTGACTCCGAATGAATTTTAGGGTGGAACCAGTTGGGTTGGTTAGATAATCTCCTTATCTTTCCAACCATATCAAGTCCGTCACAATCGGAGTCCGGATGCATCTTAGGCGTCCATTTTAGTGCAGACTGGTCCTGCAACCCGAGATGGAGTCGCAGCCGAGTCGGACTTGATCTCCTTCCTGTTGTGGCGCCCTTGCTCCTCCTCCTCAACACCTAGGCCTTTCCCAAGTCCTTGCTGGTCCTCTCCAAGGTTCCTAATCATCAAAACATCCATGGCCCCAAGCGTAAGCTCTGAAACACAATTGGCTAGGGTAGAACATACCTAGAGATTTAGCTGTCGTGCACGCGATCGTGTTATCGGTCCATTCATTGTATGTATAGAAGTGATGTCCTCATCATCCTCCTCCTCTTGAATTGGAGTCGTCCTCGACTCGATCTCATCTTTGTCACCCATATATGGTTTCAAATATGAAATATTAAAGGTGGGACTAACCCGAAAATATGGAGACAACTCAGGTGGTAATCCAGGGGGTATCTCAGAGGGAAACACATCCATGTCCTCATCATCCTCCCCCTCTTGAAGTGGAGTCGCCCTCGACTCAAGCTCATCTTCTTTTCCCAAATATGGCTTTAAATCTGAAATTTTAAATGGTCCAGCAGCACGGTTGAGCAAGCTCGCTCCAGGAATCAAATCAATCTGGTGCTCAATCCCACGAATTGGAGGAAGTCCTGGAGGTAACTCAGAGGGAAAAACATCTCGGAACTGCTGCAAAAGGTTAGTCACAGATGCAGGCAAAGTGCTAGCAATATCATCAATAGAAAAGAAAGCATCTTTGCAAACCAAGGCATAGCAACAAGCATCAGTAGCATGAGTTTCAAGAAGATCAGACTTAGTAGCAAGCATGACAGGAGCTTTCAATTTAATTTGTTGCTGAATTTCTGTCTCATTAGTTGGTTCCTTATGGGTACTTGCAGCTCTATCTTTATCAGCTTGTACAATTTCAGTAAGAGTCAAAGGTAGCAAAGTAATGTTTTTATCTTTATGCCTAAAAGTGTATGTATTACTCCTACCATGGTGACATGCATCAGTATCATATTCCCAAGGTCTACCCAACAAAAGAGAACAAGCTTCCATAGGTACTACATCGCAATCCGCATAATCAGAATACATACCAATGGAGAAATGCACTCATACCATGTGTGTTACCTTAACCTTGTCTGAATCATTTATCCACTGAATGTGGTATGGATGTGGCCATGGACGTGTGGTCAGGCCAAGCTTCTTGACCAAATCTGAACTCACCAAATTATTGCAGCTTCCACCATCAATAATAACACATGCACGCCGATTCTTGATGGAGAAGAAAGTCTGGAACAAATTATGGCATTGCTGCTTCTCTGATGATTCAGGCTGAGAACTAAGAACACGCTGCACCATGATGCTTCGAAGGTTCACCGTAGCATCAGCACCAAGCATGGCATCATCATTAGCAGCAACATCACTGGAGTCATCATCGTCACCCTCACCGTCGGAAGCACTAATGTAGCCATCATCCATAGCAATGTATGTTCGCTGACTCGGGCAATCCTTCTTCACGTGACCAATCCCATGACAGCGGTGGCAAACAATACCCAAAGAACGACCACTGGAAGGTGCTGCCGGTGCTGGTGAATTCTGTTTCTTGGTGGGTACCTGCAAAGGAAGGTTACCAACATGTGCAGCAGGTGTCGAGGGAGTATGACTCGAGGTAGGTGTGTGCGTCCGTGATGCAGAGGAGGCGCCAAAAGTAGCCCTAGGTCGATGTTGGCGTCCCTGCAATTCCTTCTCTGCAAGCATAGCAAACTAGAACAACTTGTTGATAGTGTTAAATTCTTTGTAATCTACAATGTCCTGAATGTCACGCCGCAAACTTGAATAAAAACGACAAAGAGCGTCCTCATGTCCCTCTACTATCCCACAACGCTGCAATCCCTTCTGAAGCTCAGCATAATAATCTTGAACAGATTTATCCCCTTGCTCTAAACGCATCAATTTCTTACGCAATTCTCTATGATAAGATGGGGGAACAAATCTATCGCGCATAGCTACCTTAAGATCTTCCCAAGTCGTAGGTGCTCTACCATCCCCAACTAGACCAGTCCACCAGACAATAGCAAAATCTTTAAATTCACTAGTGGCTTATCTAACTTGATGTCGTTCAGGTACAAGGTGGGCAACAAATTTCTGTTCTATCGTCATCTCCCAATCAAGATATCCCTCAGCATCATAATGACCTGAAAAAGATGGTATAGAAAATTTAATCTTAGCATAAGGGTCATCAGGAGCACGATTGTTATTACCTTGCTGGCGGTGTGGCATACCTTCTGTGTTTTGATGAAGACGGCGATGTAGGCGCAAAACTCTAGTGGCCGCTTCATCATAATTACCTTCATCATCAAACACCGCATCATCGGGAAGACGTGGACGAGGAGGTGGTGGTGGCGGTGCTTCTTGTTGCGTCTCCAACACAGCAAGTCTGTCGACGATCTGGGACAATCGTCGATCCAGCCTCTCGTAAGTCTTGCCAAGGTTCATGTCAATGAAGGCATCATGCACTGACTTGTGGACCGTCTCCTCCGTTTGCTCCTTCAGGAGCTTGTTGTTTGCCTCAAGATCTTGGCGGCTAACACATTCATTGAAGTCAGTAGGGATCCTTACTTCTTCGTCGTCGCCTGCCATCGAAACACAAAAACAGGAAACAAACGGTGACGGTTATCCCTAATAATTTCACTACAGGTTCCTCTCAGGTGGAACACAGAAACACGCTCTATTGTATCTTACCAAGCTCTTACAAGTGTCTGACGAAATACAAGCAAAGGATGGTACAATCGGAGGCTGGTTCATGATACTTACCAAGAGGTAGTGAAACCGCGATTGCAAGGTCAAATCTGTATTGATCAGAATATATAGTATGTGGAGCTGTAGGACAGGCACAATATTTATGTGAATGTGGAACAAAATCGAGTGCAGATGAGCGAAGTTCAATAAATATCCAAAGCACAAGTCGCAATTGCTGGCTAAGAGATGTATCCGAGGCGTATCACAACAAGTTGGACCAAAGAACAATGGAACTAGCAGAATGGCAGTACCATAAATATTGTACTAGCGAGGCCAAAAAGGCACTAGTAGGATTCACTGGTGATTTTGTTTTTCTTTTTTGTATGATTTTTTGATATTTTTCTCAGCACAAGAAGCAACAAAATAGTCGCTACACCAAGTTTCACCTAAAACAGAGATCAGATGTGGTCTACAGAAAATGAGCAAGTTCTCTGAAAAGCGTGCAAGAGCTTTGACAATTTTTTTCTTTATTTTCTTGATTTTTTTTTGACAATTTTATCAAAACCAAATGTGATAGAACCTCCCAAGTCATTAGGCCCACCTACAGTTGTCCTTGTCCAACAAACCTCAGACAACCCTGCAGGTGCACCTGATCACTTGACGAGTTCGGTATCTGAATTCCTTACCTTTCCCAAGAGCGTTTCACCCGTCACGCAGACATTACAATACATCGGAGGTACGAAAATGCGGAAGCAGTTACAATAACTTACTTTATTGAAAAGTAAGACAGAGTTATATAGTTACAGACCAGAATAAAATATATGAGTGCTGAGTACTATTATTACATAACCTGGGAGGCAAAAACCCCTCCCAAATAAACAGTAAAAGTTTTTCTTAACGGAGGACCTTTCCTCCCGCAGCTTTAGTCTTGATTCTCTTCTTTTGGTACCACTTTGGAATAGAAGCAACAAAAGTTTGCTGCTTCCTCACCTAAAACAACATGGGACAAAGCCCTGAGTATGAAGTGTACTTTCGCAAGACTTACCCGTCAAAGGAAAAGACTCTCAAGGATATGCTGGCTTTAAGGGAGTCAAGGTAAGGCTTATCAATAATCAATGACTCTGTTTGTAGAAATGCTTACTAATATTGGATCCTTAAAAATCCAGTTTTACTTGTCAGTTTAGGTAAAGTTACCTGTATCTAGAGTTCTTTCTACCCTAGTTCAATCACTTGACCTATACTAGCCAATTTCTTATCAACCCTTCTTATTCACTGGAATGCTACGTGTAAGTCAGTGACCAAGTCTTCATGTCCGCGAAGTTACGACGATCCGAATCGATTATACTCAGCTGAGGATCTCCAATCACACGACATATGTAGCACTTAACCCTTGCATATGTCAACTCGCCACCGGGGTTCTTAAGACCAGATCAGGTTCACGCCAACCGAGAGCACAGATACACCACCGTCCAGCCTCTTACCACGGAGGGTACACGCTACTCTCGCCATCTCTCCACTACCATCTTTCCTCTCTTCACAATTCCCAGTCCACGATGGTGAACGGCGGGGAGCCGAGTTCCGGCGAGCGCATACCAGTCGAATTATTCAATGACCAGTGCTCTTCTTCGGTCTAAACCTAATTCCAGCCTTAATGAGTGTTTCCCCTCAACTAATTTCATCAATGGGGCTTTAACATGGTCTGTCCACGGTGACAGCGGGTAAGACGGACAGTCAACCGCATTCCCGGCGATCTAAGATAGCTTAGCTCAATCGAGTTGGTCGGGGAGTATCAGGGGCACACAATAACACTAAAACGGGAGGGCAGAGGGTATGAGCGGACCTGAGACACGCTGGCCACGGCGAGGTCAAACTGCTCGGTGTTCTTGAGTGATTTGGGGGAAATTCTAAATTGGGGAGTTCTAGTGGATGATTTGAGGCACGGGTTGCTTCACTGGTTGCACAACTACATAGCGGAGCAGACGAGAGCGGTAATTTATAGGCTCTGGGGGCGGTGGCGTCCAATTTCACAAAGATGTGCTGGCGGCCGGAGGGGAAGAAGGTTACTAGCGCGCAATCTTAGTGGCTTTCACCGTGGCAAGCTCCCCGGCAATGAACGGACGACTAATGCGAGTCACGGCGATGCGGTGAATGTGCCAAGGCATGTGGCGCAAGGCCGTGGAGCGGTTGTCTCCGGCGAACTCATCCGAATCAGCCGTGGTCTGCTCGGGTACGGTTTTCGGAGTAAAATAATGGCCGGAGTGTTTCCACGACGTGATATTTACTGACCCCCGGTGCTATCCAACTGATCTGAGCGTGAATCACGACGGCGATAGCACGAATCTACGCGCGGCTCGTCGGCGGCGAGGGGGCTGAACTTGGGATTCTATCCGGTTACTGTACCATCGGATTGTTCTTCAGTTAGCCTGACAGACCAAGTTTGGCATCGTTCTCCTGATTTTTCATGGCAACTTGTGGATCGGCCAGTAGCAAAGTTGTTGTCTAATGATCCAGCTACAACCTTGCTATAGCAACCACAACCAAACTCTCACTAGATCATGGTTGAATTCTAGTCCAAAGATGGCTCAATCACACTGTCAATCTGATTTCAGACCTAAGACAGTCTGACAGCCCATCTTTGGGTTCAATTTTCTCAAAACTTTTCATAGTACCAGGACTTGATCTCTATAGCAAAATTGTTCCCCTTTTATAGCTCTATAAACTTGATGTGGTGACCTAGGGCAAAAACTTTATAATTTGGAAGATATAGGGCCCCAAAGTTGAGCCAATTCCACTGAATTTCAGACTTAACTCAATAGAGCTCAAATGTGGCTTTTTGCAAATAGGTCCAAATCTCAGGGTTTAGGATGCAAATCCACATACTTGTGAACCTCATGAGTTAAGATGCCCTAATTTCATGGTTTTTGCACTTTAGTCCAAAAGTGCACTAGTTTTGCACCTAGCCCCCTAGGGTTTTAGTCTAGGGCTTTCCAGGGTTCTATTTAGGGTTTTTGATACTTCTAGGGTTTGGATGCCATTTGAGTCTATTAATGGTGACATTTTATGACTATTTCAATTGAGTTTTGAAGTTTTCTCTTATTAGGCTTTGTTTATTCTTTTAAGCCCAATCTAGGGTTAAGCACTATACCCAAGGGTTTCACTTATAACATGTCACATCAGTACAACTTGTTTGAACTTTTGGCCTAGTGAATGCATTCTAGGTGTGACAAACACATGATATGCCAATGCTTATGATGTTATGCTCAAGTTTTAGTGGCAGTAACACTAGGGGTGTTACATCCTTCCCCCCCATGAAAGAATCTCGTCCCGAGATTAAAAGTCCTAGGGCAAGTAATGGAAAAGGAAACACAACATATCTTTATTTCCTTATTTTTAGTACAAGGCAGGGGTGGTTTGGGGTTCATTCCTCTATTACAACAAATGTATACATCTTGCAATTTATACGAAGCTAAAAAGTCTGGGAAATTCTTATCTAAAAAGTCTTGAGTTTCCCAAGTAGCTTCATCTTCCGTGTGTTGGTTCCACTGTATCTTGTAAAACTTGAGAGTTTTTCTTCGTGTAATCCTGTCCTTTTGATCCAAGACTTGGATAGGATGTTCTGAATATGTCAAGTCTGGTTCTAAGGCAGCATACGTTACTTTAATGGTTCGATCGAAATTCGAAGACATTTCTTCAATTGAGACACGTGGAACACATTATGCACAACAGACAATGTTTTGGGTAACTGAAGTCGGTATGCTACTGGTCCACATTGTTCAAGAACAGGAAAAGGACCAGTATACCGGGGTGCAAGCTTCCCTTTTACCCCGAAACGTGATACACCCTTCATTGGTGAAACTTTCAGGTAGACATAATCTCCAACTAGAAAGTACAAGGGTATCCGACGTTTGTCTGCGTAACTTTTCTGTCGAGCTTGGGCTTCTTTTAGATTATGAATTATTCTTCGAACCTTTTCTTCTGTTTCCTTTACCATATCAGGCCTGAAGAAACATCTTTCACCTGGTTCAGACCAGTTTAACGGAGTACGACACCGTCGTCCATACAAGGCTTCAAAGGGTGCCATTTTGATGCTCTCTTGATAGCTATTATTGTATGAGAACTCCACTAATGGTAAACAATCATCCCATTTCTGTGGGAATTCTAGAACACATGCTCGCAACATATCTTCAAGTATCTAATTTACCCTCTCAGTCTGCCCACTGGTTTGAGGATGGTAGGCCGAACTGTGAAGCAACTTGGTACCCAGGGATTTATGAAGTGCTTCCCAAAACTTGGCTACAAATTGTGGTCCATGATCCGACACTATAGTCTTTGGAACCCCATGCAGACTAAGAATAGCAGCAATGTATAATTGGGCATAAACAGTAACCGGGTGATCTGTCTTATCTGGCAGAAAATGGGCTATTTTGTTAAGTCGATCAACTATAACCCAAATAGAATCATACCCTTTTACTGTCCTGGGCAATCCCACAATAAAGTCCATGCTTATATCCTCCCATTTCCATGTTGGTATAGGTAGAGATTGTAATGGACCAGCAGCTTTCATGTGTATGGCCTTGACACGTCTACAAGTGTCACATCTTGCCACATAGCGTGTGATTTCAATCTTCATCTTTGTCCACCAATAATGTTGTTTTAGATCATGATACATCTTAGTGCTTCCGAGATGAATAGAATAGCGACTAAGATGTGCTTCATATAGAATTTGCTGGCAGATCTCGTCATTCTTAGGCACAACTGTGCGGTTGTTAAACCATACAACACCTTGATTATCTCTTCTGAAGCAGTTGGCTTTACCGGCCTTCATTTTCTCATGAATGTGTTTCATTCCCTCATCATTTCTTTGTGCGGCAATTATTCTTTGCAGGATGACTGACTCAAGCTTCAAGTGATTTGAAGTTCCATGCTGAATCATTCCCAGGTTTAGCTTTTCCATTTCTTGGCATAACGTAATGTCAGAAGTCTTCATGGTAAGACAATGACAGAAAGCCTTACGACTTAACGCATCTGCCACTACATTAGCTTTACTTGGGTGATAGTGAATCTCTAATTCATAATCCTTTATCAGCTCGAGCCATCTTCTTTGTCTCATATTAAGCTCTGACTGGGTAAAGGTGTACTTCAAACTTTTATGATCTGTATAAATATGCCAGACATTCCCCAGCAGATAATGATGCCATATTTTTAGGTCATGAACCACCGCAGCTAACTCCAGGTCATGAGTTGGATAATATTCCTCATGCCGACACAACTGCCTTGAAGCATAAGCTATCACTCAGCCCTCTTGCATTAGAACACAGCCGAGACCACTGCCTGATGCGTCACAATACACATCAAAGGGCTTTTCAATGTCCAGTTGAGCCAATACCGGAGCAGTGGTCAATAATACTTTCAGCTGCTCAAAGGATTCATTACATTTCGAAGACCAATTAAATTTGGTATCATTCTTCAATAAACTTGTGATTGGTTTCACAAGCTTGGAAAAATCTGGAATGAATCGGCAGTAATAACTAGCTAGTCCAAGGAAACTCCGGACTTGATGTACCGTAGTTGGTGGTTTCCACTCCAAAATATCCTCGACCTTGCTGGGATCCACCGCAATCCCCTTGGCAGATAATACATGTCCCAGAAATTGGATCTCCTCCAGCCAGAACGCGCACTTACTGAACTTAGCATATAATTGGTGTTCCCTTAAGCGCGTTAATACGATCCGCAAATGCTGAGCATGCTCCTCTTCATTCTTAGAATATATCAAGATATCATCAATGAATACCACCACAAATTTATCCAACTCGGGCATAAATACCGAGTTCATAAGATATGTGAAGTGGGTAGGAGCATTTGTTAGTCCAAAAGACATAACCAAATATTCAAATAATCCATACCGCGTAGTGAATGCGGTCTTGGGTATATCTTCGGGTCGGATACGGATCTGATGATAACCCGACCTGAGGTCAATCTTGGAAAATACCCGGGCTCCGGTAAGTTGATCAAATAGGATGTCAATTCGGGGAAGAGGGTACTTATTCTTGATGGTGACCTCATTAAGGGGTCTATAATCCACGCACATCCATAGTGTTTGGTCCTTCTTCTTGACAAAGATGGATGGACAACCCCAAGGTGATGAACTTGGTCGGATGAATCCTTTTTCTAGTAGATCTTGTAATTGGGTCTTGAGTTCTGCCAATTCATTCAGAGGCATTCAGTACGACCTTCTAGAAATAGGAGCTGTACCGGGCTTCAACTCAATCACAAATTCTACATCTCTTTCTGGAGGCAATCCAGGCAGATCTTCCGGGAAGACATCCGGGAATTCACATACTACCAGAATATCTTGGATCTCTGGTATGATGGCTTCATATACTCTGCCACATGGTTTAGCTAGAATAGCTACGAGGATGGACAAGAGAACCTCTTCTTGGCCATAACTCAACCTGATGGTTCTCAGATCAGTGTTGAGGATTGCTTTATGCTGGGCTAACCAATTCATGCCCAAAATTACATCTATATCTTGGCCTTTTAGAACAATCATGTTTGTAGGAAAGTCCCGTTCAGCCAATGTTACGGGCACATGGTAAGCCACTTCTTTAGTAAATATTTGTCCCCCAGGCGAATGAATTATAAACCCTTCCCTTGATTCATTGTATGGAATGCAATGTTGCTCCACAAACTTCTTGCTTATGAATGTATGTGAAGCGCCAGAATAAAAAAGAATAACTGCAGGGTGATTGGCCACGAGAAACGTACCCATCATAACTGGTTCGCCTTCCAGTGTCGTGGCCACTTGAGTATAATAAATCCGCCCAGTTTTCCTCATATTTTTGCCCGCAGTATTATTTGCCGCATTTCCCTTGCCTTGAGCGGAACTCCCTGAACTCTGCTGATTATTTGATCTGTTCTGCTTCAGGTACGAACAGTCCTTGATAAAATGTCCAGACTTTCCACAATTAAAGCAGCCTGTTAAAGGGCTTGGGAGGGCGGGGAAATGAGTACCAGGGGCACCCGGCTGATTTGTTGAGGTGGGGGCAGTGGCAGGACGGATAAAAACCGGTTGTTTGATGGGGTAGGAGGGTGGATGTGGCAAAGAACGATTCTGGTTAAAAGGTCGGATTACCAACCTTTGTCTTTTCTCAGGCCCCTGATTGGGCCTATCGCCTCCATAGCCCTTCAATTTTCCTGGGCCTGCATATTTGGCTTCAACTGCCAACGCCATGCTGACAGCCCTTCCGTAAGAAAGATCAATGCAGGTGGCCATCTTTCGTTGCATTCGATCATTAAGGCCTCTCATGAAGCAATTTATCTTCTTTAGATCAGTATTGACCTGATCGATGGCATATTGGGACAAGTGGTTGAATTTGTTGAGATACTGAGTGACAGTATCCCCACCTTGTTTGAGCTTCATAAATTCCTCCTGCTTCATATGGAGCACCCCTTCAGGAATATAGTGCTCCTGGAAAGCCAGTTTGAACTCGTCCCATGTAATTTGATGGCCGGCCGGCTGAACGGCTACATAATTTCCCCACCATGTGCTGGTAGAGCCTCGCAACTGTTGTGCCGCAAACAAGGGTTTTTGAGTCTCCATGCATCGGAGAAGCCCGAACTTTTGTTCGATAACTCGGATCCACTCATCTACTTCCAGAGGATCTTCTGCCTTGACAAATAATGGGGGACGTGTTTCTGAGAAATCCAAATATGAAGTTTCGCGGGGTCCTTGCGGATACGCTCGCCCGCCTTGATGTTGCATTTGTTGTCCCGCCATTTCCCGCAGAAAGCGGGTGTTGTCGGCTGTGGCATTAACTAAGGCAGCGATGGCCTCAGCTAATGTAGGAGGTACTGGGGGTGGATTAGGAGTTGCTTCCCTCCCACGGGAGGTTCCTGCACCATCCTATGCACGAGTCTTGGATGGCATCTGAGGCAAAGAACATTTGGAAAAATATAATATGCCTAAGCAAACCATCCATTTTACATTACTTAAAAGGGTAATGATACAGACTCGAATTACAACAGGATTACTGTTGGGACCATGCTTCGTCGCCGAAGGTCCTACAAGAAGAAACAACTTCGGCTGAAGCTGTCTGTACGTGATGCCGAAGGGTGCCGTTCATGAGGCTTCGAAATTACAAACCGACTTAAAGATAGAATGACCTTTTAGTCCATAAGAGTTTGAGTCGTTGTTGTAAACTTTTATGAGGGGTATGATTGTAATTGCTCACAGGCTGTGTCCTGTGCCTATAAATAGTGAACAGTATTCCTTTACTGTTCACGGATTCCTGTAATTGCAATCACATCACTCGGAAATTATTCTTTGTCAAGGCAGAGGTATAAATGTATCTAAACATTATATTTGAATACATCAAGCTTATATAATGTGTAAATGATGTTGTTTACTTCTAATTTACTTGTCTTTAATGCTTTATGTCTCGTGTTATTTTATATTATCTCTGAGAGTTCAATTACGAAGATACAACCTTCGTAATTGTGTCATTATAACCTTCGTCCGAAGTTCATTAAATCCTTGGGGAAATAATGCTTCAGCGGACGAAGAACATTAATATTTAACATTTTATGTTGCCTTGTTCTTAATTCATAGCATTTGAGAACAAGTCCCCAACATTGGCGCCCACCTCCGGTGAACTCACTTCCACTTTTCTGAGCTGATGGCTTCGTTCAACATTCAAGCTGGAGCTGCTTCGGCTCCGAAGCTGGTACTCCCGATAACAGGCGGTTCATGCTCAGAGCCAGCCAACAAGAAGCAGAAGAAGGAGGCACAGAGAAGGGTACAGCACGTCGGGGTGCAAGGACCCTTCATCAAGTCAAGATGGTCTCACATTCCTATTACCTTCTCCCAAGAGGATCTTCAACTCAAGGATTACCCACACAACGATGCTATGGTTATCTCTTGTGTTATCAAAGGATTTCTGGTTCACAATGTTTTGGTTGATACAGGCAGTGCAGCTGATATCATATTTGCTAAGGCCTTCAGACAAATGCAAGAGACCGAAGATAAAATTCTTGATGCCACACATCCCCTTTGCGGCTTCGGAGGAAGGCAGATTGTAGCACTCGGCAAAATCTCAATGCCAGTAACCTTCGAATTTATCAACAACACGAGGACTGAACAAGTTGTGTTTGATATTGTTGACATGAAATAACCTTACAATGCAATCATTGGTCGTGGTACTCTCAATGCCTTTGAAGCAATTCTTCATCCAACTTATCTTTGCATGAAGATACCTTCGGACCAAGGGCCCATTGCTATTCATGGAAGTCAGGAAGCCGCCAGAAGGACCGAAGGAAATTGGACAGACTCAAAAGCAATCCATAATATAGATGGAACTGAAGCTTGTGAGAAATACAAGTTCATAAGGGAAAAGGCTGCTTCGACTGATCAGCCGAAGCCCATGCTCTTATGTGAGGATATAGCAGAGCAGAAGGTGCTATTGGGATCTCAATTGTCCGAAGAGCAGGAGAAAACCTTGATAAGGTTTTTGTTCAACAATAAAGATGTTTTTGCTTGGTCAGCTAATGATCTTTGTGGAGTTAACAGGGATGTTATTGAGCACTCGCTCAATGTTGATCCATCCTTCAGATCCAGAAAGCAGAGGCTTCGGAAGATGTCTGATGACAAGGCCGAAGGTGCTCGGAATGAAGTGAAAAGACTCCTCAGGGCCGGAGTTATTAGAGAGGTAAAATACCCAGAATAGTTGGCTAACACTGTTATGGTGAAGAAGGCCAATGGTAAATGGAGAATGTGTATCGATTTTACTGATCTCAATAAGGCCTGTCCGAAGGACGAGTTTCCATTGCCAAGGATAGATTCCTTAGTCGATGCAGCAGCTTCATCAGAGCTTATGAGTCTGCTGGATTGCTATTCAGGCTATCATCAAATCTGGATGATGAAGGAGGATGAACCGAAAACCAGCTTCATAACCCCTAGTGGGACATATTGTTACCTTCGGATGCCTGAGGGGCTCAAGAATGCCGGAGGAAGTTTCAGTAGAATGACAACGAAGGTCCTCCATTCTCAGATAGGCAGGAATGTGCTAACTTATGTTGATGATATCATTGTAAAAAGCACGAAGCAAGATAACCACATTGCTGATTTACAGGAGACCTTCGCTAATTTTAGACAGGCTGGTCTAAAGCTGAATCCAGAAAAATGTGTCTTCGGAGTAAAGAAGGGGAAATTTCTTGGTTGCCTAGTTTCAACAAAGGGAATTGAGGCTAACCCAAGCAAAATCGAAGCTATACTTCGAATGGAACCACCAAGTACAAAAAAGGGGGCTCAAAGATTGACAGGAAGGCTGGCATCTCTCAACAGATTCATATCCAGATCAGCAGAGAGAAACTTACCATTCTTCGAAGTGCTGAAGTCAGCCGAAGTCTTTCAATGGGGACCAATCCAGCAGAAAGCCTTCGAAGAACTGAAGCAATATTTGATAGATCTAACAACATTAACTCCACCAACGCCAGGGGCTCCTCTGTTATTATATGTGGCAGCTTCGCACTCAGCGGTAAGTGCAGCACTTGTCCAGGAGAAGCTTGAAGGCCAAGTTAAGAGGCATGCCCCAATATATTTTGTATCCGAGGTTCTTAGTTTATCAAAGAAAAATTATACAGAATTGGAGAATGTATTGTATGCTGTTTTGATGGCCTCCAGGAAGCTTCGGCATTATTTTCAAGCTTACAACATAATTGTTCCTTCTTCGCAACCTCTGAAGGATATCATGAGAAACCGAGAAGCTACTGGAAGGATTGGAAAATGGGCTGCAGAGCTCAATGAATTTTGTATTGATTATGTCCATAGATCTTTGATTCAGTCCCAAGCGTTGGCAGACTTCATTGCTGACTGGACGCCAGGGGCTCAGGAGGAAGAAACGAATAAAGATGCCGAAGCATGGACAGTGTTTTGTGATGGGTCTTGGGGAACCTTCGGAGCAGGAGCGGCTGCTGTGTTGGTTTCACCATCCAAAGTTAAAACTTGTTATGCGGCAAGACTTGATTTTAGTTGCACAAATAATATCGCTGAGTATGAAGCTCTGCTCTTGGGTCTTCGGAAGCTAAAGGCAATGGGAATCAGAAGGGCAATTCTTAAAACTAATTCTCAAGTTATTTCTGGTCATGTTGACAAGAGCTATAAAGCAAGAGACCCGAAGCTTGAAAAATATCTAGATACAGTCCGAAGAATTGAGGCTTCCTTCGAAGGTTTCTCTGTCAAAAATATTCCTCGTGGAGAAAATGAATATGCTGATCTATTGGCCAAGTCAGCAGCCCAGGGGCTGCCTATACCTTCGGAAGTATTTTTCGAAACAATAAAAGCACCTTCGGTCGAGCTTCTTGAAAGAGCAATCCTTAACATATCCCCTGTTTATAGCGAAGATTGGAGAACTGAGATCATCTCTTTCCTTCAGGGTAATTTTCTTTCAGACGATGAAGCTTATAACAGGAGAATAGAAGCAAGAGCTCGACCATATGTCATAATAGAAGGGGAGTTATACAAGCGTGGGGTCTGTTCCCCATTGCTCAAGTGTTTATCCAGATCCGAAGGTATAGAATTAATGAAGTAAATACATGCAGGCCTGTGTGGATCTCACATTGGATCTAGGCCCTTGCTTGGGAAAGTTTTTCGCCAAGGATTTTATTGGCCAAAGGCAGCTTCGGATGCAGCGGATCTGGTCAAAAAGTGCGAAGGTTGTCAGAAATGTGCAAAAGATAAAAAACAACCTTTGTCTTTAACCCAATTAATACAACCCACTTGGCCATTGCAAAGGTGGGGCCTCGATTTACTAGGCCCATTACCACCAGCACAGGGGAACCTAAGATATGTAGTAGTGGCAGTGGAATATTTTTCCAAGTGGATTGAGGCAAAGCCCTTAGCCGCAATAACTTCATTTACTATTCAAAAGTTTTTCTGGCAAAACATTGTTTGTCGCTTCGGAGTGCCGAAGGCTATTACTGTGGATAATGGGACACAGTTTGATTCTGAAGCCTTCAGAGGATTTTGTGATCAAATTGGCACGAAGATCCATTTTGCATCAGTCCGACACCCAGAGTCAAATGGACTTGTCGAAAGAGCTAATGGGATCATAATGACAGGCATAATGAAGTCAATCTTCAATCACCCCAGGGGAAAGTGGCCAGACGAGTTAATCAAAGTGGTGTGGAGCCATAACACAACCATGTCAAGGTCAACAGGCTTTACGCCCTTTAAACTATTGTTCGGTGACGAAGCAATAACCCCAGAAGAGGCCAAAGCAGGATCAATAAGGACAGTAGCTTCGGCAGAAGGCGAAGACGAAGCTGATTGCTTTGTAGAAAAAGATGCTATTGAAGGGATCAGACTTCAAGCTGTGGAAAACATCAACAAATATCAAGCTGAAACAATAAAATGGCGTGACAGAAAGGTCAAGCTGAAGAACATTGAACCAGGACACTTGGTACTTCGAAGAGTAGCCAACCCTGAGACAGTTGGCAAATTACAGCTGAAGTGGGAAGGCCCCTTTTTGGTAGTATCTTCGTCAAGACCCGGTTCCTACAGATTGAAGGATATGGACGGCAACGACATTCCTAGATCATGGAATGCTGATGAGCTTCGGCGATATTATGTTTAGTTCGATGTAATTTTTTATATTTTTTTGTGGCACCCTTTTCCTTTCCAAAGGGGGAGAAAGGTTTTTAATGGGGCCACAACATGTAATTTTCCTTATTTCAATTCTATGAGAGTGATATCCCCCAAAAAATGTAAATGTAAAGGCAAAGGAAAAAAGAAAAGGAAACAGGGAGAAGCTCAAAAGTCGTTCCTAAGGGAATGCAGAGCTTACAGCGAAAAATAAACGCTGATTCCGCCGAAAGTAAAAGGCGAAGAAGCTCATAAGGGAGGCTTACAGCGAAAAATAAACGCTGATTCCGCTGAAACTAAAAGGCGAAGAAGCTCCCAAGGGAGGCTTACAGCGAAAAGTCAACGCTGATACACCGAAAAGTAAACGGTGAAGCCGAAAAGTAAACAGCAAAAAGATTTGAATCATTCCTAAGGGGATGAAGGGCTGTGCTTATGGTTTTTGAACATGTGTCCCAATATTCATTTGCACAGTACATTTCATCATGTCATTTGCATTCATAAACATTCATTTAGACATATATAGAATCATCATCATACTACACAAAAAAGACAGGTGCTTCAGCAATGAGGAAAAACTTCGAAGGAATTTTTTTATGCTTCGTTGTGTACGAAAAGAAGGGAAGGTGTTTTTCGCCTTCGGCTCAAAAGAGAAGTTTCGTCCACAGCAAAGCAGATTGTATGCGGATAAAGGAGACAAAATATATTACAAGGTATGTACAAATTTACATGAGATGTTCCATAACTATATTACAAGAGTTTCTCCAGAATTTTTGCAGGAAAGTATATTGTAAGCAACTATTAAGCTTCAGGCTAAGCTTCGTCAAACTTCAGCTTTGTCATTCTTCAGCTTCGTCATCCTGCGTATATTAAACAGCAGAATAAGAAAGGTGCAAATTTCAAGGAGAAGGTAAAAGTAGCAAACATAAGCTTCTTACCGGCTTAAGATGGCTTCGAGCTTCGTCACCTGCCATTTTTCGCCCGCCACTTACCCAGATCTGGGTCATGAATCTATTTCCAATGCTTCGGGCTAGGCTTGGGATATCTATCAGATCTGATACTGACAAGCTGAAGTTCGGTCTATTCACAATATTTCCATGTGTGCAGCTAGCCTTCAGAAAAGCAGTAGCTGTGCCCCGAGAAGCTACCAGGGCGCAGAAGTCGGCGTGCCCACCAATAACTTCGTCAAGGGCATCAACCTCGCCTTCAATATATTCTAATGTGCTGGGCAGATTTTCAGCTGAAGGTGTAAATTTTGCAGAGCTGGCTCCGACAGAATGAAACACATCCTTCAGCCGCTGCACGCATCGGCTGCCGAAGCTTAAGCATTTCTCTTGAAGATCTTTAAAGGATTTCTGCAAATTTGAATTTTTATCCACCTCAGTTTTCAGCCTTGCTTCAAGATATTTCTTTTCTTGCTCAAATTTTTCTGACTGTTGGAGCAATTCATTCTTTAAGTTGCTATTCTCAGTTTGGACTTCAGCCAAAGAACCCTCCATGGTCTGAATAACAAAATCTTTCTTCTCTAATGCACCTTCGTGCTCTTTAACCATGATTTCAAGGTCTTGGATGGTGAAGTCTTTCTTTTTCAGATTAGCTTCGTAATTTTCAACTTTTTCAGCTAAATCTTGGATGACGGCCTTGTTCTTCTCTTCTTCGAGATCTTGTTGCATTTTTAGAACCTTACTTAATAATATGCTCTGTCGAAACGATCTTCGTTAGAAAATGACCTAAAAGATAATAATAATAGTAATAAAATAACAAAAATATTTGTTACCTTGAAGTTAGCATAAAGCAAGCTTCCGGTGATATGGTGTCGTTGGTAGCGGCAGAGGTCCGCTTCTAGCTTCGGCAAGCCAATGTTTTTGCAGAGAGTTCTAACAATTTTAGCTTCGCTGCGGTTTCGAAGGCACCTCAACTTTCCTTCGTTAACCCCACCGAACAGTGTAGCCCCTGGCTTATATCCGCAGGCTATGGCACATTTTTTAAGCTCTGCTTTTTCAGCGTCTGTCACTCCTTGCCCAAGTAAATCTTGAAATTCAAAATCTTCTTCCTCCAAAATGTCTTCAGCTTGCTCTTTCCCCTTTTCAGTAGCTGTGCTCGCCGCGGCCACAACAGATTCTTCCTCAGTCATTTTTAAGAGTATGTTATCAATAACTTCAAGCGTTTCTTCCAGGTTCGGATCTTCTGTGGCCCCGGTTTCAGCCCCGGCAGCTTCGGCTGCGCCAGTTTCAGCTTCGAAGGTTTCCGCTCTAGTGGCTTCGGCTGTGGCGCCTTTAGCTTCGGCAGTCTGGTCAATAGCAATTCTTGATGTCGGTGTCAGTGACGGTGTCCCATGAATTACATCTGCTATTTGAATAATCCTTCGTTTTTTCGGCAGTGCAGGACCTTCTTCTGCCGAAGCTGTCTTGTCCTTCTGAAAAAACTTCGTCAGTTCCAGCGCCAGCGGACTTAGCTTGACAAGCAAGGGTTCAGTCATTACCTTCATAATCTCTTCTACTTCAACAGCAGAAGGCGTTGCAGGGGTACCTTCTTCTCGAACCAACGTTTTTGGTTCTGGAGATGCAGTTTTCCTCTTCCTTGCAGTGGCCACCTTCGGTTCAGGGTTCAACTCTTCAGGGCTAAGTTTTTCAGAATCTTCCCTTTTCTTTTTCGCTACCTTGGTGACCTCTTCGTCAGCAGCGCTGGCAATTCTTTTTCGCTTCAGGCCTCCAGCATCTCCGCCCAGTCGACCATAATCAGCATATTCAAATCCTATAGCATCAAGCACCCTGTTCAGCCTTCGCTTCGGCCGAGTGCCGAAGGCTGCTGTCATCAGGTGGTCCTCTTTTTTGGAGTAATTTCCAAGAATTTCATTACTCATTACTTCAATTGTATCGAGCCATTCTTGGCAGGGTGCTTTAAAATATTTCTTAAACTTATAATAATAGGGTAGTCGAACAAGCTCCTCCTCTTTCTTTTCTCCTTTAAGCTTCGGCATAGTCCACTCCTTTATAGTTGGAAATACTCTAAAGGCCAGAAATTCCTGCACTAAATCCCTAGTGCCAATGTGTTCTGCAATAATTTTGAATTCAGCCAGTGCGGTCCAAGTTGGACCTTCTGCTGCCATATTGCATCGGGGTCTGGTTTCCCCGAAGATCAGTTCAAGAGGGCTCTGTACCAGCTTCTCTTTGTCATCATCAACTTTGACATAAAACCATTCTGACTTCCAGCCTGCCGGCCATTTGCTTCGGTAGCTAATCACAGGAAATTTTGTGGTTTTCCGATAAGCAAAATTATAACAACCAAAATTTTCATGCAACCCATCCTTTCTGGCCTTAGTCTGGTAATGCAGCTCATGTACTCGACAGAAGCTGTCGGCAAACGGCTCTACCGCCTGGCTTCGGAGAGCCCAGATATAAACGCTAAGCCTGACAATGGCGTTAGGAGTCAGCTGGTGAAAATAGATCCCAAACTTTTGCAGCACATCAGAAATCATTCTATTTAAAGGAAATCTCAACCCAGCTTTTAGAAAACTCTTGAAAATAACTATTTCATCCTTTTCTGGCTTTGGGGTAGTTTCTTCTCCCCCGAAGCGAATCAGCTTCTTCTCATCTTCACTGAAGTAGCCCGACTTCACCATTTTGGAAAAATCAGCCTCGGAGATAGTCGACTTTCCGAAGTCCAAATGGCTAGGCTTGCTCGGTACTGCGATATGGTAATCACCGTCAGAATCAGCTTCATCAATATCTCCTTGTTCCGCTTCGGCAGCAGCTTGTTCTGTTTCAGCATCTGTTTCGGCAGTGGGGATTCTTTCCGAGGTCACCAATCCGGATCGCTGCATTGCTTCGGAGATAGGAACAGTCTCCGCACCTTCGGCTTCGTCACCCTCACGCTCAACTCTAGCAGTAGAGCGCACCCTAGCCATTTAATTTTGAATTTCTTGAAAGATTTCTTGGGAATTAAATAACCTTTTCTCCCGAAGCTTTTCTTCTGACGAAGTAGGCACTAAACTGGAGCTTCGTCTGAATGCGAGAGTCAAGCTTCGGCTATGGTTAAAATTTTTGGTAGCAAAACAGTGTAATAGCAATGAATGCTGTGGTAACTTCACACCTACCTGTCTGTTTATATAGTGTTGCAGGTAAGAAGGTGAATCGTCAGGATTTTTACACCAGGCAAACAGCTGCTCGCACCCGCTGCGCGGTGGGCCGCAAAGACCAAAATAGTGAACCTGCATGGTGGGACCGCTACGCGCTCGGAAACTGTATCGTTTCTCGACAACGAGCTCAGGGAAGGTGTTTTTAGGACCTTCGGCTTCCTGAAGCCTAAGAGACTTTTTTTCACGGATCAAGCTCATTACGAAAAACGATCTAGCACCGCAAAGGGGCTACTGTTGGGACCATGCTTCGTCGCCGAAGGTCCTGCAGGAAGAAACAGCTTCGGCTGAAGCTGTCTGTACGTGATGCCGAAGGGTGTCGTTCATGAGGCTTCGGAATTACAAACCGACTTAAAGATAGAATGACCTTTTAGTCCATAAGAGTTTGAGTCGTTGTTGTAAACTTTTATGAGGGGTATGATTGTAATTGCTCACAGGCTGTGTCCTGTGCCTATAAATAGTGAACAATATTCCTTTACTGTTCACGGATTCCTGTAATTGCAATCACATCACTCGGAAATTATTCTTTGTCAAGGCAGAGGTATAAATGTATCTAAACATTATATTTGAATGCATCAAGCTTATATAATGTGTAAATGATGTTGTTTACTTCTAATTTACTTGTCTTTAATGCTTTATGTCTCGTGTTATTTTATATTATCTCTGAGAGTTCAATTACGAAGATACAACCTTCGTAATTGTGTCATTATAACTTTCGTCCGAAGTTCATTAAATCCTTGGGGAAATAATGCTTCAGCGGACGAAGAACATTAATATTTAACATTTTATGTTGCCTTGTTCTTAATTCATAGCATTTGAGAACAAGTCCCCAACAATTACATTACCTATTATTATTACTACTTCTATACTACTCTACTCTAGCTTCTTATCACTTTTGGTAGCCTCGCTTTCAGGTGTAGCAGACCATCCGTCGACCAAATTCATTGAAGGAGGGGGCCTGAAAAGGTCCAGTTCCCCACCAAGGGCTTCACCCGCTGCTCCAGATGGTTCGGCTCCCATCCCGACAGGATCCGCAGGTACGTTAGGGTGCAGTTGTGAATACAATACATGAACTTCCTCATGTAGTGTATTACAGTAAACCTGCAAGTTGTCCACGGCTATGCTAAGCTCCACGCGGGCTTGAGCTTTGGCTTCCTTGGCCCAAGCAAGTGAACAAGAGTTAACAGTCCAATCGAGCGCTAGATCTCGTTCAACAAGTTGGTCTTGCAGGTGGCGGATGTCAGTCCTTAATTCATTTATTCTCTCACCATCCTCGACCCATATATTGTTCCTATGACGGAGCTCTGATCGAAGCTGTTCAACTTGAGCTTCCAGATCCCCGATTGGATCATTGCTACCACTACTACTGTCTTCATGCCTTGGAGCTAGTTGATGGTGGGGTACGCCAATGGGTCCGATAGACTTGCGCGTGGTTTTTCTTGTGCGCGGTGGCATATCTCCATGAGGGGGAAAATCTTATTAGCATAGTTTTTAGCATGATGCATGTATAATTACAGAATCAACCTTAGTTGATTCACACCTTTTATACATTGCACTCTACTATCTGGTCTTTAAAATAAGTACCTCAGAAAGTGATTGGACAAGAAGGAAAGAAATTTTCTAGATAAGACTTTGAAAATTCTTTTTGAAAATGTCTCATAATATCTGCAGAGATGGGCTTCGCTCCGATACCAGCTGTGACAGAACCTCCCAAGTCATTAGGCCCACCTATAGTTGTCCTTGTCCAACGGACCTCAGACAACCCTGCAGGTGCACCTGATCACTTGACGAGTTCGATATCTGAATTCCTTACCTTTCCCAAGAGCGTTTCACCCGTCACGCAGACATTACAATACATCGGAGGTACGAAAATGCGAAAGCAGTTACAATAACTTACTTTATTGAAAAGTAAGACAGAGTTATATAGTTACAGACCAGAACAAAATATATGAGTGCTGAGTACTATTATTACATAACCTGGGAGGCAAAAACCCCTCCCAAATAAACAGTAAAAGTTTTTCTTAACGGAGGACCTTTCCTCCCGCAGCTTTAGTCTTGATTCTCTTCTTTTGGTACCACCTTGGAACAGAAGCAACAAAAGTTTGCTGCTTCCTCACCTTAAACAACATGGGACAAAGCCCTGAGTATGAAGTGTACTTTCGCAAGACTTACCCGTCAAAGGAAAAGACTCTCAAGGATATGCTGGCTTTAAGGGAGTCAAGGTAAGGCTTATCAATAATCAATGACTCTGTTTGCAGGAATGCTTACTAATAGTGGATCCTTAAAAATCCAGTTTTACTTGTCAGTTTAGGTAAAGTTACCAGTATCTAGAGTTCTTTCTACCCTAGTTCAATAACTTGACCTATACTAGCCAATTTCTTATCAACCCTTCTTATTCACTGGAATGCTACGTGTAAGTCAGTGACCAAGTCTTCATGTCCGTGAAGTTACGACGATCCGAATCGATTATACTCAGCTGAGGATCTCCAATCACATGACATATGTAGCACTTAACCCTGGCATATGTCAACTCGCCACCGGGGTTCTTAAGACCAGATCAGGTTCATGCCAATCGAGAGCACAGATACACCACCGTCTAGCCTCTTGCCACGGAGGGTACACGCTACTCTTGCCATCTCTCCACTCCCATTGCGTGTTATCTTATTCTGGTATTAGTCTGCCCGAGGCAAAGCTTACCCATGACGAGGCATGTGACCAGTTAAAGGGTCCTCGGTCAGCAAGCCTACATCGACACGGTCCTTAATCGACTCAGACAGAGACACTACACCGAGATTCTCTTCTCGTGCAAGTCACCCTCCCGGTCTCAGCTTTATCATTTCAACCCAAAGTTTGGTACCTGGCAGAGGTACATCTTTTCCGATGTTGAACCCATCATGGACATGATGGATCCATCATCAAGTTTTGTTTTTGAAAAACATCCCACCCACTTTGCAACATCATCTTTTGTGAAAACAAAACATTTTGTTTTTCTAGAGCAGGGCTAAGCATAAGAAAAACCTTTTGTAAAAAAGGGACTTAAGGAGAAGTAATCAAATCCAAGGAAGGAAATGCAGGAATTGGTTTAGCACACAACTCCTATCACCTAATGCATCAAGCAAGTGAGAAAGATTTTAAAAGGAACAAGGAGGTGGCAAATGCACCGGGGCTTGCCTTGTGTTATAGATGAATCAGGCTCTGCTCCGCAGATATCAAAATAAAAGCAGTTGCCCGCCTGAGGTTCTTCAGGTGGTGGTGGTGAAGTCCTTGCTTCTTCGACTTCTACTTCCTCCTTGTTTTCTGAATATAGCCGAATATAATAATGAATGCTCATGTAATGCTCATGAAAATGCTAAGATAATAAAAGTTTATTATCTAAAGTCTTGAGTACAACTTTCCTTCATAGATCTCCGAGAAACTAAGGTTTTCGGAGTCAATAGTGAAGTTCATAGGGCAGAGGGCTAGGGTTTTGGGTTCTAAGTATCAAACATGGTCCAAATCATTCCAAACTTTACCCAAGACTTCTAAATATTATTTAAAGCTTACCTAAAAAGTTTGGTGAATTTTGGGATTATATATTACTCTATAAAATTCCAGAAGTATATATTTTAACTGTTTAAAATACCCCAAAATTCCCTACTGGAGCTAAAAATCATGAAACTATTTTTATTAAATATTATAGGAAATTAGAAGTCTAGAAAAATTGGTTTGATATTTTTAGCATTTTTCTATAATTTTCTAGAATTTATTTAGCTCTGACAAAAAAGGAAAAAGAAAAATACTCTACAGTGCTGGGCCGGAATTGGCCCAAGCCGGCCCAACAACAGGCAGAAGCGCGCCCGCGTGCGCCCGCGCTGTTGACTTTGCGAATAAGTCCCTGATGATTTGAATAACAGGAAAAAGGTCACATCGCTATTCCTCTGTCTCACTGACACCTTACAAAAACACCCCTGCACTTTCCTCTCTTCACAATTCCCAGTCCACGACGGTGAACGGCGGGGATCCGAGTTCCGGCGAGCGCATACCGGTCGAATTACTCAATGATCGTGCTCTTCTTCGGTCTAAACCTAGTTCCAGCCTTAATGAGTGTTTACCCTCAACTAATTTCATCAATGGGGCTTTAACATGGTCTGTCCATGGTGACAGCGGGTAAGACAGACAGTCAACCGCGTTCCCGGCGATCTAAGATAACTTAGCTCAATCGAGTTGGTCGGGGAGTATCAGGGGCACACAAGAACGCTAAAATAGGAGGGCAGAGGGTATGAGCGGACCTGAGACGCGCTGGCCACGGCGAGGTCAAACTGCTCGGTGTTCTTGAGTGATTTGGGGGAAATCCCAAATTGGGGAGTTCTAGTGGATGATTCGAGGCACGGGTTGCTTCAGTGGTTGCACAACTACATAGTGGAGTGGACGAGAGCGGTAATTTATAGGATCTGGGGGCGGTGGCGTCCAATTTCACGAAGATGTGCTGGCGGCCGAAGGGGAAGAAGTTTACTAGCGCGCAAGCTTAGTGGCTTTCACTGTGGCAAGCTCCCCGGCAATGAATGAACGGCTAATGCGAGTCACGACGATGCGGTGAATGTGCCAAGGCACGTGGCACAAGGCCGTGAAGTGGCTGTCTCTGGCGAACTCATCCGAATCAGTCGTGGTCTGCTCGGGTACGGTGGCCGGAGTGTTTCCACGGCGTGATATTTACTGACCCCCGGCGCTATCCAACTGATCTGTGCATGAATCACGGTGGCGATAGCACGAATCCGCGCGCGGCTCATCGGTGGCGAGGGGGCTGAACTTGGGATTCTATCCGGTTACTGTACCATCGGATTGTTCTTCAGTTAGCCTGACAGACCAAGTTTGGCATCGATTTTCTCCTGATTTTTCATGGCAACTTGTGGATCGGCCAGTAGCAAAGTTGTTGTCTAATGATCTAGCTACAACCTTGCTATAGCAGCCATAGCCAAACTCTCACTAGATCATGGTTGAATTCCAGTCCAAAGATGGCTCAATCACACTGTCAATCTGATTTCAGACCTAAGACAGTCTGACAGCCCATCTTTGGGTTCAATTTTCTCAAAACTTTTCATAGTACTAGGACTTGATCTCTATAGCAAAATGGTTCCCCTTTTATAGCTCTATAAACTTGATGTGGTGACCTAGGGCAAAAAATTTATAATTTGGAAGATATAGGGCCCCAAAGTTGAGCCAATTCCACTGAATTTCAGACTTAACTCAATAGAGCTCAAATGTGGCTTTTTGCAAATAGGTCCAAATCTCAGGGTTTAGGTTGCAAATCCACATACTTGTGAACCACATGAGTTAAGATGCCCTAATTTCATGGTTTTTGCACTTTAGTCCAAAAGTGCACTAATTTTGCACTTAGCCCCCTAGGGTTTTAGTCTAGGGCTTTCTAGGGTTCTATTTAGGGTTTTTGATACTTCTAGGGTTTGGATGCCATTTGAGTCTATTCATGGTGACATTTTATGACTATTTCAATTGAGTTTTGAAGTTTTCTCTTATTAGGCTTTGTTTATTCTTTTAAGCCCAATCTAGGGTTAAGCAATGTACCCAAGGGTTTCACTTATAACATGTCACATCAATACAACTTGTTTGAACTTTTTGCCTAGTGAATGCATTCTAGGTGCGACAAACACATGATATGCCAATGATTATGATGTTATGCTCAAGTTTTAGTGGCAGTAACACTAGAGGTGTTACACCAAACAGGCCGTAGGCGAGTTTGGCTGGCCTCAGAATGGTGTCAACAAGCTCCTGTAAAAATTTCAGATTTTTTGGACACCCGAGCGAAAAGTTATGCCCAATTTAAGGAAGGTACCTCAAGTTATGTTTTTGGAGGCACGACTAGAAAGCGGCGGTTAGGGCATAAATTCCCTATCTGCAATCACATCAATTAATGGGGTGGATCGACTTGTGATCTATGTAATGGTGGATGTGATAGCGGCGTATCGGGTAATGGTGGATGGGATAGCGGTAGCGAGGGTAGTTGATCTAAGACGAAGATACACCCTAAACCAGCAACACGACTCGACCACAGACACGAACTGAACAAAGCCAAACTGAAAACGAAATTGCAAAGGCTAAACAAGGGTTCTAGGACAACGGAATTTTTTTTGTATGGCAATTATCTGGAGTTATAGGATGACAAAAACTAAACTAAACTAGGGTAAGCCTGACGGTAATACATGAGTCTTTGAATACCACTTGATAGGAACAGGGGTGCCCGATCTTCCGTCAGGTGAAGGTAACTATCGATTTGGTGGAGATGCCACACAAACGATCCGGCTTCCAATCAACACGACTAGAACCCCGCAATCGCAACACCACTTCTCCTTTGGTTATCAACCGTGCGCTGCGCGATTGACCTTGCCACGAGGGCTAATTCCTGCCTGAGAATCGAAGACACAAGCAAGAACAAGAAAGAACACAATCTATAATATTGCGGATGAATGATTAAGCTCACAAGTTGGGGTCTCACAAACGTATCTACGGCGACTGTTCTTGACAGTTCTAAACTTAAGCAAAACCCAACTCTAATGTGGCGGCGGCTGCTGAATAAATAGAGTATTAGGGCGTGCATGACCCCTGGACTCGCCCCTAATGGGCTCCGACGCGATACATGGCCCAACGACCCAACAGACGGTGTCACAGAACCAAAACAGAATCTGAACGCTGACTTGTTTCGACGATTCCCGTTGACTCCGGACGAATTTTAGGATGGAACCAGTTGGGTTGGTTAGATAATCTCCTTATATTTCCAACCATATCAAGTCCGTCGCAATCGGAGTCCGGATGCATCTTGGGCATCCATTTTAGTGTAGACTGGTCCTGGAACCCGAGATGGAGTCGCAGCCGAGTCGGACTTGATCTCCTTCCTGTTGTGGCGCCCTTGCTTCTCCTCCTCAACACCTAGTCCTTTCCCAAGTCCTTGATGGTCCTCTCCAAGGTTCCTAATCATCAAAACATCCATGGCCCCAAGCGTAAGCTCTGAAACACAATTGACTAGGGTAGAACGTACCTGGAGATTTAGCTATCGTGCACGCGATCGTGTTATCGGTCCATTCATTGTATGTATAGAAGTGATGTCGTCATCATACTATGTGTAATAGCCATATAATTTTCTTTCTTTTTCCTACGGTACCCTTTTCCTTTCAAGGGGGAGAACTGTTTTTAATGGGGTCGTAGGTTGTAATTTTCATTTTCTTTTCGCAGGCACTGTCCAATACAAGGGAAAATTTGTGGCGGAACCGCCAGAATTATTCCAACTTAAGTGCCTAAGTCCCACCTTAACAGCTAGACTACACTTAAATAGGAATAAAACGTCAGTCCCTCGGATCTAGTCCGACGAGGCCACTAACAGGATCAAGTACCACGTACTCACTAGAAGGTGAGGCACAAAGCAAATACAATAAAGCATAAAACCATACATTAAGGAGTATTTATTTTATTACAACATCATCGGAGTTTAACAAAAGTAGTGATCATTATTCAGAATGCAGCAGAATATAACTAACGGAAAATAAACGGAGGGATGGGGAAGCCTGTCCCATCACTCCTCATGCTCCTCCTCTACCCAGGTAGGGTCCCACTCAACTGTCCAACCCGGTGGCAAGATGGACGGCCAAGTCACTCTAGCAACCATATCCTCCAAAGAACCTGTAAAAATTATGCCACAAGAAAGGCTGAGTATACTAATACTCAGCTAGACTTACCCGGTGTGAGGAGTCTACTCCTCTACCTCTAGACATGCAGCTGTTTGGCTGAGGGGTTTGGTTTGCCAAAAGCACTAGCTGAGTCTAAAATCAAGTTTAGCTTTTCAAGTTTTAGTGTGACTCTCTTAAGACTAAACGTGTACCTATCTAATCATACATGGTATCAAGCATTTATCAATCAACATCTTTTGCCAATTATCTCATTTCCACTTATTACTCAATGCAGTACAATGGATCAAGCAGTCTCATTAGCTACGAGAAGCAGACGATTCGAATCGAGTTTTTATCCTTGCAAGGTAAACCTAAACACACGACGTGGCGAGGCACTCCGTCCCCACACACATCAACCGTCCCCATCGATTCCCCGTCAACAGATCAGGGCTCACCGTCTTGGCGTACAATGCCTCACTGACCCCGACTGCCATCGTGCAGTGACCGCACTTATACTTACCATAACCGGAATGGGAGACCGCGTCTTAGGTCGCGTGAGGGGTAAAGTCTGCTGCCAGGTTCACTCAGGTCCTAGGCTTACCGATTAACCATATTTCTCGGCATGTGCTTAGTACGTTCAAACGCTTGACACAGGTATCCACACGTTAATCCTTATTCCAATTTCTGTCTCGTGAACAACGCATCCCCATGGATCCGTGTCCACCGACCATCATCATTCTGTTATCAAAGTGGATACAACCAATTCCTGACCTCGCGCAAGTGCTAGAAAAATCACTCGACTTCTACCGAGATCCCTAATTAGTAAAGCAGCTACTCGACTTAGCATACTAGTATCCATCACAAAAGGAATCTTGAGTTCAAGCAACTAGGGTTTTCAGACAACTCCAACACTTAAGTGCACAGTACAAGCCTACAATCATTAAGTGCAGTAAAATAGCATATATATAAAGGTTATGCATAAAACCGGAGCTTGCCTTCCAAAGCTGGGGCAGGCAGATCCTCGATGGCAGGCTCTGGTGCTGGCTCCTGGACTACCTCCTGAGCAACTCCTTGCTCCGAACGAGGATGTATTCCCCGTCAGCGAGATTACAGTCTATCGAATGCAATGAATAAGATATATGCATATTAATGTATGAAAATTTGTAAAGGCTATGCATAGTAACACAGTACTAAATTTAGTGGTACTCTAGGGTTTCCTTTGGTTATACTTAAGGGTTTTTATACCTTCATTTTTGGGATCTTGAATGAACTTATAATCTTTAATTTCATTCTTAGGTTTCATGAGGTCCTTAGAAGGTTTTAGTTGTACATTATCTAGTTCTCCCAAAATTCCCCTTTTTCTTCCTATTGTGCTTCTTATTAAGCATTTTTGAACTATCATGGTCAGTTAACATTTTCCAAAAATGTTATGAAAATTACAGGGAGTAAACATTGACCTCTGTGGGTTATCCTAAAAATTTGAGGTTGAAATTTATTCAGATACTCTTTATGCAAAATTAACAAAAGTAAGGAAAAAAGGCTCTTTACACTATAGCTCTAATCTCTGTGAGGTTTTTGGGTCAAAATTTATTTTTGCCAAGATTCCTAGGGAATAATAGGTCTTTGTGTTAAAAAATCACAGAAAAAGGCCTACTGGATATTTAGTTGTGATTTTCTAAAGTTTAATGCCAAAAAGGTACTTATAACTAACTTGTCATTTGAAAAATGTCAAACAACAGAAATTACATTTTTTGTAGATTTATAATAACATTTTATTAGTTATCCCAAGGCTTGGGGTGGTTTCTCCTGAGGATTACTTTTTCTAAGGTTTTTCTATGTTTTCATTGTTTTCATGAAATAAAAGGTATTTCATTTCTTTTGTACTAACAGAGGGTCTAACAAAATTTTCCAGTGAACTATGTTAAATAAGTGAGCTAGCAAAAAATGTGGTTGCCCCCTGGTTCTCATTTTAAACTCCCTTTTCTATTTTCTTTAACTTTGAGCCAAAATGAGTTTAAATGGTAAACCCTTCCTTAATTTGGTGTACTGAGGGTTGTATTATTTTTAAACAGGCTAGGGAGTGGTTAAGTACTTCTCTAATTTTTCTTAACCCCAGTCTAAAAGTGTAGCTATTTTTCCCTTCTTTATTTGTCCTTTGGTCAGTTTACTAATTAAATGTAAACTTTAAAATCTTCTGCAATACTTAGGGTGTTTTGTATTTTTCCTAAGTAGTTCACATTATTTAGAACCTAGCAAAATTGGTTTGACTAAATTTGGCTGAATATAACTGAAGTTATGAATTTTACAAGCTCTGTTTGTATTTAAATGAATAATGTTTAAAAGGTTTTCTGAAAAGCCAGTTTACACCGAGGACCCTGGGCTTTTCCTAAACCAAGTCTTTAACTTATGCCCCTGCACAACTATTCACCTGAGTCTCTGACCATTCAAAAACCCCCCTGCCTTCATCTCCTTTCTCCCTGAGGTCCCTCCCCCCTTTTAAATAGTAACTGTGGAAGTAAACAGGGCAGCGCGGCTTACAAGCAGCGTGGGAGGTCCGACAAAGGGTGGGGTTAGCTCCAGGAAGTCCTTGCGATCACGTCGAGGTACGGCTCATCGATGGTGATGGTCGGAATCGATCGGGCCACGTGCGCAGGTGGGCGGGCTCGTCGGCGGCGTGTGCTCCGGCCTGCTCACGGCGGTAGGGTTCAATCCAAGGGCACATGGAGCTTCACGAAGTGCTATGGAATCTACCCGTGCAAGGAATCAAAGAAAAACTCACTGTGGAGCTCGGTCTACGTACGTCGGCGATCTGGTGAAGTCCGGCGACGTTGATCTGGTGCCTCCGGCGAGGTAGAGCTCGATTCCTGACTCTGGAAGCTTCACCGAGACATGCAGAGGCTCTCTCGAGGGTCGGACGGGGCGGGGAATGGCTAGGGTGGCCGGTCTACGGTGGTCGGGTCTCGGGCGGCCACTGGCACGCCGTGCGCAGAGCAATAGCCGGTGAACTTGCGCTCTGGCGAGGTTGAGAGCGAGCGGGGGCATACGGTCGATGCCTCGGTCGGCTTTATAGGCGCGGGCGCGGGCGTGGGCACGAGTTTGGCTTAGCGCGGCGCGGTGCGCGCGGGGCTGAGCACCGGGGCATGCTCTGGTGCGCCAGAACGCGTCGAACACGTGGGCGTTTGTTTCTGCCTCTGTTCAAACGCTTGCAGAGATCACAAACGTGCGAATCTCGCCAAGGGTCTTGTGCAAATCTCTTCCTGGCATCTAGGGATAGCTATTATGTGTGAGTTCCAATGGAAGATATGCCCTAGTTCACAAGATATGCGAACGCCAAATCGGGTCTGTCGCACTGTTCACCCCGAGACAAAATGGATGTCAAATCATGTCAAAAGGTCTTGGATTCGGTTCAAATTTTTCCAGGGTGTGCCTTAGGTAGTTTGGCCACTTTTTGTTATTTGGACCAAGTAGTTTTGGCGCCATCAATTTGGTGAACACCTCTGATCATTGGATTAGGGTAGTTTTGGGGACTTAGAGAGAAAATGGAGGGCTCTAGTGTGCTCTCTACTTAGTGAATTGATTTGGGGTCTTTGTGGGGCCTTTTTGTAATATTTCTCTTACTAAGTTTTGTAGATATATTAGTGTACTTAAACTTTGGTAAAGAGTTTAAGTCATGAAATGTGCATTTGCTTATCCTTTCCCTTAATCCAGTGTTTGGGAGCTAATGGCTCAAGAAGTGGGGCGGTCTAGGGTTTGAGCCTCTTCTACCCAAGGTGAGAATTGCATAAAATGCTTGGGTAATGTTTTGTCATAACATTCCTTAGTTAATCCATGGTTTCCAAAATTTTGGTGCTCCTTCTCCTCCACTTAAACACATGTGTTAACAGGTCATGAGTGGATGTATTGGGCCAGGGCCTTAGGTAACACCTATGGTGTTACAGCCCTCCCCCCTTAAAGGAATTGTTGGGGCGAAGGCAAAGACGCCACCCTTCGCTCGAGGCCTTCGCTGCAGTCATTGGTCCAACAGAGATAAAACGGGCAGGGACACCCTTCCCGATACGACATCAGACGAAGGCCTACGACGAGGTCATCCCACCGTGCGGCCTCGTCCAGCTCGGAGGCCCGCGTATGATCCGGCACATTGTAACGGGCCCTACGTGGCCGCTGTTTGTTACGGGCCTAATTTGTAAAGGCATCCCTGTAATTACAGTCTGTAACCCTGCTTTATGGGAATATTCTGGGGATAACCTAGGTGTCTGAGGGCACATGCGTCCTTAACACAAGACGCTGGGCGCTCAGATACCTATAAATACCCCCGCACAGTGCCCGTGAGAGGCTAGATTAACAGAGCTATTGCCATCTTGCGCGAGAACCCTGTTAACGTCACTGTTCACCCTTGTTGGATCCCCTTGCAACTGAGAGCAAGTTCCAACATTTGGCGCCCACCGTTCGTGCTATGAGAAAACCACCCGCGATGGCACCCAAGAAAGCTAACCCGAAGGCTGACGAGGCTGCGAAGGCAGCACTACTTGCTGCAAGAAAGGGCAAGGCCCTCGCCCTCACCCAATCCACCCACCAAGAGGCCACTGAAGACGACGTTCTCCGCACCTGCGAAGATGACACTCTCCGCACCTGCGGCCCTGAAGGACAATCGCAGCCACCCCCAGGCTTCGCCCCACTAGAGGGCGCGGACCTCACCGAGGACGGTGAAGTCCTCGGCGTCTCAGCGGAAGAACAGCTACAGCTGCGCGCCCTGCGCCTCAAGAACCACAATCTCCAGAGGCAGAAAGAGATACTGGAGGCCAAGCGCCAGCGCGTGTCCGCACTAGCCAAAGTGCGGCAAATGATACGCGACGAAGAGCAGAAGGCCCAGGACCTCGAGCGGGAGATCGCGCTGATGCAGCGCGAAGGCCACCTTAGCCTGCAGCACGGGCCACCCCTGCAGCAGCGCGCACAACTGGAAGACACGAGCGAAGGCCACCTCGGCCTGCAGCATGGGCCACCCCTGCAACAGCGCGCACAACCGGAAGACCCGCGTTTCCCCCAGCGCGACCACACCTTCCCGCACGCCGCGCCATTCCAAGGGGTCAACTACCTTGACGAGCGAAGTCCCCTGTCGCCACACCTGCAGGTGATGCCTTGGCCCGCTAACTTCCGGGCAGGGACCTATCCCAAGTACAACGGCAGCACCGACCCAGCACAATACATAATGAGTTATCAGGTCGCCGTTGCATCTTCCGGAGGGGACGACGCCACAATGGCCAAGTCTTTCATCATCACCCTCGAAGGCTCAGCTCTCACCTGGTTCACCAGGTTGCCTCCGCTGTCCATTGATTCCTGGAGAAGCCTCCGGGACAAGTTCCTGCTCAACTTCCAAGGGTACCTCCCAGACACCGACGCCTTGGCCGAACTCTCGCTCTGCAAGCAGATGGAAAAGGAGACTCTGCGGGAGTATTACCGCAAATTTTTAACACTCAAGTCACAGCTGCCCTCAGTCGATGACCAGATCGCTATCCACTACGATATCAGTGGCCTTCGCGCCGGCGTCCTCTATAGCCACTGCATCAGAGATCCGCCCAAGAACCTCCAGGAATTATATCAGCTGTTTGAAAAATACGCCAAATCCGAAGAGCTCCACCAGCAAGGTTGAGTCCCAAAGGAAGCCCAAAGATGCTCCACAGTCGAGCCGCACGTGGACGAGGACTCCGCAGCCAGACTCCGGTCGAGACGGCCACAATCAACAGCAAGTGCACAACATCGCCAACCAGCACCCCGCTGCTGATACCCCTCGTCGCCAGGAATATCCCCCCCCAGGGCCGCAGAAATGGAACTCGCGGTAGGGGTCGGGGGCGTGCGCAGCCGCCGCGCCGATTCTACTGCCTCTTCCATGGCGAAGACTACGCCCACCAAACCAAAGACTGCCCAGAAACGAAGGCCACCAGAGACAGGATGGCACGGGCGCAGCCAGCCGACAACCCCAGAGTTGTCGCACACACTTACCAGCAACCCCCTCCACCATATATCCACGCCCCCGCCCCGCATCCACCGCACCATGCTTACCAACACCATCAGGAAGTACAAATCGTACCTCCCCCACCCCCACCACCACACCAGCAACATCAAAACATCCCCCATGCCCCAAAGCAGGAAGACTTCGCCGATCAGCCGTATCGCGGAGTCATTCACATGATAACTGGGGGGTCCAGCCCTGACTTCGACACAAAGCGGCAGAAGCGGGACCACTACCGCAGCATCAACCACGTCGCCGTCACTGGCCCAGTCGTGCAGACAAAGTGGTCCCACATACCGCTAACCTTCGACGCACGAGACGTCGACCTGCGCAGCGCCCCCCACATCGACGCCATGGTTATCAATTGCAGCGTGGTAGGCTGGGACCTGCACAAAGTCCTAGTCGACAATGGCAGTCAGGCGGACATCATCTTCCTCCACGCCTTCGATCGCATGGGCATAAGCCACAGCCTGCTCAAGCCTTCGGACAACCCGTTGTATGGCTTCGGCGGCAAGGGCACCTTTCGTGTTGGCAAAATAGAGTTGCCTCTCTCCTTCGGTGTAGCACCCAATGCCCGAAGTGAGCAAGTAACCTTTGATATCGTGGATATGGTATATCCATACAATGCCATCATGGGCCGGGGCTCCATCAATAAGTTCGAAGCAGCCATTCACGGACTGTACCTATGTATGAAGATACCAGGTCCGTTAGGCGTTATTACGGTTTACGGCAACCAACAGACTGCGCGCAACATAGAGCGGGACTTCGTGCCCGGTCAGAGAAACGTGCACTGTGTAATACCCAAAAATGTATACGATGAGAATATAGTGAATCTCCTTATGTTGTGTGCCATATATGCATCATAACAAGAGCATAACTATAATTTAGGGTGATTAGTTAAAATAAAAGATACTAAAAGGGAATGTGCATCATGCTGAAGTTTTGCTTTGTGTGTATTTTGTGACAATATAAAAAAAGGGGGTAAAAATAAATATGTTGGCACCCAAATTGGAATTTAATTCAAAAGGAAATTCTATATTTTGAGAAGAGAAGGAAAATACTATAACATATAGAGAAAATAAATATACAAATAAAGAAACTATTTTAGACCAGTATTTGAATTTGCATATTTAAAACAAATGGGAAAAACTCATAACAAATTTTGGAATTCAAATTATGAAATCAAGAGGAAAGGAAAATAAAAAAAAGAAAGGGGGAAATATAAAAGAAAATAGAAAACCTACACGTTGGGCCAAATCCTCCTCGGCCGGCCCATTTCCCCATCCTCCCCTGCGGCCCACTCACCGCGCCAGCCGTCTCTAACCACTCCACGCGCGGTCGCTGCCTGGTGGGCCCGCCTGGTTGGCCGCATACCCGCGCCACGCGATGGCTCTGTCTCACTGCTGGGCTAGGTCCCACCTGTCGGGCATGCGACTTCGCGGGCAAGACGCTTACGCGTGGGGTCAGCTGGTCAGGACCGTCGTCCCCGCGTGAATCGCGGGTGAGCTCAACGGTGGCTGCGGTATTCGCGTTGGCCGGTGGCCAGTCCGCGTATAAGGGGGGAACCCGAAGCTGCAAAATCCTATCCACCGCTCCGCTCCCATCGCTTAGCCAACCCGTAACTCTGCCGCCGTCGTGTGGGTGTGAGCGAGAGCCGTCTGCGCCACCGTAGATTTTCCGCCGATGGTGGAGACGCCGCTGCACTTGCGCCCCGTCTCTGGTTTGCGGTCGAGAAGCGTCGCCGGGTCCCGGGGAAGTCGTTCGTGGGTCGGCATCGGATCGGGAGCATTCTACACCGGCGAATTCCTCACCGGAGCATCGCCTTGGCCGCGGATCCGCCGCGCGTCGACGCTAGGTGGCGTCGCTTCGTAATCCTCGGTACAGATCTTCTCCTTCGTTTCGATGGTCCTTCAATTCGGTTTTCACCGGGTAGTGATGGCGATTTGGGCTCGGGATCGAGCTCGGGCGTGGTACGGCGATGGCGCCGCCGCGATTTGGGTGCCGTATGTCGTCGCCGGCGGCATCCAGGGTTAGGGCACTGTGCGCCGTTGATTTGGATAGGGACGGCTAGGATTAGATTGTGTATTACAATTCGCGGGCACCGTGGATCTTCTAACGAGCGGCTCAGATTAGAATATGGATACCGCTTCGGTTCATTGAATCTTGGCCATCGGCTGAGGATCGGGTGGCTGCGATGGCGTACCGGTTTGGGGTTTTCTTACGCCTGAGCCCTTAACCTTTCTGAATATTGGGGCGCAATCCAGGGAAAGGAAAATCAGATTAAATAAATTAGGAAATGTATTTTTAATACAAAAACAACTCCTAGGACTTGTTTATTCCATAGAAAACTCATATGAACTCCAAATTACCCCATTCCAATTTCTAAAATTTTGTAATAATCTTCTCTATCATTTAGTATCTCTGTTTTGGCATAAAAACAGTAAGAACATTAATTTAAACATTTAATCCTATTTTAATCACATTAAACCTTAGGAAATTCATAACTTGAATTCTATAACTCCAAATTTAGTGATTCCAGTTCCTATGATTTCATTTTAATGTGTAGATTTTTGCTGTATATTTTATTTACATGTTTGGTGTGATGTTGATTTTGGCTATACTATGTATGTATTGTGTTGATGCGAATAGACGAGCAAGCCACTGTGGAAACTGAGGTTCAACCAGTAGAGGTAGCTGAGCAGGAGCTCATTGAAGGCAAGTTGTGCCCTTGATCACTTACTTTTTCCCAGCCATGTTCTTATTAATTATAATGATCTGCATAGGATAATTTTGATGGGACCCAATAGGTTACCCTAGTTTTGGCTATCTTTATACCTTGTTTACCACTGAAATATTTCTTTGGGTAGTACCTGCTATTGCTTTATGTGGATTTGGGTATGAAGATACTTTATTCATAATTACTCTTTTATTCTATTTTATTATTACTGTTCATGTTAAGATCATTATGTTAATGGGAACATGGAGCGACCACCCGGGAAAACAGTGCTACCACAAGGGTATAATGGGACGCCCTTGGCTGATTAACTAGGAAAGCTAGTGGAGGTCTTCCTTACCCGAAAGGGGCAAGGGCAGTAGGGGAGTGGTCAGTGTAGGGAGGTCCTTGGGTCGATTTTGCTGCGATAGCGGTCAGGCAAGAACCCTGCACTGGAGCTTCCTATAAACTGTAGCGGGATTTCTGAAGCTAGTGGAACTTTGTAAAGGCCTCGTAGTGTTATCCTGCTTCGCCTCCTCGGTAGAGGTGTATGGGATTGGCCATCTCTTGGCAGATGGGTAACACGACTTGTGGGTAAAGATGCGCAACCTCTGCAGAGTGTAAAACTGGTATACTAGCCGTGCTCACGGTCATGAGCGGCTCGGACCCTCACATGATTAATTATGGAACTTAAATTTAATTGGACATTTGCATCGCATTTGGGATTATTTTACTATTACTTTATTTATTATTATTAAGGTTTGGAATTTACTTACACTTAGTAATTGCTAATAAAATTTTGACCAACTTATAAAAGCAATGCTCAGCTTCAGCCTTTATTCCTTTGATCAGCCTTACACTTCATGAACTTCCACCTTTGGTGAGTTCATGCCACATTATTCCCCACGACTTGTTGAGCGATGAACGTATGTGAGCTCACTCTTGCTGTCTCACACCCCCCCACAGGAGAAGAACAGGTGGTCGAAGAGGAGCCGCCTAACACTGAGGCATTCGACTTGATCTAGGTGGCGTTTCTCAGTCGACATTGGCGCCAACGATCCTTAGTTCGTTTTATATTCATTCTTTTATTTTGTAATAAGTCTTCCGCTTTGTAATAAATACTCTGATGTTTTATGACATTTATCTCTATACACTCTGTTATTATATATGTTGTCTTCTTTGGCGCATGTATGAGATGCACCTGGCTTTGTTCCTTAAAGCCGGGTGTGACAGAAGTGGTATCAGAGGAAATGTTGACTGTAGGACGAAACCTAGATAGAAATGTACAAACCCTTATCTACTTACCTTCTTCTGATTCATTCTATACTTACCTTACTCTTACTCTCTCTATACTTATCTTGATCCTGTCTCACCTTCTACTGTTCTACTCTGATGATTCTTACCTTTTCCACTCTGAGACAAGATGGATTTCACACTTTGGAATCCTACATTTATGACCTTTTTAAGAGATAGGAGACCTAAGACAAAAATTAAAATTATTTTCTCTATTAAAAAAATGTTGGTTGATTGTTCTAATGATCAATGCCTGATTTGCTTCTTTGATTGATTGAAATAGTATAGACGGGCATCTTAGCATGTACCACCATAAGGTAATGAATTAGTTTTAGTAGGTGACACACTTAGCCAATAAATCCCCTAAAGTAACTTTTCTCGTAATTACTCGCCTTGTCTACAATTCTTCCTTTCTTCCCCTGTATTTCTAACCCAGATGGGCTACCCCTATAGTGTTAGAAGAGAGCACTATAGACGTGATCCTTGGTATGTCATGGTTAAGAAAGGTAAAGGCAGTTTATACACTAGTGCTAAAGGAACCATAGAACTCACCAGTTCCAAAGAAGAAAGATTTGAAGTTGGAATTGCAGTAACTATCGCCATCAAACTAGCGACATTCTTAGTCGATGGGAAGTTTGTTGGTGACAACATCCGTGTGGTTAAGGATTTTCCGGATGTCTTTCCAAAGGAGTTACCAGGGATGCCACTAGATAGGGAAGCTCAGTTTGTCATTGATCTCTTACCTGGGACTACTCCTACTCCCAAACGGTCATACAGGATGTCTGTAGAAGAGTTAAAAGAACTTAAGAAGTAGTTAACAGAGTTACAAGATGCTGGATACATTCGTTCGGATTCTTCACCTTGTGGAGCGCCAGTTTTATTTGTACAGAAGAAGGATGGATCACAACGGATGTGCGTGGACTATAGATCACTTAATGATGTCACAGTGAAGAACAAGTATCCATTACCCCGTATTGAGGATTTGTTTGATGAGAGGAGCCAGGGTATTCTCGAAGATTGATCTCCGATCGGGATACCATCAGATGAAGATTAGACCCTCAGATATTCCTAAGACGACTTTCTCAACCCGATATGGATTATATGAGTTCACTGTCATGTCATTTGGATTGACCAATGCACCAACTTATTTCATGAATTTGATGAATAAGGTGTTTATGGAGTATTTGGACAGATTTGTCGTCGTGTTCATCGACGATATTCTTATCTATTCTAAGAATGAAAGTGATCATGAACAACATCTAAGGTTGGTGCTACAAAAGCTACGAGATAATCAACTCTACGCTAAGTTCAGCAAGTGCGAGTTTTGGATTGACAAGGTGCCATTCCTTGGTCATATCATTTCTAATGGAGGAATAGCAGTGGATCCTGCTAAAGTGAAGGAGATAATGGAGTGGAGAGTGCCCACTACAGTTACAGAGATTCGGAGCTTCTTGGGACTCGCAGGATATTATCGGAGATTTATTGAAGGATTCTCTAAGATCGCCAAGCCTATGACCTCGCTTTTGGAGAAAGGAAGAGAATTCAAGTGGGATGAGAAATGCCAAGAGAGTTTTGATCAATTGAAGGAGAGAATGATGTCACCACCAGTATTGGTTATGCCAGATCTACAGAAGGGATTTGACATTTACTGTGATGCATGTGGCCAAGGACTTGGATGTGTGCTCATGCAAGAAGGACATGTGATCGCCTATGCATCTCGTCAGTTGCGGAAACATGAATTGAACTACCCCACTCATGACTTGGAGCTGGCTGCCGTTGTGCATGCACTTAAGATTTGGAGACACTACATTATGGGAACTAAGTGACAAGTATACACGGATCATAAGAGTTTGAAGTACATATTCACTCAGAAGGACCTCAACCTTAGGCAACGCCGTTGGTTGGAGCTCATTAAGGATTATGAATTGGAGATTCACTATCACCCAGGCAAGGCAAATTTGGTTGCAGATGCCTTGAGTCGGAAGGAGCATGTTCACTCCGCTTTTGTTGTCCAGCTACCTGATGAATTAGCAAAAGACTTTGAGAGACTCAATTTGGGAATTGTTACTCATACTGAAGGAGTCACCATCGAGTTGGAACCCACCTTGGAGCAAGAGATTCGTAAGGGTCAGGTTGGTGATGCTAAGATTCAAGAGATCAAGGATCTTATTACTGAAGGTAGAGGCCCAGAGTTCATGGAGGATGAGCAATGCACGATATGGTTCAAGAATCGGATCTGTGTTCTCGATATTGATAGTCTTCGGGAAACCATATTAAAGGAGGCACATGATTTAGTTTATTCTATCCATCCTGGGAGTACTAAGATGTATCAGGATTTAAAGCAAAAATATTGGTGGTATGGATTGAAGAGAGATGTGGCTGCCCATGTGGCTATGTGCGATGTATGCCAAAGAGTTAAGGCTGAACACCAGAGGCCAGCCGGACTACTGCATCCACTGAAGATACCTGAGGAACAATTACCAATGGAAGACCTTAGTGTTCAAGAAGATTTGACTTATGCTGAGTACCCCATCAAGATTTTGGATACTTTGACTCGAGTTACGAGGAATAAGGTTATAAAGATGTGCAAAGTGCAATGGAGCCACCACGGTGAAGGTGAAGCAACTTGGGAAAGTGATGAGGAGCTTCGTATAGATTTTCCTCACCTTTTCCCTAGATCTTCCTAAATCTCGAGGACGAGATTATTTTTAAGGGGGGTAGGATTTGTAATACCCAAAAATGTATACGATGAGAATATAGTGAATCTCCTTATGTTGTGTGCCATATATGCATCATAACAAGAGCATACCTATAATTTAGGGTGATTAGTTAAAATAAAAGATACTAAAAGGGAATGTGCATCATGCTGAAGTTTTGCTTTGTGTGTATTTTGTGACAATATAAAAAAAGGGGGTAAAAATAAATATGTTAGCACCCAAATTGGAATTTAATTCAAAAGGAAATTCTATATTTTGAGAAGAGAAGGAAAATACTATAACATATAGAGAAAATAAATATACAAATAAAGAAACTATTTTAGACCAGTATTTGAATTTGCATATTTAAAATAAATGGGAAAAACTCATAACAAATTTTGGAATTCAAATTATGAAATCAAGAGGAAAGGAAAATAAAAAAAAGAAAGGGGGAAATATAAAAGAAAATAGAAAACCTACACGTTGGGCCAAATCCTCCTCGGCCGGCCCATTTCCCCATCCTCCCCTGCGGCCCACTCACCGCGCCAGCCGTCTCTGACCACTCCACGCGCGGTCGCTGCCTGGTGGGCCCGCGTGGTTGGCCGCATACCCGCGCCACGCGATGGCTCTGTTTCACTGCTGGGCTAGGTCCCACCTGTCGGGCATGCGACTTCGCGGGCAAGACGCTTACGCGTGGGGTCAGCTGGTCAGGACCGTCGTCCCCGCGTGAATCGCGGGTGAGCTCAACGGTGGCCGCGGTATTCACGTTGGCCGGTGGCCAGTCCGCGTATAAGGGGGGAACCCGAAGCTGCAAAATCCTATCCACCGCTCCGCTCCCATCGCTTAGCCAACCCGTAACTCTACCGCCGTCGTGTGGGTGTGAGCGAGAGCCGTCTGCGCCACCGTAGATTTTCCGCCGACGGTGGAGACGCCGCTGCACTTGCGCCCCGTCTCTGGTTTGCGGTCGAGAAGCGTCGCCGGGTCCCGGGGAAGTCGTTCGTGGGTCGGCATCGGATCGGGAGCATTCTACACCGGCAAATTCCTCACCGGAGCATCGCCTTGGCCGCGGATCCGCCGCGCGTCGACGCTAGGTGGCGTCGCTTCGTAATCCTCGGTACAGATCTTCTCCTTCGTTTCGATGGTCCTTCAATTCGGTTTTCACCGGGTAGTGATGGCGATTTGGGCTCGGGATTGAGCTCGGGCGTGGTACGGCGATGGCGCCGCCGCGATTTGGGTGCCGTATGTCGTCGCCGGCGGCATCCAGGGTTAGGGCACTGTGCGCCGTTGATTCGGATAGGGACGGCTAGGATTAGATTGTGTATTACAATTCGCGGGCACCGTGGATCTTCTAACGAGCGGCTCAGATTAGAATATGGATACCGCTTTGGTTCATTGAATCTTGGCCATCGGCTGAGGATCGGGTGGCTGCGATGGCGTACCGGTTTGGGGTTTTCTTACGCCTGAGCCCTTAACCTTTCTGAATATTGGGGCGCAATCCAGGGAAAGGAAAATCAGATTAAATAAATTAGGAAATGTATTTTTAATACAAAAACAACTCCTAGGACTTGTTTATTCCATAGAAAACTCATATGAACTCCAAATTACCCCATTCCAATTTCTAAAATTTTGTAATAATCTTCTCTATCATTTAGTATCTCTGTTTTGGCATAAAAACAGTAAGAACATTAATTTAAACATTTAATCCTATTTTAATCACATTAAACCTTAGGAAATTCATAACTTGAATTCTATAACTCCAAATTTAGTGATTCTAGTTCCTATGATTTCATTTTAATGTGTAGATTTTTGCTGTATATTTTATTTACATGTTTGGTGTGATGTTGATTTTGGCTATACTATGTATGTATTGTGTTGATGCGAATAGACGAGCAAGCCACTGTGGAAACTGAGGTTCAACCAGTAGAGGTAGCTGAGCAGGAGCTCATTGAAGGCAAGTTGTGCCCTTGATCACTTACTTTTTCCCAGCCATGTTCTTATTAATTATAATGATCTGCATAGGATAATTTTGATGGGACCCAATAGGTTACCCTAGTTTTGGCTATCTTTATACCTTGTTTACCACTGAAATATTTCTTTGGGTAGTACCTGCTATTGCTTTATGTGGATTTGGGTATGAAGATACTTTATTCATAATTACTCTTTTATTCTATTTTATTATTACTGTTCATGTTAAGATCATTATGTTAATGGGAACATGGAGCGACCACCCGGGAAAACAGTGCTACCACAAGGGTATAATGGGACGCCCTTGGCTGATTAACTAGGAAAGCTAGTGGAGGTCTTCCTTACCCGAAAGGGGCAAGGGCAGTAGGGGAGTGGTCAGTGTAGGGAGGTCCTTGGGTCGATTTTGCTGCGATAGCGGTCAGGCAAGAACCCTGCACTGGAGCTTCCTATAAACTGTAGCGGGATTTCTGAAGCTAGTGGAACTTTGTAAAGGCCTCGTAGTGTTATCCTGCTTCACCTCCTCGGTAGAGGTGTATGGGATTGGCCATCTCTTGGCAGATGGGTAACACGACTTGTGGGTAAAGATGCGCAACCTCTGCAGAGTGTAAAACTGGTATACTAGCCGTGCTCACGGTCATGAGCGGCTCGGACCCTCACATGATTAATTATGGAACTTAAATTTAATTGGACATTTGCATCGCATTTGGGATTATTTTACTATTACTTTATTTATTATTATTAAGGTTTGGAATTTACTTACACTTAGTAATTGCTAATAAAATTTTGACCAACTTATAAAAGCAATGCTCAGCTTCAGCCTTTATTCCATTGATCAGCCTTACACTTCATGAACTTCCACCTTTGGTGAGTTCATGCCACATTATTCCCCACGACTTGTTGAGCGATGAACGTATGTGAGCTCACTCTTGCTGTCTCACACCCCCCCACAGGAGAAGAACAGGTGGTCGAAGAGGAGCCGCCTAACACTGAGGCATTCGACTTGATCTAGGTGGCGTTTCTCAGTCGACATTGGCGCCAACGATCCTTAGTTCATTTTATATTCATTCTTTTATTTTGTAATAAGTCTTCCGCTTTGTAATAAATACTCTGATGTTTTATGACATTTATCTCTATACACTCTGTTATTATATATGTTGTCTTCTTTGGCGCATGTATGAGATGCACCTGGCTTTGTTCCTTAAAGCCGGGTGTGACACACTGCCTCACGGCCCAGCGCGAGGTCCCCGCGCCCGCCAGCCCAACCGATAAACAGCACGACAAGGCACAGTTGCAGAGCAACGACGGGACCAAGACTGTCTCCCTCGACCAGGCCACACCCAAGCAGACAGTCACTATCAGCGAAGACCTCACTTCGCATGAAGAGGAGAAGCTCCTCTGCTGCCTATCCAAGAACAAAGATGTCTTCGCCTGGTCAGCCCTCGACCTGGTCGGGGTCAGCCGATCCATAATTGAGCACAGCTTGGGAATCGACCCTTCGGTGAGGCCAAAAAAACAGCGGCTTCGCAAGATGTCCGATGAGAAGACAGAGGCCGCCAAGGCAGAGGTGCACCGCCTCCTGGAAGCCAAATTCATCGAGCCGGTGGCTTACCCCACGTGGCTCTCCAACGTTGTGATGGTGCAAAAAAAGAGCGGGAAGTCGCGAATGTGCATCGACTTCACCAGTCTCAATAAGGCCTGCCCAAAGGACAACTTCCCGTTGCCGCGGATCGACAAAATAGTCGATAGCGCGGCCGGATGCGAAGTCATGTCACTCCTCGACTGCTTCTCCGGTTACCACCAGATATACATGAAGGAGGAAGACAAGGCTAGCACCAGCTTTATAACACCCTTCGGCACATATTGCTTCATCAGAATGCCGGAGGGACTCAAGAACGCCGGGTCCACCTTCTCCAGGCTTACCAAAACAGTGCTTGAAGGGCAAGTTGGCAGAATTATATTCACATATGTGGACGACATCGTCGTCGCCAGCAAGAGCAAGGAGGACCATCTCGCCGACCTCGCCGAGACATTCGCGAACATGCGAGACGCACAACTCCGCCTAAACCCGGAAAAGTGCATCTTCGGCGTTCGCCAAGGCAAAATATTGGGCTACCTGGTATCACACCGCGGAATCGAGGCCAACCCAACCAAGATTCAGGCCATCATAAACATGACGCCTCCGCAGTCCGCCAGAGACGTCCAGCGCTTGACAGGCAGATTGGCCGCTCTCAACAGATTCATCTCCAGGTCCGCTGAGCGAAGTCTCCCCTTCCTCAAAACACTCCGTGGTGCAAAAACTTCGCTTGGGGACTAGAGCAGGCAGCGGCCTTCGCCTTATTAAAACAGTACCTGTCGGAGTTGGCAGTCCTTACAAGCCCCGACTCTTCACTACCTCTGTTGCTCTATGTTACGGCTTCGCCGCATGCGGTCAGCGCGGCACTGGTGCAGGAGCAGACAGTTGAGGGCGTGATCAGGCAGTGCCCAATTTATTACGTCTCCGAAGTGCTGACGCCGTCCAAATGTAACATGACAGAGCTGGAGAAGATTGCCTACGCAGTCGTTATGTCTTCGCGCAAATTGCGCCATTATTTTGAAGCATTCAAGGTCCGGGTCACCTCAGATAGGGGACTCGGCGAATTGTTCGGAAACCCGGAAGCATCGGTGAGGATTGCCAAGTGGGCGACCGAACTCTCCGGCTACCACATCAATTTTGAGCCCAGGACAGCCATCAAGTCACAAGTCCTGGCAGACTTCGTCGTCGACTGGACTGGGCCAATAACACAGCCGGACCCGTCAGCAGAGAAGGTTTGGACGATCCACTGCGACGGCGCATGGTGCCATGCAGGGGCAGGCGCCGCGGCAGTCATCACCTCGCCAACCGGAGTCAAGCACAGATATGCGGCTCGCCTCAGCTTCGCTCTGGAATCCGACAGATGCACAAATAACATAGCAGAATACGAAGCAGTCATCCTCGGTCTCCGCAAGCTGAGGGCCCTTGGGGTCACCACCTGCATCATCAGAACAGACTCCAAGGTAGTTGCCGGCCAGGTCGAGAAAGACTATGCAGCAAAGGACCCCGCACTCATGCAATACCTCGCAGCCATCCGAAGTCTCGAGAGACAATTCAAGGGATTCACTTTGTAGCATGTGGACCGGGCCAAGAATGAAGAGGCCGACGCATTGGCCAAGGCTGCCGCCAGAGGCAAGTCCCTGCCCTCCGACGTGTTCTACCATGTCATCGGCACACCAACCGTCCGGAGCCCCGAAGGGCTCCAAATAACCAACGACAGCGAGGGCCACCGCATAGTCAACCTTATCATGACCGAAGACTGGCGGGCACCAATAACTCTGTTCCTACAGGGGTATTATCACCCAACCGACATCAATGAGGCCAAGCGCCTCAAACATCGAAGCCGGGACTTCGCACTGATTGAGGGCCAACTCTACAAGAAGGGGGTCAGTCAGCCAATGCTCAAATGCGTCACCGAAACCGAAGGTGTCCAGATCCTATGCGAAGTCCACAGTGGTACCTGTGGCTCTCACGCAGGGCCAAGGGCCCTAGCTGCTAAGGTGATCCGCCAAGGTTTCTACTGGCCCGCAATGATCTGCGCCGCAAATCGGGTCACAAGGTCCTGCGAAGCCTGCCAGAAGTTTTCCCCTTGATCAGGCAGCCCTTCGCAATTTACAAAGCTGATCGCCCACACATGGCCTCTCCAGCGCTGGGGCCTAGATATCGTCGGGCCCCTACCCACGGCTCAGGGGAACCTTAAGTTCGCCTTCGTCGCTGTCGACTACTTCACCAAATGGATCGAGGCAAGGGCTGTCTCCACAATAACATCAAAGACTGCCCAAAAATTCTTTTGGCAAAACATTGTTTGCCGCTTCGGAGTACCGTCCAAACTAATAGTCGACAACGGCAAGCAGTTTGACAGCCAAGACTTCAAGGATTTTTGCTTCTCCATCGGCACCAAGCTTGCCTTCGCCTCAGTCTATCACCCGCAGTCCAACGGAGTTGTGGAACGCGCCAACGGAAAAATCTTCACAGCTGTCAAAAAGATGCTCCTCGACGAAACAAAGGGCAAGTGGGCCGATTTGTTACCCGAGGCGGTCTGGGCACTAAACACGACTGAGTGCAGGGCGACCGGGTTCACTCCTTTCCGCCTTCTATACAGATCGGAGGCCATGACCCCACAAGAAATAAAACATGGGTCCCCACGAACAGTTCCTTCAGCCGTCCCCGACGTGGACGAGCCCACGTCAAAGGATCTCATCGATGGAGACCGAGTCTTCGCCCTACAAGCTCTAAACAAATACCAAGCCCAGACAAAAGCATGGCGCGACCATGCAGTCATCCGAAGGGAATTCAGCGAAGGGGACCTCGTACTCGTCCGAACAGCTCGGATAGAGTCCAGGGGCAAGCTGGAGCCCAGGTGGGAGGGCCCCTTCATAGTCAAGACGAAAGCTTCCCCCAGCGCTTACAGGCTCACAACGCCAAGCGACGAAGACCTGGAGCATTCCTGGAACATCGACAACCTCCGCAAATTTTTTGTTTGACTCATCAGGGCTGATTCGCCCTTGTAATTCGCAAAAACAATTTTATTCTGGCCCGCACTCTTTTCCTCCCGGGGGGTGAGGTTTTTAACGAGGCGAAGCCATGTAATATACAAGTGAAAAATCCCCCGCAAAAACATGCGTCGAAAAAAGACCGCGACGACGGTCTTCGACATTCGACCAATACGAGGTCACCGCGAGGCTCAGCGCTAGCCACCCTCGCGTGCGACAAACCCGCGCAGAAGTCGCCTAAGGGTGTAGCCGGACTAGCACAACAAGTGCAAAAAATCGTAGTCTTCCGCGAAGACTATCCGTGCAGAAGTCGCCTAAGGGTGCAGCCGGACTAGCACAACAAGTGCAAAAAATCGTAGTCTTCCGCGAAGACTATCCGTGCAGAAGTCGCCTAAGGGTGCAGCCGGACTAGCACAACAAGTGCGAAAAACCGAAGTCTACCGCGAAGACTATCCGTGCAGAAGTCGCCTAAGGGTGCAGCCGGACTAGCACAACAAGTGCGAAAAACTGAAGTCTACCGCAGAAGACTATCCGTGCAGAAGTCGCCTAAGGGTGCATCCGGACTAGCACAACAAGTGCGAAAAACCGAAGTCTACCGCGAAGACTATCCGTGCGGAAGTCGCCTAAGGGTGCAGCCAGACTAGCACAACAAGTGCGAAAAACCGAAGTCTACCGCGAAGACTATCCGTGCGGAAGTCGCCTAAGGGTGCAGCCGGACTAGCACAACAAAAGCAAAAACGACCACACCAAACTGTCCGCGCCAAGACCGACTATATGCGCACCAGTCCAGCATAACAAATACACCTGCCCAAGTACATAACGCCTTCGCAAGCATAGCCAAATGTGCGGGGGCACGCAACCTCATCATACAAGCCTTTACACATGTACAAGCGAGGGCACCACACTCTACATCGGCTCAACCTTAGGAATAATTCCCATCTCCCTATAGTTAAATAACATTATCCTAAGCTCCTCACCCGCAAAAAGACTTCGCAATTCCCCTTCACCTGTACTCACGGCGGCTGGCAAAGACAACAGTTCCTGCCGGCCAGCCCTACTCACACGAAGCCGACCTCCCTCCGCCCCACTCACTCTATGCTTCGCAACTGCCCTTCGCCGCCGGCGCCCGGTACTCGGACCAGGCACATCTTCTGTGTCCGCAGCGTGCGGTGAAGCTTCCGCCGCGGCCACATCCAAGGCCGCAAAGTAGTCCAAGTCCTCCTCCGACGACTCCTCAGTCCACTCAACCGAGCTCCCAGAGTCAGCAAAATCAAAAAACTCAGACGTAGACCCATCATATTTATTACCATCATCCACGGTCGAAGCCGCCAAAAAATCAGTAGTGGCGGTTGCGTGCGCAGGCCCAAAATCTTGAACCTGCGCAGCAACCAAAATTCAGCAACATATCCAAAATTCCCTAACTACCCACACCCATTACGCCACCTGCGAAGACCCAGCCGTCGCGGGAGCCTCCGCTGTCGCCTCCGCTGTTGCCTCCGCCGCCACCGTCGCAGGATCCTCAGCCCTCGGCGCAGCGGCTGCGGGGGCATCAGGGGCGCCTTCGGCGGTCTCTGGGGGCGGGCCTCCGCCGGCCGCAGCGGCTGCGGGGGCATCAGGAGCGCCTTCGACAGTTTCCGGGGGCGGCTCCAGGGTGGCCTCGGGCACAGCCTCCGCTGGGTTCGACTCCGGGTCAGGCAGCGCGCTGTTCAACGCCCCGAAATCATCCACCCTCTCGCCACGCGCCGCCTGAGACACAACACACAAATTCAGCAAACCCATACATAGCCCACATCCAACAAACATCAAACAAAAGCCAAACGTTACCTGAGCCCTCGCCGTCTCGGCCCGCTCCCTGACCACCTCTCGACCGTGCGGACCCCACATCCGGTCGTAAATGGCTCCGGCAGATTCCTTCACTATAGGGTCCTCAACCTTGTAGATATCTCGCTCGAAATCCTCATCAGCTTGGTCGAAGACCTCATAGTGCCGGCACCCTTCGCGAGAGAGCGCGTTCATCGCCCCCTCGCAGGTGACCAGGGAAGCATAAGACATAAACCCCTCCACGATAGTGGGGAGTGCCTGCAACTCCTCCTGTACCCACTCCAGGCAGCGAAGTCCGGGCTCTCGGTCCGGCACTTTGAAGTCACCGGTCCGCGCGCCCAGCTCATGGTATGAATCCATAAGCTGTTTGCGCGTCCGCTCAGCCTCCGTGCGCATCGCGGCCTCGGCCCTCTCCACACGGCTCTGCAGGGCGCTGAGCCGCTCCTGCAACTGCTCGGCGCGCTACCTGGCAAGATTGCCCTCCGCCCGCGCCAAATTGGCCTCCGCCTGCGCAGCCTGCGCCTTGGCGAGGGCCTCGTTGGCCTCCCTCCTCTCCCCCGCCAGTTGGCGCCGGAGGTCAGTCTTCTCCCCCTCCAGTGCGGCCACCTTGTCCGCCAGCTTGCGGCACTTACTGTCGGCGGCCGATTTTTCCCGGACGGCGTCAGCATGTTGCGTCCGAAGTCTCTCGACTTCGGCAGACACAACTGCCGTGAGGGCCCCCGATGCCGCGCGGTCTGCGAAGTCAGCCACCTGCAAAACACACGTAAGACCGCGGCCCCAACAAAGCCGATAAAAAAAAAGAAAAAAAAACCGAAGTCTAGCTCAACGTACCTGATTTAGTGCCTCCTTCATCTCCTTCAGCCGGCGGGACACAGCGCCCGCCTCGTCCCTGACAGCAGCGAGTGCCGGCATCTCGCCTCCGGCACTAAGAGAACCGCCCTTCGCCTTCGGCACTACGGCAGCCGCCGTGGTCGCCGCGGCAGGCGCAACAATAACAAGTTGGCCTTCGTCCGACCCTGCGACGTATCAACGAACTTAAAAAAAAAACGAGCCAACGGCTTACCACCAAGATAGTCGTCCACACTAATATCGGTGGCGAAGTCGGCGACGCCCTTGCCCGGCGACGGCAACCCTCGGGCCGCCTTCGCGACCTCCGGCACCCTGCTGGACGCCGGCACAGCCTTCGCAGACTTGGAACCACCGGCGCCAGCCGCAGCCTCCGGCGCCTTGCTAGATGCAGGAACGGCCGACTTTGCCGCCAGCGGCGGCTTGCCTCCACCGGGGGCAGCAGCCTTCGCAGCTCCTCGCTGCCTCTTCGGCCTAGCTTCATGAAGCCTGACAACCGCCTGGCGCTTCTGTGCAGCTCCCTGGCGATCCTTGTCCATCACTGCCGACACAACAGCAGCAATATTCCGCCCGTAAGGAAACACTTTCCATTCACGAACCATACGAGATGTAAAAAAGTCTTCACCGGCCGCGCGGGGGATAGGAACATTCCTAGGCCACCAACCCCCGGTAACCCTCAGCATCCGCGCCGAAGACTCCCGGAGCTCGGGCGAAGACATCCTTCCCCCCGGGGCCGTGCATGTCCCCATCAATTCTCTAGCAAAACCATCGGAAACCCCAAGTCCTCCCATAACAGTACCTAGTTTCCTCTTCTTAGAGGATGGGGCGGCCGCCGGCGCAGGGTCGTCTCCAGACTCTACCACCGGTTTCTTCCCGCGGCGGTCCACATCGTCTTGGCCGGGATAACCGTTATACGACAGTCGATTCAATTCAAAAACCCTGTTCAAACGGTCATTCGACCCGCGGATATCCCAGCTACGCTGGCCCTCTGTCCTCGGCACGTACCGACCAACGATCCGCACCGCCCCATCCTCCGCCTCACGCACAAAGGCGGCCGGATCGCGGCTTTGCAGATCCAGCGCGAAGGCAGGACTTCGCACCAGCTTCCCACCATGGGAAGGCATCTGGCGAGGGCACACTTCGCCCAACGCCCAGCCATGCGCCAAAGGCCATACCCCGTACGCCACAAATTCTTCAACCAAATCGCGCCCACTGCTCAGGCCGGCGGCGCACCGAAGGGCCCCTTCGTCCGCATCCTCCTCCGCCACCTCAAAAGGCGGGTATGCTGAGTAAAAATGTGAGCACATCTCGGACACAGGGAGCCCCTCATGGTCTTCGACGGTACCCTCCGCGACGTAAAACCAAAACTCATTCCAATTGCCCCACTTGTTGCGGGCGCAAGGAACCAACTCGACTACCTCCATCGTGGTCTTGCCGGTCTTCGGCGTAAACGTACAGGACCCAAACTAGGCAACTTCATCTCCAATCATCCTCTTCTGCCAGTGCAGGCAATAGTACTTCGCCAAGACTTCGACTGATGGCTGTCCGCCATACGAAGTCGTCGCCCAGACATACTTCGACAGAGCCACCACGGCATTCGGAGTCAGCTGATGGATCTGAACGTTAAATCTGCGCAGGACTTCTCCAACAAATCGGTGCGCAGGCAGGCGGAGACCGGCGGCGAAGAACGCCTTGAACACAACCAACTCGCCTTCCGGCTCGGGGACTTCCTCCGTCCCCAGGACACGAGCAACTCCGCTGCCAAAGTAACCCAGCCGCTGCATATCTTGCACGCGGGCCGACGACATCCGCGACACACCAAAATCCACCGTATCGCCGGCGCGCAAATCCTCCGCCACCAAAGTACTCAGCGTCTCCTCAGACGAGGCGTCGGCCGGCGGCGTAGCGGCAGCAGAAGAAGAAGAAGTCGGCATCGCTACGTACCGTCGGCGGCGGCGGGCGGTCTGCTTCACTCGAGCCAGATCTCCGGCGAACAAGAGCAAGGAGGGCAGACGAGCAGCAAGACGGTGAAAAAGGCGGCTAGGGTTTTCACGGAGCGTGGAAAGTGAAGTTCAAAACGCGCCGACCCCTGCCCCTTTTATACACAAGGCGCGGCGCTTCGGGAAACCCGCAGTCCAACAGTACGGTGTCAATCAACGGTCATGTCAACGGTCATGTCAAAAACCCCCGCGGAACCACTTCGAGCGAGGGCAGCGTCTCCGCCATCTAGCGACGTCTTCGGCACCAGATGACTTTGTCGAACTGGTCCCTCGGAGGGCAAATGTTGGGGCGAAGGCAAAGATGCCACCCTTCGCTCGAGGCCTTCGCTGCAGTCGTTGGTCCAATGGAGATAAAACGGGCAGGGACACCCTTCCCGATACGACATCAGACGAAGGCCTGCGACGAGGTCATCCCACCGTGCGGCCTCGTCCAGCTCGGAGGCCCGCGTATGATCCGGCCCATTGTAACGGGCCCTGCGTGGCCGCTGTTTGTTACGGGCCTAATTTGTAAAGGCATCCCTGTAATTATAGTCTGTAACCCTGCTTTATGGGAATATTCTGGGGATAACCTAGGTGTCTGAGGGCACATGCGTCCTTAACACAAGACGCTGGGCGCTCAGATACCTATAAATACCCCCACACAGTGCCCGTGAGAGGCTAGATTAACAGAGCTATTGCCATCTTGCGCGAGAACCCTGTTAACGTCACTGTTCACCCTTGTTGGATCCCCTTGCAACTGAGAGCAAGTTCCAACAGGAATCTCGTCCCGAGATTGGGAAGGGATCCTTTAGCGGGGTACCAAGAAGGTGTAAGTTGGTGTGTTGCAGTTTCCTTTACCCAAGTTTCTCTAATTAACTGCTCTTCGAATGTCATTCTCTTTGCAACTTCAGAAGGAAGTCCTTTTTGATTTCCTTCCACAACTTACTCTACTCTTAACAACCAAGTTTTTCTTATATTTAGATTCAAAGGGCAGGTGGGGTGGGTGTTTTGGGTTACGTACCGACTCCTTTAAGCAGAAAGTCGGGGAAACGAGAACGTAGAAATTCCTCAGTTTCCCACGTAGCCTCTTCTACTGAATGGTCGCTCCACTGAACCTTAAAAATCTTGATTGACCTTGCCCGAGTTGATCTCTCCTTTTGGTCCAATACCTTGACGGGGTGCTCTTGGTAAGACAAGTCTGGTTCTATCTCCAATTCTGGTTCCGGTAGCACTTCCGTGGGTAAGCGAACACACTTCCGTAACTGAGATACGTGGAATACATCATGAACTGCTGACATATGAGGTGGCAACTTCAACTGATATGTTATAGGTCCACAAGTCTCTTTGATCTCATAGGGCCCAATGTAGCGAGGAGCTAACTTGCCCTTGATTCCAAATCTCTAGACACCTTTGGTGGGTGATACCTTAAGATAAACATGATCTCCCACTTCAAATTGTAGAGGCTTCCTCCTCTTATCATGATAACTCTTTTGTCTAACCTGAGCAGCTTCTAGGTTCTTCTTAATGACTCTGACTTTCTCCTCGGCTTCAAGTACTAGGTCAGGTCCAAATATTTCCCTTTCTCCCGCTTGTGACCAATTTAGCGGTGTTCTACACCTTCTCCCATACAAGGCGTCGAACGGTGCCATCTTTAGGCTAGACTGGTAGCTGTTGTTATAAGAGAATTCTGCCAGCGAAAGGCACTTGTCCCAATTCTTACCATAGTGCAGCACACAGGCTCACAACATGTCCTCGAGAATTTGATTCACTCTCTCCGTCTGACCATCTGTCTGAGGATGGTACGCTGAGCTTCTAATCACAGTGGTTCCAAGTGACTTTTGGAGCTGCTCCCAAAAACGTGCCACAAACAGTGCTCCCCTGTCAGATACAATAGTCTTCGAAATTCCATGCAAACACACTATTTGGTCAATATAGATCTCTGCATACTTCTCTATATTGTGGGTGGTATGTACCGGCAAGAAATGAGCTGTCTTGGTTAATCTATCCACAATTACCCAAATAGAATCGTGGTGCCGGGAGGTATTGGGCAACCCCACAATAAAATCCATGCAAATATCCTCCCATTTCCAAGATGGTATGGGAAGGGGCTGTAAGGTACCTGCTACCTTCAAATGACTGGCCTTGACTCTTTGGAAAGTGTCGCATTTAGATATATACTTAGCAATTTCCCTCTTCATCCTGGTCCACCAATACAAAGATCTAAGATCATGATACATCTTGTTACTGCTGGGGTGCATGGAAAATTTGGAAAGATGAGCTTCGTCCAATACTTTCTTCCTGAGTTCGGAATTCTTAGGAACAACCAATCGGTCTCCAAACCATAGAATTCCCTTGCGGTCCTAACGGAAGCATTTGTACTTATCCACCTTCTGTTCGAGCATTTCTTTGATGACTTGAACACCTTTGTCACCAATCTGGGCCATGATTATCTGCTCATGCAAAGTGGGCTCCATAGAGATATAATTCAGGGTCTCTAAGGAAACAACTTCCACGTTCAACTTGCATAATTCGTCACACAGAGTGGCGATCTTGGAGTCCATAGTTACACAGTTGCACTGGGCCTTCCGACTTAAGGCATCTGCTACCGCATTGGCCTTGCCCGGATGGTAATGCACTTCTAAATCGTAGTCTTTGATTAATTCCAACCATTTTCTCTGCCTCATATTAAGATCGGCCTGAGTGAAAATTTACTTGAGACTCTTGTGATCGGTATAGATATTACAATGAGCTCCCATCAAATAATGTCTCCATATCTTCAGAGCACGAACTACGGCTGCTAACTCCAGATCATGTGTGGGGTACTTCTGCTCATGAGGCCTGAGTGCTCTGGATGCATAGGCAATAACTTGGTTGTCTTGCATCAAGACACATCCCAATCCGGTGCCTGAAGCATCACAATAGACATCAAAAGATTTGGTGTTGTCAGGCTGCGCTAGCACGGGTGCTGTTGTCAGATGCTGCCTCAATGTATGAAAGGCATCTTCACATTTCTGACTCCAATCGTACTTTACTCCTTTCTTCAACAGTTCAGTCATTGGCTTTGCAATCCTGGAGAAATCCGGAATAAACCGCCGATAATATTCTGTCAATCCCAGAAAACTCCGAATCTGCCGTACAGTGGTAGGAGGCTTCCAATCCATCACCTCTTGCACTTTCTCCGGATCAACTGATATCACTTCCTAAGAAATGGTGTGACCCAAAAATTTAATTTCCCTCAGCCAGAAATCACATTTGGACAACTTAGCGTATATGCGATGATCACGCAGTCGCTGAAGTACAATGTGTAAGTGTTCAGTATGCTCATCTTCATTCTTGGAATAAACCAGAATATCATCAATGAAGACCACCACAAACTTGTCCAGCTCTGGCATAAATACTGAGTTCATCAAATACATGAAATATGCCGGGGCATTGGTCAGTCCGAAAGATATCACCAAGTACTCATAAAGTCCATATCTAGTAGAGAAAGCTGTCTTCGGAATATCACTGGTCCTGATTTTGATATGATGATAGCCAGAGCGAAGGTGTATCTTAGAAAATACCTTGGATCCCACCAACTGATCAAACAATACATCAATACAAGGCAATGGATACTTATTTTTGATTGTCACCGCATTGAGAGGGCGGTAATCAACACACAATCTCAGACTCTCATCTTTCTTCTTCACGAACAAGGCTGGACATCCCCATGGTGAAGTACTTGGGCGAATGAATCCCTTGTCCAACAACTCTTGTAACTTCTTTTTCAATTCTGCCAACTCGGCTGGAGGCATCCTGTAGGGTCTCTTGGATATAGGTGCAGTTCCGGGTTACAGTTCAATTGCAAACTCTATATCTCGGTCGGGTGGCATCCCTGGCAATTCATCTGGGAAAACATCGGGGTACTCACAGACCACTGAAATCCTTTCGACGGGTGACTCTATCAGGGTGCAGGCATAGGAACAGGTACAACCTTGGTTAGGCAAATATAACGTAATTTCACCACAATTAGGTGAATGTATCTCAATGGCCCTTACTACGATATCAATCACTGCCTGATGCCTTGATAACCAGTCAGTTCCTAAGATGATATCCACACTATCCAATCCCAAGATAAGGAGGGTGGTTTTTATTACAAGACTACCAAATTTTATGGGCACATGCCTATTGATTTGATATGTGGCAACCCTGCCTCCTGGTGTCGAAATTGTAATGCCCCCATTTGTGTGATGGAAAGGCAACTGGCATTTTGCACTAAATTTTGCACTGATAAAACTGTGTGATGCACCAGAATCAAAAAGAATGACTGCAGGATAATTCGAAACGGAAAAGATACCAGTCATGACGGGTGCTCCCTCAGGAATATCAGCCATGGTGGTGAAGTTTAGCCTGCCTTGTCTCACTTGTACCTTCTCCCTCTTGCCTTGGTTCTGATTGGCATTCTGCCCCTGCCTCTGCTGGTTCTTGGGGCAATTCTTGGCATAGTGTCCAGTGCTGCCACAAGTGAAACATCTATTGTCATTGGCCTGACGGTACTGCTGCTGTGGTGGGTTGTTGTTCCTCTGAACTGGGGGCTGAGAGCGGTTGGGTGCCTGCTGCTGCTGTTGTGGTTGGATCACCCACCATCCTTGCTGCTGCTGAGGTCCCCTGTTCTGAGTGTCAGACACAATCCTGAAGCGCTGAGGCTGAGCTGAAGGTCCTGCCATGGGGGTCTTCCTCTTCTTTTCTGCCTGGCGGGCTGTGATGTAGTCTTCCTGAGAAATGGCCAGGTTGACTAATTCATTGTAGATGTTGGCCCTGACTGTGTTGAGACGGTCGCGGAGCTTAGTACTGAGTCCCCTCCTGAACCTGTCCCTCTTCTTCTCATTTGTGTCAGCATGATAGCCTGCATACTGGGACATGTCATTGAAGGCCTGAGCGTACTGCAACACAATACGATTCTCCTGAGTAAGTGCCAGAAACTCATTAAGCTTGCGGTCCATAATGTCTGCCGGTATGTGATGCCCTCTGAATGCTGCCTTGAATTCTCCCCATTCCACCACGTGGTCAACTGGCTGCATAGCGAGGAAGTGATCCCACCATGTACGCGCGGGTCCGCAAAGCTACTGGGTGGCAAAAGGAACCTTGGCCACCTCTGAACAAACTCCATTAAGTAGTGGGAATTTGGATTCCACCACTCTGAGCCATACATCAGCATCAAGGGGATCCTCTGCCCGAGTGAACAACGACGGCTGAGTGCTGAGGAACTCCTGATAAGTGGCCGCTGCTGGGGGACGTTGATGGTGATCACCACCACCATAGTGCTGAGGTGGTAGCTGACGCTGAGCCAACTGTCGCAGAATCTCATTCTGCTGAGCCATCAATTCTTGCATGGTAGGAGGCGGCGGCGGTGGTGGAGGAATGCGCTCATTCTGTCCACGACGCGCTCTTCCTGCCATCTGAAAAATTAGGATGCTCTTAGTATCATACTTTTGATATCAGGGTTCATACATGGTAAAAGATTTGAAAGGACAAAGTTTGTAGAATGTCAAACATTTCCTTGCATTTTTCATAAAAGATACCACATGACATAAAACTTTTTTCATAAACTAAAGTTGACATCATCCATCATTCATAAATCCAAAAGTGTCTTCTAACGGTTACAACAATGCTCAAAAGACTCAACTCTTCCTAGCCTAGTACCCCAAAGGTGCAAAAGCTACGCTAGTTCAGAGGAGTTCTACTGCCGCACACTTCTATCCAATCTTTCTGAAACCTAATGGGTTAACGAGGCAACACTGGACTCGGGGGAAGGTGGTCTCCTTGAGCCAGCGGTGTCCAAACTGGATGCAGGCTCTGGCTCCTCTCCTCCCTCAATATCAACATCCTCGTCGGCCCCTTCGGCCTCCATGGCTTGGATTTCCTGATGATGCATATCCAGGTGCTGGTTGGCTTCCTCAAGTTACTGCTGAGTGTTTAGGAGCTGATCCTCGAGAACCTCGATGGTGTTCTCCCTAGCTCCTACTTGCTCCTCAAGCACTTGGATCTAGGTGGCCATCTGCTCCACCTGGAGGTCCTTCTCCACCAGCTCAGTGGACAGGTCTACCACAAGATCCTCCCTGTTGTCCAGGGTGATCTTGGTAGCCTCCACCAAGCCCATTAGCTGAGACATTGCCTCTCCTCGCACCGCTTGCAGACGGTACAGGGCATTCATGCATCGCACCATCAGGTGAGCAGTCTGCCCTGGGTAAAGAGCCCACACATCCTTGGCATGCTCCACTCGATCCTTCCACATTGGGTCATCTTCCTTTTCAGCGGGGAACAAACCAATGGGATGAGTGGATAGCTCCAAGGGGTGAAAGCCACAAAAGGTCGTCAACCCATGGAGAGCAATGGCCTCGAAAGTGTCTTTCGGCCGGTATCCAAAAGACTCGGAGTCCAACGAACGCCAGCCCGGCTGCAAAGGATGAGGCTCCAAGGTAATCCTCACCCTACAGCGGGGTACCCGATGCTCCTCGAACAACTGCACCGCGTACTGGGGAGGTGTCGTATAACCGACTCCCTGCAGCACCTCCCACAAAATGCGGGGAAAACCCTCTCGTGCAAGCCTGTCCGTGTGGGAATGTGCGTTCCCTCCTTCCGAGGATTCATGAGAAGTCATCTGTGTAAGGGTAAGCGTAAGCAAAAAAGAAAAAAAGAATTACAAAAATAAAGAGAATCAGTGCTTGGCTTTTCTAAGGTTACGTTGAGGTCTCGGAGTATACATAATCTCTTATTATCATACCTCATAGCTTTTAAAGTTCTTGACCACTTACCAAGTAGTTTAAGTAAAATGATGCATTCATGCTCGTCCTAAGCGACTCACGGGACCTGCAGATTTAGTCTGGGAAGCCAAGTTGTGTGTTCGGACCCCCTAGACCGTGGTTCCAAATACTAGGACACCTGTCGCAGAGTGGTGGAGCGTGCAGGCTTACGGTACGGGACCAGGCTAAGCGGCTACACGGCTCCGGACCACCCAGGGGACAAGTATCCATTCTCTAGAGCCGGACCCCATGTTGTCGGACCCACAGGACTATAGCTCCAAATACTAGGGTGCCCGTCACAGAGTGGTGGAGTGTGCAGGCTTTTGGGTACGGAACCAGGCTAAGCGGCCACACTGCTCCGGACCACCCCATGGAATGAGCTCCTGTTCTTTAGAACCGGTCCCCAGGCTACTGGACCCCCTGCTTTCATAGAGGTGTCCTAAACTACAGGCCTGGCTACTCAATTCAGATGTCTTCATGCCAGGACAGATAGGAACTATACAGGTGGGTTAGATTAAAATAATATCCGGGAACTGCAGGATAAAACCATGGAGGCAGGAGGATAAGACTGACAAAGGAGCACATCTGAGGGGGTAAATCTTCTCTTTATAACTCGACATGCATGGGTGCAGCCAACAGGTCGGGCTTATGAGGGCGGACCTCACCGGGCTGGCGTACACGTATGCGCAACCTAGTTACAAAAGGGAGAAAAACTAAACCCCACAGACTTGCTCCTATGGATAGAACTTACAAAGATGCTCCAAGGGTTAGGAAGAGGTGCTCCAGCTGTAGCAAGGTAGTTACCCCCGGGTCGGCACATTTCCGTCACCTTGAAGGGTTCCTCTCAGCTGGGGGAGTGTTTACGGAACCCTTCTTGGTTCAGTACTCGCCATAGGGCTAGGTCCTGACCCTGGGTTCCCTACTATGCACGAACCGTTAGTAGCGCCTGGGCGCCTGGTTGCAATGTGCATTTCAGATCGCTGCTTGCCCTCTGCGTTCGCTGATGGAGTCCACATCCTCACATTGTGGCCGCTCCTGCACAGACTTATCAAAAGACTGGACCCGCGGGGAGTCCAGAAGGGTTTCCGGGGGAAGGCAGGCTTCGGCCCCGTAGACCGGGGAGTACGGGGTCCTCCTGGTGGTCCGTCTAGTTGTCACCACCGGAGTAGGAGTCTCCGGCGTTGACATCCTTCAGGACCCCCTCAGGTGACTGATACCCAAGGTCCCATTCAGCCGCAGCCACCTCGCCGTCGTCGACCCTTTCCTCGCCAGGTCGGCGACGAGGTGGGGATCCGTCCTTGGAAGACTGCTCGCGCCGCTTGCTGATGTGTTTCGCGAGGTCGATGATCTCGCGACACTCTGCGGCGCTGTGGTGACTGTTGGGGTGTACAGGGCATGAGCCGATGTTACCCCTCTGTGGTTGTGGGCGTTTGTTGCGGTCGCCCCAGCCCCCAGTCGCAATTGCGACGACTAGAGCGATGGACCACGACTTCTCGTGGCCACGACCCTTTTTCTTTTTACCGTCCCGGGGGACGGCACCCGAGCCACCCGTCTGGGCAACCCCGGTGTGTGGAGCCGAGTGCCATGCTCGGCCCTCGGCGGCTCCGGCGCACTTGTCGGCCAGAGCAAAGAGTGTGGAGACAGTTTCCACGTCATGCGTGGCCAGCTTCTCCAACATTTTTTCATCACGTACTCCCTGATGGAAGGCCGTGATGATGGAAGCATCGAAAATGCGAGGTATGGTACCTCGCACCTTGATGAAGCGGGAGATAAACGTCCGGAGAGTCTCCCCGGGTTCCTGCCTCACTGCGTGGAGGTAGGCCTCCACACCGTGTTGTTGGTAAGCGCTGGCGAAGTTCGTTGTGAACCGCGCGCGGATCTCTTCCTAGAAATAGATTGATCCTGGGGTGAGGTTCATGAGCCAAGTCCGGGCAGGCCCAGACAAGGCGACATGAAAATATGTCGCCATCACAGCGGTGTTCCCACCTGCTGCTGTGATAGTGGTGACGTACACCTACAGAAATTCCGACGGATTTGACGTACCGTCGTACTTTTCCAGCAAGTGCAGCTGGAATTTGGATGGCCAGGTCGCTGCGCGGAGATGATCCGCGAGTGCGGAGCAGCCCACGCCGGCCAAAGGGACACCCGCCTGGAACTGGGCGCCCACTGGGGTTTGCAGTGCTACCGCAGCAAAGTCTTAGGTTGCGACCCTCGATGTTTTGCCGGCGCTCACGCGCCCTTTCTAGAGAGACTCGAGCATCTTCGCGACCCTCGAAGTTTTGTCGGCGCTCCCACACCCTCTCCAGGAAGACCCAGGCATCCTCTCCCGCATGCCTGTGGTTGAGCTCTGCCCGGAGGTCGTCGGTCTATGCGCCCCTCACAGAGGGTGAGCGCACAGACGCCGTCGCCTCATGTTGGCACCGGGATGACCGTGGCCTCGATCTGGTCGAGGTAGAATATGCCATGCTGAGCAGGCGGTCAATGTCGTCACGCCACTGCTTCATGGCCCCCGATGAGGCTGTGGAGCTTGGAGGGTGGCGCAGCAACTCTCTGGCCGCGAACAACGCCCCGGGCGCTGCCCTTGACGGAGTCCGGGACGCCTGCGCAGGCGTGTGCTGCCGCGCAGCGTGCACACCAGCAGCCCCAGTCACAGGGTGGTTGGATACTCGTGGCGCGGAGGATGCAGCTTCTTCCTCAACCACAAAATCCTCCAAAGTGTCGGCGCGGTGCTCAACGATTTGCACCATCATGCCGAGCAAGAAAACAAGCAAACATCTAAAGCCTAGGCCCCCTACCTAGCGCGCCAAATGTCGGAGAGGAAATCTCCGGCCGAGTGGCGGAATGCACCCGCCCTAAATCCTTAGATGAAGAGGGGCCTAAGCGTTTTTGCCTGTTAGGTGGAAACGGAACACAAGAACACACAAGGGTTTAGAGTGGTTTGGGCTGCCGGAGCGTAATACCCTACTCCACTATGTGATGTATTGAGCTTGAGAGCTTGTATGAACTTGTGAGTGTCTAAGTGAATCTGTGTCTGAGCCTGTTAGCCTCTGTGTTGTAACGGTGCATGCCTCCCCTTTTATAGCTAAGGGGGGCACGTACAAGGGTACTGAGCCCCAACATGTGGGCCCAGGAACATAACGGATGTAATACTTAGAGCAACTAATGTTTCTTGCTGGTGCAATCTTCTTGCGCCCTGACATCCGTGATCTGCGTCGTATTGGCGTGCAGGGGAAGCTTCTCTGGTAACGTATAAGTGATGATGGACACAGTGCACCTTGCAGCACGGGCATACTGTTTGACAATGTACTGGACAGGCACGCCGCCAGCAGGATGGCCTGCACGCCGTCTTCCAGCGGGGTGGACAGGACACATTAAATGCTGAGGGGGCACATCGTCTGTTAGCGGTCCAGACATTTGTTTTGAAGCTCTGTCAATGATTTTTGTAGATTTAAACTCTTCTCGACCTCAGTCTTAAATTTAGCATTTAACTTCTGCTTTTCCTGTTCGAAGCTTTCTGACTTTGAGAGAAGCTCCATATTTAACTGTGCAATTTTAGCTTCAGCTTCTGCCAATAAACCTTCTGTTGTCTAAAGCTCAAATCCTTCTTCTCAAGAGCAGCTGCTTGATCTTTTATTTTACTTTCTAAACCCTCAATTATAACTTCATGTTTTTTATCTTCAAGATCTTGTTGCATTCTCAAAGCTTTACTCAACAGCATATTCTGTGCACAAAGCAACCTTCGTTAGAAAACACCTTCGTTGTTCAAAACAATAAAAAGTCGAAGAAAAGTTTTTACCTTGAAATTAGAATAGAATAAACTACCGACAAGATGCTGTCATCGGTAGCGGCTTATGTCAGTCTCAAGCTTCGGGAAACCAACACTCTTTGACAGAGTACCGATAACCTTCGCTCCGGTTTGATCTCGGACGCAGCCTAACTTTTCATCGTTAACACCACCGAAGAGTAGTGCCCCTAGTTGATATCCACAGGATATGGCATATTCTTTTAACTCTTCTTTCTCAGCCTTCGTCAACTCTTGTCCAACTAAGTTTTGAAAATTGAAAATTTCCTCTTTCGAAGCATCTTCAGCTATTTTCTTCCCCTTCTCAGGTACTGTAGCCATGGCTTCTTCAGTGGCTGTGGAAGCTTCTTCTGTGGCCATGTCCATTAGTATCTTATCAATGTTAGAAATTGTGCTTTCTAAATGTACATCTTTGGCTGTGGCAGCTTCGGTAGCTGCAGCTTCAGCAGGTGCAGTTTCGGTCGCTGTTGTGCTCTCAACAACTGGTGCCTTCGAAGCCGAAGCTTGCGGTGGTGTCCCTTCAATAACTTCTGTCACAGTAACAATTCTTTGTTTTTTCGGCCCAGCTACCTTCTTCGTTAGCGAGGGCTCCTTTTCCTTCTGAAAAAGCTTCGTCAGATGCAGCCCTAGTGGACTTAGCTTGATAGGCAAAGATTCAGTCATTACCTTTAAGATTTCCTCCACGTCGGTGGCAGAAGGTGTTGCAGCAGTTTCTTCTTCTATATCAGTTGCCTTCTGCTTCGAAGCCGCAACCTTTCTTTTCTTCGAAGCATCTGTCTTCGGCTCAGGCCTCAGCTTTCTGTTTTTCAGTTTTTCTTCATCATCTTTCACCAATTTAGCATCTTCTTTATTCAGGACGCTGACAACTCTCTTTCTCTTCTGTCCTTCGGCGCCATGGTCCAGTCGCTCATAGTCAGGATACTCAAAGTTCAGAGCATCCATTACCCGGTTCAACCTTCGCTTCGGACGAGAGCCGAAGGCTGCAATCATCAGTTTGTCTTCTTTTTTAGAATAATTGCCAAGAATGTCATTGCACATAACTTCAATTGTGTCTAACCATTCTTGGCAAGGTACTTTGAAATGTTTCTTAAATTTATAATAGTAGGGCAGCCGAACAAGTTCCCCCTTTTTCTTTTCTCCTTTGAGCTTCGGCATGTCCCACTCTTTCAAAGTTGGGAACACTCTAAAAGCCAAAAATTCTTGCACCAGATCCCTAGTGCCAATATGCTCCGCAATAACCCGAAATTCGCCCAGTGCAATTTGGCTTGGACTCTTCTGTGTCATGTTGCACTGGGGCCTGATTTCTCCGAAGATTAATTCCAGTGGACTTTGGACCAGCTTCTCCTTTTCTTCATCAACTTTGACGTAAAACCATTCGGTCTTCCAGCCAGCTGGCCACTTGGTACGATAGCTGATAACTGGAAACTTTGTATTTTTGCGATAAGCAAAATTGTAGCAGCCGAAGTTTTCATGCAGACCATCCTCTCTGGCTTTTGTTTGATAATGAAGCTCATGTACTCGACAGAAGCCTTCGGCAAATGGTTTTACCCCTGGCTTCGGAGGGCCCAGATGTAGACACTAAGCCTAACAATGGCGTTAGGAGTTAGTCAATGAAGATAAATCCCAAACTTCTTCAAAACATCAGCAATCATCCCATTCAAAGGAAATCTTAATCCTGCTTTAAAGAAGCTTTTGAACACTACCACCTCATCTTTTTTCGGCTTCGGAGTAATTTCCTCTCCGCCAAAACAAACCAGCTCCTTTTTTGCTTCACTGAAATAGCCCAACTTCATCAGCTTAGACATATCACCTTCAGTAATGGTGGATTTCCCAAACTCCAGGTGGCTGGGTTTAGATGGCACAACGCTGTAATCATCTTCAGATTCAATTTCCTCAGTGTCAACCTGCTCAGCTTCAGCGGCAGGTGCATCCTCCGATATTACCAGCCCTGACCGTTGCATCACTTTAGAGATCGGAGCGGTTTCGGCACCTTCGGCTTCCTCTCCATCGCGAGTAACTCTAGCTGTTGAGCGTACCCTAGCCATCTGATGATTGAATTTCTTGTTTTTTGACAAAGTTGAAATTTTTTAACTTTGCCGAAGCTCTTTCTTGTTACAAAGCTTGAGCAAAATGAATAGCTTCGGTTGATGATGCAGTAAGCAAGCTTCGGCTATGGTCAAATGTTTGGCAGCAAAACAATGCGATAGCAATGAATGCTGTGATAACTTCACACCTACCTGTCTGTTTATATAGTGCCGTAGGTGGGAAGGTAAATCGTCAAGTCTTTCGCACCAGACAAATAGCCGCCCGCACCCACTGAACGGTGAGCCACAAAGCCCGAGAAGGGTAATAGCCAGGACGTGCGTAACTGCTGCATGGCGGGGCCACCTTACGCTCGGACTATTTTAATCGTTTCTCGGCAACGAGCTCAGGGAAGATGTTTTTCGGATCTTCGGCATCCCGAAGCCTAAGAGACTTTTTCACGGATCAAGATCGTTACTAAAAACGATCTAGCACCGCGAAGGGGCTACTGTTGGGGGTACGCTTCGTAGCCGAAGATCCTGAAGAAAGAAACACCTTCAACAGATCCTCTCAAAAGCAGTGCCGAAGCTATCACCTATGAAGCTTCGGCATAATGACATGTTTAAAGACGAAGGAGTGAACCGACTTAAAGATGAAATGACCAATAAACTCACGATAGTTTGTGTCATGATTGTAATCGATTGTAAAGGGCATAAATGTAATTTCACACAGGCTGCGCCATGTGCCTATAAATAGATGAACAGTACTCCCGTACTGTTCACGCATTATTGTAATCACTTGCATGCGACACTAGGATTATTACCTTCTGACAAGACGAAGGTATAAATGTGATTAAATTTTATATTTTAATATTTGAGTTTATATAATGAAATATATGAACAAGTTTATGTGTTTATATATATATATTCTTTCATGTCTTATATTTTATATTTTACCTTTCATTATTTCACAATTCTAGTTACGAAGGTATAACCTTCGTAATTTTTGCTCATGACCTTCGTCCGTAGTTCATTATACCCTTGGGGAGATAATGCTTCAATGGACGAAGGTCATTAACATTTAACATTTTATGTTGCCTTGTTCTGAATTCAAAGCATTTGAGAACAAGTTCTCAATAATGGCTATGACATTCTAACTTAACCGGATCCAATTCTAACAGCAAGCACAATGAACCATTCATACACACTCTATCTCTTGACTAGAACTTAACATCTAAACCTCAGACTTACTATTATAAAACACCCAATACTTAAAGTAACAAACCGTAGCACTTCATTTAGCTATAGAATTAATATACTAAATTATCATGTGAAGGATATCACTATTCGATCTATCTATAAAGCATTATAAAAAGGATAGTGTTTCCGAAAAACTGCAAACTCAACAAATTAAATATCTAAAGCGCTTGCGTATCCTATCTACTAAGAAATTATTAGATTTCAGTTAAAATCAACATATTAATATACTCTATTTAAATACTCACCACAACAATTAACACCTATACATGATATCTAGCCGATCACTAGACATAACATAATGATCATAACATAGGACATCGACTTTGTCAAACGAACACAATCCCTCACAAGCAAAACTGACGGCACCTATCAGGTAGACGTTGTAAACACTAGACATGTCCTTCAAATTACTGATTCAACCACACAACATAGATATGTGTACCACTATTTTTCACATGAACTATAATGCAACTTATACCTTGCGACTACTTCACAATCATGACGGTAACTTGAATATCACATACACTTAGGACCTTTATTATACATTAAATATACCAACTGCGCATCTGAGCTACAAATAGAATTATTATCACGATTAATATTCTTCTAATCCATCTATCAAATTAATTAGCTAGAATAGCGAATCAGAGTACGATTACCATATCGACTAGCAATCCGAATAAACCACGATGATCCTTGTTCAGGCCTTTCGCCGAGCATTTGGTGGGCATCGATTTAGAGCTCGCTCCTCCACATTCTCTTGGGATTCTTTTGTTGGCGCGAACACAAGTCGGAGGCATCACGTAGGGGCCGGCATCGAGGCTGGGTGACCGAACGATGACGGCGAGACAAAGGTCGGAGATGACTGGGAATCAACGACAAGCACTAGAATTCCAACGACATCGCTCTTCTCCTTCTCTCAAACGCACCAGAGAGCTCTCGTCTCGGACCGGCTTGAACTCCGCCTCGCCCGTGAGTTTCTCCACCCCACCCCGCTGTTTTTCCCCCACCGACGTTGTCTAGGACCGGATTGAAGTGCGCCGCCCACCCCGCTGTGTTCCACCCCGATTCGTTGAACTTGTCTGCCCCATTCGTTGAACTTCTATCCCCCAACCAGATCCAACTCGTCGTGTGTTCTTGGCCCGTTAGTTTCTGATGGATGATTTGGAGCTGTTCAACGACGCAGACATTGGCATTTCTCCCCCCCAAGGTAGTTAATATTGGTCGACTGTGCTATGATTATTGTACATATAACCATTGGTTTTGTAAATAATGTGTTGAATTACTGTCAGGTCCCACATTGTCTTCACCGCATAGTTCAAGTCCCTTATGTGGTCAGACTGCTAATAAGGTATGTCTCCCTGCAATATTGTAAACTATAGTGAGGTTAGCAAGGTATGTGAATTCAGTTGGTCATGCAGGACAACGATTGGGAATTTTTTGTACTAAGCGATTTTTGGAATGAGGAAGGGAGACGTGATGTTCCAAGTGAGATGCAAATGTATTCTGAACTAGGTCTGAATGAAGAGGACAAGGCAAAGGAAAATCAAAGAGATGAATCCGTTTTAGGTGGTACTAGTAATTTGGATCAATCGGAGCCTATTAATTTTGGAGACAATAGTATAGACCAACCAATGGAGGACTTCCTACCAAATGAGAAGAGGGTTGTGTATGATAAAATGAATCCGTCAATGCAACCTGGTAGTTTGTTTCCCAACATGAAAGAATTTCGAATTGCTATGAGGCAATATGCCATAAAACATGAGTTCGAGCTAGGAATAGAGGCAACTTCGACTACCAGATACGTCGGATATTGTAAAGGTGATGATTGCCATTGGAGGATTTATGCACAGGAAGAAAAGAAAGGTTTATCGACCATTGTGGTATGTTAAATCATACATTTGTACCACAGCTATGTTGTGAATTGGATCTAAAGCTGGTCGTCCAAAATAACAACTGGGAAACTGGGAACAGAAGATAATAAAACTGGGAACAGACTGCATACATAGCTGTCTTGAATACTTAGATAGTCTTACATAAAACTGGGAACAGACTGCATACATAGCTGTCTTGAATACTTAGATAGTCTTACATAAACTGGACCACATCACATAGAGATGTTTCAAGTACATAGTCTTGACATCACAAAAGTCTACATAACTGGTTACAAGTTCATCTCATGACACAAACTGGTTACAGGTTCATCTGGTAGTATGATCAAACATCTGGTCGTAGTCGTAGCCCATAATACGACAATGCTCGAACAAAGAGACAGCAACTTTGTTCTCTTCCCACTTCATGTCTTCAAAAACCATTTCCCACAGCTCCGGATCTTCTGACACATATCCATCTTCTTGGTCCTCAAATTCAGAAGGGTTACAGTCGTCTTCAACATCTGAAGGGGGATGATCTAGGTCCCAACCAGGACATTTGTTCTCCAGATCTTCTTCACAAACAATAGATGTCTTCTCGAGACCCTTGCACACTTCCTTCAAATGCGAAGAAAGCTTTCCAACCTTACCCCCTTCAACTTCTGGGATGCTACAACACAACCTATTCATGTTTTGTATAATTGAAGATTGCCTCCTCATCTCTTGTATGGCATATCGCAGTGAGTTCTTGATGCTAACATGATACTTCAAGTCAACATTATCCTGTACAAATTAAACTACTTGTTGGTCCAGTGGATGACTAGTTTACCATTCTTCTGAAGAACTAACCCTAATTGCAATGCACAACAGCAATATACCATATGCAGCAAAATAAGATAGCAAGAAATTCAGTTACCTTTGATTCCACCATGGAGTCACCTTCTACAAATCTACCATACTTCACAGCAGATACGGCAAGTTCAACCTTACCCGCTGCAATAGTGGCAGATTCAACACCCGCACGTGCCTCCTTCTCAGCAACCAACGCCACACATCTCGCCTCCGCAGCTGCAACAGCCGCAGCACGAGCAGCATCAACAACCTCTGCAATAGCGACGACCGGAGCAGTTCGATCCATCTTCCTGCGATTTGAGGGAGGCGCCTAGGGTGCGGCGAGATCTCAGGTGCGGCTAGGGTTGCGCTGGGATAGAAAAGAACGACGGCTGCTGGTTGCTGGTAAAGTGGAGACAGAGAGAAGGGAAACGGGATGTAGACGCCGTGAGATTCACTGCTTTAATCAGAGAAGTTACCAAGTAATGAAGTGTTCTTGTTCGTTTTGGCGAGTGGCCTATTCCCTGCTTTTCCATATCAGCTAATCCCTCGCCTACGCCTCCAAATCGTCGAAGCCGCATCTGAGGACATCCATAATAGCAAATTTCTCACCGAGTAGAGGAGCGCGCGGCTGCACGCAGGGAGCTCGACCATGGAGCTGGGACGGCCAGTCCCGTCGCGCGCTCCTCCGTGGCCTGCACGCGTTGGCTGCCACGGCCGACTGTGCCTCCACGGCCAACCCGCCAGGCAGAAGCGAGCTGGAGCAGAAGGGGCGCGACGGCAATGGCGACGAGCTGGAAACCGAGCGAAAGCAGGGAAGGAACAGAGGGAAGTCGAGCATTGGGAGATGGGCGGCCGAGCTGGAGCCCGCGACGGTGAGGGAGAAGAATGGAGGCTGGGCGCGGTATAGACTCTGAGGAAAAAAATCCAACGAGGGGAAGGCCATTGGCCATGCCGATGGTGGAAAATATCAGGGAGGGAGGGCGGTAAAGATAGGAACGGAGAGAAGATTTTTCTTTTCAGATTTTTTCCACTTTTCCATTTTTTTATTAAAGAAATTTGCAGATATTTCGGGGTATAAAATGAGGGTCTATAAGATATATAGAAGGGTCAAACAAATAAGATCGACAACTATATTTGGTGAATACTTTAGATTCAGATGAATTTTAGGGAACCAGATTCGATTTCAAGGGTTAGAGTTCGGACAGGGTGTAAATAGACCGAATCAATGACATCGGCTTTGATATCTTAAGCGATATTTAATTTAGTCGAGCCTAGACGAATTTCGCCGCCACAATTCATTCGACTAGAAAACAAAGTGATTAATAATTTTACACCTTGTTTTTCTTGGATATTCAACGCGATCGAATTATAAAAAGAATCAAACCCTTTTCGAAAACCTATTCGTTTAATAAATAATTTCGAACAACATGGACTCAACATCATGAGATATTTTAAAGTCCAAAATTTCTCTAAACTGTTTTGGACAACTTAGATAAACAGAGACAGATACGATATCAAAATCGTGAATGACAAAGATGATTAAAAATTAGTGTCCATTTTATTCACAGATATCACGTGTTAAAGTCCGCACTCGCAGTCGAGCAGACGATAAAGACCTGGGGTGTTATAATACATATTTATATAATTATATTTATTCTAATCCTGCTGTTTATTTCCTTCTTCACCAACTCTTCATCTTCAACCACCACTTCTTCTTGGTTTTCAAATTCACTAGGTTCAGCTTCTACTTCTGCATGGTTGACTTGCCCATGTTTGATAGATAATGGCTGACTCTTGCCTGCCGAGGCCTGCCCTTGCTTCATCGGAGCTGGAGTAGTGTAAGCGGCCTTGTTGGGACAGTAGTTGGCATAGTGTCCCGACTGTCCACACTTGAATCATGACCTGTTTGTGGATGTATTAGGAGCAATAGGTCCCGTTGGAGTGCTTGCTTGCGGAGGAGCAATTTGTGTTTGTTGAGTTTGCTGCCCGGAACTGTCACGAGCAGGTGTACTTTGAGTAGTAGTATATCGAGGACGGGAATTACTTCCAGCCTGTCCCTGGTTAGCAGCCCTTCTCTTTTCTCCAAACTCAAACCTCTTGTTTTCCACAGCAATCGCTTTGTCCAGTAGTCTTTGGAAGGACGGGAAAGTATGTGATACCAGTTGGTATTTTAGTGGTCCGATCAAACCTTCCAGGAAGAGCTCCTGCTTCTTCTCATCATCCTCAGCATCCCTAGGAGCATATCGGGATAGCTGAATAAATTTGTCCCTATATTCGCTCATGGACATACCTCCCTACTTAAGGGATAGAAACTCCTTCCTTTCAATCTTCATGAGTCCAGCCGGAATATGGTAATTCCTAAATTGAGTGGAGAATTCTACCCATGTAATTGTGTTGACAGCAGCATGAGCAGTGCAATATGCATCCCACCAATCCGCAGCGGGGCCGGTAAGGCGACCCGATGCATATAGCACCTTCTCTCTGTCAAAGCATTGAGCTATGTTGAGCATCTTGTCCACAGACTTTAACGAATCATCTGTTTGTAGTGGGTCCACAGAGTTAGAGAATGTCGGTGGTTTGTGACTCATAAACTCCCGGTGCTTATCCCTGGGTGGAGCTGGTGGTGGTGGAGGTAGTGGTGGTTGTTGTTGTTGTCTTTCCAACCGTTCTTGCCTAATCTCTTGATGCATCTCTAGTCGTTCCTGACGTATTTCCTAGCGTTCTTGCCTCATCTGGTTTTGCATTTTGTTCATCGTGTTTGCCATTTGCTGTAGTATTTGCATCTAAGCAGCAACCTCTGGATCGGTCCCAGCCAGTGGAGGATTTGGAGGATTCATTTCTATTTGCTGTTGTCTGATAATCCTCTTATTGTGGGGGTTGGCAGGTAGATCGATTCCTCCTCCCCTCCTGGTATTAACCATCTAGTTAGAGACATATGGTAAGACAATTTTGCAAGGGGAATTACTTATTAGGCAACCAGATAGTCTAGTAGCTAGGCATAAACTAAAGGTTCTTTGGCAGGGCTTTGATCTGTTGTTTTATGTTAATATTGGGATAACTAGACGTATAAGGTGAATGTCCAAAGGTAAGATAGAATCTCTCAGGATGAGATAGATATGTGATACTAGCTGTATTCTACTACAGAGATAATATAGGTTGTCTAACTATTTTATAAACATTTTTATGCCTATGTATATGCAGATGCAATTGTAGACATTACTCCACAACTCATCACACTCAATTAAAAATCCAAATCAGACAAGTATCATAAGAACAAACATTCAAGTACATAGATACATAAAAAAAGTTTTGTTTTTGTTCCTAAGATTAGGTCTCATAGTCCTAAAAGTCACTTTAGGTACAGGATTTCAAAGTGTGAAATCCACTTTTGTCTTTAGAAGCGAAAAGGTAAGCGTAATCAGAGTAAAGCAACAGTGTAACACCCGGGATCTAGGGGTATAAAAAAATCTCTTCTATAATATCCACCAAGTTCAGGTTTTAATAAAAACCTTAAGGGAACAATGGTTGTTGCATCATGTTGGAAGGCATTTATTTTGTTTGGTGAATGGTTTGCTTGATCTTTCATTTAATCAATAATTTTCACATAATGTCAAATTGAAACAATAGAAAAGGAGAAAAGGAAAAACCAGCTCCCCCCCTTCCCTGGCCCATTCAGCCGGCCCACATAGCCCCCCTTCTCCCCCTCTTTTCCCCCCCGCTCGGCCCAGCGCCATCTCCTCCTTCTTGGGCCTACGCGAGCTCGGCCCAAGCCAGCGCGCCCGCCTCGCCTTTGCCCCGCGCCAGCTCCGCGCGCTAGCTCTCGCGCGGCTCAGCTCCGCGCCGCGGCCCAGCTTCGCGCCAGCACCCCCCGCGACTACGCGCACCTGGGCGGCACAGTGGCCCAGCGCCAGCGCGCCCAGCGCGCACGCGTCCGTGCGCTTCGCGCGTGGAGCGCCTGCCGCCGCCGCCGCCCAGTGGGGCCCACGCGCCAGGACGCCAGGACACACTGTGCTTCTTCCCAAACCGACCGTGCGAAATTCCAGTAGAGCAACCGCCCACGACGCCCCAAAATCGGCCGAAAACCCGCGCCCCTCGCCCAGTTCGTCGCTCTCCGCTTCGCCATCGCCGCCGTCGGAGCCACGCCCCACCCAGAGCGCCGCCGCCGTCGCCGTGCGGGTCGCCGCACTCGCTGCGCAGCGCCTCGTTGTGTTTCACCGAGGTGAGCTCGTCCCCCCTTTCCTCTCTCCACCGCTCTCCTCCTCGCCGCTCGCTCGCCACGGCCGGGGCTCGGCTGAGCCGGCCCGGACGCCCTCGTCCCTCCTCCCCTATCCGTCTTCTCGTGTGCGCAGGTGAGTCCTTCCTCCCCACGTCCCTCTCTCCATCTCGTCGGTCGAGCAACCCCTTGTCAGCCATCATCTCGCCGACGCAGCCATCGCAGCGGCACTGCGGCACCCTGCGCGCGCGGCAGCTTGCGCTGCGGCCTGGCTCACAGCCGCAGTCAACCGCTCCCAGCCCTCTGCGGTCGTCCCCCAGCCATGGCGCAGCCCGCGTGGCCGCCCCCTCGCTGAGCCAGCCAGCTGCGGTCGCACGACCAAGGCCCCCATGCCCCTGCTCTAGCGAGCCTGCCCAGACCAGCGAGCCTACCTTCCCCATCCGAGCCGCCCCCGCGCTCTCGTGGTCGAGCCGCCCGTGTCGCGTCTCGGACCCGCCGCCAGCCGTGTCGTGCACGTCAAATCGTGCGCGCGCAGCGCCTCGCCATGCTATCGCAGCCGCGTCGTGCAACTAGTGCACGCACTCGAGCTCGCTTATGCGTAGTGCGTCGACGGGACTCCGTCTACGCTCGTCTACGCTCATCTACCCCCTCGTCTACCCCCTCGTCTACCCCCCGTCTACCCCTCGTCTACTCCCCCGTGTGCATCGCGTCGCTCGCCACCGCCCGCGCATCGCGCATTAAATCATCGCGTGCCGTTCGCGCGCGTTGCGCGTGCCATTCGCACGCGTCGTCGTGCGCTTCGGTGTACGTTAATAATTCGCCTCACCTAGAATAGCTCGCGCTAATTAAATACATACTTAAACAACGGTCATTCGAGTAGCAAACTAATCGGGACTAAGTAGTAATTTTACTTGGCATATGATTAATGTCTGTCAATATGATTAAGCCGAATTAAATATTATAACTCATATCCGCTTAGTGTAAACGTGATATCCCTCGACCGTAGCGTCGGTCGTCTCAGTTCCTTTCTCGCGTAGTCGTAGATGCGAATTCTATGTCGCGTGCATATTTATTTAATCTATATTGTTGTATGGTGTATTGTTTCCTTCCGTTTCAAGAACGTTGGATGTATGTTTGCACTCGCGTAGATATCGGGTCGTTCGTGGAGTCTGAGGGAATTGCAGGAGAAGACCCTGAGCAGCAACAGCTTGGTGAAGGCAAGTGTCCCTTGACCTATCTATGTCCTATGCAAGTCTATAATTCACTCCCCGCATTTATATCTTTATAACTAAGGATTGACTAGCTTTTGTTATCTATGTCCTTGTTTACCTATTTGGGTTGGATTATTATTATTGTTTAGCTTTATGCTATTGCTCAACACTAATCAATGAACATGATGAGATTTACCAGTGATACGTTGTTTCCCTTTTATTATGATGTTATACTTGTGGCCTTTAAGGGGGCTCGAGCAGTTTCTCGAGTGCCTCTCCGTAAGGACCTGTTCGTTGAGAGACCACCCGGGATAACAGTGCAACCATGAGGGTGAAATGGGAGGCCCTTAGCTAATTAATTAGAGGAACTAGAGGTGTAGTTGCTTCACCGTCGTGCCGTCAATGGGGTCCAGGCATAGTGCTTGCTCTGCCGAGGCTGAGTGCCGAGGTTCTTTCGTTTTGCTTTTGTTAGTCACCCTCCTGCGGGGAGGGGTACTGTGTTTATCAAACTTGAGAAACCTAACAGGCGGCTATGACCTCTAGGGAATCTTTGTAAAAGCTACGTAGTGATACCCTGCCGGACCACCTAGGAAGTGATCAATGGGGAGTCATGATCCCCGAGCAAAACGGGAATCACGACTCATGGGTAAAGTGTGCGACCTCTGCAGAGGGTAATGAAACTGATATATCAGCCTTGGGATCCTCTTTGATTAGAGATAGTCTAGATACACCTCAGATGATGACTTTAATGATGATGGTTAATGATGGTGACTTTAATCATGTATTCTAGTATTTCCTCTCTGAGGAGGTACTTTTTGGGATTATAACTTGGGTTTTATGATAAAATCTAGCTTCTACTAACAATAAATACTTGACCAACTAAAAGCAACTGCTTGAGCCTAACCCCACATAAAAGCTAGTCCACTTCAGCCAAACGGGGCATTTGCTGAGTACGTTGATGTGTACTCATCCTTTCTTTACCACAAAACACCAGGTTGTCCACATTGCAACCACTGCTCAGGAGAAGACGAAGCTGTGGAAGGAGACTTCTAGGAGTTCCAAGACTACGACGAGTTCTAGGTGTGGGTTGGCTGCAAACCCCCAGTCAGCTGCCTATGAAGGTCCTATCTTTACTGCGTTTCGCTTAGCACTTTGATTTACCCGTTAAGTTGATGACTATGTGGATGTCTCTGACTCTGTGATGTAATAAGTTAATACTCTTTTATGTTATTATTCGAGCACTATGCGATGATGTTCATTTATGTAATCGCCGTGTACGTGAATTCTGATCCTGGCACGTACATAGTTCGCATTCGGTTTGCCTTCTGAAACCGGGTGTGACATAAGTGGTATCAAAGCCGTGCTGACTGTAGGACCGCTGACCTAGAGTAGCATTGGTCGTACTAAGGACTATTGACCTTCATTCTCACCTTGACCTCTGGTGTCACTTCAAAAGTCGGTCACCTCGACCAACCCTATGTTCTACTATATATATATATATTATATTATACCTTGCTAAAATTTTATTTTGTTCTGTCTATGGTTTACTTACTTGTCATATTAGTTCTGTTCTTACTCTTATGCTTACGGTGTCTTTTGTAGATGGCTCGTCTTAGACACACTGCTCGTAAGTCGGTGATCCCTTTCCTGTCGTCTCGCCTTGCGGAGCGTCCTCTGCGCCGCATAGTGTCCGGTCAGTCGAGTCACCTGGAGAGGCTGCACCACCGCCTGCGTGAGGAGCAGGAGCGCCAGCGTCAGTAGAGGGAGCAGCAGGGCTCTTCCTCCCCACCTGAGCAGGAGGTGGAGTCCGTGAAGCGCCGTTCCTCTATTCCTCAGCTGGAGGAGCCCCCTGCACCACCGCAGGATGCCTCGACTGTTGGAGGAGCTACTGGAGGAGGTCCTGGAGGAGACCCCCATGAGACGACAACGACGGCTCAGACCACAACACTGAGCCCTCTGAGGAGCAGGAGGCGGAGGGATGGGTCGCCCGAACCATCACCCGTGACGCCGCTCGCGGTTGTCACTTCCACGACGCACTCGACACCTTGTTGCGCCGGGCTTTCGACCGGCACACCTGGTCGATCGAGTATCGTTGTGTAGTCTACCAGCACAGTCACGGGAGGTACCCGGACCGCTGGGAGGCTACTTGCCTAGTACGCCGTCTGGAAGATGACCTCCGCGGTGCAGAGGCCTTTTTGGAGCATTACTCCATTTCCAAGAGGGACACTACGGAGGCGTGCACTCTCCCAGTACTGTTCCTTATTCGGTGGGGTGGCCGACGGTCTTAACCTTAGGTACTACCCCCGCCGTCCTACTGGTAGCACAGAGAGTGTGGTTGTCTCGCCTATTGGTGAGGATAACCCTAGGTTGAGCCGCATAGTCAACCTAGTCGCTGTGCTTAACACCGAGCTGGACCACTCTCTGGACGAGCTGAGCAGGGCTCGAACGGAGATTACTGAGTTGCGTGCTGAGCTGGCAGAGCGCCGCCACCAGGAGGGTGGTTCCCCCGCTCCTGTTGGGACTCAGCACCCTTACCGCTCGCCGCCACGTGGTCACCACACCTATGGTTCTCCTGCCTGTAGGACCAGGATAGATCTGGATCCTTAGATCGTTAGCGTCGGAGTTTGTAATAAATTCTTAAGTCAGATTTCTTAGTCTTAGATAGTCAGTTTAGTTTGCTTATCAGTTGCTTCCATTCAGTTTAGTTTGCTTATCAGTTGCTTCCATGCTTGTTATGATGAACTTGTGCTGGATTTGAATCTTTGTAATGACTGTTGCCAACATGTGGGTTTCCCCTGCAGTTTGGTTTAGCTAGTGATGTTAATGAAGTCAGTTATTTAGTTGGGAAACCATTTACTTCTACTTTCCTTTTTTATCTGAGAAGCTGTATTGGATCGTAATGGGGATCAGTGAAGTTCTTTGTTCACTCAGTGTCATGAAGAATTATGTATATCCTTTTCTTATGCTGAAGGATTGTAAGATCGATGCTGATGTGTGAATGTCTTCCACAGATGTCTGACAACAGACGCCAAGGTAACAGGCGTGTTCAGCAAGAGCAGTTTGTCCAGCAGGAGGAACCCCAGCAACATCGGAGGCAGCCTCCCCTGCCACCCCCGATGACAGTGGAGCAGATGTTCTTGATGCAGACTCAGGCAGTGCAGGCTATTGGGCAGACTCTGGCAGCCATGCAGCAGGCTCAACAGCAACCCCAACCCCAGTTACAAGTGCAGATGCCCCAGATGCCACGGGACAAACGTGGCGAGTTCATGAGAGGGCACCCTCCTACCTTCGCGCACTCTATCGACCCCATGGATGCAAAAGACTGGCTACGTGCAGTGGAAAGGGAACTGCGCACCGCCCAATGTGACGACAGGGAGAAGGTTTTGTATGGTCCCCGCCAACTAAGGGGAGTAGCCCAGTCCTGGTGGGAGTCCTACCTCGCCACCCATGCTGACCCCGAAGCCATCACTTGGGAGGAATTCAGAGAGAATTTCCGCAGGTACCATGTTCTAGAGGGACTGATAATCGTGAAGAAGGAGTTTCTGGCTCTAAAGCAGGGACCCCTGTCTGTTAGTGAATACAGGGACAAGTTCCTACACCTATCTCATTATGCACCTGAAGACGTCAACACTGATGCTAAAAGGCATTACAAGTTCATGAGGGGTTTGGTGGATCCCCTGCATTACCAGCTGATGAACCACACCTTCCCCACCTTCCAACACCTGATCGATAAGGCAATCATGACCGAGAGGAAGCGCAAGGAAATGGAAGATCGAAAGCGCAAGATGAGTGGACCACAGTCCGGGAGTAATAGCCGCCCCCGCTTCTCAGGCAGTTCATCTCAGCAAGGCAAGCCTGGTCACCCACAGGGATACCAGCATCAGAGTCAGCGCCCGTACCAGCACCAGTATCACAGGCAGTACCCACAGCAGCAGCAGCAGTATCGTCAGAACAACCAGCAGGGAGGTAACCAGTATCAGAGGCAGAACAACTAGGCACCTCGCCTTCCTGCCGCAGCAGCGAATCAGAACAACCAAGCAGCCCCAACACAAGGAGGAGGCAGAGGATGCTTCCACTGTGGAGAGCAAGGCCACTGGGCAATGCATTGCCCAAAGAAGATGGCGCAACAGCAAACAAACCCCAATGCTCCAGCAAGGCAAGGTGTACCTCAACAGGCAACAGGTTATCGTGGCCATGCGTACAACCGTGGAAAGGTGAACCACTTGGAGGCCGAAGCGATCCAGGATGCACCAGATGTGGCAGTAGGTATGTTCTTAGTCGAATCTCATCCAGCAAAAGTGCTATTTGATACTGGTGCAACTCATTCATTTGTCACTACAACATGGGTAGAAATGCATAACATCTCAGTAGAGTCAATGATGCCGCCCATGAGGGTTAATTCGGTCGGTGGTAAAGTGCAAGCAGATAAGATATGCTCAAATGTAAGGGTGGAAATAAGGGGGATAGGGTTCCCCAGCAACCTAATAGTAATAGACACCCCTGGGGTAGATGTCATCCTAAGGATGAATTGGTTAATGAAATATGAAGCGAATGTTAGCTGTGACAAGAGGACCATAACATTGAAGTCCCCGCCCGGAGAGGAGGTAGTGGCTGAGCTAAGGATGCCTAAAACAGCGAAAGGAGATTGTCACCAGATTTCGGTTGATAGCAAGGAGGCCAACCCGCTCGAGGCTATCAGGGTTGTGTCGGACTTTCCAGATGTGTTTCCCGAGGAACTAACAGGCATGCCACCCGAGAGAAAAGTCGAATTTTCCATAGAGCTTATCCCTGGCACCGCCCCCATTTCTAAAAGAGCCTATCAAGTGTCTGGGCCAGAATTGGTGGAACTCAAGAAGCAGATAGATGAGCTGTTAGAGAAGGGTTACATCAGACCAAGTACCTCGCCTTGGGCCGCTCCAGTATTGTTTGTAGAGAAGAAAGATGGTACCAAAAGGATGTGCATAGATTACAGAGCCCTGAATGAAGTTACCATTAAGAACAAGTACCCCCTGCCAAGGATAGAAGATCTGTTTGACCAGCTTAGAGGTGCCAGCGTATTCTCGAAGATAGATCTGAGATCAGGTTACCATCAACTCAGAATCCGACCCTCAGACATACCGAAGACAACATTCATCACCAAGTATGGGTTATATGAGTATAGAGTTATGTCCTTTGGTTTGACAAATGCGCCAGCCTTCTTTATGTATCTGATGAATAGTGTGTTCATGGACTACCTAGACAAGATTGTAGTAGTGTTCATCGATGATATTCTCATATATTCTCAAAGTGAGGAAGAACATGTGGAACATTTGAAGATGGTATTGCAAAGGCTACAAGAGCATCAGTTGTATGCCAAGTTGAGTAAATGCGAGTTCTGGATTCATGAAGTCTTGTTTTTGGGTCACATCATAAACCAAGATGGGTTAGCGGTGGATCCAAAGAAAGTAGCAGACATTCTGAACTGGAAAGCACCGAAGGATGTTCGTGAAATCAAGAGTTTCATTGGAATGGTCGGATACTATAGGCGTTTCATTGAAGGCTTTTCAAAGATTGCTAGGCCAATGACAGCGTTGCTAGCGAAGAAAGTTGAGTTTAAGTGGACCCAGAAGTGCCAAGAGGCATTTGAATAACTGAAGAATAGATTGACTACAACACCTGTGTTGGTTCTGTCTGATGTTCACAAGCCATTCTCGGTGTACTGCGATGCTTCCTACACCGGATTGAGATGTGTGCTAATGCAAGAAGGAAGAGTTGTAGCATACTCATCTCGACAGCTGAAGATCCATGAGAGAAATTATCCCACCCACGACCTGGAGTTGGCAGCAGTGGTTCATGCTTTAAAGACATGGAGACATTACCTGTATGGGCAGAAGTGCGATATCTACACAGATCACAAAAGTCTGAAATACATATTCACCCAGTCAGAGTTAAACATGAGGCAGCGAAGATGGTTGGAATTGATCAAGGACTACGAGTTGGAGATACATTACCATCCAGGCAAAGCCAATGTTGTTGCAGATGCTCTGAGCAGGAAGAGTCATGTCATTATGATGGCCACGTACCCAATGTCATATGAGTTAGCCAAGGAGTTCGACAGACTGAGTCTCGGTTTTCTGAACAGTACGCAAGGAGTAACAGTGGAATTAGAGCCCACCCTAGAGCGGGAGATCAAAGAAGGGCAGAAGGATGATGAAAACATCAACAAGATCTGATAGCTGATCTTAGAAGGAAGAGGCAAGGACTTTCGAGAGGACGAAGAGGGAGTAATATGGTTCAAGGACCGATTGTGTGTCCCCGACATCAAACATATTCGGGAGCTGATCCTCAAGGAAGCTCATGAGACAGCCTACTCCATACACCCTGGAAGTGAAAAGATGTATCATGATTTAAAAAGGAGGTTTTGGTGGTATGGCATGAAAAGAGAAATCGCAGAATATGTCACCATTTGTGATAGCTGTCAAAGAACTAAAGTAGAGCATCAGAAGACCGCCAGACTGTTGCAGCCATTGCAAATTCCTCAGTGGAAGTGGGATGAGATCGGGATGGATTTTATAGTTGGCCTACCTCGTACCCGGGCCGGCTATGATTCCATCTGGGTGGTTGTGGACCGCTTAACAAAGGTGGCCCATTTCATACTTGTGAAGACAACGTATACCGGAGCAACATTAGCCGAGTTATACATGTCCCGGATAGTCTGCCTACATGGTGTGCCGAAGAAGATAGTGTCAGATCGAGGAACACAATTCACCTCTCATTTTTGGCAGCAGTTACAAGAAGCTTTGGGCACGCATTTGAACTTCAGCTCGGCTTATCACCCGCAGACAGACGGTCAGACTGAAAGAACTAATCAGATCCTAGAAGATATGTTGAGAGCCTGTGCGTTGTAAGACAAGTCAGGATGGGACAAAAGGTTACCTTATGCAGAATTCTCCTACAACAATAGTTACCAGGCCAGCTTGAAGATGTCACCGTTTTAGGCGCTCTATGGACGGAGTTGTAGGACTCCGCTGCATCGGGACCAGCCTAGAGAGAGACAGGTGTTTGGCCCCGACATTTTGCTTGAAGCCAAAGAGAATATCAAAATGGTTCGGGAGAATTTGAAGATAGCACAATCAAGGCAGCGAAGCTATGCTGACAGAAGGAGAAGAGAACTGAGTTTTGAAGTGGGAGATTACGTCTATCTGAAGGTGTCGCCTATCAGAGGAGTCAGAAGGTTCAGAGTCAAGGGCAAGTTAGCACCCCAGTACGTTGGACCATATCAGATTCAAGCAAAGCGTGGAGAAGTGGCCTACCAGCTCAACCTACCAGAAAGTCTGTCGGCAGTGCACAATGTGTTCCACGTGTCGTAATTGAAGAAGTGCCTGCGAGTACCAGAAGAACAGTTGCCAGTGGAGGACTTGGAAGTCCAAGAGGATCTGACATACATAGAGAAGCCAACGCAGATTTTGGAGTTTGCAGACAGAGTCACCCGGAGGAACACCATCAGAATGTGCAAAGTCAGATGGGGTCACCACTCTGAGGAAGAAGCAACCTGGGAACGAGAAGATGATCTGAAAGCCAAATACCCTAAACTCTTTCCTGACCAACCTTGAATCTCGGGGCGAGATTCTTTTAAGGGGGATAGGTTTGTAACACCCGAGATCTAGGGGGTATAAAAAAATCTCTTCTATAATATCCACCAAGTTCAGGTTTTAATAAAAACCCTAAGGGAACAATGGTTGTTGCATCATGTTGGAAGGCATCTATTTTGTTTGATGAATGGTTTGCTTGATCTTTCATTTAATCAATGATTTTCACATAATGTCAAATTGAAACAATAGAAAAGGAGAAAAGGAAAAACCAGCTCCCCCGTTCCCTGGCCCATTCGGCCGGCCCACCTAGCCCCCCCTTCTCCCCCTCTTTTTCCCCCCCCGCTCGGCCCAGCGCCATCTCCCCCTTCTTGGGCCTGCGCGAGCTCGGCCCAAGCCAGCGCGCCCGCCTCGCCTTTGCCCCGCGCCCAGCTCCCGCGCGGCCCAGCTCCGCGCCAGCACCCCCCCTGCGACCGCGCGCACCTGGGCGGCCCAGTGGCCCAGCGCCAGCGCGCCCAGCGTGCACGCGTCCGCGCGCCTCGCGCGTGGAGCGCCTGCCACCGCCGCCGCCCAGTGGGGCCCACGCGCCAGGACGCCAGGACGAACTATGCTTCTTCCCAAACCGACCGTGCGAAATTCCAGTAGAGCAACCGCCCACGACGCCCCAAAATCGGCCGAAAACCTGCGCCCCTCGCCCAGTTCGTCGCTGTCCGCTTCGCCATCGCCGCCGTCGGAGCCACGCCCCGCCCGGAGCGCCGCCGCCGTCGCCGTGCGGGTCACCGCACTCGCTGCGCAGCGCCTCGTTGTGTTTCACCGAGGTGAGCTCGTCCCCCCTTTCCTCTCTCCACCGCTCTCCTCCTTGCCGCTCGCTCGCCACGGTCGGGGCTCGGCTGAGCCGGCCCGGACGCCCTCGTCCCTCCTCCCCTGTCCGTCTTATCGTGTGCGCAGGTGAGTCCTTCCTCCCCACGTCCCTCTCTCCATCCCGTCGGTCGAGCAACCCCTGGTCAGCCATCGTCTCGCCGACGCAGCCATCGCAGCGGCACCACGGCACCCTGCGCGCGCGGCAGCTTGCGCTGCGGCCTGGCTCCCAGCCGCAGCCAACCGCTCCCAGCCCTCTGCGATCGTCCCCCAGCCATGGCACAGCCCGCGTGGCTGCCCCCTCGCCGTGCCAGCCAGCTGCGGTCGCACGGCCAAGGCCCCCATGCCACTGCTCTAGCGAGCCCGCCCAGACCAGCGAGACTACCTTCCCCATCCGAGCCGCTCCCGCGCTCTCGTGGTCGAGCCGCCCGTGTCGCGTCTCGGACCCGCCGCCAGCCGTGTCGTGCACGTCAAATCGCGCGCGCGCAGCGCCTCGCCATGCTATCGCAGCCGCGTCGTGCAACTAGTGCACGCACTCGAGTTCGCTTATGCGCAGTGCGTCGACGGGACTCTGTCCACGCTCGTCTATGCTCGTCTACCCCCTCGTCTACCCCCCGTCTACCCCTCGTCTACCCCCCCCCCCCCCCGTGTGCATTCGCGTCGCTCGCCACCGCCCGCGCATTAAATCATCGCGTGCCGTTCGCACGCGTCGTCGTGCGCTTCGGTGTACGTTAATAATTCGCCTCACCTAGAATAGCTCGCGCTAATTAAATACATATTTAAACAACGGTCATTCGAGTAGCAAACTAATCGGGACTAAGTAGTAATTTTACTTGGCATATGATTAATGTCTGTCAATATGATTAAGCCGAATTAAATATTATAACTCATATCCGCTTAGTGTAAACGTGATATCCCTCGACCGTAGCATCGGTCGTCTCAGTTCCTTTCTCGCGTAGTCGTAGATGCGAATTCTATGTCGCGTGCATATTTATTTAATCTATATTGTTGTATGGTGTATTGTTTCCTTCCGTTTCAAGAACGTTGGATGTATGTTTGCACTCGCGTAGATATCGAGCCGTTCGTGGAGTCTGAGGGAATTACAGGAGAAGACCCTGAGCAGCAGCAGCTTGGTGAAGGCAAGTGTCCCTTGACCTATCTATGTCCTATGCAAGTCTATAATTCACTCCCCGCATTTATATCTTTATAACTAAGGATTGACTAGCTTTTGTTATCTATGTCCTTGTTTACCTATTTGGGTTGGATTATTATTATTGTTTAGCTTTATGCTATTGCTTAACACTAATCAATGAACATGATGAGATTTACCAGTGATACGTTGTTTCCCTTTTATTATGATGTTATACTTGTGGCCTTTAAGGGGGCTCGAGCAGTTTCTCGAGTGCCTCTCCGTAAGGACCTGTTCGTTGAGAGACCACCCGGGATAACAGTGCAACCATGAGGGTGAAATGGGAGGCCCTTAGCTAATTAATTAGAGGAACTAGAGGTGTAGTTGCTTCGCCGTCGTGCCGTCAATGGGGTCCAGGCACAATGCTTGCTCTGCCGAGGCTGAGTGCCGAGGTTCTTTCGTTTTGCTTTTGTTAGTCACCCTCCTGCGGGGAGGGGTACTGTGTTTATCAAACTGGAGAAACCTAACAGGCGGCTATGACCTCTAGGGAATCTTTGTAAAAGCTACGTAGTGATACCCTGCCGGACCACCTAGGAAGTGATCAATGGGGAGTCATGATCCCCGGACAAAACGGGAATCACGACTCATGGGTAAAGTGTGCGACCTCTGCAGAGGGTAATGAAACTGATATATCAGCCGTGCTCACGGTTAAGAGCAGCCTTGGGATCCTCTTTGATTAGAGATACTCTGGATACACCTCAGATGATGACTTTAATGATGATGGTTAATGATGGTGACTTTAATCATGTATTCTAGTATTTCCTCTCCGAGGAGGTACTTTTTGGGATTATAACTTGGGTTTTATGATAAAATCTGGCTTCTACTAACAATAAATACTTGACCAACTAAAAGCAACTGCTTGAGCCTAACCCCACATAAAAGCTAGTCCACTTCAGCCAAACAGGGCATTTGCTGAGTACGTTGATGTGTACTCATCCTTGCTTTACCACAAAACACTAGGTTGTCCACATTGCAACCACTGCTCAGGAGAAGACGAAGCCGTGGAAGGAGACTTCTAGGTGTTCCAAGACTACAACGAGTACTAGGTGTGGGTTGGCGGCAAACCCCCAGTCAGCTGCCTATGAAGGCCCTATCTTTACTGTGTTTCGCTTAGCACTTTGATTTACCCATTAAGTTGATGACTATGTGGATGTCTCTGACTCTGTGATGTAATAAGTTAATACTCTTTTATGTTATTATTCGAGCACTATGCGATGATGTTCATTTATGTAATCGCTGTGTACGTGAATTCTGATCCTGGCACGTACATAGTTCGCATTCGGTTTGCCTTCTGAAACCGGGTGTGACAAGCAGTGGATGAGAAAAGATTAAGAAAAGTTTAGAAAGAATTAGAGTAGCAAAGGTAAGTAGATAATGGTTGTCCAGTTCTATCTAGGTTTCGTCGTACAATCAACATTCCTCTGATACCACTTCTGTCACACCAGGGTTTCAGGGGCACCAAGACTCGGGCGCGAACATAATCACCAAGTGTGCTAGGACCAAGTATCACACATATGATGACTCATGGTATAGAAACGAATGTCACATATTTACTATATAATAGGGGTTCTGTACAAAATAAATAAATAATTACATGATAAGGAGACAACGATCCAGCAACCCAAAGTTGACTGGGAGACGATGGCCTAGACCTCTCACGATCACATCATAGCATCCTCCATGCGCCTCATCTTGCGGTACCTGTTCTTGACCTGTGTGGGGGTGTGAGACAACAAGGGTGAGCTCACATACGTTCATCGCTCAACAAGTTGTGGGGAATAATGTGCATGAACTCACCAAAGGAGGGAGCTCATGTGAAGTGTAAGGCTTACCAAAGAGGATGGTTAAAGCTGAGCATTGCTTTTAAAGTTGGTCAAAATTTTATTAGCAGTTACTAAGTGTAAGTAGATACCAACCAGAATAAGTAATAGATCAAAATTGGTAACAACACCCACAATGCAATGCATATGACAAATTAAGTTTAATTCCATAAGTTAATCATGTGAGTGTCCGAGCTGCTCATGACCGTGAGCACGACTGATATATCGGTTTTACACTCTGCAGAGGTTGCACATATTTACCGACAAGTCATGTTACCCATCTGCCAAGGGGTCATGAATCCCATACACCTCTACCAAGGAGGCGAGGCAGGGTAACACTACGAGGCCTTTACAAAGTTCCACTAGCTTTAGAAAATCCGCTACAGATTCTAGGAAGCTGCAATGCAGGGATCCCTCGTCTGACCGCCATCGCAGCAAAATCAAACCAAGGACCTTCCTACACTGACCACTCCCCTACTGCCCTTGCCCCTTTCGGGTAAGGTAGTCATCCACTAGCTTTCCTAATTAGTTAGCCAAGGGCGTCCCATGCCACCCTTGTGGTAGCACTGTTTTCCTAGGTGGTTCTCCATGTTCCAATTAACAATATGATCTTAACATGAACAATAATTGAACAACAACATAATTGGAACATGATCATAGTGAAACATTAGTTTCCCAAAACCATGTAGAGCAATAGCAAAACTACCCAATAATTCATGTGCTTGCAAGGTGGGGAATAAACAATGCTAGGGAAACATATTAGGTCCCATCAAATTAACCTAAGCATGTCACAATGATTAATAGTGAACATTATTAGGTAAAAAGAAGTGATCAAGGGCACAACGTGCCTGAGACTCAAGATTCCCAGGTACCAGGATGATCTTCAGATGACTCGTAACCTCACGCTAGTCGTAGCAATACAAACAAACAGGGTATAGGAAAAACTAAGATCACACCAATCATGAGATCAAACTACATAAGAATATTCTACGCGTCGTAACAAGATCATGAGTTCGAGAATGAGTAATTTCGGAGCAACGGTTATAAAGCTATGATTTTCTGAAGTTGTTAAGTGCATGGTTTGGGAATAAATTAAGTAGACATCTATGTTTCATGTCTAAACATAGTTACTAGTTGACAAACAATATTAAAACAGAATTAATGCCATAGGAATGGGTCAATTCGAAGTTAAAATGGACTTTCTATGAATTAAACATTTTCCTAGAATTATTTCTAAACTAAAATCATTTTCTAAATTATTTTATCCCTTTTATTCAACACCTAGGTTGCGGCCACCATTTACTAGAAGCACAGGGTTGATTCTGCAAATTCCAGGACTAATCTGTAAGCTTCTTTGTACTAGGGTGGGTTGCGGGTTGATTATGAAAAACCCGAGGGACTCTTTTAGAAGAAGTAAGCGACGAAGGGGTATCGGTAGGAATGAAAACAGTTTCGGAATTTTTCAGTATTCTGGAAACCGATTTCGAAATTTTTCGATCAGATTCACCGGTAACGGTATTTTTCGAAAACGGAATCGGTGTTTGGAATTTTCTATCGGGATCGGCGTGGTGTTTTACCGACCGTTTCCTTCGGTTACCGGGTTTTTGTCGGAAATTATCGGATTTGTGTCTCAGAATTTTCCAAAATTGTATCTCAGATTTTTTCAGAATTGTGTCTTAGATTTTTTGGAATTTTCCCGCATGTGATTTTTCACATCGCCTGTACGTTCCTAGATAAGGATTACTTATTTTTGTATTTTTTTGGATGCCTTAAGATTTTTTTGGGAAAGATGGTGTTGGAAGGCAGTTGGGGATTAATGATTTGGTCTCTTGAACGAATCCACTCTTTTCTATGCACATGTTATGTATTAGTAATATATAATGATAGAAAGCCGACAGTCTGTCTTTTCCACACACTATGTTTTAGGGTTTTCCTGTGAGGTTGTGAAAAAACTCTTTATGTGAGAAAAAAAATATTTCATAAGTAAGCATGTCATGTCAGCTAGATCGAGTGGATATTGTGAATTGTGAACTTTGAGTCTGTTAACTTGTGATCTTTATGAACTTGTTATACTGTGAACTTATTATATTGTGAACTTATTATATTGTGAACTTATGATCTTTGTAAACTTTTTATATTATAAATTTGTTATATCATGAATTGTGAACTTGTGGTATTTGTGATCTTTTGTCAACTTTGTTGTATTGTAAAGTTTGATATGTTTACCGATCGTATTTTAGATTTCGACCGTTACCGGTGTATTTTGCGCACCAAACATTCGTTTCCGATGTTTCCAAAATACCGATATCGTTTCCGTTTTCGGAGTTACCGTTTTCGATTTTGTTTTTGAAATACCGATGTCGTTTCCGTTTCCGGAGTAATCGTTTTCGATTTTGTTTCCGATAAAAAATATGAAAACAGTAATGGTTTTAGTGTTTACCGACCGTTTCCGACCGTTTTCATCCGTAGGTATCGATGATTCTAAGTCGTCTGATCTATTTTTAATGCCTGGGATTAGATCCATGAAGACATGAACTGGTATCCAATCACAGCGCTCAGATCCAATGTCAAGGGCGTGGATTTTAAACCACCCAGACCGATTGTAGTCCATCCGATCTACGTTCTATGAATCAGATCCTATTAGGCGAAGGGGTATTTGCCTATCTAATCCAGGCCGCCGAAACCCAAATCCACGGCCTGGACGTCATCTTCAACCCCTGATTCCCTCTCCTTTTCGCCCGCTGACCCTACGCGGCCGAGCGCCATAGCCACGACAGAGAGCTTGGCAGAGCTCGCCATCCGAGCCCGAGACTATAGCCCAGACGCCACTACTCGAAGCCTACATGATGATGAACAGCAGGTAGGAGAACTCACCCTTGGTGAAGTTGTAAACCAAGCAGATATCGACCCCCGGCCAACTTGCGACGATGGAGCCTCCCGATGACCAATTCTGTGCGTGCCGATTGCTCCCCCGTGTAACCCGAGTTTCGTGTATGCACAGCGTGGGCAAACGAGCCGAGGCTGCTCTTAAATAAAGCCAAGGCCGAAGGATGCGCCCCCCTAGGCGACCATGTCCGGTTTTGTTGCAAAAATCACGGCGGCATGCGACTCCAAAGTGCGGCGCTTGTTACGGACGGGAGATGCCTCCGACCCGGTGGTCCCACGCTTCAGCGAGAGGACCGCACGCGCGCGCGCTTCAACTGGCAGGCGGGGCCCATGGTGTCAGTGAGGGCCAAACCTTGTGGGGCAGTAGTCGTGGGCTAGCGCGACAATGGGCCGGTAGGGAAGCCAGCCACTGAGCCCCAGGTGGGGATTCGACCCAAATATAGGTAAGCAAAACTTTTAGCTTTTCTATTTCCCTTTTCTATTTTTCTGTTTTTATTTTCCATTCTTAAATTCCAAAATCAAATTTGTAATTAAAACTTAGGGTCAAAATTACAATCAAATATCCAGCAAGATACAACTTTATTCAGATATTTATTTATTATTATTTTTTATTGAAATAAATGTTGCTTAATATACATCACACCCAACAGAGGATTTTATTTTAAGGACTAATCTTTTGATGTGTCTCCCATCAAGTAGGTGTAGAAATTCATTATTCATTATCTATTTATTTTAAAAGGAGGTGATGTATACTTTTTGTTAAGAGTTAATTAAATTATATGAACAAGTATTTATAGTTCGGGAAACAAATCAATAGAGTCTTTTTCTACTATTAATTTCCATTCCATTCTTTAATTCTAGACTTACATGACTTATACCTTCTTTTCTCATCTTTCTCTATTTTATATTCCCATTTATAAATTGAGATCACATTCATGTTTTCACTAAAATACATTGCCACATGACCATTGACAAGGGATCAACCTTTCCTTACCTATTTATTACTTAACTAGTTTAGTACCCTTAATTGGTTATGAAAAGGAAGGGTCCTAATGACTTCCAAAGGTTTCAAAAATTCTAGAAACACTATTATAAATACTTTTATTATTTTATTATTTTTTCTTCTACCAATTTTGGGCTTTACAAATCCTACCCCCTTCAACAGAAATCTCGTCCTCGAGATTAGTAAGAAAAAGGATGTATAACCATATTGTCTCACAACATAAGCACAAAGAAAAATCTCAGCATGATGCATAACTTATTAGCAAAACATAGGGTCAAATAGACCTTATTATTTATTATTTACTCCTAAAATAGAAAAATACTAGCTACTAACTAAGGTATTACTTCTGTCCTACAAATAGTTCTCTATATATATTTATATAATTATATTTATTCTAATGCTGTTGTTCATTGCCTTCTTCACCAACTTCTTCATCTTCAACCAGCACTTCTTTTTGGTTTTCAAATTCACCAGGTTCAACTTCTACTTCTGCATGGTTGACCTGCTCCTAGTTGATAGATAAGGGCTGACTCTTGCCTGTCGAGGCCTGCCCTTGCTTCATCGGAGGGAACCGAAGTCCCGCTCTGAAGAAGCTCTTAAAAACAATGACTTCATCATCTCTTGGCTCTAGAACTACTTCGTCCCCAGTGAACCTTATCAATTCATCATCATTCTTTCCAAAATATCAAAGCTTTTTCATCAAAATCAAATCTTCTGCCTTCATAGTGGATTTTCCAAATTCAATATGGCTAGGCTTACTTGGACTCAAGATTCCATCATCCTCTTCATCATCACTAGCAGCTTTGGCAATAGTCTGTTCAGCTTCGGCAATAACGTCACCTTTCTCGGGAACAAACCCTTCTCCCTCTTGGACAACCAACCCAGAATGCCTCATCACTTTTGAGATTGGGGTTGTCTCAGTTGCCTCAGTCTCTTCACCTTCGTTTGTTAGCCTAGTAGTAGACCTGATCCTAGCCATTTCAGTTCTTAAAGACGAAGTTAAATTTCAACTAACTTCACGATTGTTCGAAGGTCACACAACAAGTGCAAAGATGCCAAAAAGCTTCAACTTTAGTAAAATATTTCAACATCACAATGTTGCAATAGCAATTAATGTTGTGGTAACTTCTCACCAACTTATCTGTTTATATATCCCTGCAGGTGATGAAGGCGAACCGTCATATCATTCATACTGACTGATCGGTGGACCGACATAGGCCAAAACCTTTTTATTCGTTTTTTAATAACATGCTCAAGGAAGGTGTTTTTCGGGCCTTCGGCATTCAGAAGCCTTCGTGTTTTTCGCGGATCGAGCTCGTCATGAAAAAACGACCTAGCACCGCGAAGGGGATACTGTTGGGGGTCTCCTTCTCTGTCGAAGGTCTTCAGGACGGAGAAATTTCCTATAAGAAATAAGACTGAATGTCGAAGCCACAACAAGCATGCGTGAAGCGTCGAAGGATGGCAACATTGGCTCAAGGTGATTGCAAAGGTCAAACACAATGATGAGCCGAAGAGGAAAATACTCGTTAATCCCTGATGTTTGTATTAGGATTATGTGTATACGACTAAGTCATAAATGTACTTTTGCTTGGGCTGCGTCCCTTGCCTATAAATAGATGAACAGTACCCCCGTACTGTTCATGCTAGATTGGAATTGTATTCTTACTTTTGCCTTCAAGCAAGCCGAAGGTACAAATGTAATATGTATAATGTATTACTTTGTCAGCATATGATATATACTACAATGGTATTTAATATTTGGTATGATATAAATAATTAATTATAATGCTACATTTGAAGATACATTTTCATATTTGTGAGTGATGAAGACTTGTTCTTCATAACCTCGTTCGAGAACCATCAAACCCAAAAGGATTTGATGCTTTGAAGGATGGAGGTCCTTTAAATATAACATCAGTGTTGCCTTGTTTTGTGATTCAGCAATCATAAACAAGAGGCCAACATCGGCGCCCACCTCCGGTGAACTCACTTCCATGACCACGACAATGGCTTCGCAAGGTGATCAAGCTGCGTCACTTCGGCAATGAAGCTAGTGCTCCCAATCACAGGAGGTTCAAGCTTCAAACGAGCCAATAAGAAGCAAAAGAAGGAAGCACAAAGAAGAGTATAACATGTTGGAGTACAGGGACCCTTCATCAAGTCCAAATGGTCCCATGTGTCTATTACATTTTCTCAAGAAGACCTTCAACTTTAGGATTACCCTCACAATGATGCCATGGTCATATCATGTGTCATTAAAGGGTTCTTGGTTCACAATGTCCTTGTAGACACGGGTAGTGCAGCAGACATTATCTTTGCAAAAGCCTTTAGACAGATGGAAGGGCAGGATGACAAAATACATGATGCAACACACCCCTTATGTGGCTTCGGAGGAAAGGAGATAGTGGCACATGGAAAGATAACAATGCCAATGACCTTATGCTATGTGCACAACACTAGAACGAAGCAAGTTGTATTTGACATTGTAGACATGGATTATCCTTACAATGCAATCATTGGGCGAGGGACGTTGAATGCTTTTGAAGCAATACTCCATCTAGCATATTTATGTATGAAGATATCATCACATCAGGGCCCTATTGCTGTGCATGGGAGCCAAGAGGCTGCTAGAAGGGCCAGAGGTAATTGGACAGATCCCAGGGCCATTCACAATATAGACGAAGCCGAAGTCGAAGCTCACCACCACGTAGAGCAAGTTGTACTTATTGCTTTGTCACCACTGAACTTTTGGGTAGTCTCTGATATTGCTCTACGTGGTTTTGGGTGTTAAGATAAATATGCTTCATGATCATGCTTTATTATTGTGATTCTATTCTTTAATGTCATGATAAGACTATTCTGATAATTGGAACATGGAGCTTAACTTGAGATAACAGTGCTACCACAAGGGTGGAATGGGACGCCCTTGGCCAAGTAATTAGGAAAGCAAGGGAGATACTACCTTACCTGAAAGGGGCAAGCGGGGAGGCGTCGCTGCAGAGTATTGGGAGGTTCTCGGGTTGGACTGTCTTTTTAGCTTTCTGGACGAGGGATTCCTATGCTTCCATCTTCTTGAATCCGTAGCGGGTTTTCTTGAACTAGTGGAACTTTGAAAAGGCCTCGTAGTGTTACCCTACCTCGTCTCCTAGGTAGAGATGAATGAGATTTCTAGACCCCTTGGCAAATGGGTAGCATGGCTTGTGGGTAAAGATGTGCAATCTCTGCAGAGTGTAAAACTGGTATACTAGCCGTGCGCGTGGTCAAGAGCGACTTAGGACTCTCGCATGATTAACTTATGGAATTAAACTTAATTTGTAATATGCATCGCATTGTGGTTTTATTATTAATTTTGATCTATTATTACTTTGGGATGGTATATACTTGCACTTAGTAATTGCTAATAAAAGTTTGACCAACTTATTAAAAGCAATGCTCAGATTTAATCATTATTTGTTGATCAGCCTTACACTTCACATGAGCGCCCACCTTCGGTGAGTTCATGCACATTATTCCCCACACTTGTTGAGCTATGAACTTTTGTGAGCTCACCCTTGCGATATATAAACCCTTACATAGGTGAAGAGCAGGTTGCCCAGCAGGAGGACTACTATGAAGATGTAATACCGCGTCCAATCCTGGACCGATGGTACTTACTCCTAGAAGCTCTCTAGGATCATATATTGTCCCCACAGACCAACACGGGTCTTTGTGCACACTTTGTCCTTACTCATGCGCACCTCAGAAAACTTCCCAGTCGTTCAGCCATCCCAAATTGCTCTAAGCCAAGCACACTTAACTTGGTGGTTCTTTCGAGATAGGCTTCCGAAAAAGAAGATGCACCTTGTTGGTATGGATACTCTATTAATTCCATTAAGCCTTGGGCCAGGATATCACAAAAGAGTTTGATGAAGTCTAGGTGGCGTCTCCCAGTTGACTTAATGGCGCCAAGGGAATAATATTACTTCGCTTTATTTGCTATCATTTATTTTTGTAAGACTTCCGCTTTATAATAATGTTGGTGACATTTATCTCTATACACTTGGTCATTATATATGTTGTTCTTCTTTGGTGCACATATGAGACGCACCCGGGTTTGCCCTTAAATCCAGAGTGTGACAGAAGTGGTATCAGAGGAAATGATGATTGTAGGACGAAACCTAGATAGAACTGGACAAAACCCTTATCTACTTACCTTTACTCTGATTCTTTCTATACCTTTCTTGATCCCGTCTCACCTTTGGTCGTTCTACTCTACTACTCTTATATTTTCTATTCTATAAACACAAAAAAGATTTCACACCTTGGAATCCTATATTTACGAATCCCTAATGAGATAGGAGACCTAATGTGACGAAACCTGGTATTAGGCCCACCTACAGTTGTCCTTGTCCTACGGACCTTGAACAACCCTGTAAATGCACGTAATCACTCGACAAGTTCGGTAACTGTGTCCTCATTACCTTGCCCAAGAGCGCTTCACCCATCACGCAGATATTACATCACATCGGAGGAAAGAATAGCGGAAGCGAATTACAATAACTTAGTTTACATTCATTCAATATAGAGAGAGTATTATTATTATTATTATTACAAAACTAGGGTTATATGAGTGCATAAAGTATTATTATTACAGACCTGGGAGGCAAAACACCCTCCCGCATAAAAGTACTTTGCTTTTAAAGTGGGAGGCCAACATCCTCCCGCGACTTCACTGCTGGGGCTCTTCCTTGGGCACCACCTTTGAACAAAAACAACAAAACTCTGTTGTTTCCTCACCTACAACAACATGAGTTCGAAAACTCAGAGTACAGAGTGTACTTTCGAAAGTCTTACCCGTCAAAAGAAAAGACTCTCAAGGATATGCAGGCTTGAGGGAGTCAAGGTAAGGTTATTCGAGAATCAAAGACTCTGTTTTGCAGAAATGCTTACTAATAGTGGATCCTTAAAAATCCATTTTTATTAGTAAGTTAAGTCATTACCTATAGCTAGAGTTCATTTGTCACACCCGGGCTTTAAGGAACAAAGTCGGGTGCATCTCATACATGCGCCAAAGAAGACAACATATATAATAACAGAGTGTATAGAGATAAATGTCACAATATAATCAGAGTACTTTATTACATAGCGGAAGTCTTACAAAATAAGAAATAAATATAGCAGGATCTAAAATCCATCCTTGGCGCCAGAAAGCTCACTAGGAGACGCCAGATCAAGTTGAAGGCCTCAGTACTTGGCTCCACTTGAACCACCTGTTCTTCTCCTATGGGGGGGTGTGAGACAGCAAGAGTGAGCTCACACATGTTCATCGCTCAACAAGTTGTGGGGAATAATGTGCATGAACTCGCAAAAGGTGGGAGTTCATGTGAAGTGTAAGGCTATTCAATAAAATAAAGGCTGAAGCTGAGCATTGCTTTTATAAGTTGGTCAAAATTTTAAGCAATTATTAAGTGTAAGTAAATACCAACCATAGTAATAATAAGTAAATAATAATAATAAAATAATCCTAGATGCAATGACATGACAAATTGAGTTTAAGTTCCATAAATTAATCATGTCAGTGTCCAAGCCGCTCATAACCGTGAGCACGACTAGTATACCAGTTTTACACTCTACAGAGGTTGCACATCTTTACCCACAAGTCGTGTTACCCATTTGCCACGGAGTTGATCAGACCCCATACACCTCTACCAAGGAAGCGAGGCAGGGTGCCACTACGAGGCCTTTACAAAGTTCCACTAGCTTCAGAAAACCCGCTACAGTTTATAGGAAGCTCCAGTGCAGGAATCTCTCGCCTGACTGCCATCACAGCAAAATCAACCCAAGGACCTCCCTACACTAACCACTCCTCTACTGCCCTTGCCCCTTTCGGGTAAGGTAGTCATCCACTAGCTTTCCTAGTTAATCAGCCAAGGGCGTTCCATTAAACCATTGTTGTAGCAATGTTTTCCCAGGTGGTTCTCCATGTTCCCATTAACATAATGATCTTATCATGAACAGTAAAGAATAAACAGATAATAAAAAGTATAACAATGAGTAATGAATATCTCTATACCCAAAGCCACATAAAGCAATAGCATGTACTACCCAAAAGTTTAGTAGTAAAACCAGTGGTGAAACAAGGTATACAGATAGTCAAAGTCTAGGGTAACCTATTGGGTCCCATCAAAATTAACCTATGCAGATCATTATCATTAATAAGAACATGAATGGTTAAAAGAAGTGATCAAGGGCACAACTTGCCTTCAATGAGCTCCTGCTCAGCAGTCTCTACCAGCTGAACCTCAGGATCCTCAGTAGCTTGCTCGTCTACTCGCATCAACACAATACATACATAGTATAGCAAAAATTAACATCACACCAAACATGTAAATAAAATACATGATAATAATCTAGACATTAAAATAAGATCATAGGAACTAGAATCATTAAATTTGGAGTTATAGATTTTAAGTTGTGATTTTTCCAAGGTTTTATGTGCTAAATACTAGATTAATTAGGAGATAGAGTTTAATAAGACTTTCATGTCAAAACAGATGCACTAATGGATAAACATTAATATTACAAAACTTTAGGGACTGGAATGGATCATTTTGAACTAAAAATGGATTTTCTATGGATTAAATAAGTTCTAGGAATTGTTTTTATATTAAAAATCCATTTCTAAATTTATTTATTTGACTTTCATGAGCTCTGAACTGAGCCTCAAATACTATAAAGCTCGGGGTCCAATATCTAAAAATTCCCAGACTCAGTCTCTCACCAGTGGAGACCGCAGGTTGATTTATGTTTTAGTCAGGGTCTCTTTAGCAATTTTGACACGGCGAACGGGTATGCAGTGTTTACAGTCGTTAGATCCGAAACCGTCGGTCCAGATTAAACCGAGACACTATGAACCCGAGATCGACCTCACACGTCGGATCCCAATCCGACGATCCGCGACACACTATCTATTCTTTCCCACACCGGCCGCACGATCATTGATCAATGGCTGCGATTGATTAAGCCGAATGGAGGCCACAAGATCTAATCCTAGCCGCTGGGAACCGATCCAACGACCCCTGATCCCTCTCCTACCTCCAGCACCGGGCCACGGCGGCGCGCAGAGCGAGGGCGGCAACACTCCGGCGACCCGCCCAGGCGCAGTCCCGCACCCAAATACTCCCCGATTGGTGCTACACCCTCGCAGAGCTAAAACAAAATGGGTGGGCAATACTCACCAAAGGATAGAGGTGAAGAAGATCACTGCCCACGCATCACGCGGATCCATCGTCCGATGAGCGCGACGACGAGCAATTACGGGTACCCCAGTGGCACCCGATCGCCCAGGTTGACGTTACCGCGCACGCGCCCACACAAGGAAGCCCTCGACTCACCACTACATCAGACCACCCCCCAATTAGAGATTGGCACGACAGTGTCGACATTCTTCCTGTATCTCGGCGGCGGACGCAGCAGCCCGGTCTTTGGGGTGGGTTAAGAAGGGTTTGCGACGCGCGCAGGACTCGATCTTATACTAGAGTCGAGCAACAACCCGACCGAGATCCCCAGAGCCCCTCCCCAGCCGAGATCCCTGGAGCATCCGTGGGCGTGGTCCGATCTCCATGGCGAGGATGGTGACCTGACGCGTGGAACCACTAGGCAATCAGTCGAACCGGCCAGCGCGCGCAGGTTAGAGTCTTAGCCATGTGGGCCCGGCTGCCCTGTGACAGCGTTGACGCGCCGGTTGTGCGGCTGCCCGCTGGGCTCCACATGTCGGCGCCGGTTCTCTGGGCCGCGCGTGAGTGGAGAGGTGGTTGGATGGGCCAAAATGGATTGGAGCCGACCCAAACAGTGTTTTTAACCTTTTTCTTTTTATTTTCCACCTTCTTTTCTTACTTTTCAAATTCAATTTGAATTCAGATTTAATTCAAACTTTTTGTGGCTCTTCCTTAAAATTAGATTTGTGAAATTAGGGTATTAACTCTGGAGATATTTATTTATATATATTATTTACTTATTCATCTCCTTTATCTTTTCTTTTTGCCACATTTCTAGAATTCCCTTTAAACCTTAAATTCCCATTTAGACACTAATATATTTCTCTTTATTTTATTATATATATTTTTGTATTGCCACAAGATGCACACAAAATAAAGTCCAGCATGATGCACAATTTAGTGAAATATCTTCTATTATTTTTTTTAACTATAGTGTTCACAAGTGATGGTAAATAGATGCAACATACATATAAATAAAAGAAAAAATAATTTTTTTCACTCCTTTAATATTATCTCTTACAAATTAGGTATTACAAATCCTACCCCCCTTAAGAAGAATCTCATCCTCGAGATTTAGGAAGGACTAGGGAAAAGTTGGGAAAAATCTATGCGAAGCTCTTCTTTTCTCTCCCAAGTAGCTTCATCTTCACGATGGTGACTCCATTGTACTTTGCACATCTTTATCACTTTATTTCTTGTAACTCGAGTCAAAGTATCCAGAATCTTGATAAGGTGCTCAGCATAAGTCAGGTCATCTTGAACACTAAGGTCCTCCATTGGTAGTTGCTCCTCAGGTACCCTGAGACATTTCTTCAGCTGAGATACATGGAATACATCATGTACATCTGCCAGGTGATCGGGTAGTTCAAGCTGATATGCAACTTCTCCCACTCGCTTTAAGATCAAGAAAGGTCCAATGAAGCGAGGGGACAATTTTCCTTTACTTTAAATCTCCTCATACCCCGGATCGGTGACACCTTTAGATACACATGATCACCCTCCTTGAACTCCAGTAGTCTTCTCCGGGTATCAGCATAGCTCTTCTGTCTTGATTGTGCAATTCTCAAATTCTCCCTTATCATTCGCACTTGCTATTCTGCCTCTTGAATAAGTTCAGGCCCAAAGAACTGTCTTTCTCCAGTCTGACCCCAATATAGAGGAGTCCTGCATATTCTGCCATATAGAGCCTCAAACGGTGACATCTTCAAACTGGCCTGGTAACTATTATTATAAGAGAACTCCGCATATGGTAAGCTCTTATCCCAACTTCCGCCATGTTTAAGAGCACAAGCTCTTAACATATCCTCTAGCACTTGGTTAGTCCTCTCTGTCTGTCCATCAGTTTGAGGATGGTAGGCCGAACTAAAATTCAACTGTGTATCCAAGCTCTCATGCAACTTCTTCGAAAGCCGAGAAGTAAACTATGATCCTCGATCAGACACGATCTTCATAGGCACTCCATGTAGACAAACTATTCGAGTCATATACAATTCTGCTAGCTTGGCTCTCGTGTAATTAGTCCTCACCGGTATGAAATGAGCCACTTTTGTCAATCTGTCCACAATTACCCAAATAGAGTCATATCCTGCCGGAGTGCGGGGTAGTCCAACATTGAAATCCATACCAATTTCTTCCCATTTCCACTCGGGTATCTTAAGCGGGTGCAATAGTCCAGCTGGTCTTTGATGTTCAGCCTTGACTCTTTGACACACATCACACTTAGCCACATGAGCAGCAACATCTCTTTTCAATCCATACCACCAGTACTTTTGCTTCAAATCCTGATACATCTTGGTGCTACCAGGGTGGATAGAATAATTAGAATCATGGGCTTCTTTGAATATAGTCTCACGAAGGCTATCAATCTCCGGAACACATATCCGATCCTTGAACCATATAGTACCTTGCTCATCCTCCGTGAATTCTGGACCTCTACCTTCAATAATCAGATCCTTAATCTCTTGAATTTTAGCATCACCAATCTGGCCTTTACAAATTTTTTGCTCCAAGGTAGATTCCACTTCAATTGTGACTCCTTTAGTGTGAGCAACTATCCCCAGGTTAAGTCTCCTGAAATCCTCAACAATATCATCGGGTAGCTGGGCAACAACAGCTGAATGAACGTGCTCCTTTCGACTCAAGGCATCTGCAACCAAATTTGCCTTGCCCGGGTGATAGTGAATCTCCAAATCAAAATCTTTAATAAGCTCCAACCAACGGCGTTGCCTAAGGTTGAGATCCTTTTGAGTGAATATATACTTCAAACTCTTATGATCCGTGTATACTTGGCACTTAGTCCCCATAATGTAATGTCTCCATATCTTATGTGCATGCACAATGGCTGCCAGTTCTAAGTCATGAGTGGGGTAGTTCAATTCATGTTTCCGCAACTAACGAGACGCATAGTCGATCACATGTCCTTCTTGCATGAGCACACATCCCAATCCTTGGCCACATGCATCATAATAAATGTCAAATCCCTTCAATAGATCTGGCATAACCAACACTGGTGGTGACATCAATCTCTTCTTTAATTGATCAAAGCTTTCTTGGCACTTCTCGTCCCACTTAAACTCTCTCCCCTTCTCCAGAAGCGAGGTCATAGGCTTAGTAATCTTAGAAAATCCTTCAATAAATCTCCGATAATATCCTGTAAGTCCCAAGAAACTCCGGATCTTCGTAACTGTAGTGGGTATGCTCCACGCCATTATCTCCTTGACTTTAGCAGGACCCACTGATGTTCCTCCATTAGATATGATATGTCCAAGGAATGGCACCTCGTCAATCCAAAACTCGCATTTGCTAAACTTGGCGTAGAGTTGATTATCTCGTAGCTTCTATAGCACCAATCTCAGATGTTCCTCATGATCACTCTCACTCTTGGAATAAATAAGAATATCGTCGATGAATACTACGACGAATCTCTCCAAATACTCCATAAACACCATATTCATCAGATTCATAAAATAGGCTGGTGCATTAGTTAATCCAAACGACATAACAGTGAACTCATATAATCCATATCGGGTTGAGAAAGTCGTCTTGGGAATATCCGATGGCCTAATCTTCATTTGATGGTAACCAGATCGGAGATCAATCTTGGAGAATATCCTAGCACCTCTCCTCTGATCAAATAAATCCTCAACGTGGGGCAACATATACTTGTTCTTCGTGATAACATCATTAAGGGACCTATAATCCACACACATCCTTTGCGATCCATCCTTCTTCTGTACAAACAGTACTGGTGCTCCCCAAGGTGACAAACTCGGACGTATGTACCCAGCCTCTTGTAATTCTATTAACTGCTTCTTCAGTTCTTTTAACTCTTCTACAAACATCTTGTTTGGCCGTTTGGAAGTAAGAGTAGTCCCTTGTAAGAGATATATGACAAACTCAACTTCCCTATCTGGTGGCATCCCTGGTAACTCCTCTAGAAAGACATCCGGAAAATCCTTAACCACACGGATGTTTTCACCAACAAACTTCCCATCTACTAAGAATGCTGCTGGTGGCGGTAGTTACTGCAATTCCAACTTCAAATCTTTCTCCTTTGGAACTGGTGAGTTCTATGGTTCCTTTAGCATAGTGCATAAATTGCCTTTGCCTTTCTTAACCATGACATACCAAGGATTACGTCTATAGTGCTCTCTTCTAACACTATAGGGTTAGCCCATCTGGGTTAGAAACACAGGGTACGAAAGAAAGAATTGTAGACAAGGCATGTAATTACGAAGCATGTTACTTTGGGGGATTTATTAGCTAAGTGTATCACCTACTGAAGCTAATTCATTACCTTATGGTGGTACATGCTAAGATGCCCGTCTATACTATTTCAATCAATCAAAGAAGCAAATCAGGCATTGATCATCAGAACAATCAACCAACATTTTTACATAAAGAAAATAATTTTAATTTTGTCTTACGTTTCCTATTTTTTAAAAAGATCATAAGTGTAGGATTTCAAGGTGTCAAATCCATCTTGTCTTAGAGTGGAAAAGATAAGAATGATCAGAGTAGAACAGTAGAAGGTGAGACAGGATCAAGATAAGTATACAAAGAATCAGAGTAAGGTAAGTAGGTAAGGGTTTTGTCCATTTATATCTACGTTTCGTCCTACAGTCAACATTTTCTCTGATACCACTTCTGTCACACCCGGGCTTTAAGGAACAAAGCTGGGTGCATCTCATACATGCGCCAAAGAAGACAACATATATAATAACAGTGTATAGAGATAAATGTCACAATATAATCAGAGTACTTTATTACATAGCAGAAGCCTTACAAAATAAGAAATAAATATAGCAGGATCTAAAATCCATCCTTGGCGCCAGAAAGCTGACTGGGAGACGCCACCTAGATCAAGTTGAAAGCCTTAGTACCTGGCTCCACTTGAACCACCTATTCTTCTCCTGGGGGGGTGTGAGACAACAAGAGTGAGCTCACACATGTTCATGCTCAACAAGTTGTGGGGAATAATGTGCATGAACTCGCCAAAGGTGGGAGTTCATGTGAAGTGTAAGGCTGATCAATAAAATAAAGGCTAAAGCTGAGCATTGCTTTTATAAGTTGGTCAAAATTTTAATAGCAATTACTAAGTTTAAGTTCCATAAATTAATCATGTCAGTGTCCGAGCCGCTCATGACCGTGAGCATGGCTAGTATTCCAGTTTTACACTCTGTAGAGGTTGCGCATCTTTACCCACAAGTCGTATTACCCATTTGCCACGGAGTTGATCAGACCCCATACACCTCTACCAAGGAAGCGAGGCAAGGTACCACTACGAGGCCTTTACAAAGTTCCACCTGACCGCAATCGCAGCAAAATCAACCCAAGTACCTCCCTACACTGACCACTCCCCTACTGCTCTTGCCCCTTTCGGGTAAGGTAGTCATCCACTAGCTTTCCTAGTTAATCAGCCATGGGCGTCCCATTAAACCCTTGTGGTAGCACTGTTTTCCCGGGTGGTTCTCCATGTTCCCATTAACATAATGATCTTATCATGAACAGTAAAGAATAAACAGATAATAAAAAGTATAACAATGAGTGATGAATATCTCTATACCCAAAGCCACATAAAGCAATAGCATGTACTACCCAAAAATTTAGTAGTAAAACCAGTGGTGAAACAAGGTATAAAGATAGTCAAAGTCTAGGGTAACCTATTGGGTCCCATCAAAATTAACCTATGCAGATCATTATGATTAATAAGAACATAAATGGGTAAAAGAAGTGATCAAGGGCACAACGTGCCTTCAATGAGCTCCTGCTCAGCTGTCTCTACCAGCTGAACCTCAGGATCCTCAGTAGCTTGCTCGTCTACTCGCATCAACACAATACATACATAGTATAGCAAAAATTAACATCACACCAAACATGTAAATAAAATACATGATAATAATCTAGATATTAAAATAAGATCATAGGAACTAGAATGATTAAATTTGGAGTTATAGATTTTAAGTTGTGAATTTTCCAAGGTTTTATGTGATAAAAACTAGATTATTTAGGAGATAGATTTTAATAAGAGTTTCATGTCAAAACAGATGCACTAATGGATAAACATTAATATTACAAAATTTTAGGGACTTGAATGAATCAATTTGGACTAAAAATGGATTTTCTATGGATTAAATAAGTTCTAGGAATTGTTTTTATATTAAAAATCCATTTCTAAATTTATTTATTTGATTTTCATGAGCTCTGGACTGGGCCTTAAATACTATAAAGCTCGGGGTCCAAAATCTAAAAATTCCCAGACTCAGTCTCTCACCAGTGCAGACCGTGGGTTGATTTTTGTTTTAGTCAAGGTCCCTTTAGCAATTTTGACACGGCGAAGGGGTATGTAGTGTTTATAGTCGTTAGATCCGAAACCGTCGGTCCAGATTAGACTGAGACACTATGAACCCGAGATAGACCTCACACGTCGGATCCCAATCCGACGATCCGCGGCACACTATCTATTCTTTCCCACACCGGCCGCACGATCATTGATCAATGGCTGTGATTGATTAAGCCGAACGGAGGCCACAAGATCTAATCCTAGCCACTGGGAACCGATCCAACGACCCCTGATCCCTCTCCTACCTCCAGCACTGGGCCACGGCGGCGCGTAGAGCGAGGGCGGCAACACTCCGGTGACCCGCCCAGGCGCAGTCCCGCACCCAAATACTCCCCGATTGTTGCTACACACTCGCAGAGCTATAACGAAATGGGTGGGCAATACTCACCAAAGGATAGAGGCGAAGAAGATCACTACCCACGCACTGCGCGGATCCGTCGTCCGATGAGCACGACGACGAGCAATTACGGGTACCCCAGTGGCCCTCGATCGCCCAGGTTGACGTTACCGCGCACGCGCCCACACAAGGAAGCCCTCGACTCCCTCCTCGACACCAGACCACCCCCAATTAGAGAATGGCGTGTCAGCGGCGGCGTTCTTCCTGTATCTCGGCGGCGGACGCAGCAACCCGGTCTTTGGGCTGGGTTAAGATGGGTTTGCGACGCGCGCAGGACTCGGTCTTATACTAGAGTCGAGCAACAACCCGACCGAGATCCCCGGAGCCCCTCCCCAGCCGAGATCCCCGGAGCATCCGTGGGCGCGGTTCGATCTCCATGGCGAGGATGGCGACCTGACGCATGGACCCACCAGGCAATCAGTCGAACCGGCCAGCGCGCGCAGGTTAGAGTCTCAGCCATGTGGGCCCGGCTGCCCAGTGACATCGTCGACACGCGGTTGTGCGGCTGCCCGCTGGGCCCCACATGTCGGCGCCGGTTCTCTGGGCCGCGCTTGAGTGGAGAGGAGGTTGGATGGGCCGAAATGGATTGGAGCCGGCCCAAACAGTGTTTTTAACCTTTTTCTTTTTATTTTCCACCTTCTTTTCTTCCTTTTCAAATTCAATTTGAATTCAGATTTAATTCAAACTTTTTGTGGCTCTTCCTTAAAATTAGATTTGTGAAATTAGGGTATTAACTCTGGAGATATTTATTTATATATATTATTTACTTATTCATCTCCTTTATCTTTTCTTTTCTCCACATTTCTAGAATTCCCTTTAAACCTTAAATTCCCATTTAGACACTAATATATTTCTCTTTATTTTATTATATATTTTTTTTGTATTGCCACAAGATGCACACAAAATAAAGTCCAGCATGATGCACAATTTAGTGAAATATCTTCTATTATTTTTTTAACTATATTGTTCACAAGTGATGGTAAATAGATGCAACATACATATAAATAAAAGAAAAAAAATAATTTTTTCACTCCTTTTATATTATCGCTTACAAATTAGGTATTACATCTTTCTACCCTAGTTCAAGGCACTTGACCTGTACTAGCCGTCTTTTATCACCCTTTTACTTTACTGGATTGCTACGTGTAGGGCAGTGACCAAGTCTTCATATCCGAGAAGTAACGACGATCTGAATCGATTAATACTCAGCTGAGGATCTCCAATCACATGACATATGTAGCACTTAACCCTTGCATATGTCAACTCGCCACTGGGTTTCTTAAGACCAGACCGGGTTCATGCCAGCCGAGAGCACATATATAGTACCGTCCAGCCTCTTGCCACGGAGGGTACACGCTACTCACGCCATCTCTTCACTCCCATTGCGTGTTGGCCTTTCTGGTATTAGTCTGCCCGAGGCAAAGCTTACCCATGACGAGGCATGTGACCAGTTAAAGGGTCCTCGATCATCAAGCCTACATCGGTACGGTCCTTAATCGACTCAGACGGAGACACTACACCGAGATTTCCTTCTTGTTCAAGTCACCCCCCGGTCTTAGCTTTATAATTTTAAATCCCAAAGTTTGGCACCTGGCAGAGGTACATGTTATCTGATGTTGAACCCATCACGACCATGATGGATCCATCATCAAGTTTTATTTTTGAAAACATCCCATTCCACTTGAAGCATCATCTTTTGTGAAAAACAAAACTTTTTGTTTTCTAAAGCTAGACTAAGCATTAGGAAACCTTTTAATAAAACAGGTGATCATGGAAGAATAAACAGTTCCAAGGAAGGAAATGCAGCAATTAGCTTAACACCCAACTCCTATCACCTAATGCATCATTCAAGTGATAAAGAGTTTTAAAATCACAAGGAAAGGTAAATGCACCGGGGCTTGCCTTGTGTTGTAGGGGAGTCGAGATCTGTTCCACAGATATCGAAATAAAAGCAGTTCCCGGTAGGTGGATTTTCAGCTGGTGGTGCAGTAGCTTCTTCTTCAACACTTACTTCTTCGTTTTCTATACATAACCATACATATACATGAATGATCATGTGATGCTATTAATATGCAATTGTAATAGAGGTTCTTCAAGTTGTATCTTGAATACAACTTTCCTTTACGGTACACCAGGGAAACTAGGGTTTTCAGAGTCAGTACATCATTAGCATAAGGCTGATATAACTTAGAAGACTAGGGTTTTGGGTTTGAGGATCAAACAATGTCCAAAGCAAGTCAAACTTCACCCATGGGCCATAAATACCATATTAGGCTTACCCAAAAAGTTTTGTGATTTTTGGAGTTGTTAAATAATTTCTAAAATTCCAAAAGTATATATGTAGGCCCTTTTAAATACTAAATAATTCTTGGTTTGGACAAAAAATCTTGGAACTATTTTTATTAAATACTAGAGGAATTTAGGAGTCCAATAAAAGTAGTCTCATATTTGTACCATTTTTCTAGAATTCTTTATAATTTCCTGAAGCCTGGCAGAAAAAGAAAAAGAGAAAGAATGAACAGTAACGAGTTCAATTCAGCCCAGGTCGGCCCATGACAGGCGAAACGCGCCCGCGCGCGCGCCCGCGGTGTCCACTTTGCGTAGAGGACCCCGATCATATAAATAACCCATAAAGAATCCTACGCACTATTCCTATGTGTCACTGACATTTGCACCGAGGCCCCTCCTTTTCTATTTCTTTACAAACCCAAGTCCCCGACGTCGATCGGCGGTGAGCGTGCCCTCCGGCGAGCTTGTACCGGCCGGAATGCGCAACGACTAAAGCCCTAACTCGGTTGACACCTTTTTCTACCCCTGGTGACACTCATCCCTCAATTCACGGTGATGGCGCAAACCGAGGACAATCCAATGTGTTTTGGTGATCTAACATGGTCTAGTTCAATTGGCTGGGTCGATAAGCATCTATAGCATCCAAGGGTGCTGGAACAAGGGCAAGGAGGGTATGAACGGACCTAGAGTCGGCGATTCACAGCGGCGCGGAGAATGGATTTGGGGGAAACTCTAAATTAGAGCTCTGGTGGACAGTCCGAGACACGGGCGGGTGCGCTGGATGCATGATTACCTAGCGAAGCTCACTAGGGCGGTAATTTATAGGTTCCATCAGCGGTGGCATCCAATTTTGCGAAGGCACACTGGCGGCCGGAGAGAGGGGATGTCACTGGCGCAAGTGATTCGTGGCTTTCACCGTGGCAAGGCCTCTAGCGATGGACGGGCTTGCTACACAGGTTCACTACGACGTGCTAAGCTTCCAAGACGCGTGGCGCATGATCATTAAGCGGCTAACACCAGTGAGGATCACCCCGGCCAGCCGTAGACCAAGTGGGTACGACGAACATAACCGTGACCGAGTCCGAGCCAATCCGGTGCCAAGATCTTTACTCTGCTGCAAATATCTCCCCGCCAGAGAGCATGAATCGTAGCAACGACGCAGATCGCGGCGCGAGGGTCATCGGCGGCAAGGAGTGATGTACCTAAAGATCTTTTGCGCACTGTACCATGGCCATCATCTTCAGTTGTTCTGACAGCGTGATTTGTGGAGCCTTGTTCTCCATTTTCTATGTGACAACTTACTAATCTTCCTGTAACAAAGTTATTGTCCTATAATCCAGCTTTAATCTTGCTATAGCAACCACACTCAAATACTCACTTGATCATACTCAAAATAGCTCCCAAACTTGGTCCTGGTTAACTGTCAGTTTAGTTTCAGAGCTACACTCGACTGACAGACCAATTTTAGGTCTATTTTTCTCCCACTTCTATGTAGTGCTAGGACTTACTAACTTAATCAAATTTGTTCTCTTTACATAGCTCTACAAGTTTGCTATATTGATCTAGAGCAAAATCCTCAAGAATTAGTTTGCTATATTGATCTAGAGCAAAATCCTCAAGAATTTTGAGATATAGAGCTCCAAAGTTGATCCCATTCAACTGAATTCAGGCTTAAGCACATAGAGTTCATGGGGTACTTTTTGCAAATAAGTACAAATTCCACAATTTAACTTGCAAATTCACAAATGTGAAAAACACATGATTTGTGGTGTTCTATCACTTTCGAATTTTCACTTTGGTCCAAAAGTGCACCAAATTCACATCTACCCCATAGGCTTTCAATTAGGGTTTCTAGGGTTTGTTTTTAGGGTTTTAGGCACATTAGGGTTTTTGTGCCACAAAAGTCCATCAACTTTGATATCTTGGGAACATTTCTAATGTCTTTTGAGATTTTTGCTCATTTTGGCTCCACTTTCATCCATCAATCCTTAATTTAGGGTTAAGTACCCTACCCTAGGGTTAATCATACATCAAATCACCTCATCGTAACTTTGTTTGAAAATTTTACCTAGTGAATGCATTCTAGGTGTAACAAGCAACATGAAATGTCAATGCACATGATGTTATGCTCAAGTTTTAGTGCCAGTAACAACAAGGGTGTTACACCTATGACAAAAAATATTTTCTTTTATCGATATTTAAGTGTTTGAATGATTGTTCTGATCATAATTGCTTGATTTGCTTCTTTGATTGAGTGAAATAGTATAGTAGGGCATTCTAACATGTACCATCATAGGCTAATGTATTAGTATTATGTAGATGACCCTCTAATTTGCTGAGCTATTATGACCCAAAGGATCATGACCTAAAAGTTGGATGTCTCGTAATTATTCGTCTTATATGCAATTCTATCTTACCATGTGTTTCTAACCCAGATGGTCAATACCATGAAGGGAGGCAGTATCGATCTACCTGCTCGCATTTGTCGTAGGAGGATAGTTACCCCACCACAACCGGAGATGAATCCTCCACCGGCTGGGATAGATGCTGTGGTTGTCGCTCAAATGCAACTACTGCAGTAGATGGCTAACACCATGACGGAGATGCAAGCGCAAATCCATCAAGAACGTCAAGAAATCCGTTAAGAACGGTGGGAACGACAGCAACTACCACCTCCACCACCACCAGCTCCAACCAGGGACAAGCACCGGGAGTTCATGAGTCATATGCGACCTACCTTCTCCAGCTCTCCAGATCCTCTTCAGGCAGATGATTCGCTGAAGACAGTGGACACAATGCTCAATATTGCTCAGTGTTGGAGATGGTCCTCTATGCATCGGGTCGTCTCATTGGCCCCGCTGCTGACTGGTGGGACTCATACTATGCTGCTCATGCCGCTGTTGACACCATTACATGGGCATAGTTCTCTACTCATTTAAGGAATTATCATATTCCTGCTGGGCTGATGAAAATTGTCACACCCGGTTTTAGAAGGCAAACCGAATGCGAACCATGTACGTGCCAGGATCAGCAATTCACGTACACAGCAGTTACATAACATGGATATCATCACACAGTGCTCGAATAATATTAAAAAGGGGAGAACATAGTCGATTACATCATATGTCTGAGACATCCGCATAGTCTTTACAATAATCAAAGTGCGAAAACGAAACGTAGATAAACGCGGCCTTTATAGGCAGCCGACTGGGGGTTGTCGCTAACCCACGCCTAGAACTCGTCGTAGTCTTAGAACTCCTGGAAGTCTCCTTCCATGGCTTCATCTTCTCCTGAGTAGTGGTTGCAATGCTGACAACCTGGTGATGGGGGGGGGGGGTTTGGTGTGTAGAGCAAGGGTGAGTACACATCAACATACTCAGCAAGTGTCCTGTTTGGCTGTAGTGGACTAGCTTTATGTAGGGGGTAAGTCAAGCAGTTGCTTTTAGTTGGTCAGATTATTATTACTAGTAGAGAAAGCCAAGTTTTAGAATTAACCCACGTTATTAACGCAGACGTACTCCTTTCCAAACCAAGAACCATCAATCTCATTGCCACCTGCAAACCGAACATCTCTGATCAAGTACCACTAATCACTAGAGCTCCCTTGGCTGCTCATAACCGCGAGCACGACTGATATATCAGTTTTCTAACACTCTACAGAGGTTGTACACTTTACCCATGAGCCATGATTCCCTTTTTGCCTCGGGTTGTACGGACCCTTGAACACTCCCAAGGTGAGTAGGCAGAGTCTCGCTACGTAGCCTTTACAAAGATTCCCCGGGGTGTAGCCGCCCGTTAGGTTTCCTAAATGCACCGCGCTCCTCCCCAAGAGGGCAAACCCAAGCTTGGCAGAGCGAGCCGCATACACCGAGCCCCATTAACGGCACGACAGCTAAGCGAACTACACCCCGGATCCTCTAATTATTCAGCTAAGGGCACCCCATTCCACCCTCATGGTTGCACTGTTTTCCTGGGCGGTCATCCAACGAACAGGTCCTTACGAAGAGGCACTCGAGAAACCGCTCGAGCCCCCTTGAAGGCCACAAGTATAACATCATAATAAGAGAAGTGAAAACAGCGTATCATTGATAATTCTCATCATGTTTATTGATTAGAGTTGAGCAATAGCATAAGACTAAGCAATAATAATCCAACCCAGATAGGTAACAAGGACATGGATAACAAAAGCTAGTCAATCCTTAGGTATAAATGTGTAATGCGGGAGGTGAATTAAAGTATGTGTAGGACAGAGATAGGTCAAGGGACACCTGTCTCCACCAACCGACTGCTGCTCAGGGGCTTCTTCTGCAAGTTCTTCGGGCTCCTCAACCGGATCGTTCTCTATGCGAGCGCAAGCATACATACATCCATCCATTCGAATTAGGAAACAAACAGTACATCATACAAGAGAACAAATAGATTAAATATGCATAGAGTATAACATACGATATTGCATATGCCATGGCTAGAAAGAGAAGAAAGGTCTCGCAGTGGTTAAAGCTATACTTAAGGCGTATTACGGGTAGACGCATAACTAGCCATTACGTGCTCTAGTTCTACTTAGTTCTAATAACAAGGATTAGTCACATGCACTAATAGAATCATAACCATTTTCAGTTGATCAACATTAGATAAGGTAGATGATTAACTACATGAATTAACTAACATAACTGATTTCTAAATTGAGTTTCCATTTATTGAATTAAATAATGCGATCACTACGCATGGATTACAGGGGGGGTAGACGGGCACGTCTAGGGCGGTAGACGAACGTGTTGCGAACGTGGCAGGGCGCTACGCGTCGCGCTGAGGGCACGACGAGCCACGCCAAAGCACCGTGCACCATGCGAGCACGCACGCGCAAGGCCGTGCTGACGCGTCGCGAACGGGTCGCGCACACGCCGGGGCCGAGCCTCGCACGCGCCGCGCTACGCAGGTGCACCACGGCCGTGCGAGCCGAAGCCGCGCCGGGCTGGGGCCGCGCTGCGCAGGGGCGGGCGAGCCGAGGACGCCGGGCTGAGCGCCACGGCCGCGAGTCGCGGGTGCGGCGAGCTCGCCGGCGGCACCGGGCGTGCACGGGCCGCCCTGGGGCTCCGCACGCACCGCCGAGGCCGCGGCGGGGATGAGCGGGCGCCGAGGGCGGGAACGTCGGGCGGGGGTGCCGCGCCGGGGCAGGGCGGGCGAGCTGGGGACGGGCGGGCGCGACCGAGCCGCGGGGAAGGGGGAGCCGGGGTCGGGCGAGGGCACCGGGCCACCATGGCCGCGGGCGAGGCCGAGAGGCGAGCGCCGTCGCGCGCCAGGACGGGGCCGCGCGCCGAGCCCGGGTGGAACTTCGGGACCGCGGCCGCACGAGGGGGCAGGGGCGGAGGAGCCGCGCCGGGCGGGGCGAGCACGCGCAGGGCCAGCCGCCATGGCCGGTGGGCGCGGAGATGAGGGAAGGGCGCGGCCGAGCCGAGCAAGAAGAGGAGGGGGCGGGGAAGGGAGAGGGAAGGAAGGCCGGGGGCTCACCGTAGGCGGACGGCGGCGTCAGGCGAGCCGGAGTCGGGCAGGGGAGCGGCGTGAGGGAGAGGAGCGATCGTGCAGGGGAGAAGAGAGACAGAGGGGTTTGGGGAGGGGGGCTGACGGGTGGGGCCCGCAGGGGGGAAGGCGGCGGCGGCGTAACCGCCGTGCGGGGTGCGCGCGAGGGGAGCGGGGGAGGGGCGGCTGGGCCGCCACGGGCCCAAAGCGGGGGGGGGGGGGAGGGAAGGGGGGCGAGCTGGGCCTCCGCCCAGGCTGGGCTGAAAGGGGAGGAGGGGAGGGGAGAGAGGAAAAGAAAAGATTTTTCCTATTTAAAATCTATTTTCTAGATGAATGTTTTCACAGTTTCACTCAATCAAAACAAATGCATGGTTCAGCATGATGCAACAAACAAAAGAAAGTATTTTCTAGGGTTTTTCTTTACACGAGATCTCAAGCTGAATCTCGCTACAACTTTGGAAAAGGTCAAGGCTTAGCTAGGGGAAAGGAAAAAGGAAAGGGTAACGCTCGAAATTGGCGAGTGAAGAAAAAAAATTCAACTCCAAAATTTGGGGCGTTACAAACCTGTCCCCCTTAAAAGGATCTCGCCCTCGAGATTCAGGGTTGGCTAGCAAAGAGCTCAGGGTATTTAGCCATCAGATCATCTTCGCGCTCCCAGGTTGCTTCTTCCTCAGAGTGGTGATTCCATCTGACTTTGCACATTCTGATGGTCTTCCGTCGGGTGACTCTGTCTGCAGTCTCAAGGATTTGCGTTGGCTTCTCAATGTAGGTTAAGTCCTCCTGGACTTCAAGACCTTCAACTGGCAACTGCTCTTCTGGCACACGCAGACACTTCTTCAACTGAGACACGTGAAAGACATCATGCACTGCGGACAAGCCTTCTGGCAAACTGAGCTGATAGGCCACTTCTCCACGTCTTGCGAGAATCTAATACGGACCAATGTAGCGGGGTGCTAGCTTGCCTTTGACTCCGAACCTTCTGACTCCTCTGATCGGTGACACTTTCAGATAGACAAAGTCTCCAACCTCAAAACTCAGATCTCTTCTTCTGGTGTCTGCATAGCTTCGCTGTCTTGATTGCGCTATCTTCAGGTTCTCTCGAACCATCTTGATGTTCTCTTCGGCTTCAAGCAGAATGTCTGGCCCAAACACTTGCTTTTCTCCAGGCTGATCCCATTGCAATGGAGTTCTACAACTCCTTCCATAAAGCGCCTGAAACGGTGACATCTTCAAGCTGGCCTGATAACTGTTGTTATAGGAGAACTCTGCATAAGGCAATCTCTTGTCCCAACCGGACTGATCCTGCAACGCACTGGCTCTCAACATGTCTTCAAGGATTTGATTGGTCCTTTCGGTTTGACCATCTGTCTGCGGATGATAGGCGGAACTGAAATTCAGATGTGTGCCCAAGGCTTCATGCAACTGCAGCCAGAAATGAGAGGTGTACTGCGTTCCTCTGTCTGACACTATCTTCTTTGGCACACCATGAAGACAAACGATCCAAGACATGTACAACTCTGCCAATACTGCATTGCTGTAGTTGGTCTTGACAGGTATGAAGTGGGCTGATTTGGTTAAGCGGTCCACTACTACCCAAATGGAATTGTAGCCGGCTCGAGTGCGAGGCAATCCGACTATGAAGTCCATATCGATTTCATCCCATTTCCATTGAGGAATTTGCAATGGTTGCAACAATCTAGCGGGTCTTTGGTGCTCTGCCTTGATCCGCCGACAACTATCACACATAGCCACATGCTCTGCGATTTCCCTCTTCATTCCGTACCACCAGAATTTCTTCTTCAGATCCTGATACATCTTCTCACTGCCAGGGTGAATCGAATAAGCTGTCTCATGAGCTTCCTTGAGGATCAATTCTCGAATAGACTAGACATTGGGAACACACAAGCGGTCTTTGAACCATATCACACCTTCTGCATCTTTCCGAAAATCTTTGCCTCTGTCATCTAGAATCAGTCGCCGGATCTCACTGATCTTCTCATCATTCTTCTGTGCTTCTTTGATTTCCCGCTCCAAGGTAGGTTCCAACTCAATTGTGACTCCTCGTGTGTTGTTCAGAAATCGGAGACTCATCCTGTCAAACTCTTTGGCCAACTCATAAGGCATCGGACAAGCGACCATCATATTGACTTGACTCTTCTTGCTCAAAGCATCTGCCACTACGTTCGCTTTGCCTGGATAGTAATGAATCTCCAATTCATAGTCCTTGATCAACTCTAACCATCTTCGTTGCCTCATATTCAGCTCTGACTGAGTGAATATGTACTTCAAACTCTTGTGGTCTGTGTAAACATCACATTTCTGCCCATACAGATAGTGCCTCCATGTCTTCAGTGCGTGAACCACTGCTGCCAACTCTAGGTCATGGATTTGGTAATTCTTCTCATGAACCTTCAGCTGTCGGGACGAGTAAGCCACAACTCTTCCCTCTTGCATCAACACGCATCCCAAACCAGTGTAACAAGCATCGCAATACACCGAGAAGGGCTTGTGCACATTAGGCAAGACTAAGACAGGCGCTGTAGTCAACTTCTCTTTCCGCGCTTCAAAGGCCTCTTGACATTTCTGGGTCCACTTGAACTCGACCTTGTTGCCTAGCAACGTTGTCATTGGTTTCGCAATCTTCGAAAACCCTTCAATGAATCGTCGATAATATCCAGCCATTCCAATGAAGCTCTTGATTCCTCGAGCATCCGTTGGCGCTTTCTAGTTCAGAATGTCTGTCACCTTCTTTGGATCCACAGCCAATCCTTCTTTGTTGATTATATGACCTAGGAACAAGACTTCACTGATCCAGAACTCGCACTTGCTCAATTTTGCATACAACTGATGCTCTCGCAATCTTTGCAATACCATCCTCAAATGATCTGCATGCTCCTCTTCGCTTTGAGAATAAATCAGAATGTCATCAATAAATACCACCACAAACTTGTCAAGATAATCCATGAATACACTATTCATCAAGTTCATAAAGAAGGCCGGTGCATTGGTTAGACCGAAAGACATCACGGTGAACTCATGCAACCCATACTTGGTAATGAATGCCGTCTTCAGAGTGTCTGAAGGTCGAATCCTGAGCTGATGATAACCCGACCTCAGATCTATCTTGGAGAACACACTGGCTCCTCTCAACTGGTCGAACAGATCCTCTATTCTGGGCAAGGGGTACTTGTTCTTGATGGTGACCTCATTCAGAGCTCGATAATCGATACACATCTTTTTGGTGCCATCTTTCTTCTCCACAAATAGGACAGGGGCGGCCCAAGGCGAGGTGCTTGGCCGGATGTAACCTTTCTCTGATAGCTCATCAATCTGCTTTTTGAGTTCAACCAACTCTGGTCCGGATATTCTGTAAGCTCTCTTAAAGATGGGGGCGGTGCCAGGAAGAATGTAACACCTAATTTGTAAGAGATCATATTAAAAGGAGAAAAGTGTTTCCCTTTATTTATATGTGTGTATCGCATCCATTTGTCATCACATGTGAACACCACCTTTAAAAACAATTAATAAAAATATACATCACTAAACCATGGCATCATGCTGGATTTTTTTGTGTGCATTTTTCGACAACATAAAATAATTTGAAGAAGAAATATATTAAATTCCCAAAATAGAATTTGGAAAATAAAAGGAGATCCTATAATTTAGAAAAGAGAAGCAAACAAATATTAGGTGGAATAAAAATAAGTATAAATATAAATATAAATATATATATATATATTATTCATACACAGATTTTAATTTATACATTTAATTCAAAGGTGAAATTCATAGTCAAAATTCGAATTTGGATTCAAATAATTATGAATAAAAAAATAATAATACAAAAGCAAAAGAAAAAGGGAGGAGACATCACATGGGCCGCGGCCACCCTAATCGGCCCACCTTTTCTTTTGCCACCGCGCGGCCCACACTGCACCAGCCGAAAGCCCACGAGCGCGCCAACAAACCCTAGCCGCCACCACGCGCGCCTCCTGCCTCCAGCGTTGGATGTGTCGCTGTTTAACTGGGCCCACTTCCCGGGTCAACTCCTCTCTCGCGCCGTTCGCTTACGCGTGGGACCCATCTAGCCAGCCCCTCAGTCCGCGTGCCGCGCTCCCTTCTCCCTGCGGAAGACCCGTGCCTGGCTGGTGGACCCCGGCGCTCGGATCCGTCTTCTTCGCGTCACCAGCTGCGCGGACTTGGCAAACGCCGCGCAAGAACCCCGCCGCGTATCTCCAACCGAATCCCAGTCGCGCGGCCAAGTCTCCTTCCCCACGTGCGCTGCCCCTTGAAGTACGGCGCCGCTCGACAGCCTTGACCACGTCTGCTAGTCTCCCGCGTGGACCCAGGGGGCTAGTGATGTCCATTGCCGCGCGAACTCCCCGCGAAGCTCGCAACCGACCCTGCGTGGCTATAAATCAAAGAGCCTAGGGCCGGCGCCCTTCTTTCCCCTTCCACGACCCGCTCGTGCTTACTGTCCCTTCCCTCCTCCTTTATCGCCTGGGTAACATACCCCCTCTCTGTCCACCATCTCGATCCGTCACCTCCTCCCAACTTTTCCTTGAACTATCTTCGTCGCGATGGCGTGGGCGGAGCTGGGCGTGTATTCGCTGGACTGGTAGAATCACGGCGGTGCTTGCAAATCGAGGTGGTCAGGAAGGAACCGCCGCCGGTTGCCCTCCTCGCCCATCACCACGGAGTGCCCTTCATCGGATCGCAAGAACATGAAGTCACCACCAACGGAACTGGGACTTCTGGCGGCGCGTTGACCTGTAAGTTGCTAACCCTATTGTTTTACGTCGACTAAGCCTTCGTATGCGTAGGATAGCGCCAGGTTTGGGTCACTGGGGCGGGTTCTTGAAGCTCGCAGTAATGGCGCCTCCACGCCCAGAGTTTCGCGCCGTCGTAGATGTGTCTGGTGGGGGAGATAGGGGTAGGAGACGTCCTCTGGCCGTTAGATCTTTATTGGACGGCTCTGATTGGCTTCCCTGTACCGGTTCGGTTGAGCGTAATCTCGACCGCACGATCTTGATCCAGTGGCTAGGGCGCGTAACGATTCACTTGATGTCTAGATCTAATCCGGGCCCTCGGTTCTGGATCTAGCGGCCGAGATCTCACCGTACCCCTTCGCCTCGTGCTTTTGCTAAAGAAGCCCTGGCGAATTTCAATATAAACCCGCCGTCCTGGGGGCACTATTCACTGAGTCTGTGGAGTCTTGCGCCAGAGCCCCTGCGCTTTCTAGGATTTGAGGCCCAGTCCCGAGATCAGATAAAACAGGGAAACTAATTTAAAAATGGATTTTTAGTACAAATTTAATTGCAGAAACTTGTTTAAATTGTAGAAAATTCATACGAACTCCAATTTGGACCATTCCAGTTCCTATAATTTTGTAATATTATTCTCCATCAAATAGTACCACTGTTTTTACATGAAATACACATTAAACTTTATTTCTCACTTAACCCTATATTAAGCACATGAAATCTTCGGAAATTCATATCTTAAAATATATAACTCCAAAATTAATAATTCCAGTTCCTATGATCTTATTCTAATATCTAGATTATTACTGTATATTTTATTTATATGTTTGGTGTGATGTTAATTTATGCTATACTGTGTATGTATTGTGTTGATGCGAGTAGACGAGCAAACTACAAAGGATTCTGGGTTCAGCTGGTAGAGACTGCTGAGCAGGAGCTCGTTGAAGGCAAGTTGTGCCCTTGATCACTTACTTTTCCCAGCCATGTTCTTATTAATTTTAATGATCTGCATAGGTTAATTTTGATGGGATCCTTTAGGTTACCCCAGTTTTGGTTATCTTTATACCTTGATCACCCCTGAAATATTTTTGGGTAGTACCTGCTATTGCTTTATGTGGATTTGGGTATGAAGATACACTATTCATGATTATTCTGTTATTATCTTGTTATTATTACTGTTCATGTTAAGATCATTAAATTAATGGGAACATGGAGCGACCACCCGGGAAAACAGTGCTACCACAAGGGTATAATGGGACGCCCTTGGCTGATTAACTAGGAAAGCTAGTGGAGGTCTTCCTTACCCGAAAGGGGCAAGGGCAGTAGGGGAGTGGTCAGTGTAGGGAGGTCCTTGGGTTGATTTTGCTGCGATGGCAGTCAGGCAAGAACCCTGCATTGGAGCTTCCTATAAACTGTAGCGGGATTTCTGAAGCTAGTGGAACTTTGTAAAGGCCTCGTAGTGTTACCCTGCCTCGCCTCCTCGGTAGAGGTGTATGGGATTGGCCATCTCTTGGCAGATGGGTAACATGACTTGTGGGTAAAGATGCGCAACCTCTGCAGAGTGTAAAACTGGTATACTAGCCGTGCTCACGGTCATGAGCGGCTCGGACCCTCACATGATTAATTATGGAACTTAAATTCAATTTGACATTTGCATCGCATTTGGGATTATTTTACTATTACTGTTCTTTATTATTATTAAGGTTTGGTATTTACTTACACTTAGTAATTGCTAATAAAATTTTGACCAACTTATAAAAGCAATGCTCAGCCTCAGCCTTTACTTCATTGATTAGCCTTACACTTCATGAACTCCTACCTTTGGCGAGTTCATGCCACATTATTCCCCACAACTTGTTGAGCGATGAACGTATGTGAGCTCACTCTTGCTGTCTCACACCCCCCCCCCACAGGAGAAGAACAGGTGGTTCAGGAGGAGCCACAAGGCGAGGAGTATGATCTGATCTAGGTGGCGTTTCTCAGTCGACATTGGCGCCGACGATCCTTAGTTCGTTTTACATTTATTCCTTTATTTTGTAATAAGTCTTCCGCTATGTAATAATTACTTTGATGTTTTATGACATTTTATCTCTATACACTCTGTTATTATATATGTTGTCTTCTTGGCGCATGTATGAGATGCACCCGGCTTTGTTCCTTAAACCCGGGTGTGACAGAAGTGGTATCAGAGGAAATGTTGACTGTAGGACGAAACCTAGATAGAAATGGACAAAACCCTTACCTACTTACCTTCTTCTGGTTCATTCTATACTTACCTTACTCTGATTCTCTCTATACTTATCTTGATCATGTCTCACCTTCTACTGTTCTACTGTGATGATTCTTACCTTTTCTATTCTAAGACAAGATGGATTTCACACCTTGGAATCCTATATTTATGAACTTTTTTTAAGAGATAGGAAACCCAAGACAAAACTAAAACTATTTTTTTTCTATTAAAAAAATGTTGGTTGATTGTTCTGATGATCAATGCCTGATTTGCTTCTTTGATTGATTGAAATAGTATAGACGGGCATTTTAGCTTGTACCCCCATAAGATAATGTATTAGCTTTAGTGTATAACACACTAATCTACTTAGCTAATAAATTCCCCGCAGTAACATTCCTCGTAATTACTCGCCTTGTCTACAATTCTTCCTTTCTTACCCTGTGTTTCTAACCCAGATGAGCTACCCCTATAGTGTTAGAAGAGAGCACTATAGACATGATCCTTGGTATGTCATGGTTAAGAAAGGCAAAGGCAGTTTATACACTGTGCTAAAGGAACCATATAACTCACCAGTTCCAAAGGAGAAATATTTGAAGTTGGAATTGCAGTAACTACCGCCACCAAACTAGCAGCATTCTTAGTCGATGGGAAGTTTGTTGGTGACAACATCCGTGTGGTTAAGGATTTTCCGGATGTCTTTCCAGAGGAGTTATTAGGGATGCCACCAGATAGAGAAGTTGAGTTGGTCATAGATCTCTTACCTGGAACTGCTCCTATTTCTAAATGGACATATAGGATGTCTGTAGAAGAGTTAAAAGAACTCAAGAAGCACTTAACGGAGTTGCAAGAGGCGGGGTACATTCGTCTGAATTCTTCACCTTGTGGAGCGCCGGTTCTAATTGTACAGAAGAAAGAAGGATCGCAAGGGATGTGCGTGGATTATAGGTCCCTTAATGGTGTCACTATGAAGAACAAGTGTCCATTACCCGCATTGAGGATTTATTTAATCAGATGAGAGATGCAAGGGTATTCTCGAAGATGGATCTCCGATCGGGTTACCATCAAATGAAGATTAGGCCATCGGATATTCTCAAAACGGATTCCTCGACCCGATATGGTTTATATGAGTTCACCGTTATGTCATTTGGACTAACTAGTGCACCAACCTATTTTATGGATCTGAAGAATAAGGTGTTTATGGAGTATTTGGATGGATTCGTCGTAGTATTTATCGATGATATTCTTATCTATTCTAAGAGTGAAAGTGATCATGAGGAACACCTGAGATTGGCCAAGTATAGCAAATGCGAGTTTTGGATTGGCGAGGTGCCATTCCTTGAACATATCACTTCTAATGGAGGGATATCGGTGGATCCTGCTAAAGTCAAGGAGATAGTGGCGTGGAGCATACCCACTACAGTTACGGAGATTCAGAGTTTTCTTGGGGCTTGTAGGATACTATCAGAGATTTATTGAAGGATTTTCTAAGATTCTTAAGCCTATGACCTCGCTTCTAGAGAAGGGAAGAGAATTTAAGTGTGATGAGAAGTGCCAAGATAGCTTTGATCAATTAAAGAAGAGGTTGATGTCGCCTCCAGTATTGATTATGCCAGATCTACAGAAGGGATTTGACATTTACTATGATGCATGTGGCCAAGGACTTGGGTGTGTGCTTATGCAAGAAGGTCATGTGATCGCCTATGCATCTCGTCAGTTGCGGAAACATGAATTGAACTACCCAACTCATGACTTGGAACAAGCAGTCGTTGTGCATGCGATTAAGATTTGGAGACATTACATTATGGGAACTAAGTGCCAAGTATACACGGATCATAAGAGTTTGAAGTATATATTTACTCAGAAGGACCTCAACCTTAGGCAACGCCGTTGGTTGGAGCTCATTAAGGATTATGATTTGGAGATTCACTATCACCCAGGCAAGGCAAATTTGGTTGCAGATGCCTTGAGTCGGAAGGAGCATGTTCACTCCGCTTTCGTTGTCCAGCTACCTGATGAATTAGTAAAAGATTTTGAGAGGCTCAACCTGGGAATTGTTATACATACGGAAGGAGTGACTATTGAATTGGAACCTACCTTGGAGCAAGAAATCCGCAAAGGACATATTGGTAATGCTAAGATACAAGAGATCAAGGATCTTATTACGGAAGGCCGAGGTCCGGAATTCACGGAAGATGAGCAAGGCATCGTATGGTTCAAGGACAGAATATGTGTTCCTGGTATTGAAAGCCTTTGTGAGACTATTTTAAAGGAGGCACATGACTCAGTTTATTCTATCCACCCTGGGAGCACTAAGATGTATCAGGATTTGAAGCAAAAATACTAGTGGTATGGATTGAAGAGAGATGTGGCTGCACATGTGGCTATGTGCGATGTATGCCAAAGAGTTAAGGCTGAACACCAGACGCCAGCCAGACTACTGCATCCACTGAAGATACCCGAATGGATGTGGGAAAAGATTGGTATGGACTTCATTACTGGCTTGCCTCACACCTCGAAAGGATATGATGCTAGATGGGTTATTGTGGATAGAGTGACCAAAGTGGCTCATTTCATTCCGGTCAAGACTACTTATAAGGTATCTCAATTGGTAGAGTTATATATGACTCGGATTATGTGTTTACATGGAGTACCAAAGAAGATTGTTTTGGATAAGAGGATCACAGTTTACCCCCCAGATTTTGGAAAAGTTTTCATGAGAATACGGATGCGAAGTTGAATTTTAGTTTGGCCTACCTCAGACTGATGGATTGACCGAAAGGACTAACCAAGTATTGGAAGATATATTGAGAGCTTGTGCCCTTCAGCATGGTAGTAGTTGGGACAAGAGTCTACCTTGTGCTGAGTTCTCATATAATAATAGTTACCAGGCCAGTCTGAAGATGTCACTGTTCGAGGCTCTATATGGCAGGAAATGTAGGACTCCTCTATATTGGGATCAGACTAGAGGAAGACAGTTCTATGGACCTAGAATTATTCAAGAGGCAGAAGAACAAGTCCGTATAATTCGGGAGAATTTGAGGGTAGCTCAGACCAGATAAAGGAGCTACGCTGATAACAGAAGAAGATCACTGGAATTTGAGGAAGGAGATTATGTGTACCTCAAGGTGTCACCACTTCATGGAATGAGGAGGTTTTAAGTCAAGGGCAGATTGTCCCCTCGCTATATTGGACCATTCTGAGTTTTTAGGCAAGTTGGAGAGATAGCCTATCAACTCGAGCTGCTCGATAATCTATCTGATGTGCATAATGTATTTCACGCGTCTCAACTTAAGAAGTGTCTCTGTGTCCTTAAGGAACAGTTACCAATGGAAGAGCTCAGTGTTCAGAGTGATTTGACTTACACGGAGTACCCCGTCAAGATTCTTGATACATTGACTCGGGTTACGAGGAATAAGGTTATAAAGATGTGCAAAGTTCAATGGAATCACCATGGCGAAGATGAAGCAACTTGGGAAAGAGAAGAAGAGCTTCGCATAGATTTTCCCCACCTTTTCCCTAGATCTTCCTAAATCTCGAGGACGAGATTATTTTTAAGGGGGTAGGATTTGTAACACCTAATTTGTAAGAGATCATATTAAAAGGAGAAAAGTGTTTCCCTTTATTTATATGTGTGTATCGCATCCATTTGTCATCACATGTGAACACCACCTTTAAAAACAATTAATAAAAATATACATCACTAAACCAAGGCATCATGCTGGATTTTTTTGTGTGCATTTTTCGACAACATAAAATAATTTGAAGAAGAAATATATTAAATTCCCAAAATAGAATTTGGAAAATAAAAGGAGATCCTATAATTTAGAAAAGAGAAGCAAACAAATATTAGGTGGAATAAAAATAAGTATAAATATAAATATAAATATAAATATATATATATATTATTCATACACAGATTTTAATTTATACATTTAATTCAAAGGTGAAATTCATAGTCAAAATTCAAATTTGGATTCAAATAATTATGAATAAAAAAATAATAATACAAAAGCAAAAGAAAAAGGGAGGAGACATCACATGGGCCGCGGCCACCCTAATCGACCCACCTTTTCTTTTGCCACCGCGCGGCCCACACTGCACCAGCCGAAAGCCCACCAGCGCGCCAACAAACCCTAGCCGCCACCACGCGCGCCTCCTGCCTCCAGCGTTGGATGTGTCGCTGTTTAACTGGGCCCACTTCCCGGGTCAACTCCTCTCTCGCGCCGTTCGCTTACGCGTGGGACCCATCTAGTCAGCCCCTCAGTCCGCGTGCCGCGCTCCCTTCTCCCCGCGGAAGACCCGTGCCTGGCTGGTGGACCCCGGCGCTCGGATCCGTCTACTTCGCGTCACCAGCTGCGTGGACTTGGCAAACGCCGCGCAAGAACCCCGCCGCGTATCTCCAACCGAATCCCAGTCGTGCAGCCAAGTCTCCTTCCCCACGTGCGCTGCCCCTTGAAGTACGGCGCCGCTCGACAGCCTTGACCACGTCTGCTAGTCTCCCGCGTGGACCCAGGGGGCTAGTGATGTCCATTGCCGCGCGAACTCCCCGCGAAGCTCGGAACCGACCCTGCGTGGCTATAAATCAAAGAGCCTAGGGCCGGCGCCCTTCTTTCCCCTTCCACGACCCGCTCGTGCTTACTGTCCCTTCCCTCCTCCTTTATCGCCTGGGTAACATACCCCCTCTCTGTCCACCATCTCGATATGTCACCTCCTCCCAACTTTTCCTTGAACTATCTTCGTCGCGATGGCGTGGGCGGAGCTGGGCGTGTATTCGCTGGACTGGTAGAATCGCGGCGGTGCTTGCAAATCGAGGTGGTCAGGAAGGAACCGCCGCCGGTTGCCCTCCTCGCCCATCACCATGGAGTGCCCTTCATCGGATCGCAAGAACAGGAAGTCGCCACCAACGGAACTGGGACTTCTGGCGGCGCGTTGACCTGTAAGTTGCTAACCCTATTGTTTTACGTCGACTAAGCCTTCGTATGCGTAGGATAGCACCAGGTTTGGGTCACTGGGGCGGGTTCTTGAAGCTCGCAGTAATGGCGCCTCCGCGCCCAGAGTTTCGCGCCGTCGTAGATGTGTCTGGTGGGGGAGATAGGGGTAGGAGACGTCCTCTGGCCGTTAGATCTTTATTGGACGGCTCTGATTGGCTTCCCTGTACCGGTTCGGTTGAGCGTAATCTCGACCGCACGATCTTGATCCAGTGGCTAGGGCGCGTAACGATTCACTTGATGTCTAGATCTAATCCGGGCCCTCGGTTCTGGATCTAGCGGCCGAGATCTCACCGTACCCCTTCGCCTCGTGCTTTTGCTAAAGAAGCCCTGACGAATTTCAATATAAACCCGCCGTCCTGGGGGCACTATTCACTGAGTCTGTGGAGTCTTGCGCCAGAGCCCCTGCGCTTTCTAGGATTTGAGGTCCAGTCCCGAGATCAGATAAAACAGGGAAACTAATTTAAAAATGGATTTTTAGTACAAATTTAATTGCAGAAACTTGTTTAAATTGTAGAAAATTCATACGAACTCCAATTTGGACCATTCTAGTTCCTATAATTTTGTAATATTATTCTCCATCAAATAGTACCACTGTTTTTACATGAAATACACATTAAACTTTATTTCTCACTTAACCCTATATTAAGCACATGAAATCTTCGGAAATTCATATCTTAAAATATATAACTCCAAAATTAATAATTCCAGTTCCTATGATCTTATTCTAATGTCTAGATTATTACTGTATATTTTATTTATATGTTTGGTGTGATGTTAATTTATGCTATACTGTGTATGTATTGTGTTGATGCGAGTAGACGAGCAAACTACAGAGGATTCTGGGGTTCAGCTGGTAGAGAGTGCTGAGCAGGAGCTCGTTGAAGGCAAGTTGTGCCCTTGATCACTTACTTTTCCCAGCCATGTTCTTATTAATTTTAATGATCTGCATAGGTTAATTTTGATGGGATCCTTTAGGTTACCCCAGTTTTGGTTATCTTTATACCTTGATCACCCCTGAAATATTTTTGGGTAGTACCTGCTATTGCTTTATGTGGATTTGGGTATGAAGATACACTATTCATGATTATTCTGTTATTATCTTGTTATTATTACTGTTCATGTTAAGATCATTAAATTAATGGGAACATGGAGCAACCACCCGGGAAAACAGTGCTACCACAAGGGTATAATGGGACGCCCTTGGCTGATTAACTAGGAAAGCTAGTGGAGGTCTTTCTTACCCGAAAGGGGCAAGGGCAGTAGGGGAGTGGTCAGTGTAGGGAGGTCCTTGGGTTGATTTTGCTGCGATGGCAGTCAGGCAAGAACCCTGCATTGGAGCTTCCTATAAACTGTAGCGGGATTTCTGAAGCTAGTGGAACTTTGTAAAGGCCTCGTAGTGTTACCCTGCCTCGCCTCCTCGGTAGAGGTGTATGGGATTGGCCATCTCTTGGCAGATGGGTAACATGACTTGTGGGTAAAGATGCGCAACCTCTGCAGAGTGTAAAACTGGTATACTAGCCGTGCTCACGGTCATGAGCGGCTCGGACCCTCACATGATTAATTATGGAACTTAAATTCAATTTGACATTTGCATCGCATTTGGGATTATTTTACTATTACTGTTCTTTATTATTATTAAGGTTTGGTATTTACTTACACTTAGTAATTGCTAATAAAATTTTGACCAACTTATAAAAGCAATGCTCAGCCTCAGCCTTTACTTCATTGATTAGCCTTACACTTCATGAACTCCCACCTTTGGCGAGTTCATGCCACATTATTCCCCACAACTTGTTGAGCGATGAATGTATGTGAGCTCACTCTTGCTGTCTCACACCCCCCCACAGGAGAAGAACAGGTGGTTCAGGAGGAGCCACAAGGCGAGGAGTATGATCTGATCTAGGTGGCGTTTCTCAGTCGACATTGGCGCCGACGATCCTTAGTTCGTTTTACATTTATTCCTTTATTTTGTAATAATTCTTCCGCTATGTAATAATTACTCTGATGTTTTATGACATTTTATCTCTATACACTCTGTTATTATATATGTTGTCTTCTTGGCGCATGTATGAGATGCACCCGGCTTTGTTCCTTAAACCCGGGTGTGACAAAGAAGCTCTATAGCAAACTCAACTTTCCGCTTTGGTGGCATACCTGGTAAGTCCTTTGGAAACACATCTGGGAACTCGGACACAACCTTGATACTCTCAATCGGGTCCGCTTCACTGCTTTCGACAGCCATCTGATAACAACTTCCTTTCTTTAGCTCAGGCGGGACTAACTCGGTCACCACTTCCTCTCCTAGTTGGGACACCAACTTGATTGTCCTCTTATCACAACTGATAACTGCCTAATACTTATCTAGCCAATTCATCCCTAGGATGACATCTATTCCCTGAGTACCCATTACTATGAGGTTAGCGGGAAACACTATCCCCTTATTTCCACACTTACATTCAAACAAATTTCATCAGTTCGAATTCTACCACCGGCTGAGTCAATTTGAATGCGGGTTGACATGGTAGTTATTGGAAGATTATGTGCTTTTACCTATGATGCAATAATGAATGAATGTGTTGCTCCAGTATCAAATAACACTTCTGCAATATGGGAGTCGGCTGGGAACATACCTACTATCATGTCGGGGATCTCCTGAACTACTTCAGCCTCCAAGTGGTTCAGCCTCCCATGGTTATAACGTGGCTGAGAGTGGTTGCCTGCTCCAGGCTGAGACACATTCTGATTTGCTGGGGCATTGGGGCCTGACTGCTGCTGGGCTGCCTTCTTCGGACATTGCATCACCCAATGGCCTTGCTCTCCACAGTGGAAACATGCTCTGTTTCCAACCTGAGCTGGTGCCGCTTGATTGTTCTGCTGATTTGCTGGGGCAGGAAGACGAGGTGCCTGCTGATTCTTCCTCTGAAACTGACCTCCTCCTGACTGATTGTTCTAGCGATTCTGATATTGGTGATGAGGATACTGCCTTTGGAACTACTGCTACTGAGGTGGACGCTAGTTCTGCCTGAACTGCTCAGGTTCATTGCCTGAGTAACGAGGACGATTGCTGCTTCCAGGTTGGGGTCCACTGATCTTGCGCTTGTGATCCTCCATCTCCTTACGCTTCCTCTCTGTCATGATTGCTTTATCAATCAGGTGCTAAAATGTCGGGAAGGTATGATTCATCAGTTGATACTACAGAGGGTCAACCAAGCCTCTCAGGAAACGATACTGTCGCTTGGCGTCGGTGTTGACATCTTCAGGAGCATAGCGAGACAACTGCAGAAATCTGTCCCGGTACTCACTGACAGACGATGACCCTTGCTTGAGGGCCAGGAACTCCTCCTTCTTCACTATCATCAGACCTGCAGGAACATGGTACTGACGAAAGCTACCTCTGAACTCTTCCCAGGTGATGGTATCGGGGTTGGCATGGGTGGCAAGATAAGACTCACACCATGACTGAGCTGCTCCTCTCAACAGACGAGGACCATACATGACTTTCTCCCTGTCATCACACTGAGCGGTATGCAACTCTCGCTCCACAGTATGCAGCCAGTCTTCAGCATCCATGGAGTCAGAAGAATGAGCAAACGTTGGGGGATGACCTCTCATGAATTCATCACGCTTGTCCCTGGGCATCTGAGGCATCTGAGGCTGAGGTGGTGCCTGCTGCTGCTGCTGCTGAATGGCGGCCAGGGTCTAACCGATAGCTTGGCTACCTGAGTCTGCATCAGAAACATCTGCTCGATGGACAACGGGGGCGGGGGCGGCAGCTGCTGTTGCTGGGGTACCTCCTCCTGCCGAGCTGCCTACTCCTGCTGAGCACGCCTTCTTCCTCTGCGCCTGTTTTCTGACATCTGCAGAATGCAACCACACATCAGAACTGATCTTGCAAATCTTGCAGCATAAGAAAAGAGTATAGAATTCTCCACAGCACTGAACATATGAACATCTTCACTGATCTCCAACACAGACCAACACAGCTTCTCAGATAGAGAGGAAAGTTGAGTGAAAGGCTTCCCAACTAGATAACTAACTTCATTAACAGATAACAGGTAAACCAAAATGCAGGGGATACCCACACTCTGGTGACAGTCATTACAAAGATCCAAATCAAACATAGTTCATCATGACAAACATAAATGCACAGGATATAGCAAACTACCCTGTCTAACTAAGACTAATTAAGAGCGAGACTAACGCTAGGACTAAGACTAAAACTTCTATGTTAAGCATTTATTACAAGACTCAACACTGACGATCTATGGTTCTAAGTCTATCTTGGTCTTGCAGTCAGGATTGCCATAAGACTGGTGTCCACGCCGAGGTGAGCGGTACGGGTGCTGAGTCCCGACGGGAGCGGGGGAACCGTCATCTAGGTGACGACATTCCGCACGCTCAGCCCGCAGCAGGGCGATCTCAGCACGAGCCCTACTCAGCTCGTCTAACGCATGGTCCAGCTCCGTGTTCAGCACGGCGGCTAGGTTGACTGTGCTGCTCAACCTAGGATTGTCCTCACCAACAGATGAGACAATCACGCCTCCTGTGCTGCCAGATGGACGACATGGGTAATACTTCAGGTTGAGACCTTCGGCTACCCCGCCGAAAACTGAGCAGTAGTGCAAAAGCGCATGCCGTGCAGCATCTTGCATGGCCGCCTCAGCTGAGTCCCGCTCAGAGATGGAATAATGCTCTGAGCAGACCTCTGCACCTCGGAGACTATTCTCCGAATGGTGCACCAAGCAGGTCGCCTCCCAGCGGTCCGGGTAGACCCCACAACTGTGCTGGAAGACCACACAGCGATACTCGAAAGACCAAGTACGCTGGTCAAGTGCCCGACGTAGCAGGGTGTCGAGTGCATCATGGAAGTGACACCCGCGAGCAGCGTTGCGAGTGATGGGTCGAGCAACCCATCCTTCCGGCTCCTGGTCAGCAGAAAAATCGGTGTCGTGGCTCGAGCTGCTGTCGCCACCTCCGTCGTCCGGGTCTCCTCCAGCAGCCACTCCAGGGGTTGGGGCGCCCAGTGGTGGTGCAGGGGGCGCCTCCAGGGGAAGCACGGGGGAGCAGCTCCTCACAGACTCTATCTCCTGCTGGAGCGAAAAAGAAGAGCCCTGCTGCTCCTGTCGTCGACGCTCCTACTCCTCATGGAGGCGGTGGTGCAGCCTCTCCAAGTGGCTGGACTGACCGGCCACGGGACGGCGAAGCGGACGCTCAGCGAGACGAGAGGGTAAGAAGGGGATGACAGACTTCCGTGCGGTGTGTCTAAGACGAGCCATCTACAAAAGACACCACAAGCATAAGAGTGAGAACAGAACTAGTATGACCAGCAAGTAATGAACCATAAATAAATGAAAGATTAGAATAAAACACAATTTTCAGCAAGGTATAATATATAGTAGAACATAGGTTTGGTCGATATGAAGGGATACCAAAAGTCAAGGCAGGGACAGAGGTCTATAATCCTTAGAATGACCATTCTACTCTAGGTTAGCGGTCCTACAGTCAGCATGGCTTTGATACCACTTATGTCACACCCGGTTTTAGAAGGCAAACCGAATGCAAACCATGTACGTGCTAGGATCAGCAATTCATGTACACAGCAGTTATATCACATGGATATCATCACACAGTGCTCGAATAATATTTAAAAGGGGAAAACATAGTCGATTACATCATATGTCTGAGACATCCGCATAGTCTTTACAATAATCAAAGTGCAAAAACGAAACGCAGATAAACGCGGCCTTCACAGGCAGCCGACTGGGGGTTGCCGCTAACCCATGCCTAGAACTCGTCGTAGTCTTGGAACTCCTGGAAGTCTCCTTCCACGGCTTCATCTTCTCCTGAGCAGTGGTTGCAATGCTGACAACCTGGGGATGGGGGGGTTTGGTGTGTAGGGCTAGGGTGAGTACACATCAACATACTCAGCAAGTGTCCTGTTTGGCTGTAGTGGACTAGCTTTATGTAGGGGGTAAGTCAAGCAGTTGCTTTTAGTTGGTCAGATTATTATTACTAGTAGAGAAAGCCAAGTTTTAGAATTAACCCATGTTATTAACCCAAACGTACTCCTTTCCAAACGGAAAGAGTACCACTTACCATTACCAGAGTCAAAACCAAGAACCATCAATCTCATTGCCACCTGTAAACCGAACATCTCTGATCAAGTACCACTAATCACCGGAGCTCCCTTGGCCGCTCATAACCGCGAGCACGGCTGATATATCAGTTTTCTAACACTCTGCAGAGGTTGTACACTTTACCCATGAACCATGATTCCCTTTTTGCCTCGGGTTGTACGGACCCTTGAAAAACTCCCAAGGTGAGTAGCCAGAGTCTCACTATGTAGCCTTTACAAAGATTCCCCGGGGCTGTAGCCGCCCGTTAGGTTTCCTAAATGCATCACACTCCTCCCCAAGGGGGCGAACCCAAGCTTGGCAGAGCGAGCCGCATACACCGAGCCCCATTAACGGCACGACGGCTAAGCGAACTACACCCCGGATCCTCTAATTATTCAGCTAAGGGCACCCCATTCCACCCTCATGGTTGCACTGTTTTCCCGGGCGGTCATCCAACGAACATGTCCTTACGGAGAGGCACTCGAGAAACCGCTCGAGCCCCCTTGAAGGCCACAAGTATAACATCATAATAAGAGAAGTGAAAACAGCGTATCATTGATAATTCTCATCATGTTCATTGATTAGAGTTGAGCAAAAGCATAAGACTAAGCAATAATAATCCAACCCAGATAGGTAACAAGGACATGGATAACAAAAGCTAGTCAATCCTTAGGTATAAATGTGTAATGCGGGAGGTGAATTAAAGTATGTGTAGGATAGAGATAGGTCAAGGGACACTTGCCTCCACCAACCGACTGCTGCTCAGGGGCTTCTTCTGCGAGTTCTTCGGGCTCCTCAACCGGATCATTCTCTATGCGAGCACAAGCATACATCCATCCATCCATTCGAATTAGGAAACAAACAGTACATCATACAAGAGAACAAATAGATTAAATATGCATAGAGTATAACATATGATACTGCATATGCCATGGCTACAAAGAGAAGCAAGGTCTCGCAGTGGTTAAAGCTATACTTAAGGCGTATTACGGGTAGACGCATAACTAGCCATTACGTGCTCTAGTTCCACTTAGTTCCAATAAAAAGGATTAGTCACATGCACTAATAGAATCATAACCATTTTCAGTTGGTCAACATTAGATAAGGTAGATGATTAACTACATGAATTAACTAACGTAACCGATTTCTAAATTGAGTTTCCATTTATTGAATTAAATAATGCGATCACTACGCATGGATTACACGGAGGGGGGGGGGGGGGTAGACGGGCACGTCTAGGGGGGTAGACGAGCGCGTCGCGAACGTGGCAGGGCGCTACGCGTCGCGCCGAGGGCACAACGAGCCACGCCAAAGCACCGTGCACCATGTGAGCACGCACGCGCAAGGCCGCGCTGACGCGTCGCGAACGGGTCACGCCCACGCCGGGGCCGAGCCGCGCACGCGCCGCGCTACGCAGGGGTAGCATGACCGCGCGAGCCGAAGCCGCACCGGGCAGGGGCTGTGCTGCGCAGGGTCGGGCGAGCCGAGGACTCTGGGCTGAGCGCCACGGCCGCGAGCCGCGGGTGCGGCGAGCTCGCCGGGGGCACCGGGCGTGCATGGGCTGCACCGGGGACGGGCGGGCGCCGAGGGCAGGAACGCCGGGCGGGGGCGCCGTGCCGGGGCAGGGCGGGCGAGGCCGCGAGGCGAGCGCCACCACGCTCCAGGACGGGGCCACGCGCCGAGCGCGGGTGGAACTCCGGGACCACGGCCGCACGAGGGGGCGGGGGCGGAGGAGCCGCGCCGGGCGGGGCGGGCGCGCGCAGGGCCAGCCGCCATGGCCAGTGGGCGTGGAGACGAGGGAAGGGCTCGACCGAGCCGAGCAAGAAGAGGAGGGGGCAGGGAAGGGAGAGGGAGGTAGAGGGAAGGAAGGTCGGGGGCTCACCGTAGGCGGACGGCGGCCTCGGGCGAGCCGGGGTCGGGCAGGGGAGTGGCATGAGGGAGAGGAGGGATCCTACAGGGGAGAAGAGAGAGAGAGGGGTCTGGGGAGGGGGGATGACGGGTGGGGCCCGCATGGGGGGAAGGCGGCGGCGGTGTAACCGCCGCACGGGGCGCGCGCGAGGGGAGCGGGGGAGGGGCGGCTGGGCCGCCACGGGCCCAAAGCGGGGGGGGGGGGGAGGGAAGGGGGGCGAGCTGGGCCGCCGCCCAGGCTGGGCTGAAAGGGGAGGAAGGGAGGGGAGAGAGGAAAAGAAAAGATTTTTCCTTTTTAAAATCTATTTTCTAGATGAATGCTTTCACAGTTTCACTCAATCAAAACAAATGCATGGTTCAGCATGATGCAACAAACAAAAGAAAGTATTTTCTAGGGTTTTGCTTTACATGAGATCTCAAGCCGAATCTCGCTACGACTTTGGAAAAGGTCAAGGCTTAGCGAGGGGAAAGGAAAAAGGAAAGGGTAACGCCCGAATTTGGCGAGTGAAGAAAAGAAAAAAATTCAACTCCAAAATTTGGGGCGTTACAAAAATCAAGAAGGAATTTCTGTCACTCAAGCAAGGAAACATGAGAGTGAGTGAATATAGAGATAAATTCATTCAGTTGTCAAGGTATGCTCCAGAGGAGGTTGCTGATGATGAGAGGAAACAGGAGCAGTTCCTAGTGGGACTCATTGGGCCACTCCAATACCGGCGATGTCTCATACCTTTCCATCATTCCAGAATCTTCTAGACAAGGCCATCACACTTGAACACAAACGTGTTCAGCTTGGCGAGATGAAGAGGAAGGCCATCACCCAGGCCCACAGGAGCATCATCATCCATCCTTGCTATGCTCCACCCAAGGGTACACCAGCTCGTCCTGGAGGAGGACAGTAGTCTCACCAGCATCCTACTCAGCAGACACCACAGGCTACACCGCAGACAACGCGTCCTCGTCAGGCTGTCCCCATTGGCATTCCAGCGAGACCTGCTGCCCAGAACACCGCTACAGGACCACATGCTTCAAATGTGGTGAGGTTGGACATTAGGCCAATGTTTGTCCTAAGAGGAACCCCAACACTCCAGTTCATGGCAGTACTCAGGGCAAGCATACACAGACTCCAGCCAGCAACCGTGGTTATAGCATTGCCAGGATTAATCAAATCAACGCCAAAGCTACTGCGGATGGTTCTAACATTGTCATTGGTACGTTCTTCATTAATTCCACATCAGTCGTTATACTTTTTGATTCTGGAGCTTCACATTCATTTATATTTGCTCGTTGTGTTCATGCAAGGGTCAGTACACATCAATATACTCAGCAATTGTCCCGTTTGGCTGTAGTGGACTAGCTTTTATGTAGGGTTAAGGTCAAGCAGTTGCTTTTAGTTGGTCAGGTAATTATTACTAGTAGAGTGCCAGGTTTTAGTATTAAACCCAAGTTGTTAGCCCAAAATTACTCCTTCCAAACGGAAAGAATACCAGAAACCATAACCATAATCATAATCATAATCATCAAAACCATAATTATCCTCATCATCATCTGTAACCATAGTATCTCTAATCAATGTGTCTCTAATCAATGGAGCTCCCAAGGCCGCTCATAACCGTTAGCATGATCGATATATCAGTTTCATAACACTATGAAGAGGTTTCACACTTTACCCTCGAGCCGTGATTCCCTCTCTAGCCTGGGGTTGCAAGACCCTTGTTCACTCCCGAGGTGAATGGCTAGGGATTCACTATGAAGCCTTTACAAAGATTTCCTGAGATGTAGTCGCCAGTTAGGTTTCCTAAATGTACCGAACTCCTCCCCAAGAGGCAAACCACCCTCGCTAGAGCGAGCCGCATACACTGAGCCCCATTGACGGTGTTGGGGACTTGTTCTCAAATGCTATTAATTAAGAACAAGGCAACACAAAATGTTAAATATTAATGCCCTTCGTCCGCTGAAGCATTATCTCCCCAAGGATTTAATGAACTTCGGACGAAGGCCATGAGCAGAATGTCATGAAGGTTTCACCTTCGTGATCAGACTTGTAAAACAATGAAAAATGAACTATAAAGTATAAGACATTGGGGGAGAATGTACCAAAAACAAATAATATTATTCACATATTCTATTACATGAACATAAATATTAAAACATAGTATTTGGGCATATTTATACCTTCGCCTTGGCGGAAAGTAATAATTCAAGCGTAATGTGCCAGCGATTACAGGATTGCGTGAACAGTGCTGGGGTACTGTTCACCTATTTATAGGCACAGGGTGCAACCTGCGTAAAATTACATTTAAGTCCTTTATAATTGACTACAATAATGACACAAAACATCATGGGTCTTTAAGTCAATCCATCTTTAAGTCGGTTCGGCCCTTCGTCTTGAGATCTATCATTGTGCCGAAGCTCTCTAGGTAATAGCTTCGGCGCTTGCTCCTGAGAGGGTCTGCCGAAGGTGTTCTCTTTCTTTAGGATCTTCGGCTACGAAGCATACCCCCAACAGTAGCCCCTTCGCGGTGCTAGATCGTTTTTCGTAACGAGCTTGATCCGTGAAAAAGTCTTCTAGGCTTCGGGATGCCGAAGATCCGAAAAACACCTTCCCTAAACTCATTGGCGAGAAACGATTAAAATAATCCGCGCTCGAGGTGGCTCCATCTTGCAGCAATTACGCGTGCCCTGGCGATACACCCTCTCGGACCCTGTGGCCCACCGTTCAGCGAGTGCGGGTGACTGTTTGTTCGGTGCGGGAGACCTTGACGATTCACCTTCCCACCTGCGGCACTATATAAACAGACGGGTAGGTGTGAAGTTACCACAACATTCATTGCTATTGCACTGTTTTGCTACCAAAATTTTAGTCATAGCCGAAGCTTAATCATCGTGTTCAGATGAAACCTCGCTTTTTGTTCTGCTTTGTCACAAAAGGAAGAGCTTCGGGAAAATCAGAAAAGTCAACAACGAAAAATTTCAAGAAAGTCATAATCAAATGGCCAGAGTTCACTCCACTGCTAGGGTTGATCATGAGGGAGATGAGACCGAAGCTACTGAGACTGTTCCGATTTCCGAAGCCATGAAGCGGTCTGGGCTGGTAACATCAGAGGACGTCCCTGCCGCTGGAGCAGAGCAAGTTGATGTTGAGGAGACCGATTCTGAGGATGATTATAGCAGCGTGGTGCCGAGCAAACCCAGCCATCTGGATTTTGGAAAATCCACAGTCTCCGAAGGTGACCTACCTAAGATGTTGAGATTGGGCAATTTCAATGAAGAAAAGAAAGAGTTGGTTCGCTTTGGTGGAGAGGAAACTACTCCGAAGCTAGGAAAAGATGAAATAGTAGTTTTTAAGAGTTTCTTCAAAGCTGGTTTGAAATTCCCTTTGAATAAGATGATTGCTGATGTGCTGAAGAAGTTTGGGATCTACTTTCATCAGCTAACTCCTAACGCTATCGTTAGGCTTAGCGTTTACATTTGGGCTCTCCGAAGCCAAGGGGTGGAACCGTTTGCCGAAGGTTTCTGCCGAGTGCATGAGCTGCATTACCAAACCAAGGCCAGAATAGATGGGTTACATGAAAACTTCGGCTGCTACAATTTTGCCTACCGGAAGACTACAAAATTTCCCGTGATCAGCTACCGAAGCAAGTGGCCGGCAGGCTGGAAATCGGAATGGTTCTACGTCAAAGTTGACGATGATAAGGAGAAGTTGGTCCAAAGCCCGTTAGAGCTGATCTTCGGAGAGACCAGACCCCCGTGTAATATGACACCAGAGGGTCCAACCCAAATTGCACTGGCTGAATTCAGGATTATCGCAGAGCACATTGGCACTAGGAACTTAGTGCAGGAATTTTTGGCTTTCAAAGTGTTTCCAACTATGAAAGAGTGGGCCATGCCGAAGCTTGAATGAAAAAAGGAGGGAGAACTTATCCGGCTGCCCTACCATTACAAATTCAAGAGACATTTCAAAGTACCCTGCCAAGAATGGCTGGATACAATCGAAGTAATGTGCAATGAAATACTTGGAAATTATTCTAAAAAAGAAGATCAATTGATGACAGCGGCCTTCGGCACCCGTCCGAAATGAAGGCTAAACCGAGTGATGGATGCTATAGGCTTTGAATATCCTGACTACGAGCGACTGGACAAGGGTGCCGAAGGACAAAAAAGAAAAAGAGTAGTTAGTGCTCTGAATAAGGACGATGAAGATCAATCAAAGAAGAAAAAACAAGAGTCTGAGGCAAAAACAGTTGCTTCGAAGAAAAGAAAGGCCTCGACTCCGAAGCAAAAATCAATTGATGAAAAAGAAAAGACTTCTGCGACATCCTCTGCTGCTGAAATAGTGGAAATCCTAAAGGTAATGACTGAAACTTTGCCTATCAAACTAAGTCCACTGGGGCTACATCTGACGAAGCTTTTTTAGAAGGAAAAGGAGCCCACAAAAACGAAGGCACCAAGGCCAAAGAGGCAAAGAATCGTTACTGTGACAGAAGTTATTGAAGCAACACCACCAGGAGCTTCAGCTCCGAAGGTGCCAGCTATTGAAAGCATGACAGCTACTGAAGCTGTACCTTCGGAGGCTGCCGCAGAAGAGGCCAGAGCCGAAGATGCCAAATCCGAAGATATTAATTTAGAGAGCATAGCTGCTGATATAGACAAAATGCTACAAAACATGGCCGCGGAAGAAGCTGCCGCAGCCACCGAAGAGACTACGGCCGCAAAACCCGAGAATGAAGAGATGACCGAAGATACTTCGGAAGATGAAACCTTTGACTTTCAAAACTTAGTTGGCCAAGAGCTGACAAAAGCTGAAAAAGAGGAACTAAAAGAATATGCTATATCCTGCTGGTATCGGCCGGGAGCGCTTCTCTTCGGTGGCATTGATGACGAAAGGTTAGGCTGCATACGAGATCAGACTGGCGCGAAGGTTATCGATACTCTATCAAAGAGTATCGGTTTCCCGAAGCTCGAAGCAGATATCAGCCGCTACCGACGACAACACATTGTCGGCAGTTTGTTTTATTCCAATTTTAAGGTAAACAACTTTTGTCTAGCCTTTATTATTTGTAATATCATAAATGTTTTCTAACGAAGGTTATCTGTCCGCAGAGTATGCTTTTGAGCAAGGCTTTAAAAATGCAACAGGACTTAGAGGATAAGAAGCACGAAGTTATTATTGAGAACTTGGAGAACAAGATAAAAGAGCAATCAGTTGCCATCAAAAAGAAAAACTTCGAGCTTCAAACAGCCGAAGGCTTATTAGCGGATGCTGAAGCCAAAATAACAGAATTAAATTCGAAGCTTCTTTCTCAATTAGAAAATTTCGAACAAGAAAAGCTGAAGCTTGATGCAAAACTTGAGGCCGAAGTCCAAAAAAGTTCGGAGCTGAAATAATCTTTGACACACCTTCAGAATAAATGCCTGGAGTTGAGCAATCGATGCGTTCAACAGCTGAAGCAGGTGTTCTATTTTGTTGGAGCCAACAGCGAGAAGTTCACTCCTTCGCCTGAAGACCTGCCTGGTGCCTTTGAGCATATTGAAGGTGAAATTAATGATCTTGACAAAGTCATAGATGGGCATGGTGACTTCTGTGCTCTGGTTGCTTCTCGGGGCATAGCTGTTGCCTTTTTGAAGTCCGGCTGTGAACACGGAAAAGTTGTCAATAGACCCAACTTCAGCTTGTCACCAACAGACTTAGATAACATTCCCAACCTGGCCCGAAGTATTGCGAATAGATTTATAAAATTAGTATGGTCAAAGGGTGGACAGAGCAAAGCTGGTGACGAAGCTCGAAGCCACCTTAAGCCGGTAACAAAATCATACCTTATGCTTAGCTTTTCTTTTGAATTTTGAATTTAGCTTATAATACTTACATACATGATGACCAAGCCGAAGCTGAAGCTACGGAGTAGAAAGACGAAGCTCCATGAATGCTGACGAAGCTCGAGTAGTCTGTAGAAATAGCTCAAAAACCTCCTGTGATAACTTGTATATGATGTAATTAAATTTCACTTTGTGGACTTTATCCATACCTTGTAATATAATCTTACCTTTCCGTCAATGTATAAAGTGCTTTGGTGTGGACGAAATTAATATTTTTGAGCCGAAGGCGAAAAATACCTTCCCTTCTTTGCGTACACAGCGAAGCATGAAATTGCATCTTTTTCCATTTTTTCTGAAGCCTTCTCTTTCAAAGCCGAAGAAAGTGTCTATGTTATGATGATGATGATCCTATCTATGTCTAAGTGAATGTTTATGAATGCAAATGTATGATGTAATGTATCGTGCAAATGAATGTTCAAAGATACATACGAAACCATAATCACAACTCTTATTCCCTTAGAATAACAATTTTTTGTCGTTTATTTTTCGGCTTCACCGCTTATTTTTCGGTTTATCAGCGCTGACTTTTCGCTGTAAGCCTCCCTTAGGAGCTTCTTTGCCTTTTATTTCGGCGGTATTCACGTTGACTTTTCGCGCTTCGCCTTATATTTCGGCGGAATCAACGTTGACTTTTCGCTGTAAGCTCTACATTCCCTTAGGAACGACTTTTGAGCAGAAAACTTACGCTTCGCTCTCTTAGGAACGGTTTTTTGTAGCTTCGTCGTGCTCTGCATCCCCTTAGGGACGTCTTTCGAGCTTCTCCCTGTTTTTCCTTTTTCTCTTTTGCACTCGATGGTGCATGCCCAGTTTTTACATTTACATCTTCGGGGGATATTGCTCTTGTAGAGCTGTTATAAGAAAAAGAGAAATTACATGCTATGGCCCCATAAAAACGTCTCTCCCCCTTTGGAAAGGAAAAGGGTGCCATAGGAAAGAATAAAAAAGATTACATCAGGTTACACATAATACCGCCAAAGCTCATCCGCATTCCAAGATCTAGGAATGTCGTTGCCGTCCATATCCTTCAACCTATAGGAACCGGGTCTTGACGAAGATACTACCAGGAAAGCTCCTTCCCACTTCAACTATAGCTTGCCTACTGTATCTGGGTTGGCAACTCTCCGAAGTACCAAGTGTCCTGGCTTAATATTTTTTAACCGAACCTTTCTGTCACGCCATGTTATTGTTTCGGCTTGATATTTATTGATATTCTCCACGACCTGAAGCCTGATCCCTTCTATAGCATCTTTTGCCACAGAATAATCAGCTTCGTCCCCTGCCGAAGCCACTGTTCTAGTTGATCTCGCTTTAGCTTCTTCTGGGGTTATTGCTTCGTCACCAAATAGCAATTTGAATGGTGTAAAACCTGTTGACCTTGACATTGTTGTGTTGTGGTTCCACACCACTTTGATTAATTCGTCCGGCCACTTCCCCCTGGGCTGGTTGAAGATTAACTTCATTATTCCTGTCATTATAATGCCATTAGCTCTTTCGACAAGTCCATTTGACTCCGGATGCCGAACTGATGCAAAATGGATCTTCATGCCAATTTGTTCACAAAACTCTCTGAAAGCTTCGGCATCAAACTGCGTTCCATTGTCCACGGTAATGGCCTTCGGCACTCCGAAGCGACACACAATATTTTGCCAGAAAAACTTTTGAACAGTGACCGAAGTTATTGTGGCTAAAGGCTTCGCCTCAATCCATTTAGAAAAATATTCTACTGCCACTACAACATATCTTAAATTCCCTTGTGCTGGTGGAAGTGGGCCTAGCAAATCAAGGCCCCACCTTTGCAATGGCCAAGTGGGTTGTATTAATTGAGTTAGAGACGAAGGTTGTTTTTGATCTCTTGCACATTTTTGACAACCTTCGCATTTTTGGACTAATTCTGCTGCATCCGAAGCTGCCTTCGGCCAATAGAATCCTTGACGAAAAACTTTACCCAACAAAGGCCTAGATCCGATGTGAGATCCACACAGGCCTGCATGCATTTCTTTCATCAACTCTATACCTTCAACTCTGGATAAACATTTGAGTAATGGAGAACAGACTCAATGCTTGTATAACTCCCCTTCTATTATTACATATGGACGGGCTCTTGCCGCTATTCTCTTATGATAAGCTTCGTCATCTGAAAGGAAATTGCCCTGAAGAAAAGACATGATCTCAGTTCTCCAATCTTCGCTATAAACAGGAGATATATTGAGCACTGCTCTTTCAAGAAGGTCAACCGAAGGTGCTTTTATTGTTTCAAAGAATACTTCCGAAGGTAATGGCAGCCCTTGTGCCGCTGACTTGGCTAGTAGAACAGCGTGTTCATTTTCTCCTCGTGGAATATTCTTGACAGAAAGCCCTTCGAAGGAAGCTTCAAGTCTTTGAACTGTATCCAAATATTTCTCAAGCTTCGGATCTCTTGCTTTGCAACTTTTATCAACATGGCCAGAAATAACTTGGGAATCAGTTTTGAGAACTGCCCTTCTTATCCCCATTGCCTTCAACTTCCGAAGACCCCAAAGCAAAGCTTCGTATTCAGCAATATTATTTGTACAACTAAAATCAAGTTTCACTGCGTAGCATGTTCTGACTTTAGAAGGTGCAATTAAAACGGCAGCTGCACCTGCCCCGAAGGTTCCCCAGGAACCATCGCAGAATATTGTCCAAGCTTCGGCATCTTTACTTGCTTCTTCCTCCTGAGCCCCTGGCGTCCAGTCAGCGATGAAATCTGCTAGCGCCTGGGACTGAATCAAAGATCTATGCACATAATCAATGTTGAACTCATTGAGTTCCGTAGCCCACTTTCCAATCCTTCCAGTAGCTTCTCTGTTTCTCATAATATCCTTCAAAGGCTGTGATGAAGGAACAATTATACGGTATGCTTGAAAATAATGTCGAAGCTTCCTGGAGGCCATTAAAACAGTATACAACACCTTCTCCAATTCTGTATAATTTTTCTTTGATAAACTGAGAACTTCGGAAACAAAGTATACTGGAGCCTGCTTTTTCAATTGCCCTTCAAGCTTCTCCTGAACAAGCGCCGCACTTACTGCAGAGTGCGAAGCTGCCACATACAGCAGCAGAGGAGCCCCTAGCGCTGGTGGAGATAGAGTTGTTAAATCTATCAAATACTGTTTCAGTTTTTCGAAGGCTTTTTGCTGAGCTGATCCCCATTGAAAAACTTCGGCTGACTTCAGCACTTCAAAGAATGGTAAATTTCTCTCTGCCGATCTGGATATAAATCGATTCAAAGATGTCAGTCTTCCTGTTAGCCGTTGAGCCCCTTTCTTTGTGCTTGGCGGCTCCATCCGAAGGATAGCTTCGATTTTATTTGGATTAGCTTCGATCCCTTTTGTTGAAACCAAACAACCAAGGAATTTCCCCTTCTTTACCCCGAAGACACATTTTTCCGGATTCAGCTTCAGACCAGCTTGCCTAAAATTAGCGAATGTCTCCTGCAGATCAGCAATGTGATTTTCTTGCTTCTTGCTTTTTATTATGATATCATCAACATATGTTAGCACGTTTCTGCCTATCTGAGAATGAAGGACCTTTGCTGTCATTCTGTTGAAGCTTCCTCCAGCATTCTTGAGCCCCTCAGGCATCCGAAGGTAACAATATGTACCACTGGGGGTGATGAAGCTAGTTTTTGGCTCGTCTTCTTTCTTCATCCAGATTTGATGGTAGCCTGAATAACAATCTAGTAAACTCATGAGCTCTGACGAAGCTGTTGCGTCTACCAGAGAATCTATCCTTGGTAATGGAAATTCATCCTTCGGACAAGCCTTGTTGAGATCAGTAAAATCAATGGACATTCTCCATTTACCATTGGCTTTCTTCACCATAACAGTGTTAGCTAGCCATTCTGGGTATTTTACTTCTCTGATGACTCCAGCGCTGAGGAGTCTTTTCACTTCATTCCGAGCACCTTCGGCTTTGTCATCAGACATCTTCCGAAGCCTCTGCTTTCTGGGTCTGAAGGATGGAGCAACATTGAGCGAGTGTTCAATAACATCCCTGTTGACACCACAGAGATCATTAGCTGACCATGCGAAGACATCTTTGTTGTTGAACATGAACCTTATTAGGGTTTTCTCCTGCTCTTCACACAATTGAGATCCCAATAGCACCTTCTGTTCTGCTATATCGTCACATAAGAGCATGGGCTTCGGCTGATCAGCCGAAGCAGCCTTCTCCCTTCTGTACTTGTATTGCTCACAAGCTTCGGCTCCATCTATGTTATGGATTGCTTTTGAATCTATCCAATTTCCTTCGGCCTTTCTGGCAGCTTCCTGACTTCCATTAATAGCAATAGGCCCTTGATCCGAAGGTATCTTCATGCAAAGATATGCTGGGTGAAGAATTGCTTCGAACGCATTGAGTGTTCCACGACCAATGATTGCGTTGTAAGGGTATTCCATGTCAACAATATCAAACACAACTTGTTCAGTCCTTGTATTGTTGATAAATCCGAAAGTTACTAGCATCGTGATCTTGCCGAGTGCTACAATCTGCCTTCCTCCGAAGCCACAAAGGGGATGTGTAGCGTCATGGATCTTATCTTCGGGCTCTTGCATCTGTCTGAAGGCCTTAGCAAATATAATATCCGCTGCACTGCCTGTGTCAACCAAAACATTGTGGACCAGAAATCCTTTGATAACACAAGAAATAACCATAGCATCGTTGTGAGGGTAATCCTTGAGCTGAAGGTCCTCTTGGGAGAAGGTAATCGGGATGTGGGACCATCTTGACTTGATGAAGGGTCCTTGCACCCCGACATGTTGTACCCTTCTCTGTGCCCCCTTCTTCTGCTTCTTGTTGGCTGGCTCTGAGCATGAACCGCCTGTTATCGGGAGTACGAGCTTCGGAGCTGAAGCAACTCCAGCTTTGAACGAAGCCATCAGCTCAGAAAGTGGAAGTGAGTTCACCGGAGGTGGGCGACAATGTTGGGGACTTGTTCTCAAATGCTATGAATTAAGAACAAGGCAACACAAAATGTTAAATATTAATGCCCTTCGTCCGCTGAAGCATTATCTCCCCAAGGATTTAATGAACTTCGGTCGAAGGCCATGAGCAGAATGTCACGAAGGTTTCACCTTCGTGATCAGACTTGTAAAACAATGAAAAAAGAACTATAAAGTATAAGACATTGGGGGAGAATGTACCAAAAACAAATAATATTATTCACATATTCTATTACATGAACATAAATATTAAAACATAGTATTTGGGCATATTTATACCTTCGCCTTGGCAGAAAGTAATAATTCAAGCGTAATGTGCCAGCGATTACAGGATTGCGTGAACAGTGCCGGGGTACTGTTCACCTATTTATAGGCACAGGGTGCAACCTGCGTAAAATTACATTTAAGTCCTTTATAATTGACTACAATAATGACACAAAACATCATGGGTCTTTAAGTCAATCCATCTTTAAGTCGGTTCGGCCCTTCGTCTTGAGATCTATCATTGTGCCGAAGCTCTCTAGGTAATAGCTTCGGCGCTTGCTCCTGAGAGGGTCTGCCGAAGGTGTTCTCTTTCTTTAGGATCTTCGGCTACGAAGCATACCCCCAACAGATGGCATGACGGTGAAGCAAACTACACCCCAGTTCCTCTAATTAATTAGCTAAGGACGTCTTATTCCACCCTCATGGCCGTACTATTTTCCCGAATGGTCATCCAACGAACCAGTCCTTACGGAGAGGCACTCGAGAAACCGCTCGAACCCCCATAAATGTCACAATACCATCATCATAATCAAAAGGTAAACATCGTATCATAAATAATCTCATCATGTTCATTGATTAGAGTAAAGCGCTAGCATAGAGCTAAACCAAAAATGGTCCAACCCAAATAGGTGAACAAGGACAGGATAAACAAAACTAGTCAATCCTTAGCTATAAATTGTGTAAATGCGGGGAGGTGAATAATAAAATGAGTGGGACATAGATAGGTCAGAGGACACTTCCCTTCACCAACCAACTACTGCTCAGGGTCTTCGCCTGCAACTCCTTCGAACTTCGCCAACGGACCGTTATCTATACGAGTTCAAACATGCATTCCACAAACTTAACATAGAAAGAAATAATACACCACATAATAAAATATCACAACTAAACAGACGCGTGGCGTAGGGCTCGCATCTACAACTATGCGAGAAAGAAATTACAAAGGTCGAGGCTACGATCGAAAGATAATTACGTTAAGCAGCTATGGATTAAAATACTTGTCTAAACATAGTTGTATTAATATAACATTCGCGCTCTGCATAAAATAAAATTACACTATGCACCTTAATTATTATTGACAACTCTAGGTAAATTTAAAAGATCATCGTGTAATGAAGCGCGCGACACAACACACTATTCGAATGGAAATTAAAAATATTGTCACGTGGCGAAACACGCAACACAACACATAATTTAAACGGAATTAAAATAGATCGTCACGTGACGAAGCGTGCGACACAACACGATCTAAAATGAAATTAAAATGGATTGTCGCGCGACGAAGCGCGCGATAGCACATATGGATTAAACTGAATTTAAACGTTACTACGTGCGCTAGGGCTGCGTGCGCCGCTGGGGACCACGCCGGGGGAGGGCCGTCGGGGGGGACCACCACGCCGGGGGTGGCCCACTGCTCTAGGGCCTGAACGGCCGTGCCCCTATGGCTACGTGCCGGGCAGGGGCTCGCCTGGGAGGGCCCCACGCAGGGAGAGGGAGGGAGAAGAGGGAGATGAGAGAGGAGAGGGGCAGCTCACCTCAGGGCTCAACGGACGGTAGCAAGCGCTCACCGGGATCCAACCTAGGGCAAGGGGAGAGGTGGAGAGAGGTGGAAGAGAGAGGGAGAGGGAGGTTACTACGCGGGAAAGTGAGATTGAGGGGGAGGGGCGCGCATAGGGGAGGGGGCCTAGGCGCGCGCGCCTGGGCTACGGGCCGGGCCGACTACCCTCTACTCGCTCTTGCCTGCTTCTAATCGAGATTAATTCGCGAATCAAAAACCAAAACTAGACGAACGCACGACTAGGCACAACCTTGACTCCTCTGATAGGCGATACCTTCAGGTAGACAAAATCTCCCACTTCAAAACTTAGCTCTCTTCTTGTGTCTGCATAACTTTACTGCTTTGACTGCCTATCTTCAGATTCTCCCAAACAATCTTGATATTTTCTTTGACTTTGAGCAAAATGTCGGGCCCAAACACTTGCTTTTCTTCTGGCTGATCCCAATGCAATGGAGAATGGTGACATCTTCAAACTAGCCTAGTAACTGTTGTTATAGGAGAATTCTGCATAAGGTAATCTCTTGTCCCATCCGGACTTATCTTGCAATGCACAGGCTCTCAACATATCTTCTAGGATTTGATTAGTTCTTTCAGTCTGACCATCTATCTGTGAGTGATAAGCTGAACTAAAATTCAAATGTGTACCCAAGGCTTCATGCAACTACTACAAAAAATGAAAGGTGAACTGTGTTCCTCTGTCTGACACTATCTTCTTTGGCACACCATGAAGACAAACGATCCGGGACATGTACAGCTTTGCCAATACTGCACTGCTGTAGCTAGTTATGACAGGTATGAAGTGAGCTGACTTGGTCAAGCGGTCCACTACTACCCAAATGGAATTGTAGCCGGCTCGAGTGCGAGGCAACCCGAATATATAGTCCATTCCGATCTCATCCCGTTTCCATTGAGGAATCTGCAACGGCTGCAACAAACCAGCTGGCCTCTGATGCTCTGCCTTGATTCTCTGACAACTATCACATATAGCCACATGCTCTGCGATCCCCCTCTTCATTCCGTACCACCAGAATTTCTTCTTTAGATCCTGATACATATTGTCGCTTCCAGGATGTATAGAATAAGCTGTCTCATGAGCTTCTTTGAGGATCAACTCCCAAATGGATTGGACATTGGGAACACACAAGCGGTCCTTGAACCATACCACACCTTCTGCATCTTCCCCAAAATATTTGCCTCTTCCTTCTAGAATCAGCTGCCAGATTTCATTGATCTTTTCATCATTCTTTTGCACTTCTTTGATTTCCCACTCTAAGGTGGGTTCTAATTCGACTATTACTCCTTGCGTGTTGTTCAAAAATCCGAGGCTCAATCTGTCAAATTCTTTGGCCATCTCAAAAGGCATCGGGTGAGCGACCATCATGTTGACTTGACTTTTTCTGCTTAAAGCATCTGCCACCACGTTCGCTTTGCCTGGCTGGTAGTGAATTTCCAATTCATAGTCTTTGATCAACACTAACCATCTTCGTTGTCTCATATTCAGCTCTGAGTGGGTGAATATGTACTTCAGACTCTTGTGGTCTGAATAAACATCACACTTCTTCCCATACAGATAATGCCTCCATGTCTTCAGTGCATGAACCACTGTTGCTAACTCCAAGTCATTGATTGGGTAGTTCTTCTCATGAACCTTCAACTATCTAGACAAGTATGCCACAACTCTTCCCTCTTGCATCAGTACACATCCCAAGACGGTGTAGCAAGCATCGCAATATACCGAGAAGGGCTTGTGCACATCAGGCAAAATTAAGACAAGCGTTGTAGTCAACTTCTCTTTCAGTGCTTCAAAGGCCTCTTGGCACTTCTGGGTCCACTTGAACTTAATTTTGTTTGCTAGCAAAGCTGTCATTGGTCTCGAAATCTTTGAAAAGCCTTCAATGAATCGCCGATAGTATCCGGCCATTCCCATGAAGCTTTTGATTCCTTGAACATCTGTTGGCACTTTCCAGTTCACAATGTCTACCACATTCTTCGGATCCACAGCCAATCCATCTCTGTTTATAATGTGACCCAAGAATAGGACTTCATCAATCCAGAACTCGCACTTGCTCAACTTTGCTTACAGCTGGTGCTCTTGCAATCTCTGCAGTACCATCTTCAGATGATCCACATGCTCTTCCTCACTTTGAGAATATATGAGAATATCATCAATTAATACCACCACAAACTTGTCGAGATAATCTATGAACACACTGTTCATCAGATTCATGAAGAAGGCTGGAGCATTCGTAAGGCCAAAAGACATAACTATGTACTCATACAATCGATACTTGGTAATAAATGCTGTCCTTAGGATGTCCGAAGGTCGGATCCTGAGCTGATGATAACTTGACCTCAGATCTATCTTCGAGAACATGCTGGCTCCTCTCAGCTGGTCGAACAGATCTTCTATTCTGGGTAGGGGGTACTTGTTCTTAATTCTGACTTCATTTAGAGCTCGATAATCGATGCACATCCTCCTGGTGCCATCTTTCTTCTCCACAAACAGGACATGAGCGACCCAAGGTGAGGTACTTGGGGTTTGTTTGGTTGGAATGTGGCTGTGGAAAAAGCTGTTGTAGGCTGTGAGCTGTGGAAAAAGCTGTTGTGGGTTGTGAGCTGTTAAAAAGTTAAAATTTGTTTGGTGGAAACCACTAAAAGCCATTAAAAGTTCTTCAATATATGTTTTCACTATTCCATCCAAAAGCTACTAAAAGCAGCTCTAGGGGTGCTTTCAATTTTGCACTGCAAGAAAGTTAGCTTTTAGAAAAAGTTGCTTCCTGGATCCAACCATTTGGTTTGGCTTTTGGCTTTTAGGGGGCAAAAGCCAAAGCCAAAAGCCAAACCAAACACACCCTTGGTCTGATGTAACCTTTCACTAACAGCTCATCTATCTGCTTCTTGAGCTCAACCAACTCTAGTCCAGATACTCTATAGGCTCTTTTAGTAATAGAGGCGGTGTTAGGAATAAGCTCTATGGCAAACTCAACTTTCCGCACAGGTGGCATACCTGGTAGATCTTTAGGGAGCACATCCGGAAATTCTGACATAGCCTCGATAGCCTCGAGTGGTTCAGTCTCTTTGCTATTAATAGTCATCTAGTGACAACCTCCTTTCTTTGGCTCGGGAGACTAGCTCAGTCACCACTTCCTCTCCTAGTGGGGACACCAACTTCACCGTCCTCTTATCACAGCTGATAACTGCTTGGTACTTATCTAGCCAATTTATCCCTAGGATAACATCTATTCCCTGAGTACCATCATTATGAGGTTAGCGGAAAACTCTATCCCCCTTATTTCCACTCTACATTCCAGCATACACTATCGGCTCGGACTTTTCCACCGGCTGAATCAATTTGAAATGGTGTTGACATGGTGGTTATTGGGAGATTATGCACTTCTACCCATGATGTAGTAATAAATGTATGCATTGCTCCAGTGTCAAATAACACTTCTACAAGATGGGATTCGATTGGCAATGTACCTACTATCATGCCTGGTGTTTCCTAGACTGCTTCGGCCTCCAGATGGTTCAGCCCCCATGGTTGTAGCATGTCTGAACACGATTGCCTGCTCCTAACTGAGGTACATTCTGCTTTGCTGGGACACTGGGGCCTGGCTGCTGCTGAGCTACCTTCTTCGAACAATGCATCGCCCAATGGCCCTGCTCTCCACAATGGAAGCATCGTCTAGCTCCTCCATGCACTAGGGCTGCTTGACTACTCTGGTTGGTTGCTAGGGCAGGAAGACAAGGTGCCTCGTAATTCTGCCTCTGGAACTGACTTCCTCTTGGCTAGATGTTCTGGTGGTATTGCTGTTGATGCTGAGGGTACAGCCTCTAGAACTGCTGCTAAGGCAAACACTGGGTCTACTGCTGATATTCCTAAGGGTGATTCTGCTTGAACTGCTGAGGTGGATTACCTAAGAAATGGGGGCGATTACTGCTCACAGGCTGAGGTCCACCAATCTTGCGATTGTGATCCTCCATCTCCTTGTGCTTTTTCTCAGTCATGGTTGCTCTGTCAATCAGATGCTGGAAGGTGGGGAAGGTATGGTTCATTAGCTGATAGTGCAGTGGATCGACTAAGCCTCTCAAGAAATGGTACTGCCTCTTGGCATCTTTGTTGACATCTTTAGAAGCATAGTGGGACAGCTGCAGAAACATGTCTCTATACTCACTTACTGACATGGGCCTTTGCTTTAGTGCCAAAAACTCTTCTTTCTTCATTGTCATCAGACCTACTGGAACATGATTTCGATGGAAGTTATCTCTGAATTCTTCCCAAGTGATGGCTTTGGGATCAACGTGGGTGGCGAGGTAAGACTCCCACCAAGACTGAGCTGCTCCCCTCAACAGACGGGGACCATACAAAACCTTCTCTCTATCGCTGCACTGAGTAGTGTGCAACTCCCGCTCCATGGTACAAAGCCAGTCTTCAGCATCCATGGGTCACCAGAGTGAGCGAACACTAGGGGATGACCTCCCATGAATTCTGTAGGCTTATCTCTGGGCATCTGAGGCATTTGCACTTGCATTTGAGGTTGAGGTGGGGGCTACTGTTGCTGCACCTGTTGCATGGCTTCCAGAGTCTGACCAATCACTTGGGCCTGAGTCTGCATCAGAAACATATGCTCTATTATCATTGGGGGCAGGGGTGGCAACTGCTGCTGGGGTGCCTCATCCTGCGGTGCCTGTTGCTCTTACTGGGCACGCCTACCCCCTCTATGCCTGTTGTCTGACATCTACGGTCACACATCAGAACTGACCTTGCAATTCTTGCAGCATAAGAAAAGGGTATAGAGTTCTTCCACAACACTGAACAAACAAGCATCTTCACTGACGCCCAACACATGCAAAAATAGCTTCTCAGACAAAGAGGAAAGTAGAGACAAAAGCGTTTCCCAACTAAATAACTAATTTCATAAACATTAATAGCTAAACCAAAATGCAGGGGGTACCCACACTCTAGCGACAGTCATTACAAAGATCCAAATCCATCATAGTTCATCAGACAAGCATAAAAACACAGGATAAGCAAACTATCCTGACTAACTAAGACTAACCAAGACTAAGACTTCTATTTTTAGCATTAATTACAAAATCCAATGCTGACAACCTATGGTTCTAAATTTATCCTGGTCCTGTAGTCGGGGTTGCCATAGACATGGTGCCCACGCCGAGGTGAGCGCTAAGGGTGCTGAGTGTTGACAGGGGCGGGAGAGCCATCCACTAGGTGTGCGCTCTGCCGCAACTGGGCGATCACAGCACGAGCCCTACTTAGCTCATCTAAAGCATTGTAGAGCTCCGTGTTTAGCATGGCGGCTAGGTTGAATGTGCTGCTCAACCTAGGATTGTCCTCACCAACAAGTGAGACAACCACACCTCCAGAGCTGCCAGATGGACGATGGGGGTAATACCTCAGGTCAAGACCATAGGCCACCCCACCGAGCACCGAGCAGTAGTGCGAAAGTGCACGCCGTGCGACATCCTGCATGGCCACCTCAGCTGAGCCCCACTCAGAGATAGAATAATGCTCCGAGCAGACCTACACACCCTGGAGACTATCCTTCGGATGGCGCACCAAGCAAGTCACCTCCCAGCGGTCCGGGTATGCCCCACGACTATGCTGGTAGACCACACAGCGATACTCGATGAACCTAGTGTGCTGGTCAAGTGCCTAGCGTAGCAAGGTGTTGAGTGCATCATATAAGTGACACCCACGAGCGGCGTCACGGGTGATGGGTCGGGCGACCCATCCCTCCGGCTCCTGCTCCTCTGAGAGGTTAGTGCTATGGCTCGAGCTGTTGTCATCACTGTCTCCGTTGTCGGGGTATCCTCCTGCAGCTACTCCAGCGGCCGAGACGCCCAGTGGTGGTGTAGGGGGCGTCTCCAGCGGGGGCACAGGGGAGCAACGCCTCATAGACTCTACCTCCTGCTAAGGCGAGAAGGAAGAGCCCAGTTGCTCTAGCTCCTGTCGCCGATGCTCCTGCTCCTCGTGCAGGCGGTGGTGCCACCTCTCCAAGTGGCTGGACTGGCCAGTCACCGGGCGATCAATCGGACGCTCTGTAAGACGAGAGGGCAAGAAAGGAATGACTGACTTCCGTGCTGTGTGTCTAAGACGAGCCATCTAGATAAGACATCATAAGCATAAGAGTAAGAACAGAATTAATATGACCAGCAAGTAAACCATAAAAATTTTAGGAAATAAATAAAACAAAATTTTTAGCAAGGTATAATATATATAATAGAACATAGAATTGGTCGAGATAACCAACTTTTGAAGTGACACCAAGGGCCAAGGTGAGAATAGGGGCCTATAATCCTTAGAATGGTCATTCTACTCTAGGTTAGCGGTCCTACAGTCAGCACGGCTTTGATACCACTTATGTCACACCCGGTTTTAAAAGGCAAACCAAATGTGAACCATGTACGTGCCAGGATTAGCAGTTCACGTACACAACAATTTACATAACCGGACATCATCACACAGTGCTCAAATAATAACATAATAGAGGTAAGAATCTGATAACATCATGATGCCCAAGACATCCACATAGTCAATAACATAAATCAAAGTGTGGAAACGAAACGTAGCTAAACAGGGCCTTCACAGGAAGCCGACTGGGGGTTTGCCGCTAACCCACCCCTAGAACTCATCATACTCTTGGAACTCCTAGAAATCCTCCACCACGACTTCATCTTCTCCTAAGCATTGGTTGCAATGTGGACAACCTGGGGCGGGGTTTGGTGTGTAAAGCAAGGGTGAGTACACATCAACATACTCAACAATTGTCTCGTTTGGCTGTAGTGGACTAGATTTATGTGGGTTAAGGTCAAGCAATTGCTTTTAGTTGGTCAATTAATTATTACTAGTAGACAGCCAGGTTTTAGTATTAAACCCAAGTTGTTAGCCCAGAAGTACTCCTTCCAAATGGAAAGAATATCAGAAACTATAATCATAATCATCAAAACCATAATTATCCTCACCATCATCTGTAACCATAGTATCTCTAATCAATGTGTCTCTGTTGGGGACTTGTTCTCAAATGCTATGAGTTAAGAACAAGGCAACATAGAAAATGTTAAACGATAAAGTCCTTCGTCCATTGAGGCATTATTTCCCTTAAGATATAACGATCTCCGGATGAAGGTCATGAAGGACGAGCCTTCATCATCACAGTATGCATTAATGAAAGACGAAGCATATGAAACATAAAAGATAGCACGAATAATCATATAACATCATTCATTTAACTTTATTATATCATCAAAGAGAAATAGAGACAATATCGAATTATAAATGTACCTTCGGCTTGGAAGGAGATGACAGTACAAGCGTGACGCAAAAAGTGAATGCCAAGTCAGCGTGAACAGTACGGGGATACTGTTCACCTATTTATAGACACGGGACACAGCCCTTACAAAATTACATTCATGCCCTTTACATTTGATAATAACTCTATAGTAGTCTATCGAGGTCTGAATAGCCTTTTCATCTTTAAGTCGGTTCCACTCTTTGCCGTTACGCTGAAGCTTTCCTGCTCAACACCTTCGGCTCTATATCAAGCTTCGTATTATTCCGGTCTGCTGCAATGCCGATTTTAGTCTGAGGGTACCTGTTCACACATTGTACTACAGAAATACTGTTAAATCCTGTTTTTGAGGACCTTCGGACGCCGAAGGTCCCCAACAGTAGCCCCTCGCAATATTAATTTGTTTGGAGTAATAAATTTAGATTGCGATATGGACGAAGGCTTTACGCCGAAGGTCCGAAAAAACACCTTCCCTTTGCTAGAATAGCAACATTCAATGACAAGTGGGGTCTTTCAGCTTTCAACGCACCGAGCATATAAATACGGCCATATCGCAAACTCATTTTGCACGCTTTCTGGCCAACCACTCCCGCTTACTCAATTTTTAGCTCTTGTGCACTGTGATTTGCTAAGCTTTTAGCTTTGAAGCTTCGGATTTGAAAACAGTTTTTTAGCGTTGCCGAAGATGTCTGAAGCTGCTAAGAAGGCTGCTGCTGAGATGAAGCTGAGTCTTGATGAAGAGAAGAACTTGGGGTTTCTTATAGCGATGTCGAAAACCAACACAGAAAAAATCACCAAGGAGATTTTGGAAGGCCTGTCTGAAGATACTGGTGACAGTGAAAGTTATGATGTGGACAGCGGTGGCGAAGACTCCGAAGATCGTCCCTGGCGACCAAGCCATTCAGTTTATGGTAGATCAACTATCAAAGAGAATCATCTTGTTAGCATGAGAGGAAGGTATTTCCGGGATCTGTCCGTTGTGAGGGCCGACGAAGGGGAGAAGACTTGTCCACACCCTGAAGAGAATGAAGTCGTAGTGTTCCGAAGCTTTTTGAAGGCTGGGCTGCGATTGCCCTTGAGCAGCTTCGTCGTGGAGGTACTGAAGATTTTTGAAGTCTATCTTCACCAACTTACCCCCGAGGCAATCATAAGGCTGAACATCTTCGTGTGGGCCGTGCGAAGCCAAGGTCTGAAGCCTGATGCAAAAAGTTTCTGCAATATGCACGAATTGTCATACGAGACAATACCTTGGGGTAAGGAACAGTATCACAATAACTTTGGCTGCTACAGTTTTGTTTCTCGGTCTGGGTCAAGCTGCCCCGTGCCAACTTTTCGGAAGAGGTGGCCTAGCGGCTGGATGACAGAATGGTTTTATGTAAAAAATGATCTAAAAGCACGGGAAGACATCAAAGGTATAATCATGCGTCCTATTTGGCAAAGCTTCGGCCTTCGGAGGCCGATGGTTGAAATGAATGAAGCCGCCGAAGAGTGCCAAAGAGCCTTCGGCGTTGTCTGCTCTTTTATAGGAACAAGGGACTTAGTACAAGAGCATATCGCCTTCAGGGTGTGGCCGCTTGCGAAGAGATGGGAAATGCCACAAGAAACCATTAAAGAGGCCGACGAAGGTGGACTTATCAGATTTAAGTACACTTTTAAATTTGGAGATAAATTTATTGAGCCAGATGATGAGTGGTTGAAAAGCATTGATAATTTAAGTGATGAGCTGCTCGGGACCTACTCGAAGGCCGAAGATAATGCAATGTCAGCAGCCTTCGGAGGCCGAAAAAAGAAGAGACTGAATCGGGTATTTGATGCCATCGGGTTTGTCTACCCTGACTATTGCTACCCCATTCGAAGGCAGAAGAGAAAAAACACAACCTCTGCAAAAGAAGAAGCTGCAGCTGCTCCTAGCGAGCCAGAACCGAAAAGGAAAAAGATAAAGGTTCTTACGCATCGGCCGCGTTATATTGAACCAGCTTCGGTGCCCGAGTTTACTGGAAAAACTTCTTCGGCCACCGAAGCTGAAAAACCAACCGAGCCAGCCTTGTTGCCAGAGATCGCAGAAACGGCCGAAGTGCCACCAAAGATAGAATCAGAACAATCAAACATTTTGTTGTCAGAAACAAAAGAGAAAGCCGAAGCGCCGTCCACAGAAAAAATTGAAGAGGTAAAAGAAGCAACTGAGGGCTCCAAAACATCAGAAGTTTTGAGTCCTACAGCCATCATTGGGACAGCAAAAAATGAAAAAGTGCCAGCCGCAACTCCGAAGAGAAAGAGAATGGCTAATGTGCTAGATGTACTGGAAACGATCAAATCTTCGAGCACACCTCCGAAGAAGGCTGCTGTTACTGCTGAAACAACAGCTGAAATTTCTGGTTCTACAGCTCCAGAGCAAGAAATTGAAGCCGAAGCTGGGCCCTCAGAGCCCGCAAAAACCTTGGAAAGTGAGGCAGAAAAAATAACAAAGCCAACTTTTGTTGAAGAAACTGGTGTTGTTACCCCCGAAGCACCCCCCAAAATTCGTGATTATATTTTTCGTCATGCTTCGGGGAAAAAATTATCAGAAAAAGAAGAACAAGAGGCCCAGCACTATGCTCAAAAGTTGAAATATCCAAAGGGGGCGTTGATATTTAATGGCAGTGGAGAAGAAGATTTCTTGTATTGTCTCCCCGATAGCAAGGAAATTTCTGTCTGTCGGGAGATGAGCAGAAGCTTCGGATTCCCAACTTTAGAAGACGGACTTTCGGCGCTGTCAAAGAACGATCTGGCTGACAGCCTAGCTTACAACAGTTTAAAGGTGCGACAAATGGAAATCTCGTACTTTTTGTTGAGTTCAAAATTTTTCGTTTGTTTAAAACTATTGACACAGACATATTCCTACTTGCAGGGCCTGATACTCAGCAATGCCCTCAGGGCACAGAAAGATGCTGAGGACGAAGGATGTACTATAGCCCTGAGCAACCTTCGTTCCGAAGTAATTGAACTGAGGAACGAAGGTCTCGAAAAAGACAAAATATTATATTCATTGATAGATAAAATAAAGGAGGACGAAGCTGCTTTTAAAAGTCAAGCTGAAGCTCAGAAACGCGAAATTGAAGACCTTCGGAAACAACTGGCCAGAGCCAAAGAAGAACGTATACTTGAAGAAACAAAGCGTGAACTCAGCGATCAATGGGCAGATCACCTAGAAGTGACTGTTGAAGAGCTTCGTTCATCCAAAAAGAGATGCTACAACAAATCTATAGATTGCGTTAAGAAATTAAAGGCTAGCTTCGCCAAGGTCGGCGCATTCTCAAGTGAGGAAAACTTTTCGAGAGGCAATCCCGAAGGTGTTATTGAATGGATTGACCACGAAGCTGAAGCCTTCGAAGAAATTTTAAATAGCCGAGGAGATATATGTGCCTTCTCTGGCGCCAGAGGGATTGCCACCATCTTAGAGAAGAAGGGCTGCGAACATGTAAAAATTCTAGCACAGTCCGAAGCTGCCTTGTCCTTTGAAGATACAAAAGATCCTTCGGCCGAAGCTAGCATAATTGGTGGAAAGTTTTTTACCGATATTTGGGATAATGGTGGCCGAGAAATGGCCGGAGAAATTATTCGAAGGAGTGAGAAGGGCATTCACGATGCTAGAGCAGTAGCTGAAGCTGCTGACAAGAGCACAGAAGCCGAAGGTCAACTAGGTACTAAATAATAGTTTTTATCGTGTTGTAATCTTTAGACTTTAAGATCTGCTTGCGATTTGTAATAGCAATGTAGCTGTGTCCCGTCCTTCCTCAGATCCTACTGAAGTATCTCCGGGTGCTCGGCCTAGGGATGATGATGAAATTAAAAAGATGGCTGAAGCTATTATGGATGAAGTTGTCGATCGACTGTTGAACGAAGCCGCAGAAGTGGTACTTAGGGAGGACTAAATGCTATTGTAAAAACATTTTAAATGTAACATGTGTAATATCTTGTAGTCCTGTATGTAATATATTTGTCTTATTTTTCTTTATGGTTCAATTCTTTACGATGCATGAAACTTTACATACGTACCGTTTTTGAGTCTGGCGAAAAAACACCTTCCCTTCTTTTCATGCTTCGTGAAGAAGAATTACCATTTATCACAACAATATCCGAAGTATCCCGAAAAATGTTGAAGCTTCGTAGAAACATTCCTCAAGGCTATACTTCAGAGATCAATATTGTTTCTCCTTGTGACTTGGCATGATTTACCCCTTTTTCAAAGCGTTTTCCCGAAGATTGATATCATATCTTTTTCTTATGCCACATGCAGTATGATGTATGATGCTTATGTTATGCAAAATGATGTGATGATGTTATGCTATGTAAGGTGATATTCCGAAGTTACACGCATATCTGCGCGATAAAACACAATCTTTTTGCAGACCAGCACTAACTTTTCGCTATAAGCCTCCCTTAGGAGCTTCTTCGCCTTTTACTTCAGCGGAATCAGCGTTGACTTTTCGCTGTAAGCTCTGCATTCCCTTAGGAACGTCTTTGGAGCTTCTTCGCCTTTTACTTAGGCGGTATCAGCGTTGACTTTTCGCTGTAAGCTCTGCATTCCCTTAGGAACGTCTTTGGAGCTTCTTCGCCTTTTACTTAAGCGGTATCAGCGTTGACTTTTCGCTGTATGCTCTGCATTCCTTTTGGAACGACTTTGGAGCAGAAAACTTACACTGCGCTCCCTTCGGAACGACTTTTTGTGACTTTCATCAAACTTACTCTGCGTTCCTTAGAACGACTTTTTGTTACTTCGAAGAATTTTCGATAGTCCGAAAGTCCTTTTTATTGCCACAAGCCTGTGAAGAAAACATATTTTTCTTGTAGAAATCAACGAAACTAATTACATGAAACCTAATCAATGTCCTTTATTACAGAAAATAAAACTGAATGAAAAAGATTGCTATTAAGGTAGGATATTTGTCAATAGATGTGCTTTGATTCTGGCACAGTGCTGTTGACCGTGCGAGCTTCGGACTGTTCTCTGAAGTCCCTTTGATGCGGAGCATATTGGCTCCCTTCTGGCTGCTGGCCTTGCTGCAACGGAGGTGGAGGTGGAGGCTGTTGCCACGAAGCTTGAGGCTGACTCGCCGAAGCAACAAAGACTGCAGGATGATTGCCCACATATTCTGGGATGTAAGGCAAATGATACGAAGCTGTATGCATGACCTGCTTCGGCTGAGGTTGTTGTGCTGCTGCTTCAGCTATTTCCTTTTGCTTCTGAATAGTGACATGGCACATCCTGGTAGTATGGCCTTTGTTCTCACCGCAGAATAAGCAAAAGATTCTTCTCGGTTGATCGCCAAATCTTCCTCCGAAGCCCCTGGCTCCCCTGCCTCTTGGAGCTGGAGGTCGGAAGGAACTTTGTTGTTGCCCTGAAGCCTGTGAGGAGTATTGTGGCCTTTGTTGCTGACTTCCTTTATCATCATTCTGAGTGGAATTGTGAATTGACCTGACATGCCTCGGGTAAAACCTTCCTCCGAAGCCCCTGGTCATTTCAGAAAACCTGAAAGCCTCCTCCCTTCTTTGACGAAAATCATTGTCAGCTCGAATGTATTCGTCCATCTTCTGGAGCAGCTTTTCCAGCGTTTGTGGTGGCTTTTTGGCGAAATACTGTGCTGACGGCCCTGGCCGAAGCCCCTTGATCATAGCCTCAATGACAATCTCATTGGGCACTGTTGGCGCCTGTGCTCTCAATCGTAGAAACCTTCGGACATATGCCTGAAGGTACTCTTCATGGTCCTGAGTGCATTGGAAGAGAGCCTGAGTAGTGACCGGCTTCGTCTGAAACCCTTGAAAGCTAGTTAACAGCAAATCCTTCAGCTTCTGCCATGAGGTGATCGTTCCTGGTCGAAGGGAGGAATACCAGGTTTGAGCAACGCTTCTGACAGCCATAACGAAAGATTTGGCCATGACTGAAGCATTGCCACCGTACGAAGACACTGTTGCTTCGTAGCTCATCAAAAATTGCTTCGGGTCTGAGTGGCCATCAAATACGGGGAGCTGAGGCGGCTTGTAGGACGGGGGCCAAGGTGTAGCCTGCAGCTCAGCGGACAGGGGAGAAGCATCATCAAAAACAAAATTCCCATGATGGAAATTGTCATACCAGTCATCTTCGTTGGGAAAGCCCTCCTGATGAAGGTCTTGATGCTGAGGCCTTCGGTATTGCTCATCCTGAGCAAGATGACGAACTTCTTCAGAGGCTTCGTCTATCTGCCTCTGCAGTTCAGCTAGCCTGGCCATCTTCTCCTTCTTGCGTTGAACCTGCTGCTGAAGGATTTCCAGATTTTGAATCTCCTGATCTAGATCATCCTCCGGAGGTGTTGGACTGGTAGCCTTCCTCTTCTGGCTTCGTGCCTCTCTAAGAGAAAGGACATCTTGATTGGGGTCCAGCGGCTGCAGCGTGCCAGCCCCTGGTGCTGAAGCCTTCTTCGGCGGCATGACGAAGGTGATGCTTGCCGAAGGTATTGAAAAGCTCAAGAAATGGAAGTGAGTTCACCGGAGGTGGGCGCCAATGTTGGGGACTTGTTCTCAAATGCTATGAGTTAAGAACAAGGCAACACAGAAAATGTTAAACGATAAAGTCCTTCGTCCATTGAGGCATTATTTCCCTTAAGATATAACGATCTCCGGACGAAGGTCATGAAGGACGAGCCTTCATCATCACAGTATGCATTAATGAAAGACGAAGCATATGAAACATAAAAGATAGCACGAATAATCATATAACATCATTCATTTAACTTTATTATATCATCAAAGAGAAATAGAGACAATATCGAATTATAAATGTACCTTCGGCTTGGAAGGAGATGACAGTACAAGCGTGACGCAAAAAGTGAATGCCAAGTCAGCGTGAACAGTACGGGGATACTGTTCACCTATTTATAGACACGGGACACAGCCCTTACAAAATTACATTCATGCCCTTTACATTTGATAATAACTCTATAGTAGTCTATCGAGGTCTGAATAGCCTTTTCATCTTTAAGTCGGTTCCACTCTTTGCCGTTACGCCGAAGCTTTCCTGCTCAACACCTTCGGCTCTATATCAAGCTTCGTATTATTCCGGTCTGCTGCAATGCCGATTTTAGTCTGAGGGTACCTGTTCACACATTGTACTACAGAAATACTGTTAAATCCTGTTTTTGAGGACCTTCGGATGCCGAAGGTCCCCAACAGTCTCTAATCAATGGAGCTCCTAAGACCTCTCATAACCGTGAGCACGACGGATATATCATCATAACACTCTACAGAGGTTGCACAATTTACCCACGAGTCATGATTCCCTCTCTAGACCGAGCTTGCAAGACCCTTGTTCACTCCCACATGAATGGCTAGGGATTCACTACAAAGACTTTACAAAGATTCCCTGAGATGTAGCCGCCCGTTAGGTTTCCTAAATGTACCGCACTCCTCCCCAAGGGGCATACCACCCTCGGCAAAGCGAGCCGCATACACCAATCCCCATTGACGGCACGACGACGAAGCAAACTGCACCCCAATTCCTCTAATTAATTAGCTAAGGGCATCCCATTCCACCTTCATGGATGTACGGTTTTCCCGAGTGGTCGTCCAACGAACCAGTCCTTGCGGAGAGGCACTCGAGAAAACGCTCGAGCGCCCATAAATGTCAGAATACCATCGTCATAATCAAAAGGTTAACATCGTATCATAAATAATCTCATCATGTTCATTGATTTGAGTAAAGTGCTAGTATAGAGCAAAACCAAAAATGATCCAACCCAAATAGGTGAACAAGGACAGGATAAACAAAACTAGTCAATCCTTAGGTATAAATTGTGTTAACGCGGGGAGGTAAATTATAAAATGAGTGGGACATAGATAGGTTAGAGGGCACTTGCCTTCACCAACCAGCTGCTCCTCAGGATCTTCGTCTACAACTCCTTTGGACTCCACCAACGGACCGTTATCTATACGAGTTCAAACATGCATTCCACAAACTTAACATAGAAAGAAACAATACACCACACAATTAAATATCACAACTAAACAGATGTGTGGCGTAGGGCTTGCATCTATAACTACGCGAGAATGAAATTACAACGGTCGAGGCTACGGTCGAAAGATAATTATGATAAACAGTTATAGATTAAAATACTTGTCTAAACATAATTATATTAATTTAACAATCGCGTTATGCATAGATCTTCAATTCAATCCCAAGCGCTAGCAGACTTCATCGCTGACTGGACGCCAGGGGCTCACGAAGAAGGGACAAGCAAGGATACCGAAGCTTGGACGGTGTTCTACGATGGTTCTTGGGGAACCTTCGATGCAGGAGCAGCTGCGGTCCTAGTGGCACCTTCAAAAGTCAAAACATGTTTTGCAGTCAAACTGGATTTCAGTTGCATAAATAATATTGCTGAGTACGAAGCAGTTCTATTAGGGCTTCGGAAACTAAGGGCAATGGGAATAAGAAGGGCCATCCTAAAGACTGATTCTCAAGTTATTGCTGGCCATGTGGATAAGAGCAGCAAGGCACGAGATTCGAAGCTTGAAAAATATCTGGATGCAGTCCGAAGGTTGGAAGCTTCCTTCGAAGGTTTTTCCGTCAAAAATATTCCAAGAGGTGAAAATGAGCATGCAGATTTGCTAGCCAAATCAGCGGCTTAGGGGCTCCCCCTACCCTTGGAAGTATTTTTTGAAGCGATAAAAGCACCTTCGGTTGAGCTCATGGAAAGAGCAGTGCTTACTATTTCTCCAGTACACAGTGAAGACTGGAGAACTGAAATAATATCTTTCCTTCAAGGCAATTGTCTTTCAAGTGACGAAGCTTATAACACAAGAATGGAGGCAAGAACAAGACCATATGTGATAATAGAAGGGGAATTGTATAAACATGGAGTTTGTTCACCACTCCTCAAATGTTTATCAAGAACCGAAGGTATGGAATTAATGAAAGAGATACATGCAGGTCTGTGTGGATCTCACATTGGATCTAGGCCCTTGTTGGGAAAAGTTTTTCGACAAGGATTTTATTGGCCGAAGGCAGCTTCGGATGCAGCAGAATTAGTCCAAAAATGTGAAGGCTGTAAAAAATGTGCAAGAGACTAGAAGCAACCTTCATCACTCACTCAGTTAATATAGCCCACTTGGCCGTTGCAAAGGTGGGGCCTCTATTTACTAGGCCCACTTCCGCCAGCACAAGGAAATCTAAAATATGTTGTGGTGGCGGTAGAGTATTTTTCCAAGTGGATTGAAGTGAAGCCTTTAGCCACAATAACTTCGGTCACTGTCCAGAAATTTTTCTAGCAAAATATTGTTTGTCGCTTCGGAGTGCCGAAGGCTATTACTGTGGACAACGGGACACAATTCGATGCTGAAGCTTTCAAAGAATTCTGTGAACAAATTGGCACGAAGATTCATTTTGCATCAGTCAGACATCCCGAGTCAAATGGACTTGTTGAAAGAGCTAATGGCATTATAATGACAGGAATAATGAAGTTAATCTTCAATCAGCCCAGAGGAAAGTGGCCAGATGAATTGATCAAAGTGGTGTGGAGCCACAATACAACAATATCAAGGTCAACAGGTTTTACACCGTTCAAACTATTGTTTGGTGACGAAGCAATAACCCCAGAAGAAGCTAAGGCAGGATCAATAAGAACAATGGCTGCGGTAGAGGACGAAGCTGATTGTTCTGTGGCAAAAGATGCTATAGAAGGGATCAGGCTTCAGGCCATCGAGAACATCAATAAATATCAAGTCGAAACAATAAAGTGGCGTGACAGAAAAGTTCGGCTAAAGAACATTAAGCTAGGACATTTGGTGCTTCGGAGAGTTGCCAACCCAGATACAGTAGGCAAGCTATAGTTAAAGTGGGAAGGACCTTTTCTGGTAGTATCTTCGTCAAGACCCGGCTCTTACAGACTGAAGGATATGGACGGCAACGACATTCCTAGATCTTGGAATGTGGATGAGCTTCGGCGATATTATGTTTAGCTTGATGTAACCTTTTTATTTTTTCCTATGGCACCCTTTTCCTTTCCGAAGGGGAAGAAAGGTTTTTAATGGGGCCATAGCATGTAATTTCCCTTTTTCTTATTCAGCTCTACAAGAGCAAAATCCCCCAAAAATGTAAATGTAAAAACTGAGCATGCACCATCGAGTGCAGGTAAAAAAGAAAAAAAACAGGGTGAAGCTCGAAAGTCGTCCCTAACGGGATGCAGAGCACGACGAAGCTACAAAAAGCCGTTCCTAAGGGAGCGCAGCGTAAGTTTTCTGCTCAAAAGTCGTTCCAAAGGGAATGAAGAGCTTACAGCGAAAAGTCAACGCTGATTCCGCCGAAATATAAGGCGAAGCGCGAAAAGTCAACGCGATACCGCCGAAATAAAAGGCGAAGAAGTTCAAAAGACGTTCCTAAGGGGATGCAGAACTTACAGCGAAAAGTCAGCGCTGATACACCGAAAAATAAGTGGTGAAGCCGAAAAATAATAGGCAAAGAGACATCGGTCATTCCTAAGGGAATGAAGACTATGGTTGTGGCTTCGTATGTGTGTTTGGACATTCATTTGCACGACACATTACATCATACATTTGCATTCATAAAACATTCATTTAGACATACATAGGATCATCATCATCATAACATACAGACACAGGCGGATGCTTCGGCTCTAAAAATAAGGCTTCGGCAAAAAGAGAAAAAGAAGCAGTTTTATGCTTCGTTGTGTACGAAAAGAAGGGAAGGTGTTTTTCGCCTTCGGCTCAAAAAATGCTAGTTTCGTCCACAGCAAAGCAATTCAATGCAAGTACAAGTTTTGTTCGCATCGAAGCACTTCATACGTTGATGGAAAGGTAAAAATATATTACAAAGTATGGACAAAATTTACAGAGTAAGATCTAATTCTTAAATTACAATATTCTTTATAAAGCTTATTACAAGAGTTCTTAGAGTTTTTTCTTCATCTATCTAGTCAAGCTTCATCATTATCTATTGAGCTTCGGCTTTGTGCTCTTCAGCTTCATCAACTTGTTCCTCAGCTTTGTCATCCTGTACATATTAAAGTATTGTAAGGAAAATTCAAGTTTAAAGGAAAAGGTAAGCACAAGGTATGATTTTGTTACCGGCTTAAGATGACTTCGAGCTTCATCCACCCTTCGTTCATACTAGTTTTATAAATTTGTTTCCTATGCTTCGGGCAAGACTGGGAATATCAACCAGATCTGCTGGTGACAAACTAAAATTGGGTCTGTTGACAACCTTTCCATGTGTGCAACCAGATTTTAGGAAGGCGATAGCTGTGCCCCGAGAAGCTACCAGGGCACAGAAATCACCATGTCCGGCTATAATTTCATCAAGGTCATCAATTTCACCCTCGATGTGTTCGAAGGCCCCTGGCAAGTCTTCAGTCGAAGGACTAAATTTTTCACAGCTGGCTCCAACCGAATTGAAGATCTGCTTCAGGCGTTGTACACATCGGCTATTGAACTCTAGACATTTGTTTTGAAGCTCTGTCAATGATTTTTGTAGATTCGAACTTTTCTCGACCTCAGTCTTAAATTTGGCATTTAACTTCTGCTTCTCCTGTTCGAAGCTTTCTGACTTCGAGAGAAGCTCCGTATTTAACTTTGCAATTTTAGCTTCAGCTTCTGCCAATAAACCTTCTGTTGTCTGAAGCTCGAAATCCTTCTTTTCAAGAGCAGCTGCTTGATCTTTTAATTTGCTTTCTAAACCCTCAATTATAACTTCATGTTTTTTATCTTCAAGATCTTGTTGCATTCTCAAAGCTTTACTCAACAGCATACTCTATGCACAAGCAACCTTCGTTAGAAAACACCTTCGTTGTTCAAAATAATAAAAAGTCGAAGAAAAGTTTTTACCTTGAAGTTAGAATAGAATAAACTACCGACAAGATGCTGTCGTCGGTAGCGGCTTATGTCAGTGTCAAGCTTCGGGAAACCAATACTCTTTGACAGAGTACCGATAACCTTCGCTCCGATTTGATCTCGGACGTAGCCCAATTTTTCATCGTCAACACCGCCGAAGAGTAGTGCCCCTGTTTGATACCCGCAGGATATGGCGTATTTTTTCAACTCTTCTTTCTCAGCTTCCGACAATTCTTGCCCAATTAAGTTTTGAAAGTTAAAGTTTTCTTTCGAAGCTTCTTTAGCTATTTCCTTCTCCTTCTTAGGTATTGTAGCCATGGCTTCTTCAGCGGTTGCGACAGTTTCTTCTGTGGCCATATCCAAAAGTATCTTGTCAATGTTAGAAAGTGTGCTTTCTAAATGTTCATCTTCGGTTGTGGCAGCTTCGGCAGCTGCAGCTTCAGCAGCTACAGCTTCGGTGGCTGTTGCACTCTCAACAACTGGTGCCTTCGAAGCCGAAGTTGTTGGTGGTGACCCTTCAATAACTTCTGTCACTGTAACAATTCTTCATTTTTTCGGCCCAGCTGCCTTCTTCGTCATCGAGGGCTCCTTTTCCTTTTGGAAAAGCTTCGTCAGATGCGGCCCCAGTGGACTTAGCTTGATAGGCAAAGATTCAGTCATTACCTTTAAGATTTCCTCCATGTCAGTGGCAGAAGGTGTTGCAGCAGTTTCTTCTCCTATATCAGTTGCCTTCTGCTTCGGTGCCACAACCTTTCTTTTCTTCGAAGCATCTGTCTTTGGCTCAGGCCTCAGCTTTCTCTTTTTCAGTTTTTCTTCATCATATTTCACTAATTTAGCATCTCCTTTATTCAGGACGCTGGCAACTCTCTTTCTCTTCTGTCGTTCGGCGCCCCGGTCCAGTCGCTCATAGTCAGGATACTCAAAGTTCAGAGCATCCATTACCCAGTTTAACCTTCGCTTTGGACGAGTGTCGAAGGCTGCAGTCATTAGTTGATCTTCTTTTTTAGAATAATTGCCAAGAATGTCGTTGCACATCACTTCAATTGTGTCTAACCATTCATGGTAAGGTACTTTGAAATGTTTTTTGAATTTATAATAGTAGGGTAACCGAACAAGTTCCCCCTTTTTCTTTTCTCCCTTGAGCTTCGGCATGTCCCACTCTTTCAAAGTTGGGAACACTCTAAAAGCCTAGAATTCTTGCATCAGATCCCTAGTGCCAATATGCTCCGCAATAACTCGAAATTCGCCCAGTGCAATTTGGCTTGGACTCTTCGGTGTCATGTTGCACTGGGACCTGGTTTCTCTGAAGATTAATTCCAGTGGACTTTGGACTAGCTTCTCCTTTTCTTCATCAACTTTGATGTAAAACCACTCAGTCTTCTAGCCAGCTGGCCACTTGGTACGATAGCTGATAACTGGAAACTTTGTATTTTTGCGATAGGCAAAATTGTAGCAGCCAAAGTTTTCGTGCAGTCCATCTTATCTAGCTTTTGTTTGATAATGAAGCTCGTGTACTCGGCAGAAGCCTTCGGCAAATGGTTCTACCCCCTGGCTTCAGAGGGCCCAGATGTAGACACTAAGCCTAACGATGGCGTTAGGCGTTAGTTGATGAAGATAAATCCCAAACTTTTTCAAAACATCAGCAATCATCCCATTCAAAGGAAACCTTAATCCTGCTTTAAAGAAGCTTTTGAACACTATCACCTCATCCTTTTTCGGCTTCGGAGTAATTTCCTCTCCGCCAAAATGAACCAGCTCCTTTTTTGCTTCACTGAAATAACCCAACTTCATCAGCTTAGGCATATCACCTTCGGTAATGGTGGATTTCCCAAACTCCAAATGGCTGGGTTTAGATGGCACGGCGCTGTAATCATCTTCAGATTCAATTTCCTCATCACCAACCTGCTCAGCTTCAGCGGTAGATGCATCCTCCGATACTACCAGCCCTGACCGTTGCATCACTTCAGAAATTGGAGCAGTTTCGGCACCTTTGGCTTCCTCTCCGTCGCGAGTAACCCTAGCTGTTGAGCGTACCCTAGCCATCTGATGATTGAATTTCTTGATTTTTGACGAAGTTGAAAATTTTTAATTTTGCCGAAGCTCTTTCTTGTTACGAAGCTTGAGCAAAATGAATAGCTTCGGTTGAGGACGCAGTAAGCAAGCTTCGGCTATGGTCAAATTTTTGGCAGCAAAATAGTGCAATAGCAATGAATGCTGTGGTAACTTCACACCTACCCGTCTGTTTATATAGTGCCGCAGGTGGGAAGGTAAATCGTCAAGTCTTCCGCATCGGACAAACAGCCGCCCGCACCCACTGAACGGTGGGCCACAGAGCCCGAGAAGGTGAATCGCCAGGACGCGCGTAACTGCTGCATGGCGGGGCCACCTCACGCTCGGATTATTTTAATCGTTTCTCGGCAACGAGCTCAGGGAAGGTGTTTTTCGGATCTTCGGCATCCCGAAGCCTAAGAGACTTTTTCACGGATCAAGCTCGTTACGAAAAACAATCTAGCACCGCGAAGGGGCTACTGTTGGGGGTATGCTTCGTAGCCGAAGATCCTGAAGAAAGAAACACCTTCAACAGATATTCTCAAAAGCAGTACCGAAGCTATCACCCATAAAGCTTCGGCATAAGTGACATGTCTCAAGACGGAGTGAACCGACCTAAAGATGAAATGACCAATAAACCCATGATAGTTTGTGTCATAATTGTAATCGATTGTAAAGGGCATAAATGTAATTTCACACAGGCTGCGCCCTGTGCCTATAAATAGGTGAACAGTACCCCCGTACAGTTCACGCTATCTTGTAATCGTTCATGCGCAACACTTGGATTTTTGCCTTCTGTCAAGCCGAAGGTATAAATGTAATTAAATATCGTATTTAAATATCCAAGTTTGTATAATGATAATATATAAATGATATTATTATGTGCTTATTTGTGTTTATCTTTCATGTTTTATATGTTTCATCTTTCATTATCTTATAACCGTGATGATGAAGGTACGTTCTTCATAACCTTCGTCCGAAGATCGTTATATCATAAGGGAAATAATGCTTCGAAGGACGAAGGACATTAACATTTAATACTTCGTGTTGCCTTGTTCTTGACTCTTAGCATTTGAGAACAAGTCCCCAACACTAGTGCAACTAGAATGGATCAAAACAGAGTTACAGTTATTGAGTTATGAATTTCTAGAGTTATTGAGTACATGGTATAGAGTAATTCAGATGAATAATTTTAATTCATGTTTCATTACTAAACAATGGTACTAAGTGGTAGACAATATTAAAACAAAATTAATGTCTCTGGAATGAATTAATTTGGAGCTAAAATGAATTATGAGTTATATAAGTTTCTCGATTTATTTTTGTATTAAAAATCAATTTCTATAATTATTTCTCTGTTTTCTCATTTTCATGGATTGCGCGCATGTTTACATAAAAGGCCAGTGGCTAAAGCGTAAAACCATCCCAGACACAGTGGTGCACCTGAGTGGACGGCAGTTTGATTTGTGAAAAAGGCAGGGTCTCTTTAGCAAATCGTCCAAGACGAAGGGGTACAGGTAGAATTCAGCCATTTGATCGGCATTTGAGGGCTCAGATTATATCACCATCATATGTGAACCGATATTCAATCTGAGCCGTAGGATTTGGGATCCATGGTCTAGATTTCACGGGCGAAGGGGTTATGTGGTCGCTCTAATCTCACCCGCACATCGTCCGATCGACGCCCTAGATCTAACTGTGTGAAGTGGTATCCAGATATCTAATCTCCACCGCTCACATCCGGATGGATGGCTGAGAGACCGTCTTCCACCCCGGCCATCAGAGCGGCGGCGCCCACCCAAGACCTTGATTCCCTTGACTAACCTCCTACCCGTTAGCACCTATACACAGTGGAGGGTTTGGTGAATAAAGTGCTCGATATCTCACCGTTGTTCGAGACGTAGGGATGGCTGCCCACGGTGGACAGTGGGTTCGCGGTCTTCGGTGAAGAAATCCCGAGCCCCGGGCGCCGGTTCAACGCGGTGAGGCCACAACACACTTCTCCACGCACAGGTGGAGCTTCACGGCACGACACTGGGGCCGCAACAACGACGAGCCCGCAGGGCAATGGCGCAGCTCGGTTCTTTCTCTCTCTCTCTTCGTTCTCACCTCGGAAATGGCGGTAGGCAGGATCCCTTTCTCCCTGCACGGCTTTGGTTCTGGAGGGCCAATGTGGGCGATAGGCTTATATGCACGCGGGGCAAGGGGCAACATGAGAATCGGAGGTCCCCAACTACCCACTGAAGCCGCGGTCTCCGATCCATAAGCTTCGGTGTTCATTTCAACGGGGAAGGAGACTAGACAAGTGGGACCCGACTACAGTGGCCCAAGCGTGCAACGCGGAGGAGAGAATGGCTGACAAGCGGGTCCTTCGTGGCTGACAAGCGGGTCCTTCTGGAGGGCCAATGTGGGCGATAGTTTAATTTTTTTAGATTTCCAAATATTAAATATCATCCTAATATGGATATTAATCCTACTAATTTTTGTACTATTATTATTTATTCACCTTCTTTTTTTTCAAATTCTAGAAGTAATAAATGACTATTACAATTTCTTTTCTCATTTTCTCTTTTATGATTTTATTTAAAATTTTGAGGTCAAATTTAAATTATGATACCTCATTTTAATAGGATGTATCACCACAATATTTATTTTGTGGCTATTTTACTAGGTTAACATTATTTAATTGATTATGAATAGGAAAGGTCCTAGTAATTTTTCCAAAGGATTTCAAAAATTCTGGAAACACTATCATCACTAATTATTTCTTTATTATTATTATTAATAATATTATTATTATTACTATTATTATTATTATTTTTACCAATTTTGGGCTTTACAGCGATGCAACACATGAATTAAACTGAATTTAAACTAAATTTAAACGTTATTATGCGCACCAAGGGGGGCGCGCACTGGGTGAGTGTGGCGGAACTGCCTGAATTATTCCAACTTAAGTGCCTAAGCCCCGCCTTGGAGGCTAGACCGCACTTAAATAGGAATAAAACGTCAATCCCTCGGATATAGTCCGACGAGGCCACTAACAGGATCAAGTACCACGTACTCACTCGAAGGTGAGGCACAAAGCAAATACAATAAAGCATAAAACCATACATTAAGGAGTACTTAGATTTATTACAACATCATCGGAGTTTATCAAAAGTAGTGATCATTGTTCGGAATGCAGCGGAATATAACTAACGTTAAATAAATGGAGGGATGGGGAAGCCTGGCCCATCACTCCTCATGCTCCTCCTCTGCTGAGGTAGGGTCCCACTGGACTGTCCAACCTGGTTGCAAGATAGACGACCAAGTCACTCCAGCAACCATATCCTCTAGAGAACCTGTAAAAATTTATGCCACAAGCAAGGCTGAGTATACTAATACTCTACTAGACTTACCCGGTGTGAGGAGTCTACTACTCTACCTCTAGACATGTAGTTGTTTGGCTGATGGGTTTGGTTTGCCAAAACCACTAGCTGAGTCTAAAATCAAGTTTTAGCTTTTTCAGTTTTAGTGTGACTCTCTTAAGACTAAATGTGTACCTATCTAATCATACATGGTATCAAGCATTTAGCAATCAACATCTTTTGCCATCACAACACATTTCCACTTATTACTCAATGCAGTACAATGGATCAAGCAGTCTCATTAGCTACGAGAAGCAGACGATTCGAATCGAGTTTTTAAACCTTGCAAGGTAAACCTAAACACACGACGTGGCGAGGCACTCCGTCCCCACACACATCAACTGTCCCCATCGATTCCCCGTCAATAGATCGGGGCTCACCGCTTTGGCGTACAATGCCTCACTGACCCTGACTGCCATCGTGCAGTGACCGCACTTGTACCCACCATAACCGGAATGGGAGACCACGTGTCAGGTCACGTGAGTGGCAAAGTCAGCTGCCAGGTTCACTCAGGTACTAGGCTTACCGTTTTACCATATTTCTCGGCATGTGCTTAGTACGTTCAAACGCTTGACACAAGTATCCGCACGTTAATCCTTATTCCAATTTCTGTCTCGTTAATAACGCATCCCCATGGATCCGTGTCCACAAACCCTCATCATTCTGTTATCAAGTGGATACAACCAATTCCTGACCTCGCGCGAGTGCTAGAAAAATCACTCGACTTCTACCGAGATCCCTAATTAGCAAAGCAGCTACTCGACCTAGCATACTAGTATCCATCACAAAGGAATCCTGAGTTCATGCGACTAGGGTTTCAAACAACTCCTATACTTAAGTTCACATTACAAACCTACAAACATTAAGTGCAGTAAAATAGCATATAGAATAGGTTATGCATAAAACCGGGCCTTGCCTTCCAAAGCTGGGGCAGGCAGGTCCTTGACGGCAGGCTCTGGTGTTGGCTCCTGGGCTACCTCCTGAGCAACTCCTTGCTCCGGAACGAGGATGTATTCCCCATCAGCGAGATTACAGTCTATCGAATGCAATGAATAAGATGTATGCATATTAATGATATGGCATTTTGGGAAATACTAATCATGGTGAAACATTATTAAAATAGTGGTATACTAGGGTTTTCTTTTGTTATCCTTAAGGGTTTCACACCTTCATCTTTAGGGTTTTGAATGAACTTAAAACCTCTAGTTACATCTTTTAGGTCCTATGGGACTCTTAGAAGGATTTAGTTATACCTTATTAAGTTCTTCCAAAATTTTCCCTTTTTCCTCCTAATGTGCTTCTTATTAAGTATTTTTGAACTATCATGGCAAGTTAACATTTTCCAAAAATGTTATAAAAATTACAGTGGGTGAACATTGACTTTTGTGGGTTATTCTAAAAATTTGAGGTTGAAATTAATTCAGACACTTCATGCACAAAATTAACAAAAGTAAGGGGAAAAGGGCACTTTACATTATAGCTCTGCTTTAGGTGAGGTTTCTGCCCTAAATTTTATTTTTGCCATGATTCCTAAATGATAATAGGTCTCTGTGTTAAAAATCACAGAAAAAGACCCACTGGATATTTAGTTGTGATTTTCTAAAGTTTAATGCCAAAAAGGTACTTATAACTAACTTGTTATTTGAAAAATATCAAACAACAGAACTTACAATTTTCCTAGATTCATAATATCATATTATTAGTTATCCCAACGTTTGGGGTGGGTTCTTCTCAGGATTATTTTTCTAGGATTTTTCTATGTCCTCCTTGTTTTCATGAAATAAAAGGTAGTTCATTTCTTTTGTACTAACAGAGGGTCTAACAAAATTTTCCAGTAAACTATGTTAAATAATTGAGCTAGCAAGAATGTGGTTGCCCCCTGGTTCTTATTTTAAACTCCCTTTTTTATTTTCTTTAACTTTGAGTCAAAATGAGTTTAATTGGTAAACCCTTCCCTAATCTGGTTTACTGAGGGGTTTATTATTTTTAAACAGTCTAGGTAGTGGTTAAGTACTTCTCTAATTTTTCTTAACCCTAGTCTAAAAGTGTAGCTATTTTTCCCTTCTTTATTTAGCTTTTGGTCAGTTTACTATTTAAATCAAAACTTTAAAATTTCCTACAATACATAGGGTGTTTGGTATTTTTCCTAAGTAGTTCATTTTAATTAGAACCTAGCAAAATTGGTTTGACCAAATTTGGTTGAATAAAACTGAAGTTATGAATTTTACAAGCTCTGTTTACATTTAAATGAATAATGTTTAAAAGGTTTTATGAAAAACCAGTTTACACCGAGACCCCTAGGCTTTTCCTAAACCAAGTCTTCAACTTATGCCCCTACGGAACTATTCATATGAGTCTCTGACTATTCAACCCCCCCCCCGACTTCTTCTTCTTTCTCCCCGAGATCCCTCCCCCTTTGAAACAGTAACCGTGGAAGTAAACAGGGCGACGCGGCTTACCGGCGGCGAGGGAGGTCCGGCGAAGGGCAGGGTTAGCTTCGGGAGGTCCTGGCGGTCACGTCGAGGTACGACTCGTCGACGGTGATGGTCGAAATCAGTCGGGCCACGCGCGCAGGCGGACGGTGTGCTCTGGCCTGCTCACGACGGTAGAGTTCAATCCAAGGGAACAGGGAGCTTCACGGGGTGCTAAGGAAACTACTCGTGCAAGGAATCGAAGGAAGACTCACCATGGAGCTCAGTCTACGTGCGCCGGCGGTCGGGTGAAGTCCGGCGACGTCGATCCGATATCTCCGGCGAGGTAGAGTTCGATTCCTGGCTCTGGAAGCTTCACCGAGGCACACAGAGGTTATCCCGAGGGTCGGAAGGGCGGGGAATGGCTAGGGTGGCCGGTCTACGGTGGTCGGGTCTCGAGTGGCCGCTGGCACGCCGCGCGCAGAGCGATCGCTGGTGATCTTGCGCTTCGGCGAGGTTGAGAGCGAGCGGGGGCATACGATCGAGGCCTCGGTCGGCTTTATAGGCGCGGGTGCGGGTGTGGGCACGGGTCTGGCTTGGCGCGACGCGGCGCGCGTGGGGCCGAGCGCCGGGGCGTGCACTGGCACGCCAGAACGCGTCGAACACGTGGGCATTTGTTTCTGCCTTTGTTCAAACGCTTGCAGGGATCACAAACGTGCGAATCTTGCCAACGGTCTTGTGCAAATCTCTTCCTGGCACCTAGGGCTAGCTATTATGTGTGAGTTCCAATGGGAGATATGCCCTAAGTCACAAGATATGGGGGTGCCAAGTCAGTGATGTCGGCACTGTTCAACCCAAGACAAAACTCGTGTCAAACCGTGTCAAAAGGTCTTGGCTTCGGTTCAAACGTTTTCCAGTGTGTTCCTTAGGTAATTTGGCTCCCTTTTGTCAATTGGACCCCATGGATTTGGCTCCAGTAACTAGGTGAACATCTATGATCTTTGGAAGAAGGCTGGTTTTTGACTTAGAGAAAAATTGATTTCCCTAGGTGTTATTCTCTTGGGGGCTGAATTTGAGCATTTTGTGGGACCTTTTTGGAATACCTTCTTTACTATTTCTTGTAGATATATTAATGTAGTTTAACTTTGGTAAAAGGTTTAAGTCATGAAATGTTCATTTACTTATCCTTTCCATTAACCCAGTGCTTGGGGGGTCTCATGGCTCAAGAGGGGGGGTCTAGGGTTTGAGCCACTTTATGTAAGGTGAAGATGTATGAAAAGCTTGGGTATTTACCTTGTCATGATCATTCCTTAATTAATCCATGGTTTCTAAAGTTTTGGTGCTCCTTCTCCACTACTTAAACACATGTGATAACATGCCATGAGTGCTTGTATTGAGCCAGGGCCTTGGGTAACACCTGGGGTGTTACAACCCTCCCCCTTAAAGGAATCTCGTCCCGAGATTGGGTAGGGATCCTTTAGTGGGGTACCAAGAAGGGGTAAGTTGGTGTGTTGCAGTTTCCTTTAACCAAGTTTCTCTAGTTAACTGCTCTTTGAATGTCATCCTCTTTGCAACTTCAGAAGGGAGTCCTTCTAGATTTATTTCCACAACTTACTCTACTCTTAATAACTAGGTTTTTCTTATATTTAGATTCAAAGGGCAGGTGGGGGTGGGTGTTTTGGGTTACGTACCGACTCCTTTAGGCAGGAAGTTGGGGAAGCGAGAACGTAGAAAATCCTCAGTCTCCCACGTAGCCCCTTCTTCTGTGTGGTTGCTCCAGTGAATCTTATACATTTGAATTGACCTTGCTCAAGTTGATGTATCCTTTTGGTCCAATACCTTGACAGGGTGCTCTTGATAAGACAAGTCTGGTTCTATCTCCAATTCTGGTTCAGGTAGCACTTCCATGGGTAAGCGGACACACTTTCGTAACTGAGATACGTGGAACACATCATGAACTGCTGACATATGAGGTGGCAACTTCAACTGGTATGCTACAGGTCCATAAGTCTCTTTGATCTCATAGGGCCCAATATAGCGAGGAGCTAACTTGCCCTTCATTCCAAACCTCTGAACACCTTTGGTGGGTGACACTTTAAGATATATGTGATCTCCCACTACGAATTGTAGAGGTTTCCTTCTCTTATCATGATAGCTCTTTTGTCTGGTCTGGGCAGCTTCCAAGTTCTTCTTAATGACTCTGACTTTATTCTCGGCTTCAAGTACTAGGTCAGGCCCAAATATTTCCCTCTTTCTAGCTTGTGACCAATTTAGCGGTGTCCTACACCTTCTCCCATACAAGGCCTCAAAAGGTGCCATCTTTAGGCTGAACTGGTAGCTGTTGTTATACGAGAACTCCGCCAAGGAAAGGCACTTATCCCAATTCTTACCATAGTGTAGCACACATGCTCGCAACATGTCCTTGAGAATTTGATTCACTCTCTCCGTCTGACCATCTGTCTGAGGATGGTACGCTGAGCTTCTAATCACAGTGGTTCCAAGTGACTTTTGGAGCTGCTACCAAAAACGTGCCACAAACAGTGCTCCTCTATCAGATACAATAGTCATTGGAATTCCATGCAAACGCACTATTTGATCAATATAGATCTCTGCATACTTCTCTGTCTTGTGGGTGGTATGTACTGGCAAGAAATGAGCTGTCTTGGTTAATCTATCCATGATGACCCAAATAGAATCATGGTGCCGGGAGGTGTTGGGCAATCCCACAATAAAGTCCATGCAAATATCCTCCCATTTCCAAGAGGGTATGGGAAGGGGCTGTAAGGTACCTGCCACCTTCAAATGACTAGCCTTGATTCTTTGGCAAGTGTCACATTCAGATACATACTTAGCAATTTCCCTCTTCATCCTGGTCCACCAATACAAGGATCTGAGATCATGATACATCTTGTTGCTGCCGGGGTGCATGGAAAATTTTGAAAGATGAGCTTCATCCAATATTTTCTTCCTGAGCCCGGGATTCTTAGGAACAACCAACCAGTCTTCAAACCATAGAACTCCCTTGCTGTCCTGATGGAAGCATTTGTACTTATCCACCTTTTGTTCGAGCATCTCTTTAATGACTTGAACACCCTTGTCACCAATCTGTGCCAACCTTATCTGCTCATGTAGAGTGGGCTCCACTAAGATATAATTCAAGGTACCTGAGGAAACAACTTCCATGTTTAACTTGCACAACTCATCACACAGAGTGGCGATCTTAGAGTCCATGGTTACACAGTTGCACTGGGCTTTTTGACTTAAGGCATCTGCAACGACATTGGCCTTGCCCGGATGGTAATGCACCTCCAAATCATAGTCCTTGATCAATTCCAACCATCTTCTCTGCCTCATATTAAGATCAGCCTGATTGAAAATATATTTGAGACTCTTGTGGTCAGTATAGATGTTACAATGAGCCCCCATTAAATAATGTCTCCATATCTTCAGAGCATGAACTACAACTGCTAACTCCAAATCATGTGTGGGGTAGTTCTGCTCATGAGGCCTGAGTGCTCGGGATGCATAGGCAATAACTCTGTTGTCTTGCATCAAGACACACCCCAATCCAGTTCCTGAAGCATCACAATAAACATCGAAAGATTTGGTGTTGTCGGGCTATGCTAGCATGGGTGCTGTTGTCAGATGTTGCCTCAATGCATGAAAGGCATCCTCACATTTCTGACTCCATTCATACTTTACTCCTTTCTTCAACAATTCAGTCATTGGCTTGGCAATCCTGGAGAAATCCGGAATGAATCACATATAATATCCTGCCAATCCCAGAAAACACCGAATCTGTCGCACGGTGGTAGGAGGCTCCCAATCCATCACTTCTTGCACTTTCTCAGGATCAACCGATATCCCATCCTGAGAAATGGTGTGACCCAAAAATTTAATTTCCCTCAGCCAGAATTCACATTTGGACAACTTAGCATATAAGCGATGATCGCACAGTAGCTGAAGTACGATGTGTAAATGCTCAGTATGCTCATCTTCATTCTTGGAATATACTAGGATATCATCAATGAAGACCACCACAAACTTGTCCAGCTCTGGCATAAACACTGAGTTCATCAAATACATGAAATAAGGCGGGGCATTGGTCAGCCCGAAAGACATCACCAAGTACTCATAAAGTCCATATCTGGTAGAGAAAGTTGTCTTCGGAATATCGCTGGCCCTGATCTTGATCTGATGATAGCCGGAGCGAAGGTCTATCTTAGAAAATACCTTGGCTCCCACCAATTGATCAAACAATACATCAATGTGGGGCAACAGATACTTATTTTTGATTGTTACCGCATTGAGAGGGCGGTAATCAACACACAACCTCATACTCTCATCTTTCTTCTTAACGAACAAGGCTGGACATCCCCATGGTGAAGTACTTCGGCGAATGAATCTCTTGTCCAACAACTCTTGTAACTGATTTTTTAATTCTGCCAATTCTGTTGGAGGCATCCTATAGGATCTCTTGGATATAGGGGCAGTTTCGGGTTGTAACTCAATTGCAAACTCTATGTCTCTGTCGGGTGGCATCCCTAGCAATTCATTTGGGAACACATCGGGGTACTCACAGACCACTGGAATGTTCTCTACAGGTGACTCTATCATAGTGAAGCCATAGGAATGGGTACAACCTTGGTTGAGTAGGTACAAGGTGATTTCTCCATCCAGTGGTGAGTGAATTTCTATGGCTCTTGCTGTGACATCAATCACAGCATGGTGTCGTAATAACCAGTCAGTCCCCAAGATGATATCCACACTATCCAATCCCATGATCAGGAGAGTGGTTTTAAATATGAAACTACCCAACCTTATTGGTACGTGCCTGTTGATCTGATACGTGGCAACCCTTCCTCCTGGTGTAGAAATTGTAATACCCCCATTTGTGTGGTGAAAAGGTAACTGACCCTTGGCACTAAATTTTGCGCTGATGAAGCTGTGTAATGCACCAAAATAAAAAAGAATGACTACAGGAAAATGTAAAACGGAAAAGATACCAGCCAAGACGGGTGCTCCCTCTGGAATATCTACCAACATGGTGAAGTTCAGCCTTCCTTGCCTCACCTGCACCCTCTGCTTCTTGCCTTGGTTCTGATTGGCATTCTACCCCTGCCTCTGCTGGTTCTTGGGGCAATTCTTGGAGTAATGTCCAGTGCTGCCACAAGTGAAACATCGGTTGTCACTGGCCTGACGGTACTGCTGTTGTGGCTGGTTGTTGCTCCTCTCAACTGGGGGTTGAGAGCGGTTGGGTGCCTGCTACTGCTGCTGTGGCTGGATCACCCATCGCCCTTGCTGCTGTTGAGGTCCTCTACTCTGAGTGTCGGACACAATCCTCCACAAGTGAAACATCGGTTGTCACTGGCCTGACGGTACTGCTGTTGTGTCTGGTTGTTGCTCCTCTCAACTGGGGGTTGAGAGCGGTTGGGTGCCTGCTACTGCTGCTCTGGCCGGATCACCCATCGCCCTTGCTGCTGTTGAGGTCCTCTACTCTGAGTGTCGGACACAATCCTAAAGCGCTGAGGCGGAGCTGAAGGTCCTGCCATAGGGGTCTTCCTTTTCTTTTCTGCCTGGCGGGCTGTGATGCAGTCTTTCTGAGAAATGGCCATGTTGACTAACTCATTGTAGCTGTTGGCACTGAGTGTGTTGAGACGGTCGTGAAGCTTAGTATTGAGGCCCCTCCTGAACCTATCCCTCTTCTTATCATATGTGTCAGCATGATAGCCTGCGTACTGACACAGGTCATTGAAAGCCTGAGCGTACTGCAACACAGTATGATTCCCCTAAGTAAGTGCCAGAAACTCATTGAGCTTGCGGTCCATGATGCCTGCCGGTATGTGATGCCCTCTGAATGCTGCCTTGAACTCTCCCCATTCCACCACGTGGTCAACTGGCTGCATAGCGAGGAAGTGATCCCACCATGTCCGCACGGGTCCGCGAAGCTGCTGGGTGGCGAAACGGACCTTAGTCACATCTTGAACAAAATCCAGTAAGCAGTGGGAATTTGGATTCCACTACCCTAAGCCACACATCAGCATCAAAGTGGATCCTCTGCCCGAGTGAACAAAGGCGGCTGAGTGCTGAGGAACTCCTGATAAGTGGCCGCTGCTGGGGAACGCTGATGGTGATCACCACCACCATAATGCTGAGGTGGTGGCTGACGCTGAGCCAACTGTCGCAGAATCTCATTCTGCTGAGCCATCAGTTCTTGCATGGTAGGAGGAGGCGGCGGTGGTGGAGGAATGCGCTCATTCTGTCCACGGCGCGCTCTTCCTGCCATCTGAAAAATTTAGGATGCTCTTAATATCATACTTTTAACATTCGAGTTCGCACACGGTAAAAGATTTGAAAGGACAAGGGTTTGTAAAATGCCGAACATTTCCTTGCATTTTTCATAAAGATACCACATGACAATAAAATCTCTTCATAATTTAATTAGAGATCATCCATCCTTCATCAATCCAAAAAGTTTTCTAATAGTTACAGCAGGGTTCAAAATACTCGACTCTCTCTAGCCTAGTACCCTCTAGGTGCAAAAGCTAAGCTAGTTTCGAGGAGTTCTACTGCCGCACACTTCTATCCCAATTTTTTTGAAACCTAATGGGCAAACGAGGCAACGCTAGACTTGGGGGAAGGTGGTCTCCCTGAGCCAGCGGTGTCCAAGCTGGATGCAGGCTTCGGCTCCTCTCCTCCCTCGATGTCAACATCCTCGTTGGCCCCTTCGGCCTCCATGTCTTGGATTTCCTGATGATGCATATCCAGGTGCTGGTTGGCTTCCTCAAGTTGCTGCTGGGTGTTCAGGAGCTGATCCTCGAGAACCTCGATGGTGTTCTCCCTGGCTCCTACTTGCTCCTCAAGCTCATGGATCTGGGTGGCCATCTGCTCCACCTGGAGGTCCTTTTCCACCATCTCAGTGGACAGGGCTACCACAAGGTCCTCCCATCAGCTGGGACATTGCCTCTCCTCGCACTGCTTGCAGACGGTACATGGCATTCATGCATCGCACCGTCAGGTGAGCAGTCTGCCCTGGGTAAAGAGCCCACACATCCTTGGTATGCTCCACTCGATCCTTCCACATTGGGTCATCCTCCTTTTCAGCAGGGAACAAGCCAATGGGATGAGTGGACAGCTCCAAGGGGCGAAAGCCACAAAAGGTCCTCAACTCGTGTAGAGCAATGGCCTCAATAGTGTCTTTAGCCCGGTATCCGAAAGACTCGGAGTCCAACAAACGCCAGCCCGACTGCAAAGGATGAGGCTCCAAGGTCATCCTCACCATACATCGGGGTACCCGGTGCTCCTCGAACAACTGCACCGCATACTGGGGAGGTGTCGTATAACCGGCTCCCTGCAGTACCTCCCACAAATTGCAGGGAAAACCCTCTCGCGCAAGTCCGTCCGTGTGGGAATGTGTGTTCCCTCCTTCCGAGGACTCGTGAGAAGTCATCTGTGTAACGGTAAGCGTAAGCGAAAAAGAAAAAGAATTAAGCAAATAAAAGTGGATTGGGGCTTAGCTTTCCAAGGGTTATGTGGAGATCGGGGAGATACACTTAATCTTTTATTACCGTGTCGCATACCTTTTAAACTTTTTGACCATTTACCAAGTAGTTTGATTAAAACGATGCATGCATGCTCGTTCTAAGCGACCTTACATCAACTTATAGGGGTAGAGAAATCTACATCCCTTATTACAGTAGCCTCTAGGGCACATTCAAATAGCCACCTAGCTACCCATCTAGCACCCTAAGGCTTCACGTTCTATGCCCATCCTTATCGTCTTACCAATCTATCCAACATGTGTTTCTAACCAGTTTTACTTTTTTGAAAAGAATGGTAATTACGGTTTATTGATTCCTCTGTGGTGGTACAAGATCTGATACCAGCTGTGGCGGAACTGCCCGAATTATTCCAACTTAAGTGCCTAAGCCCCACCTTGGAGGCTAGACCACACTTAAATAGGAATAAAACGTCAGTCCCTCGGATCTAGTCCGACGAGGCCACTAACAGGATCAAGTACCACGTACTCACTCGAAGGTGAGGCACAGAACAAATACAATAAAGCATAAAACCATACATTAAGGAGTACTTAGATTTATTACAACATCATCAAAGTTTATCAAAAGTAGTGATCATTGTTCAGAATGCAGCGGAATATAACTAACGGTAACTAAACTGAGGGATGGGGAAGCCTAGCCCATCACTCATGCTCCTCCACTGCTGAGGTAGGGTCCCACTCGACTGTCCAACCTGGTGGCAAGATGGACGGCCAAGTCACTCCAGCAACCATGTCCTCCAGAGAACCTGTAAAAATTTATGCCACAAGCAAGGCTGAGTATACTAATACTCAGCTAGACTTACCCGGTGTGACGAGTCTACTCCTCTACCTCTAGACATGCAGCTATTTGGCTGAGTGGTTTGGTTTGCCAAAAGAACTAGCTGAGTCTAAAATCAAGTTTTAGCTTTTCCAGTTTTAGTGTGACTCTCTTAAGACTAAATGTGTACCTATCTAATCATACATGGTATCAAGCATTTAGCAATCAACATCTTTTGCCATCACAACACATTTCCACTTATTACTCAATGCAGTACAATGGATCAAGCAGTCTCATTAGCTGCGAGAAGCAGACGATTCGAATCGAGTTTTTAAACCTTGCAAGGTAAACCTAAACACATGACGTGGCGAGGCACACCGTCCCCATCGATTCCCCGTCAACAGATCAGGGCTCACCACCATGGTGTACAATAACTCACTGACCGCGACTGCTGTCGTGCAGTGACCGCAATTGTATCCACCATAACCGGAATGGGAGACCACGTCTCAGGTCGCGTGAGGGGCAAAATCTGCTTCCAGGTTCACTCAGGTACTAGGCTTACCGATTTACCATATTTCTCGGCATGTTCTTAGTACGTTCAAACGCTTGACACAAGTATCCGCACGTTAATCCTTATTCCAATTTTTGTCTCGTGAATAATGCATCCCCATGGATCCGTGTCCATAGACCCTCATCATTTTGTTATCAAGTGGATACAACCAATTCCTGACCTCGCGCGAGTGCTAGAAAAATCACTCGACTTCTACCGAGATCCCTAATTAGCAGAGCAGCTACTCGACCTAGCATACTAGTATCCATCATAAAGGAATCCTGAGTTCATGCGACTAGGGTTTCAAACAACTCCTACACTTAAGTGCACATTACAAACCTACAAACATTAAGTGCAATAAAATAGCATATAGAATATGCATAAAACCGGGGCTTGCCTTCCAAAGCTGGGGTAGGCAGGTCCTTGACGGTAGGCTCTGGTGCTGGCTCCTAGGCTACCTCCTGAGCAACTCCTTGCTCTGGAATGTGGATGTATTCCCCGTCAGCGAGATTACAGTCTATCGAATGCAATGAATAAGATGTATGCATATTAATGATATGGCATTTTGGGAAACACTAATCATGGTGAAACAGTATTAAAATAGTGGTATACTAGGGTTTTCTTTTGTTATCCTTAAGGGTTTCACACCTTCATCTTTAGGGTTTTGAATGAACTTAAAACCCCTAGTTACATCTTTTAGGTCCTATGGGACTCTTAGATGGATTTAGTTATACCTTATTAAGTTCTTCCAAAATTTTCCCTTTTTCCTCCTATTGTGCTTCTTATTAAGTATTTTTGAACTATCATGGCAAGTTAACATTTTCCAAAAATGTTATACAAATTACAGTGGGTGAACATTGACTTTTGTGGGTTATTCTAAAAATTTGAGGTTGATTTTAATTCAGACACTTCTTGCACAAAATTAACAAAAGTAAGGGAAAAAGGGGACTTTACACTATAGCTCTGCTTTAGGTGAGGTTTCTGCCCTAAAGTTTATTTTTGCCATGATTCCTAAATGATAATAGGTCTCTTTGTTAAAAATCACAGAAAAAACACAATGGATATTTAGTTGTGATTTTCTAAAGTTTAATGCCAAAAAGGTACTTATAACTAACTTGTTATTTGAAAAATATCAAACAACAAAACTTACATTTTTCCTAGATTCATAATATCATATTATTAGTTATCCCAAGGTTTGGGGTTGGTTTCTTTTCAGGATTATTTTTCTAGGATTTTTCTAAGTCCTCCTTGTTTTCATGAAATAAAAGGTAGTTCATTTCTTTTGTACTAACAGAGGGTCTAACAAAATTTTCCAGTGAACTATGTTAAATAATTGAGCTAGCAAGAATGTGGTTGCCCCCTGGTTCTTATTTTAAACTCTCTTTTCTATTTTCTTTAATTTTGAGTCAAAATGAGTTTAAATGGTAAACCCTTCCCTAATCTGGTGTACAGAGGGGTTCATTATTTTTAAATAGGCTAGGTAGTGGTTAAGTACTTCTCTAATTTTTCTTAACCCTAGTCTAAAAGTGTAGCTATTTTTCCCTTCTTTATTTAACTTTTGGTCAGTTTACTATTTAAATCAAAACTTTAAACTTTCTTGCAATACATAGGGTGTTTGGTATTTTTCCTAAGTAGTTCATTTTATTTAGAACCTAGCAAAATTGGTTTGACCAAATTTGGTTGAATAAAACTGAAGTTATGCATTTTACAAGCTCTGTTTACATTTAAATGAATAATGTTTAAAAGGTTTTATGAAAAACCAGTTTATACCGAGACCCCTGAGCTTTTCCTAAACCAAGTCTTCAACTTATGCTTCTGCGGAACTATTCATATGAGTCTCTGATTGTTCAACCCCCCGACTTCTTCTTCTTTCTCCCCGAGATCCCTCCCCCCTTTGAAACAATAATCGCGGAAGTAAACAGGGCGGCGTGGCTTACCAGCGGTGAGGGAGGTCTGGCGAACGGCGGGATTAGCTTCGGGAGGTCCTGGCGGTCACGTCGAGGTACGGCTCGTCGACGGTAATGGCCGGAATCGGTCGGGCCACGTGCGCAGGCGGGCGGGTTCGTCGGCGGCGTGTGCTCCGGCCTGCTCACGGCGGTAGAGTTCGATCCAAGGGCACAGGGAGCTTCACGGGGTGCTAAGGATACTACCTGTGCAAGGTATCGAAGGAAGACTCACCGTGGAGCTCGGTCTACCTGCGCCGGCGGTCGGGTGAAGTCCGGCGACGTCGATCCGGTGTCTCCGGCGAGGTAGAGTTCGATTCCTGGCTCTGGAAGCTTCACCGAAGCACGCATAGGTTATCCTGAGGGTCGGACGGGGCGGGGAATGGCTAGGGTGGCTGGTCTACGATGGTCGGATCTCGGGTGGCCGCTGGCACGCCGCGCGTAGAGCGATCGCCGGTGATCTTGCGCTCCGGCGAGGTTGAGAGCGAGCGGGGGCATACAGTCGAGGCCTCGGTCGGCTTTATAGGCGCGGGCGCGGGCGTGGGCACGGGTCTGGCATGGCACGGCACGGCGCGCGCGGGGCCGAGCACCGGGGCGTGCACTGGCGCGCCCGAACGCGTCGAACACGTGGGCGTTTGTTTCTGCCTCTGTTCAAACGCTAGCAGGGATCATAAACGTGCGAATCTTGCCAAGGGTCTTGTGCAAATCTCTTCCTGGCACCTAGGGCTAGCTATTATGTGTGAGTTCCAATGGGAGATATGCCCTAAGTCACAAGATATGGGGGCGCCAAGTCAGTGCTATCGGCACTGTTCAACCCAAGACAAAACTCGTATCAAATCATGTCAAAAGGTCTTGGCTTTGATTCAAACTTTTCCAGTGTGTTCCTTAGGTAATTTGGCTCCTTTTTGTCAATTGGACCTTATGGATTTGGCACCAGCAACTAGGTGAACATCTATGATCTTTGGAAGAAGGCTGGTTTTTGACTTAGAGAAAAATTGGTTGCCCTAGGGTGTTCTTCTCTTGGGGCTGAATTTGAGCATTTTGTGGGACCTTTTTGGAATACCTTCTTTACTATTTCTTGTAGATATATTAATGTACTTCAACTTTGGTAAAGGGTTTAAGTCATGAAATGTTCATTTGCTTATCCTTTCCATTAATCTAGTGCTTGGGGGTCTCATGGCTCAAGAGGGGGGGTCTAGGGTTTGAGCCACTTTCTCTAAGGTGAAGATGTATGAAAAGCTTGGGTATTTCCCTTGTCATGATCATTCCTTAATTAATCCATGGTTTCTAAAGTTTTGGTGCTCCTTCTCCTCTACTTAAACACATGTGATAATAGGCCATGAGTGCTTGTATTGAGCTAGGGCCTTGGGTAACACCTGGGGTGTTACAGTGAGGGCCACCAAACGGCCGCGCCGGGCAGGGGCTCGCCGGGGAGGGCCGTGCGTGAGGGAGAGGGAGGGAGAAGAGGGAGAGGAGAGAGAGGAGAGGGGAAACTCACCTTGAGGCTTGACGGACGGCAGCAACCGCTCACCGGGATCCATCCTAGGGCAAGGGGAGAGGTGGAAGAGAGAGGGAGAGGGATGTTACTGCGCGGGAAAGGGAGATTGAGGGGGAGGGGAGGCACACATAGGGGAGGGTGCCTGGGCGCGCACTCCTGGGCCAGGGTGGGCCGCACCACGGGCTGGGCTAGGCCGCAGGCCAGGCCGACTACCCTCTACTCGCTCTAGCCTGCTTCTAATCGAGATTAATGCACGAATCGAAAACCAAAACTAGACGAACACACGACTAGGCACAATATCACACAAAATAAATATGCTTCGGCATGATGCAACAACAATATCGACTTAGGTTTTGTTTACACGCAATTCGGACACCAATCTCTATATTGCTTTGAAAATGGGAGGAATGAGCGAAATTGGAAGTGAAAAGAGAGTAACGCCTAAATTTGGTGAATATTAGAGACAAAAATTTATACCCCCAAATTCAGGCTGTTTCAATTAGGTCATGGACTCGACCGCCGGGTGCGAGCTCCTTTCCTTCCTAGACGCATACTCAGGCTATCACCAAATCGCCATGAAGGAAATCGACCAACACGCTACCACTTTCATTACCCACTACTGCACATTCTGTTATGTCTCGATGCTATTCGGTCCAAAGAACATAGGAGCAATGTGCCAGAGGTGCATGCTCCACTGCTTCGTCGACCAAGTCAGACGTAACCTAGAGGTCTACGTGGATGACATCATCGTAAATTCCAAAAAGTCTGATGACCTCATTGCTGATCTAGAAGAGACGTTCGCCAACCTTCAAAGGTTCCAAATCAAACTAAACCTTGAGAAATAAGTTTTCGAGGTCCCTAAGGGAAAACTTCTTGGCTTCATGGTGTTGGATCAAGGGATCGAGGAAAACTAAGAAATAATAGAACCCAACCGACGCATGGGCCCCATCAAGAGCCTTAAGGGGGTATAACGACTGGTTTGGTGCATCACCGCACTCAGCTGGTTCATGTAAAGACTCGGGAAAAAGGAATGTCCCTCTACAAGCTCTTAATAAAAAGCGACCATTTCTCTTGGATGATCGATGCTTAGGAGGCCCTCGATCGAATAAAAGTAATCATCACCTCGCCGCCAGATTTAGTGGTGACCGAGCTAGGTGAAACCCTCCTCTATGTTGCAGCCACCGCCCAGGTGGTCAGTGCTGCACTGGTGGTCGAAAGAGAAAGCGAGGGACATGTGCTCAAGGTATAAAGGCTTGTGTACTTCTTTAGTGAGGTGTTGATGGAGTCCAAAGAATGATACCATCAGATACAAAAATTTCTCTACGCAGTCCTCTATGCCAAGCGGAAGCTAATCGACTACTTCGACCAGCACCCCGTGTCGGTGGTGTCTACATCGCCCCTGGGTGAGCTCATCTGGAATCAGGACGCGTCCGAATGCATCACGAAGTGGTCCCTCGAGCTCAATGGACTCTACATCGGCTACGTCACTAGAACCGCGATGAAGTCCCAGGCCCTTGCCAACTTTGTCATAGAATGGACGGAGGTGCAGGAACAACCACTAGTGGAGGACCCAGAGTATTGGACAATGTATTTTGATGGTTCCTATCTAAAGACCGGAAGCAGCGCGGGTGTTGTCCTCACATCACCTCAAGGACACAAGCTCTGTTATGCCATTCGCCTCCACTTCGATGCCACCAATAACATCACCGAATGTGAGGCCCTCGTCAATGGGCTCCGAATCATGGCTGAGGTAGGGGCACGACGCCTCCTAGGAAGGGGCGACTCCAAAGTGGTTGTCGACAAAGTCATCAAGGCGATGGAGCGGCGCGACTCGAAGATGTGTGCATACTACGGTGAGGTACGCAAGCTCGAGGAGAAGTTCAAAGGCTTCGAGCTACACCATAGCTACAAATGTTTCAACGCTGAGGCCGATGAGCTATCCCTCATAGCGTGGGGGCAAAAACCCATCCCGGATGAGGTCTTCGCCTCCAACCTCTACGAACCCTTAGTAAAAATCAAGCAGGCGAAGGAGGAAAGTGTCGAGGGGACAAATGGCCCGAACACCTCGCCAGCCCACACCGGCCAGTTGGCCGCGTTGGCCGACCAACAGGACTAGCATTAGCCCCTCAACAACCGATTAGCAGACAGAGAGCTACCTAAAGACATGACCGAGGCAAGGCATTTGTATCAAAAAGCAAAATCCTTTGTGATCATTGGCAGAACACTCTATAAGAAAAGTGCCTCAGACATCAAGCAAAAGCGCATCGCATGTGAAGAGGGACGACAATTGCTCGCCGAAGTTCACGGAGGAACACGTGGGCACCACGCGACCCCACATACGCTCGCCGACAAGGTGTTCATGTGAGGATTCTATTGGCCAACCGCCATGGCTGATGTCGAGCAGGCTGTTTGTACATGTGTGGGCTGCCAGTACTAAGCCCAAAAAACGCATATGCTAGCTCAAGACCTCCAAACCATCACCATTACCTGGCCATTCGCGGTTTAGGGGCTAGACTTGGTTGGGCCCTTCAAAAAGCACGTAGGGGCTGCACCCACCCACTTGTGGCGGTCGATAACTTCACCAATTGGATTGAGGCCAGGTCAATTGACAAGCTCACATCGTCGGAGGCTACAACTTTCTTCCGCGACATCGTCTACCATTTCTCGGTGCCCAACTCCATCATCACCGATAAAGGGACTCAGTTTACAGGAGAACCGTTCCTGTAGTTCTGTGATGATTTCCACATCCATCCCATCTAGGCAGCGGTGGCGCACCCAAAATCCAATGGGTAGCTTGAGCATGCAAATGGCCAAATCCTGCAAGGTTTAAAACCACAAATTTTTGACAAGTTTAAAAGTTTGTCGGATGATGGGCTACTGAGCTACCCACGGTACTTTGGAGTTTAGAGACCATGCCGTCCAGGGTGATAGGTTGCACGCCTTTCTTCCTAGCGTTTGGTGCGGAGGCCATGTTGCCCTTGGAACTAGAGTACGACTCTCCAAGGACTAAAGCCTACGATGACATACGAGCAAATATGGACATAGAACTCACCATCAACCTGCTCGACGAAACACATGACACAGTCTTGATTTGTTTCGCCAAGTACCAATATGACTTGAGATGCTACCATGACTGCTAGGTACATGGCAGGTCGTTTAACATCGGGGACCTAGTGCTGCGAAGGGTGATGTCTACCAATGTCACACCCGGTTTTGGAAGGTAACCAAATACGAACCATGTATGTGCCAGGATCAGAATTTCACATACACAACGATTACATAAATGACTCATCATAGCACAATGCTTCGAATAATAATAAAGAGATGCAATAATATTAAACACTAGAGTCACTTACATAATATAAATCAAAGTGCATATAATAGAAACATAGGCAACGTAAATAAACCCACCACAGGCAGCTGACTGGGGAGGTCGCTAGCCTAACCCTCAAACTCGTCTGTTGGGGGCCTTCATCTTCTGAAGGTCCTCAAAAACACGACTAACATGTTTTCCAAGTATAATATACTCACAGGAACCTTTGGCCTTGGGATGAAGGTGTATACGATATGAAAAGCGTGGTCTGGGAGGAAGATGAACCAGTTCCGAAGATATATATGGAGAAGCTTCGGCTTAGCGGTGGAGAATGAAACCGACTTAAAGGGGAAAAGGTTGTCTAGTCCTCGATAGATTACCCCTTAGTCAATAGTAAATGTTAAGGGCATGTGTGTAATTTTACACAGGATGCGTCCTGTGCCTATAAATAGATGAAGAGTAGCACCGTACTGTTCACGCTGACTTGTATTCACTCGCACGTCACACTTGGATTCTCACCTTCTGTCAAGTCGAAGGTATAAATGTAATTCAATATTGTTGATGTTTATTCATGATTATATAATGAGAATATAAATAGTCTAATGATATCATATGATTATACATGTTTTATTTATATGTGTCATATGATCCTACTTTTCATTATGTATTGAGATGATGAAGGTATGCCTTTCATGACCTTCGTCTGAAGATCATTATATCCTAAGGGAGATAATGCTTCGAAGGACGAAGGTCTTTAACCATTAACATTCATGTTGCCTTGTTCTTAATTCATAGCATTTGAGAACAAGTCCCCAACATTGGCACCCACCTCCGGTGATCTCATTTGACCACCTTCGGCAAGTTGTGACCTTCGTCATGCCGCCGAAGAAAGCTTCAGTGATGGGGGCTGCATTGCAGCCACTGGACGTCAATCAAGAAACACTGCGTGAAGCTAGAAGCCAAAAAAGGAAGGCTAGAAGTCCAACGCCTCAGGAGGAGGAGTTGGACCCAAGAAATAAGGGACCTCGAAGCCATCCATCAACAGGTCCAGAGGAAGAAGGAGAAGATGCTTCGTCTTTCCGATCTAAAGAAGAAGATCGATGAGGCTGCTGAGGAAATGCGTCATCTCACTCAAGATGACCAGGACCGAAGACCTCAACGCAGAGAGCTTCGTCAGGACAATTCCTATGATGATGATGAATGGTATGATGATTTCCATCATGGAAATTTTGCTTTTGATGATGCTTCTCCTCTGTCAGCAGAACTGCAGGCTACCCCATGGCCCCCATCATACAAGCCACCCCAGCTCCCCATGTATGATGGGCACTCAAATCCGAAGCATTTCTGATGAGCTACGAAGCAACCATATCTTCATATGGGGGCAACACTGCAGTCATGGTGAAATCCTTCGTCAAGGCAGTCAAGAATGTCGCACAAACCTGGTACTCCTCTCTCTGGCCAGGAACAATCACATCATGGTAGAAGCTGAAGGACATGCTGATCACCAGTTTCCAACGGTTCCAGACGAAGCCGGTCACCGCTCAAGCTTTGTTCCAGTGCACGCAAGACCACGAAGAATACCTCCAGGTGTATGTCCAAAGGTTCTTGCGTCTGAGAGCACAAGCGCCCACAGTGCCCAATGAAATCGTTATTGAGGCCATGATCAAAGGGCTTCGACGAGGACCTATGTCTCAATACTTTGCCAGGAAACCCCCTCAGACCCTGGAGAAGCTTCTTCAGAAGATGGATGAGTACATCCTGTGGTGTAACTGCCCGAATTATTCCAACTTAAGTGCATAAGTCCCGCCTTAGAGGCTAGACCACACTTAAATAGGAATAAAACGTCAGTCCCTCGGATCTAGTCTGACAAGGCCACTAACAGGATCAAGTACCACATACTCACTCAAAGGTGAGGCACAGAGCAAATACAATAAAGCATTAAACCATATATTAAAGAAGTGCATAAGGTTATTACAACGTCATCGGAGTTTTTCAAAGGTAGTAATCATTGTCCTGGATGCAGCGGAAATTAACTAACGTTAAATAAAAGGGAGGATGGGGAAGCCTGGCCCATCACTCCTCATGCTCCTCTCCTGCTGAGGTAGGGTCCCACTCGACTGTCCAACCTGGTGGCAAGGTAGACGGCCATGTCACTCCAGCAACCATATCCTCTAGAGAACCTATAAAAATTATGCCACAAGCAAGGCTGAGTATACTAATACTCAGCTAGACTTACCCGGTGTGAGGAGTCTACTCCTCTACCTCTAGACATGCAGTTGTTTGCCTGAGGAGTTTGGTTTGCCAAAAGCACTAGCTGAGTCTAAAATCAAGTTTTAGCTTTTCAAATTTTAGTATGATCCCTCTTAAGCTAGATGAGTACCTAGCTACTCATACATGATATCAAACATGTTTAGCAATCAAGCTTTTGCCAGTCAATTCATTTCCACTTATTACTCAATGCAGTACAATGGATCAAGCAGTCTCATTAGCTGCGAGAAGCAGACTATTCGAATCGAGTTTTAACCTTGCAAGGTAAACCTAAACACACGATGTGGCGAGGCACTTCATCCCCACACACATCAACCATCCCCATCGATTCCCTGGCAACAGAAAGAGGCCCACCGCCTTGGCGTACAATGCCTCACTGACCCCGAGTGCCATCGTGCAGTGACCGCACTTGTACCCACCATAACCGGAATGGGAGACCACGTCTCAGGTCGCGTGAGGAGATCAATCCGCGGGCAGGTTCACTCAGGTACTAGGCTTACCGATTTTCCATATTTCTCGGCATGTGCTTAGTACGTTCAAACGCTTGACACAGGTATCCGCACGTTAATCCTTATTCCAATTTCGTCTCGTAGACCATGCATCCCCATGGATCCGTGTCCACAGACTATCATCATTCGGTTATCAAAAATGGATACAACCAATTCCTTTCCTCGCACGAGTGCTAGAAAAATCACTCGACTTCTACCGAGATTCCTAATTAGCAAAGCAGCTACTCAACCTAGCATACTAGTATCCATCTCAAAGGGGATCCTGAGTTCATGCAACTAGGGTTTCAGTCAACTCCTACACTTAAGTGCACAGTACAAGCCTACAAACATTAAGTGCAGTAAAATAGCACATATATAATGGTTATGCATAAAACCAGGGCTTGCCTTCAAAAGCTGGGGCAGGCAGGTCCTCAATAGCAGGCTCTGGTGCTGGCTCCGGGACTACCTCCTCAGCAACTCCTTGCTCCGGAATGAGGACGTACTCTCTGTCAGCGAGATTACAATCTATTAAATGCAATGAATAAGATACATGTATATTAATGATGTGTTAATTTAGTAATTACTAGGTATGGTGAAACAATATTAAAACAGTGGGTAAACTAGGGTTTCTTTATCGGATGGTGCCTTAAGTGTTCCTTTTAGTCCAATATCTTAACGGGGTGCTCTTGATATGACAAGTCTGGTTCTATCTCCAATTCAGGCTCAGGTAGCACTTCGGTGGGTAAGCGGACACACTTCCTTAGCTGAGATATATGGAACACATCATGAACTGCTGACATATGAAGTGGTAACTTCAACTGGTATGCTACAGGTCCACAAGTCTCCTTGATTTCATAGGGCCCAATATAGCGAGGAGCTAACTTGCCCTTGATCCCAAATCTCTAAACACCTTTGGTGGGTGACGCTTTGAGATACACATGATCCCCCACTTCGAATTATAGAGGCTTCCTTCTTTTATCATGATAGCTCTTCTGCCTGGCCTGAGCAGCTTCCAAGTTCTTCTTAATGACTCTGACTTTATCCTCGGCTTCAAGCACTAGGTCAGGTCCAAAAATCTCCCTTTCTCCCACTTGTGACCAATTTAGCGGGGTTCTACACCTTCTCCCATACAAGGCCTCGAACGGTGCCATCTTTAGGCTGGATTGGTAGCTGTTATTGTAAGAGAATTCTGCCAGAGAAAGGCACTTATCCCAATTCTTGCCATACTGTAACACACATGCTCTCAACATGTCCTCAAGAATCTAATTTACTCTTTTTGTTTGGCCGTCAGTTTGAGGATGGTATGTTGAGCTTCTTATCACTGTGGTTCGAAGTGACTTTTGCAGCTACTCCCAGAAACGTGCCACAAACAGTGCTCCTCTATCAGACACAATAGTCTTTGGGATTCCATGCAAACGTACTATTTGGTCAATATAGATCTCTGCATATTTTTCCGCCTTGTGGGTGGTATGTACTGGCAAGAAATGAGCTGTCTTGGTTAACCTATCCACAATGACCCAAATAGAATCATAGTGTCGAGAGGTATTCGGCAATCCCACAAGGAAGTCCATGCAAATGTCCTCCCACTTCCAAGATGGGATGGGGAGAGGTTGTAAGGTACCTGCTACCTTGAAATGACTAGCTTTGATCCTTTGGCAAGTATCACACTATGGCAGAACCGCCCGAATTATTCCAGATTAAGTGCCCAAGTCACGCCTCAGGGGCCGTAACACACTTAAATCGGAATAACCCGTCAGTCCCTCAGATCTAGTCTGATAAAGCCACTTAACCAGGATAAAATACCACACACTCACTCGAAGGCGAGTCACAGAAGAAAAACAATAAAACAGGAAAACCTCAAATTAAAGTACTGGAGTTATTACATAAATCAGAGTTTTCAAGTAGCTGATATAAGTTCACAAAATACAATGCAGTGAATAATCGATATCGTCGAAGCGAGGAATAGGACAAGGCCTAGCCCACTATTCCTCCTGCTCCTCTCCTGCCGGAGCGACATCCCACTTGACCGTCTAACCCGGTGGCAGGGTTGTAGGACAAGTCACACCATCAACCATATCCTAGAGCGTACCTGCAAAAATTATGCCATAAGCAAGGCTGAGTATACTAATACTCAGCTAGACTTACCCGGTGTGAGGAGTCTACTCCTCTACCTCTAGACCATGCAGCTGTTTGGCTGACGGGTTTGGTTTGCCAAAAGAACTAGCTGAGTCTAAAATCAATTTTTAGCTTTTCAATTTCTAGCATCATTATCTTAGCTAAGTTTGCTTCTTCTAAGCATACATGGTAGCAAGCATTTAGTACAATCAACAAGTTGTCTCAAGTAAAACCTCATTTCACTTCTTACTCAATGTTGTACAAGGGGTCAAGCAGTCTCATTAGCTGCGAGAAGCAGACGATTTGAATCGAGTTTTATAACCTTGCAAGGTAAACCTAATCACACGACATGTAAGGGCACTCCCTCCCCACACACGTCAACCGTCCGCATCGGCACTCCCTCACCGCCTTGGCATACAATGCTCCACTGACCCCGGCTGCCGCCGTGCAGTGACCGCACTTGTACCCACCATAGCTAGCATGGAGACCCAGTCTCAGGTCACGTGAGGGGTAAAGTCCGTGCCCGGCTTCACTCAGGTACTAGGTTTACCGGTTACCATATTTCCCGACATGTGTTTAGTATGTTCAAAAGCTTGACTCAGGTATCCACACATTAATCCTTAATTCCTTTTTCCCGTCTCATGGACAAGGCATCCTCCCTAGATCCAAGTCCATGGACCATCATAGATCCCGTTATCAAGATGAATACAATCAATTCCTGACCTCGCGCGAGTGCTAGAAAAAACACTCGACTTCTACCGAGATCCCTAATTAGCAAAGCAGCTACTCGACCTAGCGTACTAGTATCCATCTCAAAAAGGAATCCTGAGTTCATGAAACTAGAGTTTTCAAGCAACTCCTACACATAAGTGCACATTACAATGGATAAGGACATCAACACCAACATGAGTACATCTACACCAGCATCACCTTCTCCAGCCTAGGCACTATCTTTTCCAGTCCAGGCGCCACCCCTTCCACCTGGGCCAGTGACTCGGGCCCGTGCAAGAGAATTGAACTTCATCATGCTGTTAAAGAACGAAGGCCCAAAAGATTAGAAGATGGCCCAATAGGAAGGCCAGGATGGGGCGCCTAGGGAAGTCATGAACAGTAATCGCGATACTGTAGCGCGACGTTAACAGAAATCGCGATACTGTACCGCGTTGTGAACAGTAACCGCGGTACTGTAGCGCCGTCCCTACTATTCACGCCTTTCCTCCCCTAGGGCTGCGTCTCCTCTATTTAGTTAGAGTCCTGTTTCATTTAGAACTCGAGTTTTGTTTTACGTTAGCTTTAGCTACTCTCGAACACGCGCAAATCAGCGCAGTCTTCGTGTATTCAGAACACCACCCTCGAGTAATAGATTAGATTGCTCGCATCTTTTTCTTGTTTGTTCTTCGATTGCGCACAGGAAATGATCTTCGTGATCAGGCCGATCTCGCATCAGCAAGGTCGGTAACCACAGGGAGTTGGTTCAGCGATTGCATTGGCGCCTCGGGCTTGCTCGTCATAGTCGGATCGCAAGGGTCATCTTCCGCTAAATCAGAATTATCTCTACTCACCAAAAGATCGGGCACCTCAGCTATATCAAGTGGTATCAGATTTCTAGGTTGATCGTGTGACACCCCAGTGTCACCTAGGGTTTCTCTTAAAAAGCCAAACCAAGAACCATCATATTATGTGAACCAAAGTAAGCATGAGCATCAAAACAATTTAAGTGAGAAAGAATTCACCAAGTATATACTTAAAGTGTCATGATCAAAACAATTGAGTCCTTGAAAAGATAAGAATGTGCAACCCTAATTAAGAATTCTAAGTGAACCCCATGAACAAAATTCAAGGAAATATAAAAAAAGAGAATGAAAAGTTTAAAATTTTAAGTTGAGCCAATTATATAAGTTAAAGTATATTTACTAAGTAACAAGAAAGATTAAGAAGGCTTAGCCAAAATAACTCAATTAAATCCCCAAAACAGCCCTTGATCAATGAACCCTTAGGGAAATTCAGATTTCTGAATTTCTGAATTTCAGACCTCTTCTCAAAGATCATCTGTGTTCTCTGCTTTTCCAAACTCAAAGCCAGAAGATCCAAATATCAAAGTCGTGCCAAATTACCTTGAACACATTCTGGGAAAATTTGAACTCAAACCAAATCCATTTGACACGGTTTTGGCGCAGCTCAACCTCGGGACCAGGCATTCTGACACTGGCACCTTGGTGACGCTACAACTCCCTGTCCCTAGCCTAAAACCGCACGTCGTCCATACACAAAAGACAAAGCTTGGTCTGGTGAACAAATCCCTTGCAGTGATCTTGCCCAAATTCACGAAGATTTGCTCCCAATCGGCGCTTGAACAGGGGCAGAGGCAACGGGAACACGTGTTCGACCGCGGCTGACACCCCTGGTTCACGCCCGTTCGCGCACCGCGCCTTCCCAGTGCACGCCCGCGCGCACTCGCCGGTCCACGACCGCCCGTGCACCGCGCCGTGCCTATAAAGCCTCCCCAGGCGCGCCCCACTTCGCCCCGCACTCACCCTCACCGGCCAGCCACCGTTCCTTAGCTCCGGCGAGCGTATTTCCGCCCGCCATTGCCGCCAGAGCTACGGCCGCCGTGGCCAGCCCACCCCAGCCGCCCTCCAGCCCAACCTGTGCTTCGGCTAGCTCCGCCAGTAGCCCGTGAAGCTCGCCAAGCCCTCGGACCCGACCGGACTTCACCGGAGGCCCGAGATCAACCTCACCGGACTTCGGTCTTCCGCCGCCGCGTGTGGACCGAGCTATCCAGTGAGTCTCCGCCCAATTCCTTTCGCTCATGTCTTCTCTGGCATCCCGTGGATCTCTCTGACCCATTTGATTGAACTATCTCGCCGTGACCAGGCCGGTCTCCTCGCCGCCGACGAGCATCCCCGCCTGCGCGCGTGGACCGACCGACTCCGGCCATCTCCGACGGTGTTCCGCACACCGTGGTGATCCCCGCGACCTCCCCTTCGCCCTCGGCCACTTCACCGGAACAGTCTCGCCGCCGGTAAGCCCCTCCGCCCTTTTCTTCGCCGCGGCTACTGTTGAGGTAGAAGAAGGACCTCGGGTTAGGTTCTGTAGAACCCGAGGGGTTTTCTGTAATGTCAGCGACTCATGTGAATAGTAACCTAAGGACTGATTCGCGAGGAAAACTTAGAAAAACCGCCAGGGACCCCAGTGCAAAGTGGATTTTCCCTTTTATCAATTCTGTTATTCTTTTAAATAACCAAAGAACTTAGAAAATTCATAACTTGATGAAATCTTAATGAAAAGCTGTCAAACCAATTTTGCTAGCTCTGGAATATTATGATCTATCATTTAAAATTATTGAACCATATGCTTTCTGTTCTAAATTTTAGAGCTTAAAATTAAAAACAGAAACCCCCTAAACCTTGTTTAATTAAGGAAAATTAGTTTTTCTTCTGTACTGAGCTTAAGAAAATTTGTAGATGCTTATACCCTAATTAGACATTGTTTAAAAATAGTAGAACCCCCAGCATTAGAGATTATGATGTAGTTATTCATTTAAAGCCATTTTGTCCACAACTTAGAGAAAATCAGAAAAGCATTAGAAAATGTTGAACAATGATTAGTAATATTTTTCCTAGTTTACTTATGCAACCAAGAACCTAGGAAAAATGCAGAGACCATTAATTAAGACCAGTTTCTAATTAAGATGCTTTAATCAGCCTTATGTAGACTGAAAATCAATTATTAAAATTGCAAAACCATAACCAAAGTGGTTAACAAAAATCCAGTGAACTTATAACCACCAGAGCCCCACTACAAAAATACAGAGCACCCCAGCCTAACTCTTTAAGTAAGGAAAATAAATACAAAGTGGTAATAAGGCATTTTCCCAATAAATCATAAACAACCTCAAATAATGAGATATTGGGCAACCAAAAATTAGCTAAGTCCATGATGAGATAAACCACCAGAGAAAAATGCAAACCCATGAAAAGGAAGCAAACTCATACCAATTGCTAGTGATTTAAGAGGAAGGCCACTTAATTCAAATAATGCATACCACCACTTCCCTTAAGCAAAAAGAACCCAAACTTCAGAATGATTGCTCTTGCACAAAATACTAGCTAAGAAAAATAAGAACTCTGTTGTTTGATGTTTTTCAAACATAGTGGTAGTAGAAAGCACCCCTTTGGCTAGAAACCTTAAGAAAACCATAGGAAAAGAATTAAAAGGTATTAATGACTAGAAATTTGTATCAAGTCATGTTATGACACCTAAAGGCCAGCAAAAATAAGTTTTAAAGAATTACCCACTGTTAAATAATAGTTGTAGTTCAAAGTACCCCTTCTGCCTTAAGATTTGGTAATTTTGTCCAGAGAATCATACACCAGTAACAAGCCACTGTAATTTTTGCAGAATTTTTGGAATTCTATAAAAGCAACTTGTAGTTCAAACCTACTCCAAAACATTAAAAAGGAATAAAAGAAAAGAAAAGGAGGAATAAACCTCATCCCATTAAACTAACCCAATTTACCAAGTATACCACTAAAAGGTTTTACATAAGTAAGGTTAACTTGCTTAAATTCTAAAGACCCTACATTTTCAAAAGTTGTAAATTCTAAAGCACATATTGTATCATGCATATATCTTACGCATTGCATTCATTAGATTGTAATCTTGCCGACGGAGAGTACGTGCTCATCCCCGAGCAAGGACCTGTCCAAGAGGAGGACCAGGAGCAGGCTTCAGAGGCTGCTATTGAGGATCTCCCCGCAGCCCCAGCAATTGAAGGCAAGCCCCGGTTTTATGCATAACCATGTTATTATATGCTACTTTACTACACTTAATGCTTGTAGGTTTGCAATGTGCACTTAAGTGTAGGAGTTGCTTGAAACCTCTAGTTGCATGAACTTAGGATTCCTTTTTGAGATGAATACTAGTATGCTAGGTCGAGTAGCTGCTTGCTAATCAGGATCTCGGTAGAAGTCGAGTGATTTTTCTAGCACTCGCGCGAGGTCAGGAATTGATTGTATTCATCTTGATAACGGGAATTATGTTGGTCTATGGACTTGGATCCAGGGAGGATGCCTTGTCCATGAGATGGGAAAAATGAATTAAGGATTAATGTGTGGATACCTGAGTCAAGCTTTTGAACGTACTAAACACATGCCGGGAAAAATGGTAACCGGTAAACCTAGTACCTGAGTGAAGCCGGGCGCGGACTTTATCCCTCATGCGACCTGAGACAAGGTCTCCCATGCTAGCTATGGTGGGTACAAGTGCGGTCACTGCACGGCGGCAGCCGGGGTCAGTGGAGCATTGTATGCCAAGGCGGTGAGGCCTGGACGCGAACGGGGAATCGATGGGGACGGTTGTCATGTGTGGGGTCGGAGTACCCTGACATGCCGTGTGTTTAGGTTTACCTTGCAAGGTTAAAACTCGATTCGAATCGTCTGCTTCTCGCAGCTAATGAGACTGCTTGATTCCTTGTACTGCATCGAGTAAGAAGTGAAATGTGGATTACATGAGATAACTTGTTGATTGAGCTAATTGCTTGTTACCATGTATGCTTAGAAGGAGCAAATCTAGCTAAGTTAATGATAGTAGAATTTGAAAAGCTAAAAGTTGATTTTAGAAACAGCTAGTGCTTTTGGCAAACCAAACCCCTCAGCCAAACAGCTGCATAGTCTAGAGGTAGAGGAGTAGACTCCTCACACCGGTTAAGTCTAGCTGAGTATTAGTATACTCAGCCTTGCTTGTGGCACCATTTTTGCAGGTACCATGCAGGATGTAGTTGATGGTGTGACTTGGCCTACCACCCTGCCACCGGGTTGGACGGTCGAGTGGGATGTTGCTCCGGCAGGAGAGGAGCATGAGGAGTAGTGGGCTAGGCCTTGCCCATTTCCTCATTACCGACGACATCGATTATCCGCTGCACTTTAATTTGTGAACTTTATTTGCTACTCCAAAAACTCCGATTTATGTAATAACTCCGTACTTAATTTGAGGTTTCCTGTTTTATTGTATTTCTTCTGTGACTCACCTTCGCGTGAGATTGTGGAATTTGATCCTGGTTAAGTGGCTCTATCAGACTAGATCTGAGGGACTGACGGGTTATTCCGATTTAAGTGTGTTACGGCCCCTGAGGCGTGACTTAGGCACTTAAGCTGGAATAATTCGGGTGGTTCTGCCACAGCTGGTATCGGAGCAAATTCCACCACAGAGAAGGACAATAAACCATGAATACCGATTTTCAAAATCTAAAACTTGCCTAGAAACTACTACGGATCGTCAGGACTAGACCGCTAGACCTAGGACGAAAGGCCTTAGGCATAGAGGGAGAAATAGGTGGCTAATTAATTAGGCCCTGTGGGCCAATACTTATATTTTAGGATGCCCTAAAAAGGCACCCCATTTCCCTTTTGAGAGGCAACGTTTCTTTCCGCATGCATGCATTATAAAACACAAAGAGGAATTAAAATTTGAGCTAACTCCTTTTCTTTAAAATCATCCGGGCTCTCTTTTTCTTTTTCCTTCCACCATAATCCTTATCTTGATTCCCTTCCGCAGATGAATTCACCTACCCCCGCCAGTGGAGGAGACTCTCGTTTCAGTTCTGACTTCCTTTCTCGCGATGGCTTTCCTTCCATCTTGTGGGAAGTGCTTAACTCCGCCGGTTACCCTACGCCCCCTTTGTACACGGTGCAGTTGTATGAGGAGCATCGGGTACCTCGTTGTCGGGTCTGGCTATCTTTGGAGGCTCATCCCCTTCAGCCGGGTTGGCGTTCTCTTGACTCTGAGACGATTGGACTCAGGACGGACGACACCGTTGAGGCAGCAGCCATGAAGACTCTGACGACTTTCTGTGGCTACCATCCCCTGGAGATGGTGATGCACCCCTTGGGACTCTTCCCTGCTGAGAAGAAGGATGATCCCATGTGGTGTAACCGCGTGAGCCATGTGAAGGATGTGTGGGCAATGTATCCTGACTTGGTTGGGAGGGTCACTGTTCAGTGCATGAGTGCGCTGTACCGCCTCCAGGCCCTTCAGAGCGATGCTATGACACTTCTTGCTAACACCGCTTAGGCTGCCAAGCTCACTCTCGACAATCGGGAAGATTTTGTGGTCGACCTATCCACAGAGTTGGTGGAGAAGGATCTGCAGGTGGAAAGGCTGAGCCAGCGTATTACCACCCTGGAGCAGCAAGTGGAGATCCGAGATAACACTATTGATGTCTTGGAGAACCAGCTCCACGACGTGCAGAGGGAACTCGAGGAAGCCAATGACCACTTGGACATGCACCACCTGGAGATGGAGGCCAATGAAGCAGGAAGCGAGGGAGAAGAGGCTCCCGAGGAGCTAGGACCAGCCCCTGGTGCCAATGGGACTACCTCCGCGATGCCTCCTTCACCCGTATCCAGTGTCGCTTCCACCGCTCAGGGTTAAGCAGTCGCGTTGACATTTCTTTAGGCGGATAGAAAACTATGCGAGCTTAGTAGTATCACCTTTTGGACTAGGCTTATGGGTACTTTCCCCTGATTGATGTAACCCTGTAAACATTTGATATCTGTGGGATCCTTGTCACCATGTTATCTTCATTTTCGAACCTAATATTATGATTATGGCCTTTTCCTTCCATATGAGATGATATCTTGTCGTTCGGAAATATGAGTCGGGATAACATTGGCGACAATCTCTGTTTTCAGATGGCAGCGAGGCAGCGTCGCGGGCAGAATGAGCAAGCTCCCCCGCCACCTCCTCCAGCTCCCACAGTGCAGGAGCTGATGGCCCAGCAGAATGAGATTCTGCGACAGCTCTTGCAGCGCCAGCCCCACCAACAGCATCATGGTGGAGGCCAGCATCAGCGACCTCCGGCTATGGCAACATACCAGGAGTTTCTGAGCACGCAGCCGCCCTTGTTCACCAAGGCAGAGGATCCGTTGGACGCCGACGTGTGGCTTCGCGTCGTCGAGTCCAAGTTTCCCCTCCTCACAGGAGACTGCCCTGATGAGGCCAAGGCTCGCTTCGCCGCACAGCAGCTTCGCGGCCCAGCTCGGACTTGGTGGGACCACTTCCGTGCTATGCTCCCCGCTGATCATGAAGTATCTTGGGAGGAATTCAAGACCGCCTTCAGAGGGCACCACATTCCAGCTGGCATTCTTGATCGGAAGTTGAACGAATTCCTGGCCCTCAATCAAGGAACCCGCACGGTACCGCAGTATGCGCAAGCCTTCAACGACTTATGCCAGTATGCAGGGTATCATGCTGATTCTGATGAAAAGAAGAGGGATCGCTTCCGCAGGGGTCTCAATACCAAGCTGCGGGAACGACTCAACACTGTCCGGGCCAATAGCTTCAATGAGTTGGTCAACATGGCCATCTCTCAGGAGGATTGCATTGTTGCTCACCGGGCAGAGAAGAAGAGGAAGGCACCAATGGCAGCACCATCCGCTCAGGCTCAGAGGTTCCGGATTGTTTCTCACAATCAGAGCAGGGGTTTTCAGCAGCAGGCAGGCAGATGGGTGATCAGGCCACCTCAGCAGCAGCAGCAGCCGGCACCCAACCGCTATCCAGCTCCCGCCCCAAGGAACAATCAGCCTCCACAGCAGCAGCAGTTCCGCCAGGGCAATGGGAACAAGTGTTTCACTTGTGGCAATGTGGGCCACTATGCCAAGAATTGTCCCAGGAACCAGCAGAGGCAGATGCCAGCACCAAATCAAGACAAGGGAAGAAAGCAGAAGGTGCAAGTCAGGCAAGGGAAGCTCAACTTCACTGCTCTAGAGGAAGTGCCAGAAGGAGCTCCTATCATGACCGGTACCTTTTCAGTTTATAATCAACCTGCTTTAATTCTGTTTGATTCTGGTGCATCTCATAGTTTCATTAGCCAAAAGTTCAGTGCTAATTGCAAACTGCCATTCTCTCACTCAAAAGGGTCATTCATGATAGTCACACCTGGGGGTAAAATTGCAACTAATCAATTAAACCAAAGTGTGCCTATTCAACTGGGAAGCCACATTATCAAAACCACTCTTCTTGTATTGGGATTGGAAAATGTGGACATTATTCTAGGGGCAAATTGGATGACCTTGCACCAAGTTGTGCTTGATGTAGCCAGTCGTACCGTGGAAGTTAATTCTCCTTTCTGCGGGAATTTCACTTTGATTCTGCCTAGTCAGGGTTCTTCTCAGTCATGTGCTTTCTCTATGACGGAGTTACCCCTGAAGAAGATCCCAGTGGTCTGCGAGTATGCAGATGTCTTTCCTGATGAATTGCCAGGAATGCCACCGGACCGGGATATTGAATTCGCCATCGAGTTGCAACCGGGAACGGCCCCAATTTCTAAGAGGCCCTACCGAATGCCACCCGCTGAGTTGGCAGAGTTGAAGAAGCAATTGCAAGAGTTGCTGGATAAGGGATTTATTCGCCCAAGCACTTCGCCTTGGGGATGTCCAGCGCTATTTGTGAAGAAGAAGGATGAAAGCTTGAGGCTGTGTATAGATTACCGCCCTCTTAATGCGGTAACTATCAAGAACAAGTATCCTTTGCCTCGTATTGACGTTCTCTTTGACCAGTTGGTCGGGGCCAAGGTGTTTTCCAAGATAGACCTTCGCTCTGGCTACCATCAGATCAAAATACGAGCAAGTGATATTCCGAAGACGGCATTCTCAACCAGATATGGGCTGTATGAATTTTTGGTGATGTCATTCGGGCTGACAAATGCACCAGCATACTTCATGTATCTGATGAATTCTGTTTTCATGCCGAAATTGGACAAGTTCGTGGTGGTTTTTATCGATGATATTCTGGTGTACTCGAAGAACGAAGAAGAACATGCCGGGCATTTGCATGTAGTGCTTCAACGTCTGCGAGAGCACCACCTTTATGCCAAGCTATCCAAGTGTGATTTTTGGCTAAAGGAAATCAAATTCTTGGGTCACACTATCTCTCAGGATGGAATAGCTGTTGATCCTGATAAAGTGCAAGAGGTGATGAACTGGAGGCCACCAACGACTGTTCGCCAGATTCGGAGTTTTCTGGGATTGGCCGGTTATTACCGAAGATTTATTCCGGACTTCTCTCGGATTGCGAAGCCTATTACTGAGTTGCTGAAGAAAGAAGTCAAGTTTGTGTGGAGTCAGAAGTGCGAAGATGCCTTCCATGCATTGAAGCAGCATCTGACCACCGCACCAGTTTTGGCGCAACCCGACAGTAGCAAGCCTTTTGATGTGTATTGCGATGCCTCTGGCACCGGGCTAGGTTGTGTCTTGATGCAAGACAACCGAGTCATTGCTTATGCCTCAAGAGCACTCAGGCCTCATGAGCAAAATTATCCCACTCATGACCTTGAGTTAGCAGCAGTGGTTCATGCATTGAAGATGTGGAGGCACTATCTAATGGGAACCCACTGCAACATCTTCACTGATCATAAGAGCCTTAAGTACATTTTTACTCAGGCTGATCTCAACATGAGGCAGAGAAGATGGCTAGAGCTGATCAAGGATTATGACCTGGAGGTACATTATCACCCAGGGAAAGCTAATGTGGTAGCTGATGCCTTGAGTCGGAAGTTGCAATGCAACTGTATTCTGATGGATTCTCGTGTTAACACCTTGTGTGATGAGTTGAGCAAGATGCAAATTGAAGTGATTCCTTCTGGTTCTTTGTCTCACATTTCTGTTGAGCCAGCTTTGCAAGACCAGATCATCATGGCCCAGCTCAGTGACAAGGGAGTGCAGATTATCAAGAAGAATCTCCATCAGAAGGTTGAGAAGTATAATTGTTTCCGCCAGGATGAGAAAGGTGTGTTATGGTTCAAAAGCAGATTGGTAATTCCTAAGGACCGGGATCTCAAGAAGAAAATTTTGGATGAGGCTCATCTCTCCAAATTCTCTATGCATCCGGGAAGCACCAAGATGTACCATGATCTGAAGCTTTTGTACTGGTGGACCAGAATGAAGAGGGAGATAGCCCAGTATGTATCAGAGTGTGACACCTGTCAGAGGGTTAAGGCAAGCCACTTGAAGTCCGCTGGAGCTTTGCGACCACTGTCCGTACCTTCGTGGAAGTGGGACGATATCAGCATGGATTTCATTGTGGGTCTGCCCAACACCTCTCGTCATCATGATTCAATTTGGGTTATTGTGGACCGATTGACGAAAGTGGCACATTTTCTTCCTGTGCACACCACTGATAAGGCTCAGAAGTATGCAGAATTGTATATCGACCGGATCGTATGTTTGCATGGATTACCTCGGACCATTGTTTCTGACCGAGGAGCCCAATTTGTTGCCAGATTTTGGGAACAACTGCAAGAGTCTTTGGGAACCAAGCTAATCAGGAGTTCAGCTTACCACCCACAGACTGATGGTCAGACAGAAAGGGTAAACCAGATTCTGGAAGATATGCTGAGAGCTTGTGCGATCGATTGTGGCAAGAACTGGGATAAGCACCTCTCCTTGGCAGAGTTTGCTTATAACAATAGTTATCAGTCCAGCCTAAAGATGGCACCTTTTGAAGCTCTCTATGGAAGAAGGTGCAGGACACCACTCAATTGGTCTCAGCCTGGTGAAAGAGAAGTTTTTGGACCTGACTTGGTGACTGAAGCCGAAAGGAAGGTCAAGCTGATCAGGAAGAATCTAGAAGCTGCTCAGGCCAGGCAGAAGAGCTATCATGACAGAAGGAGGAAACCTCTCCAGTTCAAGGTGGGAAGTTTTGTATACCTCAAGGTATCACCCACCAAGGGAGTGCAGAGGTTTGGAATCAAAGGCAAGCTAGCCCCTCGTTACATTGGACCTTATGAGATCATTGAAGCATGTGGACCCGTGGCATACAAGCTGAAGTTACCTTCAAAGATGTCTGCCATTCACAGCGTATTCCATGTATCTCAGCTAAAGAAGTGTGTTCGATTGCCGACTGAGATTCTAGCAGAGCCAGAATTGGAGATAGAGCCAGATCTCTCGTACCAAGAGTACCCCTCCAAGATTCTGGATTGCAAGGAAAGATCAACTCGGGCTAAATCGATCAAGATGTTCAAGGTCCAGTGGAGTAATCACTCAGAGGAGGAAGCTACTTGGGAAACCGAGGAATTCTTAAGATCCAACTTCCCCGATTGCCTACCTAAGGAAGCTGGTATGTAATCACCCCCAACCCCTCCTCCTGCCTTTCGAATCTAATTTCCAAAAATATGATCTTAATTCAGAATGAAGTAACTAAGAGATAAAACTTAAAAAGGACTTCCTTCTGAAGTTGCAAAGAGAATGACATTCGAAGAGCAGTTTTGCCCTAATAATAACAATCATCACCCTTTTTCCTATCAGTCTCACCCTTCGCTTCACCCCGGGAGGACTCTGGCCTGAATCTCGGGACGAGATTCCTTTAAGGGGGGAAGGCTGTGACACCCCAGTGTCACCTAGGGTTTCTCTTAAAAAGCCAAACCAAGAACCATCATATTATGTGAACCAAAGTAAGCATGAGCATCAAAACAATTTAAGTGAGAAAGAATTCACCAAGTATATACTTAAAGTGTCATGATCAAAACAATTGAGTCCTTGAAAAGATAAGAATGTGCAACCCTAATTAAGAATTCTAAGTGAACCCCATGAACAAAATTCAAGGAAATATAAAAAAAGAGAATGAAAAGTTTAAAATTTTAAGTTGAGCCAATTATATAAGTTAAAGTATATTTACTAAGTAACAAGAAAGATTAAGAAGGCTTAGCCAAAATAACTCAATTAAATCCCCAAAACAGCCCTTGATCAATGAACCCTTAGGGAAATTCAGATTTCTGAATTTCTGAATTTCAGACCTCTTCTCAAAGATCATCTGTGTTCTCTGCTTTTCCAAACTCAAAGCCAGAAGATCCAAATATCAAAGTCGTGCCAAATTACCTTGAACACATTCTGGGAAAATTTGAACTCAAACCAAATCCATTTGACACGGTTTTGGCGCAGCTCAACCTCGGGACCAGGCATTCTGACACTGGCACCTTGGTGACGCTACAACTCCCTGTCCCTAGCCTAAAACCGCACGTTGTCCATACACAAAAGACAAAGCTTGGTCTGGTGAACAAATCCCTTGCAGTGATCTTGCCCAAATTCGCGAAGATTTGCTCCCAATCGGCGCTTGAACAGGGGCAGAGGCAACGGGAACACGTGTTCGACCGCGGCTGACACCCCTGGTTCACGCCCGTTCGCGCACCGCGCCTTCCCAGTGCACGCCCGCGCGCACTCGCCGGTCCACGACCGCCCGTGCACCGCGCCGTGCCTATAAAGCCTCCCCAGGCGCGCCCCACTTCGCCCCGCACTCACCCTCACCGGCCAGCCACCGTTCCTTAGCTCCGGCGAGCGTATTTCCGCCCGCCATTGCCGCCAGAGCTACGGCCGCCGTGGCCAGCCCACCCCAGCCGCCCTCCAGCCCAACCTGTGCTTTGGCTAGCTCCGCCAGTAGCCCGTGAAGCTCGCCAAGCCCTCGGACCCGACCGGACTTCACCAGAGGCCCGAGATCAACCTCACCGGACTTCGGTCTTCCGCCGCCGCGTGTGGACCGAGCTATCCAGTGAGTCTCCGCCCAATTCCTTTCGCTCATGTCTTCTCTGGCATCCCGTGGATCTCTCTGACCCATTTGATTGAACTATCTCGCCGTGACCAGGCCGGTCTCCTCGCCGCCGACGAGCATCCCCGCCTGCGCGCGTGGACCGACCGACTCCGGCCATCTCCGACGGTGTTCCGCACACCGTGGTGATCCCCGCGACCTCCCCTTCGCCCTCGGCCACTTCACCGGAACAGTCTCGCCGCCGGTAAGCCCCTCCGCCCTTTTCTTCGCCGCGGCTACTGTTGAGGTAGAAGAAGGACCTCGGGTTAGGTTCTGTAGAACCCGAGGGGTTTTCTGTAATGTCAGCGACTCATGTGAATAGTAACCTAAGGACTGATTCGTGAGGAAAACTTAGAAAAACCGCCAGGGACCCCAGTGCAAAGTGGATTTTCCCTTTTATCAATTCTGTTATTCTTTTAAATAACCAAAGAACTTAGAAAATTCATAACTTGATGAAATCTTAATGAAAAGCTGTCAAACCAATTTTGCTAGCTCTGGAATATTATGATCTATCATTTAAAATTATTGAACCATATGCTTTCTGTTCTAAATTTTAGAGCTTAAAATTAAAAACAGAAACCCCCTAAACCTTGTTTAATTAAGGAAAATTAGTTTTTCTTCTGTACTGAGCTTAAGAAAATTTGTAGATGCTTATACCCTAATTAGACATTGTTTAAAAATAGTAGAACCCCCAGCATTAGAGATTATGATGTAGTTATTCATTTAAAGCCATTTTGTCCACAACTTAGAGAAAATCAGAAAAGCATTAGAAAATGTTGAACAATGATTAGTAATATTTTTCCTAGTTTACTTATGCAACCAAGAACCTAGGAAAAATGCAGAGACCATTAATTAAGACCAGTTTCTAATTAAGATGCTTTAATCAGCCTTATGTAGACTGAAAATCAATTATTAAAATTGCAAACCCATAACCAAAGTGGTTAACAAAAATCCAGTGAACTTATAACCACCAGAGCCCCACTACAAAAATACAGAGCACCCCAGCCTAACTCTTTAAGTAAGGAAAATAAATACAAAGTGGTAATAAGGCATTTTCCCAATAAATCATAAACAACCTCAAATAATGAGATATTGGGCAACCAAAAATTAGCTAAGTCCATGATGAGATAAACCACCAGAGAAAAATGCAAACCCATGAAAAGGAAGCAAACTCATACCAATTGCTAGTGATTTAAGAGGAAGGCCACTTAATTCAAATAATGCATACCACCACTTCCCTTAAGCAAAAAGAACCCAAACTTCAGAATGATTGCTCTTGCACAAAATACTAGCTAAGAAAAATAAGAACTCTGTTGTTTGATGTTTTTCAAACATAGTGGTAGTAGAAAGCACCCCTTTGGCTAGAAACCTTAAGAAAACCATAGGAAAAGAATTAAAAGGTATTAATGACTAGAAATTTGTATCAAGTCATGTTATGACACCTAAAGGCCAGCAAAAATAAGTTTTAAAGAATTACCCACTGTTAAATAATAGTTGTAGTTCAAAGTACCCCTTCTGCCTTAAGATTTGGTAATTTTGTCCAGAGAATCATACACCAGTAACAAGTCACTGTAATTTTTGCAGAATTTTTGGAATTCTATAAAAGCAACTTGTAGTTCAAACCTACTCCAAAACATTAAAAAGGAATAAAAGAAAAGAAAAGGAGGAATAAACCTCATCCCATTAAACTAACCCAATTTACCAAGTATACCACTAAAAGGTTTTACATAAGTAAGGTTAACTTGCTTAAATTCTAAAGACCCTACATTTTCAAAAGTTGTAAATTCTAAAGCACATATTGTATCATGCATATATCTTACGCATTGCATTCATTAGATTGTAATCTTGCCGACGGAGAGTACGTGCTCATCCCCGAGCAAGGACCTGTCCAAGAGGAGGACCAGGAGCAGGCTTCAGAGGCTGCTATTGAGGATCTCCCCGCAGCCCCAGCAATTGAAGGCAAGCCCCGGTTTTATGCATAACCATGTTATTATATGCTACTTTACTACACTTAATGCTTGTAGGTTTGCAATGTGCACTTAAGTGTAGGAGTTGCTTGAAACCTCTAGTTGCATGAACTTAGGATTCCTTTTTGAGATGAATACTAGTATGCTAGGTCGAGTAGCTGCTTGCTAATCAGGATCTCGGTAGAAGTCGAGTGATTTTTCTAGCACTCGCGCGAGGTCAGGAATTGATTGTATTCATCTTGATAACGGGAATTATGTTGGTCTATAGACCTGGATCCAGGGAGGATGCCTTGTCCATGAGACGGGAAAAATGAATTAAGGATTAATGTGTGGATACCTGAGTCAAGCTTTTGAACGTACTAAACACATGCCGGGAAAAATGGTAACCGGTAAACCTAGTACCTGAGTGAAGCCGGGCGCGGACTTTATCCCTCATGCGACCTGAGACAGGGTCTCCCATGCTAGCTATGGTGGGTACAAGTGCGGTCACTGCACGGCGGCAGCCGGGGTCAGTGGAGCATTGTATGCCAAGGCGGTGAGGCCTGGACGCGAACGGGGAATCGATGGGGACGGTTGTCATGTGTGGGGTCGGAGTACCCTGACATGCCGTGTGTTTAGGTTTACCTTGCAAGGTTAAAACTCGATTCGAATCGTCTGCTTCTCGCAGCTAATGAGACTGCTTGATTCCTTGTACTGCATCGAGTAAGAAGTGAAATGTGGATTACATGAGATAACTTGTTGATTGAGCTAATTGCTTGTTACCATGTATGCTTAGAAGGAGCAAATCTAGCTAAGTTAATGATAGTAGAATCTGAAAAGCTAAAAGTTGATTTTAGAAACAGCTAGTGCTTTTGGCAAACCAAACCCCTCAGCCAAACAGCTGCATAGTCTAGAGGTAGAGGAGTAGACTCCTCACACCGGTTAAGTCTAGCTGAGTATTAGTATACTCAGCCTTGCTTGTGGCACCATTTTTGCAGGTACCATGCAGGATGTAGTTGATGGTGTGACTTGGCCTACCACCCTGCCACCGGGTTGGACGGTCGAGTGGGATGTTGCTCCGGCAGGAGAGGAGCATGAGGAGTAGTGGGCTAGGCCTTGCCCATTTCCTCATTACCGACGACATCGATTATCCGCTGCACTTTAATTTGTGAACTTTATTTGCTACTCCAAAAACTCCGATTTATGTAATAACTCCGTACTTAATTTGAGGTTTCCTGTTTTATTGTATTTCTTCTGTGACTCACCTTCGCGTGAGATTGTGGAATTTGATCCTGGTTAAGTGGCTCTATCAGACTAGATCTGAGGGACTGACGGGTTATTCCGATTTAAGTGTGTTATGGCCCCTGAGGCGTGACTTAGGCACTTAAGCTGGAATAATTCGGGTGGTTCTGCCACAGATCGGTGAGTTTATCGAGTGTTTTTTTTCTCCTACAGTCCACAAAACCACATAAAAATTCAGGTTAGACCTTATCCTAGCACCATTTTGAGCCTCGCACCTTCTTTCAATAATCTGCATTGTTGAATTTGTGTGCTTTCGTGTCATTTGTTGCTGGTCGCATTGTGTTTTTTCTCACCATCCTTCTTTCTTCCACCATTCAAACCGTAGCGCGCCGCCACCATCTCCCGTTTGATCACGCCACAAACCGAGTCAACACCGCTTCCTTATTTTTCTCCTTCGGTTACGTCAAAAAAACAGAAACAAAAAAGAAAGAAAAAAAAGAAAATGAAAGAGAAAGGATAGAACCAGAGAACAAACAAATAAAAGAAAGGAACTTGTTGACTCATCTCGATCGTTTTAAACATAACTTGAGGTACCTTCTTTAAATCGGGCATAACTTTTCGCTCGGTTGTCCAAAAAATCTGAAATTTTTACAGGAGCTTGTTGACACCATTTTGAGGCCAGCCAAACTAGCCTTAGGCCTATTTGGTTTCGATAAAATTGTCAAAAAAATTCAGGAAAATAAAGAAAAAGATTCGTCAAAGTTCTTGCACGTTTTTCAGAGAACTTGCTCTTTTTCTATAGACCACATCTGATCTCTGTTTTAGGTGAAACTTGGTGTAGCTCCTATTTTGTTGCTTCTTGTGCTGAGAAAAATATCAAAAAAATCATACAAAAAAGAAAAACAAAATCACCTGTGATTCCTACTAGTGCCTTTTTGGCCTCGCTAGTACAATATTTACGGTACTGCCATTCTGCTAGTTTCATCCGTCCTTTGCACTTGTGGCTAGTACAATATAGTTTTGCACTATAATTCAACTTTGCATTATTGTCTGATCATGCTAATCCTTGACTTGAGTGTAGCCTACCCAGAACTCCACATATTTCTACGACGAGCAGGTTTCTATTTCTCCAGGCAATCGCTCATCCAATCTTTCACCGGTTCCACCTGTTGGTTGCAGTTCACCACTGTGGCTTGGTAAGAACGGATAAGAACTTGATAACAACATTCCATTGAGCGAGTTTTCACCACCATTCCCCTGTTGTCGTTGGTTTTTCTCCTTTTTGGTGTTTTGGTGTTTTGGTGTTTGCACTAACTATGGTAGGAGCACACGACACGGTCGATGTCCAGTTGCAGGAAGTAAGGGGACAAGTTGATGGACTTGCTGCTGACATTAGGACGATGCATGAACGACTTGATTCAATGGTCACTTCGACGACCGCTCGTTTCAACTAGCTTGACCTTGCTCAAACGGCGACTCGCACCACACTCGACATCATCCTGGCACGCCTTGATGCGTTGACCACAAAGATAGAGCAGGACTATGGTGGTGACACTGAGCAGGACGATGGAGATCGCCGTGGTCGTGCATGCCGTGTGGTTCGTCATCCTCCTAATGACTCATTTGCTAAGATTAAATTTAAAATTCCATCTTTTAATGGTAAATATGATCCTGCTGCATATCTTGATTGGGAATTGGAGGTAGAACAAAAATTTTCATGCCATGATATTCCTGCTAATAGCCAAGTGAAGGCTGCCATTAGTGAATTTACTGATTTTGCTTTATTTTGGTGGCCTGAGTATAAAATAAAACATCCCACTGCCATTCCAACCACTTGGGATCATTTGAAAGCTGCGATGCGACATCGATTTGTGCCTTCGTATTATGCTCGTGATTTGTTTAATAAAATGCAGCATTTTCAGCAAGGTTCTGAATCTGTTGAGGACTATTTCCAGGAGTTACAAAAAGGTATGATTCGTTGTGGGATATTGGAGGAAAACGACGCTGCTATGGCACGTTTCCGTGGTGGTTTAAACCGTGAAATCCAGGATATACTTTATTATAAGGAATATTATGATATGACTACTTTATTTGAATATGCTTGCAAAGCTGAACGTGAAGTGCAGGGACGCCGCTCGAAGCCATATTCTAACCCTTTTGCAGGACGAAGCTCGACATCCACCTCAGCACCAGTTCTCCCTGCGCCATCCACGTCCACCACTACTCCATGCGAGAAGACGACCAAACCAGCCGGCACTGCCCCATCCACAGGCACAGCTCCCTCCCCAGGTCGTACACGGGATATTTAGTGTCATCGCTGCAGAGGATTTGGCCATGTGATTCGGGACTGCCCAAACAAGCGTACCTTGCTTATACGTGACAATGGTGAGTACTCTTCAGCCAGTGATTCCGAGGAAACTAGTCATGCTATGATTGCCACTAACCATGCAGAAAATGAGGAAGTCCATGTTGATCCCATCGACGCCGATAGGTATGAGAGTCTTGTTGTGCAGCGTGTTCTCAGCACACAGGTTGCCCTGGCCGAAAAAATCAGCGACACACTCTATTCCATACCAAGGGCGTTGTGCACGAACGGTCGATTCGCATCATCATCGATAGTGGCAGCTGCAACAATTTGGCAAGTACAGCTTTGGTAGAGAAATTATCCTTGCCCACTCACGCACACCCACATCCGTATCACATTCAATGGCTTAATGATGGTGGTAAAATAAAGGTAACACGTTCGGTACGTGTCCCCTTTTCGCTGGGTTCTTATTCTGATTATGCTGATTGCGATGTTATTCCTATAGAAGCATGCTCTTTGTTATTGGGTCGACCTTGGCAATATGATACTGATAGTTTACATCATGGTCGTTCAAATCATTATTCTTTCATGTTTAAAGGCCAGAAAATAATTATACATCCAATGACACCAAACCAAATTTTGTAAGATGATCTTACTAGGGCTGCTAAAACTGCACAACAAGTCAAATCAACATCAGCCGCACCTATTAAATCTGAAATTAAGTTGCACTCTCCTGTTTTACTTGCTACACGTGCTGATTTTGATGATCTCCATGAAGCTCATATGCCCTGTTATGCACTTGTATGCTCACGCATGCTTGTTCCGCTTGATGATGCACCGTCTTTGGATATACCCCCTGCTATTGTTAACCTTTTGCAGGAGTATGCTGATGTTTTTCCTACGGACTTACCACCGGGTCTTCCTCCGCTCCGTGGCATTGAGCATCAGATCGATCTCATCCCCGACGCTTCTCTTCCGAACCGCGCCCCGTACCGTACAAATCTAGATGAGACGAAGGAGATCCAGCGCCAGGTGCAGACGCTGCTTGATAAAGATTACATTCGTGAGTCTCTTAGCCCTTGCTCGGTTCTTGTTTTACGCGTTCCAAAGAAAGATGGGTCATGGCGTATGTGCGTAGATTGTCGTGCTATTAATAACATCACAGTTCGTTATCGATATCCTATTCCACGCCTTGATGATATGTTAGATGAGCTTAGTGGTGCCGTTATTTTCTCTAAGGTTGATTTGCGTAGCGGTTACCATCAGATTAGAATGAAACTTGGTGATGAATGGAAAACGGCTTTTAAAATGAAATTTGGTTTATATGAATGGCTGGTTATGCCATTTGGATTGACTAATGCTCCCAGCACCTTTATGCGTTTAATGAACGAAGTTCTACAGGCCTTCATAGGTTTGTTTGTTGTTGTTTATTTCGATGATATCCTTATTTACAACAAGTCTATAGAGGAGGATTTAGAACATTTGTGTGCTGTTTTTGATGCTTTGTGTGATGCTTGCTTATTTGGTAACATGGAAAAGTGCACATTTTGCACGCAACGTGTCTCGTTTCTTTGTTATGTTGTTACTCCACAGGGCATTGAGGTGGATAGTAGCAAGATTGCTGCCATTCGGGAGTGGCCTACACCAACGACAGTCACACAAATTCGGAGCTTTCTTGGACTTGCCGGTTTCTACCGCAGATTTGTTTGTGATTTTAGCTCCATTGCAGCGCCTCTACATGAGCTTACAAAGAAAGATGTGTCGTTTGCTTGGAGTGATTCGCAGGAGGTAGCGTTCAGCACTTTGAAAAATAAGTTAACCCAAGCTCCCCTCTTGCAATTGCCTGATTTTAATAAAGTATTTGAGTTTGAATGCGATGCAAGCGGTATTGGGCTAGGTGTTGTTTTGTTACAAGAAGGAAAACCAGTTGCTTATTTTAGTGAAAATTTAAGTCGTGCTAGTCTGAAATATTCTACTTATGATAAGGAGCTTTACGCTTTAGTGTGCACTTTGCATACATGGCAGCACTATCTTTGGCATCGTGAGTTCGTAATTCACTCTGATCATGAGGCTTTAAAACATATTCGTACCCAAACAAATCTGAACTGTCGTCATGCTAAATGGGTCGAATTCATTGAGTCTTTTCCTTACATTATTAAACACAAGAACGGGAAGGACAATGCTATTGCTTATGCTTTGTCTCGTCGCTATACCATGCTGTCACAGTTAGATTTTAAAATCTTTGGTTTGCACACTGTGAAGGATCAATATGTTGACGATGCTAATTTTAAAGATGCTTTCGGCCATTGTTTTAATGGGAAACCATGGGGCAAATTTCACATACAGGATGGGTTCCTGTTTCGCGCTAACAAGATGTGTGTTCCAGCTAGCTCGGTTCGTCTTTTGTTGTTACATGAAGCGCATGGAGGCGGTCTCATGGGGCATTTTGGCGTCTACAAGGCGCATGAGGTGTTGGCTGCCCACTTCTTTTGGCCTCGGATGCGCGCTGATGTTGAGCGCCTTGTTGCACGCTGCACTACTTGTCAGAAAGCTAAGTCACGGTTGAACAACCATGGTTTGTATATGCCTTTGCCTATTCCTACTTCCCCTTGGATTGATATTTCGATGATTTTTGTTTTGGGATTGCCTAGAACTAAGAAGGGGAGGGATAGCATTTTTGTGATTGTTGATCGATTCTCCAAAATGGCTCATTTCATACCTTATCATAAGACCGATGATGCTAGCAATGTTGTTGAATTGTTTTTTAGAGAGATTATTCGTTTGCACGGTATTCCCAGTACAATAGTCTCGGATCGTGATGCTAAGTTTCTCAGTCATTTTTGGAGATCTCTGTGGAATAAATTGGGAACTAAATTGCTGTTTAGCACCACTTGTCACCCTCAGACTGATGGTCAAACTGAGGTGGTTAATCGAACTTTGTCTACCATGCTTAGGGCTATTTTAGACAAAAATTTGAAATGTTGGGAGGATTGCTTGCCTCATATTGATTTTGCTTATAATCATGCAACACATTCTTCTACAAAGATGTGCCCTTTTCAGATTGTTTATGGTTACATTCCTAGAGCGCCTATTACTTTGTTTTCGCTTGATGCTGAGGACGCCCCACACATTGATGTTGTTGCACATGTTGAACAAATGATTAACCTCCATAAACAAACTCAACAAAACATTGCTGCTGCTAATGCTAAATATCAGGTTACTGGTAGTAAAGGCCGAAAACTAGTTACTTTTGAACCTGGTGATATGGTTTGGTAGCATTTGAGAAAGCATCGTTTCCTACTTTGCGCCGTTCTAAATTGATGCCTCGTGCTGCTAGTCCTTTTAAGATACTATCCAAGATTAATGCTAATGCTTATATTCTTGACCTGCCTGCGGAGTTTGGTATTTCCACTAGTTTTAATGTTGCAGATTTGAAACCGTATGCGGGAGAAGATGAGGAGTTGCCGTCGAGGACGACTTCAGTTCATGAAGGGGAGGATGATGAGGACATCAACACCAACACGAGTACATCTACACTAGTAGCACCTTCTCCAGCCCAGGCACCATCTTTTCCAGTCCAGGCGCCACCCCTTCCACCTGGGCCAGTGACTCGGCCCGTGCAAGAGAATTGAACTTCATCATGCTGTTAAAGAACGAAGGCCCAGAAGATTAGAGGATGGCCCAACAGGAAGGCCAGAATGGGGCGCATAGGGAAGTCATGAACAGTAATCTCGGTACTGTAGCGCGCCGTGAACAGTACCCACGATACTGTAGCACACCGTGAACAGTAACCACGGGCTGCGTCTCCTCTATTTAGTTACAGTCCTGTTTCATTTAGAACCCGAGTTTTGTTTTACGTTAGCTTTAGCTACTCTCGAACACGCGCAAATCAGCGTTATCTTCGTGTATTCAGAACTCCACCTCGAGTAATAGATTAGATTGCTCGCATCTTTTTCTTGTTCGTTCTTCGATTGCGCACAGGAAACGATCTTCGTGATCAGGCCGATCTCGCATTAGCAAGGTCGTTAACCACTGGGAGTTGGTTCAGCGATTGCATTGGCGCCTCGGGCTTGCTCGTCTTTGTCGGATCGCAAGGGTCATCTACCGCCAAATCAGAATTATCTCTACTCGCCGAAAGATCGGGCACCTCAGCTATATCAACAATCCTACAAACATTAAGTGTAGTAAAATAGCATATATAGATACGGTTATGCATAAAACCGGGGCTTGCCTTCAATAGCTAGGGCCGCGGGGAGATCCTCGATGGCAGTCTCGGGAGCTTGCTCCTGGTCTTCCTCGTGGACAGCTCCTTGCTCAGGGATGAGCATGTAATCTTCATCTGCGAGATTGCAATCTAATGAATGCAATGAGTAAGATATATGCATGGCATGATATGTAATTACAATTAAGATTTGATGGGGGGAGAAATGATCAATTTAATAAGGTAGGGCTTATTCTCTCTACTGAATATTTTTAGGGTACACTTAGCAAGTTAGGGTCAAGCTTAGTTAAACTAATTGGTAAGTCCATTTTGGTGTTCCACTGATTTCTTTTTGATGTCTTAGTGAGAGTTTATTATGATTTCTAGCTGAACTTATTGGAGTGAGATTTATTTTCCCTCTCTTCCTTTTTAATTCTTTTATGCTTTTAAGGTGGGTTTGAACTACAAGACAACTTAATAAATTTCCAAAAATTCTGCAAAAATTTCAGTGGCTTCTTATTGGTGTATAGTACTCTGTCTCAAAATTTGGGGCTTAAACAGTGAGGGGTTCTCTCTGTATAAAATTATCAAATATTAGGGCACACAGGGTGTTTTGAACTACAACTCCTTTTTAACAGTGGGTTATTCTCTAAGACATATTTTTGCTGGCATTTAGATGTTATAACATGACTTTGTACAAATTTCGGCCACTAACACTTATAAGTTTTTTTGTTATGATTTTCTAAAGTTTCTAGCCAAAGGGGTGCTTTCTACTACCACTATACTTGAAAAATATCAAACAACAGATTTCTAATTTTTCCTATCTTTTTCTTTGTGCAAGAGCAATCATTCTAAAGTTTGGTAACTTTTTGCTTAAGGTAAGGGTGGTAGGATTTATTTGGATTAAATGGCCTTTTTCATGAAGTATTGGCAATGGGTATTATTTTGCAGCTTTCAATTGGGTTTTGCATTTTTCTCTGGTGGCCTACTTATTTATTAACCTGGAAAAAATTTATTTGCCCACTGTTGCACACTTTTTGGCTTGCTTATGATTTGATTGAAATATGGCTTAATATCAAGTTCTATTTGTTTACCCTTCTTAAAATGATGGATTGGGGTGTTTAACATTTTTGTAGTGGTATTTTAGTGGTTACAAGTCCACTGGATTTTTCTTAATAATTTTGAAATGGTTTTCATAATTCTAATAATTGTTTTCTAGTTTGCTTAATGTTTAATAAAACGTTTCACCTAGAATTTATTCTGGACTAGGGTTCCCTCTATTTTTCCCAGGTTCTCTATTACCTTAGTAGACTAGGAAAAATAATTGCATTCAATGTTCATTATTTTTCAGTACCTTTCTCATTTTCCTAAGTTTTGGGCAAATATGGATTTTAATAAGTAACCTTGTCTAAATCTTTAATACTGGGGTGCTTACTATTTTTAAACAGTGCCTAAGTGGGTTTTACACTTCTGCAAATTTTCTTAGGTTCAGCACAGAAGCATAACTAATTTTTCTTATTTTAATAAGGTTTGGTTAGTTTCGTTAATTAATTTCAAACTCTAAAATTTAAAACAGAAAGCATAGGGTTCATTATTTTTATGTGATAGTTCATAATATTTTGAATCCAGCAAAATTGGTTTGGCTAAATTTGGTGGAATATTTCTCAAGATATGTAATTTCTAAGTCTTCTGCTAAATTTAAAAGCATAATTAGAAATGGATAAAGAAAAAGGGGTTTTGCACTAGGGTCCTTGGCAAAAGGTTTTGAATGAATTATAGATAGGTCCTCGGTGCACTATTCACTTGAGTCTAAGGCTCTGCAGAAAACCCCCTAGGGTTTCCCGAAATCAAACCTGCGATCCTTCCCCAAATGGAACAGTGACCGTGGCGGAAGAATAGGGCGGAGGGGCTTACCGGCGGTGAGGTTGCTCCGGTGAATGGTCGGGTGAGGTCCGGGATTCTTTGGCGATCACGTCGAGGTGCGCATCACCGGCGATGGTGGTCGGAGGATGTCTGTCCATGTGCGCAGGCGAGGGAGCTCATCGGTGGCGAGGAGTCTGGCCTAACCAGGGCACGATAGATCAATTAAATGGGTTAGGGAGCTTCACCGGAGGTCAAGGAAGATGTGCGCGCGAGGAATTGGAGAATGGCTCACCAGATTGCTCGGTCTACGCGCGGCCACGGGCGACCGAAGTCCGGCGAAGGCGATCTCGGGTCTCCGGTGAAGTTCTATCGGGTCCAAGAGCTTGGAAAGCTTCACGGGCCACTAGCGAAGCTAACCGAGAGGCCGACGCAACTTGGACGTGGCTGGAGCGAGCTGGCCGCGGTGGCCGAGGCTTGGACAGTGATGGCGGGCGGTGGCGCGGCGTGCTCGAGGTGAAGTCCGGTGAACTTTGGCTTAGGCAAGGCCTGAGAGCGCGCGGGGAGGTACGGCCGAGGCCTTGGGGCTGCTTTATAGGCACAGCGCGGGCGAGGGCTCGCGGTGGACTTGACCGGACGCTGGGGCGAGCGCGCGCGGGTTGGGCAAACGCCGGCGTGCCGACGAGGGTCGAACAGGTGTGCGTGTTCATTCTACCCGAGTTCTGGCGCATGTGGTCATTTATCCGAGCCTGCTCTTGCCTTGGTCGGTGCACAAAACCTCTTCTCCTCCCTATAAGCTACCGATCTTGCGTGGGGGTCATAGGATTTGGCCTACTGGTTTCAATGATATGGAGCTCTCAAGTCTGGTTTGTCTCTCAGCCCGAGCCAGATGCAAATCTTCGGTTTTGTCGTGTCTAGGGCTCGCGTCACGATGCCATCTTCAGACATGTGGTAGAGGGGTTAGTTAGACACATTTTTGTTAATGGGAGCTTTAGGATTAGAGCTAAGGATCGAGGTGAACATGCTCGGTTTTGGTTCAAAGGCTGAAAATTCAGAAATCTGAATTTCAGATTTCCCCATTAAACCTCCACTTGAATGGCTTGTTTGGAGTTTTTAACAAACTATTTTGGCCAAACTTTTATAATCTTTATTGTATCTTATTTAGTGTATTTCAATTTTTATAATTGGCCTTAGTCATGATTTCAAGTTTTTCATGGTCTTTCATCCCTTTTCTTCTTTTCTACTTAAGTAGCTTAATTAGGGTTGGTATTAGGGTTTCAACATTTTTGCCCTTTTTGAAAACCTCAATTGTTTTAGACATGACTCTTTAGATATAAACTTAGTGGATCTTTTATTCTTAAGTTGATTTGGTGCTTCATGCTCAATTTGGCTTACATGAAATGATGGCTCTTGAGTTAGCACTGAGAAGAACCCTAGGTGACACTGGGGTGTCGCATCCTTCCCCCCTTAAAGGAATCTTGTCCCGAGATTCAGGTCGGAGTCCTCCTAGGGTGAAGCGAAGGGTGAGACTTACTTGAAGTGGGTGCTTTATTTATTAAGGCATCTGCTCTTCGAATGTCATTATCTTTGCAACTTCAGAAGGAAGTCCTTTTAACTTTAGTTTTACAATTAACTCATTCTATTTAAAATCATTTTTCCTATATTTTGATTCGAAGGGCAGTGGAGGGGTTGGGCATGATTACGTACCAATTTTCATAGGTAGATAATCGGGAAAGTTGGAACACAGAAATTTCTCAGTCTCCCAAGTAGCCTCTTCCTCTAAGTGATTACTCCATTGGATCTTATACATCTTGATCGATTTAGCTCGAGTTGATCTTTCTTTGCAATCTAGAACCTTGGAAGGGTACTCTTGGTACGATAGATCTGGCCCTATCTCCAATTTTGGTTCTGCTATGACCTCAGTCGGCAATCGAACACACTTCTTCAGTTGGGATACATGGAATACACTGTGGATGGCAGACATTTTTGGAGGTAACTTCAATTTGTATGCCACGGGTCCACATGCTTCTGATCCCGAATATCTGCATTCCCTTGATGGGTGATACCTTCAGATATACGAAATCTCCCACCTCGAATTGGAGAGGTTTCCTTCTCTTATCATGGTAAGTCTTCTGCCTGGCCTGAGAAGCTTCTAGATTCTTTCTGATTAGTTTGACCTTCCTTTCGGCTTCAGTCACTAAGTCAAGTCCGAAAACTTCTCTTTCTCCAGGCTGAGACCAATTGAGGGGTGTTCGACACCTTCTTCCATATAGGGCTTCAAAGGGTGCCATCTTTAGGCTGGATTGATAACTGTTGTTATAAGCAAACTCTGCCAAGGAGAGGTGCTTGTCCTAGTTCTTGCCACAATCGGTTGCATAAGCCCTCAACATATCTTCAAGAATTTGATTTACCCTCTCGGTCTGACCATCAGTTTGTGGGTGGTAAGCTGAACTTCTGATTAGCTTGGTTCCCAAAGACTCTTGCAATTGTTCCCAAAATCTAGCAACAAATTGAGCTCCTCGGTCAGAAACAATGGTCCGGGGCAATCCGTGCAAACACACGATTCAGTCAATGTACAACTATGCATACTTCTGAGCCTTATCAGTGGTGTGCACTGGGAGAAAATGCGCCACTTTAGTCAGTCGGTCCACAATAACCCAAATCGAATCATGATGATGAGAGGTGTTGGGCAGACCCACAATGAAATCCATGTTGATGTCATCCCATTTCCATGAAGGTATAGATAGGGGTTGCAAAGCTCCAGCTGATTTCAAGTGGCTTGCCTTTATCCTCTGACATGTGTCACATTCTGATACATATTGGGCTATCTCCCTCTTCATTCTGGTCCACCAATACAAGGGCTTCAGATCATGCTACATTTTGGGGCTCCCTGGATGCATGGAGAATTTGGAGAGATGGGCCTCATCCAAGATTTTCTTCTTGAGATCCTTGTTTTTAGGAACCACCAATCTGCTTTCAAACCATAATATACCCTTTCCATCTTGGCGGAAACATTTATACTTCTCGGTCTTCTGATGGAGGTTCTCCTTAATAATTTGCACTCCCTTGTCACTGAGCTGGGCCATGATGATCTGGTCTTACAAAGCTGGCTCAACGGAAATGTGAGACAAAGCACTAGAAGGAATCACTTCGATCTTCATTTTGCTCAACTCATCACACAAGGTGTTAATGCGAGAATCCATGATAACACAGTTGCATTGCAATTTTCGACTCAAGGCATCTGCTACCACAATGGCTTTCCCTGGGTGATAATGTACCTCCAGGTCATAATCTTTGATCAGCTCTAGCCATTTTCTCTGCCTCATGTTGAGATCAGCCTGAGTAAAGATATACTTAAGGCTCTTATGATCAGTGAAGATGTTGTAGTGGGTTCCCATCAAATAGTGTCTCCACATTTTCAATGCATGGACCACGGCTGCTAACTCCAGGTCATGAGTGGGATAATTTTGCTCATGAGGTCTGAGGGCTCTTGATGCATAAGCAATGACTTGGTTGTCTTGCATCAAGACACAACCTAGTCCAGTGCCAGAGGCATCATAGTACACATCAAATGGCTTGCTATTGTCGGGTTGCACTAACACCGATGCGGTGGTCAGATATTGCCTCAATGCATGAAAGGCATCTTCACACTTTTGACCCCAAACAAACTTGGCTTCTTTCTTCAACAGTTTAGTTATGGGCTTCGCAACTCATCCGGAATGAATCTTCGGTAATAACCAACCAATCCCAGAAAACTTCGAATCTGACGGACAGTCGTTGGTGGCTTCCAGTTCATCACCTCTTGCACCTTATCAGGATCAACAACTATGCCTGCCTAGGAGATAGTGTGACCCAATAATTTGATTTCCTTTAGCCAAAAATCACATTTTGACAATTTGGCATAAAGATGGTGCTCTCGCAGACATTGAAGCACTACATGCAAATGCCCGCCATGCTCTTCTTCGTTCTTTGAGTACACTAGGATATCATCGATGAAAACCACTACGAACTTGTCCAATTCGGGCATGAAAACAGAATTCATCAGATACATGAAATATGCTGGTGCATTGGTCAGCCCAAACGACATCACCAGAAATTCATACAGCCCATATCGGGTCGAGAAGGCGGTCTTCGAAATATCGCTTGCTCGTATCTCGATCTGATGATAACCGGAGCGAAGGTCTATCTTGGAAAACACTTTGGCTCCGACCAACTTATCAAAAAGAACATCAATACGAGGCAAAGGATACATGTTCTTGATAGTCACCATGTTTAGTGGGCAGTAATCTATGCATAGCCTCAAGTTTTCATCTTTCTTCTTCACAAACAAGGTTGGACATCCCCAAGGCGAAGTACTTGGGCGAATAAAACCTTTATCCAGCAATTCTTGCAATTGCTTCTTCAATTCTGCCAACTCAGTGGGTGGCATCCGGTAAGGCCTCTTGGAAATAGGTGTCGTTCCCGGTTGCAACTCGATGGCGAATTCAATATCCCGGTCTGGGGGCATTCCTGACAATTCATCAGGAAAGACATCTGCATAATCACAGACCACTGGAATCTTCTTCAGAGGTAACTCCATCATAGCAAAGGCACATGACTGAGTAGAATCTTGACTGGGAAGAAACAAGGTGAAACTCCCACAGATTGGGGAATTGATTTCCACGATGCAGCTGGCTACATCAAGCACTACATGGTGTCTGGTCATCCAATTAGCTCCCAGAATAATATCCACATTTTCCAAACCCAAAACAAGAAGGGTGGTTTTGATAATGTGGCTTCCCAGTTGAATAGGCAGACTTTGGTTTAATTGGTTAGTTGCAATTTTACCTCCAGGTGTGGCTATCATGAATGACCCTTTGGTGTGATAGAAAGGCAGTTGACATTTAGCACTGAACTTTTGGCTAATGAAACTATGAAATGCACTAGAATCAAACAGTATTAATGGAGGTTGATTATAAATTGAAAAGATACCAGTCATGATGGGGGCTCCCTTAGGTAACTCCTCCAGAGTAGTGAAGTTGAGCTTCCCTTGCCTGCCTTGTACCTTTTGCTTTCTTCCCTTGTCTTGATTTGGTGCTGGCATCTGCCTCTGCTGGTTTCTCGAGCAATTCTTGGCATAGTGGCCCACATTGACATAAGTGAAGCACTTGTTCCCATTTCCCTGGCGGAATTCCTGCTGAGGAGGCTGATTGTTCCTTGGAGCGAGGGCTGGAAAACGGGTGGGTGCCAGCTGCTGCTGCTGAGGTGGCCTGGTCACCCATCTGCCTACCTGCTGCTGAAATCCCCTACTCTGATTGTGAGAAACAATCCTAAACCTCTGGGCCTGAGCGGATGGTGCTGCCATTGGTGCCTTCCTCTTCTTCTCTGCCCGGTGAGCTACAATACAATCCTCCTGGGAGATGGCGAGGTTGACCAACTCATTGAAGCTATCAGCCCGGACAGTGTTGAGACGTTCCCGCAGCTAGGTATTGAGACCCCTGTGGAAGCGGTCTCTCTTCTTCTCATCGGAATCAACATGATAACCTGCGTACTGGCACAGATCGTTGAAGGCTTGAGCGTACTGCAATACCATGTGTGTTCCTTGATTGAGTGCCAGAAACTCATTCCGCTTGCGATCAAGAATTCCAGCTGGGATGTGGTGCCCTCTGAAAGCAGTCTTGAATTCCTCCCAAGAAACTTCATGATCAGCAGGTAGCATAGCACGAAAGTGGTCCCACCAAGTTCGAGCAGGGCCACGAAGCTGCTGCGCGGCGAAGCGAGTCTTGGTATCATCAGGGCAGTCTCCCGTGTGGAGGGGAAACTTGGACTCCATGACGCGTAACCACATGTCGGCATCCAACGGATCCTCTGCCTTGGTGAACAAGAGCGGCTGTGTGCTCAGGAACTCCTGGTAGGTTGCCGCTGCCGGAGGTCGCTGCGGCTGGCCTCCACCATGCTGCTGGGGGTGGGCCTGGCGCTGCAAGAGCTGTCGCAGAATCTCGTTCTGCTACGCCATCAGCTCCTGCACCGTGGGAGCTGGAGGAGGTGGCGGGGGAACTTGCTCGTTATGCCCGCGACGCTGCCTAGCTGCCATCTGAAAACAGAGATTGTCGCCATTGTTATCCCAATTCACAATTTCGAACAACATGCTATTATCTCATATGGAAAGAATTTCCGTAATCATAACATTAAGTTCGAGCAAGGATAGTCATGGTTACAAACATTCCACGGATCTCAAAGGTTCTCAAGGGTTACATCAATTAGGGGAAAGTACCCGTAAGCCTAGTCCAAAATCTGTCATTAACTAAGCTCGCGTAGGTTTCTATTAGCCTAAAGCGTCAAAATGACTTATCAACCCTGAGTAGTGGAAGCGACACTGGATGCGGGTGAAGGGGGCATCGCGGAGGTAGTCCCATTGGCACCAGGGGCTGGTCCTAACTCCTCAGGAGCCTCTTCTCCCTCGCTTCTGGCCTCATTGTCCTCCATCTCTAAGTGGTGCCTGTCCAGGTGGTCATTAGCTTCATCAAGTTCCCGTTGCACATCATGGAGCTGGTTCTCCAAGACATCAATGGTGTTGTCTCGGATCTCCACCTGCTGCTCCAAGGTGGTGATGCGCTGGCTCAGCCTTTCCACCTGTAGGTCCTTCTCCACCAACTCGGAGGACAAGTCGACCACAAAGTCTTCTCGGTTGTCGAGGGTGAGCTTGGTGGTTTGAGCGATGTTAGGAAGATGTGCCATAGCGTCACTCTGAAGGGCCTGAAGGCGGTACAACGCACTCATGCACTAAACAGTGACCCTCCCAACCAAGTCAGGATACATTGCCCACACATCCTTCACATGGCTCACACGGTTGAACCACATGAGGTCATCCTTCTTCTTAGCAGGGAAGAGTCCCAAGGGGTGCATCACCATCTCTAGGGGATGGTAGCCACAAAAAGTCGTCAGAGTCTTCATCGCTGCCGCTTCAGTGGTGTCGTTCGTCCTGAATCCAATTGTCTCGGAGTCAAGAGAACGCCAATCCAGCTGAAGGGGATGAGCCTCCAAAGTCAGCTAGACTCGGCAACATGGTACCTGATGCTCCTCGTACAGCTGCACCGTGTACAAAGGGGCGTAGGTTAACTGGCGGAGTTAAGCACTTCCCACAAGATGGAAGGAAAACCATCGTGAGAAAGGAAGTCAGAGCTGAAACGAGTGTCTCCTCCACTAGAGGGGGTTGGTGAGGTCATCTGAGGAAGGGTATCAGATGTAAAGATTATGGTGGAAGGGGAAAAAATAAATAGACCTGGGGTGGTTTAAAAGGAAGCGGGTTAGCTCAATTTTTTTCCTTTTTAATTTTTAATCCTTTTAATTTTATAATGCATGCATGCTGAAAATAACGTCTCCTCCCTGAATAAAAGGGTGCTCTTAGGGCATCCTAAAAAAAATCTAATTACTGGCCCACAGGGCCTACTTACTTAGCCACCTATTTCTCCCTCTATTCGTAAGGCCTTTCGTCCTAGGTCTAGCGGTCTAGTCCTGACGATTCATACTAGTTTCTAAGCAAGTTTTAGATTTTGAAAATTGGTATTCATGGTTTATTGCCCTTCTCTGTGGTGGTATTTGCTCCGATACCAGCTGTGGCAGAACCGCCCGAATTATTCCAGATTAAGTGCCTAAGTCACGCCTCAGGGGCCATAACACACTTAAATCGGAATAACCCGTCAGTCCCTCAGATCTAGTCTGATAAAGCCACTTAACCAGGATGAAATACCACACACTCACTCGAAGGCGAGTCACAGAAGAAACACAATAAAACAGGAAAACCTCAAATTAAAGTACTGGAGTTATTACATAAATCAGAGTTTTTCAAGTAGCTGATATAAGTTCACAAAATACAATGCAGCAGAAAATCGATATCGTCAAAGCGAGGAATAGGGCAAGGCCTAGCCCACTACTCCTCCTGCTCCTCTCCTGCCGGAGCAGCATCCCACTCGATCGTCCAACCCGGTAGTAGGGTTGTAGGCCAAGTCACACCATCAACCGTATTCTGGAGCGTACCTGCAAAATTTATGCCACAAGCAAGGCTGAGTATACTAATACTCAGCTAGACTTACCTGGTGTGAGGAGTCTACTTCTCTACCTCTAGACCATGCAGCTGTTTGGCTGAGGGGTTTGGTTTGACAAAAGCACTAGCTGAGTCTAAAATCAATTTTTAGCTTTTCAATTTCTAGCATCATTATCTTAGCTAAGTTTGTTCCTTCTAAGCATACATGGTAGCAAGCATTTAGTACAATCAACAAGTTATCTCAAGTAAAACCTCATTTAACTTCTTACTTAATGTAGTACAAGGGATCAACCAGTCTCATTAGCTACGAGAAGCAGACGATTCGAATCGAGTTTTATAACCTTGCAAGGTAAACCAAAACACACGACATGTAAGGGCACTCCGTCCCCACACACGTCAACCGTCCCCATTGGTTCCCCGTTTGCGGCCAGGCCTCACCGCCTTGGCATACAATGCTCCACTGACCCCGGCTGCCGCCGTGCAGTGACCGCACTTGTACCCACCATAGCTAGCATGGGAGACCCAGTCTCAGGTCGCGTGAGCGGTAAAGTCCGCGCCCGGCTTCACTCAGGTACTAGGTTTACCGGTTACCATATTTCCCGACATGTGTTTAGTACATTCAGAAGCTTGACTCAGGTATCCACACATTAATCCTTAATTCCTTTTTCCCGTCTCATGGACAAGGCATCCTCCCTAGATCAAAGTCCATGGACCATCATAGATCCCGTTATCAAAATGAAAACAATCAATTCCTGACCTCGCGCGAGTGCTAGAAAAATCACTCGACTTCTACCGAGATCCCTAATTAGCAAAGCAGCTACTCGACCTAGCATACTAGTATCCATCTCAAAAAGGAATCCTGAGTTCATGCAACTAGAGGTTTCAAGCAACTCCTACACTGAAGTGCACATTAGAATCCTACAAACATTAAGTGTAGTAAAATAGCATATATAGATATGGTTATGCATAAAACCGGGGCTTGCCTTCAATAGCTGGGGCTGCGGGGAGATCCTCGATGGCAGTCTCGGGAGCTTGCTCCTGGTCTTCCTCGTGGACAACTCCTTGCTCAGGGATGAGCACGTACTCTCCGTCAGCGAGATTGCAATCTAATGAATGCAATGAGTAAGATATATGCATGGCATGATATGTAATTACAATTCAGATTTGATGGGGGGAGAAATGATCAATTTAATAAGGTAGGGCTTATTCTCTCTACTGAAGATTTTTGGGGTACACTTAGCAAGTTAGGATCAAGCTTAGTTAAACTAATTGGTAAGTCCATTTTGGTGTTCCACTGATTTCTTTTTGATGTCTTAGTGAGAGTTTATTAAGATTTCTAGCTGAACTTATTGGAGTGAGATTTATTTTCCCTCTCTTCCTTTTTAATTCTTCTATGCTTTTAAGGTGGGTTTGAACTACAAGACAGCATAATAAATTTCCAAAACTTCTGCAAAAATTTCAGTGGCTTCTTACTGGTGTATAATTCTCTGTCTCAAAATTTGGGGCTTAAACAGTGAGGGGTTCTCTCTGTATAAAATTATCAAATATTAGGGCAGAGGGGGTGTTTTGAACTACAACTTCTTTTTAACAGTGGGTTATTCTCTAAGACATATTTTTGCTGGTATTTAGATGTTATAACATGACTTTGTACAAATTTTCGGCCACTAACACTTATTAGTTGTTTTGTTATGATTTTCTAAAGTTTCTAGCCATAGGGGTGCTTTCTACTACCACTATACTAGAAAAATATCAAACAACAGATTTCTAATTTTTCATATCTTCTTCTTCTTTGTGCAAGAGCAATCATTCTGAAGTTTGGTAACTTTTTGCTTAAGGGAAGGGTGGTAGAATTTATTTGGATTAAATGGCCTTTTTCATGAAGTATTGGCAATGGGTATTATTTTGCAGCTTTCAATTGGGTTTTGCATTTTTCTCTGGTGGCCTACTTCTTTATTAACCTGGTAAAAATTTATTTGCCCACTGTTGCACACTTTTTGGTTTGCTTATGATTTAATTGAAATATGGCTTAATATCAAGTTTTATTTGTTTACCCTTCTTAAAATGATGGACTGGGGTGTTTATCATTTTTGTAGTGGTATTTTAGTGGTTACAAGTCAACTGGATTTTTTTTAACAATTTTGAAATTGTTTTCATAATTCTAATAATTGTTTTTCTAGTTTTCTTAATGCTTAATAAAACATTTCACCTAGAATTTGTTCTGGACTAGGGTTCCCTCTATTTTTCCTAGGTTCTCTATTACCTTAGTAGACTAGGAAAAATAATTGCATTCACTGTTCATTATTTTCTAGTGCCTTTCTCATTTTCCTAAGTTTTGGGCAAATATGGCTTTTAATAAGTAACCTTGTCCAAATCTTTAATACTGGGTTGCTTACTATTTTTAAACAGTGCCTAAGTGGGTTTTACACTTCTGCAAATTTTCTTAGGTTCAGCATAGAAGCATAACTAATTTTTCTTATTTTAATAAGGTTTGGTCAGTTTCGTTAATTAATTTCAAACTCTAAAATTTAAAACAAAAAGCATAGGGTTCAATATTTTTATGTGATAGTTCATAATATTTTGAATCCAGCAAAGTTGGTTTGGCTAAATTTGGTGGAATATTTCTCAAGATATGATATTTCTAAGTCTTCTGCTGAATTTAAAAGCTTAATTAGTGTCGGGGACCATAATTAGGGGTACCCTCAATACTCCTAATTCTCAGCTGGTAACCCCCATCAGCATAAAGCTGCAAAGGCCTGATGGGTGCGATTAAGTCAGGGATCAGTCCATTCGAGCGACTCGATCACGCCTCGCCCGAGCCTAGCCTCGGACAAGGGCTGCCGACCGCGGAGGATTTCCGTCTCGCCCGAGGCCCCCCTCCAATGGCAGACATATTTCCGGCTCGCCCAAGGCCCTGCCTTCGCTAAGAAGCAACCCTGACTAAATCGCCGCACCTACCGACCAAGTCGTAGGAGCATTTAATGCAAAGGTGGCCTGACACCTTTATCCTGACGCGCGCCCCCCGGCAGAGCCGAAGTGACCGCCGTCACTTCGCCGCTCCACTAACCGGCCTGACAGAAGGACAGCGCCGCCTGCGCCACTCCGACTGCAGTGCCACTTGACTGAGTGAGACTGACAGGCAGTCAGGCCCGGCCAAAGGCACCATAGGAAACTCCGCTCCGCCCGACCCAAGGCTCGGACTCGGGCTAGGTCCCGGAAGACGGCGAACTCCGCTCCACCCGACCTAGGGCTCGGACTCGGGCTAGGTCCCGGAAGACGATGAACTCCGCTCCGCCCGACCCAGGGCTCGGACTCGGGCTAAGTCCCGAAAGACGGCGAACTCCTCTCCGCCCGACCCAGGGCTCGGACTCGGGCTAAGTCCCGGAAGACGACGAACTCCGCTTCGCCCGACCCCAGGGCTCGGACTCCGCCCTGGCCTCTACCAACGACCTCCGCCTCGCCCGACCCAGGGGCTCGGACTCGGCCTCGGCCATGGAAGACAGACTCGACCTCGGCTTCGGAGGAGCCTCCACATCGCCCAACCTAGGGCGCAGGCCAGCCACGTCAACTGGAGGCGCCATCATCACCCTACCCCGAGCTAACTCGGGCCGCAGGGAATAAGACCGGTGTCCCATCTGGCTAACTCCGCCAGATAGGCAATGATGGCGCCCCGCATACTCTATGACGATGTCGGCTCTCAGCCCCCTTACGGAAGCAAGAGGATGTCAGCAAGGACCCAACCACTCCGACAGCTGTCCCTCCGCCAGGCTCCGTCGCTCCTCTGACGGCCACGACATCACACTAGCTGGGTGCCAAAATCTCTCCGGCTGCCACATCGGCATGTACTTAGGGCGCTAGCTCTCCCCCGCTAGACACGTAGCGCTGTGCTACACCCCCCATTGTACACCTGGATCCTCTCCTTACGCCTATAAAAGGAAGGACCAGGGCCCTCTTAGAGAGGGTTGGCCGCGCGGGGACGTGGACGAGACAGGCGCTCTCCTGGGGCCGCTCGCTTGCCTCTCCCGCGTGGACGCTTGTAACCCCCTACTGCAAGCGCACCCGACCTGGGCGCGGGACGAACACGAAGGCCGCGGGATTCCCACCTCTCTCACGCCGGTCTCCGGCCGCCTCGCTTCTCCCCCCTTCGCGCTCGCCCTCGCGCTCGACCCATCTGGGCTGGGGCACGCGGCGACACTCACTCGTCGGCCCAAGGGACCCCCCAGTCTCGGAACGCCGATAGTTGGCGCGCCAGGTAGGGGCCTGCTGCGTGTTGACGAACAGCTTCCCGTCAAGCTCCAGATGGGCAGTCTCCAGCAACCTCTCCAACCCGGGACGGTGCTCCGTTTCGGGAGTCTTGAGTTCATGTCCTTCGACGGCAGCTACGACATGATACTCCTTCCACCGCCGCGCGACAACAATAATGTCGGCCGACAACCCGCCCGCCGGCGGCAGAATCGACGACGTCTTCCCCGCGTGGTGGAAGAACAACATTCGAGCTCACCCTGTCCTCTCCCCCACCAACGGAGGAGGAGGCGGGGCAACCAAGGCCAAGCAGGAGGCAGCGCCTCGTTGGCTGTCGAGCGAGCCGACAGCACCGGCACCCCAACGAGGGGCACACCGGGTATCGACTTCGTGCCTGAGACGAAGACGAGCGCCGTCTCCCCGCGACACGCCAATCCTGAGCAAGCGGACGACGCCAGCGCGCTCGTGGAGAGCTTGCTGGGCGTCACCCTCGTACCTGAAACGACGGTACAGTCAGTCCCCGATGTGACTTCATCGCCGCTCGTCGACCAAAAGGTACCGACCGATTCCCATCCTACGTCATTTGGATTCAGCCTCAACCCGCCTAGCGACCTTGCTTTGGCGGGCGCTCTCGTAGAGGCGAGTTCAAACCCCCTGGGGTTTCGCATGCGGTCGCCTTGGGACCGGTTGACAGACGTCTCGACCTACGGGCCCTCTGGGTCCGAGGAAGTACGACGACCCCAGCATCTGTTGGGATTTCTCTGGACTTGGCAACCCCAGTGCCATGCGAGACTTCGTGACCGCATGTGACTACTGCCTCTCCGATTGTTCCGACGGTAGCTGCAGCCTCGACGACGAGGACTGCGGCTCAAGCCGCGAATGTTTCCACGTCGATCTAGGGGGTCCCTCCGAAGGCAATCATCTAGACATGCCGGAGGACGGTGATCTCCCTAGGCCGGTGCCCCGCGTTGACATCCCACGGGAGCTAGCTGTGGTCCCCGTTCAGGCGGGGGGCCATGACCCACAGCTCGAGCAAATCCGCGGGGTGCAGGCCAGGCTCGACGAGGGAGCAGGAGCGCTTGAGCCGATCCGCCGGGACGTCGGGCAGGCATGGGCGGGCCAACCCCCGCCCGGAGAAATACGTCATCTGCCCCAGGGTTTCCAGCACCGTGTCGCCGATGACGCCAGGGTCAGGCCGCCACCCGCATCTAGTGGCGTCGGCCAGAACCTGGCTGCAGCAGCAATGCTTCTCCGCGCGATGCTAGAGCCATCCACCACCGAGGGTCGGCGAATCCAGGGGGAGCTCAAGAATCTCCTGGAAGGCGCCGCGATCCGACGGGCCGAGAGCTCTGCCTCCCGAAGGCAGGGGTACCCCTCGGAACCTCATGCCGCGACTTCCCGATTCATGCGGGAAGCCTCGGTCTACACCGGGCGCACGCGCAACACCGTGCTTGCGGCCCCGGGCCGCCTCGGCAACGAGCACCATCACCGCGACCGTCGGGCCCACCTCGACGAGAGGGTGCGCCGAGGCTACCACCCCAGGCGTGGGGGACGGTAGGACAGCGGGGAAGATCGGAGTCCCTCGCCCGAGCCACCCGGACCGTAGGCCTTCAGCCGGGCCATCCGACGGGCACCGTTCCCGACCCGGTTCCGACCCCCGACTACTATCACAAAGTACTCGGGGGAGACGAGACCGGAACTATGGCTCACGGACTACCGTCTGGCCTGCCAACTGGGTGGAACGGATGACGACAACCTCATCATCCGCAACCTCCCCCTGTTCCTCTCCGACACCGCTCGCGCCTGGTTGGAGGACCTGCCTCCGGGGCAGATCTCCAACTGGGATGACCTGGTCCAAGCTTTCGCCGGCAATTTCCAAGGCATGTACGTGCGCCCCGGGAATTCCTGATACCTCCGAAGCTGCCGGCAGCAGCCGGGAGAGTCTCTCCGGGACTACATTCGACGATTTTCGAAGCAGCGCACCGAGCTGCCCAACATCACCGACTCGGATGTCATCGGCGCGTTCCTCGCCGGCACCACCTGCCGCGACCTGGTGAGCAAGTTGGGTCGCAAGACCCCCACCAGGGCGAGCGAGCTGATGGACATCGCCACCAAGTTCGCCTCCGGCCAGGAGGCGGTCGAGGCTATCTTCCGAAAGGACAAGCAGCCCCAGGGCCACCCATCGGAAGATGCTCCCGAGGCGTCTACTCAGCGCGGCGCCAAGAAGAAAGGCAAGAAGAAGTCGCAAGCGAAACGCGACGCCGCCGACGCGGACCTTGTCGCCGCCGCAGAGATCAAGAACCCTCGGAAGCCCCCCGAAGGTGCCAACCTCTTCGACAAGATGCTCAAGGAGCCGTGCCCCTATCACCAGGGGCCCGTCAAGCACACCCTTGAGGAGTGCGTCATGCTTCGGCGTCACTTTCACAGGGCCGGGCCACCCGCGGAGGGTGGCAGGGCCCGCGACGATGACAAGAAGGAAGATCACCAAGCAAGAGAGTTCCCCGAGGTCCGCGACTGCTTCATGATCTACGGTGGGCAAGCGGCGAATGCCTTGGCTCGGCACCGCAAGCAAGAGCGCCGGGAGGTCTGCTCAGTGAGGGTGGTGGCGCCAGTCTACCTAGACTGGTCCGACAAGCCCATCACCTTCGACCAAGCTGACCACCCCGACCACGTGCCGAGCCCGGGGAAATACCCGCTCGTCGTCGACCCCGTCATCGGTGACGTCAGGCTCACCAAGGTCCTTATGGACGGGGGCAGCAGCCCCAACATCATCTACGCCGAGACCCTCGGGCTCCTGCGCGTCGATCTGTCCTCCGTCCGAGCAGGTGTTGCGCCCTTCCACGGGATCATTCCCGGGAAGCGCGTCCAGCCCCTCGGACGAATCGACCTTCCCGTTTGCTTCGGAACGCCCTCCAACTTCCGAAGGGAGACTCTGACGTTCGAGGTGGCCGGGTTCCGAGGAACCTACCACACGGTACTGGGAAGGCCATGCTACACGAAGTTCATGGCCGTCCCCAATTACACCTACCTGAAGCTCAAGATGCTGAGCCCCAACGGGGTCATCACCGTCGGCCCCACGTACAAACACGCGTTCAAATGCGACGTGGAGTGCGTGGAGTACGCCGAGGCCCTCGCCGAGTCCGAGGCCCTCATCGCCGACCTGGAAAGCCTCTCCAAAGAGGTGCCAGACGTGAAGCGTCATGCCGGCAACTTCGAGCCAGTGGAGACGGTTGAAGCCGTCCCCCTCAACCCCAGCGGCGACGCCTCCAAGCAGATCCGGATCGGCTCCGGGCTCGACCCCAATTAGGAAGCAGTGCTCGTTGACTTCCTCCGCGCGAACGCCAACGTCTTCGCGTGGAGTCCCTCGGACATGCCCGGCATACCGAGGGATGTCGCCGAGCACTCGCTGGATATTCGGGCCGGAGCCCGACCCGTCAAGCAGCCTCTGCGCCGATTCGATGAGGAGAAGCGCAGAGCGATAGGCGAGGAGATCCACAAGCTAATGGCGGCGAAGTTCATAAAGGAGGCGAAAAGCGTCAGACTCAACCCCGAAAGATGGGTCCTCGGGGTGCCCTAGGGCATGGTCTTGGGGTTCATCATCTCCAAGCGGGGCATCGAAGCCAACCCGGAGAAGATCGCGACCATCGCACAGCACCCCGAGCCCTTGCTGGGGGCACCCGGGGGCTACACGCACCCCCGAGAAAGGCCGCTTGTCATCGCCAAAGTTCTGGAGCCCGGAACGTACAAGCTGACCAACAGTCAAGGCGAGGTCTACGGCAACGCTTGGAACATCCAACAGCTACGTCGCTTCTACCCTTAAGATGTTCTCAAGTTGTTCATATACCCCGCACCCACGCAAAGTTTAGTCATCAAGGAAGGGTCGGCCTCGCCTCGGCAAAGCCCGACCCTCCCTCGGGGGCTAAAAGGGGGGAACCCCCTCTGCGTTGAAATTTTCCTCGAGAAAAGATCTCTTCTGCCAGAATATCTTTCGTGCTTTTTGACTACTTCGAAAAGTGGATCCTGAAAACGACGGAGTACACGTAAGCAGCCAAGGCTGACCGAGCCGAGGGACTCCTACGCCTCCGGGATACGGATACCTCACTCATCACCTTCTGCGATAAGTAACTCGCGTTCGGATAAAGTGATTCCGCGGACCGAACAAGTCTTCACGTTCGGAAGCTCTTCTGCCGAAGCGATCCTTCAAGCCTTCTCGACTGAGTCGGTGACAGAGCCTCATGGACGGGTGAAAGTGTGCGTAAGCGGCAAGGCCGACCGAGCCGAGGGACTCCCACGCCTCCGGGATACGGATACCTCACTCATCACCTTCCGCGAGAAGCAACTCTCGCTCGCACAAACATCCCTGTTACCGACAAAAAAGTCCAGATACTCGAAACAAGAGGAAAAGAGACGCAGCTTTACAACACAGCGAGGGTGTGTGTTCTGGCCTCGGCGGCCACAGAAGGCACACGCTACAAGACACTCTGATCCTGCAGGCTCGGGTCTTGACGCTGGAAGGGGGCAGCAGCACCCTCGACATCGACGACACCTTCGGCGAGGTCCGACCTAGCCTCGGACGGCGACGCGGTGCGAGGATTTCCACTCCGAAGGACGACGTCATCGCCACGCCCGGGCAATCGCTGCCAGGGTCTTCTCCGGGAATCCGGCCCGAGCAGGCGGCTCGGCCGGTCACCCCGGGGGCCTCGGCCAACCATCTTCCAAGGGCGCCAGCCCGACCCGAGGCCTCGGCTGGTCAACTCCGGCGTCGGTCCCGCCAACGGGCGACCCGGCTAGGCTCCGGCCAACCAGGTTTCATTTTCGAGCCAACTCTGCCCCTGTTCATGCTGATACCGCTACCCCTAGCCTCGGCTCATCGAAGAGCGGCCGAGGGGTTTTCCTTTAACTAAGCTAGAGAAGCCTCAGACAACAAGGCCGACCGAGCCGAGGGACTCCTACGCCTCCGGGATACGGATACCTCACTCGTCACCTTGACACGGGGCGACTCACGCTTGGTGAAGCGGTTCAGACAACCAACAGGCGAGTCTTAGTGCTCGAAAATGAGGAAAAAACACGGCTCCGTGCCAAAATTACATGCATGTCCAGGCGTCGACAGCCACAATGGACGAAAACACTGGCATTCAAAGTGCCATTACAAACGGAACTCTGGTTCTGTCCCCGCGGGTATGAGCAACCTCGAGCCTGCGGGGCGACGAACATTGGGAGACCCGCCAGTGACCTCTGCAGCAGCAGCCATGGTCCCGGGTGGGCGCGGCCGCCGGAGGGCTCTCGTTCGCGTTCCCGTTCAAGGGACGCGAACCAGCTATTAAAGCCAAAGAGCGGGCCGCTCCCAAACGCACCGGCAGGTCCTCACTGCCGTCCTCGCCGCGAATGCGAGGAAGAGGGCGGAATGTTGCATCCTAGCTGGGCAGCAACAGTTCGCCTTCCCCGGCATGGCTGGAGGACGTCTCCGTCACAGGGCTGGAGGGCGATTGCCACCACCAGAAGCTGGAAGAAGAGGTGGCCCGCCGACCCGCGCAGGAGGTAGAGCCCCGGCTCGCCTCGCTCCCCGCCCCAGCGAGGATGACGAACACCCTCGACGCTGAGGGCGGGATCGAGATCACAGCCCGGCTTGCCTCTCCCCATCCAGGAGCTGGAGGTCACCGTCTTGGGTGACCACCAGCGGAGGGGTGCAACCGGGCTGTGTGATGAAAATCCTTGAAGCCGAACGATGGCTGAAAGGTACCAACTCCCACGGAGTTGCGTTCCTCCAACGATGAGGCGAAAAGACGGTGGGTATCCCCCATCCGAGGGCTTGGAAGGTGGAAAGACACGATGCATAAGGGAGCGCGAAGACATGGTCGCTTTCCGAAGGGGGTCACCCTCCTTTTAAAGGCAACTCTCCCTACTTGCGCCCCCAGCCGTCACGGGCTGAGTCTTCTCCAACACACTCCAAGGCCCTCCCCTGCGGCGCGGGGGCTGGGTCCCGCATGTCGTGCAAGCCGGCTCAGAGCAGAAGAAGCCAAACCGCCGCGCGCGGTGCACACGACCGCCCAGCGGTTACAAGTGACCCTCCACTTTTGCCCAGACCAACGGGCGAAAGGGGCGGGCAACCATGCAGGCGGCATGCAACCGTGCCAAGTGGGCGCGCTTCTTCGACTCCCAACACGCCCAGCCTGGAGGCCCAGGCCCACGCGTCATGCAACCGGCGCGCCGACTGCTTCGTGCATGCAACTGCACCGCCACCTGCGCCGCCACCGCGCCTCCTCGATTGCGGAACCAATACCGCGACTCGAGGCGACCCAGCGCACGACCCAGCAGCGCCAGCCTAGCGCGGCGGTCAATGCGGCCAAAAATGGGCCGGCAGTAATGACGGTGGCAGGCGGGCGGGAGCAGCGCTCACGTCGTCAGCCAAGCTCACGTCCCATCCGGGGGCAGCGAGAGAACCCCCTCTCACGGCGTGAAGACAACGCACCCGTGATCCGTTCCTCGAACGGCTCGCGCACGCGCAACGGCCGCCCCGCCAACCACTCGCCCCGTCGCATTAACTCTGCGGTGGGACAGGCGGCGCCTCTGGCCGGAGAAGCGGGCGACGCTTCGCCTTCATCGTAATAACCGCGCCAAAAAAGGTACGCTGCGTCGTTCGATTTCGTATCCTTTTCCTTTTTTCCTCTTTCTCTCTCTCTCTTGCAACAGGGACCGGGAAAGGGGGATACCCCGAAAAGGATCCTTCCCCGTGAAGGAACCAGGCTCCGAGCCTCCCTACTGATCAGAGGTTCGAAGGCTGACCCCCCGAAGGGTTCGACAGCCGCCTCAGATCGCGTGGGCCCTACACCCACTACTGGTCAGAGGTTCGAAGGCCGGCCCCCCGAAGGGTTCCACGGCCGCCTCAGGCTACTCGGGCTCCGCGCCCATTACTGATCAGGGGTTCGAAGGCTGGCCCCCGAAGGGTTCACAGCCGCCTTAGACGCCGAGCGAGGGATGACCATGGGTACGTTCGATACATAACCAAGGCTCGAGCTGTGCTCCCGAGGTACCCTAGGACATTTCCGAGACCAGCGGGAGCGATCTTGTAACGGAATCCCATCAGAGGGAGGCATCGAGCCCTCGGACCCCGTCGCCAGGGGACCGGGTCCGGCAGATCACCCACATGTACTTTTGGGCGTGCCTCTGGGCCCCTAGCCGACCCCTAACGAACGGGGCACGAACGTCCACTCGGATTACCCGCTTGCAGCTCACCGGAGACACCATGTTCGGCGCCCATCGAGGGCAACATGGCGCTTTCCCCCCCTCCTCCTTGCGGAAAGGCGACGCAGGGGCGTATGTAAAAAAGCCGAGTCTGTCCCTGATCGCCCTCTCGCCCTGTGCGGAGGCTTGGGGGCTGCTCTCGCAAACCCGGCTCCGGCCGAACCGTTGACAGCGTCAACATACCAGCCCGAGAACATGGGACCCGACCGTACACCCGGGCTACGGCCAGCTCGCATGAGGGAACAACCAGACCAGCCGAAGCATTACGCGAGGCATTAAGACCTCGAAGGAGTGAAACCACTCCTCCGAGGCCTCGGGGGCTACACCCGGCGGGTGCGCTCGCGCGCACCCACCGGAACAAAATGCAACCGAGAAAGGCTGGTCCCCTAGCAAAAAAGTGCGACGAAAGCCTCCAAGCGAGTGTTAACACTCCCTTCGAGGCTCGGGGGCTACTGTCGGGGACCATAATTAGGGGTACCCTCAAGACTCCTAATTCTCAGCTGGTAACCCCCATCAGCATAAAGCTGCAAAGGCCTGATGGGTGCGATTAAGTCAGGGATCAGTCCATTCGAGCGACTCGATCACGCCTGCCCGAGCCTAGCCTCGGACAAGGGCTGCCGACCCCGGAGGATTTCCGTCTCGCCCGAGGCCCCCCTCCAACGGCGGACATATTTCCGGCTCGCCCGAGGCCCTACCTTCGCTAAGAAGCAACCCTGACTAAATCGCCGCACCTACCGACCAAGTCGCAGGAGCATTTAATGCAAAGGTGGCCTGACACCTTTATCCTGACGCGCGCCCCCCGGCAGAGCCGAAGTGACCGCTGTCACTTTGCCGCTCCACTGACCGGCCTGACAGAAGGACAGCGCCGCCTGCGCCACTCCGACTGCAGTGCCACTTGACAGAGTGAGACTGACAGGCAGTCAGGCCCTGCCAAAGGCACCATAGGAAACTCCGCTCCGCCCGACCCAGGGCTCGGACTCGGGCTAGGTCCCGGAAGACGGCGAACTCCGCTCCGCCCGACCCAGGGCTCGGACTCAGGCTAGGTCCCGGAAGACGGCGAACTCCGCTCCGCCCGACCCAGGGCTCGGACTCGGGCCAGGTCCCGGAAGACGGCGAACTCCGCTCCGCCCGACCCAGGGCTCGGACTCGGGCTAAGTCCCGGAAGACGACAAACTCCTCTCCGCCCGACCCAGGGCTCGGACTCGGGCTAAGTCCCGGAAGACGGCGAACTCCACTTCGCCCGACCCCAGGGCTCGGACTCCGCCCTGGCCTCTACCAACGACCTCCGCCTCGCCCGACCCAGGGGCTCGGACTCGGCCTCGGCCATGGAAGACAGACTCGACCTCGGCTTCGGAGGAGCCTCCACATCGCCCAACCTAGGGCGCAGGCCAGCCACGTCAACAGGAGGCGCCATCATCACCCTACCCCGAGTTGACTCGGGCCGCAGGGAACAAGACCGGTGTCCCATCTGGCTAGCTCCGCCAGATAGGCAATGATGGCGCCCCGCATACTCTATGACGACGTCGGCTCTCAACCCCCTTACGGAAGCAAGAGGACGTCAGCAAGGACCCAACCGCTCCGACAGCTGTCCCTCCGCTAGGCTCCGTCGCTCCTCCGATAGCCACAACATCACACCAGCTGGGTGCCAAAATCTCTCCGGCTGCCACATCGGCATGTACTTAGGGCGCTAGCTCTCCCCCGCTAGACACGTAGCGCTGTGCTACACCCCCCATTGTACACCTGGATCCTCTCCTTACGGCTATAAAAGGAAGGACCAGGGCCCTCTTAGAGAGGGTTGGCCGCGCGGGGACGAGGACGAGACAGGCGCTCTCCTGGGGCCGCTCGCTTCCCTCTCCCACGTGGACGCTTGTAACCCCTACTGCAAGCACACCCGACCTGGGCGCGGGACGAACACGAAGGCCGCGGGATTCCCACCTCTCTCACGTCGGTCTCCGGCCACCTCGCTTCTCCCCCCTTCGCGCTCGCCCTCGCGCTCGACCCATCTGGGCTGGGGCACGAGGCGACACTCACTCGTCGGCCCAAGGGACCCCCCGGTCTCGGAACGCCGACAATTAGAAATGGATAAATAAAAAAGGGGTTTTGTACTGGAGTCCCTGGCGAAAGGTTTTGAATGAATTACAGACAGGTCCTCGGTGCACTATTCACATGAGTCTAAGGCTCGGCAGAAAACCCCCTAGGGTTTCCCAAAACCGAACCCACGATCCTTCCCCTAATGGAACAGTGACCGCGGCGGAACAATAGGGCGGAGGGGCTTATCGGCGGCGAGGTTGCTCCGGTGAAGGGTCGTGTGAGGGACGGGAGTCTCTGGCGATCACGTCGAGGTGCAGATCACCGACGATGGTGGTCGGAGGAGGTCGGTCCACGTGCGCAGGCGGGGGATCTCGTCGGCGGCGAGGAGTTTGGCCTAACCAGGGCACGATAGATCAATTGAATGGGTCAGGGAGCTTCACCAGAGGTCAAGGAAGATGTGCGCGCAAGGAATTGGAGAATGGCTCACCAGATTGCTCGGTCTACGCGCGGCCGCTGGCGACCGAAGTCTGGCGAAGGCGATCTCGGGTCTCCGGTGAAGTTCTGTCGGGTCCGAGAGCTTGGAAAGCTTCACGGGCCACTGGCGAAGCTAACCGAGAGGCCGACGCAACTTGGACACGACTGGAGCGAGCTGGCCGCAGTGGCCGAAGCTTGGGCAGTGATGGCGGGCGGTGGCGCGGCGTGCTCAAAGCGAAGTTCGGTGAACTTTGGCTTAAGCAAGGCCTGAGAGCGCGCAGGGAGGTACGGCCGAGGCCTTGGGGTTACTTTATAGGCACGGCGCGGGCAAGGGCGCGTGGCGGACTTGACCAGACGCTGAGGCGAGCGCGCGCGCGAGTTGGGCGAACGCCGGCGTGCCGACCAGGGTCGAACACGTGTGCGCGTTCATTCTGCCCGAGTTCTGGCGCGTGTGGTCATTCATCCGACCCTGCTCTTGCCTTGGTCAGTGCACAAAACCTATTATCCTCCCTATAAGCTACCGATCTTGTGTGGGTGTCATAGGATTTGGCCTACTGGTTTCAAAGATATGGAGCTCTCAAGTCTTGTCTGTCTCTCAGCCCGAGCCCGAGGCAAATCTTCAGTTTTGTCGTGTCTAGGGCTCGTGACCCGATGCCATCTTCAGACATGTGGTAGAGGGGTTAGTTAGACACATTTTTGTTAATGGGAGCTTTAGGATTAGAGCTAAGGATCAAGGTGAACGTGCTCGGTTTTGGTTCAAAGGCTGAAAATTCAGAAATCTGAATTTCAGATTTCCCCATTAAACCTCCACTTGAATGGCTTGTTTGGAGTTTTTAACAAACTATTTTGGCCAAAGTTTTATAATCTTTATTGTAGCTTAGTTAGTGTATTTCAATTTTTATAATTGGCCTTAGTCATTATTTCAAGTTTTTCATGGTCTTTCATCCCTTTTCTTCTTTTCTACTTAAATAGCTTAATTAGGGTTGGTATTAGGGTTTCAACATTTTTCCCCTTTTTGAAAACCTCAATTGTTTTAGACATGACTCTTTAGATATAAAATTAGTGGATCTTTTATTCTTAAGTTGATTTGGTGCTTCATGCCCAATTTGGCTTACATGAAATGATGACTCTTGAGTTAGCACTGAGAAGAACCCTAGGTGACACTGAGGTGTGTCACACACACTCAGATACATACTTAGCATTTTCCCTCTTCATCCTGGTCCACCAATAAAAGGATCTGAGGTCATGATACATCTTGTTACTTCCGGGGTGCATGGAAAACTTGGAAAGATGAGCTTCATCCAATACTTTCTCCCTGAGTTCCGGGTTTTTAGGAACAACCAATTGGTCCTCAAACCATATAACTCCCTTGCTGTCCTGACAAAAACATTTGTACTTATCCACCTTTTAGTTGAGCATTTCGTTAATGACTTGAACACCCTTGTCACCAATCTGCGCCATGATTATCTACTCTTGTAAAGTGGGCTCCACTGAGATATAATCCAAGGTACCTGGGGAAACAACTTCCATGTTCAACTTGCGCAATTCGTCACACAGAGTGGCGATCTTAGAGTCCATGGTCACACAGTTGCACTGGGCTTTTCGACTTACGGCATCTGCCACAACATTGGCCTTGCTAGGATGGTAATGCACTTGCAGATCATAATCCTTGATCAATTCCAACCATCTTCTCTGCCTCATATTAAGATCAGCCTGAGTGAAAACATACTTGAGACTCTTGTGGCAGTATAGATGTTACAATGAGCTCCCATTAGATAATGTCTCCATATCTTCAGAACATGGACTACTGCTGCTAACTCCAGATCATGCGTGGGGTAATTCTGCTCATGGGGCCTGAGTGCTCTAGATGCGTAGGCAATAACTCGGTTGTCTTGCATCAAAACACAACCCAGACCAGTGCCTGAAGCATCACAATGCACATCGAAAGATTTGGTGTTGTCAGGCTGTGCTAGCACGGGTGCTGTTGTCAGATGCTGCCTTGATGCATGAAAGGCATCCTCACATTTCTGACTCCATTCAAATTTTACTCCCTTTTTCAACAATTCAGTCATTGGTTTAGCGGTCCTGGAGAAATCCGGAATGAATCGTCGATAGTATCCTACCAATCCCAGAAAACTCCGAATCTGTCGCACGGTGGTAGGAGGCTTCCAATCCATCACTTCTTGCACCTTCTCAGGGTCAACTGATATCCCAACCTGAGACATGGTGTGACCCAAGAATTTAATTTCCCTCAACTAGAAATCACACTTCGAGAGTTTGGCATACAAATGATGATCGCGCAGTCGCTGAAGTACTGTGTGCAAATGCTTTGTATGTTCGTCTTCATTCTTTGAATAGACCAAGATATCATCAAGAAGAACACAACAAACTTGTCTAGCTCTGGCATAAACATTGAATTCATCAAATACATGAAATATGTCGGGGCGTTGGTCAGCCCGAAAGACATTACCAAGTACTCATAAAGCCCATATCTGGTAGAGAAAGCCGTCTTCGGAATATCGCTGGCCCTGATCTTGATTTGATGATAACCAGAGCGAAGGTCTATCTTGGAAAACACCATGGCTCCTACCAACTGATCAAACAACACATCAATGCGGGGCAAAGGATACTTGTTTTTAACAGTTACCGCATTGAGATGGCGGTAATCAACACACAATCTTAGACTCTCATCCTTCTTCTTTACGAACAAGGCTGGACATCCCCATGTCGAAGTACTTGGGTGAATGAACCCTTTGTCCAATAACTCTTGCAACTACTTCTTGAGTTCTGCTAACTCTGCTGGGGGCATCCTATAGGGTCTCTTGGATATAGGTGCAGTCCCGGGTTGCAGCTCTATTGCAAACTCTATGTCCCTATCAGGTGGCATCCCTGGCAGTTCATCGAGGAAAACATCTGGGTACTCACAGACTACTGGAATCCTCTCCACAGGTGATTCTACCTTGGTGAGTGCACAAGAATGGGTACAACCTTGGTCAGGTAGGTACAAGGTGATTTCTCCACAAATTGGTGAGTGTATTTCAATGGCTCTTGCTGCAACATCAATTAAAACATGATGTCGGGATAACCAGTATGTTCCCAAGATGATGTCTACACTCACCAATCCCATAATCAGGAGGGTGGTTTCGACTATGATACTACCAAATTTTATGGGCACTTGTCGATTGAGTTGATAGGTGGCAACCCTACCTCCTGGTGTTGCAATCATAATAGCCACCTTTGTGTGGTGAAAAGGTAACTGATACTTGGCACTAAATTTTGCGCTGATGAAGCTGTGTGATGCACCAGAATCGAAAAGAATGACTGCAGGAAAATTTAAAACAAAAAAGATACCAGTCATGACGGGTGCTCCCTCCGGAATGTCAGCCAATGTGGTGAAGTTCAGCCTGCCCTGCCTCACTTGCACCCTCTGCCTCTTGCCTTGGTTCTGATTTGTAATCTGCCCCTGCCTCTGCTGGTTCTTGGGACAATTCTTGGCATAATGTCCGGTGCTGCCACAAGTGAAACACCTGTTGTCATTGCTCTAATGGTAATGCGGTTGTGGTTGGTTGTTGTTCCTCTGAACTGGGGGTTGAGAGCGGTTGGGTGCCTGCTGTTGCTGTTGAGGTCGGATCACACATCGTCCCTACTGCTACTGAGGTCCCCTACTCTGAGTGTCAGACACAATCCTGAAGCACTGAGGCTGAGCTGATGGTCCTGCCACATGGGTTTTTCTCTTCTTTTATGCGTGATGGGCTGTGATGTAGTCCTCCTGAGAGATGACCATGTTGACTAACTCATCGTAGCTGTTGGCCCTGACCGTGTTGAGACGGTCATGGAGCTTAGTACTGAGGCCCCTCCTGAACTGGTCTCTCTTCTTCTCATCAGTGTCAGCATGATAGCCTGCGTACTAACACAGGTCATTGAAAGCTTGGGCGTACTGCAACACTATACGGCTCCCCTGAGTGAGTGCCAGAAATTCATTGAACTTGTGGTCCATGATGCCTGCTAGTATGTGATGCCCTCTGAATGCTGCCTTGAACTCTCCCCACTCAACCATGTGGCCAACCGGCTGCATAGCGAGGAAATGGTCCCACCGTATTCGCGCGGGTCCACAAAGCTGCTGGGTGGTGAAACGAACCTTGGCCACATCTGAACAATCTCCATTAAGCAGGGGGAATTTGGATTCCACCACCATGAGCCACACATCAGCATTAAGGGGATCTTCTACCCGACTGAACAATGCGGCTGAGTACTGAGAAACTCCTGATAGGTGGCTGCTGCTAGGGGACGCTGATGATGATCACCAGCCCCATAGTGTTGAGGCGATGGCTGACGCTGGGCTAGCTGTCATAGAATCTCATTCTGCTGAGTCATCAACTCCTGCATGGTAGGAGGCTGCGGCGGTGGTGGAGGAATGCGCTCATTCTGTTCACGGCGCGCTCTTCCTGCCATCTAAAATTTTGGATGTTCTTAATATCATACATTGAAATCCGTGATTGCACATGATAAAAGATCTTAAATAACAAGGTTTGTAAGATTCCAAATATTTCCTTGCTTTTCACAATTGGTACCAACAGAATATAATTTCATTCATACTTAAAAATAGAAACCATCCATCATTCATCATGCCAAAAGAGTTTTCAAACAGTTACAGCAGTGCCCAAAATACTCAACTCTTTCTAGCCTAGTACCTCCAAGGTGCAAAAGCTAATCTAGTTTCGAGGAGTTCTACTGCTGCACACTTCTACCCTATCTCTGTGATCTAATGAGCAAACGAGGCAACGCTAGACTCGGGGGAAGGTGGTCTTCCTGAGCCAGCATTGTCCAAGCTAGATGCAGGCTCCGGATCCTCTCCCCCTCGATGTATACATCCTCATCGGCCCCTTCTGCCTCCATGTCCTCAATCTCTTGATGGTGCAGATCCAAATGCTGGTTGGCTTCATCAAGCTGTTGCTGGGTGGTCTGGAGCTGATCTTCTAGAACCTCGATAGTGTTTTCCTTAGCCTCCACCTGATATTCGAGCTCTTGGATTTGAGTGGCCATTTGCTCCACCTGGAGATCCTTTTCCACCAGCTTAGTGGACAAGTCTACAACAAGGTCCTCCCTGTTATACAGAGTTATCTTGGTAGACTCCACTAGACCCATCAGCTGGGACATTGCCTCACCTCGCAAGGCCCACAGACGATACAGGGCACTCATGCACCGAACCGTTAGGTGAGTGGTATGTCCAGGGTAGAGAGCCCACACATCCTTGGCATGCTCAACCCGATCCTTCCACATTGGGTCCTCCTCCTTTTCAGCGGGGAACAAGCCAATGGGGTGGGTTGACAACTCCAAGGGGTGAAAACCGCAGAAGGTTGTCAGCACGTGCAGAGCCATGGACTCAATAGTATCTTCGGCCCTGAAACCGAAAGACTCTGAGTCCATGGAACGACAGCCGGGCTGCAAGGGATGAGGCTCCAAGGTCATCCTCACCCTACAGCGGGGTACCCGGTGCTCCTCGAACAGCTGCACTGCGTACTGGGAGGCATAGCGTAACCTGCCCCCTACAGTACTTCACACAAAATACGGGGAAAGCCCTCTCGTGCAAGCCCGTCTGTGTGGGAATGTGCGTTCCCTCCGTCCGTGGGTACGTGAGAAGTCATCTATGTAAGGGTAAGTGTAAGCGAAAAAGAAAAAGAATCCCAAAAATAAAATGAAGCTAGTGCTTGGCTTTTCTATGGTTAAGTTGAGATCTTCGATGTAGACTTAAAATCTTATTACGGGTGTCTCTTTGTTTGCGGCGCTTTTTATTAATATTGACATTTTACTAAGAGGCTAGAAAAATAATGCATGCGTGCTCGTCCTAAGCGACGTCACATCAAGCAAATAGGGATATAGGAATCCCCCATCTATATCATAGCAGCCTGTAGGGCATATTCAAATAGCCACCTAGCTATCCATCTAGTATCCTAAGGCTTCACGTCCTAGGCCTATCCTTATCGCCCTCATAGCTATCCAACTTGGTTTCTAAACAAGTTATACTTTTGATAAGGTTGGTAATTACGATTTATTGATTCCTCTGTGGTGGTACAAGCTCCATTACCAGCTGGGGCGGAACCGCCCGAATTATTCCAACTTAAGTGCCTAAGTCCCGCCTTAGAGGCTAGACCACACTTAAATAGGAATAAAACGTCAGTCCCTCGGATCTAGTCCGACAAGGCCACTAACAGGATCAAGTACCACATACTCACTCGTAGGTGAGGCACAGAGCAAATACAATAAAGCATAAAACCATACATTAAAGAAGTGCTTAAGGTTATTACAACATCATCAGAGTTTTGCAAAAGTAGTAATCATTGTCCTAGATGCAGCGGAAATTAACTAACGGTAAATAAAAGGGAGGATGGGGAAGCCTGGCCCATCACTCCTCATGCTCCTCTCCTGCTGAGGTAGGGTCCCACTCGATTGTCCAACCCGGTGGCAAGGTAGACGGCCAAGTCACTCCAGCAACCATATCCTCTAGAGAACCTTTAAAAATTATGCCACAAGCAAGGCTGAGTATACTAATACTCAGCTAGACTTACCCGGTGTGAGGAGTCTACTCCTCTACCTCTAGACATGCAACTGTTTGGCCGAGGAGTTTGGTTTGCCAAAAGCACTAGCTGAGTCTAAAATCAAGTTTTAGCTTTTCAAATTTTAGTGTGATCCCTCTTAAGCTAGATGAGTACCTAGCTACTCATACATGATATCAAACATGTTTAGCAATCAACCTTTTGCCAGTCAATTCATTTCCACTTATTACTCAATGTAGTACAATGGATCAAGCAGTCTCATTAGCTGCGAGAAGCAGACAATTCGAATCGAGTTTTAACCTTGCAAGGTAAACCTAAATACACGACGTGGCGAGGCACTCCATCCCCACACACATCAACCGTCCCCATCGATTCCCTGGCAACAGAAACAGGCCCACCGCCTTGGCATACAATATCTCACTGACCCCGACTGCCGTCGTGTAGTGACCGCACTTGTACCCACCATAACCAGAATGGGAGACCACGTCTCAGGTCGCGTGAGGAGATCAATCCACGGGCAGGTTCAGTCTGGTACTAGGCTTACCGATTTACCATATTTCTCGGCATGTGCTTAGTACGTTCAAACGCTTGACACAGGTATCCACACATTAATCCTTATTCCAATTTTGTCTCGTAGACCACGCATCCCCATGGATCCGTGTCCACAGACTTTCATCATTCTGTTATCAAAAGTGGATACAACTAATTCCTGACCTCGTGCGAGTGCTAGAAAAATCACTTGACTTCTACCGAGATCCCTAATTAGCAAAGCAGCTACTCGACCTAGCATACTAGTATCCATCTCAAAGGGGATCCTGAGTTCATGCAACTAGGGTTTCAGTCAACTCCTACACTTAAGTGCACAGTACAAGCCTACAAACATTAAGTGCAGTAAAATAGCATATATATAATGGTTATGCATAAAACCGGGGCTTGCCTTCAAAAGCTGGGGCAGGCAGGTCCTCAGTAGCAGGCTCTGGTGCAGGCTCCGGGACTACCTCCTGAGCAACTCCTTGCTCCGGAATGAGGACGTACTATCCATCAGCGAGATTACAATATATTGAATGCAATGAATAAGATACATGTATATTAATAATGTGTCAATTTAGTAATTACTAGGTATGGTGAAACAATATTAAAACAGTGGGTAAACTAGGGTTTCTTTATCGGATGGTGCCTTAAGTGTTCTCTACACACCTATCTTAGGGTCTTGAGTGAACTTAAAACTTTTAATCGTGTCCTTTATGTTTTATTGGACTCTTAGGGAGATTTAGATGTATAATATTAATTTCTTCCACAATTCCTCTTTTACTTTCTATTTATGCTTATTTTTGAGTGCTCTTGAACTACCATGGTGATTTAGATTTTTCCAAAAATGTTGCAAAAATTACAGTGGGTAAACAATGGTCTTTGTAGTTTATTCTACAAATTTGAGGTTAGAATTAATTCAGATAAACATTGGGCAAAAATGACAAAAGTGAGGGTAGAAGGTCACTTTGCACTACAGGTCTAATTTAGGTGAGGGTTCTGGATTAAAAATTATTTTTGCCAATATCTATGGGTAATAATAGGTCTCTGTGCCAAAAATCACAGAAAGTGACCTTATGGTTATTTAGTTGTGATTTTCTAAAGTATAATGTCAAAAGGGCACTTATAACTAACTTGTCATTTGAAAAATATCAAACAACAGAAACTTATATTTTTCCTAAATTTATACTAGCATATTAGTAGTTATCCCAAGGATTGGGGTAGTTTCTCCTTAGGGTTATTTTTCTAGAATTTTTCTAAGTTCTTATTGTTTTTATGAAATAAAATTTGGTGCATTTCTTTTGTACTAATAGAGGGTTCAACAAAATTTTCTTATGAACTATTCTACTTAAGAAAACTAGGAAAAATGGGGTTGCCCTCTGGTTATTATTTTTCATTCTCCTTTTCATTTTCTTAAGGTTTGGACCAAAACAAGTTTTTGTGGTTAATCCTTCCTTAATCTAGTATACTGGGGAGTTTAACCTTTTTAAAATAGGGTAGTTAGTAGTTACGTATGTCTCTAAATTTTCTTACCCTCAGTCCAAAAGTATTTCTATTTTTCCTCTTTTTATTTAGTTTTGGGTAGTATACTTATTTAAATTAAAACTCTAAAAAGTATTGCAGTACTCAGGGTGGTTGTTATTTTTCCTAAGTAGTTCATAATATTTAGGACCTAGCAAAATTGGTTTGACCAAATTTGGTTGGATAAAATTCAAGTTATGAATTTTGCAAGTTCTGTACTCATTCAAAAGAATAAAACTTAAAAGGTTTAAGGAAAACAGATTTGCACTGAGGCCCCTGGGGTTTCCTTTAACTATTCCTTTCAACGGTGCCCCTGCGGAACTGTTCCCCTGAGTCTCTGACCTCGCAAAAACCCCCCTAGATTTTCTTTCTTTCAACCCAGGCTCCTTCCCCACCGTAACAGTGACCGCAGAGAGGAAAAAGGGTGGTGTGGCTTACCGGCGGCGAGGGAGGCCCGGTGGAGGGCTAGGTGAGGTCCGGGAGGTCCTGGCGGTCACGTCGAGGTGCGGATCACCGACGGTGATGGCCGGAATAGGGCTGGCCGCGTGCACAGGTGGTCGGGCTCATCGACGGCGTGTGCTCAGGCCTGCTCACAGCGGTAGGGTTCAATCAAATGGCATGGGGAGCTTCACTGGATGCTACGGATGCTATAGGTACAAGGAATCGATGAATGGCTTACCGTGGTGCTTTGGTCTACGTGCGACGGCGGCCGGTTGAAGTCTGGCGATGTTGATCCGGCGTCTCCAGTGAGGTTATGTCCAATCCGCAGCTCGGGGAGCTTCACTGAGGTCCGGAGAAGCTAGCCCAAAGGTTGGACGGGGTGGAGGATGGCTGGCTTGGACGGTCTATGGTGGTCGTGGCTTGCGCGGCCGCTGGCACGTGGTTCTCTGGGCAAACGCCGGCGAACTCGTGCTCGGGCTGGGTCAGGGACGTGCGGGGGTGTACGGTCGAGACCGATGTGGGCTTTATAGCCGCGGGTGCGGGGCTGCGTGCGTGGGCCAAGCGCCGTGGGCGTGTTCTGGCATAGCCAGGGTGCGTCGAACACGTGTTCGTGTTCATCTGCCAAAGTTCTTGCGCCTGTAGAGCTCCCAAACGTGCGAATCTCGCCAAATGTCTTGTGCAAGATTTCTTCCTGGCACCTAGAGCTAGCTAGTTCATGTGAGTTCCAACGGAAGATCTGGCCTAGCTTAGAAGATATGTTGGCGCCAAGTCTTGTTGGTCTGCACTGTTCACCAGTGACAAAAATAGATGCCAAACTGTGTCAAACGACCCTAGATCGGTTTCAAATTTTTCAGGGGTGTGCCTTGGGTAGTTTGGCCACTTTTTGTTATTTGGACCAAGTGGTTTTGGCGCCAGCACAAGGGTGAACACATCTTATCTTTAGGCTAGGGCTGATTTGGGACTTAGAGAAATTTTGATGGCTCTAGTGTGCTCTCCACTTAGTGAATTGTTTTGGGGTTTTTGTTGGGCCTTTTTGTAAAACTTCCCTTACTACATTTTGTAGCTTTATTAATGTACTTCATTTTTTGTAAAGGTTTCATTTCATGATTTAGCCATTTGCATAATCTTTTCCCTTTTATCCAATGTTTAGGGTTTAATGGCTTAAGGGGGAACTTAGGGTTTTAGTATCTTTTTCATGAGTGAGAATGTATGAAGGCTAGGGTATCTCTCTTATTATGATCAATACTTAGCTTAGCCATGATTCTAAAACTTTTAGTGCCTTCACTTTCCAATTTAGCATATTGGATAAATAGGCCATAGGTGTGTTCCTATGGCCAGGGCCTTGGGTAACACCTGGGGTGTTACACATCCGGGCTGATAATGATTTCCGCAAGAGAAGGGAAGAAGCTTATAGGTTTTTTGAGATGACTAGGGGCTTCGGAGGAAGAATCCACCCTAGCCATGTCAGATCAATCCACAACTCCAACTAGAGTGATGACAGAGGAAGCCAGCTTCAAAGGCCACACCATAGCTCACAATCCTTAGGGCAACAACAAAGCTCTTTCAGGCCACCAGCCCCAAGGGGCAGAGGCGACAGGGGCTTCAGAGGAAGGTATGGGGATTAGCACAGAAAGCTCTATTGCTTATTCTGTGGAGAAGACAAGGGCCACACTACAAGAACATGCCAGGTCACCATTGAGAAGCAGAAGGAGATTGCCGAAGCAGAGGCGAGGCAAAATCAGCCGAAACAGGTCTTACATACTGCTTCGTGCTACTCTCCTTTTATACCAGAATACGTGGGTAATCAACCTGCAGCTTCTGTTGCTTCGGCAAGTCGTTCACAAGCTTCCTGGCCCCAGCTCTGATTACCACCACCATTGCCACCTACTCACACCCGAAGCCAGCAGCCAGAAGGGCACCAACATGCCCAACAGCAGCGTGACTTCAGGGAGGAGTCCGAAGCTCGTATAGTCAATAGCACTGTACCAGAATCGAAGCATATATACTGAGGAATATCCTACTTTTGATGTACCTTTATCTTTTATGCCGTTTTATTTTTTCTACGAGAAACAAGTAATGAAGAACTTAATTTCTATTTCTTGTAATAATTGTGCCTGTATCAGAGTAAAATATATCTCTCATGGACTTCCGAAGCTCGAAAGACGTTTCTAAGAAAGCGGAGTAAATTCCGAAGCTCAAAAGTCGTTCCTAAAGGAATACAGAGCCAAAAATTATGATTCGAAGCTGCAAAAGTCATTCCTAAGGGAGCGCAGCGTAAGTTTTCTGCTCAAAAGTCATTCCTAAAGGAATGCAGAGCCAAAAATTATGATCCGAAGATGCAAAAGTCGTTCCCAAGGGAGCGCAGTGTATGTTTTCTGCTCAAAAGTCGTTCCTAAAGGAATGCAGAGCCAAATACCACCGAAATATAAGGTGAAGAAGCTCAAAAGTCGTTCCCAAGGGGATGCAGAGCTTAAATGCCACCGAAATAGAAGGTGAAGAAGCTCAAAAGTCGTTCCTAAGGGGATGCAGAGCTTAAAGACTCAAAAGACGTTCCTAAGGGGATGCAGAGTCTTGTGTATTCTGGTGTGGGCGTGTGTGTGCCTTCGGCATGGCCATCATTTTGCATCATGTTATCATATCATTTCGCATAACATTACATCATGCATCATATCGCATCAACGACACAATGATTGGATACGAAGCTAATCTTCGACAAAAAACTTTCATAAAATAGAAATATGCTGAGGCATGAAGTAAGCTTCGGGAAATACAGTTTTATCCGACTTGCCATAAAAGGGGCTTCTTTCTTTACGAAGCATGAAAAGAAGGGAAGGTGTTTTTTCGTCGAAGGCTCAAAAACGGTATGTATGTAAATTTCATGGATCGTAAAGAAATATATTACAGAAATTTACATGTCTCATCAATTGTTTCATACATCGAATATTACAATAAAGTCTATTCTTCTCTAAGGATTTTTTCTGCGGCTTTGTTCAATAACTTGTTGACAACTTCATCAATAATAGAGTTAGCAATGCTTATTGCATCAAGTGCTTCCTTCATATCCGGATCAGCCAGGGGGTTGGACGGCTCCGGCTGCGGCGACAGTTCAGCTGTTGTAGGTAAACTATTAGTTCGAAGCCACAATGTAAGTACCGAAGCTAAAATTCAAAAGCAATACATATGCGCCTTTCGCGCTCAGCAGCTTCTTCAGCTAGCCTAGCTTCTTTTCGGGCGTCATGGGTGCCTTTTTCATTCTTATTTATAATTTCATTGGCCAATTGTAACACCTACTTTGTATGAAAGGCTAAAAAGAGAAAGTATATTACTCCATATCTATATGTGTTACCCATGTTTATCATCCCTGTGAACACATTACTTACACAAATACATAATTAACAAGAAATACCCAAAGATAATACATGCATCATGCTGGGATTTTATTTTTGTGTGCATTTTTGTGACAGTATTACAATAATGTAAAAAGAAATATGTTAAATATCCAAACGGGGATTTAAATTCTAAAATAAATCCTAGAATTGAGAAAAGAGAGAAGGAGAGAAATTAATAGGTGAATAAAAATAAGTATAAAAATATATATTATTTTTATACATATTGGATTTTGAATATTTGACTCAAAGGTTAAGTCCACAAAAAGATTCAAATTCAAACTAGAGATTCAAATGAGATAAAAATAAATACATGAATAGGAATATAATTGCCTTCTACTTATGTATGAATCAATACGTTTTTAATCAAGGGTGAACTTCATAACCAAATTCAAATTCAAATTTGAATTGTGAATAAAGAGAAGGGAAAATAAAAAGAAAAATAAAAGGGAAAGGATATACCAGTATGGGTTCATTTCTTCGTTCTTGGCCCATCTTGCTCTCACCGCGCGGCCCAAACGGGAGTCCACCACTCGCCTGGCCGGTTGACTGTCATGCGGGCCCATGGGTTCAGCGCGCCGCGGAACTGAGCTATCGACCGCGTCCTCCGATGTGTGGGGCTGCCGTGTCAGCACCAACCTCTCTCCCCACGCGCGCCGGCTCTGTGGAACTCCAACAAACCGCGCGAGGATGGCGGAGCTACGCCTTGATCTCGGGGGTTCGTTACCTGGTTCCGAACCGCTCGGCCTGGCCTATATGGGTGCGTAGGGTGCTCTAATCCACCCCTATCCACCCGTGACCTGTCAATACCATGCTGCCGTGTGAGAGGGTGACTTGGAGCAGACGCGCCATTAACGATGACCATGCATCTCAGCACTACCTCGCCACTGCCACCGTTGAGCCATCCATTTGGTCCGGAGCGCTTCGGGCCAACTCGTTGTTGGTATACCCAGACTCGTCGGGCGGAATCGAAACCAGGGAGCCCACGAAGTTGTCGCCGTTGAGGAAGATCTGCCGCTCGCTGTGGCCAAGACTTTCTGCGTCGTATTGCGGAGTAAGTTCACGTTCATCGCATTCATTGTGCTTAGGGCATCGATTAGAGCATCTCGGATCTGTGCGTTGCGCGTGGTACTGTTCTTTGGAATGTCCCAGCCATGGCGCCGCCGTGCCGGGGCTGGCGCTCCGCCACTGCCGGGGTCGGGTTGGGGAAGACTGCCATCGACTGTCCATCCTGGACTCCACAATTAGGATTAGATTGTAGGATACCCCTTCGCGATTTAGATCTGGACCGTAAGATTCTGATCGCACGGGCAATGGGTTGGTTTAGGCTATTTTCAATCCAGAGCGTAGGCTTGTGATCGGACGATTGATGTTGGGTGTGGAGTCACGTGAGTCGTAGATCTAATTAGATCCGCTGGTTCCTAATCCGACGGCTGAGATCAAGCGATACCCCCTTCGCAGGGACATTTTACTTAAGAAACCTCGGACTTTCTGGAAACAAACCCGTCGTCCTATATAACTGTGCGCTGTGTCTGGGTTATTTTGCGCCAGAGCCCCGGACTTTCCTGGAAAATGAGGCCCGGTCCAGTGCAGTTTGGAATTGAATAAATAAATTGGAAAATAGATTTTTAATAGGAAAACAATTACTAGAACTTCAATAATTCATAGAAAATTTATATGAACTCCAAACCACTTCATGTCAGTTTCTAAAATTTTGTAACATTATTCTCTATCACTTAGAGTCTCTGTTTTGGGCATGAAAACAGTAAGAAAATTAAATTCTCATTTAATTCCATTTCAAGCACATTAAACCTTTGGAAATTCATAACTTAAAATCCATAACTCCAAAATTAATGATTCCTGTTCCTAAGTTCTCATTTTAATGTGTAGATTTTTATTGTATATTTTATTTACCTGTTTGGTGTGATGTTAATTTTTGCTATACTATGTTGTATTGTGTTGATGCGAGTAGACGAGCAAGTCATAGAGGATCCTGGGGTTCAGCTGGTGGAGACTGCTGAGCAGGAGCTCGTTGGAGGCAAGTTGTGCCCTTGACCACTTTTTACCCAATAATGTTCTTTAATGTCACTTATTCATGCATAGGTTAATTTTGATGGGACCCGATAGGTCACCCTAGATTGTTTATCTCTTTACCTTGTTATCCCTGAATCACTTGGGTAGTTTGGCTATTGCTTTACATGGTTTTAGGATAATATTTTGTTATATCCATGTTCCAGATATTTTGTTATTCTATTTATGTTCATGTCAAGATCATTAATGTTAATTGGAACATGGAGCTTAACTTGAGAAACACGTGCCACCACAAGGGCTTAATGGGACGCCCTTGGCTGACTAATTAGGAAAGCTAGTGGAAGACTACCTTACCCGAAAGGGGCAAGGGCAGTAGGGGGGTTGCATGCAAGGAGGTTCTTGGGTTGATTTTGCTGCGATGGCGGTTAGACGGGGGATTCTTGCAAGCGCGCTTCCCATAAACTGTAGCGGGTTGTCGGAAGCTAGTGGAACTTTGTAAAGGCCTCGTAATGTTGCCCTGCCTCGCTTCCTTGGTAGAGGTGTACGGGAGTCGCGACCCCTTGGCAGATGGGTAACATGACTTGTGGGTACAGGGTACAACCTCTGCAGAGTGTAAAACTGGTATACTAGCCAAGCTCACGGTCATGAGCAGCTCTAGACTCTCTGATGATTAAATTATGGAACTTAAATTCAATTTGTCATTTGCATTGCATGGGTTTATTATTAATTTTGTTCTATTACTTTATTTAAGGTTTGGTATTTACTTACATTTAGTAACTGCTAATAAAATTTTGACCAACTACTTAAAAGCAATGCTCAGCTTTAACCCCTGTTGTTGATTAGCCTTACACATCACATGAACTCCCACCTTTGTGAGTTCATGTCCACTGGTTCCCCACAACTTGTTGAGCTATGATCATGTGTGAGCTCACCCTTGCTGTCTCACACCCCCCCACAGGAGAAGAACAGGTGGTTCAGGAGGAGCCACAAGGTGAGGAGTTTGATCTGATCTAGCTGGCGTTTCTCAGTTGACATTGGCGCCAATGACGATCCTTAGTTCGTTTTATATTTATCTTTTATTTTGTAATAAGACTTCCGCTATGTAATAAATACTCTGATTATTGTGACATTTATCTCTATACACTCTGTTATTATATATGTTGTCTTCTTGGCGCATGTATGAGATGCACCTGGCTTTGTTCCTTAAAGCCGGGTGTGACAGAAGTGGTATCAGAGGAAATGTTGACTGTAGGACGAAACCTAGATAGAAATGGACAAAACCCTTACCTACTTATCTTACTCTGATTCATTCTATACTTACCTTACTCTGATTCTCTCTATACTTATCTTGATCATGTCTCATCTTTAGCTGTTCTACTCTGTTTACTATTATCTTTTCTACTCTGAGACAAGATGGATTTCACACCTTGGCATCCTACATTTATGACCTTTCTAAGAGATAGGAGGCCTAAGACAAAATTTAAAACTATTTTCTCTATTTAAAATATTGGTTGATTGTTCTAATGATAAATGCCTGATTTGCTTCTTTGATTGATTGAAATATTATATATGGACATCTTAGTATGTACCAACATAAGGTAATTAGCTATGGTAGATAAAATATTAATCTGCTTAGCTAATAAATCCCCCAAAGTAACATGATTCGTAACTACCTGCCTTGTCTACTATTCTCTCTTACCATATATTTCTAACTCAGATGGTTAATACCAGGAAGGGTGGTGGAATTGATTTACCTCCCAATCGGCACACTCGGAGGATATTTAGACAACCCCAGCCACAACCAGTAGAGATGGATCCTCCACCACCGCCTCCACCAGCATGAGTTGACCCACTGGTTGCAGCTCAGCTGAGGATGATGCAACAAATGGCTGACACTATGGCAGATATCCGTGCTCAGATGCAACAGGAACGCCAGGAGATGCGCCAAGAGCAGGAGGATATACGTCGAGAGCTGCACCAAGAACGAGAAGAGATACACCAGGAAAGTAGGGCGCAATAGCAACAGCAACAGCAGCAACAGCAACAAGCACCACTGCCTCCACCACCACCACCAGTTCCACCACGAGATAAGCACCGGTAATTCATGAGCCATAAGCCACCGACATTTGCTAGTTCTCCTGATCCACTGGACGCAGATGATTGGCTGAAGTCCGTAGAGAAGATGTTGAACATTGCTCAGTGCACTGACCGGGAGAAGGTTCTATATGCTTCTGGTCGTCTGACAGGTCCTGCTGCTGATTGGTGGGATTCATATACTGCTGCCCATGATGTTGTTGATACTATTACTTGGGCGGAGTTCACGACGCAGTTCAGGAACCATCATATACCGGCTGTACTGGTGAAGATTAAGAAGGAATTCCTATCGCTGAACCAGGGAAGCATGTCAGTCAGCGAGTACCGTGACAAGTTTATCCAGCTATCCAGATATGCTCCAGATGAAGTTGCTGAGGATGAGAGGAAGCAGGAGCATTTTATAGAAGGACTTAATGGACCCCTGCAGTATGCTCTAGTGGCACATACGTTCCCATCATTTCAGAGGCTTCTTGATAAGGCCCTAGCTATTGAACACAAGCATGTTCAGCTAGGAGATTTGAAGAGGAAAGCTATATCCCAAGGACAAGGAAGCAGCAGTGTTCGTCCTCGCTATAGTTCACCCTAGGGCACACTAGTTCACACTGGCGGAGGCCAGCGCCCAGTTCAGCAATCACCTCAGAGGACTCCACCGCCTCGTCAGGCTACCCCCACTGGTACCCCGACGAAATTCTCAGGACAGAGTGCAGGCACTACTTGCTACAAGTGTGGGAAGATTGGACATAATGCAAATGCTTGCCCACAGAGGATTGCTAATACTCCTATTCAGAATAAGCAGCAAACTCCAGGATCTGGCAAGGGATTCTCTATTGCCAGGGTTAATCAAGTCAGCGTTGATGCTACTCCAGATGGTGCTGACATCGTACTTGGTATGTTTTACGTTAATGCAATTTCTGCAACTATATTATTTGATTCTGGTGCTACACATTCATTCATGTCTGCTCGATATGCCAACACAAATGAGATACCACTGCTAAATATGAGAAAACCAATGATAGTAATTACACCTAAAGGGCCTGTTGAGGCAAATCAAATGACACGTAGATTGACATTAACTATTATGGGGAGAGAATTTGGAGCTACTGCTATAATATTAGAGGCAAGCAGTATAGATCTGATCCTTGGTATGTCATGGTTAAGAAAGGCAAAGGCCATAATAGCATGTGGTAGAGGTACCGTAGAACTCACTACCCCTAAAGGAGAAAGATTTCAAGTTAATATTGCAGTAACCACCTCATCCAAACGTGCAATGTTCTTCATACCTAAGGAGTTTGTTGGTGACAACATCCTTGTGGTTAGAGATTTTCCTGATGTCTTTCTAGAGGAGTTGCCAGGGATGCCACCTAATAGAGAAGTTGAGTTTGTTATTGATCTCTTACCTGGAACTGCCCCTATTTCTAAACGGCCATACAGGATGTCTGTAGAAGAGTTAAAGGAACTGAAGAAATAGTTAACTGAGTTACAAGAGGCTGGGTACATTCGTCCGAGTTCCTCACCTTGGGGAGCGCCGGTTCTGTTTGTACAGAAGAAGGATGGATCACAAAGGATGTGTGTGGATTATAGATCTCTTAATGATGTTACTGTGAAGAACAAGTATCTGTTACCCCGCATTGAGGATTTATTTGATCAAATGAGAGGTGCTAGGGTGTTCTCAAAGATTGATCTCCGATCAGGATACCATCAAATGAAGATTAGGCCATCGGATATTCCCAAGACAGCTTTCTCGACTCGATATGGATTATATGAGTTCACCTTTATGTCGTTTGGACTAACTAATGCACCAGCATATTTTATGAATTTGATGAATAAGGTGTTTATGGAGTATTTGGACAGATTCGTCATAGTATTCATCGACGATATTCTTATTTATTCCAAGAGTGATAGCGATCATGAGGAACATCTGAGATTGGTGCTACAGAAGCTACAAGATAACGAACTCTATGCCTAGTTTAGCAAGTGCGAGTTTTGGATTGGCGAGGTGCCATTTCTTGGACATATCATTTCTAATGGTAGAATATCAGTGGATCCTGCTAAAGTCAAGGAGATAATGGAGTGGAGAGTACCCACTACAGTTACGGAGATCCGCAGTTCCCTGGGGCTTGCTGGCTATTATCAGAGATTTATTGAAGGATTTTTCTAAAATCGCCAAGCCTATGACCTCGCTTCTGGAGAAGGGAAGAGAGTTTAAGTGGGACGAGAAGTGCCAAGATAGTTTTAATCAATTGAAGAAGAGATTGATGTCACCACCAGTGTTGGTTATGCCAGACCTACAGAAGGGATTTGACATTTACTGTGATGCATGTGGCCAAGGCATGGGATGTGTGCTCATGCAGGAAGGGCATGTGATTGCCTATGCGTCTCGTCAGTTGCGGAAACATGAATTGAACTACCCCACGCATGTCACACCCGGATTTAAGGAACAAAGCCGGGTGCATCTCATACATGCGCCAAAGAAGACAACATATATAATAACAGAGTGTATAGAGATAAATGTCACAATATAATTAGAGAATTTATTACATAGCGGAAGTCTTACAAAATATAAGATAAATATAACAGGATCTAAAATCTATCCTTAGCGCCAGAAAGATGACTGGGAGACGCCACCTAGATCAAGTCGAATGCCTCAGAGTTAGGCGACTCCTTTTTGACCACCTGTTCTTCTCCTGTGGGGGGTGTGAGACAGCAAGAGTGAGCTCACATACGTTCATAGCTCAACAAGTCGTGGGGAATAATGTGCATGAACTCATCAAAGGTGGGAGTTCATGTGAAGTGTAAGGCTGATCAACAAAGTAAGAGGCTGAAGCTGAGCATTGCTTTTATAAGTTGGTCAAAATTTTATTAGCAATTACTAAGTGTAAGTAAATACCAAACCTTAATAATAATAAATAAAGGTAATAGTAAAATAATCCCAAATGCGATGCAAATGTTAAATTAAATTTAAGTTCCATAAATTAATCATGTGAGGGTCCGAGCCGCTCATGACCATGAGCACGACTAGTATACTAGTTTTACACTCTGCAGAGGTTGTGCATCTTTACCCACAAGTCATGTTACCCATCTGCCAAGAGATGGCCAATCCCATAGACCTCTACCGACGAGGCGAGGCAGGGTAACACTACGAGGCCTTTACAAAGTTCCACTAGCTTCAGAAATCCCGCTACAGTTTATAGGAATCTCCAGTGCAGGAATCCCTCGCCTGACCACCATCGCAGCAAAATCAACCCAAGGACCTCCCTACACTGACCACTCCCCTACTGCCCTTGCCCCTTTCAGGCAAGGAAGTCATCCACTAGCTTTCCTAGTTAATCAGCCAAGGGCGTCCCATTATACCCTTGTGGTAGCACTTTTTTCCCGGGTGGTCGCTCCATGTTCCCATTAACATAATGATCTTAACATGAGCAGTAATAATAAAAAGATAATAAAAGTGTAATTATGAATAAAGTATCTCCATACCCAAATCCACATAAAGCAATAGCAGGTACTACCCAAAAATATTTCAATGGTGAACAAGGTATAAAGATAGCCAAAACTAGGGTAACCTATTGGATCCCATCGAAATTAACCTATGCAGATCATTATAATTAATAAGAACATGGCTGGGAAAAGTAAGTGATCAAGGGCACAACTTGCCTTCAATGAGCTCCTGCTCAGCTACTTCTACTTGCTGAACCTCAGAATCCACAGTGGCTTGCTCATCTACTCGCATCACACAATACATACATAGTATAGCATAAATTAACATCACATCAAAACAGATAAATAAAATATACACATTAAAATGAGATCATAGGAACTGGAATCATTAAATTTGGAGTTATAGATTTCAAGTTATGAATTTCCTAAGGTTTAATGTGCTTGAGATAGGATTAAATGATAAATTAATTTTCTTACTGTTTTCATGCCAAAACATAGACTCTAAGTGATAGAGAATAAAATTACAAAAATTTAGAAAGTGGAATGGATCAATTTGGACTAAAAATGGATTTTCTATGATTTATACATGTTCTAGGGTATATTTATATATTAAAATCCATTTTATAATTTCAATTCTCGGGTTAAATACCAATCTGGACTGGGCGCACTATTAACAGAGAACTCAGGGGCCTCGGGGTAATAATTCCTAGACACAAGGCACAGTTCCGTGGATGGCGGGTTCTATTTCAAAGAAACCTAGGGTTTCATATACTAAAATGCCAGACTGAAGGGGTACGCTGCGATATCGACCGTCTGATCTAAGATCTACACTCCAGATTAGAGTCACAATCTCATGAACCGGTACGGAGCAGGAACCGTACGATCCAAGTTCGACGTCTCGGAATTAATGAATCGCCGAACTGCTCTGCACCACTGGATCTCGCATCTACGGACGCCATTCGATCGGACGAAGGGGTAAGCTTGATCTAATCGGGACCGTCCGTGCGCCATCCAACGGTCCCCGGATCCACTCCCTAACCCGAGCGACGCACGGCGGCGCCGCGCCCTGGTCACGGCGGCGAGTCGCCGGCGTACAATCGCGATGGCTACCCCGTGTTTCCCCCAACCCTACAACCGGTGCAAAATGGTGTGCACGGCAAAGCGAAGCTATCCCAGGGCTTATCGGAGACAGAGGTGAGGTTAGGGGAGCTGACCACGGTCCGCAACGGACCAGCGCGGACCTTCCTCGACGGCGACAAATTTGTGGGATCCCTGTTGTCGATTCCGCCCCACGAGCCTAGGGTTACCTACACTGAGTTGATCCGAAACGCACCGGACCGAATGGATGGCTCAACAGCGGTAATCGCGCGGTAATGCTGAGACGCAGGGTCAGCGGCAATGGCGGCCAGGCGCCACACCGACGAGCAATCGACCAGAACCCGCTTTCCAATCTAACTCAATTCTGCTCAAATTGAAACAAGGAAGGACATGCGGAGAAACGAGGGAGGTCTTACAAGTGATTGATCAGCTCCGAGCGCAGCACACACGGAGCGCGAATTCCCGGCGACGACGCGCTTCTCTCTACTCTCTCGGCTTTACGATAAGTTTAGGGTCTCCGGACTTGAACGCCACAGGAAAGTGTTGCGAGGGGGGTTTCCACCTTTATAACCGGGGAGACCGAGTCCAGGGCGGTCATGGCCGAGGATCTCGCGTCGAGCGCCGGCCACCCGCGCGATACGGACGATTCCGTTGAAGAAGGGACGACTGACCGCGTGGGCCCACACAGCAGTGAACTGCAGAGCGCGAGCGCGAGCGAAACAAACTGGCAGCTAGGGCTCGCCGAACGGTGACAGACTGGGCTCCAACGCGTGGCTGAGTGGAGGAGTCTGGGTGGCTGATAGGTGGCCCTGGCCTGTCGGCGCGAAGTGGAGATGGTATTGGGTTGCGCGGTCTGGGAAACTAGATGGGCCAGAAATGGGGTCAGCCGGCCCATGAAGGCTTTTGTTCTTTTTTTCTATTTTATTCCCTATTCTCTTTTCTCTATTTCCAAACTCAATTTGAATTACAAATTTTGAATTCAAACTTGTGCCAAATTATTTTCAAATCCTATTGTGAAATGAGAAATACCAATTTTAGAAGTATAATTACATTATTTATATTTTTGTATCACTCCTCTTCTTCTCATTTTTGAAAACCCTATTTTTAGTTTAGGGTTTGATTTAACTTCTAGTATTCATTATCTTATTATTCTTATTATTTTATTAATGCACAAACATATAACTCCAACATGATGCATATTATTTTTTTTATCATTTGTTTTAATTCATCTCTAAATTCTGTATATGCTCTTTTTATGATGCAAATGAGGCACATCAAATACGGAAATCACTATATATTTCTTGTACACAATTTTGAGTATTACAAATCCTACCCCCCTTAAAAATAATCTCGTCCTCGAGATTTAGGAAGATCTAGGGAAAAGATGGGGAAAATCTATGCGAAGCTCTTCTTCTCTTTCCCAAGTTGCTTCATCTTCACTGTGGTGACTCCATTGAACTTTGCACATCTTTATAACCTTATTCCTCGTGACACGAGTCAGCGTATCCAGAATCTTGATGGGGTACTCAGCATAGGTCAGATCATCTTGAATACTAAGGTTTTCCATTGGTAACTGTTCTTCAAGCACCCTGAGACATTTCTTTAGCTGAGATACATGAAAGACATCATGAACATCCGCAAGATGATCCGATAACTCCAATTGATATGCCACCTCTCCCACTCCCTTTAAGATTAAGAAGGGTCCAATAAAGCGGGGGGACAACTTTCCTTTGACTTTGAATCTTCTCATACCCCTGAGTGGTGACACCTTCAAATCGACATAATCACCCTCTTTAAACTCTAGCTGTCTTCTCCGAGTATCAGCATAGCTTTTCTGCCTTGACTGTGCAATTCTCAAATTCTCCCTTATTTGTTGAACTTGTTCCTCTGCCTCTTGTATAATCTCAGGCCCAAACAACTGCCTTTCACCAGTTTGATCCCAATATAGTGGAGTCCTGCACTTTCTGCCATATAAAGCTTCAAACGGCGACATCTTCAAACTGGCCTGATAGATATTATTATAAGAGAACTCCGCATAAGGCAAACTCTTATCCCAACTTCCACCATGTTTAAGAGCACAAGCTCTTAACATATCCTCTAGCACTTGGTTGGTCCTCTCAGTCTGCCCATCAGTCTGGGGATGGTAAGCTGAACTAAAGTTCAATCTTGTATCCAAGGACTCGTGCAACTTCTTCCAATACCGCGAGGTAAACTGTGATCCCCGGTCTGACACAATCTTCTTTGGCACACCATGTAGGCATACAATCCGTGCCATGTACAACTCTGCTAACTTGGCTCCTGAATACGTGGTCTTCACTGGAATAAAGTGGGCTACTTTAGTTAGCCTGTCCACAATCACCCATATAGAATCATATCCAGCAGACGTGAGGGGTAATCCAACAATGAAGTCCATGCCAATCTCTTCCCATTTCCACTCAGGTATCTTCAGTGGATGCAGTAGTCCGGCTGGCCTCTGGTGTTCAGCCTTAACTCTTTGACACACATCGCACATAGCCACATGTGCAGCCACATCTCTCTTCAATCCATACCACCAATCTTTTTTGCTTCAAATCCTGATACATCTTGGTACTTCCAGGATGAATAGAATAATCTGAGTCATGGGCTTACTTTAGTATAGTCTCTCGAAGGCTCTCAATATCAGGAACACATATCATGTTCTTGAACCACACGGTGCCTTGCTCATCTTTCGTGAATTCTGGACCTCGACCTTTAGTAACAAGATCCTTAATTTCTTGTATCTTAGCATCACCAATATGTCCTTTGCGGAATTCTTGCTCCAAGATAGGTTCCACATCAATAGTAACTCCTTCAGTGTGAGCAACTATCCCCAGGATAAGTCTCCTGAAATCCTCAACCATCTCATCAGGTAGCTGGGCAACAATAGCGGAATGAACGTGCTCCTTTCGACTCAAGGCATCTACAACCAAATTTGCCTTGCCCGGGTGATAGTGAATTTCCAAATCTTAATCCTTAATAAGCTCCAACCAACGGTGTTGCCTAAGATTGAGATCCTTCTGAGTGAATATATACTTCAAACTCTCATGATCCATATACACTTGACACTTAGTTCCCATAATGTAGTGTCTCCAAATCTTAAGCGCATGCACAACGGATGCCAGTTCCAAGTCATGCGTGGGGTAGTTCAATTCATGGTTCCGCAACTGACGAGACGTGTAGGCGATCACATGTCCTTCTCGCATGAGCGTACATCCTAAGCCTTGGCCACATGCATCACAATAAATATCAAATCCCTTCAATAAATCTCCGATAATACCCTGCAAGTCCCAAGAAACTCCAGACCTCAGTAACTGTAGTGGGTATGCTCCACGCCACTATCTCCTTGACTTTAGTAGGATCCACTGATATTCCTCCATTAGAAATGATATGTCCAAGGAATGGCACCTCGCCAATCCAAAACTCGCATTTGCTATACTTGGCGTAGAGTTGATTATCCCTTAGCTTTTGTAGCACCAATCTCAGGTGTTCCTCATGATCACTTTCACTCTTAGAATAGATAAGAATATCGTCGATAAGTACTACGACGAATCTGTCCAAATACTCCATGAACACCTTATTCTTCAGATCCATAAAATATATTGGTGCACTAGTTAGTCCAAATGACATAACGGTGAACTCATATAAACCACATCGGGTCGAGGAATCCGTCTTGGAAATATCCGATGGCCTAATCTTCATTTGGTGATAACCCGATCGGAGATTAATCTTTGAGAATACCCTTGCACCTCCCATCTGATCAAATAAATCTTCAATGCGGGGTAATGGATACTTGTTCTTCATAGTGACACCATTAAGGGACATTTAATCCACGCACATCCCTTGCAATCCATCTTTCTTCTGTACAAACAAAACTGGTGCTCTCCAAGGTGAAGACTCGAACGAATGTACCCAGCCCCTTGCAACTCCGATAAGTGCTTCTTGAGTTCTTTTAACTCTTCTACAGACATCATATATGGTCGTTTAGAAATAGGAGCAGTTCCAGGTAAGAGATCTATGACAAACTCATCTTCCCTATCTGGTGGCATCCCTGGTAACTCCTCTGGAAAGACATCCGGAAAATCCTTAATCACACGGATGTTGTCACCAACAAACTTCCCATCGACTAAGCATGCCGCTAGTTTGGTGGCGGTAGTTACTGCAATTCCAACTTCAAATCTTTCTCCTTTGGAACTGGTGAGTTCTATGGTTCCTTTAGCACAATGTATAAACTGCCTTTACCTTTCTTAACCACGACATACCAAGGATCACATCTATAGTGTTCTCTTCTAACACTATAGGGGTAGCCCATCTAGGTTAGAAACACAGGGGACGAATGAAAGGATTGTAGGCAAGGAAGTGATTATGAAGCATGTTACTTTGGGGGATTTATTAGCTAAGTGTGTCACCTACTAGAGCTAATTCATTACCTTATGGTGGTACATGCTAAGATGCCTGTCTATATTATTTCAATCAATCAAAGAAGCAAATCATGCATTAATCATCAACACAATCAACCAACATTTTTAATAGATAAAATAATTTTAATTTTTGTCTTAGGTCTCCTATCTCTTAAAAAGGTCGTAAATGTAGGATTCCAAGGTGTGAAATCCATCTTGTCTCAGAGTAGAAAAGGTAAGAATTATCAGAGAGAACAGTAGAAGGTGAGACAGGATCAAGATAAGTATAGAGAGAATCAGAGTAAGGTAAGTATAGAATGAATCAGAAGAAGGTAAGTAGGGAAGGGTTTTGTCTATTTCTATCTAGGTTTCGTCCTACAGTCAACATTTCCTCTGATACCACTTCTGTCACACTCAGATTTAAGGAACAAAGCTGGGTGCATCTCATACATGCGCCAAAGAAGACAACATATATAATAACAGAGTGTATAGAGATAAATGTCACAATATAATTAGAGAATTTATTACATAGCGGAAGTCTTACAAAATATAAGATAAATATAACAGGATCTAAAATCTATCCTTGGCGCCAGAAAGCTGACTGGGAGACGCCACCTAGATCAAGTCGAATGCCTCAGAGTTAGGCGACTCCTTTTCGACCACCTGTTCTTCTCCTGTGGGGGGTGTGAGACAGCAAGAGTGAGCTCACATACGTTCATAGCTCAACAAGTCGTGGGGAATAATGTGCATGAACTCATCAAAGGTGGGAGTTCATGTGAAGTGTAAGGCTGATCAACAAAGTAAGAGGCTGAAGCTGAGCATTGCTTTTATAGGTTGGTCAAAATTTTATTAGCAATTACTAAGTGTAAGTAAATACCAAACCTTAAAAATAATAAATAAAGGTAATAGTAAAATAATCCCAAATGCGATGCAAATGTTAAATTAAATTTAAGTTCCATAAATTAATCATGTGAGGGTTCGAGCCGCTCATGACCGTGAGCACGGCTAGTATACTAGTTTTACACTCTGCAGAGGTTGTGCATCTTTACCCACAAGTCATGTTACCCATCTGCCAAGATATGGCCAATCACATACACCTCTACCGAGGAGGCGAGGCAGGGTAACACTACGAGGCCTTTACAAAGTTCCACTAGCTTCAGAAATCCCGCTACAGTTTATAGGAAGCACCAGTGCAGGAATCCCTCGCCTGACCGCCATCGCAGCAAAATCAACCCAAGGACCTCCCTACACTGACCACTCCCTACTGCCCTTGCCCCTTTCAGGTAAGGAAGTCATCCACTAGCTTTCCTAGTTAATCATCCAAGGGCGTCCCATTATACCCTTGTGGTAGCACTGTTTTCCCGGGTGGTCGCTCCATGTTCCCATTAACGTAATGATCTTAACATGAGCAGTAATAATAAATAGATAATAAAAGTGTAATTATGAATAAAGTATCTCCATACCCAAATCCACATAAAGCAATAGCAGGTACTACCCAAAAATATTTCAGTGGTGAACAAGGTATAAAGATAGCCAAAACTGGGGTAACCTATTGGATCCCATCGAAATTAACCTATGCAGATCATTATAATTAATAAGAACATGGCTAGGAAAAGTAAGTGATCAAGGGCACAACTTGCCTTCAATGAGCTCCTGCTCAGCTACTTCTACTTGCTGAACCTCAGAATCCACAGTGGCTTGCTCGTCTACTCGCATCACACAATACATACATAGTATAGCATAAATTAACATCACATCAAAACAGATAAATAAAATATACACATTAAAATGAGATCATAGGAACTGGAATCATTAAATTTGGAGTTATAGATTTCAAGTTATGAATTTCCTAAGGTTTAATGTGCTTGAGATAGGATTAAATGATAAATTAATTTTCTTACTGTTTTCATGCCAAAACATAGACTCTAAGTGATAGAGAATAAAATTACAAAAATTTAGAAAGTAGAATGGATCAATTTGGACTAAAAATGGATTTTCTATGATTTATACAAGTTCTAAGGTATATTTATATATTAAAATCCATTTTATAATTTCAATTCTTGGGTTAAATACCAATCTGGACTCGGCGCACTATTAACAGAGAACTCAGGGGCCTCGGGGTAATAATTCCTAGACACAAGGCACAGTTCCATGGATGTCGGGTTCTATTTCAAAGAAACATAGGGTTTCATATACTAAAATGCTAGACTGAAGGGGTACGCTGCGATATCGACCGTCCGATCTAAGATCTACACTCCAGATTAGAGCCACAAACTCATGAACCGGTACGGAGCAGGAACCGTACGATCCAAGATCGACGTCCCGGAATTAATGAATCGCAGAACTGCTCTGCACCACTGGATCTCGCATCTACGGACGCCATTCGATCGGACGAAGGGGTAAGCTTGATCTAATTGGGACCGTCCGTGTGCCATCCGACGGTCCCCGGATCCACTCCCTAACCCGAGCGACGCACGGCGGCACCGCGCCCTGGTCACGGCGGCGAGTCGCCGGCGTACAATCGTGATGGCTACCCCGTGTTTCCCCCAACCCTACAACCGGTGCAAAATGGTGTGCACGGCAAAGCGAAGCTATCCCAGGGCTTACCGGAGACAGGGGTGAGGTTAGGGGAGCTGACCACGGTCCGCAGCGGACCGGCGCGGACCTTCCTCGACGGTGACAAATTCGTGGGCTCCCTGTTGTCGATTCCGCCCGACGAGCCTAGGGTTACCTACAGTGAGTTGATCCGAAACGCACCAGACCAAATGGATGGCTCAACAGCGGTAATCGCGCGGTAATGCTGAGACGCATAGTCGGCGGCCAGGCGCCACACCGACGAGCAATCGACCAGAACCCGCTTTCCAATCTAACTCAATTCCGCTCAAATTGAAACAAGGAAGGACATGCGGAGAAACGAGGGAGGTCTTACAAGTGATTGATCAGCTCCGAGCGCAGCACACATAGAGCGTGAATTCCCGGCGACGCCGCGCTTCTCTCTACTCTCTCGGCTTTACGATAAGTTTAGGGTCTCCGGACTTGAACGCCACAGGAGGGGGTTGCGAGGGGGGTTTCCACCTTTATAACCGGGGAGACCGAGTCCAGGGCGGTCATGGCCGAGGATCTCGCGTCGAGCGCCGGCCACCCGCGCGATACGGGCAATTCTGTTGAAGAAGGGACGACTGACCGCATGGGTCCACACGGCAGTGAACTGCAGAGCGCGAGCGCGAGCGAAACAAACTGGCAGCTGGGGCCCACCGAACGGTGACAGACTAGGTCCAACGCGTGGCTGAGTGGAGGAGTCTGGGTGGCTGACAGGTGGCCCCGGCCTGTCGGCGCGAAGTGGAGATGGTATTGGGCTGCGCGGTCTGGGAAACTAGATGGGCCAGAAATGGGGTCAGCCGTCCCATGAAGGCTTTTGTTCTTTTTTCTATTTTATTCCCTATTCTCTTTTCTCTATTTCCAAACTCAATTTGAATTACAAATTTTGAATTCAAACTTGTGCCAAATTATTCTCAAATCCTATTGTGAAATGAGAAATACCAATTTTAGAAGTATAATTACATTATTTATATTTTTGTATCACTCCTCTTCTTCTCATTTTTGAAAACCCTATTTTTAGTTTAGGGTTTGATTTAACTTCTAGTATTCATTATCTTATTACCCTTATTATTTTATTAATGCACAAACATATAACTCCAACATGATGCATATTATTATTTTTTGTTATCATTTGTTTTAATTCATCTCTAAATTCTGTATATGCTCTTTTTATGATGCAAATGAGGCACATCAAATACGGAAATCACTATATATTTCTTGTACACAATTTTGGGTATTACAACGCATGACTTAGAACTGGCAGCCGTTGTGCACGCGCTTAAGATTTGGAGACATTATATCATGGAGACCAAGTGTCAAGTATATACAGATCATAAGAGTTTGAAGTATATATTCACTCAGAAGGATCTCAACCTTAGGCAACGCCGTCGGTTGGAGCTTATTAAGGATTATGATTTGGAGATTCACTATCACCCGGGCAAGGCAAATTTGGTTGCAGATGCCTTGAGTCGAAAGGAGCATGTTCATTCAGCTGTTGTTGCCCAGCTACCCGATGAGATTGTTGAGGATTTTAGGAGACTTAACCTGGGGATAGTTGCTCACACTGAAGGATTTACTATTGATGTGGAACCTACTTTGGAGCAAGAAATCCGCAAAGGACAGATTGGAGATGCTAAAATACAAGAGATTAAGGTCGAGGTCCAGAATTCACGGAAGATGAGCAAGGCACCGTATGGTTCAAGGATAGGATATGTGTTCCTGATATAGAAAGCCTTCGTGAGACTATTTTGAAGGAGGCCCATGACTCAGATTATTCTATTCATCCTGGTAGCACCAAGATGTATCAGGATTTGAAGCAGAAATATTGGTGGTATGGATTGAAGGGAGATGTGGCTGCACATGTGGCTATGTGCGATGTACGTCAAAGAGTTAAGGCTGAACACCAAAGGCCAGCAGGACTACTGCACCTACTGAAGATACCCGAGTGGAAATGGGAAGAGATTGATATGGATTTCATTACTGCATTGCCTCGCACCCAGAAAGGATATGATGCTATATGGGTGATCGTGGATAGATTGACTAAAGTGGCACACTTTATTCCTGTCAAGACTACTTATAAAGGTTCTCAACTGGCAGAGTTATATATGGCTCGGATTGTGTGTTTACATGGAGTACCAAAGAAGATCGTGTCTGATCGAGGTTCACAGTTTACCTCAAGATTTTGGAGAAGCTTTCATGAGAACATGAATACAAAGTTTAATTTTAGTACAGCCTATCACCCTCAGACTGATGGACAGACTGAAAGGACTAATCAAGTATTGGAAGATATGTTGAGAGCTTGTGCCCTTCAGCATGGAGGAAGTTGGGATAAAAGTCTACCATATGCTGAGTTCTCATATAATAATAGCTATCAGGCCAATCTGAAGATGTCACCTTTTGAGGCTTTATATGGGAGGAAGTGTAGAACTCCTCTATATTGGGATCAGACTGGAGAAAGACAGTTCTTTGGGCCTAAACTGATTCAAGAAGCAGAAGGACAAGTCCGTATAATTCGAGAGAATTTGAGGGTAGCTCAAACCAGGCAAAAGAGCTACGCGGATAACAGAAGAAGACCACTAGAATTTGAGGAAGGAGATTATGTCTATCTCAAGGTGTCACCACTTCATGGAATGAGGAGATTTAAAGTTAAGGGAAAGTTGTCCCCTCGCTATATTGGACCATTCTTCATCTTTAGGAGAGTTGGGGAGATGGCATACCAACTCGAGCTACCTGCTAGTCTATCTGATGTGCATAATATATTTCATGTGTCACAACTTAAGAAGTGTCTCCGTGTCCCCGAGGAACAGTTACCAATGGAAGAGCTCAGTGTTCAGGGTGATTTGACATACATGGAGTATCCCATCAAGATTCTTGATACATTGGCTCAGGTTACAAGAAATATGGTGATAAAGATGTGCAAAGTGCAATGGAGTCACCATGGAGAAGACGAAGCAACATGGGAAAGAGAACAAGAGCTTCGCATAGATTTTCCCCATCTTTTCCCTCGTTCCTACTAAATCTCGAGGACGAGATTCTTTTTAAGGGGGGGGGAGGATTTGTAACACCCACTTTGTATGAAAGGCTAAAAAGAGAGAGTATATTACTCTATATCTATATGTGTTACCCATGTTTATCATTTCCCATGAACACATTACTTACACAAATACATAATTAACAAGAAATACCCAAAGATAATACATGCATCATGCTGGGATTTTATTTTTGTGTGCATTTTTGTGACAGTATTACAATAATGTAAAAAGAAATATGTTAAATATCCAAATGGGGATTTAAATTCACAAATAAATCCTAGAATTGAGAAAAGAGAGAAGGACAGAAATTAATAGGTGAATAAAAATAAGTATAAAAACATATATATTATTCTTATACATATTGGATTTTGAATATTTGACTCAAAGGTTAAGTCCACAAAAAGATTCAAATTCAAACTAGAGATTCAAATAAGATAAAAATAAATACATGAATAGGAATATAATTGCCTTCTACAAATGTATGAATCAATACGTTTTTAATCAAGGGTGAACTTCATAACCAAATTCAAATTCAAATTTGAATTGTGAATAAAGAGAAGGGAAAATAAAAAGAAAAATAAAAGGGAAAGGATATACCAGTATGGGTTCATTTCTTCGTTCTCGGCCCATCTTGCTCTCACCATGCGGCCCAAGCGGGAGTCCACCACTCGCCTGGCCGTTTGACTATCATGCGGGCCCATGGGTTCAGCGCGTCGCGGAACTGAGCCATCGACCGCGTCCTCCAACGTGTGGGGCCGCCATGTCAGCACCAACCTCTCTCCCCACACGCGTCGGCTCTGCGGAACGACTCCAAAATACAGCGTGAGGATGGCGGAGCTACGCCTTGATCTCGGGGGTTCGTTACCTGGTTCCGAAACGCTCGGCCTGGCCTATATGGGTGCGTAGTGTGCTCTACTCCACCCCTATCCACCCGTGACCTGCCAACACCATGCTGCCGTGTGAGAGGGTGACTTGGAGCGGACGCGCCATTACTGACGACCCTGCATCTCAGCACTACCTCGCCACTGCCGCCGTTGAGCCATCCATTTGGTCCGGAGCGCTTCGGGCCAACTCGTTGTTGGTATACCCAGGCTCGTCGGGCGGAATCGACACCAGGGAGCCCATGAATTTGTCACTGTCGAGGAAGATCCGCCGCTCGCCGTGGCCAAGACTTTCTGCGTCGTATTGCGGGGTAAGTTCACGTTCATCGCATTCATTTTGTTTAGGGCATCGATTAGAGCATCTCGGATCCGTGCGTTGCGCGCGGTACTGTGCTTTGGAATGTCCCGGCCATGGCGCCGCCGTGCCGGGGCTGGTGCTCCGCCACTGCCGGGGTCGAGTTGGGGAAGACTGCCCTCGACCGTCCATCCTGGACTCCGCGGTCAGGATTAGATTGTAGGATACCCCTTCGCGATTTAGATCTGGACCATAAGATTCTGATCGCACGGGCAATGGGTTGGTTTAGGCTATTTTGAATCCAGAGCGTAGGCTTGCGATCGGACAGTTGATGTCGGGTGCGGAGTCGCGTGATTCGTAGATCTAATCAGATTCGCTGGTTCCTAATCCGACGGCTGAGATCAAGCGATACCCCCTTCACAGGGACATTTTACTTAAGAAACCTCAGACTTTCTGGAAACAAACCCGCTGTCCTATATAATTGTGCGCTGTGTCTGGGTTATTTTGCGCCAGAGCCCCTGACTTTCCTGGAAAATGAGGCCCGGTCCAGTGCAGCTTGGAATTGAATAAATAAATTGGAAAATAGATTTTTAATAGGAAAACAATTACTAGAACTTCAATAATTCATAGAAAATTTATATGAACTCCAAACCACTTTATGTCAGTTTCTAAAATTTTGTAATATTATTCTCTATCACTTAGAGTCTCTGTTTTGGGCATGAAAACAGTAAGAAAATTAAATTCTCATTTAATTCCATTTCAAGCACATTAAACCTTTGGAAATTCATAACTTAAAATCCTTAACTCCAAAATTAATGATTCCTGTTCCTAGGTTCTTATTTTAATGTGTAGATTTTTATTGTATATTTTATTTACCTATTTGGTGTGATGTTAATTTTTTCTATACTATGTATGTATTGTGTTGATGCGAGTAGACGAGCAAGTCACAGAGGATCCTGGGGTTCAGCTGGTGGAGACTGCTGAGCAGGAGCTCATTGGAGGCAAGTTGTGCCCTTGACCACTTTTTACCCAATAATGTTCTTTAATATCACTTATTCATGCATAGGTTAATTTTGATGGGACCCGATAGGTCACCCTAGATTGTTTATCTCTTTACCTTGTTATCCCTGAATCACTTGGGTAGTTTTGCTATTGCTTGACATGGTTTTGGGATAATATTTTGTTATATCCATGTTCTAGTTATTTTGTTATTCTATTTATGTTCATGTCAAGATCATTAATGTTAATTGTAACATGGAGCTTAACTTGAGAAACACGTGCCACCACAAGGGCTTAATGGGACGCCCTTGGCTGACTAATTAGGAAAGCTAGTGGAAGACTACCTTACCCGAAAGGGGCAAGGGCAGTAGGGGGGTTGCATGCAAGGAGGTTCTCGGGTTGATTTTGCTGCGCTTCCCATAAACTGTAGCGGGTTGTCGGAAGCTAGTGGAACTTTGTAAAGGCCTCGTAGTGTTGCCCTACCTCGCTTCCTTGGTAAAGGTGTATGGGAGTCACGACCCCTTGGCAAATGGGTAACATGACTTGTGGGTACAGGGTACAACCTCTGTAGAGTGTAAAACTGGTATACTAGTCGAGCTCACGGTCATGAGCAGCTCAGGACTCTCTGATGATTAAATTATGGAACTTAAATTCAATTTGTCATTTGCATTGCATGGGTTTATTATTAATTTTGTTCTATTACTTTATTTAAGGTTTGGTATTTACTTACATTTAGTAACTGCTAATAAAATTTTGACCAACTACTTAAAAGCAATGCTCAGCTTTAACCCCTGTTGTTGATTAGCCTTACACATCACATGAACTCCCACCTTTGTGAGTTCATGTCCACTGGTTCCCCACAACTTGTTGAGCTATGATCATGTGTGAGCTCACCCTTGCTGTCTCACACCCCCCATAGAAGAAGAACAGGTGGTTCAGGAGGAGCCACAAGGCGAGGAGTTTGATCTGATCTAGGTGGCGTTTCTCGTTGACATTGGCGCCAATGACGATCCTTATTTCATTTTATATTTATCTTTTATTTTGTAATAAGACTTCCGCTATGTAATAAATACTCTGATTATTGTGACATTTATCTCTATACACTTTGTTATTATATATGTTGTCTTCTTGGCGCATGTATGAGATGCACCTGGCTTTGTTCCTTAAAGCCTGGTGTGACACCAATTCTCGGCCACCGTGCACCCAGACATCAGAATAAACCTTTCTGCCCACCAAAGTCGCTTCGGCTAAAGGGTCTTTTGTGTTGTCTATAGAGAAGGTGGCTTTGGCTTGAGCTGTAGCTTTGACGTGATCACACCCATCCTTCTCCAGAATAGCTGCGATTCCCCGAGCGCAGGAGAAAGCACAAATATCCCCGCGATCACTCAAGATTTCCTCGAAAGCTTCGGCTTCCCCACTTATCCATTCAATGACGCCCTCGGGGTCGCCTCGGATAAAATTTTCCTCAGAGGAATAAGCTCCCACTTTGGAAAAGCTAGTTTTTAGTTTCTTCACGCAATCCAAGGATTTTTCAAAACATCTTTCCTTGTATTCACGAAGCTCCTCAATATTTTTCTCTAGCTTGGTCTTCCACCATTCGCTAATTTCCTGGCTAGCCTTTGCGACCGCACAATTTTCGTTGGCTTCGGCAAGTTGTTTCTGAAGGTCTTCAACCTCAGCTTTATGAGCTTCGGCCTGGCCGTTGTATCTAGCCTCATCTTCCTTCACTTTGCTCACCAATGAAATTAGAATTTTGTCCTTCTCCAGGGCTTCGTTTCTCAGCTGAATCACTTCTGATCGAAGGTTGCCAAGAGCTATCGTGCAGCTTTCATCCTCCGCATTCTTTTGAGCCCTCAGGGCATTGCTCAGAATTAAGCCCTGCGAAAAAGAAGGATAAAGGTTTAGCATGAGAATAAAAGCTTCATTCCCAAATTCTTAAACTTTAAGTTTTCGAATTCTATACCTTCAGGTTGTTGTATGCAAGGCTGTCCGCAAGATCATCCTTTGGCATGGCGGAAAGGCCTATCTCGAGCTTCGGGAATCCCATACTTTTAGCCATCTCCCGGCAGACAGATATCTCTTTGTTGTCCGGGAGACAGTACAGGAAATCATCTTCATCTGTGTCATTGAACACCAAGGCCCCTTTTGGGTATTTCAGCTTTCGGGCATAATGATTAGCTTCTGCAATCTCTCCTTCATATAACCTCTTGCCTGAAGCATGACGAATAATAAAGTCATGATTCTCGAACAGAGCTTCGGGACCAGGAAATTTAGCTTCTTCGGCTATTTCTTTCTCCATAGTTATGCCAAACCCTAGAGATTCTTGCTCGGCCCCTTCATCAGTTGCAGCAGGTTTTGTATCAACAGACACTAAAGGCACAGCTTTGACTTCAGCCTCGGTTGTAGCAGCTTCGGCAACTTTTTTCGTGGGAGCAGGAGTTAATGCTTTTGTGGTTTCAATGACAGCGTCTAACACGCTAGCCATTCTCCTTCTCTTGGGAATTGTGGCAGGAGCCTTTGTCACCTTCGGCAATTCTGCCTCCATCGGTGGGCTCAGAATTTTTGGCAGCATCACTACTTTTTCTAATTCTAGCTCTTTGGCCACATCATCTTTGGCTTCGGCTGACCCGACTATAGGCATCTTCGGCGCTGCATTTGATCCTTTGTTTCAGCCTTAGCAGGAGTAGCCTGTTTTGCTTCGGTAGCGGAGGAGGTCCCTTCACCAAATTCAGGCACTACGACCGTTTCAATATATCGAGGCCGGTGGGTCAAAACCTTTATTTTCTTGCCCTTTGGCACAACAGTGGTGGCCAAAGCGGCAGTTTTCCTCTTTTTTCCTTACCTTCTCAAGGGGTAGCAGTAATCAGGATATATGAAGCCAAATGCATCAAAAACTCTGTTCAATCTTTTCTTGCCTCGACCCCCGAAGGCCGAGGACAAGGCATCATCTTCGGCCCTGGTATACGACCCAAGCAACTCGTCGCTAGTAGCCTCAATGCATTTCAATCAGTCATCATTTGTTTCATCAAAATTTTCTCTGTATCTAAAGGTATATTTCAATCGAACTAATCCATCTTCGCTGGATTCAGCAGTAGTCTCCTTCGGCATCGCCCAGCTATCCACAAGTGGCCACACCCTATAGGCTATGTGCTCTTGGATTATATCTCTCGTGCCAATGAAAACACAGACATTGCAAAAAGCTTTCTGACACGCTTTGGCATCACTTTCAATAGCCACCATCGGCCTTCGAAGGCCAAAGCAAGACCAGATGGGGCGCTGGATAATTTCCTTAATATCCTCCCTCTCAATCAGATTATTCTTAACATAAAACCATTCCTCCATCCAGGCCCCGGGCCATCTTTTCCGGTATGTTGGAAGCAAGTAGCTTGCATTAGAGCGAGCAATGAATCCATAAAAACCGAAGTTGTTGTGATACTGCTCCTTGCCGGTGGCCTTCGTCTCGTACAAAAATTCATGCATACTGCAAAAACACTTCGCGCTCGGTTCCAACCCTTGGCTTCTTACAGCCCAAACAAACAAACTCATCCTAATTATAGCTTCGGGAGTAAGTTGATGAAGAAAGATCTAAAATATCTTTAGCACTTCAACCAAGAATCTGCTAAACGGGAACCGAAGACCCGCCTTCAAAAAGCTTTTGTAAATAACCACCTCATTTTCTTTAGGAGCGGGGGCAGTGCTGTCTCCTCCAACTCTCATAATAGACATGTCACGAAAGTATCTTCCCCTCATAGTGTCAACATGACTTTGCTTAATTGTCAAATTTCCGAAGATGGTATCTCTTGGTCGCCAGGGCCGGTCCTCAGAATCTTCATCTCCACTCTCCATAGCAAATTCATCACTATCATCAGAATCTTCAGATAAATCTGCCATTATCTCCTTTGTGATTTTCTCCGTATTTGTTTTTGCCATGGATTCGTAAAACCCAGCAATAAAAGAATCTTCAACCTTCTTCTCCTCATACATCTTCTCCTCCTCGGATATCTTCTTCTCCTCAGACATCTCTTCGAACACGGAACAAACTCGTCTTTAAGACGAAGCTCGAAAATCAGACAAGAATTAACAAGTAAGAGTCTAAAATCTGGAAAATAATGCAAGCAACAGAAATGGCACATCAAATGTCGCCGCTGTGGGCTTCTATTTATATGCCTAGTGCATTGCAACTTGGCGGGCCCCATTTGTCATTGACTTTCGCTATTCTAGCGAAGGGAAGGTGTTTTTTCGGACCTTCGGCTTCCGGCCTTAGTTCACATCGTAGTCTGAATTCGTTGTCACAAGAACAAATTAATACTGCGAGGGGCTACTGTTGGGGCCTTCATCTTCCGAAGGTCCTCAAAAACACGACTAACATGTTTTCCAAGTATAATATACTCAAAGGGACCTTCGGCCTAGGGATGAAGGTGTACACGATATGAAAAGCGCGGTCTGGGAGGAAGATGAACCAGTTCCAAAGATATATATGGAGAAGCTTCGGCTTAGCGGTGGAGAATGAAACCGACTTAAAGGGGAAAAGGTTGTCTAGTCCTCGATAGATTACCCCTTAGTAAATAGTAAATGTTAAGGGCATGGATGTAATTTTACACAGGCTACGTCATGTGCCTATAAATAGATGAACAGCAGCACCGTACTGTTCACGCTGACTTGTATTCACTCGCACGTCACACTTGGATTCTCACCTTCTGTCAAGCCGAAGGTATAAATGTAATTCAATATTGTTGATGTTTATTCATGATTATATAATGAGAATATAAATAGTCTCATGATATCATATGATTATACATGTTTTATTTATATGTGTCATATGATCCTACTTTTCATTATGTATTGAGATGATGAAGGTATACCCTTCATGACCTTCGTTTGAAGATCATTATATCCTAAGGGAGATAATGCTTCGAAGGACGAAGGTCTTTAACCATTAACATTTGTGTTGCCTTGTTCTTAATTCATAGCATTTGAGAACAAGTCCACAACATCGTCGAAGTTATGGAACTCCAGGAGATCTGCCTCGACACCTTCTTCTTCTTCTTTACCTAAGCATAGATTGTACCAAAGGCAGCCTGGTGTTTTGTGAAAGCAAGGGTGAGTACACATCAACGTACTTAGCAAATGTTCCGTTTGGTTGAGGTGGACTAGCTTTATGTGGAGTTAAGCTCAAAGTAGTTGCTTTTAGTTGGTCATGTATTTATCGTTAATAGAAGCCAAGTTTTAGCAATAACCAACACATGAATCATTTCCTCATCGAGCAACATAATTATCATCATCGGACCAAAACCATTAATAGAACCATTGTATCTTAGATCATCTGTATCTCTAATCAAAAGAGCTCTCAAGGCCACTCATAACCGTGAGCACGGTTGATATATCAGTTTCATTCCTCTGCAGAGGTCGCACACTTTACCCATGAGCCGTGATTCCCGTTCTGCCCGGGGATCATGACTCCACATTGATCACTTCCAAGGTGAATTGGCAGGGTTTCACTACGTAGCTTTTACAAGGATTCCCTAGAGGTCATAGCCGCCCATTAGGTTTCTCCAGTTTGATAAACACAGTACATCTCCCCATAGGAAGAGTGAACAACAACAGCACCCAGCCTCCGCAGAGCAAGTACCTATGACCGAACCACATTGACGGCACAACGGCGAAGCAAACTACACCTCTAGTTCCTCTAATTAATGAGCTAAGGGCATCTCATACCACCCTTATGGTTGCACAGTTTTCTCGGGTGGTAATCCAGCGAACAGGTCCTTACGGAGAGGTACTTGGCAAATAGTTCGAGTCCCCTACAGTATCACAAGTTCATCATCATATCTCGAATAACATCATCGTATCATAATTATTCTCATCACATGTTCATTGATTAAATTAAAGCAGTAGCATAATACTAATCATAATGACCAATTCCCAAAGGTTAAACAAGGACAGGAAAACAGAATAATAGTCAATCCTTAGGTTGATCATGGTATGCGAGATAGTGAATTATAAAGTAAATGGGACATAATGGTCAGAGGACACTTGCCTTCACCAAACAGATGCTCAGGATCTTCAATCCCGTAGAACCTGAAGAGCTTGATCACTTGGTCGTTGAAGCTCGACCGTCGATTCCTCGAAGCTCGGAAACAGATCACAGTCTATTCGCGACGCACAGTGAATAGGAATAGACACAATCAAACATATAAATGCATAACAATATTACACCATACAAAATAAAACATTATAACAATGAGCAATACGAAATAGAGCTCGCTACTATGGTCACACGAGGAAAGGAGACACGATAGTCAGAGCTACAGTCGAGAAGTTAGCGTGTTTACACTAAACAAGTATTAATTATAACATTTAGTCTGACATGATTATATTAATCGATATTTATTAAATGCAAATAGAGTTATCACCTAGTTTTAATTAGCATACCACACTAACAATTCTTAGTTAAATAAGTAACTTAAATAAATTAGCGACTCTAAGCGAGACAAATTAGCGGAGTGAGATGAAATACGTAACGCGTGAAACAGCACGGTCGCATGCGCACGGTACGCGCACAGCACGCGTACGATGTGCGTGCCGACACAATACCGAAGGCTAATAAATAGATAGCATGTTTAAACTAAACAATTATTAATAATAAATATTTTAGTTAAGGTTAACCATGTTGGTGTCTAATTATAAATGAGCAACTCAAATTCCAAAAATAGATTTTAAATTGACACGATGTTCTAGTAGCCATCGGTCAAACAAATGTTTAAACAAATTAAATAAAATGTGCAATAACAGGAAAAATAGTCCTAACATGTAGACAATTTTAATACGAATCTAACGCAACTTGAACGGATTGAATCAGGTTTAAAACGCAAAAGTTATCATTGTTTTAATTTTGACTAAATTCCTGCGTACGGTTTCAAAATCTGACAGGGGCATTTTGGCAAATTAGTCATCTTCTTCTTCACGTCTCTCTCTCATGCAGGAACATCCATGGGGGAGGAGGAGCAAGGGGCTCGGCCAGGCGGGTCAGCTGGCCACCGCCGCTAGGGGCCGACCGCGTCGCGCCGAGGCGGGCGCGCCCATGGGCGGGGCCGCGCCTGGGGGAGGTCGCGCGGGGGCCAGGGGAGGGGTCGGCTGGCCTACCGACCGGGCCGCCGCCGCCATGCAGGGGCCCGGGGTGGGGCTGCAGGGCAAGGGGGAACCTCGATGGGAAGAAAACGAAGAACTAGGTTGAAAACCATGGAGGAGGCTCATCGGAAAAGTCACCCTTGCCCGAGCGAAGGAGGAAATCATCGATTGACGGTGATTCAGAGGTCCGATCAATGAATCAGACACACTATGACGAAGTCGTCGATGAGACGAACACAACGGTACTCTCGGATTCCGCAAATGATGCACGAATTGGGAGTAATTGTTCGCCAGAGTTGGAACCGCTCCGAACTTTGGAGAGCAATTCCGGGAGCTGGGAAATGTATCTGACAAAACGGTTTCGTGATTCAGAAAGAGCTCAACGAGGAGAAGCCAACCATATATATATATAGGGTTCGGACGAGATGAAAATTCGAGTCAAATTCGGATTTTACTATTTATAAAATTCAAAAAAGCCTAGAAATCCATATTTTGTGCTCAAAATATTGTAGGTGCTTCTAAAAATTCTAGAACAATTCCTATAAATATTTTGGCACCTAATTAACTCAGAAAATATACTTAGAGTTTCTAAAAACATTTTTAAGTACCTTAAATAAATAGATTTTTGTTTCCAGAAAATAGAAAAATATTTTGAAAAATATGAAAATCTACCGAGAGCTTCTATAGGATATACTAAGATGTTTCAAACATATTTTGCTCTAAGAAACACCATACAACGACATGAATGTGACAACCAAAGTGCCTCTAGGGCTCATGCGATAACCAAAGTGCCTCTAGGGCTCATTCCACTAGGCTTACACCAATATAAAACAAAATAATTCTCCATTTTTAGCAAAAAGAGAAGGAAATCAAAGAAATGAGAGAGTAATACCTGAATTTGGTGGATATTACAAAAGAAATTTTATACCCCCAAGTTAAGGGTGTTACAACCAAGGACAAGCACGAGCTCTCGCCGCCATGGGAGGGACCTTACATCATCGCCCAGATCATGCGCCCTGGAGCCTACTAACTCAAGGACAAGGACAAGCTCTCGCCTCAATGGGAGGTACCATTTTTGTTTGTTTTTTTATTTTGATGTCGTAGGTACTGATGTTAAGTAAGGTCTTAAGTATGCAACTAGAGAAGGAGGAAAAGGAGCTTTCCACTCTCCAAGACGAAGTTGCTGAACTTTGGAGGTCCATAGAATAAAAAGATGTAGAGATAACTACTAGCCACTTGCTTTTGATTGCTGTGAATCAAAAACAAGGCAACACAATTGTTAAATGTTAAGGACCTTCGTCCTTTGAAGCATTATCTTCTTTCAGTGATAACGAATTTCGGACGAAGGCCATGAAGAACAAGTCTTCATTATTCACATATATAACATTACAATGTAACATTATATTAATTATTTATATTATATCACATGTCAAAAGAATATTATAACCCACATTGCATATTAACAAAATGGTGCAAAAATGTATGTTACATTTGTACCTCGGCTTTGTCACACCCAGTTTTAGAAGGCAAACCGAATGTGAACCATGTACGTGCCTGGATCAGCAATTCACGTACACAGCAGTTACATAACTGGACATCATCACACAGTGCCCAAATAATAACATAAAAGAAGGTAATAGTTGATTACATCATGATGTCCGAGACATCCACATAGTCATTATCATTTATCAAAGTGCGGAAAATAAACGTAGATACACACGGCCTTCACAGACATCCGTCTGGGGGTTTGCCGCTAACCCACGCCTAGAACTCATCGTACTCGTGGAACTCCTAGAAGTCCTCCACGACTTCATCTTCTCTTGAGCAGTGGTTGCAACGTGGACAACCTGGGGGGGTTTGGTGTGTAAAGCAAGGGTGAGTACACATCTACATACTCAACAATTGTCTCGTTTGGTTGTAGTGGACTAGCTTTATGTGGGGTTAAGTCAAGCAGTTGCTTTTAGTTGGTCAGGTTATTATTTACTAGTAGGGAGTCAGGTTTTAGAATTAACCCAAGTTGTTAACCCAAAAGTACCCTTTCCAAACGGAAAGAATACCAGAAACTTTACCATAAGCATTCAAACCATCATCCTTGCCACAATCTGTAAACCAAACAACTCTGATCAAAGTATCTCTAATCAATGGAGCTCCCTTGGCCGCTCATAACTGCGAGCACGGTTGATATATCAGTTTCATAACACTCTGCAGAGGTTGCGCACTTTACCCACAAGCCGTGGTTCCCTCTTGCCTCAGGCCGATCAAACCCTTAAACACTACCAAGGTGAATAGGCACGGTTTCACTACGTAGCCTTTACAAAGGTTTCCTAAATGTACCGCACTCCTCCCCAAGGGGCAAACCAACCTTGGAAGAGCGAGCCGCATACATCGAGCCCCATTAACGGCACGACGGCGAAGCGAACTACACCCCAGTTCCTTTAATTATTCAGCTAAGGGCATCCCATTCCACCCTCGTGGTTGCACTATTTTCCCGGGCGGTCATCCAACGAACCAGTCCTTACGGGGAGGCACTCGAGAAACAACTCAAGTCCCCTTAAATGTCACAGTATCATCATCATAATCAAAAGGGAAACAACGTATCATAAATAATCTCATCATGTTCATTGATTAATGTGAAGCACTAGCATAGAGCTAAACCAAAACCAACCAAAATAGGTAAACAAGGACAAGATAAACATAAGCTAGTCAATCCTTAATTATAAATTATGTAAATGTGGGGAGTGAATTATAAGCATGAGTAGGACATAGATGGGTCAACGGCCACTTGCCTTCACCAACCAGCTGCTGCTCAGGGTCTTCACCTGCAACTCCTTTATACTCCACCAACTGACCGTTATCTATAAGGGTTCAAACATACATTCCAAAAATTTAATACAAAAGAATAGTACACCATGCAATAAAATATTATAAATGAACAGACGCTCGGTGCAGGGCTCACACCTATGACTAAGCGATAAAGAGAGAGTAACAGTCGAGGCTACGGTCGAAGAGCGATCACTTTACGCGATTATAAATCGGAGTACTCGTCTAAACATAATAGTATTAATTTGGCCATCACGCTATCCATAGGATAAAGTCATTTCGTGTTTAATTCATTATAAACAGACCAAAGTAAGTTTAAAAGGATTGTCGCGCGGCGAAACACGCGACACAACACCTAGACAAACTGGAGAATGATACGACTCGTCGCGCGACGGAGCGCGCCACGAGGCACTTGAATTATTATGAAAATAACATCAAGCGTCCGCAACGAAGCGCACGATAGCATACGTCACTTAAACTGAATTTAAAATGAAACATCTCGCGACTAGACGCTCGACACAACACACTAATATATCTGAAATTAAAATAAATCGTCGCGCGATGAAGCACGCGACGCAACCTATTAGATAATCTAAAAATAGAATGATTCGTCGTGCGACGCAGCACACTAAATAATCTAAAACTAAACTGGATCGTCGCGCGACAAAGCACGCGACGCAGCACGCTAAATTAAATTAAAACTACAACTAATCAAACTAAATTTTAAACATTATATACTAGGGCTATGCGTGCGGCTAGGGCACGCGGCCGGGGTGTGGCAGGGCGCGGCCGAGGACGTGCGGCTGGGGGCACGGTAGGTGGCACGGCCAAGGGGCACGGTGGCCAAGGCACCAGGGTGCGGCTGGAAAGAGAGGAGAAGGAGAGGAGGGGAAAGAGAGAGAGGGAGGTGGGGCTCACCTTGGGGCTTGGACGATCGTAGCAACCGCTCACCGGATCACACCTAGGGCAAAAGAGGTGGAGGAGAGGTGGGAGAGGGGTGGGAGAGAGATTGGAGGAGGTTCTTGCGCGGGAAAAACAAATATGATAGAGAGGGAGGGGAGGGGCGCGCATGGGGGGGGCGCTAGGGTCGCGTGGCTAGGGCCGGGCCGGGCTGGACCGAGCTGGGTCGTGGGCCGGGACAGAAGCCCACAACACACACGATCACAGATCGGAAACCACCCGCGAATCAAAATCCAAAAGAAATATGCTTTGGCATGATGCATCACCCATGTCAACTTAGGTTTTTGTTTACACGCAATACGGACACCAGTCGCTATACTGCTTTGAAACTGGGAAGAAGGAGCGAAACAGGAAGAGAAAAGAGAGTAACGCCCGAATTTGGTGAGTATTAAAGAAGAAAAATTTCTACCCCCAAATTCAGGGCGTTACAAACCTATTCCCATTAAAAGTATCTTGCCCTCGAGATTCAAGGTTGGCCAGCAAAGAGTTCAGGATACTTGGCCATCAGATCATCTTCATGCTCCCAGGTTGCTTCTTCCTCATAGTGGTGACCCCATCTGACTTTACACATTATGATAGTTTTCCTTCGGGTGACCCTGTCTGCAGTCTCAAGAATCTGCGCTGGCTTCTCTATGTAGGTCAAGTCTTCCTGGACTTCTAGACCTTCCACTGGCAACTGCTCTTCTGGCACACGCAAACACTTCTTCAAATGAGACACATGGAAGACATCATGCACCGCTGACAATCCTTCTAGCAGACTGAGCTGATAGGCTACTTCTCCACGCTTTGTGAGAATCTGATACGGACCAATATAGCGGGGTGCTAGCTTGCCTTTGACTCCGAATCTTTTGACTCCTCTAATTGGCGATACCTTCAGGTAGACAAAATCTCCGACTTCGAAACTCAGCTCTCTCCTTCTTGTGTCTGCGTAGCTTCGCTGCCTTGATTGCGCTATCTACAGGTTCTCCTGAGCCATCTTGATGTTCTCTTCAGCTTTGAGAAAAATGTCTGGCCCAAACACTTGCTTTTCTCTAGGCTGATCCCATTGCAACGGAGTTCTACAACTCCTTCCATAAAGCGCCTGAAATGGTGACATCTTTAAGCTGGCCTGGTAACTGTTGTTATAGGAGAATTCTGCGTAAGGTAATCTCTTGTCCCATCCAGACTGATATTGCAGCGCACAGGCTCTTAGCATATCTTAGAGTATTTGATTAGTTCTTTCAGTCTGATCGTCTGTCTAGGGATGATAAGCTGAACTGAAATTCAGATGTGTACCCAAGGCTTCATGCAACTGTTGCCAGAAATGAGAGGTGAACTGTGTTCCTATGTCTGACACTATCTTCTTTGGCACACCATGAAGACAAACGATCGGGGACATGTACAGCTCTGCCAATACTGCACTGTTGTAGCTAGTCTTGATAGGTATGAAGTGGGCTGACTTGGTTAAGCGGTCCACCACTACCCAAATGGAATCGTAGCCGGCTCGAGTGCGAGGCAATCCGACTATGAAGTCCATCCCAATTTCATCCCATTTCCACTGAGGAATTCGCAACGGCTGCAACAGCCCAGCTGGCTTCTGATGCTCTGCCTTGATCCTATGACAACTATCACATACGGCCACATGCTCTGCGCTCTCCCTTTTCATTGTGTACCACCAAAACTTCTTCTTCAGATCCTGATACATCTTCTCACTTCCAGGGTGTATAGAATAAGCAGTCTCATGGGCTTTCTTGAGGATCCACTCCCGAATGGACTGGACATTGGGAACACACAAACGGTCCTTGAACCATACCACACCTTCTGCATCCTCTCGAAAGTCTTTGCCTCTTCCTTGTAGAATCATTTGTCGGATTTCACTGATCTTCTCATCATTCTTTTGTGCCTCTTTGATTTCCCGCTCGAAGGTGGGTTCTAACTCAACTATTACTCCTCGCATGCTGTTCAGAAATCCAAGGCTTAACCTGTCAAACTCTTTGGCCAACTCATAAGGCATCGGATGAGCGACCATCATATTGACTTGACTTTTCCTACTTAAAGCATCTTCTACCACGTTCGCTTTGTCTGGATGGTAATGAATTTCCAATTCATAGTCTTTGATCAACTATAGCCATCTTCGTTGCCTCATATTCAGCTCCGACTGGGTGAATATGTATTTCAGACTCTTGTGGTCTATGTAAACATCACATTTTTTCCCATAAAGATAGTGACACCATGTCTTCAGTGCATGAACCACTACTGCCAACTCTAGGTCATGGATTGGATAATTCTTCTCATGAACCTTCAGCTATCGGGACGAGTAGGCTACAACTCTTCCGTCTTACATCAATACGCATCCCAAGCCAGTGTAACAAGTGTCGCAATACACTGAGAAGGGCTTGTGCACATCAAGCAAGACTAAGACATGCGCTGTAGTCAACTTCTCTTTCAGCGCTTCAAAGGCTTCTTGGCACTTCTGGGTCCACTTGAACTCCACTTTGTTGGCTAGCAAAGCTGTCATCGGTTTCGCAATCTTCAAAAACCCTTCAATGAATCGCCGATAATATCCGGCCATTCCAATGAAGCTCTTGATTCCTCGGGCATTTGTTGGTGCTTTCTAGTTCAGAATGTGTGCCACTTTCTTCGGATCCACAGCCAATCCATCTTTGTTTATTATGTGACCGAAGAACATGACTTCATCAATCCAGAACTCGCACTTACTCAACTTTGCATACAGCTGGTGCTCTCGCAGTCTCTGCAATACCATCCTCAAATGATCCACATGCTCCTCCTCACTTTAAGAATATATAAGAATATCATCAATAAATACCACCACAAACTTGTCAAGATAATCCATGAATACATTGTTCATCAGATTCATGAAGAAGGATGGTGCATTTGTTAGGCCAAAAGACATAACGGTGAACTCATATAGCCCATACTTGGTAATGAATGTCGTCTTCAGAATGTCTAAAGGTCGAATCCTGAGCTGGTGATAACCTGACCTCAGATATATCTTTAAAAACACGCCGGCTCCTCTCAGATGGTCGAACAGATCTTCTATTCTGGGCAAGGGGTACTTGTTCTTGATTTTGACCTCATTCAGAGCTCGATAATCGATGCACATCCTCCTGGTGCCATCTTTCTTCTCCACGAAGAGGACAGGGGCGGCCCAAGGCGAGGTGCTTGGCCAAATGTAACCTTTCTCTGACAGCTCATTGATCTGCTTCTTGAGTTCAACCAACTCTGGTACAGATACCCTGTAGGCTCTTTTAGAAATGGGGGTGGTGCCAGGAAGAAGCTCTATGGCAAACTCAACTTTCCGCTCAGGTGGCATACCTGGTAAATCCTTTGGGAACACATCCGGAAACTCTGACACAACCTTGATAGTCTCGAGTGAATCTACCTCCTTGCTATCAATAGCCATCTGATGACAACCTCCTTTCCTTGGCTCGGGTGAGACTAATTCAGCTACCACTTCTTCTCCTAGTGGGGATACCAACTTAATTGTCCTCTTATCGCAGCTGATAATTGCTTGGTACTTATCTAGCCAATTCATCCCTAGGATGACATCTATTCCCTGAGTACCCATTACTATGAGGTTAGCGGGAAACTCTATCCCCCCTTATTTCCACACTTACATTCAAGCAAATACTATCGGCTCGAACTTGTAACGCCCTGAATTTGGGGGTAGAATTTTTTTCTTCTTTTTTACTCACCAAATTCAGGCGTTACTCTCTTTTCTCTTCTGTTTCGCTCCTTCTTCCCAATTTGAAAGCAGTATAGCGACTGGTGTCTGTATTGCGTATGAACAAAAACCTAAGTTGACATGAGTGTTGCATCATGTCGAATCGTATTTCTTTTATTTGATGTCGTGTTTAATCAGGTGTTTGCTTAGTCTCGTTTCGGATTTCGTTTCACGATTGGATTTCGATATGTGGTTGTGTGTGTCGTGGGTTTTTGTCACGCGGTGCGGCACAACCAGGCCCAGCCCAGCCCAGCTCGGCCCGGCCCTGGCCCACACGCCAATGGCACCCTGCCCCTACCCATGAGCGCCCCCCCTCCCTTCTCTCCCTTTCCCCTCATTCAATTTTTCCCGCATAGCAACTTCCTCTCCTCCACCTCTCTCTTCCCATTGTGCCCTAGGTTTTGGAAACGGTGATCGCCGGATTCGGACCCCGAGGAGCTCCCCTCTCCCTCTCCCTCTCTGTCTCCCTCCCCCTCCCCTTCCTTCTTCCCCCCCCCTAGCGCGCCCCCTGCACGCCCCTGGTGGCCTCACGACTGATGGCCCCGCGCCCCGGCGGCGGCCCCGTCCCATAGCCCTCGCGCCCTCGCCCGGCCCGCGGCCCCGGTGGTCGTGCCCTCCCCCCCCCCCCCCCCCGGTGCGGCTCGCGGGGCCCCGGCGCGCGCCGCGCATTCCCGCGTGCGTGACCGTAGTTGTGCGATGTTTAACTTTTGGTTTATTCAATTTTAAATTTGGTTTAGACGATGTACTGCGTCGCGCGCTTCGCCTCGCGACGATTCATTTTAAATTCGCCTTTATTCATGTGCTGTGTCTTGCGCTTCGTCGCGCGACGATCCATTTTAATTTCAGATTATTTAATGTGTGGCGTCGCGCGTCCAGTTGCAAGACATTTCCTTTTAAATTCAGTTTGGATGACGTATGTCGTCGTGCGCTTCGTCGTGCGATGCATGACGTTATTTTCATAATTAATTCAAGTGTCTCGTGGTACACTCCGTCGCGCGACGAGTCGTTTTATTCTTAATTCAGTCTAAGGGTTGTGTCGCGTGTTTCGCTGCACGACAATCCTTTTAAATTTACTTTGATCTGTTTATAATGATTAAATACGGAACATGACTTTATCCTATGCATAACGCAATGGCCAAACTAATATTATTCTGTTTAGACGAGTACTTAGATTTATAATTGCGTAACGTAATCGCTCTTCGACCGTAGCCTCGACCGTTATTCCCTCTTTCTCGCTTAGTCGTAGTTGTGAGCCCTGCGTCGAGCGTATGTTTATTTATTACATTCTATTGTATGGTGTACTGTTCTTTTGTATTAAATTTGTGGAATGTATGTTTGAACTCGTATAGATAACGGTCAGTCGGTGGAGTCCGAAGGAGTTGCAGGTAAAGACCCTGAGCAGCAGCTGGTTGGTGAAGGCAAGTGTCCCTTGACCCATCTATGTCCTACTCATTCTTATACTTCACTCCCCGCATTTACACAGTTACACCTAAGGATTGACTAGCTTTTGTCTATCTTGTCCTTGTTTACCTATTTTGGTTGGGTTATTTTGGTTTAGCTTCATGCTAGTGCTTCACATTAATCAATGAACATGATGAGATTATCTATGATACGTTGTTTTCCCTTTTGATTATGATGATGGTACTATGACATTTAAGGGGACTCGAGCTGTTTCTCGAGTGCCTCTCCGTAAGGACTGGTTCGTTGGATGACCGCTCGGGAAAATAGTGCAACCATGAGGGTGGAATGGGACGTCCATAACTGAATAATTAGAGGAACTGGGGAGTAGTTTGCTTCGCCGTCGTGCCGTTAATGGGGCTCAGTGTATGTGGCTCGCTCTGCCAAGGGTGGTTTGCCCCTTGGGGAGGAGTGCGGTACATTTTGGAAACCTAACGGGCGGCTACAGCCTCAGAGAATCTTTGTAAAGGCTACATAGTGAAACCCTGCCTATTCACCTTGGTAGTGTTTAAGGGTTTGATCGGCCCGAGGCAAGAGGGAATCACGACTTGTGGGTAAAGAGTGCAACCTCTGCAGATTGTTATGAAACTGATATATCAGTCGTGCTCGCAGTTATGAGCGGCAAAGGGAGCTCCATTGATTAGAGATACTTTGATCAGAGATGTTTGGTTTACAGGTGGTGACGAGGATGATGGTTATGATTATGTTTATGGTAATGGTAAGTGGTATTCTTTTCGTTTGGAAAGGGTACTTTGGGTTAATAACTTGGGTTAATGCTAAAAACCTAGCTTTTTACTAGTAATAATAACCTGACCAACTAAAATCAACTGCTTAACTTAACCCCACATAAAGCTAGTCCACTACAGCCAAACGGGACATATTGCTGAGTATATTGATGTGTACTCACCCTTGCTTTACACACCAACCCCCCCCCCCCCCAGGTTGTCCTCGTTGCAACCACTGCTCAGGAGAAGATGAAGTCGTGGAGGAGGACTTCCAGGAGTTCCAAGAGTACGATGAGTTCTAGGCGTGGGTTAGCGGCAAATCCCCAATCGGCTGCCTGTGTAGGCCGTGTGTATCTACATTTCTTTTCCGCACTTTGATAATTGTTAAAGGCTATGTGGATGTCTCGAACATAATGATGTAATCGACTATTACCTTCTTTTATACTATTATTTGAGCATTGTGTTATGATGTCCAATTATGTAACTGTTGTGTACGTGAATTGTTGATCCTGGCACGTACATGGTTCGCATTCGGTTTGCCTACTAAAATCGGGTGTGACATAGGTGGTATCAGAGGTCGTGCTGACTGTAGGACCGCTAACCTAGAGTAGAATGGTCGTTCTAAGGATTATAGACCCCTATTATCACCTAGACTTTGGTATCCCTTCAAAAGTTGGTCATATCGACCAAGCCTATATTCTACTATATATATTATACTTTGCTGAAAAATTTGTTTTATTCTAATTCCTAATTTTTTTAATGGTTTACTTGCCGGTCATATTAGCTCTGTTCTCACTCTTATGCTTACGGTGTCTTTTGTAGATGGCTCGTCTTAGACACACTGCACGGAATTCAGTCATTCCTTTCTTGCCTTCTCGTCTCGCGGAGCGTCCACTTCGCCGTGCAGTGACTGGTCAGCCTAGCCATTCGAAGAGGCTGCACCGCTGCCTGCACCAAGAGCAGGAGCGTCGGCGACAGGAGTTGGAGCTGCAGGGCTTTTCTTCCTCGCTTCAGCTGGAGGTAGAGTCTGTGAGGAGCTGCTCTCCTGTGCCCCCGCTGGAGGCGCCCCCTGCACCACCACTGAGCGACCCAGCCACTGGAGTAGCTGTTGGAGAGCCGACGGAGATGATGACAGCAGCTTGAGCCACAACACCGACCTTTCAGAGGAGCAGGAGCCAGAGGGATGGATTGCTCGACCCATCACTCATGACGCCGCCCGCGGGTGTCACTTTCATGATGCGCTCGACACCTTGCTATGCCAGGCACTCGACCGGCGTACCTGGTCTATCGAGTATCGCTGTGTTGTCTTCCAGCACAGATGCGGAGTTTACCTGGATCGCTGGGAGGCGACTTGTTTGGTGCGCCGCCCGAAGAACAGTCTCCATGGTGCGGAGGTCTACTCAGAACATTACTCTATTTCTGAGCGGGACTCAGCTGAGGCGGCCATGCAAGATGTTGCACAGCGTGCGCTTTCTCACTACTGCTCAGTTCTCGGTGGGGTGGCCGATGGTCTTAACCTGAGGTATTACCCCCGTCGTCCATCGGGCAGCACAAGAGGCGTGGTTGTCTCACCTGTCGGTGAGGACAATCCTAGGTTGAGCAGCACAATCAACCTAGCCGTCGTGCTAAACACAAAGCTGGACCATGCTTTAGATGAGCTGAGTAGGGCTCGTGCTAAGGTTGCCTAGCTATGGGCTAAGCGCGCGGAGCATCGTCACCATGAGGATGGTTCTGCCGCCCCCTTCGGGACTCAGCACCCGTACCACTCACCTCAGCGTGGACACCATGCTTATGGTAACCTCGACTGCAGGACCAGGATAAATTTAGAACCATAGATCGTCAGCGTCGGATCTTGTAATTAATGCTTAAAATTAGAAGTTATAGTCTTAGCCTTAGTCTTACTCTCAGTTAGTTTTAGTTAGACAGGGTAGTTTGCTTATCCTGTGTTTTTTATGTTTGTCATGATGAACAATGATGGATTTGGATCTTTGTAATGACTGTCACCAGAGTGTGGGTATCCCCTGCACGTTGGTTTACCTGTTAATGCTAATAAAATTAGCTATCTAGTTGGGAAGCCCTTTCACTCTACTTTCCTTTTTATCTGAGAAGCTGTGTTGGCCTGTGTTGGGAGTCAGTGAGGATGCTTATCTGTTCAGTGTTGTGGAAGAATTCTATACTCTTTTCTTATGCTGCAAGTTTGCAAGATCAGTTCTGATGTGCGATTGCATTCTGCACATGTCAGACAACAGGCGTAGAGGAGGAAGGCATGCTCAGCAGGAGTAGCTAGCACCGCAGGATGAGGCACCCTAGCAGCAACTGCCACCCCCGCCCCTGATGACGATAGAGCAGATGTTCTTGATGCAGACTCAGGCAGTTCAAGCCAATGGTTAGACTCTGGCCGCTATGCAGCAGCAGCAGCATCAGCCCCCACCTCAGCCTCAGATGCCTAGAGTCAAGTGTGCTGAATTCATGAGAGGTCATCCTCCAGTGTTCGCTCACTCTTCTGACCCCATGGATGGTGAAGATTGGCTACATACCATGGAGCGGTAGTTGCACACCGCTCAATGTGATGACAGGGAGAAAGTTTTGTATGGTCCCCGTTTGCTGAGAGGAGCAGCTCAGTCTTGGTGGGAGTCCTATCTCGCCACCCACGCCAACCCCGACACCATCACTTGGGAGGAATTCGAAGACAATTTCTGTGAGTATCATGTTCTAGCAGGTCTGATGACAGTGAAGAAGGAGGAGTTTCTGGTGCTCAAGCAAGGGCCTATGTCTGTCAGTGAGTACCAAGACAGGTTTCTGTAGCTGTCCCGCTATGCTCCTAAAGATGTCAACATAGATGCCAAGAGGCAGTATCGTTTCTTGAGAGGCTTAGTGGATCCCCTGCACTATCAGTTGATGAATCATACCTTCCCCACATTCCAGCACCTGATCGACAGAGCGATCATGACAGAGAGGAAGCGCAAGGAGATGGAGGATCGCAAGAGCAAGATTGGTGGACCTCAGCCTGGAAGCAGCAATCGCCCCCGTTTCTGAGGCAACTCACCTCAGCAGTTCAAGAAGAATCAGCGTCCGCCTCAGCAGCAGTTTCAGAGGCAGTACCCTCAGCACCAGCAGCAAAATTGCTAGAACAATCAGTCAGGAGGAGGATAGTTCCAGAGGCAGAATCAACAGGCACCTCGCCTCCCCGCCCCACCAACCAACCAGAGCAGTCAAGCAGCCTCAGTTTAAGGCGGAAGCATATCATGTTTCTATTGTGGAGAGCAAGGCCATTGGGTGATGCAATGTCCGAAGAAGGCAGCCCAGCAGCAGTCAGGCCCTAGTGCCTCAGCAAAGTAGAATGTGTCCCAGCCAGGAGTAGGCAACCGCGCCCAGACGCGCTACAACCATGGGAGACTGAACCATTTGGAGGCTGAAGCAATTCAGGAAACACCCAGCATGATAGTAGGTATGTTTCCAGTAGACTCCTATATTGCAGAAGTATTATTTGATACTGGAGCAACGCATTCATTCATTACTGCATCATGGGTGGAAGCACATAATCTTCCAATAACTACCATGTCAACACCCATTCAAATTGACTCAGCCAGTGGTAGAATTCGAGCTGATAGCATTTGCTTGAATGTAAGTGTGGAAATAAGGGGGATAGCGTTTCCCGCTAATCTCATAGTAATGGGTACTCAGGTAATAAGTGTCATCCTAGGGATGAATTGGCTAGATAAGTACCAAGCAATTATTAGTTGTGATAAGAGGAAAATTAAGTTGGTGTCCCCACTAGGAGAAGAAGTGGTAGCTGAGTTAGTCACACCTAAGCCAAGGAAAGGAGGTTGTCATCATATGGCTATTGATAGCAAGGAGGCAGATCCACTTGAGACTATCAAGGTTGTGTCAGTGTTTCCGGATGTGTTCCCGAAGGATTTACCAGGTATGCCACCTGAGCGGAAAGTTGAGTTTGCCATAGAGCTTCTTCCTGGCACCGCCCCCATTTCTAAAACAGCCTACAGGGTATCTGGACCAAAGTTGGTTGAACTCAAGAAGCAGATCGATGAGTTGTTAAAGAAAGGTTACATAAGGCCAAGCACCTCGCCTTGGGCCGCCCCTGTCCTGTTCGTGGAGAAGAAAGATGGCACCAAGAGGATGTGCATCGATTATCGAGCTCTGAATGAGGTCACGATCAAGAACAAGTACCCCTTGCCTAGAATAGTAGATTTGTTTGACCAGTTGAGAGCAGCCAGCGTGTTCTCAAAGATAGATCTGAGGTCAGGTTAACACCAGCTCAGGATTCGACCTTCAGACATCCCAAAGACGACATTCATTACCATGTATGGGTTGTATGAGTTCACTGTTATGTCCTTTGGTCTAACAAATGCACCAGCCTTCTTCATGAATCTAATGAATAGTGTACTCATGGATTATCTTGACAAGTTTGTGGTGGTATTCATTGATGATATTCTTATATATTCTCCAAGTGAGGAAGAACATGTGGATCATTTGAAGATGGTGTTGCAGAGATTGCGAGAGCACCAGCTATATGCAAAGTTGAGTAAGTGCGAGTTCTGGATCAAGGAAGTCCTGTTCTTGGGTCACATAATAAACAAAGACAAATTGGCTGTGGATCCGAAGAAAGTGGCAGACATTCTAAACTGGAAAGCACCAACAGATGCTCGGGGAATCAAGAGCTTCATTAGAATGATCGGATATTATCGGTGATTCATTAATGGGTTTTTGAAGATTGCGAAACCGATGACAGCTTTGCTAGACAACAAAGTAGAGTTCAAGTGGACCCAGAAATGCCAAGAAGCCTTTGAAGCGCTGAAAGAGAAGCTGACTACAGCGCCAGTCTTAGTCTTGCCTGATGTGCACAAGCCATTCTCGATGTATTGCGACGCTTGTTACACTGGTTTGGGATGCGTGTTGATGCAAGAGGGAAGAGTTGTAGCTTACTCGTACCGACAACTGAAGGTTCATGAGAAGAATTCTCCAATCCATGACCTAGAATTGGCAGCAGTGGTTCATGCACTGAAGACATGGAGGCACTATCTGTATGGGCAGAAATGTGATGTCTACACAGACCACAAGAGTTTGAAGTACATATTCACGCAGTCGGAGCTGAATATGAGACAACAAAGATGGTTAGAGTTGATCAAAGACTATGAATTGTAGATTCATTACCATCCAGGCAAAGCGAACGTAGTGGCAGATGCTTTGAGCAGGAAAAGTCAAGTCAATATGATGGTCGCTCATCCGATGCCTTATGAGTTGGCCAAAGAGTTTGACAGGTTGAGCCTTGGGTTTCTAAACAACATGCGAGGAGTGATAGTTGAGTTAGAACCCACCTTAGAGCGGGAGATCAAAGAAGCACAGAAGAATGATGAGAAGATCAGTGAAATCTGGCAACTGATTCTAGAAGGAAGAGGTAAAGATTTTCGAGAGGATGCAGAAGGTATGATATGGTTCAAGGACCGTTTGTGTGTTCCCAATGTCCAGTCCATTCGAGAGTTGATCCTCAAGGAAGCCCATGAGGCAGCTTATTCTATACACCCTAGAAGTGAGAAGATGTATCAGGATCTGAAGAGGAAATTCTAGTGGTACGAAATGAAAAGGGAGATCGCAGAGCATGTGGCCATATGTGATAGTTGTCAGAGGATCAAGGCAGACCATCAGAAGCCAGCTGGATTGTTGCAGCGTTGTGAATTCCTCAGTGGAAATGGGATGAAGTCGGGATGGACTTTATAGTCGGATTGCCTCGCACTCAAGCCAGCTACGATACAATTTGGGTAGTGGTGGATCGCTTAACCAAGTCAGCCCACTTCATACCTGTCAAGACTAGCTACAGAAGTGCAGTATTGGCAGAGCTGTACATGTCCCGGATCGTTTGTCTTCATGCTGCGCCAAAGAAGATAGTGTTAGACAGAGGGACGCAGTTCACCTCACATTTCTGGCAGCAGTTGCATGAAGCCTTGGGTACACATCTGAATTTCAGTTCAGCTTACCATCCGCAAGCAGACGGTTAGACTGAAAGAACTAATCAAATCCTTGAAGATATGTTGAGAGCCTGTGCGCTGCAAGATCAGTCCGGATGGGACAAGAGATTACCTTATTCAGAATTCTCCTATAATAACAGTTACCAGGCCAGCTTGAAGATGTCACCATTCTAGGCGCTTTATGGAAGGAGTTGTAGAACTCAGTTGCAATGGGATCAGCCTGGAGAAAAGCAAGTGTTTGGGCCAGACATTTTGCTCGAAGCTGAAGAGACAATCAAGATGGTTCGGGAGAATCTAAAGATAGCGCAATCAAGGCAGCGAAGCTACACAGACACAAGAAGGAGAGAACTGAGTTTTGAAGTCGGAGATTTTGTCTACTTGAAAGTATCGCCTATCAGAGGAGTCAGAAGATTCGGAGTCAGAGGCAAGCTAGCGCCCTGGTATGTTTGTCCGCAAAGCGTGGAGAAGTGGCCTATCAGCTTAGTCTGTCAGAAGGTTTGTCAGTGGTGCAAACACACGATTAAACACGACATCAGACAAAAGAAATATGACATCATGCGGTGCTAGGTCGTCTTTTATAACGAGCTCCCAACACTAGCTCGATCCGCCTTCGGCAGAGAAGGAGGCCCCCAACAGTAGCCCCTTGCGGTGCTAGGTCGTCTTTTATAACGAGCTCGATCCGCAAAATAGACGAAGGCTTCTAAATGCCGAAGGTCCGAAAACACCTTCCCTGAGCTTCTTATTAAAAAAGAATAAAAAGTTACGGCCTGTGTCGGTCCACCGATCAGTCGGTATGAGTGGCACGGCGGTTCACCTTCTTCACCTGCAAGACTATATAAATAGATGGGTTGGTAAGATGTTACCACAACATTCATTGCTATTGTATCGTTGTGCTGCTAAATTTTTTTACTGAAGTCGAAGCTATCTGCACTCTGTGCACTTGATGACTGGTCTTCGAACAAACATTAAGTCAACTGAAAGTTAGCTTCGTCTCAAGAACTGAAATGGCTAGATTTAGATCCACTTCAAGGCTGACAAACAAGGGTGGGGAGACTGAGGCTACTAAAACAGCTCCATTTTCAGAAGTTATGAGGCGCTCTGGGTTGGTTATTCAAGAGGAAGAAGAACTTTTCCCGAGAAGGATAATGCTAAAGCTGAAGCTGAAAATGTTATTGCCGAAGCTGGAAGTGATGACAAAGAAGATGATGGCATACTGAGTCCAAGCAAGGCCAACCATATCGAGTTTGGTAGATCCACTGTGAAACCTGAGGACTTAGTTTTAATGAAGAAGCTTGGTTATTTCGGAAGGACGATGATGACTCGATAAGGTTCGCAGGTGAAGAGATAATTCCATAGCCAAAGGATGATGAGGTGGTGGTTTTCAAGAGCTTATTCCGTGCCAGGCTTCGATTCCCATTGTACGAGATGATTGGTGAAGTATTAAAAAGATTTGAGATATATCTTCATCAGCTGACACCAAATGCCATAGTCAGGCTTAGTTTCTTCATATGGGCTCTCCGAAGCCAGGAAAATAGTGCTAATGCCGAAGGATTCTGTAGAGTCCATGAACTCCATTACCAGACCAAAGCGAGAGCAGATGGTCTACACAGAAACTTTGGATGCCACAACTTTGCCTATCAAAAAGATACGAAGGCTCCTGTGATTGGGTACCACACCAAGTGGCCTAATGGCTGGACAAACGAGTGGTTTTATGTAAAGGCTGACGAGAAGAGGAGGGAGAAACTTATAAGCATGGTGATGAGTCCCTTGAAGTTAAGCTTCGGCATGACAAGGTCATTGTACAACATGCAACTCAACTCCCCATGCTAGTTAGCTAAAGTAGAATTCAGAGTTGTGGCCGAGCACATTAGTAGTCGAGGCTTAGTGCAAGAATACCTGGCAACAAAAATTTTCCCACATCAGGTGGGTGGGGAATTCCTAAGAGAAAAGATGAAGGGAAAAAAATTTGAACTTGTGAGATTGCCATTTCACTATAAATTTCAAAAAACCTTCAGCGGCCCTTGTGCCGAATGGTTGGAAGTTATTGAAACAATGTGTAATGAAATCCTTGGGAACTATACTAAGAAGGAAGACCAGTTGATGACTGTCGCCTTCGGTACACGGGAGAAGTGATGGCTAAACCGAGTGATGGATGCCCTCGGCTTCGAATATCCCAATTATGATAGACTTGACGAAGAGGCTGGGGAGTGAGGAAGAAAAGAGTTGTAAGTATCCTAAAAAGACAAGCAATAAGATCCATCGAGAAGGATAAAAAGAAAAGACTAACAAAAACACCAAAAGTTTCTAAAGAAACTGAAGCTTCCAAGATGTCGGTGAAACCTTCGTATCTAAGAAGCGGAAAATTGTGGAGTCGAGCCGTGATGAAGAGAAAAAGTCTTCTCCGCCGAAGCGCTCTGTCGAAACTCCTTCGGCATCTTCCATTGGCATAACAGAAATCTTGGAGGTAATGACTGAATCCTTACCTTCGGCAGAGAAGGAGGTCGTGCTAGGTCGTCTTTTATAACGAGCTTGATCCGCAAAATAGACGGAGGCTTCTAAATGTCGAAGGTCCGAAAACACCTTCCCTGAGCTTGTTATTAAAAAAGAATAAAAAGTTACGGCCTATGCCGGTCCACCGATCAGTCGGTATGAGTGGCACGGCGGTTCACCTTCTTCACCTGCAAGACTATATAAACAGATGGGTTGGTAAGAAGTTACCACAACATTCATTGCTATTGTATCGTTGTGCTGCTAATTTTTTTTACTGAAGCCGAAGCTATCTGCACTCTGTGCACTTAATGACTGGTCTTCGAACAAATGTTAAGTCAACTGAAAGTTAGCTTCGTCTCAAGAACTGAAATGGCTAGATTTAGATCCACTTCAAGGCTGACAAACAAGGGTGGGGAGACTAAGGCTACTAAAACAGCTCCAATTTCAGAAGTTATGAGGCGCTCTGGGTTGGTTATTCAAGAGGAAGAATAACTTTTCCCGAGAAGGATAATGCTAATGCTGAAGCTGAAAATGTTATTGCCGAAGCTGGAAGTGATGACGAAGAAGATGATGGCATACTGAGTCCAAGCAAGGCCAACCATATCGAGTTTGGCAGATCCACAGTGAAACCTAAGGACTTAGTTTTAATGAAGAAGCTTGGTTATTTTGGAAAGGACAATGATGACTCGATAAGGTTCGCAGGTGAAGAAATAATTCCAGAGCCGAAGGATAATGAGGTGGTGGTTTTCAAGAGCTTATTCCGTGCCAGGCTTCGATTCCCATTGTATGAGATGATTGGTGAAGTATTAAAATGATTTGAGATATATCTTCATCAGCTGACACCAAATGCCATAGTCAGGCTCAGTTTCTACATATGGGCTCTCCGAAGCCAGGAAAATAGTACCAATGCTGAAGGATCCTACAGAGTCCATGAACTCCACTTCCAGACCAAAGCGAGAGCAGATGGTCTACATAGAAACTTTGGATGCTACAACTTTGCCTATCAAAAAGATACGAAGGCTCCTGTGATTGGGTACCGCACCAAGTGGCCTAATGGCTGGACAAACGAGTGGTTTTATTTAAAGGCTGATGAGAAGAGGAGGGAGAAACTTATGAGCATGGTGATGAGTCCCTTGAACTTAAGCTTTGGCATGACAAGGTCACTGTGCAACATGCAACTCGACTCCCCATGCTAGTTAGCTGAAGTAGAATTCAGAGTTGTGGTCGAGCACATTAGTAGTCGAGGCTTAGTGCAAGAATACCTGGCCAACAAAAATTTTCCCACATCAGGTGGGTGGGGAATTCCTAAGAGAAAAGATGAAGGGAAAAAATTTGAACTGGTGAGATTGCCCTTCCGCTTTAAATTTCAAAAAACCTTCAGCGGCCCTTGTGTCAAATGGTTGGAAGTTATTGAAACACTGTGTAATGAAATCCTTGGGAACTATACTAAGAAGGAAGACCAGTTGATGACTGCCGCCTTCGGTACACGGGAGAAGTGATGGCTAAACCGAGTGATGGATGCCCTCGGCTTCGAATATACCAATTATGATAGACTTGACGAAGAGGCTGGGGGAGTGAGGAAGAAAAGAGTTGTAAGTATCCTAAAAAGACAAGCAATAAGATCCATTGAGAAGGATAAAAAGAAAAGACTAACAAAAACATCAAAAGTTTCTAAAGAAACTGAAGCTTCCAAGATGTCGTCGAAACCTTCGTATCTAAGAAGCGGAAAATTGTGGAGTCGAGACGTGATAAAGAGAAAAAGTCTTCTCCGCCGAAGCGCTCTATCGAAACTCCTTCGGCATCTTCCATTGGCATAACAAAAATCTTGGAGGTAATGACTGAATCCTTACCTTTCGCCATGCTAAGCCCTCTAGGATCAGAGCTAACAAGCTTATTACAGCCAAAGAAAAAGATGCTAGGGAAGCTACCTAAGCGGAAACTGGAACAGGTCCTTCGGCACCCGGTGGGGGAAATGCCCAGAAGAAGCGCCATATGATGACTGTGATGAGGGTCGTTCTTGATACCCCCACCAGCAATTCAAAAGAGGAGTGCCCCCTCTGCTGCTAACGAAGCTGTTGAAGCGCCTCAACAAGCTAAAAGTAGTGGCGGTCCTCTCGGGACAACTTTATCGGAGATTGACAGAATTATTGTTGGTGTGGAGCCTGGGAGGAATACCGAAGGGGCGATTGTACCTGAATCTTCGACATCAAAAGGGAAGAAGCCTGAAGAAGCCTCTTTGGAAAACAAAAGCTTCAACTTATGGCACCTAGGAGGCCAGCAGCTTTCCAAAGAGGACATATCAAAGTTAAAAGAATTTGCTGTATCTGGCGGTTACCAGCCTGGATCTGTTCTCTTTGGCGGCGTAGATGAAGAAATCTTGGGATGCATCCTGATCGCCCCAGAGCAAAAATTGTGAATACCTTGGCCAAGATTATCTATTCCCGAAGCTTGAAAGGGACATTAGCAATTATAGAAAACAACAAATCACCGGCAGCTTGTTTTACTCAAATTTTAAGGTATGATTTTATGTTGTTCCTCTTTCGTCCAATTAGCTTTAATGTTTTAAGAATGAAAACCTAACATAACTTTGTCTTTACCATAGAGTCTTCTTTTGAGCAAATCTTTGAAATTAGAACAAGAGAATGAAGATAAAAAGAAAGAGTTTATCGTCAATGCTTTGGAGAAAAAGATTGAAAATCTTGAAAATTCTCTGAAGTAAAAAGAATCTTTGCTTAGTACTATCGAAGCCTCTTGCTAAAGCTCGTCTTCAAAGCGAGAAACAAAGCATTCAAATTTCAGATCAACACGTGAAAATTGAAAGGTTGAGCAAAGAACTAGATAAAACAAAAACAACTTTACAAGACAACACAAGCCAGTTCGATCGTGAATCCGAAGCTTTAAACCTGAAAGTCTAGGCCGAAGCTGAAAAGAACTTTAAACTTAGCGAAACACTGAAAACTCTTCGAGACAGATGCTTTGGCTTTGCGACGCAGTGCTCCTCTCGGTTAAGGTGCATTTTCAATTCTGTTGGGGCTACATCCAAAGAAGTTAATCATTTCGCCGAAGATATTCCAAGGGCACTCGAATGGATTGAGAAAGAAATTGAAGATCTTGATGAAGTCATAGTCAGCCACAGTGACTTCTGTGCGCTAGTGGCTGCTCATGAAACGGCCGCTGTTTTCGCCAAGGCTGGATGCAACCACCTAAAAATTGTCAATAAACCAAACTTTGGCCTTTTAGCATCAGACTTGGACAACATCTCGGCTGAGGCTAGAAGCGTAGGCAACAGATTTATTACTCAAATCTAGACAAAGGGTGGCCGGGAAGTTGCTAGAGATGAAGCTCGAGCACTAATTAACAAGGTATGAAGATTTTCCTGCTTTCATGCTTCTTCGCGTTTATCACATTGTGTTTTATAATATCTTTTTGACACACTATTATTACTAGGGTGAGATTGGTGAAGATTTACAAACCGAAGCTTATCCCAATAGTCCTGAAGAATGCTTTGAGGCTGTGTTGTAATTTTGCTAGTAGTTCTAAAAGATGCTCCTAGAGCTCTTTTTTTGTAAATGAAAAACATTATATCTAGCAAAAGAATTGTCGAAGAATGTAATATCTTTGTAAACATTTATGAGTACCTTGCAATATTACCTTTTTCTGTTGTTACTTACTTTGCTGTGGATGAAACCAGTGTTACCATTTTTTGAGCCGAAGGAGAAAAACACCTTCCCTTGTTTTCGTTCACAATGAAGCATTTTAAACTTCTCGTTAGTCTCATGCGAAGTGTCATGATGTGATGAAGCTAGAAATGTCTAATTAATGCCTGGATGAATACAAAGTATGATATGATGAAATATGCAAGTGCATGCCGAAGATAACAAAATTCACACAAACACGCACACAAACTCTGTATCCCCATAGGAACGACTTTGTAGTCTCTTCACCTTCATTTGGTGGTATTTTAGCTTTTATCCCCTTAGGAACGACTTTGGAGCTAGGCTCTGCATCCCCTTAGGAACGACTTTGGAGCTTACTCACCTTTATTAGGTGGTATATTAGCTCTGCATCCCCGTAGGAACGACTTTGGAGCTTCTTCACCTTTATTAGGTGGTATCTTTAGCTCTGCATCCCCGTAGGAATGACTTTGGAGCTTCTTCATATTTTACACTTGATGGTGTAATTTCACATATTTATATTTTACATATGGGGGAAATTTGCCCTTGTATTGAATAGGGCTACGAAAAGAAAAATGAAAATTACAACCTATGGCCCCGTTAAAAACCTTTCTCCCCTCTTGAAAGCAAAAAAGGGTACCATAGGAAAAGAAAAGTTACATGATTGCTACACATAGTATCTCCGAAGCTCATCTGCATTCTAGGACCTTGGAATATCATTCCCATCCATGTCTTTTAATCTGTATGATCATGGTCTTAAAGAAGATGCTACCAAGAACGGGGCCCTCCCACTTGAGCTGTAGCTTTCCCACTGTTTCTAGGTTAGCTATTCTTTGAAGCACCAAATGTCCTGGTTAATGTTCTTTAATCTAACTTTCCTGTCCCTCCACTTTGTTGTTTCGGCTTGGTATTTATTAATATGATCTATTGCCTGAAGCTTGACCCCTTCTATAGAGTCTTTTGACACTTTGCAAGTGTCTTCGTCCTCTGCTGAAGCTAGAGTCCTTATTGATCCTGCCTTTGCTTCTTCTGAAGTTATTGCTTCGTCGCCGAACATGAGTTTAAACGGGGTAAAGCCTGTTGATCTTGAAACGACATTATTATGATTCCACACCACCTTTATCAATTCATCTAGGCACTTTCCCTTTGGCAGATTAAAGATTGATCTCATTTTCATGTGATAATGATCCCATTTGCTCGCTCTATTAAGCCGTTGGATTCTGGATGTCTTACCGAAGAAAAGTGTATCTTTGTTCCAATCTGATCATCGAAGGTTTTAAATGCTTCGGAGTCAAACTGTGCTCCATTATAAACTGTGATGGCCTTCAGCACCCCCAAATCGCCAAATGATATTTTACCAGAAAAACTTTTGTACTATGGCTGAATTTATTGTACCTAGTGGTTTAGCTTCGATCATTTTGAGAAATACCCCACTGCTAATACAACATATCTCAGATTCCCTTGGGCTGGTGGTAATGGTCCCAGTAAATCTAGTCCCCATCTCTGCAATGGCCAAGTGGGCTGAATTAATTGTGTTAGAGATGAAGGTTGCTTCTAGTCTTTGGCACACTTTTAGCAATTTTCACATTTCTGCACTAGGTCTGCTGCATCCAAAGCAGCCTTCAGCCAATAAAAACCTTGTCTAAAAACCTTGCCAAGGAGTGGCCTGGATCCAATGTGAGCTCCACATATACCTGAATGTATTTCCTTCATCAATTCTTGACCTTCGGCTCTGGATAGACATTTTAGCAATGAGGAACAAACTCCTTGCTTAAACAATTCCCCTTCTATAATCATATATGGCCTTGTTTTGGCATGCATCCTTTTATGTAAGCTTCATCATTCGAAGGGTAATTGCCCTGGAGGAAGGATACAATTTCTGTTCTCCAGTATTCGCTATGCACAGGCGAAATTTTAAGCACAACCCTTTCCATGGGTTCAACCGAAGGTCCTTTAAGAGTTTCAAAGAACACTTCTGGGGGGAGTGGGAGCCACTGTGCCATAGACTTGGCTAGAAAGTCTGCTTGTTCATTATCCCCTCTTGGGATATTTTTCACTGAAATTCTTCGAAGGAGGCTTCCATCCTTCAGACTGTGTCAAGATATTTTTCAAGCTTCAGATCCCTTGCCTTGCTGCTTTTGTCAACCTGACCTATGATTACTTGGGAGTCAGATTTAAGTATCGCTCTTCTTATTCCCATGGCCTTAAGCTTTCGAAGCCACAACAGGATTGCTTCGTATTCTGCAATGTTGTGTGTGCACTTGAATTCCAGCCTGGTTGCATAGCAGGTTCTTATTTTTGATGGTGAGATTAAAACAACCACTGCTTCTACACCGAAGGTTCTCCATGAGCCATCACAGAACACTATCCAAGCTTCGTCATCTATCAAATGTCCTTCTTCATGAGCCCCTGGCGTCCAATCAGCAATGAAGTCTTCTAGTGCTTGAGATTGGATCAAAGATCGATGGACAAAGTCAATAGTGAATTCATTCAACTCTTTGGCCCATTTGCCAACCCTTCCTATGGCTTCTCTATTTCTCATGATATCTTTTAAGGGTTGGGACAAAGGTACTATTATATGATAAGACTGGAAATAATGTCGAAGCTTCCCGGAGGCCATCAGTATGACATATAGTACCTTATCTAATTCTATGCAGTTTCTTTTTTACGGGCTCAATACTTGGGAGATAAAGTAGACTGGGACTTGTCTTTTCATCTACCCATCTTGCTTTTCTTGAACCAGCGCTGTACTGACTGTAGCATGAGAGGCCGCTACATACAATAATAGTGGAACTCCTGATGAAGGTGGAGTTAAGGTTGTTAAGTGTGTAAGATATTGCTTCGAATCTTCGAAGGCCTTTTGCTGAATTGATCCCCATTGAAAGACTTTGGCTGACTTTAGCACTTCAAAAAAAGATAAATTTTTCTCTTCTGATCTTGAGATAAATCTATTCAATGATGCCAGCTTGCCTATCAATCTTTGGGCACCCTTTCTTGACTTTGGCGGCTCCATCCAAGTATAGCTTCTATATTGCTTGGGTTAGCTTCGATCCCCTTTGTTGATACTAGGAAGCCAAGGAATTTCCCTTCTTTAGTCAGAAGAAACATTTTTCTAGGTTCAGCTTAAGGCCAACTTTCCTAAACTTGGCAAATGTTTCTTGCAAATCGGCAATGTGATTTTCTTGCTTCATACTCTTGACTATGATGTCATCAATATATGTCAAGACATTCCTGCCAATTTGAGTACATAGAACTTTGGATGTCTTTCTGCTGAAGCTTCCTCCAGCGTTCTTGAGCCCCTCAGGCATCCAAAGATAGAAATAAGTTCCACTGGGGGTTATGAAGCTTGTCTTCGGCTCATCTTCCTTTTTCATCCAGTAATGGTAACCTGAGTAGTAGTCCAGCAGGCTCAGGAGTTCCGAAGTGGTTGTCGCATCTATAAGGGAGTATATTCTTGGCAAAGGAAACTCATCCTTCGGGCATGCCTTGTTGAGATCTGTGAAACCAATACACATTCTCCACTTTCCGTTAGCCTTTTTCACCATCACAATATTGGCTAGCCATTCTGGATATGTCACCTCTCTGATTGCTCCGGCACTTAGGAGTCTTTTGAATTCATTTCTTGCATCTTCGGCTTTGTCATCTGACATTTTCCGACGCTTCTGCTTTCTTGGTCTGATGGTTGGGTCTACATTGAGAGAATGCTCGATTACATATTTGTTGACACCACACAGATCACTGGCTGACCAAGCAAAGACATCTCTGTTGTTGAATAAGAACTTTGATAAAGCATTTTCTTGTTCCTTAGATAACTGGGATCCAACCAACACTTTTTGTTCAACTATGTCTTCACACAAAAGAATGGACTTTGGCTGGTCCGTCGAAGCCGCTTTATCTCTTATGTATTTGTGCTGCTAATGAGCTCCAGCTTTGTCTATGTTGTGAATGGCCCTAGAATATGTCCAACTTCCTTTGACCCTTCTAGCAGCCTCTTGGCTTCCATGTACAACAATTGGGCCCTGATCTGATGGTATTTTCATGCACAAGTATGCTGGGTGAAGTATTGCTTCGAAATCATTCAACGTTCCTACTCCAATGATTGCATTGTAAGGATAATCCATGTCTACAATGTCAAACACAACTTGCTCAGTTTTGGTGTTGTGCACATAACCGAATGTGATGGGCATTGTTATCTTCCCAAGTGCTGCTATCTGCTTTCATCTAAAGCCACGCAGAGGGTGTGTTGCATCATGTATCTTGTCCTCCTGCTCTTGCATTTGTCTGAAGGCTTTTGCAAAGATGATATCTGCTGCACTACCTGTATCCACGAGGACATTATGGACAATGAATCCTTTAATGACACAGGATATGACCATTGCATCATTGTGGGGATAATCCTTAAGCTGAAGATCCTCTTGAGAAAATGTGATCGGCACATGAGACCATTTAGACTTGATGTAGGGTCCTTGCACTCCGACATGGTGTACCCTTGTTTGTGCTTCCTTCTTTTGCTTCTTTTTGGCTAGTTCGAAGCTTGAACCACCTGTGATCGGAAGCACGAGCTTCGTCGCCGAAGGTGACGCAACTTGGTGACTTTGCAAATCCATTGCCGTGGTCGTGGAAGTGAGTTCACCAGAGGTGGGTGCCAATGTTGGTCACTTGCTTTTGATTGTCGTGAATCAAAAACTAGGCAATATAATTGTTAAGCGTTAAGGACCTTTGTCCTTTGAAGCATCATCCACTTTCAGGGATAATGAATTTTGGACGAAGGTCATGAAGAACAAGTCTTCATTATTCACAGATACAACATTACAATGTAACATTATATTAATTATTTATATTATATCACATGTCAAAAGAATGTTCTAACCCACATTACATATTAACACAATGGTGCAAAATATATATTACATTTGTACCTTCGGCTTGTTTGCAGTAAAAGTGCATGTACAGTTTCTCCAATCAGCGTGAACAGTACATGGGTACTGTTCATCTATTTATAGGCAAGGGACGCAGCCTAGACAAAAGTTGACCATGACATCTATACATTATTCTAATACAAATATAAAGGATAAACGAGTCTTTTCCATGCTAACTCGATGTCACGTATAACCTTTGTTGGGGACTTATTCTCAAATGCTATGAGTTAAGAACAAGGCAACACGGAATGTTAAAGGTTAATGCCCTTCGTCCTTCGAAGCATTATCTCCCTTAGGATATAATGATCTTCAGACGAAGGTCATGAAGGAAGTACCTTCATCATCACAGTATATGTTAATGAAAGAAGAAGCATATGAAATATGAGAGATAAGACGAATAATCATATGACAACATCAATATAACTTTATTATCTCATCATGGATGAACAAGAACAATATTGAATTACATTTGTACCTTCGGCTTGATAGAAGGCAAAAGTCCAAGCGTGACGCACGAGCGAATACAAGTCAGCGTGAACAGTATGGGGGTATTGTTCATCTATTTATAGGCACAGAGCACAACCTGTGTAAAATTAAATTCATGCCCTTCATGTTTACAATTGACTTAAGGACAATCTATTGAGGACTAGATAGCCTTTTCCTCTTTAAGTCGGTTCCTTTTTCTGCTACTGAGCCGAAGCTTCCTTGCGCGTAGCTTCGGAATTGATTCGACCTTCGTCCCGATCGTGCTTTTCATATTGTGAACAGCTTCGTTCCATGTCTGAAGGTTCCTGTACATATATTTCACTTGGGAAACATTGTTAATCATGTTTTTGAGGACCTTCGGACGACGAAGGCCCCCAACAGTAGCCCCTCACAGTATTAATTTGTTATAATAACGAATTTAGACTGTGATGTGAATGAAGGCCTTAAGCCGAAGGACCGAAAAAACACCTTCCCATTGCTAGAACGGCAATAGTCAATGACAGACGAGCCCCTTCAAGTTGCAACGCACTGGTCGTATAAATATGAAACCACACCGGCGGCATTTGGCACGCCATTTCTACCATTTGCGTTATTGTGTCAAATTTTTAGCTCTTGCTCACTAGCTCTTGCCTAATTCTCGAGTTTTTAGAGCTTCGTTTTAAAGACATGTTTGCTCCAAATTTGAAAAAAGGAAGATGAGTGAAGAGAAGAAGATGACTGAAGAGAAGAAAACGACCGGGGAGTCGAAGCTGTATGAAGAGAAAAAGGTTGCAGATCCTTTCATTGCTGGATTTATTGAGTCCATGGCAAAAACAAATACAGAGAAAATTACTATGGAGATCATGGAGGGTTTATCCGAAGATTCTGGTGACAGTGATAGTTATGACGTGGAAAGTGGGGATAAAGACTCTGAGGAACGGTCGTGGCACCCAAGCCATACTATCTTTGGAAAGTCAACTATCAAATAGAGTCATATTGACGCCATGAGGGGGAGGTATTTTCGTGACATGTCTATTATCAGAGTTGGAGGAAATAGTATTGCCCCTGATTCGAAGGAAAACGAAGTTGTTATATACCTAAGCTTCTTAAAGGCAGGTCTTCGGTTCCCGCTGAGCAAGTTTGTGGTTGAAGTGCTGAAAATATACCAGATCTTCCTTCATCAGATTACCCCCGAAGCTATAACTAGGATGGGAATTTTTGTCTGGACTGTAAGGAGTCAGGGGCTAGAGCCAAGCGCGAAGTGCTTCTGCAGTATGCACGAGCTTTTGTATGAGACGAAGGCTACTAGCATTGTCATACTCAATTGTCATACTCAATTCTTTCTTCTTTTTTACAGGGCTTGATTCTTAGTAATGCCTTGAGGGCACAAAAGAATACTGAAGACGAGAATTTTACAATGGCTCTTAACAACCTTCGGTCCAAGGTGATTGAACTAAGAAACGAAGGTCTAGAGAAAGATAAAATTTTGATTTCATTGGTAAACAAAGTAAAGGAAGACAAAGCTAATTATAAAGCTCAGGCCGAAGCCCAGAAAACCGAAATTGAAGACCTTCGGAGACAGCTGGTCGAAGCTAAAGAGAACTGCGCGCTCGCACAGGCTAATCGAGAAATCAGCGAGTACTGAAAAATAAGCTAGAGAAAAATGTTGAAGAACTTCACGAATCCAAGGAAAGATGCTTCGAGAAATCCTTGGATTGAGTGAAGAAATTTAAAACTAGCTTCGCCAAAGTGGGTGCCTACTCTGCTGAAGAAAACTTCATACGAGGCGACCCCGAGGGCGTCATTGAATGGATAAGTGGAGAAGCTGATGCCTTCAAAGAAATTTCGAGTGATAGCGGGGATGTTTGCGTGTTATCCGGTGCGCGGGGAATTTCAGCCATCTTGGAGAAGGCCGGATGTGATCACATTAAAGCCATAGCCCAGGCCGAAGCTGCCTTCTCCCTAGATGATACGAAGGATCCTTCAGCCGAAGCAACCTTAATGGGCGGGAAATTTTACAATGATGTATGGGTGAATGGTGGCCGAGAGAAGGCCCATGAGATTATAAAAAGAGTGAGAAAGACACCCATGATGCCCGAGCAGAAGCGAAACGAGCTAAAGAGGCTGCAGAACACGAAAGGCGTATAGGTATTATTTTTTAGATTTTTAGCTTCGGTACTTGTTTTGTGGCTTCGAACTAATCAATTTTACCTACTTCAGCTGAACTATCTCCGCCACCGGAACCGTACAATCCCCTAGCTGATCCAGAAATGAAGGAAGCGCTGGACATTATAAACATGGCGGACTCCATTATTGACGAAGTTGTCGATAAACTTTTAAACGAAGTTGCGGAAAAAGCTCTCAGAGAATAATAGACTCTATTGTAAAAATATTTTGAAATGGTCGATGTATGAGACAATAGAATGAACATTAAACTTCTATTGTAACAAGACTATGTAATATTTGATGTATGTAACTTTGAATCGAATATGTAAATTATTGTAATTTATTTCTTTGCGATGCATGAAACTTACATACATACCGTTTTTGGGCCTTCGGCGAAAAAACACCTTCCCTTCTTTTCATGCTTCGTAAAGAAAGAGATCCCTTCTTGTGACAAGGCTCATAAAACTGTATTTCCCGAAGCTTACTTCGTGCATTAGCACATTTTCATTTTGACGAAGCATTTGCCGAAGATTGGCTCCGAATTTGATTGTTGTGTCATTGATGCAATAAGATGTATGATATAATGTTATGCGAAATGATGTGATGATATGATGCAAAATGATGAGGATGCCGAAGACACACACCCACACGCCCACACTGGAACACACAAGCTCTGCATCCCCTTAGGAATGACTTTTGAGCTTCTTCACCTTCTATTTCGGTGATATAAGTTCTGCATCCACTTAGGAACGTCTTTTGAACTTCTTCGCCTTGTATTTCGGCGGTATAAGTTCTGCATCCCCTTAGAAACGACTTTTGAACATTTTCGCCTTATATTTCGGTGGTATTTGGCTCTGCATTCCCTTTGGAACGACTTTTGAGCAGAAAACTTACACTACGCTCCCTTAGGAACGACTTTTTGTAGCTTCGTCAATGTTAGCTCTACATTCCCTTAGAAACGACTTTTGAGCACAAAACTTACGTTGCGCTCCCTTAGGAACGACTTTTGTAGCTTCGTTTATGTCTGCTCTGCTTTCCCTTAGGAACGACTTTTGAGCTTCGTAAATCTATGAAGAAGATATATTTCATTCTAATAGAAGCAAAATCATTACAAGAAATTAAAACTAAGTTTTCATTGCTTGTTCCTTATTCAAAAAGCAAAATAGCCTAGAAGGTAAAAGTATTTCAGAAGCAGGATATTGCTCAGTATATGTGTTTTGATTCTGGTAAAGTACTATTGACTGTACGAGCTTCAGACTCCTCTCTGAAGTCATGTTGTTGTTGGGAGTGCTGGCGCCCTTCTGGCTGCTGGCTTTGGGAATAAGTAGGTTGCAGTGGTGGTGGCGGTGGGAGCTGAGGCCAAGAAGCTTGTGAATGTCTTGTCGAAGCGACAGAAGCTGCAGGTTTATTGCTCACATATTCTGGTATGTAAGGAGAGTGGCACGAAGCAGTATGTAAAACTGCTTCGGCTGATTCTGCCGAGCTTCTGCTTCGGCAATCTCTTTTTTGCTTCAGAATAGTGATCTGGCACGTTCTTGTAGTATGGCCCTTGTCCTCACCACAGAATAAGCAATAGATTTTCCTGGGCTGATCCCCATATCTTCCTCCGAAGCCCCTGCCGCCTCCGCCCCTTGGAGCTGGTGGCCTGAAGGAGCTTTGCTGCTGTCCCAAAGACTATGAGGTGTGTTGTGGCCTCTAAATCTGGCTTCCTTTGTCATCATTCTGACTGGAGCTGTGGATTTATCTGACATTCCTAGGGTGGATTCTCCCTCCGAAGCCCCTAGTCATCTCAGAAAATCTATAAGCTTCCTCCCTTCTTTGTCGGAAGTCATTATCAGCCCAGATGTACTCATCCATCTTCTGAAGCAGCTTCTCCAGTGTCTGGGGGGGGTTTCCTGGCGAAGTATTGGGCCGTAGGTCCTGGCCGAAGACCCTTGATCATGGCCTCAATGATGATTTCGTTGGGCACTGTGGGCGCTTGTGCTCTCAGTCGCAAGAACCTTCGGACATACGCTTCAAGGTATTCCTCATGGTCTTGTGTGCACTGGAACAAGGCCTGAGCTGTGACTGACTTTGTCTGAAAGCCTTGAAAACTGGTAACAAGCATGTCCTTGAGCTTCTGCCATGACGTGATTGTCCCTGGCCGGAGAGAAGAGTACCATGTCTGGGCCACATTTCGGACTGCCATGACGAAGGACTTTGCCATGACAGCAGTGTTGCCTCCATATGAGGATATTGTTGCCTCATAGCTCATCAAGAATTGCTTTGGGTCCGAGTGCCCATCGTACATAGGTAGCTGAGGTGGCTTGTAGGATTGTGGCCATGGGATAGCCTGCAATTCTGCTGCCAGGGGAGAAGCATCATCAAAAGTAAAGCTACCAAGATTAAAAATCATTGTACCATTCATCTTCATTGAATGAGCCCTCTTGACGAAGCTCCCTGTGTTGGAGCCTTCGGTCATGATCATCTTGAGTAAGATGACGCACTTCCTCAGTAGCTTCGTCGATCTTCTTCTAAAGGTCGGCCAGCCGAGCCATCTTCTCCTTTTTCCTTTGCACCTGCTGGTGAATGATTTCTAGGTCCCTGATCTCCTGGTCCAACTCCTCCTCCTGAAGTGTTGGACTAGTGGCCTTTCTCTTTTGGCTTCTGGCCTCTGGAGAGAGAGAGAGAGTCTCCTGGTTTGTGTCCAGTGGCTGCAGTGCAGCCCTTGGCACTGTTATCTTCTTTGGCGGCATGACGAAGGTTGATGCTTTGCCGAAGATTGTGGCAGTGAGTACACCGGAGGTGGTCACCAATGTTGGGGAGTTGTTCTCAAATGCTATGAGTTAAGAACAAGGCAACACAGAATGTTAAAGGTTAATGCCCTTCGTCCTTCGTATCTCACTTAGGATATAATGATCTTCAGATGAAGGTCATGAAGGAAGTACCTTCATCATCACAGTATATGTTAATGAAAGAAGAAGCATATGAAATATGAGAAATAAGACGAATAATCATATGACATCATCAATATAACTTTATTATCTCATCATGGATGAACAAGAACAATATTGAATTACATTTGTACTTTCGGCTTGATAGAAGGCAAAAGTCCAAGCGTGACGCACGACCGAATACAAGTTAATGTGAACAGTATTGGGGTACTGTTCATCTATTTATAGGCACAGAGCACAGCCTGTGTAAAATTACATTCATGCCCTTCATGTTTACAATTGACTTAAGGACAATCTATCGAGGACTAGATAGCATTTTCCTCTTTAAGTCGGTTCCTTTTTCTGCTACTAAGCCGAAGCTTCCTTGCGGGTAGCTTCGGAATTGATTCGACCTTTGTCCTGATCATGCTTTTCATATTGTGAACAACTTCGTTCCATGTCCGAAGGTTCCTGTACATATATTTCACTTGGGAAACATTGTTAATCATGTTTTTGAGGACCTTCGGAAGACGAAGGCCCCCAACAACCTTCATGACCATGTTGAGCCAAAGCTCTAACTCTTCGGCGTTTTGCGCACGCCTGTTGTAGCTTCGGCACTCAGTCCCTCTTATTGCAAACAATTATTTCATACTGAGGACCTTTGACAGATAAGGAGGCCCCCAACAATAACATCTTTGAAGGAAAAGGTAGAGAAAGCTGGAAAGAAGAATGACGAAGTAGCGAAGATGCATAATCCCGATATTTCAAAGATGAAGAAACAAGATGAATCGATCAAGGAGCTTCAGACCATACTCGAAGCCACATAAAGGAGCATTGCTGACAAAGATATGGAGAATAAAAAATTATTGAAAATTTTAAGGCAGCTTGGAGATGACTCCTTTGCAGCTGCTTCCCGGTGTTGTGATATCCAGAAGAAATTTTTCTCTTCAAATGGTGCGACTTCAAGGGCAACTTGGTATACTAGTGCACACTAAGGGAGCACTTGGCTAGATAGAGAAAGAATTAGGGGAGGTTGAGTCAATAATTACCACACACAGCGACTATTGCACCATTATTGGATCTTGCAGGATGGCCTCAGTGCTTGAAAAAGACGGCTACGACCATGCCAGAATTGTTGGAGGAGCTGGCCTCGGCATAGGTGTTGATGACATAAGAAATCCTTTGAAGAATGTGTTGAATGTTGTGAAGAGATTTTTCTTTGAATTATGTAACAAAGGAGGCCGACAGCTGGCTGCCTCAGAGGCCGAAGAGTACACCGGGAAGGTTTGCCTTTAAACTTGTGCTTTCGAAGCTTTGTTTATGGATTTTTCTAGGTAGTTACCATGTCGCCTTTTGTTTCTTTTTCTGCAGAACAAAGAGTCGAAAAAGACAAAGGAAACGAAGTGATGAGAGAAGGCTGAAGCCTAGTTAGATCGTTAGGCCGAAGAAACTTGATTGTAAAACAAACACTTAATGTATTTGAAAAGCTGTGTTTTGTAATATAATGCCTTACTTTTTGTACTATAATGCTTGGCTCTTCATTGTCTGTTCTATTTATATTATTTTTTGCACTTTCTTGCATGTGAAACCAAACTTTTATTGGTATTTGGAGCTTAAGGAAAAAAACACCTTCCCTTCTTTTCACCCTGAACAAAGCGTAGATCTACATTCCCTTAGGGGTAACCGCTTCGTCCCCGAAGAGGAGCTTTAATGGTGTGAATCTCGTAGATCTTGATACAGAGGTGTTATGGTTCCATACAACTTTAGTAAGCTCTTCTGTCCATTTCCCCTTCGGTAACCCGACCAGAGACTTCGTAATTCCTAGCAGGATTATTCTATTTGCTCTTTCCACTAGCCAATTGGATTTTGGACGTCTGTCCGAAGCAAAGTGTATGTTTGTTCCCACCTGACTGCAAAATTCTCTGAACGCCTCGGAGTCAAACTAGGTGCCATTATCGATGGTAATGGACTTCGGCACTCCAAAGCGACAAATGATGTTTTGCCAAAAGAACTTTTGAATGGTAGCCAAAGTTATTGTTGCCAGGGCCTTTGCTTCGATCCATTTTGACAAATACTTAACTGCAACCACTGCAGATTTTAGGTTTTCGTAGGTAGCTAGCATTGGGCCAATTATATACATTCCCCATCTTTGCAAGGGACAAGTAGGTTGTATCAACTAGGTCAGAGACGAAGCCTACTTTTGGTCTCTTGCACACTTTTGGCAATTGTCACACTTCTGCACAAACTCCGAAGCTGCCTTTGGCCAGTAAAAACCTTGATGAAAGATTTTTCCTAGTAGAGCCCTGGGGCCAATATGTGAGCCATATAGACCAGAATGAGTCTCCTTTATCAACTCTTGACCTTCGTCTCTAGAAACACATTTTAGAAGAGGTGAGCAAACACCTTCCTTGTACAACTCCCATTCTATAGACTTATAAGGTCCTGTCCTTGCTTGCATCCTCTTGATGTTTGCTTCGTCATCAACCGGATGACTTCCCTAAAGAGAAGTAATAATCACCATTCTCTAGTCTTCGTTGTGTGTAGGAGACACTATTAAGATAGCTCTTTCCATCAAATCAATCGAAGGTGCTTTTAGTACTTCAAAGAACACTTCGGGGGGCAAAGGGGACCCTGAGTGGTAGACTTGGCCAACATGTCAACAGGCTCGTTATCCAACCTTGGGACGTTTTTGAGAGCACCTAGAGGGGGGTGAATAGGTGATCCTGTAAAAATCAAATACTTGTAGCCACAAAAACTTGGTTTGGTGTTAGTGCAATATGACTAAGTGGCTAAGGACTGAGCTTTTGTGAAACACAATGGTCACAAAGAGAGACAACACAAAAGACACGGTGATTTATCCCGTGGTTCGGCCAAGTAACACTTGCCTACTCCACGTTGTGGCGTCCCAATGGACGAGGGTTGCACTCAACCCCTTTCAAGTGATCCAATGATCTACTTGAATACCACGATGTTTTCCTTTCTTATACTTTCTCCCGTTTGCGAGGAATCTCCATAACTTGGAGCCTCTCGCCCTTACAATTGATTATCACAATGAAGCACGGAAGTAAGGGAGGGGAGAGCAACACACACAAGACTCAAAACAAGAGCACAATCACGCACACAAAGCCACAACTTGAGCTCACAACACAACTCGAGGAGTTCTCTACTCAAATGAGGCTCAAGTCACTATCTCAAAGAATCGAATGCGCGAGAGTGGAGTCTTGGTGCTTAGGAATGATCAAGGAATGCTTGGGTGACTCCTCCATGCGCCTAGGGGTCCCTTTTATAGCCCCAAGGCAGCTAGGAGCCGTTGGAACCCAACAAGGAAGGCAAGTCTTGCCTTCTGTCGGGTGGCGCACTGGACAGTCCGGTGCACCACCAGACAGCCACTGTAGCATGTCCGGTGCGGATCTCCTTCCATTCCTGGTGCAGCCGACCGTTGGATCTTCGGGCTGGTTGGCGCACCGGACACTGTCCGGTGCCCCCAGCCGACCGTTGGCGTGGGCCACGCGTTGCGCGCGGATTGCGCGGCCAACCGTTGCGCTGGCGGCCGTTGGCTCACCGGACAGTCTGGTGCACCACCGGACAGTCCGGTGAATTATAGTCGTACGCCGCCACAGTTTCCCAAGAGTGGCCAGTTCGCCGGAGTCCAGCCTGGCGCACCGGACACTGTTCGGTGCACCACCGGACAGTCCGGTGTGCCAGACTGGGCAGAGTCTTGGCTGCTTCGAGCCAAGTTCTTCTTTTCTTTTCTCTGATTCTAGCACTTAGACAAATATATTAGTACACAAAAACCAATGTACTAAGTCTAGAATCATACCTTCTTGTTGATTTGCACTTCTTTCATGATTTGACATATAATAATCCACTTAATAGGTGTTGGACATTTAATCACCAAAATATACTAGAAATGGCCCAAGGCACATTTCCCTTTCAATCTCCCCCTTGTTGGTGATTTATGCCAACACATCAAAAAGCAACAAATAGAAGTGTAACATCAATGCAATTGAGAACAAAAATAGTCTTTGACAAGATTTGACATATTTGGATCGTTCTTTGCCACCACTTGGTTTGTTTTTGTAAATCAAATTCATTTTCCTATCTCTAAGTCAAACACCCTTGTTTGGGCACAAAGAGAGATATTCCAAGAGTAAAAATGATTAAGAGCCAAAAACTCCCCCTTTTCCCATAATCAAACATTCTCCCCACAAGAGACCAAATTTTGACAGTAAGAGTATTTTGACAAATCAAAAGTTCTAACTCTACTATTTTCAAAATTATCAAGTGGGAGCTGATCCTTTTGCTTTGGCCTTAATTTCTCTCCCTTTGGCATTAAGCACCAAAACGGGATCATTATTGGCCCTTTAACCCCATTGCCTCACCAAACTTGTCAATTAAGAGCAAAAAGGCCATAAGAGCATAGATATGAACTTGGAGTTAATTACCCTCACATCGGAGTGCAGTGGAAGTCTTGCATCGGTTTGCCTCATCCAAAGTAGTTGCGCGCAACACTGTCCTGTGGCAACATAGTTGGCCTCAGCGGTGGATAGGGCAACAGAGGTTTGTTTCTTAGAACTCCAAGACACCAGGGACCTTCCTAGGAATTGGCACGTCCCTGATGTACTCTTCCTATCAACCTTGCATCCAGCATAATCGGAGTCTGAGTATCCAATCAAGTCAAAGGTAGACCCCTTTGGATACTAGATCCCGAAACAAGGCGTAGCAACTAAATATCTAAGAATTCGCTTAACGGCCACAAGGTGACACTCCCTTGGGTCGGATTGAAATCTAGCACACATGCATACGCTTAGCATAATATCCGGTCTACTAGCACATAAATAAAGACCCTATGATAGACCGGTATGCCTTTTGATCAATGGACTTACCTCCTTTGTTGAGGTCGACGTGTCCATCGGTTCCCATTGGCGTCTTCACGGGCTTGGCATCCTTCATCCCAAACTGCTTGAGCAAGTCTTGTGTGTACTTCATTTGGGAGATGAAGGTGCCGTCCTTGAGTTGCTTCACTTGGAACCCAAGGAAGTAGTTCAACTCGCCCATCATCGACATCTCAAATTTTTGTGTCATCACCCTGCTAAACTCCTCACAAGACTTTTGATTAGTAGAGCCAAATATTATGTCATCGACATAAATTTGGCACACAAATAGGTCACCATCACAAGTCTTAGTGAAAAGAGTTGGGTCGGCTTTCCCAACCTTGAAAGCATTAGCAATTAGGAAATCTCTAAGGCATTCATACCATGCTCTTGGGGCTTGCTTAAGTCCATAGAGCGCCTTAGAGAGCTTACACATATAGTCAGGATACCGTTCTTCCTCAAAGCTAGGGGGTTGCTCCACGTACACCTCCTCCTTGATTGGCCCGTTGAGGAAAGCGCTCTTCACATCCATTTGGAACAACCTGAAAGAGTGGTGAGTGGCATAAGCTAATAGAATGCGAATAGACTCTAGCCTAGCCACAGGAGCAAAAGTCTCCTCAAAATCCAAACCTGCGACCTGGGCATAACCTTTTTCCACAAGTCTAGCCTTGTTTCGTGTCACCACCCCGTGCTTGTCTTGCTTGTTGCGGAACACCCACTTGGTTCCCACAACGTTTTGCTTGGGACGTGGCACTAGGCTCCAAACTTCATTTCGCTTGAAGTTGTTGAGCTCTTCCTGCATGGCCAACACCCAGTTTGGATCTAGCAAGACCTCTTCTACCCTGAAAGGCTCAATAGAAGAGACAAACGAGTAATGCTCACAAAAATTAGCTAATCTAGAGCGAGTGGTTACTCCCTTGCTTATATCACCCAAAATCTGGTTGACGGGATGATTCCTTTGAATCGTTGCTCGGACTTGAGTTGGAGGGGCCTGTGGTGCTTCTTCCTCCATAACTTGATCATCTTGTGCTCCCCCTTGATCACACGCCTCTTCTTGATGAGCCTGTTCATCATCTTGAGTTGGGGGTGCACCATTGTTGAGGAAGAAGGTTGATCTTGCTATTTTTGTTTCTGTGGTCGCACATCTCCAATCGCCATGGTGTGTATTGCGGCCATTGGAACATCATCTTCATCTACATCATCAAGATCAACTCGCTCTCTTGGAGAGCCATTAGTTTCATCAAATACAACGTCGCTAGAGACTTCAACCAAACTCGATGATTTGTTGAAGACTCTATACGCCTTTGTATTTGAGTCATAACCTAGCAAAAACCCTTCTACAGCTTTGGGAGCAAATTTAGAATTTCTACCTTTCTTCACTAGAATATAACATTTACTCCCAAATACACGAAAGTACGAAACGTTGGGTTTGTTACCGGTTAGAAGTTCATAAGAGGTCTTCTTGAGGAGGCAATGAAGGTAGACCCGGTTTATGGCGTGGCAAGCTGTGTTCACAGCTTCCGACCAAAACCGCTCGGCCGTCTTGAATTATCCAAGCATCGTCCTCGCCATGTCTATAAGCGTCCTGTTCTTCCTTTCTACCACACCGTTTTGCTGTGGTGTGTAGGGAGCGGAGAACTCGTGCTTGATTCCTTCCTCCTCAAGGAACTCCTCCACTTGTAAGTTCTTGAACTCGGACCCGTTGTCGCTTCTTATCTTTTTCACCTTGAGCTCAAATTCATTTTGATCTCTCCTTAGAAAGCGCTTTAGGGTCCCTTGGGTTTCTGATTTATCCTGCAAAAAGAATACCCAAGTGAAGCGGGAAAAATCATCAACTATAACAAGACCATACTTACTTCCCCCGATGCTGAGATAGGCGACGGGTCTGAAGAGGTCCATATGAAGTAGCTCCAGAGGTCTTGATGTAGTCATCACATTCTTGTTGTGATGAGTGCTTCCCACCTGTTTTCCTGCCTGACAAGCTGCACAAGGTCTATCCTTTTCAAAGCATACATTGGTTAGTCCTAACACATGCTCTCCCTTTAGAAGTTTGTCAAGGTTCTTCATCCCAACATGTGCTAGACGGTGACGCCACAGCCAGCCCGTACTAGTCTTAGCAATTAAGCATGCATCTAGATCGGCCTCCTCTTTCGAAAAATCAACTAAATAGAGTTTGTCGTCTAGTACACCCTTAAAAGCTAATGAACCATCACTCCTTCTAAAGACAGACACATCTACATTTGTGAATAAACAATTGTAGCCCATGTGGCACAATTGACTAACCGACAGGAGATTATAGCCTAGCGACTCTACTAAAAATACATTAGAGATAGAGTGCTCATTTGAGATAGCTATCTTGCCCAAGCCTTTGACCTTGCCTTGGTTCCCATCACCAAAGATGATCGAATCTTAGGAATCTTTGTTCTTGACGTAGGAGGTGAACATCTTCTTCTCCCCCATCATGTGGTTTGTGCATCCGCTGTCGATAATCCAACTTGAGCCCCCGGATGCATAAACCTGCAAGGCAATTTTAGGCTTGGGTCTTAGGTACCCAACTCTTGTTGGGTCCTACAAGGTTAGTTACAACATCCTTTGGGACCCAAATGCAAGTCTTGTCTTCCTTGCATTTGGCCCCCAATTTCCTAGCAACCACTTTCTTATTTTTACATGAAAGTACAAAAGCAGTGTTGCAAGCATGGAAAACAGTAGTAGATTCATTATGCATTTTCCTAGGCACATGATGAATAGCATTTCCCTTTCTAGGCCTACTTCTACCATGCACAAAATTAGAACTTGAAGCAATCATAGCATGAGAATCATAAGCATCATAACTCCTATTATAATGAGCATTCCTAGAAAATTTTCTATCATAAATGAATGCATGATTCTTTTGACTACTACTAGCCATAGGAGCCTTCCCTTTCTCCTTGTTGGGAATGGGAGCCCTTTGACCTGTTAAGTTCTTGGCTTCCTGTCGAAAGCCAAGTCCATCCTTAATTGAGGGGTGTCTACCAACCGTGTAGGCATCCCTAGCAAATTTTAACTTATCAAAGTCACTTTTGCAAGTCTTAAGTTGGGCATTAAGACTTGCCACTTCACCATTTAGTTTTGTAATAGAAGTAAGGTGCTCAACACATTCATCAACATCAAAATCCTTACACCTATTACAAATGACAACATGCTCTACACAAGAACTTATTAACTACTTCTAGCTTAGCATTTAAATCATCATTAATACTCTTTAAACTAGACAGAGTTTCATGACAAGCAGATAATTCCGAAGAAAGCATCTCATTCCATTTAACCTCTAAAGCAAGAGACTTTTGCACATTTACAAACTTATCATGCTCTTCATATAAGATATCCTCTAGCTTTTCTAAAAGTCTATTCTTCTCGTTTAAAGCATCTATCAATTCATTGATTTTATCTACTTTAGTTCTATCTAAACCTTTGAATAGACTTGTGTAATCTACTTCATCATCACTAGAGTCATCATCACTTGAAGTAGTATACTTAGGGGTATCTCGGGCGCTTACCTTTTTCTCCTTTGCCATGAGGCAAGTATGGCGCTTGTTGGGGAAGAGAGATGACTTGTTGAAGGCCGAGGCGGCGAGTCCTTCGTCGTTGGAGTCGGAAGAAGAGCAATCTGAATCCCATTCTTTGCCCAGATGCGCCTGACCTTTCGCCTTCCTATAGCTCTTTTTCTTCTCTTTCTTCCCACCCTTTCCTTGTTCCTGGTCACTAGAGTTATCGGGACAATTTGCTATAAAATGACCAGTCTTACCGCACTTGAAGCAGGAGCGCTTTCCCTTTGCCTTATTCTTGTTAGGGTACTCCTTGCGTCCTTTCAATGTGGTTTTGAAGCGCCTTATGATTAGGGCCATCTCATCCTCGTTTAGCCCAGTCGCCTCAACTTGTGCCACCTTGCTAGGTAGCGCCTCCCTGCTGCTTGTTGCTTTGAGAGCAACCGGTTGAGGCTCGTAGACAGGTAGAGGGCCGTTGAGAGCATCATCAACGTATTGCGCTTCTTTCACCTCATCCGCCCACTCACAAATTTCCCAAGAATCTCCTCGGGAGTCATCTTTGTGTACCTGGGATTTTCACGGATAAGGTTTACAAGATGAGGATCAATAACAATGAAGGACCTGAGCATAAGTCGGACGACGTCGTGGTCCGTCCATCTCGTGCTTCCATAGCTCCTGATCTTGTTGACCAGGGTCTTGAGCCTGTTGTACGTTTGTGTTGGCTCTTCTCCCCTGATCATTGTGAACCTCCCCAGCTCGCCTTCCACCAAATCCATCTTGGTGATCATGGTGGCGTCGTTCCCCTCATGAGAAATCTTGAGGGTGTCCCAGATTTGCTTGGCGTTGTCCAAGCCGCTCACCTTATTGTATTCGTCCATGCACAAGGATGCTAGCAAAACAGTGGTAGCTTGTGCATTTTTATGGATTTGCTCATTAATGAAAATGGGGTTGTTAGTACTATCAAAATGCATTCCGTTTTCAACTACCTCCCAAATACTAGGATGAAGAGAAAAAAGATGACTACGCATTTTGTGACTCCAAAAAGCGTAGTCCTCTCCATCAAAGTGTGGAGGTTTACCAAGAGGAATAGAGAGCAAATGGGCATTAGAATTATACGAAATACGAGAATAATCAAAAGAAAAGTTTGAGTTAACCGGTTTCTTTTTCTCATCGTAGTCGTTGTTTGTTGGAGAAGAAGAAGACTCGTCGCTGTCGTAGTAGACAATCTTCTTGATGCACCTCTTCTTCCTATCCTTCTTCTTGTGACTCGAGCCAGAGTCAGTGGGCTTATCGTCTCTTGGCTAGTTGAAGATGGACTCCTTCTCCTTATCGTTGACCACCATCCCCTTTCCCTTAGGATCCATCTCTTCGGGCGATTAGTCCCTTTCATGAAGAGAACGGCTCTAATACCAATTGAGAGCACCTAGAGGGGGTGAATAGGTGATCCTGTAAAAATCAAATACTTGTAGCCACAAAAACTTGGTTAGGTGTTAGTGCAATATGACTAAGTGGCTAAGGACCAAGCTTTTGTGAAACACAATGGTCACAAAGAGAGACAACACAAAAGACACGGTGATTTATCCCGTGGTTCGGCCAAGTAACACTTGCCTACTCCATGTTGGGGCGTCCCAATGGACGAGGGTTGCACTCAACCCCTTTCAAGTGATCCAATGATCTACTTGAATACCACGGTGTTTTCCTTTCTTATACTTTCTCCCGTTTGCGAGGAATCTCCACAACTTAGAGCCTCTCGCCCTTACAATTGATGATCACAAAGAATCACAGAAGTAAGGGAGGGGAGAGCAACACACACAAGACTCAAAACAAGAGCACAATCACACACACAAAGCCACAACTTGAGCTCACAACACAACTCGAGGAGTTCTCTACTCAAATGAGGCTCAAGTCACTATCTCAAAGAATCGAATGCGCGAGAGTGGAGTCTTGGTGCTTAGGAATGATCAAGGAATGCTTGGGTGACTCTTCCATGCGCCTAGGGGTCCCTTTTTTATCCCCAAGTCAGCTAGGAGCCGTTGGAACCCAACAAGGAAGGCAATTCTTGCCTTCTGTCGGGTGGCGCACCAGACAGTTCGGTGCACCACCGGACAACCACTGTAGCATGTCCGGTGCAGATCTCCTTCCATTCCTTGTGCAGCCGACCGTTGGATCTTAGGGTTGGTTGGCGCACCGGACTGTCCGGTGCCCCCAGCCGACCGTTGGCGTGGGCCACGCGTCGCGCGTGGATTGCGCGGCCAACCGTTGCGCTGACGGCCGTTGGCTCACCAGACAGTCCGGTGCACCACCGGACAGTCCAGTGAATTATAGCCATACGCCACCACAGTTTCCCGAGAGTGGCCAGTTCGCGCGGAGTCCAGCCTGGCGCACCGGACACTGTCCAGTGCACCACCGGACAGTCTGGTGTGCCAGACTAGGCAGAGTCTTGGCTGCTTCGAGCCAAGTTCTTCTCTTCTTTTCTTTTCTATGATTCTAGCACTTAGACAAATATATTAGTACACAAAAACCAATGTACTAAATCTAGAATCATACCTTCTTGTTGATTTGCACTTCTTTCATCATTTGACATATAATAATCCACTTAATAGGTGTTGGACACTTAATCACCTAAATATACTAGAAATGGCCCAAGGCACATTTCCCTTTCAGTTTTTAACTGAGAAACCTTCAAAAGAAGATTCCATCCTTCAAACCATGTCAAAGTATTTCTCTAAACAAGGATTTTTTTACTTTGCTTGATTTATCCACCTATCCTGTGATAACCAAGGAGTATGATTTCAGTACTGCCCTTCTTCTACCCATTGCTTTCATCTTCCTTAGTCCTAGGAATAAGGCTTCATATTCTGCTATATTAATTGTGCATTGAAATTGCAGCCTGACAACACACAATGCCTTTACTTTAGATGGTGGCACAATAAAAGCTACAGCTCCAGTGGCAAAGGACCCCCATGAGCCATCACAAAAAACTGTCCATATAGCTTCATCTGAGTGGGTTGCTTCATCTTGTGGGCTGGGGTCCAATTAGCAATAAAGTCTGCTAGCGCTTGTGACTGAATGGAAGACCTGTCTACAAAATAAATGATGAACTTGTTGAATTCTGCTACCCATTTTCCAATTTGGCTCGAAGCTGATATGTTTCTTATAATATCTTTAGTGGCTATGATGATGGTACAATGCTGTTGTGGGCCTGAAATAGTGTCGATGCTTTCTCGAAGCCATCAGGACTGCATAAAGGACCTTCTCCATCTCTGTGTAATTTTTCTTGGGTGGACTCAAAACTTTGGAGACGAAGTAAACATGCATCTACCTTTTTGCCCCTTCGGTTATCGTCTCCTGGACCAATGCAGCGCTTACTGTCTGTGACACTAACACATAGATTAACAGGGAGCCCCTAGCAAAGGTGGAAATAGCGTTGTAAGCTTTATCAGATAATCCTTCAATTCCTCGAAATCTTGCTGCTGAGGAGGACCGCATTGAAAAACCTCTGCTGATTTTAGGACTTCGAAAAATGGCAAGCCTCCGTTCAGGAGAACTTGAAATGAATTTGTTCCAATCTCTAAGCTCTTTTTCTTGATTTTGGTGGCTCCATTCGAAGTATTACTTCGATTTTACTTGGATTTGCTTCTATACCTTTTGTTGACACAATGCAAACCAAAAACTTGCCCTTTTTCACTCTAAAGACACATTTCTCAGTATTAAGATTCAACCCCGCTCTTCTGAAATTGGCGAAGGTTTCTTGGAGATCTAAGATATGATTTTGCTGCTTCGTGCTCTTTACAATGACATCATCAACATAAGATAAGACATTCCTGCCTAGTTGTGAATTCAGCACTTGTAACACCTTAGAATTTTATTTGGGTTTCTCCAACAATTTTATGTTAGAATATCTCGTAATAAGATAATTTGCTACATTTGGAATCACATCTCCTAACTTGAATGTTTCTTAATAAAGATTAAAATAAAAGGATTTAGTTATTTATTTGTGGGTTTATATATATATATATAAGCGCTCTCTAAAGGATTTTATGCACTATAGATTATTTATCTAGAACATATAATTTTTTGTATATGAGTTTTCTATTCAAAAGTGTTTTCTTAAAAAAATGGATAGTGTGTGAAGTATTCTGTATAGATTTATATGTTTTGAAGCAAGGATAAAAGAACTAATATAATCAAATACATAATTAATATTTACATCATACTGAACTTTTGCTTGCGCATTCAAATCAAGTTGAAACTCAACTTTTACTTGAATTTTCTTTAAAAAGAAAATAAAACCGAAATAAAATAAAAGAAGAAAACTGGAGCTTGGGCCGAGTCCTCCATTTTCGGCCCAATCCCGCCTCACGGCCGCCAGCCGACCACAGAATTCCCCACGCAGCCCACTTCCCTCCCTTTCCTTTTTTTTCTTTTTCTCTTTTATCTGGTTTCGCTGACGGCTCGGTCCCACTCTACGGGCATGTTCGGTTACACCAATCCAGAGGGGGATTGGAGGGGATTAAATCCCCTCCTAGTCAAAAATGACTAGGCGGGGATTTAAACCCCTCCAATCCCTCTCTGTATTGGTGTAACCGAACAAGCCCTACAGGGGCTTCTTCCCCAACAGAACACCGGAACTCCCGCGGGCGGATCCACTCGATCCGAAACCCACGCCGGGATCTTGGGCTATGTCCGCCGCCCCCATGGCCCTGCCCAGGTACACATAAGATGGCCCCTGCAACCTCCCTAGGCCATCGGCGAGTAGAACACCAATGAGCGCCGAGTCGAGAAGGGCTAGGGACCGGCCGTCGCAGGGCTCGGCCTCGCGCGGTGCAACCCGGGTCGCGTTGCATACGGTGCGTGGGGTGGCTCAGGCCCCGCCGTCAGCTCCACAAGCCCGACCAACAATCTGTTCATCGCAGGGGTCGCGGAGGCGTCCGTACGCAACTACGAGAGGGCTTGCGCGTCTGCTTCGATGCCGCTGACGCCGCTGTCGCCATGCGATGGGTTCACATGAGTTTTGGATGTCGGATTTGGACGGGGAGATAGCTTTGGTGCACAGGACGCGTGCGCGTTGAGGGCATGTGCGGGGGAGGTCTTGTTAATGGCCAACTTCTCGTTAGAGTCTTACCTCCGTCGCGGACCTGCGGGCTGCCGTGGCTCGGAACCGGGCTGCTTAATCACCGGTAAGATCCACCTTAATCGCTATGCCCTGCTCCGTACTACACATAACACGGGTTCGTTCATGGGGTGGCACACCAGAACGCTGGGCGTATCGCGCCGGTGATGGCGCCACCACGAGGAAAGTCCATCGCCGCCGTGTACTCGCGCTGATTAGAGAAGACGCTCGGTAGCCGTTGATTTCTGATCTGGCGAACGTCGTAGCATACCGATTCGGGAAGGAGTGTGTGCCGTGGAGCATGGGATGAGCGGCCAGGATCTGGTGGAGCTTATGATTCGTATAGGTTAATGTGAGTCATCGATCTTGGGTCCTACGGCCTCGGTCGTGTACCGACTCAGTATGAATAAGATCCAATCTGGGTCGTTAGTGGCTGATCGGGCAACTCTGGTTGCATCCGCGTGCGTCAACTGAACACTTTGTAAGGGAGCTCCTGTGCTATTCTATATAATAGAGTGTGACGCAAAGACGAGAAACTAGGGTGTCCACGTCATTTTGCCAGCTCTCAACCGTTGGATTTCATTGCAACGGCAAAAGAACAACACACATCGTCCTTCTCCAGATGCCCCTAGAGTCGAGAGTCCAGACCGTCCTTCCAGATGCTCCTAGAGTTCAGACCGCCTTCCGCGTATGAGCAAACGCTAGGAAAAAGGAAATATAGGTGCGTTTGTTTCTTTTACCCAGCGAACAACGATCTCCATCCTCCTTCCTCGCAGCGCCGCTGTTCATCTTTCGCTCCCTCCCTTACTCACGCTTAGCATGCAGGCGACGACGGTGGCGCTCAGGCTCGACGGCGCCAGTAGCTTCCCCCCCCGTCCCTCATACAGGCGCAGGCGTGTAGCCCCTCACACAGTTCCGCTCAGTGTAGCGCCTCCGCATGTCGCATACACGCTGGGCGGCTCGGTTGCTCCAGTGCAGTGCCCCTCTGCTCGGCCGATCCCTCGTCCTGTCCGCTCCCCCTCCTCTGCCCAGCATCCCGATCAGGCTAGGTCTGCAGGGAAGCTGTCGCTGGCCAGCCGTCGCCCCTCCTTCGACCAATAAGTGTGTTTTTCTAGGGTGATGTAGATAAATGATTCGAGGACGCGTGTTGCTTTGCGGCTGGGAGGATTTAACTGGTGAGTTGATTTGATCACGTTTATAATTTCTGCAACTTCTAAGTTTGGATGAGCGATCAGGTCACACAACTGTCTGTCTTCATGCTTCCCTTGCTTCTAAATTTAACTGCCCCAATCCTTCAATATTTAAATTATTATCTGAATTTTTGGGTGGAACTCCAATTGCCTGCAGCTTGGTCGGTTTGTTTGATGTACGTAGCCTGCACTTCTACAATTTCCCTAGAAAACATGTATCAAAAACGGGTTAAAATACCATGCAGAGAAGATAGGTGAAGCGGTTAAAGCAAAACTGGTAATGTTTATCAAATATTACAATCTGATGGAGGGCACCAATCATATACATATTGCTATGGGCAACAAGGAGTACAGATTGCTAAAAGAACAGTACCATGACAATGCAATATAAGATTTATCTGTTTCTCACAACTTTTGGCAATAATTGTCTCCACCCTTCAAGCTTTTTAATAAAACTAGATCAGACACGTCAAATATAACATAGGTCCAAAACAAACTAAACTTCTCTGTAATTCTACTTTATTACAGGGATCATGATGTTTACATCATAAAAGAAATAGCCAAATAAAGATACAGTGAAGTGTGAGACTACAAATTTACAATACATTTAGACAAAATTCAAACAGATTCTATATAATAGAGCGCGACGCAAAGGCGAGAAATTAGGGTGTCCACTCACAGCAGGGTCATATATCCACCTCCTGAAGCGCACAATTAAGACCACCAGTTAGTATGACAGGCTCCGATTTCTCCAATTCCTGCACAATCATAAGAGACATGTATGTGTCATTTCATAACTTAGCAGCATCAGGTACAATTTGCCATGCTCTGATCATTATTGAAGCCCATAAATGGAGGTGAAATTGTGTTCAAAAAAATCATGCATATTAAAGATCGAGGACATTTAATTTACCTCAAAGCAAAATATATCTGACCGTAAGTAATTATAGCCCCATTTATTCCTACATCTGCTCTTTTTCCACATGCACTTTGTAACCTTTTACAAGCAGTGTTTTGTCCTTATAATCTGCTTACATACTTACCTAATATGAACAACACATGTACTTTGTACTCTACCTAGCAAATACTCATTTATATTTATTTGTGACCTATAGTTCTTCTGTGCACATGTGTCATATAGATTTCTGACATTTAAGCATTAGGAGTGTCATATATCTGTACTAGCATGCTTGAGGAAATCATAATAAACTATACGAATAAAATTGATTTAATTGAACACAGTTTTACCATGCTGAAAGTGACTTATAGAACATGGATTTGCCACGTATCATCTTATTTGAATAATGGCCACAATGCAGTTCCCTTATTTAATGTTTGTTCTAGAACCAAAAAATAAATCTATTTAGCTCACTACTACAGCATACCTCTGTACAGGCGGTTTGGTTCGCCACTACACAGGCGGTTCCAGGAACCGCTTGTGGTGCACCGCCTGTGATGTAAAACAACATCACAGGCGGTCAATAAAAAACCGCCTGTGAAAAACACAGATTACAGGCGGTCCAGTTCAAAGGAACCGCCTTTGATAGACACACATCACAGGCGGTTTCTTATCCTAGCCGCTTGTGTAGCCACACATCACAGGCGGTTTTTTATATAAGTCCGACTGCATACAATATAAATCACAGACGGTTTTCATTATACAGATTCATATATACAGAATTTTCAAACACAGAATATACACAGATTTCATACACATATTATACACAGATTCACACAGATTGCATACACAGATTTCATACACATATTATAAGTTCCATAACATGTATAATACATAGATTCATCTACATATCAAGTTCCATCGTCATACACAGATTTATACACATATCAAGTTCCATATACAACTAAACATCTCAAAGTTCCATAGACAACTAAACATCTAAAGTTCCTAACTAAAGACCTAAACACTGCGTGATATTGTGTACAAACTTAGTTCTGGGAATTTTTGCAAATTTCCATTTGTATTGTAGAATAGCCCTTGTTAATGAAGAACTTCACGGCGCATAAAGTAAAGCAAGTCTCTTACAACCTTAGCAACGCCGACGGAAACCATATCTCTTTCTAACCATTCAGCATTGATCTTGGATTTAGGAACCTGCAATGAAAGCAAAAAGCAAGCGGTGCTAAGAGTAATGTGATGAGCAACAATATAACATAAAAATTGCAACATAGACAATGATAGCGAACTTACATCCTCACGGTTGACCATGTAATGGAAGGTGACACGACACCATTCGCATACATAATAACCGCACAGGACAGTACCCGGAGGTTGTTTGTCACCATATGGAAATAATGATATTGACAAATTAGGCTTGTCCTCTGGATGTTCGCCGCCAAGATCTTTCCAATAAAAACGGTATGCACTGCATATAAGAATAGCATTGTGATATTAAGAATACATTTGTTAAGTTGTAATAAGTACAAGTGTGCAATAATAATCATACTTCTCTAAAATCTTCTGGAAAGCAAAAAAAATGTTGGAGTTGAGAATGTGGGAGACCAAGATGAGGAATACAATAAGTATGAAGAGATGTTCGTCTTTAACGGTCCAGAGAGAATCAAGCGTGTGGAAAAGAAAATTGATAAGAACTTAAAGCCATACATGCGGAAAAATGGTAGTTCATAAAAAATTGTATGAATTAAATTGTATTTGTTATCATGTATGATCGACTATGAATTGTGGTTGCCAATTAATTTAAAATCTCTCTAGTTATCTATGTGTGCTATTATAATTCATTTAAATTGTATTTGCATATTATTGTTAAAAATTAAATATTAATTCATTTAAATTGTATTTGCATATTTCTGTTAAAAATTAAATATTAATTCATTTAAATTGTATTTGCATATTTCTTTTAAAAATTAAAATTATTTTCATATTTAAATTGTATTTTCATATTTTTACAATCACAGGCGGTTTTTTCTTAGGATCCGTTTGTGAAAAGGATAGAGCACCACAGGCGGTCCTAAACAAAAACCGCTTGTGATACTATTACATCACAGGCGTACTGAACCGCCTGGGACATCACAGGCGGTTTTCTAACTGAACCGCCTGTGATGTAAAAAGCCTACCGCTTGTATAGAGCCAAATTGTACTAGTGGCTGCTCTATCTTTTTGTGTGTGTGTATATATATATATATATATTTAACAATATATTTGAATATCTGTGTTTCGCGCGCGCGTGGCGCGCACCTATTACTAGTAGTTAAATATGCCCGCAATCCGCTACTGTGTTAAGATCCTTACCAAGTAGCCCTGTTCTTTTCAAATAAGCCCTGTATTTTACATAAATAGGACCTGCAACATCTGTGATAAGAAAATAGGTAAAATTAAAGTTCAAAAGTAAATTATTGTATAAAAATAAATCTAAACACTTAGTAAATCTATATCTTGTGCAATTCATCTCTAATTTTGTCGGTTCCAACTGCGTTAGCTTCATAACAATGTTGTTTATACAGTAATGATATTGGTGGTATTATGCCACACACTTTTATAATTAGATAACTTTAAGTTTATGTTCAGCCAATTAGTCTATCGAAATTAATAATTACAATCCGGCTCATATATAAACTCTAACTAAGATATAACTTCGATTAGAAGATGAATTAGCTGTTTAATTGGAATACTTTTTTCACTTGATTTATATTAATCAACATAAAACACAATTTATTGTTTAATCACCTAAAACTTTAGGAAATCATATCTTTTTAACCCTAACTCTCTTAGTCATTCTTGAACCCACGATCTCGTAGCAGCGCGTAGAATATTATTATGCAGTTTGTACTTATGTTTGGTGTGATGTTAACTTTGCCTATACCATGTTTGTTTCAATTGCTATGTTTAGAAGTGAGGTCACAAGTCACCTGAAGAGCAAGTTGGTACCTAGAATCTTGAGTCCCAGGTAAGTTGTGCCCTTGACCACTTTTATTTACCCAATAATATTATCTATAATCATTTTATCATGCATATGCATAATTTTGATGGGACCCAATAGGTCACCCTAGTTTGGTCATCTTTACACCTTGTTTACCCCTAAACTTTTGGGTAGTCTTTGCTATTGCTATATATGGTTTTGGGATTAATATTACATTATGATCATGTTCTAATTATACTGTTATTTTAATTATTGTTCATGACAAGACTATTATGTTAATTGGAACATGGAGCTTAAGTTGAGAAACACGTGCCACCACAAGGGTGGAATGGGACGCCCTTGGCTGACTAATTAGGAAAGGTAGTGGAGGACTACCTTACCCAAAAGGGGCAAGGGCAGTAGGGGAGTTGGCGTGTAGGGAGGTTCTCGGGTTGATTTTGCTGCGATTGCGGTCAGACGAGGGATTCCTGCATTGTTCTTCCTAGAAACTGTAGCAGGTTTTCTGAAGCCTCTCTTCCTTGGTAGAGGTGTATGGGGTCCGATCAACCCCGTGGCAAATGGGTAACATGACTTGTGGGTAAAGGGTACAACCTCTGCAGAGTGTAAAACTGGTATACTAGTCGTGCTCGCGGTCATGAGCAGCTCAGGACTCTCTCATGATTAATTTATGGAATTAAATTCAATTTGTCATTTGCATCGCATTGTGGTTTATTATTAATTTTGATCTATTATTCCTCTGGTTTGGTATCTACTTATACTCAGTAACAGCTTATAAAATTTTGACCAACTTTAAAAGCATTGCTCAGCTTTAACCATCCTCTTTGGTAAGCCTTACACTTCACATGGGCTCCCACCTTTGGTGAGTTCATGCACATTATTCCCCAAAACTTGTTGAGCGATGAACATATGTGAGCTCACCCTTGCTGTATCACACCCCACAGGTCTAGAATAGGTACCGCAAGATGAGGCGCATGGAGGATGCTTTGATGTATTCGTGAGAGGTCTAGGCCGTTGTCTCTCAGTCAACTTTGGTTGCAAGGATCGTTGCCTTCATATGATGTAACTAATTAACTAGTTTGTACAAGAACTCTATTATATATTAATTTTGTGACTTTCGTTTATGTACCATGAGTCAACATATGTGTAAGACTTGGTCTTAGCACACCTGATGATTCTTCTGTTCGTGCCAGGGTCCCTGAAACCCGGGTGTGACAACACTTTAGCTGTCATTCTGCTGAAGCTCCCACCAGCATTTTAAGCCCCTCAGGCATCCGAAGATAGCAATAAGTGCCACTAGGGGTTATGAAACTGGTCTTCGGCTCATCTTCCTTTTTCATCCATATTTGATGGTAACCTGAGTAGCAATCAAGCAGACTCATGAGCTCTGAAGTTACAACTGTATCCACTAGTGAATCAATTCATGGTAATGGCAACTCATCCTTCGGGCATACCTTATTGAGGTGTATAAAATCAATTGTCGCACCCGAGTTTCGGGGGAACCAAGACCCGGACGCGAAATAATCACCAGGTGTGTTGGGACCAAGTCTCACACATATGATGAATAGTGGTATAGAAACGAATGTCATATCTTTACTATATAATAGGAGTTCTGTACAAAATAAATAAATAATTACATCATATGGAGACAACGATCTAGCAACCCAAAGTTGAATGGGAGACGACGACCTAGACCTCTCATGAACTCATCACAGCATCCTCCATGCGCCTCATTTCTGTGGTACCTGTTCTTGACCTGTGTGTGGGGGGGTGTGAGACAGCAAGAGTGAGCTCACATACGTTCATCGCTCAACAAGTTGTGGGGAATAATGTGCATGAACTTGCCAAAGGTGGGAGCTCATGTGAAGTGTAAGGCTTACCAAAGAGGATTGTTAAAGCTGAGCATTGCTTTTAAAGTTGGTCAAAATTTTATTAGCAATTACTAAGTATAAGTAAATACCAACCCAATTAAGTAGTAGAACAAAAGTGATAACAACACCCGCGATGCAATGCATATGACAAATTGAATTTAGTTCCATAAATTAATCATGTGAGTGTCCGAGCTGCTCATGACCATGAGCACGGCTAGTATACCCGTTTTACGCTCTGCAGAGGTTGCACATATTTACCCACAAGTCATGTTACCCATCTGCCAAGGGATCGCGACTTCCCATACACCTCTACCTAGGAGGTGAGGCAGGGTAATACTACGAGGCCTTTACAAAGTTCCACTAGCTTCAGAAAACCCGCTACAGTTTACAGGAAGCTCCAATGCAGAGACCCCTCGCCTGACCGCCATCGCAGCAAAATCAACCCAAGGGCCTCCCTACACTGACCACTCCCCTACTGCCCTTGTTCCTTTCGTGTAAGGTAGTCCTCCACTAGCTTTCCTAATTAGTCAGCCAAGGGCGTCCCATACCACCCTTGGGGTAGCACTGTTTTCCCGGGTGGTTCTCCATGTTCTAATTAACATTATGATCTTAACATGAACAGTATATAACAACTGATAATAAAAGTATAGTCATGAATAATGTGTATCTCTATACCCAAAACCACATAAAGCAATAGTAGGTACTACCAAAAAATTCAATGGTAAACAAGGTGTCGGCGTTTCGACCCCGAGGGGTCCCTGGACCGACGAGTAAAATTGTCGCTGCGTGCCCCAGCCCAGATGGGTTGGCGCGAGATGGAACACAAGGTGGGGGAAAACCGCATCTCGTGTTATCCTGCGCCAGAGTGGGTGCGCTTGCAGTAGGGGTTACAAGCATTCGCAAGGGAGAGAGAGAGAGTGCGAGCCGGTTCGTCAGCCCGTCCTCCCGCGCGACCACCCTCTCGTATGAGGGCCCTGGACCTTCCTTTTATAGATGCAAGGAGAGGGTCCAGGTGTACAATGGGGCGTAGCAATATGCTTACGCGTCCGACAGAGAGGAGCTAGAGCCCTATGTACATGCCAATGTGGCTGTCGGAGAGGTGCTAGAGCCCTGTGCATGCGGTGTCGTGGCCGTCGGAGGAGCGCTTGAGCCCTGTAGAAGCACAGCTGTCGGGGCTGTCGGGACCTTGCTGACGTCTCCTTGCTTCCGTAGGGGGCTGAGAACCACCGTCGTCATGGACGCACGCGGGGTGCCATCATTACTTGTTTACCGGGGCGAGCCAGATGGGACGCCGGTCTTGTTCCCCGTAGCCTGAGCTAGCTAGGGGTAGGGTAATGATGTCCCCCCTGTGGCGTGGTCGGTCCGAGCCCAAGGTCGGGTGAGGCGGAGACTCCTCCTAAGGCCGAGGCCGGGGTGGGGTGAGGACGCGATTCCTTCTGAGGTCGAGGTTGAGGCTGAGCCCTGGGGTCGGGCGAGGCGGAGACCATCCTCCGAGGCCGAGGTTGAGGCCGAGCCCTGGGGTCGGGTGAGGCGGAGACCATCCTCCGAGGCCGAGGTTGAGGCCGAGCCCTGGGGTCGGGCGAGGCGGAGACCACCTTCCGAGGCCGAGGCGGGGACCGAGCCCTGAGGTCGGGCGAGGCGGAGACCTCCTTCTGAGGCCGAGGCCCAAGGTCGGGCGAGGCGGAGCTTCCTGTTGCGCCTGAGGCTGGACTTAGCTGTTGTCAGCCTCACCCTGGCGGGTGGCACAGCAGTCAGAGCGGGGCAGGCGGCGCTGTTTTCCAGTCAGGTCGGTCTGTGGAAGGGCGAAGTGACTGCGGTCACTTCGGCCCTGCCGACTGAGGAACATGCGTCAGGATAAGGTGTCAGGCGATCCTTGCATTGAATGCTCCTGCGATACGGTTGGTTGGCGAGGCGATCTGGCCAAGGTTGCTTCACTGCGAAGCCTATCCGAGCTGGGCCTCGGGCGAGTCGAGGGTGCGCCCGTTGCTTGAGGAGGCCCTCGGGCGAGGCGTGAATTCGCCTGGGACTACTGTTCCTGCCCGAGGCTAGGCTCGGGCGAGGCAAGATCGCGTCCCTTGAGTAGACGGAGCCTTGACCTGAATTGCGCCCATCAGTCTCTGCAGCTTGTGCTGATGGTGATTACCAGTCGAGTTTAGGAGTGTTGGGGGTACCTGATGAGGACATCAACACCAACACGAGTACATCTACACCAGCAGCACCTTCTCCAGCCTAGGCACCATCTTCCCCAGTCCAGGCGCCACCCATTCCACCTAGGCCAGTGACTCGGGCCCGTGCAAGAGAATTGAACTACATCATGTTGTTAAAGAATGAAGGCCCAGAAGATTAGAAGATGGCCCAACAGGAAGGCCTGGATGGGGTGCCTAGGGAAGTCGTGAACAGTTACCGCGATACTGTAGCGCCGGCCCTACTGTTCACGCCTCTCCTCTATTTAGTCAGAGTCCTGTTTCATTTAGAACTTGAGTTTTGTTTTACATCTAGCTTTAGCTACCCCAGAACACACACAAATACGTGCTATCCTCTGTGATTCAGAACTCCACCTCGAGTGATATTAAGATAGCTCGCATCTTTTTCTTGTTCGTTCTTCGATTGTGCACAGGAAACGATCTTCGTGATCAGGCCGATCTCGCATCAGCAAGGTCGGTAACCATTGGGAGTTGGTTCAGCGATTGCATTGGCGCTTCGGGTTCGCTCGTCGTAGTCGGATCGTGAGGGTCTACTTCCACCAAATCGGAATTATCTCCACTCACCGAAAGATCGGGCACTCCAGCTCTATCAAGTGGTATCAAATTTCCAGGTTGATCGGTGAGTTTATCGAGTGTTTTTTTCTTCTACAGTCCACAAAACCACATAAAAATTTAGGTTAGACCTTATCCCAGCACCCTTTTGAGCCTCGCACTTTCTTTCAATAATCTGCATTGTTGAATTTGTGTGCTTTCACGTCATTTGTTGCTGGTTGCATTGTGTTATTCCACCATTCAAATCCTAGCGTGCCGCCACCATATTCCGTTTGATCACGCCACAAACCGAGTCAACGCCGCTTCCTTATTTTTCTCCTTCGGTTACGTAAAAAAAACAGAAAAAAAACAAACCGAGTCAACGCCGCTTCCTTGTTTTTCTCCTTCGCTTACGTAAAAAAAACAGAAACAAAAAAAAGGAGAAAACGAAGGAGAAAGGATACAAAGCGATTGTCTCATCTCGGTCATTTTAAACATACCTTTCTTAAACCGGGCATAACTTTTCGCTCGGTTGTTCAAAAAATCTGAAATTTTTACAGGAGCTTGTTGACATCATTCTGAGGCCGGCCAAACTCGCCTTTGGCCTGTTTGGTTTCGTTAAAATTGTCAAAAAAATTCGGGAAAATAAAGAAAAAAATTCGTCAAAGTTCTCGCACGCTTTTCAGAGAACTTCCTGATTTTCTGTAGACCACATCTGAACTCTGTTTTAGGTGAAACTTCGTGTAGCTCGTATTTTGTTGCTCCTTGTGCTGAGAAAAATATCAAAAAAATCATACAAAAAAGAAAAACAAAATCACCTGTGTTTCCTACTAGTGCCTTTTTGGCCTCGCTAGTACAATATTTACGATACTGCCATTCTGCTAGTTCCATCCGTCCTTTGCACTTGTGGCCAGCAATATAGTTTCGTGTTTTGCACTATAATTCAATTTTGCATTATTGTTTGATCGTGCTAATCCTTGACTTGAGTGCAGCCTACCCAAAACTCCACATATTTCTACGACGAGAAGGTTTCTGTTTCTCCAGGCAATCGATCATCCAATCTTTCACCAGTTCCACCTGTTGGTTGCAGTTCACCACTGTGGCTTGGTAAGAACGGATAAGAACTTGATAACATCATTCCATTGAGCGAGTTGTCACCACCATTTCCTTGTTGTCATCGGTTTTTTCTCCTTTTGGTGTTTTGGTGTTTGCGCTAACTATGGCAGGAGCACACGACACGGTGGATGCCCAGTTGCTGGAAGTAAGGGGACAAGTTGATGGACTTGCTGCTGACATTAGGATGATGCATGAACGACTTGATTCAACGGTCACTTCGACGACCGAGCGTTTCAACCAGCTTGACCTTGCTCAAACGGCGACTCGCACCACACTCGACACCATCCTGGCACGCCTTGATGCGTTGACCACAAAGATGGAGCAGGACTATGGCGGTGACACTGAGCAGGACGATGGAGATCGCCATGGTCGTGCACGCCGTGTGGTTCGTCATCCCCCTAATGACTTATTTTCTAAGGTTAAATTTAAAATTCCACCTTTTAATGGCAAATATGATCCCGCTGCATATCTTGATTGGGAGTTAGAGGTTGAACAAAAATTTTCATGTTATGCTATTGCTGCACATTCTCAGGTTAAAGCTGCTATTAGTGAATTTACTGATTTTGCTTTAATTTGGTGGCGTGAGTATAAAATAAAACATCCCACTGCCATTCCAACCACTTGGGATCAGTTGAAAGCTGCGATGCGACATCGATTTGTGCCTTCGTATTATGCTCATGATTTGCTTAATAAAATGCAGCGTTTTCAGCAAGGTTCTCAATCTGTTGAGGACTATTTCTAGGAGTTACAAAAAGGTATGATTCGTTGTGGGATATTGGAGGACAACGACGCTGCTATGGCACGTTTTCGTGGTGGTTTAAACCGCGAAATCCAGGATATACTTGATTATAAGGAATATTATGATATGACTACTTTATTTGAATATGCTTGCAAAGCTGAACGTGAAGTGCAGGGACGCCGCTCGAAGCCATATTATAACCCTTTTGTAGGACGAAGCTCGACATCCACCTCAGCACCAGTTCCCCCTGCGCCATCCACGTCCACCACTACTCCACGCGAGAAGACGACCAAACCAGCCAGCACTGCCCCACCCACAGGTCGTACACGGGATATTCAGCGTCATCGCTGTAGAGGATTTGGCCATGTGATTCGGGACTGCCCAAACAAGCGCACTTTGCTCATTCGTGGCGATGGTGAGTACTCTTCCGCTAGTGATTCTGAAGAAATTGAACATGCACTACTTGCCACTAACCATGCAGCTCAGACGGAGGTACATGTCAACCCGGGCGACGCTGATAGGTATGAAAGTCTTGTTATGCAGCATGTTCTTAGTACACAGGTCGCTTTGCCCGAGAAGAATCAGCGACACACTCTGTTCCATACAAAGGGTGTTGTGCAGGAGCGGTCAATTCGCATCATTATCGACAGCGGCAGTTGCAACAATTTGGCGAGTACCATGCTGGTCGAAAAGTTGTCGTTACCCACTCGTAAGCATCTAAACCCATATCACATTCAATGGCTTAATGATGGTGGTAAAATAAAAATCACACATTCTGTGCGTGTTCCTTTCGCCATGGGTGCTTATTCTGATTTTGTTGATTGTGATGTTATTCCCATGGAAGCATGCTCTTTGTTACTTGGTCGACCTTGGCAATATGATACTGATAGCTTGCATCATGGTCGTTCAAACCATTATCCTTTCATTTTTAAGGGTCAGAAAATAATTATACATCCAATGACACCTGAACAAATTGTTAAAGATGATCTTGCCCGAGCTGCTATAACTGCTAAACAACTTGATCCATCGCCCTCTGTTGCTTCTGAAATCAAGTTGAAGGATCCTGTTTTACTTGCTACACGTGCTGATTTTGATGATCTACACGGTGCTCATTTGCCATGCTATGCACTTGTATGCTCTAGTGTCCTCATTTCACTTGATGATGCACCATCTTTGGCTATTCCCCCTATGGTTGCTAACCTTTTGCAGGAGTACGCTGATGTCTTTCCCAAAGACTTACCACCGGGTCTCCCACCGCTTCGTGGCATTGAGCACCAGATCGACGTCATCCCCGGCGCACAGCTTCCGAACCGCGCACCGTACCGTACAAATCCGGATGAGACGAAGGAGATTCAGCGCCAGGTACAGGCGTTGCTTGACAAGGGATACATTCGTGAGTCTCTTAGCCCTTGCTCTGTTCCTGTGTTACTTGTTCCCAATAAAGATGGGTCATGGCGTATGTGTGTAGACTGTCGTGCTATTAATAACATCACTATTCATTATCGATATCCTATACCACGCCTTGATGATATGCTAGATGAGCTTAGTGGTGCCATTATTTTCACTAAGATTGATTTGCGTAGTGGTTACCACCAGATTAGAATGAAACTGGGTGATGAATGGAAAACGGCTTTTAAAACGAAATTTGGTTTATATGAATGGTTGGTTATGTCGTTTGGATTGACTAATGCTCCTAGCACTTTTATGCGAGTGATGAATGAAGTTCTGAGGCCCTTCATAGGATTGTTTGTGGTTGTTTATTTTGATGATATCCTTATTTACGGCAAATTTAAGAAAGAGCATTTGGAACATTTAAGTGCTGTTTTTGATGCATTGTGTGCTGCCCAGTTATTTGCTAACATGGAAAAATGCATCTTTTGCACACGACGTGTCTCGTTTCTTGGTTATGTTGTTACTCCACAGGGCATTGAGGTCGATAACAGCAAGATTGCTGCCATTCGGGAGTGGCCTACACCGACGACGGTCACACAAATTTGGAGCTTTCTTGGACTTGCCGGTTTCTACCGTAGATTTGTTCATGATTTTAGCTCCATTGCAGCGCCTCTACATGAGCTTACAAAGAAAGATGTGTCGTTTGCTTGGAGTGATTCGCAGGAGGTAGCGTTCAACACTTTGAAAGATAAGTTAACCCAAGCTCCCCTATTGCAATTGCCTGATTTTAATAAAGTGTTTGAGCTTGAATGCGATGCTAGCGGTATTAGGCTAGGTGCTATTTTGTTACAAGAAGGAAAACCAGTTGCTTATTTTAGTGAAAAATTAAGCGGTGCTAGTCTGAAATATTCTACTTATGATAAGGAGCTTTACGCTTTAGTGCGCACTTTGCATACATGGCAGCACTATCTTTGGCATCGTGAGTTCATAATTCATTCTGATCATGAGGCTTTAAAACATATTCGTAACCAAACAAATGTGGCGGAACCGCCCGAATTATTCCAACTTAAGTGCCTAAGCCCCGCCTTAGAGGCTAGACCACACTTAAATGGGAATAACCCGTCAATCCCTCGGATCTAGTCCGACACGGCCACTGACAGGATCAAGTACCACAATCTCACTCGAAGGTGAGTCACAGAGCAAATACAATAAAGCATAGAACCATACATGCTAGAGTATTAAATTATTACATCACCATCATCATCATCAGAGTTTTTGCAAAAGTAACCATCATTGTTCGAAGTGCAGCGGAAATGAACTAACGGTAAATAAATGGAGAGATGGGGAAGCATGTCCCATCACTCCTCATGCTCCTCCTCAGCCGAGGCAGGGTCCCACTCGACAGTCCAACCCGGTGGCAAGGTGGACGGCCAAGTTATTCCAGCAACCATTTCCTCCAGAGAACCTGTAAAAAATTATGCCACAAGCAAGGCTGAGTATACTAATACTCAGCTAGACTTACCCGGTGTGAGGAGTCTACTCCTCTATCTCTAGACATGCAGCTGTTTGGCTGTGGGGTTTGGTTGCCAAAAGCACTAGCTGAGTTTCTAAATCAAGGTTTTAACTTAGTCAAATTTAAGTGTGACTCTCTTAAGGCTAAAAGTGGACTATCTACTCATACATGTTAGCAAGCATTATTAGCAATCAACATCTTATATCAACTCATCATGTTTCCACTTGTTACTCAATGCAGTACAATGGATCAAGCAGTCTCATTAGCTGCGAGAAGCAGACGATTCGAATCGAGTTTTTATCCTTGCAAGGTAAACCTAAACACACGACATGCAGGGGCACTCCGTCCCCACACATATCAACCGTCCCCATCGATTCCCCGTCAGCAGATCAGGGCTCACCGCCTTGGCGTACAATGCCTCACTGACCCCGACTGGCCGTCGTGCAGTGACCGCACTTGTACCCACCATAACCGGAATGGGAGACCTCGTCTCAGGTCGCGTGAGGGGATATGTCCACTGCCGGGTTCACTCAGGTACTAGGCTTACCGATTTACCATATTTCTCGGCATGTGCTTAGTACGTTCAATCGCTTGACACAGGTATCCGCACGTTAATCCTTATTCCAATTCCATCTCGTAGACCACGCATCCCCATGGATCCGTGTCCACAAACCAACATCAGTATGATATGAATGTGGGTACAATCAATGTCCTGACCTCGCGCGAGTGCTAGAAAAATCACTCGACTTCTACCGAGATCCCTAATTAGCAAAGTAGCTACTCGACCTAGCATACTAGTATCCATCTCAAAGGTATCCTGAGTCATGCAACTAAGTTTTCATTCAACTCCTACACTTAAGTGCACAGTACAATCCTACAAACATTAAGTGCAGTAAAATAGCATAATATAATTGGTTATGCATAAAACCGGGGCTTGCCTTCCAAAGCAGTGGCAGACAGGTCCTCTGGTGCAGGCTCGGGTGCTGGATCTGGGGCTACCTCCTGAGCAACTCCTTGCTCCGGCACGAGGATGTACTCTCCGTCAGCAAGATTACAGTCTATCGAAATGCAATGAACATGTATGTCATGATTATGCAGGATTTAATAATATTATGCTAAAGAGAACTAAGTTAAGAAGTAACTTAGGGTTTCTTAGTCATGCGGGGCTCCCAGTGGGTTAGGCTTAATACTCTTTAGGCTTGGGTTTTCAGTGAGGATAACATGGTGGATTGGCATTGCCTTGATACATTTTAGTGGACTGATTACAAAGGTTTTAGGATAACATTAATTTACATTATTCATTTTCCTTTCCTTAATTTCCATTTAGGGTTTCTAGTGTAGGTTTGAACTACGACAGTGTTTTAATAATTTCTAAAAATTCTGTAAAAATTACAGTGGGTTGTCAATTGCTATTCTAGCCTGTTTTAAGAATTTGAGGCTCAAAGTACAAAGGCTAGGCTTTAAACAAAAATAACAACAGTTAGGCAAAATGAGCCACTTTACACTACACCTCTTAGTTAGGGGTAGGTTCTGTCCTAAAGGTTATTTTTGCTGGCATCCCATAGTAATAATAGGCTTCTGTGCTAAAAATCACAGAAAACTAAGGGGTGGTTATTTAGTTATGATTTTCTTAAGTTTAATGTCAAAAAGGCACTTTCTACTACATTATTATTTGAAAAATGTCAAACAGCAGATCTCCTATTTTTCCTAAGTTCTTAATAACAAAACATTAGTTATCCCAAGGGTGGGGGTGTTTTTACCTTGGGGTTATTTTTGTAGAGTTTTCCTAAGTTTCACTTGTTTTATTAAAACAAAAGGGATCCTACTTATTTTATACTAAAACAGGGTATGATATATTTTTCCAGTGAACTATAGTGAATAAGTATCCTAACAAAAATAGAGGTACTCTCTGGTTCTTTGTTTAAATTGCATTTTCTATTTTTCTTACCCTTAAGCATATTGTGAAATAAGGGGTAAAAACTAACTTAATGGAGTGGACAGAGAGGTTTAGCATTTTTATTTGGTTTAGTAGGTAGATGCAAACTTCTCAAAATTTTTCTAACCCCAGTCAAATAGTGCAACTAATTTTGGCCCTATTATTAAGCTTTTGGTCAAAACTATAATTAAATCAGAGCTTTAAAGTTTTCTATAGTACATAGGGGGTTTTATATTTTTCTTAAGTAGGTTACATTATTTAGAGTCTGACAAAATTGGTTTGACCAAATTTGGATGATTTAAACAGAAGTTATGCATTTTCAAAGTTTCTAATCAATTTAAAAACAGATTTAATAAAGGTTTTCTGGAAAAACAGTTTACACCGAAGTCCCTGGGTTTAAACTAAATCCACCTTCGCAAATCTACCCCCACGCCACTATTCCCCTGTGTCACTGACATTTCACAAAACCCCCTGACCTTCTCTCCCTCTCACCCGCAGTCCTTCCCCTTATGTAAACAGTAACCGCGGGAAAGAAAAGGGTGGCGCGGCTTACCGGCGGCGAGGGAGGTCCGGCGAAGGGTGGGGTTGGCTCGGGGAGACTCTGGCGGTCACGTCGAGGTACGGCTTGACGTCGGGGATGGCCGGAATCGCCCGGTCCACGCGTGCAGGCGGGTGTCCTCGTCGGCGGCAAGTATACCGGCCAAACCACGGCGAACTGGTTCAATCCGAGGGCAAGGTGAGCTTCACGGGGTAACGTAGCGACCGTGTGCACAAGGAATCGAAGGATGGTGGAGTGGTTTACCCGGTCCACGTACTCCGACGGGGTTGAGAGCTCCGGCGAGCGTGGACTGGCCTCTCCGGCGAAGCAAACTCCGATTCCTCGCTCGGGGAGCCTCATGGAGGTGTGCACAGTCTTCTCCGAGGGCTGGCCGGAGTTGGGAATGGCTCCACTGGCCGGTCTACGGTGGCAGAGGGATTGGGCGGTCGCGGACTCGCTGCGCACGGGCAAACGGCGACGAGCTAGACTCCGGTGAGGTTTGAGGGTGCGCGGAAGGGTACAATCTAAGTCTGGGAGGGTTTTATAAGCGCGGGCGCGGGCCATGGCGCTGGCTTGGCTCGGGCGCGCCGCTGGGCATGCGGGGGCGCGCGTGAGCGTGCTCTGGCGCGGGCAGAAGGCGTCGAACACGTGGAGGTGTGTTTCTTCCATTGTTCAAACGTCTCCAGAGATCGCAAACGTGCGAATCTTGCCATGAATCCGGCGCAGACCTCTTCCTGGCACCTAGGGCTATCTCACATGTGTGAGTTCCAATGGAGGATACGCCCTAGATCAGGAGATAGACGGGCGCCAAATCTGGCTTGTCTCACTGCCCACATTGCGACAAAACTGATGTCAAGAGCTGTCAAACATCCGAGTCTCGGCTTCCACTTTTTCCAGGGGGTGCCTCAAGTGGTATACCACATTTTTGGTATAGAACCCAAGTGGTTTTGGCGCCATCTTCAAAGTGAACACGGTTGAACTTTAACTTAGGGTTAGAATTGACTCAGAGGGAAATAGAGAGCTCTAGCTCTCTCTCCACTTGGAGATTTGAATTGGGGTTTCTCCAGGGGTCTTTTTGCACTATTTCCCTCCCCTAATTGATGGTTACTAGGTTAGTTAAGGTTTGGGTAAAATTTACTCATGCTTTGCACACTTGTTCACTCTCTTTCCCTTCTTACCTAGGGTTTTGGGAGATAGGGTTTAGGAGAGGTCTAGGGTTCTTCTCCCCTCTTATCCAAGGTAGTAAGTGTGCAAGGATTAGAGTAATGCTTCTTATGTCATTGGCAACTTTATTAGCACTTGATCTCCAAGTTCTTGTGTGTTGCCCTAAGCCTTTACCCCTTGTGATCACAGCTTCTAGTGCCAAGGTGGGCTCTAGCCAAGGTAACACCTGGGGTGTTACAGCCCTCCCCCCTTAAAGGAATCTCGTCCCGAGATTTCAGGTAGAGTCCCTTGGAGGGGTGCTTGAAGGTGTGCTGGGGTTGCTTTCCCTTTATACTTACGTTTCTCTTATTAACTGCTCTTCGAATGTCATCCTCTTTGCAACTTCAGAAGGAAGCCCTTCTTAAGTTAAATCCAAAACTTAGACTATCTTTGCTATCTAAGTTTTTCTTATAATTGAATTCAAAGGGGCAGGTGGGGGTGGGGTTTTGGGGTTACATACCGACTCCTTTGGGCAGAAAGTCGGGGAAACGAGAGCGTAGAAAATCCTCAGTCTCCCATGTAGCTTCTTCTGCTGAATGGTGACTCCACTGAACCTTGTACATTCTGACCGACCTTGCCCGAGTTGATCTCTCCTTTTGATCTAATACCTTGACGGGGTACTCTTGGTAGGACAAGTCTGGTTCTATCTCAATGTCTTGTTCCGGTAGCACTTCAGTGGGTAGACGAACACATTTCCGCAGCTGAGATACATGGAACACATTATGAACTGCTGACATGTGAGGTGGTAATTCCAATTGGTAGGCTACGGGTCCACAACTTGCCTTGATCTCATAGGGTCCAATGTAGCGAGGAGCTAACTTGCCCTTGATCCCAAATCTCTGAACACCCTTGGTGGGTGATACCATAAGATAGACATGATCTCCCACCTCAAACTGTAGAGGCTTCCGCCTCTTGTCATGCTAGCTCTTTTGCCTAGCCTGAGCAGCTTCTAGGTTCTTCTTGATGATCCTGACCTTTGCCTCTGCCTCAAGTACCAAATCTGGCCCAAAAATTTCCCTTTCTCCTGCTTGAGACCAATTTAGTGGGGTCCTACACCTTCTCCCATATAATGCCTCAAAAGGTGCCATCTTCAGACTGGACTGATAGCTGTTATTGTAAGAAAACTCTGCCAAAGACAGACACTTGTCCCAATCCTTTCCATAATGTAGTGCACATGCTCGCAACATGTCTTCCAAAATCTGATTCACCCTTTCTGTCTGGCCATCTGTTTGAGGGTGATATGCTGAGCTTCGGATTACTTGGGTCCCAAGTGATTCTTGCAGTTTCTCCCAAAAGCGTGCCACAAACAGTGCTCCTCTGTCAGATATAATGGTCTTTGGAATACCATGCAATCTTACTATCTGATCAACATAAATTTCAGCGTACTTCTCTGTCTTGTGGGTGGTGTGGACTGGCAAGAAATGAGCAGTCTTGGTCAATCTGTCCACGATAACCCAAATAGAATCATGATGTCTGGAGGTATTGGGTAATCCCACTATGAAGTCCATGCAAATGTCCTCCCATTTCCAAGATGGTATGGGAAGGGGTTGCAAAGGGCCTACTGCCTTCAAGTGACTAGCTTTAATTCTCTGGCAGGTGTCACATTCGGATATGTACTTGGCAATTTCCCTTTTCATTCTAGTCCACCAATATAGAGATCTGAGATCATGGTACATCTTGTTGCTACCAGGGTGCATGGAGAATTTGGAAAGATGAGCTTCATCTAGTATCTGCTTTTTGAGCTCAGGGTCCTTGGGAACAACCAATCGATCTCCAAACCATAGAATTCCCTTGCTGTCCTGTCGGAAGCACTTGTATTTTTCTGCCTTTTGCTGGATCATATCTTTGATAACCTGAACACCCTTATCCTCAACCTGTGCCCTGACTATCTGCTCTTGCAACGTGGGCTCCACCGAGATATAGCTTAGGTCACCCGAAGAAACAACTTTCAGGTTCAATCTGCACAACTCATCACACAGGGTGGTCACTCCCACATCCATGTTCATACAATTGCACTGGGCCTTTCTGCTCAAGGCATCTGCCACAACATTGGCCTTACCAGGGTGGTAATGCACCTCCAAATCATAGTCCTTGATCAATTCTAACCATCTCCTTTGCCTCATGTTCAGATCTGCCTGAGTGAAGATGTATTTGAGACTCTTGTGATCAGTGTAGATGTTACAGTGAGCTCCCATCAAGTAGTGTCTCCATATCTTAAGAGCATGAACCACAGCTGCCAGTTCCAGATCATGTGTAGGGTAGTTCTGCTCATGGGGCCTGAGTGCTCGGGAAGCATAAGCAATCACTCTGTTCTCTTGCATCAAGACACAACCCAATCCGGTACCAGAAGCATCACAATAAACTTCAAATGGCTTGGTGTTGTCAGGTTGAGCCAGCACTGGGGCTGTTGTCAAATGCTGCCTCAAGGTATGAAAGGCATCTTCACACTTTTGGCTCCACTCAAATTTGACTCCCTTCTTCAACAGTTCAGTCATCGGTTTGGCAATTCTGGAGAAATCCGGAATAAATCGTCGATAATACCCTGCCAATCCCAGAAAACTCCGAATCTGCCTCACTGTAGTTGGGGGCTTCCAATCCATCACCTCCTGCACCTTCTCAGGATCAACTGATATCCCATCCTGAGAAATTGTATGACCCAAGAATTTGATCTCCTTCAGCCAAAACTCACATTTAGACAACTTAGCATAAAGATGATGATCGCGTAGTCGTTGAAGCACGATGTGCAGGTGCTCAGTATGTTCATCTTCATTCTTGGAATAGACCAGAATATCATCAATGAAAACGACCACGAACTTATCCAAATCTGGCATAAACACTGAGTTCATCAGGTACATAAAATAAGCCGGGGCATTGGTCAGCCCGAAAGACATCACCAAAAATTCATACAGCCCATATCTGGTAGAGAAAGCCGTCTTGGGAATGTCACTGGCACGGATCTTGATCTGATGGTAACCTGAGCGGAGGTCTATCTTGGAGAATACCTTGGCTCCTACCAACTGATCAAACAGAACATCAATGCGGGGCAGTGGGTATTTGTTCTTGATAGTCACCGCATTGAGAGGGCGGTAGTCAACACACATCCTCAAACTCTCATCCTTTTTCTTCACAAATAATGCTGGACATCCCCATGGTGAAGTGCTTGGACGAATAAACCCCTTGTCCAACAATTCTTGCAATTGCTTCTTCAATTCTGCCAATTCCGCGGGAGGCATCCTATAGGGTCTCTTGGAGATAGGAGCAGTCCCGGGTTGCAACTCAATTGCGAACTCAATGTCTCGGTCGGGTGGCATCCCTGGTAATTCTTCCGGAAACACATCCGGGTAGTCACAGACCACTGGGATCTTTTCCACTGGGGATTCTAACGTAACAAAGGCACAAGATCGGGTACAACCCTGGTCAGGCAAAAATAGTGTGGTCTCACCACAAGTTGGTGAGTGCACCTCAATGGCTCTAGCTGCAATATCCATCACAGCCCGATTTCTGGTCAACCAGTTAGTTCCCAATATAATATCCACACTCTCCAAACCCAAAATGAGGAGGTTGGTTTTAATTATCAGACTACCAAACTTTATAGGCACATTCTTGTTAATTTGATAAGTGGCAACCCTGCCTCCTGGGGTTGAAATTGTGATACCTCCATTGGTGTGGTGAAAAGGCAATTGGCACTTGGCACTAAATTTTGTACTGATAAAACTATGCGATGCACCAGAATCAAATAGAATAATAGCAGGATAATTCAAAACGGTAAAGATACCAGTCATGACGGGTGCTCCCTCTGGGATATCAGCCATGGTGGTGAAGTTCAGCCTGCCCTGCCTCACTTGCACCTTTTGCCTCTTGCCTTGGTTCTGATTGACATTCTGCCCCTGCCTCTGCTGGTTCCTGGGGCAATTCTTGGCATAATGCCCAGTGTTGCCACATGTGAAGCATCTGTTGTCATTTGCCTGGCGGTACTGCTGCTGCTGCTGATTGCTCCTCTGAGCTGGAAATTGGGTGCGGTTGGGTGCCTGCTGCTGCTGCTGCTGTGGTCGGATCACCCATCGCCCTTGCTGCTGCTGGGGTCCCCTGCCCTGGGTGTCGGACACAATCCTGAAGCGCTGTGGCTGAGCTGAGGGTCCTGCCACAGGGGTCTTCCTCTTCTTCTCTGCCTGTCTAGCTGTAATGCAGTCCTCTTGGGAGATGGCCATGTTGACCAACTCATTATAACTGTTGGCCCTGACGGTGTTGAGACGATCACGGAGCTTAGTGCTGAGCCCCCTCCTGAACCTATCTCTTTTCTTCTCATCTGTATCTGCATGGTACCCAGCATACTGGCACAAGTCATTAAAGGCCTGGGCATACTGCAACACTGTCCTGTTGCCCTGAGTGAGTGCCAAAAACTCATTGAGCTTCCTGTCCATAATCCCGGCTGGTATATGGTGTCCTCTGAAAGCTGCCTTGAACTCCCTCCACTCCACCTCTCGGTCCTCTGGCTGCATAGCAAGAAAATGATCCCACCAAGTCCTTGCGGGTCCGCGAAGCTGCTGGGTGGCGAACCTGACTTTGGTGACCTCTGAGCAAACTCCATGGAGCAGTGGGAATTTGGATTCCACCACTCGCAACCACACATCTGCATCAAGTGGGTCCTCCGCCCTTGTGAACAATGGAGGCTGGGTGCTAAGGAATTCCTGGTATGTAGCCGCCGCGAGGTGACGCTGATGGTCTCCACCACCATAATGCTGAGGCGGTGGCTGACGTTGAGCCAGCTGCCTCAGGATCTCATTCTGCTGAGCCATGAGCTCCTGCAGAGTGGGAGGTGGTGGCGGCGGTGGAGGAACACACTCGTTCTGGCCACGACGCTGCCTCCCGGCCATCTGAAAAACCACATACATACTTAACACCACAGTTCCAAGTTCAAGATTTTATCACGGAGAAAAAGTTAAAACAACATGATAGATTCCGACTTCAACAAAAGGATTTTTAAAAGACACTAATTCTTTCTTCCAAATTTAGACCGATGACAACATCCAGCAACAAGCTTCCAAGAGAGTTTAGCACGATTACATCAAATTGTTCCAAAATGACTCAACTCTATCTAGCCTAGTACCCCAAGGGTGCAAAAGCTAAGCTAGCTGCGAGGAGTCCGACTATCCAACTTCTAAGTCTACCCTAAACACCTAGTGAGCGAACGAAGCAACACTCGACTCGGGGGAAGGTGGTCTTCCCGAGCCAGCAGTGTCCACACTGGAGGCAGGCTCATCTCCTCCCTCAATGTCGACGTCCTCGTTTGCCTCTTGGTCCTGGATCTCCTGGTGATGCATGTCCAGGTGCTCGTTAGCCTCAGCGAGCTGCTGCTGAGTGTTAATGAGCTGATCCTCTAGAACCTCGATGGTGTTCTCCCTGGTGCCTACCAGCTCCTCCAACTCCTGAATATCAGTGGATAGCTGCTCCACCTGCAAGTCCTTCTCCACCATTTCTTGAGACAAGTCAACCACGAGTTCCTCTCTGTTATCCAACGTAATCTTTGTTGCCTCCAGCAGCGCCATCAGATGGGACATTGCCTCACCGCGCATCACCTGCAGACGGTACAGAGCATTCATGCACCGTACTGTCAAGTGCGCAGTCTGTCCTGGGTAGATGGCCCAGATGTCCTTGGCATGCTCCACCCGATCCTTCCACATTGGGTCGTCCTCCCTCTCAGCGGGGAACAAGCCAATGGGGTGGGTAGCCAGCTCCAAAGGATGGAATCCGCAGAAAGTAGTCAATCCATGCAGAGCGATTACCTCGATCGTGTCCTCTGCTCGGTATCCGAAAGACTCGGAGTCCAAAGAGCGCCAGCCTGGCTACAGGGGATGAGGCTCCAAAGTCATCCTCACTCTACAGCGAGGCACTCGGTGCTTCTCGAACTGCTGCACCGCGTACTGAGGGGGTGTCGTGTATCCGGCCCCCTGAAGTACCTCCCACAGAATGCGGGGAAAGCCCTCTCGTGCAAGTCCGTCAGTGTGGGTCAGTGCATTTCCGTCATCGGAGGATCCGTGGGAAGTCATCTGTGTACGGTTAAGCGTAAGTAAAAGAAAAAGAATTATAAAAAGAACAAGGAAAAATAAAACTCAGCCCTTCTCTAGTTAAATGAAAAAGGCACTGGGGACCTAGTTGGTTGTTATTTTGTTTTTTAAGTCCTTTACTCAGTTATCCATTTGCTTAATTATGAATGCATGCATGCTCGTCCTAAACGGCCTCACAACAAGATAAAAGGAATAGGGAAGAACTCCCATCCTGTAAAAGTGGCCTGTAGGGCCTAGTTACTTAGCCACCTAGCTACCCTTCTATTACCCTAAGGCTTCACGTCCTAGGTCTATCCTGCTCGTCCTACTATCTATCCAACCTTGTTTCTATCAAGTTTTATTTGGAAAATTGATGGTATTTACATTTTATTGATTCCTCTGTGGTGGTACAAGCTCCGATACCAGCTGTGGCGGAACCGCCCGAATTATTCCAACTTAAGTGCCTAAGCCCCGCCTTAGAGGCTAGACCGCACTTAAATGGGAATAACCCGTCAATCCCTCGGATCTAGTCCGACACGGCCACTGACAGGATCAAGTACCACAATCTCACTCGAAGGTGAGTCACAGAGCAAATACAATAAAGCATAAAACCATACATGCTAGAGTATTAAATTATTACATCACCATCATCATCATCGAAGTTTTTGCAAAAGTAACCATCATTGTTCGAAGTGCAGCGGAAATGAACTAACGGTAAATAAATGGAGAGATGGGGAAGCCTGTCCCATCACTCCTCATGCTCCTCCTCAGCCGAGGCAGGGCCCCACTCGACAGTCCAACCCGGTGGCAAGGTGGATGACCAAGTTATTCCAGCAACCATTTCCTCCAGAGAACCTGTAAAAAATTATGCCACAAGCAAGGCTGAGTATACTAATACTCAGCTAGACTTACCCGGTGTGAGGAGTCTACTCCTCTACCTCTAGACATGCAGCTGTTTGGCTGTGGGGTTTGGTTGCCAAAAGCACTAGCTGAGTTTCTAAATCAAGGTTTTAACTTAGTCAAAATTAAGTGTGACTCTCTTAAGGCTAAAAGTGGACTATCTACTCATACATGTTAGCAAGCATTATTAGCAATCAACATCTTATATCAACTCATCATGTTTCCACTTGTTACTCAATGCAGTACAATGGATCAAGCAGTCTCATTAGCTGCTAGAAGCAGACGATTCGAATCGAGTTTTTATCCTTGCAAGGTAAACCTAAACACACGACATGCAGGGGCACTCCGTCCCCACACATATCAACCGTCCCCATCGATTCCCCGTCAGCAGATCAGGGCTCACCGCCTTGGCGTACAATGCCTCACTGACCCCGACTGGCCGTCATGCAGTGACCGCACTTGTACCCACCATAACCGGAATGGGAGACCTCGTCTCAGGTCGCGTGAGGGGATATGTCCACTGCCGGGTTCACTCAGGTACTAGGCTTACCGATTTACCATATTTCTCGGCATGTGCTTAGTACGTTCAATCGCTTGACACAGGTATCCGCACGTTAATCCTTATTCCAATTTCATCTCGTAGACCACGCATCCCCATGGATCCGTGTCCACAAACCAACATCAGTATGATATGAATGTGGGTACAATCAATATCCTGACCTCGCGCGAGTGCTAGAAAAATCACTCGACTTCTACCGAGATCCCTAATTAGCAAAGTAGCTACTCAACCTAGCATACTAGTATCCATCTCAAAGGTATCCTGAGTCATGCAACTAAGTTTTCATTCAACTCCTACACTTAAGTGCACAGTACAATCCTACAAACATTAAGTGCAGTAAAATAGCATAATATAATTGGTTATGCATAAAACCGGGGCTTGCCTTCCAAAGCAGTGGCAGACAGGTCCTCTGGTGCAGGCTCGGGTGCTGGATCTGGGGCTACCTCCTGAGCAGCTCCTTGCTCCGGCACGAGGATGTACTCTCCGTCAGCAAGATTACAGTCTATCGAAATGCAATGAACATGTATGTCATGATTATGCAGGATTTAATAATATTATGCTAAAGAGAACTAAGTTAAGAAGTAACTTAGGGTTTCTTAGTCATGCAGGGCTCCCAGTGGGTTAGGCTTAATACTCTTTAGGCTTGGGTTTTCAGTGAGGATAACATAGTGGATTGGCATTGCCTTGATACATTTTAGTGGACTGATTACAAAGGTTTTAGGATAACATTAATTTACATTATTCATTTTCCTTTCCTTAATTTCCATTTAGGGTTTCTAGTGTAGGTTTGAACTACGACAGTGTTTTAATAATTTCTAAAAATTCTGTAAAAATTACAGTGGGTTGTCAATTGCTATTCTAGCCTGTTTTAAGAATTTGAGGCTCAAAGTACAAAGGCTAGGCTTTAAACAAAAATAACAACAGTTAGGCAAAATGGGCCACTTTACACTATACCTCTTAGTTAGGGGTAGGTTCTGTCCTAAAGGTTATTTTAGCTGGCATCCCATAGTAATAATAGGCTTCTGTGCTAAAAATCACAGAAAACTAAGGGGTGGTTATTTAGTTATGATTTTCTTAAGTTTAATGTCAAAAAGGCACTTTCTACTACATTATTATTTGAAAATGACAAACAGCAGATCTCCTATTTTTCCTAAGTTCTTAATAACAAAACATTAGTTATCCCAAGGGTGGGGGTGTTTTTACCTTGGGGTTATTTTTGTAGAGTTTTCCTAAGTTTCACTTGTTTTATTAAAACAAAAGGGATCCTACTTATTTTATACTAAAACAGGGTATGATATATTTTTCCAGTGAACTATAGTGAATAAGTATCCTAACAAAAATAGAGGTACTCTCTGGTTCTTTGTTTAAATTGCATTTTCTATTTTTCTTACCCTTAAGCATATTGTGAAATAAGGGGTAAAAACTAACTTAATGGAGTGGACAGAGAGGTTTAGCATTTTTATTTGGTTTAGTAGGTAGATGCAAACTTCTCAAAATTTTTCTAACCCCAGTCAAATAGTGCAACTAATTTTGGCCGTATTATTAAGCTTTTGGTCAAAACTATAATTAAATCAGAGCTTTAAAGTTTTCTATAGTACATAGGGGGTTTTATATCTTTCTTAAGTAGGTTACATTATTTAGAGTCTGACAAAATTGGTTTGACCAAATTTGGATGATTTAAACAGAAGTTATGCATTTTCAAAGTTTCTGTCCAATTTAAAAACAGATTTAATAAAGGTTTTCTGGAAAAATAGTTTACACCGAAGTCCCTGGGTTTAAACTAAATCCACCTTCGCAAATCTACCCCACGCCACTATTCCCCTGTGTCACTGACATTTCACAAAACCCCCTGACCTTCTCTCCCTCTCACCCGCAGTCCTTCCCCTTATGTAAACAGTAACCGCGGGAAAGAAAAGGGTGGTGCGGCTTACCGGCGGTGAAGGGTGGGGTTGGCTCGGGGAGACTCTGGCGGTCACGTCGAGGTACGGCTTGACGTCGGGGATGGCCGGAATCGCCCGGTCCACGCGTGCAGGCGGGTGTCCTCGTCGGCGGCGAGTATACCGGCGAAACCACGGCGAACTGGTTCAATCCGAGGGCAAGGTGAGCTTCACGGGGTAACGTAGCGACCGTGTGCACAAGGAATCGAAGGATGGTGGAGTGGTTTACCCGGTGCACGTACTCCGGCGGGGTTGAGAGCTCCGGCGAGCGTGGACTGGCCTCTCCGGCGAAGCAAACTCCGATTCCTCGCTCGGGGAGCCTCACGGAGGTGTGCACAGTCTTCTCCGAGGGCTGGCCGGAGTTGGGAATGGCTCCACTGGCCGGTCTACGGTGGCAGAGGGATTGGGCGGCCGCGGACTCGCTGCGCACGGGCAAACGGCGACGAGCTAGACTCCGGTGAGGTTTGAGGGTGCACGGAAGGGTACAATCTAAGTCTGGGAGGGTTTTATAAGCACGGGCGCGGGCCATGGCGCTGGGCATGCGGGGGCGCGCGTGAGCGTGCTCTGGCGCGGGCAGAAGGCGTCGAACACGTGGAGGTGTGTTTCTTCCATTGTTCAAACGTCTCCAGAGATCGCAAACGTGTGAATCTTGCCATGAATCTGGCGCAGACCTCTTCCTGGCACCTAGGGCTATCTCACATGTGTGAGTTCCAATGGAGGATACGCCCTAGATCAGGAGATAGACGGGCGCCAAATCTGGCTTGTCTCACTGCCCACATTGCGACAAAACTGATGTCAAAAGCTGTCAAACGTCCGAGTCTCGGCTTCCACTTTTTCCAGGGGGTGCCTCAAGTGTTATACCGCATTTTTGGTATAGAACCCAAGTGGTTTTGGCGCCATCTTCAAAGTGAACACGGTTGAACTTTAACTTAGGGTTAGAATTGACTTAGAGGGAAATAGAGAGCTCTAGCTCTCTCTCCACTTGGAGATTTGAATTGGGGTTTCTCCAGGGGTATTTTTGCACTATTTCCCTCCCCTAATTGATGGTTACTAGGTTAGTTAAGGTTTGGGTAAAATTTACTCATGCTTTGCACACTTGTTCACTCTCTTTCCCTTCTTACCTAGGGTTTTGGGAGATAGGGTTTAGGAGAGGTCTAGGGTTCTTCTCCCCTCTTATCCAAGGTAGTAAGTGTGCAAGGATTAGAGTAATGCTTCTTATGTAATTGGCAACTTTATTAGCACTTGATCTCCAAGTTCTTGTGTGTTGCCCTAAGCCTTTACCCCTTGTGATCACAGCTTCTAGTGCCAAGGTGGGCTCTAGCCAAGGTAACACCTGGGGTGTTACAACAAATCTGAACCGTCGCCATGCTAAATGGGTAGAATTCATTGAGTCCTTTCCTTACATTATTAAACACAAGAACGGGAAGGACAATGTTGTTGCTGATGCTTTGTCTCATCGCTATACCATGCTGTCACAGTTAGATTTTAAAATCTTTGGTTTGCACACTGTGAAAGATCAATATGTTGACGATGCTGATTTCAAAGATGCTTTCGGCCATTGTATTAATGGGAAACCATGGGGCAAATTTGACATACAGGATGGGTTCCTGTTTCGCGCTAACAAGCTGTGTGTTCCAGATAGCTCAGTTCGTCTTTTGTTGTTACAGGAAGCGCATGGAGGCGGTCTCATGGGGCACTTTGGCGTCTACAAGACACATGAGGTGTTGGCTGCCCACTTCTTTTGGCCTCGCATGCGCGCTGATGTTGAGCGCCTTGTTGCACGCTGCACTACTTGTCAGAAAGCTAAGTCACGGTTGAACAACCATGGTTTGTATATGCCTTTGCTTGTCCCTACTTCCCCTTGGATTGATATTTTGATGGATTTTGTTTTGGGATTGCCTAGAACTAAGAAGGGGAGGGATAGCATTTTTGTGGTTGTTGATCGATTCTCCAAAATGGCTCATTTCATACCTTGTCATAAGACTGATGATGCTAGCAATGTTGCTGAATTGTTTTTTAGAGAGATTATTCGTTTGAACGGTATTCCCAATACAATAGTCTCGGATTGTGATGCTAAGTTTCTCAGTCATTTTTGGAGATCTCTTTGGAATAAATTGGGAACTAAATTGCTGTTTAGCACCACTTGTCACCCTCAGACTGATGGTCAAACTGAGGTAGTTAATCGAACTTTGTCTACCATGCTTAGGGCTGTTTTAGACAAAAATTTGAAACGTTGGGAGGATTGCTTGCCTCATGTTGAGTTTGCTTATAATCATGCTACACATTCTTCTACAAAGATGTGCCCTTTTCAAATTGTTTATGGTTACATTCCTAGGGCGCCTATTGCTTTGTTTTCGCTTGATGCTGTGGACGCCCCACACATAGATGTTGTTGCACATGTTGAACAAATGATTAACCTCCATGAACAAACTCAACAAAACATTGCTGCTGCTAATGCTAAATATCAGATTACTGGTAGTAAAGGCCGGAAACTAGTTACTTTTGAACCTGGTGATATGGTTTGGTTGCATTTGAGAAAGGATCGTTTTCCTACTTTGCGCCGTTCTAAATTGATGCCTCGTGCTGCAGGTCCTTTTAAGATACTAACCAAGATTAATGCTAATGCTTATATCCTTGACCTGCCTGCGGAGTTTGGTGTTTCCACTAGTTTTAATGTTGCAGATTTGAAACCGTATGCGGGAGAAGATGAGGAGTTGTCGTCGAGGACGACTTCAGTTCAAGAAGGGGAGGATGATGAGGACATCAACACCAACACGAGTACATCTACACCAGCAGCACCTTCTCCAGCCCAGGCACCATCTTCCCCAGTCCAGGCGCCACCCCTTCCACCTGGGCCAGTGACTCAGGCCCGTGCAAGAGAATTGAACTACATCATGCTGTTAAAGAACGAAGGCCCAGAAGATTAGAAGATGGCCCAACAGGAAGGCCCGGATGGGGCGCCTAGGGAAGTCGTGAACAGTAACCGCGGTACTGTAGCGCCGGCCCTACTATTCACGCCTCTCCTCTATTTAGTCAGAGTCCTGTTTCATTTAGAACTTGAGTTTTGTTTTACATCTAGCTTTAGCTACCCCATAACACGCACAAATACGTGCTGTCCTCTGTGATTCAGAACTCCACCTCAAGTGATATTAAGATTGCTCGCATCTTTTTCTTGTTCGTTCTTCGATTGCGCACAGGAAACGATCTTCATGATCAGGCCGATCTCGCATCAGCAAGGTCGGTAACCATTAGGAGTTGGTTCAGCGATTGCATTGGCGCTTTGGGTTCGCTCGTCATAGTCGGATCGTGAGGGTCTACTTCCACCAAATCGGGATTATCTCCACTCACCGAAAGATCGGGCACTCCAGCTCTATCACTTTTGATGATGCTTCTCCCTTGGCAGCAGAATTACAGGCCATTCCATGGCCACAATCTTACAAGCCACCCAGTTGCCCATGTACGATGGGCACTCGGACCCAAAGCAATTCTTGATGAGCTATGAGGCAACAATATCCTCATATGGAGGCAACGCCGCTGTCATGGCAAAGTCCATTGCCATGGCAGTCCGAAGTGTGGCCCAAACATGGTACTCTTCTCTCCGACCAGGGACAATCACGTCATGGCAGAAGCTTAAGGACATGCTAGTCACTAGTTTTCAAGGGTTTCAGATGAAGCCAGTCACTGCTCAGGCCTTGTTCTAGTGCACACAAGACCATGAGGAGTATCTTCAGGCGTATGTCCGAAGGTTCTTACGTCTGAGAGCTCAAGCGCCCACAGTGCCCAATGAAATTGTCATTGAGGCCATGATCAAGGGTCTTCGACCAGGGCCTACGACTCAATATTTCACTAGGAACCCCCCAGACTCTGGAGAAGCTGCTTCAGAAAATGGATGAGTACATCTGGGCTGATAACGATTTCCGCCAAGGAAGGGAGGAAGCTTATAGGTTTTCTGAGATGACTAGGGGCTTCGGAGGATGAATCCATCCTAGACATGTCAGATCAATCCACAACTCCAATCAGAATGATGACAAACGAAGCCAGCTTCAGAGGCCACAACAAAGCTCACAGTCTTCAGGGCAGCAGCAGAGCTCTTTCAGGCCACCAGCTCCAAGGGGCAGAGGTGGCAGGGGCTTTGGAGGAAGATACGGGGACCAGCCCAGGAAACTCTACTGCTTATTCTGTGGTCAGGACAAGGGCCATAGTACAAGAACATGCCAGGTCAACATCCAGAAGCAAAAAGAGATTGCCGAAGCAGAAGCACGACAGAATCAGCCGAAGCAGGTTTTACACACTACTTCGTGCTATTCTCCATATATACTAGAATATGTGGGTATTCAACCTACAGCTTCTGTTGCTTTGGCAAGTTACTCACAAGCTTCCTGGCCTCAGCTCCCACTACCACCACCAATGCCACCTACTCATACCCGAAGCCAACAACCAGAAGGGCATCAGCACGGCCAACAACAACATGACTTCAGGGAGGAGCCCAAAGCTCGTATAGTCAACAACACTGTACCAGAGTCGAAGCATATATACTGAGAAATATCCTATTTTTGTTGAACCTTTATCTTTTACACCATTTTATTTTCTGTGTGAAAAACTGTGGCAGAACCGCCAGAATTATTCCAGCTTAAGTGCATAAGTCATGCCTCGAGGGCCGTAACACACTTAACTCGGAATAACCCGTCAGTCCCTCAGATCTAGTCTGATAAAGCCACTTAACCAGGATCAAATACCACATACTCACTCGAAGGTGAGTCACAGAAGAAATACAATAAAATAGGATAAAACCTCAAATTAATGTACTGAAATATTACATAAATCAGAGTTTTTCAAGTAGCTGGTAAAAGTTCATAAAATAGATGCAGCGGATAATCGATGTCGTTGGTAGCGAGGAATTGGGCAAGGCCTAGCCCACTACTCCTCCTGCTCCTCTCCTGCCGGAGCAGCATCCCACTCGACCGTCCAACCCGGTGGCAGGGTGGTAGGCCAAGTCACACCATCAACCATATCCTGAAGCGTACCTGCAAAAATTATGCCACAAGCAAGGCTGAGTATACTAATACTCAGCTAGACTTACTCGGTGTGAGGAATCTACTCCTCTACCTCTAGACCATGCAGTTGTTTGGCTGAGGGGTTTGGTTTGCCAAAAGCACTAGCTGTATCTAAAATCAAATTTTAGCTTTTCAATTTCTAGCATCATTATCTTAACTTAGTTTGCTCCTTCTAAGCATATATGGTAGCAAGCATTTAGTACAAACAACAAGTTATCTCATGTAACCTCATTTCACTTCTTACTCAATGTAGTACAAGGGGTCAAGCAGTCTCAATAGCTGCGAGAAACAGACGATTCGAATCGAGTTTTTAACCTTGCAAGGTAAACCTAAACACACGACATGTCAGGGCATTCCGTCCCCACACATGTCAAGCGTCCCCATTGATTCCCCGTTCGCGGCTAGGCCTCACCACCTTGGCATACAATGCTCCACTGACCCCGGCTGCCGCCGTGCAGTGACCACACTTGTACCCACCATAGCTAGCATGGGAGACCCAGTCTCAGGTCGCGTGAGGGATAAAGTCCATGCCCGGCTTCACTCAGGTACTAGGTTTACCGGTTACCATATTTCCCGACATGTGTTTAGTACGTTCAAAAGCTTGACTCAGGTATCCACACATTAATCCTTAATTCCTTTTTCCCGTCTCATGGACAAGGCATCCTCCCTGGATCCAAGTCCATAGACTAACATATATCCCGTTATCAAGATGAATACAATCAATTCCTGACCTCGCACGAGTGCTAGAAAAATCACTCGACTTCTACCGAGATCCTGATTAGCAAAGCAGCTACTCGACCTAGCATACTAGTATCCATCTCAAAAAGGAATCCTGAGTTCATGCAACTAGAAGTTTCAAGCAACTCCTACACTTAAGTGCACATTACAATCCTACAAACGTTAAGTGTAGTAAAGTAGCATATATAAATGGTTATGCATAAACCGGGGCTTGCCTTCAATAGCTGGGGCTGTGGGGAGATCCTCGATGGCAGTCTCGGGAGCTTGCTCCTGGTCTTCCTCGTGGACAGCTCCTTGCTCGGGGATGAGCACGTACTCTCCGTCAGCGAGATTGCAATCTAATGAATGCAATGAGTAAGATATATGCATGGTATGATATGCAGTTTAGCAATTAAACTTGGATGGTGAATGATCATTTTAATAAGGTAGGGCTTAGTCTTGCTACTTGAAGATTCTGGGGGTATACTTAGTAATTTAGGGTCAAGCTTAGTTAAACTAAGTGGTAACTTCATTTTGGTGTTCCACTGCTCTCCTTTTAATGTCTTAGTGAGAATTTATTAAGATGTCCAGTTGAACTTGTTGGAGCGAGGTTTATCTTTCCTCTCTTTCCTTCTATTTCTTTTATGCCTTTAAGGTGGGTTTGAACTACAAGTTAACTTAATAAATTTCCAAAAATTTTGTAAAAATTACAATGGCTTCTTACTGGTGTATAATTCTCTATCTCAAAATTTGGGGTTCAAAAAGTGAGGGGTTCTCTCTGTATAAAATTATCAAATATTACGACAGAGGGGGTGTTTTGAACTACAACTTCTTTTTAACAGAGGGGTATTCTCTAAGACATATTTTTGCTGGTATCTATATGTTATAACATGACTTTGTACCAATTTTTAGCCATTAATACTTATTAGTTATTTTGCTATGATTTTCTAAAGTTTCTAGCCAAAGGAGTGCTTTCTACTACCACTATATTTGAAAAATATCAAACAACATATTTTTAATTTTTCCTATCTTATTCTTTGTGCAAGAGCAATCATTCTGAAGTTTGGCAACGTTTTTCTTAAGGGAAGGGTGGTAGGAATTTCTTGAACTAAATGGCCTTTTTTTATGAAGTATTGGCAATGGGTAGTATTTTGCAGCTTTCTATTAGGTTTTACAATTTTCTCTGGTGGCCTACTTCATTACCTATCTGGTAAAATTTTATTTACCCATTATTGCACTATTTTTGGTTTGCTCATGATTTATTTGAAATATGGCCCAATATCAAGTTTTATCTGTTTACCCTAATTAAAATGATGGGCTGGGGTGGTTATCATTTTTATAGTGGGGTTCAAGTGGTTAAAAGTCCACTGGATTTTTATTAACAATTTTGAAATTGTTTTCACAATTCTAATAATTGTTCTTCTAGTTTGGTTAGTGCTTAATAAAACATTGCACTTTGAATCTGTTCTAGAGTAGGGGTCCCTTTATTTTTCCTAGGTTCTCTCTTATTAAGTAGACTAGGAAAAATAATTGCATTCACTGTTCATTATTTTCTAATGCCTTTCTGATTTTCCTATGTTTTGGGTAAAAATGGCTTTTAATAGATAACCTTACTTAAACTTTCAATACCGGGGTGCTCAATTTTTTTAATCAGTGCCTAAGGGGGTTTACACATCTACAAATTTTCTTAAGTTCAGCACAGAAGCATAACAAATTTTCTTTAATTTAATAAGGTTTGGTTATTTTCCTTAATCAATTCCAAACTCTAAAATTTAAAACAGAAAGTACAAGGTTCAGTATTTTTAATTGATAGCCCATAATATTTTGAATCCAGCAAAATTGGTTTGGTCAAATTTGGTTGAATATAACTCAAGATATAAATTCTCTATGTTTTCTGCTGAATTTAAAAAGGTTAAAAAGAAATGGATGAAGGAAAATGGTTTTGCATTGGGGTCCCTAGCGAAATATCTTAAGTGAATTACAGACAGGTCCTCGGTGCACTATTCATATGAGTCTACGGCTCTGCAGAAAACCCCCTAGGGTTTCTGGAAATCGAACCCGCGGTCCTTCCCTAATGGAACAGTGGCCACGGAGGAAGAAAGGGGCAGAGGGGCTTACCGGCCGCGAGACTGCTCTGGTGAGGTGGTCGAAGGTGTAGGGGAGGTCCTGAGGGTCACGACGATGTGCGGGTCATCGTCGGGGATGGTCGGAGTCGGCCGGTCCATGTGCGCAGGCGGGGGAGCTCGTCGGCGAGGAGTCCGGCCTAACCAGGGCATGATAGGTCAATCAAATGGGTCAGTGAGCTACACCAGAGATCAAGGAAGGCGTGTGTGCAAGGAATCAGAGAATGCCTCACCGGATTGCTCGGTCTACGCGCGCAGGCGGGCGACCAATGTCCGGCGAGGATGATCTTGGGTCTCCGGTGAGGTTCTGCCGGGTCCGAGCGCTTGGAAAGCTTCACGGGCCACTGGCGAAGCTAACTGAGGGGCAGGCACAACTTGGACGCGGCTGGAGCGGGCTGGCCGTGGTGGCCGAAACTTGGGCAGTGGTGGCGGGCGGAGGAAAAGCTCGCTGGAGCTAAGGAGGGGCGTCTGGCCAGCGAGGGTGAGCACGGGGTGAGGTAAGGCGCACCCGGGGAGGCTTTAAAGGCGCGAGCGAGCACGACCGAGGGCGAGGGTGCGCGGTGGACTTGATCGGACGCTGGGGCGAGCGCGCGTGCGGGTTGGGCGAACGCCGGCGTGCCGACCAGGGTCGAACACGTGTGCGCGTTCATTCTACCCGAGTTGTGGCGCGTGTGGTCATCCATCCGAGCCTGCTCTTGCCTTGGTCAGTGCACAAAACCTCTTCTCCTCCCTGTAAGCTACCGATCTTATGTGGGGGTCATAGGATTTGGCCTACTGGTTTCAAAGATTTGGAGCTCTGAAGTCTGGTCTGTCTCCTAGCCTGATCCCGAGGAAAATCTTCGGTTTTGTCGTGTCTAGGTCTCGCATCCCGATGCCATCTTCTGACATGTGACAGAGGGGTTAGTTAGACACGTTTTTGTCAATGGGAGCATTAGGATTAGAGCTAAGGATCAAGGTGAACGCGCTCGGTTTTGGTTCAAGGGCTGAAAATTCAGAAATCTGAATTTCAGATTTCCCCATTGAACCTTTACTTGAATGGCTTGTTTGGAGTTTTTAATAAACTATTTTGGCCAAGCTTTCATAATCTTTATTGTAGCTTATTTAGTGTATTTCAATGTTTATAATTGCCCTAAGCCATGATTTCAAGTTTTTCATGGTCTTTCATCCCTTTTCTTCATTTCTACTTAAATAGCTTAATTAGGGTTGGTATTAGGGTTTCAACATTTTCCCTCTTTTAAAAACCTCATTTGTTTTGAACATGATTCTTTAGATATAAACTTAGTGGATCCTTTATTCTTAATTTGATTTGGTGCTTCATGCTTTCTTTGGCTTACATGAAATGATGGTTCTTGGGTTAGCACTGAGAAAAGCCCTAGGTGACACTGGAGTGTCACAACCTTCCCCCTTAAAGGAATCTCGTCCCGAGATTCGGGTCGGAGTCCTCCCGAGGTGAAACGAAGGGTGAGACTTACATGAATTGGGTGCTTTATTTATTAAGACAAACTACTCTTCGAATGTCATTCTCTTTGCAACTTCAGAAGGAAGTCCTTTTATCTTTAGTTCTATAATTAACTCATTCTACTTTAAGATCATTTTTCTGAATTTTAGATTCGAAGGGCAGGGGAAAGGTTGGGCATGATTATGTACCAATTTCCTTAGGTAGGCAATCGGGGAAGTTGGAACGCAGGAATTCCTCAGTCTCCCAAGTAGCCTCTTCGTCTGAGTGATTACTCCATTAGGTCTTATACATCCTGATCGATTTAGCCCGAGTTGATCTTTCTTTGCAATCCAGAACCTTGGAAGGGTACTCTTGGTACAATAGATCCGGCTCTATCTCCAATTCTGGTTCTGCTACAATCTTGGTCGGCAATCGAACACACTTCTTCAGCTGGGATACATGGAACACATTGTGGATGGCAGACATTTTTGGAGGTAACTTCAATTTGTATGCCACGGGTCCACATGCTTCTATGATCTCATAAGGTCCAATGTAACGAGGGGCTAACTTGCCTTTGATCCCGAATCTCTGCACTCCCTTGGTGGGTGATACCTTCAAATATACGAAATCTCCCACTTCAAACTGGAGAGGTTTCCTCCTCTTATCATGGTAATGCTTCTGCCTGGCATGAGCAGTTTCTAGATTCTTCCTGATTAGTTTGACCTTCCTTTCAGCTTCAGTCACTAAGTCAGGTCCAAAAACTTCTCTTTCTCCAGGCTGAGACCAATTGAGGGGTGTTCTACACCTTCTCCCATAGAGAGCTTCGAAGGGTGGCATCCTTAGGCTGGATTGATAACTGTTGTTATAAGCAAACTCTGCCAAGGAGAGGTGCTTATCCCAGTTCTTGCCACAATCGATCGCACAAGCCTTCAGCATATCTTCAAGAATTTGATTTACCCTCTCGGTTTGACCATCAGTTTGTGGGTGGTAAGCTGAACTTCTGATTAGCTTGGTTCCCAAAGACTCTTGCAGTTGTTCCCAAATTCTGGCAACAAATTGGGCTCCTCGGTCAGAAACAATAGTCCGGGGCAATTCGTGCAAACACACGATCCGGTCAATGTACAACTCTGCATACTTTTGAGCCTTATCAGTGGTGTGCACTGGGAGAAAATGTGCCACTTTCGTCAGTCGATCCACAATAACCCAAATCTAATCATGATGATGACACAATGAAATCCATGCTGATGTCATCCCATTTCCACGAAGGTATAGACAGGGGTTGCAAAGCTCGAGCTGATTTCAAGTGGCTTGCCTTTATCCTCTGACAGGTGTCGCATTCCGATACATATTGGGCTATCTCCCTCTTCATTCTGGTCCACCAATACAAGGGCTTCAGATCATGGTACATTTTGGTGCTCCCTGGATGCATAGAGAATTTGGAGAGATGGGCCTCGTCCAAGATTTTCTTCTTGAGATCCTTGTTTTTGGGAACCACCAATCTGCTTTCAAACCACAATATACCATTTCCATCTTGGCGGAAACATTTATACTTCTCGGTCTTCTGATGGAGGTTCTCCTTAATAATTTGCACTCCCTTGTCACTGAGCTGGGTCATGATGATCTGGTCTTGCAAGGCTGGCTCAACAGAAATGTGAGACAAAGCACCAGAAGGAATCACTTCAATCTTCATCCTGCTCAATTCATCACACAAGGTGTCAATGCGAGAATCCATCATAACACAGTTGCATTGTAATTTTCGACTCAAGGCATCTGCTACCACATTGGCCTTTCCTGGGTGATAATGTACCTCCAGGTCATAATCCTTGATCAGTTCTAGCCATCTTCTCTGCCTCATGTTGAGATCAGCCTGAGTAAAGATATACTTAAGGCTCTTATGATCAGTGAAGATGTTGCAGTGGGTTCCCATCAAATAGTGCCTCCACATTTTTAATGCATGAACCACGACTGCCAACTCCAGGTCATGAGTGGGATAATTTTGCTCATGAAGCCTGAGTGCTCTTGATGCATAAGCAATGACTCAGTTGTCTTGCATCAAGACACAACCTAGTCCAGTGCCAGAGGCATCACAATACACATCAAATGGCTTGCTGCTGTCGAGTTGCGCTAACACTGGCGCTGTGGTCAGATGTTGCCTCAATGCATGAAATGCATCTTCGCACTTCTGACCCCAAACAAACTTGTCTTCTTTCTTCAACAGCTTAGTTATGGGCTTCACAATTTGAGAGAAATCCGGAATGAATCTTCGGTAATAACCAGCTAATCCCAGAAAACTCCGAATCTGATGGACATTCGTTGGCGGCTTCCAGCTCATCATCTCTTGCACCTTATCAGGATCAACAGCTATACCTGCCTGAGAGATAGTGTGACCCAAGAATTTGATCTCCTTTAGCCAAAAATCACATTTTGACAATTTGGCATAAAGATGGTGCTCTCGCAGACGTTGAAGCACTACATGCAAATGCCCGGCATGTTCTTCTTCGTTTTTCGAGTACACAAAGATATCATCGATGAAAACCACTACGAATTTGTCCAATTCAGGCATGAAAACAGAATTCATCAGATACATGAAATATGCTGGTGCATTAGTCAACCCAAAAGACATCACCAAGAATTCATATAGCCCATATCTGGTTGAGAAAGCAGTCTTCGGAATATCGCTTGCTCGTATCTTGATCTGATGGTAGCCAGAGCGAAGGTCTATCTTGGAAAACACTTTTGCTCCGATCAACTGATCAAAAAGAACATTAATACGAGGCAAATGATACTTGTTCTTGATAGTCACCGCATTAAGTGGGCGGTAATCTATACACAACTTCAAGCTTTCATCTTTCTTCTTTACAAACAAGGCTGGACATCCCCAAGGCGAAGTACTTGGGCGAATAAAGCCTTTGTCCAGCAATTCTTGCAATTGTTTCTTCAATTCTGCCAACTTAACGGGTGGCATCCGGTAAGGCCTCTTGGAAATAGGTGTCGTTCCCAGTTGCAACTCTATGGCGAATTCAATATCCCGATCTAGTGGCATTCCTGGCAATTCTTCAGGAAAGACATCTGCATACTCACAGACCACTGGAATCTTCTTCAGAGGTAACTCCGTCATAGCAAAAGCACATGACTGAGTAGAGTCTTGACGGGGCAGAAACAAGGTGAAACTTCCACAGATCGGGGAATTGATTTCCACGATGCAGCTGGCTACATCAAGCACTACTTGGTGTAGGGTCATCCAATTAGCTCCCAGAATAATATCCACATTTTCCAAACCCAAAACAAGAAGGGTGGTTTTGATAATGTGGCTTCCCAGTTGAATAGGCACACTTTGGTTTAATTGGTTAGTTGCAATTTTACCTCTAGGTGTGGCTATCATAAATGACCCTTTTGTGTGATAGAAAGGCAATTGACATTTAGCACTAAACTTTTGGCTAATGAAACTATGAGATGCACCAAAATCAAACAGAATTAAAGCAGGTTGATTATAAACTGAAAAAAGATACCAGTCATGATGGGGGCTCCCTCAGGTAACTCCTCTAGAGTAGTGAAGTTGAGCTTCCCTTGCCTGACTTGTCCCTTCTGCTTTCTTCCCTTGTCTTGATTTGGTGCTGGCATCTGCCTCTGCTGATTTCTTGTACAATTCTTGGCATAGTAGCCCACATTGCCACAAGTAAAACACTTGTTCCCATTGCCCTGGCGGAACTGCTGCTGCTGTGGAGGCTGATTGTTCCTTGGAGCGGGAGCTGGAAAACGAGTGGGTGCTGGCTGCTGCTGCTGAGGTGGCCTGATCACCCATCTGCTTGCTTGCTGCTGAAATCCCCTGCTCTGATTGTGAGAAACAATCCTGAACCTCTGGGCCTGAGCAGATGGTGCTGTCATTGGTGCCTTTCTCTTCTTCTCTGCCCGGTGAGCTACAATACAATCCTCCTGGGAGATGGCCAGGTTAACCAACTCATTGAAGCTATCAGCCCAGACAGTGTTGAGACGTTCTCGCAGCTTGGTGTTGAGACCCCTGCGGAAGCGGTCTCTCTTCTTCTCATCGGAATCAGCATGATAACCTGCGTCCTGGCACATGTCGTTGAAGGCCTGAGCGTACTGCAATACCGTGCAGGTTCCTTGATTGAGTGCCAGGAATTCATTCAGCTTGCGATCAAGAATTCCTACTGGAATATGGTGCCCTCTGAAAGCAGTCTTGAATTCCTCCCAATACACTTCATGATCAGCAGGTAGCATAGCACGGAAGTGGTCCCACCAAGTTCGAGCAGGGCCGCGAAGCTGCTGTGCGGCGAAGCGAGCCTTGGTATCATCAGGGCAGTCTCTCGTGAGGAGGGGAAACTTGGACTCAACAACGCGGAGCCACATGTCAGCATCCAATAGATCATCTGCCTTGGTGAACAAGGGCGGCTACATGCTCAGGAACTCCTGGTAGGTTGCCGCTGCCGGAGGTCGCTGTTGCTGGCCCCCACCATACTGCTGAGGGTGGGGCTGGCGCTGCAAGAGCTATCACAAAATCTCATTCTGCTGGGCCATTAACTCCTACACTGTGGGAGCTGGAGGAGGTGGCGGGGGAACTTGCTCGTTATGCCAGCGATGTTGCCTAGCTGCCATCTGAAAATAGAGATTGTCCCCATTGTTATCCCGATCCACAATTTCGAACGACATGCTATTATCTCATATGGAAAGAAAATTGCCATAATCATAACTGTTGGTGGTATGCTTCGTAGCCGAAGATCCTAAAAAGAACACCTTCGAAAGGTCTTTTCAGAAGCAAGCGCCGAAGCTATTATCTATAAAGCTTCGGCACAAAGACAAATCTAAGGATGAAGGGTCGAACCGACTTAAAGATGAATTGACTTAAAGACCCATGATGTTTTGTGTCATTATTGAAGTCGATTGTAAAGGACATAAATGTAATTTTGCGCAGGTTGCATCCTGTGCCTATAAATAAGTGAACAATATCCCAGCACTGTTCACGCGATCCTGTAATCACGGACACGTTACACTTGAATTATTGCTTTCCGCCAAGGCGAAGGTATAAATGTGCCTAAATATTATGTTTTAATACTTGTATATTCATATAATAAAACATGTGAATATATTTTATACTTTATATTTCATTTTTCATTGTTGTCTTACAAATATGATCACGAAGGTGAAACCTTCGTGATACTTTACTTATAACCTTCGTCCGAAGCTCATTAAATTCTTGGGGGAGATAATGCTTCGGCGGACGAAGGGCATTTATACTTAACATCTTTGTGTTGCCTTGTTCTTAATTCAAAGCATTTGAGAACAAGTCCCCAACATTGGCACCCACCTCCGGTGAACTCACTTCCACTTTCTGAGCTGATGTCTTCGTTCAAAGCTGGAGTTGCTTCGGCTCCGAAGCTTGTACTCCCGATAACAGGCGGTTCATGCTCAGAGCCGGTTAACAAGAAGCAGAAGAAGGAGGCATAGAGAAGGGTACAACATGTAGGGGTGCAAGGACCCTTCATCAAGTCAAGATGGTCTCACATCCCAATTACCTTCTCCCAACAGGATCTTTAGCTCAAGGATTACCCTCACAATGATGCTATGGTTATCTCTTGTGTTATCAAAGGATTTCTGGTCCACAATATTTTGGTTGACACAGGCAGTGCAGCAGACATTATATTTGCTAAGGCCTTCAGACAGATGCAAGAGCCCGAAGATAAAATCCATGACGCCACACATCCCCTTTGTGGCTTCGGAGGAAGGCAGATTGTAGCACTTGGCAAGATCACGATGCCAGTAACCTTCGGATTTATCAACAACACAAGGACTGAACAAGTTATGTTTGATATTGTAGACATGGAGTACCCTTACAACGCAATCATTGGTCATGGTACTCTCAATGCTTTTGAAGCAATTCTTCATCCAGCATATCTTTGCATGAAGATACCTTCGTATCAAGAGCCTATTGCTATTCATGGAAGTCAGGAAGCTGCCAGAAAGGCCGAAGGAAACTGGACAGATTCAAAAGCAATCCATAACATAGATGGAGCTAAAGCTTGTGAGCAATACAAGTACAGAAGGGAGAAAGCTGCTTCGGCCGATCAGCCGAAGCCCATGCTCTTATGTGACGATATAGCAGAGCAGAAGTTGCTACTGGGATCTCAATTGTTTGAGGAATAGGAGAAAACTCTTATAAGGTTTCTGTTCAACAACAAAGATGTCTTTGCATGGTCAGCTAATGATCTCTGCGGAGTCAACAGGGATGTTATTGAACACTCGCTCAATGTTGATCCATCCTTCAGACCCAAAAGTAGAGGCTTCGGAAGATGTCTGATGACAAGGCCGAAGGTGCTCGGAATGAAGTGAAAAGACTCCTTAGTGCCGGAGTCATCAGAGAAGTGAAATACCCAGAATGGCTAGCCAACACTGTTATGGTAAAAAAGACCAATGGCAAATGGAGGATGTGTATTGATTTTACTGATCTCAACAAGGCTTGTCCGAAGGATGAGTTTCCATTACCAAGGATAGATTCCCTAGTTGACGCAGCAGCTTCGTTAGAGCTTATGAGTCTGCTAGATTGTTATTCAGGCTATCATCAAATTTGGATGAAGAAAGAGGATGAGCCAAAAACCAGCTTCATAACCCCTAGTGGAACATATTGTTATCTTCGGTTGCCTGAGGGGCTCAAGAATGCTGGAGGAAGCTTCAGCAGAATGACAGCGAAGGTTCTTCATTCTCAGATAGGCAGAAATGTGCTAACTTATGTTGATGATATCATAGTAAAAAGCATAAAGCAAGAAAATCACATTGCTGATCTGCAGGAGACCTTCGCTAATTTTAGACAAGCCGGTTTGAAGCTGAATCCAGAAAATTGTGTCTTCGGAGTGAAGAAGGGGAAATTCCTTGGTTGCCTAGTTTCAACAAAAGGGATTGAGGCTAATCCAAATAAAATCGAAGCTATTCTTCGGATGGAACCACCAAGCACAAAGAAGGGGGCTCAACGACTGACGGGAAGACTTACATCTCTGAATCGATTCATATCTAGATCAGCAGAGAGAAATTTACCATTTTTTGAAGTGCTGAAGTCAGCCGAAGTTTTTCAATGGGGATCAGTTCAGCAGAAAGCCTTCGACGAGCTGAAGTAGTATTTGATAGATCTAACGACATTAACTCCACCAACGCTAGGGGCTCCTCTGTTGTTATATGTCGCAGCTTCGCACTCAGCGGTAAGTGCAGCACTTGTCCAAGAGAAGTTTGAAGGGCAAACCAAAAAGCAAGCCCCGATATACTTCGTCTCCGAAGTCCTTAGTTTATCAAAGAAAAACTATACAGAATTGGAGAAGGTGCTGTATGCTGTTTTGATGGCTTCCAGGAAACTTCGACATTATTTTCAAGCATACCATATAATTGTTCCTTCTTCACAGACTTTGAAGTATATTATGAGAAATAGAGAAGCTACTGGAAGGATTGGAAAGTGGGCCGTGGAACTCAATGAGTTCTGCATTGATTATGTGCATAGATCTTCGATTCAGTCCCAGGCGTTAGCAAACTTCATTGCTGATTGGACGCCAGGGGCTCACCAAGAAGAGATCTACTAGCCAAGTCAGCGGCACAAGGGCTGCCATTACCTTCAGAAGTTTTCTTTGAAACAATAAAAGCACCTTCTGTTGACCTTCTTGAAAGAGCAGTGCTCAATATATCTCTTGTTTATAGCGAAGATTGGAGAACTGAGATCATGTCTTTTCTCCAGGGCAATTTCCTTTCAGATGACGAAGCTTATCAAAAGAGAATAGCGGCAAGAGCCCGTCCATATGTAATAATAGAAGGGGAGTTATACAAGCATGGAGTCTGTTCTCCATTACTCAAATGTCTATCCAGAACTGAAGGTATAGAGCTGATGAAAGAAATACATGCAGGCCTGTGTGGATCTCACATCGGATCTAGGCCTTTGTTGGGTAAAGTTTTTCATCAAGGATTCTATTGGCCGAAGGTAGCTTCGAATGCAGCAGAATTAGTCCAAAAATGCGAAGGTTGTCAAAAATGTGTAAGAGATCAAAAACAACCTTCGTCTCTAAGTCAATTAATACAACCCACTTGGCCATTGCAAAGATGGGGCCTTGATTTGCTAGGCCCACTTCCACTAGCACAAGGGAATTTAAGATATGTTGTAGTGGCAGTGGAATATTTTTCTAACTGGATTGAGGCGAAGCCTTTAGCCACAATAACTTCGGTCACTGTTCAAAAGTTTTTTTGGCAAAATATTGTGTGTCGCTTCGGAGTGCCAAAGGCCATTACCGTGGACAATGGAACGCAGTTTGATGCCGAAGCTTTCAGAGAGTTTTGTGAACAAATTGGCACGAAGATCCATTTTGCATCAGTTCGGCATCCGAAGTCAAATGGACTTGTCGAAAGAGCTAATGGCATTATAATGACAGGAATAATGAAGTTAATCTTCAACCAGCCCAGGGGGAAGTGGCCGGACGAATTAATCAAAGTGGTGTGGAGCCACAACACAACAATATCAAGGTCAACAGGTTTTACACCATTCAAATTGTTGTTTGGTGACTGAAAGGGAATTAGGCTTACACCTATTTCCTAATTGATTTTGGTGGTTGAATTGCCCAACACAAATAATTGGACTAACTAGTTTGCTCTAGTATATAAGTTATACAGGTACCAAAGGTTCACAAAAAGCCAATAAAAAGACCAAGAAAAGGGTTCAACAAAAAGAGCAAGGGATAACCGAAGTGTGCCCTGGTCTGGCGCACCGGACTGTCTGGTGTGCCACCGGACAGTGTCTGGTGCACCACCGGACAGTGTCCGGTGCACCAGGGGACTTCAAGCTGAACTCAACACCTTCGGGAATTCTCAGAGGCGCTCCGCTATAATTCACCGGACTGTCCGGTGCACCACCAGACAGTGTACGGTGCCCCAAGGGAGAGAGACTCTGAACTCGCCAGCTTCGGGAATCCGCTCCGCTATAATTCACCGGACTGTCTGGTGAGTCACCGGACTGTCCGGTGTGACAGCGGAGCAACGACTACTTCAAGCGCAACGGTCGTCTGCAACGCATTAAATGCGCGCCAGCACGCGCAGAGGAGCAGAGCACGCACGGGTGGCACACCGGACAGCCTACAGGGCGTGTCCGGTGCACCACCGGACAGCCAGGCGGGCCCACACGTCAGGGCTCCAACGGTCGAACCCTAACGACCGGGTGACGTGGCTGGCGCACCGGACACTGTCCGGTGCGCCCGTCGACAGCAACCTCCACCAAACCGCTAGTTTAGTGGTTGGGGTTATAAATACCCTCAACCACCCCACATTCAAGTCATCCAAGTTTTCCACCTTCCAACTACTTACAAGAGCTAGGCATTCAATACAAGACACACCAAAGTGATCAAATCCTCTCCCAATTCCACACAAGGCTTTAGTGATCAGTGAGAGAGATTTGTTGTGTTCTTTTGAGCTCTTGCGCTTGGATTGCTTTCTTTCTCATTCTTTCTTGAGATCAAACTCACTTGTAATCGAGGCAAGAGACACCAATCGTGTGGTGGTCCTTGCGGGAACTTCGTGTTCCAATTGATTGAGAAGAGAAGCTCACTCGGTCCGAGGGACCGTTTGAGAGAGGGAAAGGGTTGAAAGAGACCCGGTCTTTGTGACCACCTCAACGGGGAGTAGGTTTGCGAAAACCGAACCTCGGTAAAACAAATCCTTGTGTCTCACTCTTTATTCGCTTGCGATTTATTTTAACGCTCTCTCTCGGACTCACATTATATTTCTAACGCTAACCCGGCTTGTAGTTGTGATTAACTTTGTAATTTTCAGTTTCGCCCTATTCACCCCCCTCTAGGTGACTTTCAATTGGTATCGGAGCCCAGTGTTTCATTAGAGCCTAACCGCTCGAAGTGATGTCGGGAGATCATGCCAAGAGGGAGATGGAGACCGGCGACAAGCCCACTACAAGCCACGGGAAGGCTTCATCGGAAGAGTCCCGTAACAAGGGGAAGGGGAAGGAAAAGAAATCCTCTTCCCACAAGTCGCATCGGAGTGGCGACAAGAAGAAAAAGATGAGGAAGGTGGTCTACTACGAGACCGATACCTCATCACCTTCCACATTCGGCTCCGATGCGCCGTCCGTTACTTCTAAGCGCCATGAGCGCAAGAAGTTTAGTAAGATCCCCCTACGCTATCCTCGCATTCCTAAACATACACCTTTACTTTCCGTCCCATTAGGCAAACCACCAACATTTGATGGTGAAGATTATGCTAGGTGGAGTGATTTAATGCGATTTCATCTAACCTCACTCCACAAAAGTATATGGGATGTTGTTGAGTTTGGTGTACAGGTACCGTCCGTAGGGGATGAAGATTATGATGAGGACGAAGTGGCCCAAATCCAACACTTCAACTCCCAAGCCTCAACTATACTCCTCGCCTCTCTAAGTCGAGAGGAGTATAATAAAGTGCAAGGGTTGAAAGGTGCCAAGGAGATTTGGGACACGCTAAAGACCACGCACGAAGGAGACGAGGTGACCAAGATCACCAAGCGGGAGACGATCGAGGGGGAGCTCGGTCGCTTCTGACTTCGCCAAGGAGAGGAGCCATAAGACATGTACAACCGGCTCAAAACCTTGGTGAACCAAGTGCGCAACCTCGGGAGCAAAAAATGGGATGACCACGAAATGGTTAAGGTTATTCTAAGATCACTTGTTTTCCTTAACCCTACTCAAGTTCAATTAATTCATGGCAATCCTAGATACACACTAATGACTCCCGAGGAAGTAATCGGGAATTTTGTGAGCTTTGAATTGATGATCAAAGGCTCAAAGAAGATCAACAAGCTTGATGGCCCCTCCACGCCCGAAGCACAACCGGTGGCATTCAAGGCGACGGAGGAGAAGAAGGAGGAGTCTACATCAAGTAGACAACCCATCGACGCCTCCAAGCTCGACAACGAGGAAAGGGCGCTCATCATCAAGAGTTTCCGCCAAATCCTCAAGCAAACGAAGGGGAAGGATTACAAGCCCCGCTCCAAGAAGGTTTGCTACAAGTGTGGTAAGCCCGGTCACTTTATCGCCAAATGTCCTATTTCTAGTGACAGTGACAGGGGCGACGACAAGAAGGGGAGAAGAAAAGAGAAGAAGAGATACTACAAGAAGAAGGGCGGCGATGCCCATGTGTACCGCGAGTGGGACTCCGACGAGAGCTCCATCGACTCCTCTTCCGACGAGGATGCCGCCAACATCGCCGCCACCAAGGGCCTCCTCTTCCCCAATGTCGGCCACAAATGCCTCATGGCAAAGGACGGTAAAAAGAAGAAGGTAAAATCAAGATCCTCCACTAAATATGAAACCTCTAGTGATGAGGATGATGCTAGCAATGAGAAGGATAACTTGCGCATTCTTTTTGCCAACCTTAACATGCAACAGAAAGAAAAGTTAAATGAATTAATTAGTGCTATTCATGAGAAGGATGATCTCTTGGACTCTCAAGAGGACTTTTTAATTAAAGAAAATAAGAAGCATGTTAAGGTGAAAAATGCTTATGCTCTAGAAGTTGAAAAATGTGAGAAATTAACTAGAAATGATGTTATTACCAACCTTAGAAATGAGAATGCAAATTTAATTGCTAAGGTTGATTCAAATGCTTGTGATGTTTCAATTCCCAATCTTAGAAATGATAATGATGATTTGCTTGCTAAGATTGAAGAATTGAACAATTCTCTTGCTAGCCTTAGGATTGAGAATGAAAAATTGCTTGCTAAGGCTAAAGATTTTGATGTTTGCAATGTTACTATTTCTAACCTTAGAAGTGAAAATGATATATTACATGCTAAGGTGATAGAATTAAAATCTTGCAAACCCCCTACATCTACCGTTGAGCATGTTTCTATTTGCACTAAATGTAGAGATGTTGATATTGATGCTATTCATGATCATATAGTCTTAATTAAGCAACAAAATGATCATATAGCAATATTAGATGCTAAAATTGCCGAGCATGAACTTGAAAATGAAAAATTTAAATTTGCTCGTAGTATGCTTTATAGTGGGAGACGCCCTGTCATCAAGGATGGCATTGGCTTCCAAAAGGGAGACAATGTTAAACTTAATGCCCCTCCTAAAAGATTGTCTAATTTTGTAAAGGGCAAGGCTCCCATGCCTCAGGATAACGAGGGTTACATTTTATACCCTGCCGGATATCCCGAGAGCAAGATTAGAAGAATTCATTCTAGGAAGTCTCACTCTGGCCCTAATCATGCTTTTATGTATAAGGGTGAGACATCTAGCTCTAGGCAACCAACCCGTGCTAAGTTGCCTAAGAAGAAAACTCCTAATGCATCAAATGACCATAACATTTCATTTAAAACTTTTGATGCATCTTATGTTTTGACTAACAAATTTGGCAAGGTAGTTGCCAAGTTTGTTGGGGGCAAACACAAAGGATCAAAAACTTGTGTTTGGGTACCCAAAGTTCTTGTATCTAATGCCAAAGGACCCAAAACAGTTTGGGTACCTAAAGTCAAGAACTAAACTTGTTTTGTAGGTTTATGCATTCGGGGGCTCAAGTTGGATCATCGATAGCGGGTGCACAAACCATATGACTGGGGAGAAGAAAATGTTCTCCTCCTACGAGAAAAACCAAGATCCCCAAAGAGCGATCACATTCAGGGATGGAAACCAAGGTTTGGTCAAAGGTTTGGGTAAAATTACTATATCACCTGACCACTCCATTTCCAATGTTTTTCTTGTAGATTCTTTAGATTACAATTTGCTTTCTGTATCTCAGTTATGTCAAATGGGCTACAACTGTCTTTTTACTGATGTAGGTGTCATTGTCTTTATAAGAAGTGATGATTCAATAGCATTTAAGGGAGTGTTAGAGGGTCAGCTATACTTGGTAGATTTTGATAGAGCTGAACTCGACACTTGCTTAATTGTTAAGACTAACATGGGTTGGCTCTAGCACCGCCGACTGGCCCATGTTGGGATGAAGAATCTTCATAAGCTTCTAAAGGGAGAGCACATTTTAGGATTAACAAATGTTCATTTTGAGAAAAACAAGATTTGTAGCGCATGCCAAGCAGGGAAGCAAGTTGGTACACATCATCCACATAAGAACATCATGACGACTGACTGGCCACTGGAACTCCTACACATGGACCTATTCGGCCCGATAGCTTACATAAGCATCGGCGGGAGTAAGTACTGTCTAGTTATTGTGGATGATTATTCTCGCTTCACTTGGGTGTTCTTTTTGCAGGAAAAATCTCATACCCAAGAAACCTTAAAGGGATTCTTGAGACGAGCTCAAAATGAGTTCGGCTTAAGGATCAAGAAAATTAGAAGCGACAACGGGACGGAGTTCAAGAACTCTCAAATTGAAGGCTTCCTTGAGGAGGAGGGCATCAAGCATGAGTTCTCTTCTCCCTACACCCCACAACAAAATGGTGTAGTGGAGAGGAAGAATAGAACTCTATTGGACATGGCAAGAACCATGCTTGATGAGTACAAGACTTCGGATCGGTTTTGGGCCGAGGCAGTCAACACGGCTTGCTACGCCATCAACCGATTGTATCTACACCGAATCCTCAAGAAGACATCATATGAACTCCTAACCGGTAAAAAGCCCAATATTTCATATTTTAGAGTCTTTGGTAGCAAATGCTTTATTCTTGTTAAGAGAGGTAGAAAATCTAAATTTGCTCCTAATACTGTAGAAGGCTTTTTACTAGGATATGATTCAAACACATGGGCATATAGAGTCTTTAACAAGTCTTCGGGATTGGTTGAAGTTTCTTGTGATGTTGTGTTTGATGAAACTAACGGCTCTCAAGTAGAGCAAGTTGATCTTGATGAGATAGGTGATGAAGAGGCTCCGTGCATCGCGCTAAGGAACATGTCCATTGGGGATATGTGTCCTAAGGAATCCGAAGAGCCTCCACATGCACAAGATCAACCATCCTCCTCCACGCAAGCATCTCCACCAACTTAAAATAAGGATGAGGCTCAAGTTGATGAAGGAGAAGATCAACAAGATGAGCCACCTCAAGATGACGGCAATGATCAAGGGGGAGATGCAATTGATCAAGACAAGGAGGATGAAGAACTAAGACCGCCACACCCAAGAGTCCACCAAGCAATCCAATGAGATCACCCCGTCGACACCATCCTCGGCGACATTCATAAGGGGGTAACCACTAGATCTCGTGTTGCACATTTTTGTGAGCATTACTCGTTTGTTTCCTCTATTGAGCCACACAGGGTAGAGGAAGCACTACAAGATTCGGATTGGGTGGTGGCGATGCAAGAGGAGCTCAACAACTTCACAAGGAATGAGGTATGGCATTTAGTTCCACGTCCCAACCAAAATGTTGTAGGAACCAAATGGGTCTTACACAACAAGCAAGATGAGCATGGTGTGGTGACAAGGAACAAAGCTCGACTTGTGGCCAAGGGATATTCATAAGTCGAAGGTTTGGATTTTGGTGAAACCTATGCACCCATAGCTAGGCTTGAGTCAATTTGTATATTATTAGCCTATGCTACTTACCATGGCTTCAAGCCTTACCAAATGGACGTGAAGGGTGCCTTCCTCAATGGACCAATCAAGAAAGAGGTCTATGTTGAGCAACCTCCCGGCTTTGAAGACAGTGAGTATCCTAACCATGTCTATAAGCTCTCTAAGGCGCTTTATGGGCTCAAGCAAGCCCCAAGAGCATGGTATGAATGCCTAAGAGATTTCCTTGTTGCTAATGGCTTCAAAGTCGGAAAGGCCGATCCTACTCTATTCACTAAAACTCTTGACAATGATTTGTTCGTATGCCAAATCTATGTTGATGATATCATATTTGGGTCTACTAACGATCTACATGTGAAGAATTTAGTAGGATCATGACACAAAAATTCAAGATGTCAATTATGGGGGAGTTGAAGTATTTCTTAGGATTTCAAGTGAAGCAACTCCAAGAGGGCACCTTCATTAGCCAAACGAAGTATACTCAAGACATTCTAAACAAGTTTGGGATGAAGGATGCCAAGCCCATCAAGACACCCATGGGAACCAATGGGCATCTCGACCTCGACACGGAAGGTAAATCCGTAGATCAAAAGGTATACCGGTCGATGATAGGTTCATTACTCTATTTATGTGCATCTCGACCGGACATTATGCTTTCCGTATGCATGTGTGCAAGATTCCAAGCCGACCCTAAGGAAGCTCACCTTACGGTCGTAAAACAAATCTTGAGATATTTGGCTTATACTCCTAAGTTTGGGCTTTGGTATCCTAGGGGATCCACTTTTGATTTAATTGGTTATTCGGATGCCGATTGGGCATGGTGTAAAATTAATAGAAAGAGCACATCGGGGACTTGCCAGTTCTTGGGAAGATCCCTAGTGTCTTGGGCTTCAAAGAAGCAAAATTCTATCGCTCTTTCTACCGCCAAAGCCGAGTATATTGCCGTAGGCCATTGTTGCGCGCAATTGCTTTGGATGAGGCAAACCCTTAGGGACTACGGTTACAAATTAACCAAAGTTCCTCTTCTATGTGATAATGAGAGTGCAATCCGCATGGCGGATAATCCCGTTGAGCATAGCCACACTAAACACATAGCCATTCGGTATCATTTTCTAAGGGATCACCAACAAAAGGGAGATATCGAGATTGCATACATTAATACTAAAGATCAATTAGCCGATATCTTTACCAAGCCATTAGATGAACAAACTTTTAACAAACTTAGACATGAGCTAAATATTCTTGATTCTAGGAATTTCTTTTGATATCTCGCACACATAGCTCATAAATATATCTTTGATCATGTCTCTTTTATATATGCTATGACTAATGTGTTTTCAAGTAAATTTCAAACCAAGTCATAGGTGTATTGAAAGGGAATTGGAGTCTTCGGCGAATACAAAGGCTTCCACTCCATAACTCTACTTCGCCGTCGCTCCGAGCAACTCTCCATCTTTGGTATAATCTTCACTCCTATTTTGTTTACCAAAGGGGAGAAAGTAGTTTGAAAAGGGCTTATATTTCAATCAAAGTATCCGTTTTTGGCGATTCATGCCAAAGGGGGAGAAAGTATTAGCCCAAAGGAAAAGGACCGCACCACCACCCCTAATTTTAAAACTAATGATTTTCAATTGGTAAATTTCAAATTGGTATCTTATTGTGTTCAAAAGGGGGAGAAAGTAGTATTTTCAAAATTGATATCTTAAAACCCTCTTGAACACTAAGAGGAAAATTTATTGAGGGGGAGTTTTGGTTAGTCAAAGGAAAATCATTTGAAACAGGGGGAGAAAATTTCAAATCTTGAAAATGCTTCGCAAAATCTTATTCATTTACCTTTGACTATTTGCAAAAGGACTTTGAAACGAATTTACAAAATAGCTACAAAAACAAAACAAGTGGTGCAAGAGTGGTCCAAAATGTTAAAAATAAAGAAACAATCCATGCACAACTTATAAGTAGTTTTATTGGCTCAATTCTAAGTAACCTTTACACTCACATTATGCAAACTAGTTCAATTATGCACTTCTATACTTGCTTTGGTTTGTGCTGGCATAAATCACCAAAAAGGGGGAGATTGAAAGGGAATTAGGCTTACACCTATTTCCTAATTGATTTTGGTGGTTGAATTGCCCAACACAAATAATTGGACTAACTAGTTTGCTCTAGTATATAAGTTATACAGGTACCAAAGGTTCACAAAAAGCCAATAAAAAGACCAAGAAAAGGGTTCAACAAAAAGAGCAAGGGATAACCGAAGTGTGCCCTGGTCTGGCACACCGGACTGTCCGGTGCACCACCGGACAGTGTCCGGTGCACCAGGGGACTTCAAGCTGAACTCAACACCTTCGGGAATTCTCAGAGGCGCTCCGCTATAATTCACCGGACTGTCCGGTGCACCACCGGACAGCGTCCGGTGCCCCAAAGGAGAGAGACTCTGAACTCGCCAGCTTCGGGAATCCGCTCCGCTATAATTCACCGGACTGTCAAGTGAGTCACCGGACAGTGTCCGGTGCACACCGGACTGTCCGGTGTGACAGCGGAGCAACGACTACTTCAAGCGCAACGGTCGTCTGCAACGCATTAAATGCGCGCCAGCGAGCGCAGAAAAGCAGAGCACGCGCGGGTGGCACACCGGACAACCTACAGGGTGTGTTCGGTGCACCACCAGACAGCCTGGCGGGCCCACACATCAGGGCTCCAACGGTCGAACCCTAACGGCCGGGTGACGTGGCTGGCGCACCGGACTGTCCGGTGCGCCCGTCGACAGCAGCCTCCACCAAACGGCTAGTTTGGTGGTTGGGGTTATAAATACCCACAACCACCCCACATTCAAGTCATCCAAGTTTTTCACCTTCCAACTACTAACAAGAGCTAGGCATTAAATACAAGACACACCAAAGTGATCAAATCCTCTCCCAATTCCACACAAGGCTTTAGTGATTAGTGAGAGAGATTTGTTGTGTTCTTTTGAGCTCTTGCGCTTGGATTGCTTTCTTTCTCATTCTTTCTTGAGATCAAACTCACTTGTAATCGAGGCAAGAGACACCAATCGTGTGGTGGTCCTTGCGGGAACTTTGTGTTCCAATTGATTGAGAAGAGAAGCTCACTCGGTCTGAGGGACCGTTTGAGAGAGGGAAAGGGTTGAAAGAGACCCGGTCTTTGTGACCACCTCAACGGGGAGTAGGTTTGCGAAAACCGAACCTCGGTAAAACAAATCCTTGTGTCTCACTCTTTATTCGCTTGTGATTTGTTTTAACACTCTCTCTCGGACTCACATTATATTTCTAACACTAACCCGGCTTGTAGTTGTGATTAACTTTGTAATTTTCAGTTTCGCCCTATTCACCCCCCTCTAGGCGACTTTCAGTGACGAAGCAATAACCCCAGAAGAAGCTAAAGCGGGATCAATAAGAACAATGGCTTCGGCAGAAGACGAAGCTGATTATTCTGTGGCAAAAGATGCTATAGAAGGGATCAGGCTTCAGGCTGTAGAGAATATCAATAAATATCAAGCCGAAACAATAAAATGGCGTGACAGAAAGGTTCGGTTGAAAAATATTAAGCCAGGACACTTGGTACTTCGGAGAGTTGCCAACCCAGACACAGTAGGCAAGCTACAGTTGAAATGGGAAGGGCCTTTCCTGGTAGTATCTTCGTCAAGACTCGGTTCCTACAGGCTGAAGGATATGGACGGCAGTGACATCCCTAGATCTTGGAATGCGGATGAGCTTCGGCGGTATTATGTGTAACCTAATGTAATCTTTTTTATTCTTTCCTATGTCACCCTTTTCCTTTCCAAAGGGGGAGAAAGGTTTTTAATGGGGCCATACCATGTAATTTTTCTTTTTCTTATATCAGCTCTACAAGAGCAGTATCCCCCGAAGATGTAAATGTAAAAACTAGGCATGCACCATCGAGTGCAACGAGAAAAAGAAAAAACACGGAGAAGCTCGAAAGATGTCCCTAAGGGGATGCAGAGCACGACGAAGCTGCAAAAAGCCGTTCCTAAGGGAATGCAGAGCTTACAGCGAAAAGTCAACGCTGATTCCGCCGAAATAAAAGGCAAAGAAGCTCCTGAGGGAGGCTTACAGCGAAAATTCAACGCTGATTCCGCCGAAATAAAAGGCGAAGAAGCTCCTAAGGGAGGCTTATAGCGAAAAGTCAGTGCTGATACACCGAAAAATAAGCGGTGAAGCCGAAAAATAAATGGCAAAGATTTGTTATTATGGTTTCATATGTGTCTTCGAACATTCATTTGCACGATACATTACATCATACATTTGCATTCATAAACATTCACTTAGACATACATAGGATTATCATCATCATAACATACAAACTTGCTTCGGCTTCAAAAGAGAAGGCTTCGGAAAAAAGAGAAAAAGAGGCAATTTTATGCTTCGCTGTGTACGCAAAGAAGGGAAGGTGTTTTTCGCCTATGGCTCAAAAGTATTAATTTTGTCCACACCAAAGCATTTCATACATGGACGGAAAAGTAAGATCATATTACAAAGTGAAATTCAATTACATCATACTTTATACAAGTTATCACAGGAGTTTTTAATCTATTTTTACAGACTATTCGAGCTTCGACAGCATCTCTGGAGCTTCTTCCTTTTATTCTGCAGCTTCAGCTTCGGCTTGGTCAACCTGTATGTAAGTATTATAAGCTAAATTCAAAATTCAAAGGAAAAGGTAATCATAAGGCATAATATTGTTACCAGCTTAAGGTGGCTTCGGGCTTCGTCACCAGCTTTCTCTCGCCCACCCATTGTCCATATCACCTTTATAAATTTATTCGCAATGCTTCGGGCGAGGTTAGGAATATCATCTAGAATTGCTGGTGATAGGCTGAAATTGGGTCTGTTGATAATTTTTCCGTGCTCACAGCCAGATTTCAGGAAGGCAGCAGCGGTGCCCCAAGAAGCTACCAGGGCACATAAGTCGCCGTGTCCAGCAATAACATCATCGAGGTCATCAATCTCACCTTCGATGTGTTCGAAGGCTCCTGGTAGATCTTCAGCCGAAGGAATAAATTTTTCACTACTGGCCCCAACTGAATAAAACACCTTCTTCAGTCGTTGAACACATTGATTGCTGAATTTCAAATATTTGTTCTGAAGGTCTATCAATGATTTTTTCAAAACTAAACCATTCTGGATTTCAGCCTCAAGTTTTTCATTAAGCTTTAGCTTTTCTTGTTCGAAACCTTCCGACTGATAGAGAAGCTTCGTATTCAGTTCTGTTATTTTAGCTTCGGCTTCTGCTAGTAAACCTTCAGTTGTTTGGAGTTCGAACTCTTTTTTCTCAAAAGAAGTTGTTTGATCTTTTATTTTGTTTTCTAAGTTTTCAATTATAACCTCGTTCTTTTTGTCTTCTAAATCCTGTTGCATCCTCAAAGCTTTGCTCAATAGCATACTCTGTACACGAACAACCTTCGTTAGAAAACATTTTTTATGAAAATAAAAAGTTAGAGGGAGATTGTTTACCTTGAAATTGGAATAAAACAAACTACCGACGATGTGCTGTCGTCGGTAGCGGCTAATATCGACTTCGAGCTTCGGTAAACCGATACTCTTTGATAGAGTACCGATAACCTTTGCTCCGGTCTGATCGCGGATGCAGCCTAGCTTTTCATCATCAACACCTCTGAAGAGAAGTGCCCCTGGCCGATAGCCGCAAGAAATGGCATACTCTTTTAATTCTTCTTTTTCGGCTTTTGTTAATTCTTGACCAACCAAGTTTTGAAAATTGAAAATTTCATCCTCCAGTGTTTCTTCGGCAATTTCTTTCTTTTTCTCGGCCTCTGGGGCCAAAGCCTCTTCGGTGGCTCTAGCAGCTTCTTCTGCAGCCATGTCTAGCAGAATTTTATCTATATTAAGAGCCACACTTTCCAAATTAATGTCTTCGGCTCTAGTAGCTTCGGCATCTGTGGCCTCCGAAGGTGCAGCTTCAGTAGCTGTTGTGCTTTCAATAACAGGCACCTTCGGAGCTGAAGCCCTAGGTGGAGTTGCTTCAATCACTTCTGTCACAGTAACAATCCTTTGCCTCTTTGGCCTAGGTGCCTTTGTTTTTGTGGGCTCCTTTTCCTTATGAAAAAGCTTCGTCAGATGAAGCCCCAATGGACTTAGTTTGACAGGCAAAGTTTCAGTCATTACCTTTAGGATTTCCTCTATTTCAGCAGCAGAAGATGTCGCAGAAGTCTTCTCTTCCTCATCAACTGATTTTTGCTTTGGGGTCGAGGCCTTTCTTTTCTTCGAAGCAACTGCTTTCGCCTCAGATTCTTGTTTCTTCTTCTTTGATTGATCTTCGTCGTCTTTATTCAAAGGACTAGCCACTCTTTTTCTTTTTTGCCCTTCGGCACCCTTGTCCAGTCGCTCATAGTCAGGATATTCAAAGCCTATAGCATCCATCACTCTGTTTAGCCTTCGTTTCGGACGGGTGCCGAAGGCCGCTGTCATCAATTGATCTTCTTTTTTAGAATAATTTCCAAGAATTTCGTTGCACATTACTTCGATTGTATCCAGCCATTCTTGGCAGGGTACTTTGAAATGTTTCTTGAACTTGTAGTGGTAATGCAACCGGATAAGCTCCCCTTTCTTCTTCTCCCCCTCTAGTTTCAGCATTTCCCACTCCTTCAAAGTAGGAAATACTCTAAAGGCCAAAAATTCCTGCACTAAGTCTCTAGTGCCAATATGATCTGCAATTACTCAAAATTCAGCCAAAGCAATCTGGCTCGGGCTCCGCCGTATCATGTTGCACGGGGGTCTAGTTTCTCCGAAGGTCAGTTCTAATGGACTCTGGACCAATTTATCTTCATCTTCGTCAACTTAGACATAAAACCATTCAGATTTCCATCCTGTTGGCCATTTGCTTCGGTAACTAATCACTGGGAACTTTGTAGTTTTGCGGTAAGCAAAGTTGTAGCAGCCAAAATTTTCATGCAAACCATCTCCCCTAGCCTTGGTTTGGTAGTGCAGTTCGTGTACTCGGCAGAAACCTTCGGCGAATGGTTCCACCCCTGGCTTCGGAGGGCCCAGATATAAACACTTAGCCTAACGATAGTGTTAGGCGTCAGCTGATGAAGGTAGATCCCATATTTCTTCAACACACCAGCAATCATCTTGTTTAGAGGGAATCTTAAACCAGCTTTAAAAAGAGTTTTGAAAACCACCACTTCATTTTTTCCCGGCTTCGGGATAGTTTCTTCTCCACCAAAACGAATCAATTCCTTCTTTGCTTCACTAAGATAGCCCAGCTTCACCATCTTAGGAAAATCAGCTTCAGAGATTGTGGACTTTCCGAAGTCCAGGTGGCTAGGCTTGCTCGACACTGCACTGCTATAATCATCTTCGGAATCAGTTTCTTCAACAGCAGCCTGTTCTGCTTCGGCAGCAAGGATGTCCTCCGGTGTTACCAACCCAGAGCGCTTCATTGCTTCCGAAATAGGAATAGTCTCAGTAGCTTCGGTCTCATCTCCCTCACGATCGACCCAAGCAGTAGAGTGAACTCTGGCCATTTGATTATGACTTACTTGAAATTTTTGGTGTTGACTTTTTTGTTTTCTCCGAAGCTCTTACTCTTGTGCCGAAGCAGAATCACAAGCGAAGTTTCATCTGAGCACGATGATTAAGCTTCGGCTATGACTAAAAATTTTGCAGCAAAACAGTGCAATAGCAATGAATGTCGTGGTAACTTCACACCTACCCGTCTGTTTATATAGTGTCGCAGGTGGGAAGGTGAATCGGCAAGGTCTCCAGCACTGAACAAACAGTCACCCGCACTCACTGAACGGTGGGCCATAGGGTCCGAGAAGGTGAATCGCTGGCGCGCGTGTAATTGGTGCAAGATGGGGCGCGTGCGACGATTATTTTAATCGTTTCTCACCAACGAGCTCAGGGAAGGTGTTTCTTGGATCTTCGGCGTCTCGAAGCCTAGAAGACTTTTTCACGGATCAAGCTCGTTACGAAAAATGATCTAGCACCGCGAAGGGGCTACTGTTGGGGGTATGCTTCGTAGCCAAAGATCCTAAAAAGAACACCTTCGAAAGGTCTTTTCAGAAGCAAGCGCCGAAGCTATTATCTATAAAGCTTCGGCACAAAGACAAATCTCAGGATGAAGGGTCGAACCGACTTAAAGATGAATTGACTTAAAGACCCATGATGTTTTGTGTCATTATTGAAGTCGATTGTAAAGGACATAAATGTAATTTTGCGTAGGTTGCATCCCGTGCCTATAAATAAGTGAACAGTATCCCGGCACTGTTCACGCGATCCTGTAATCACGGACACGTTACACTTGAATTATTGCTTTCCGCCAAGGCGAAGGTATAAATGTGCCTAAATATTATGTTTTAATACTTGTATATTCATATAATAAAACATGTGAATATATTTTATACTTTATATTTCATTTTTCATTGTTGTCTTACAAATATGATCACGAAGGTGAAACCTTCGTGATACTTTACTTATAACCTTCGTCCGAAGCTCATTAAATCCTTGGGGAGATAATGCTTCAGCGGACGAAGGGCATTTATACTTAACATCTTTGTGTTGCCTTGTTCTTAATTCGAAGCATTTGAGAACAAGTCCCCAACAATAACATTAAGTTCGAATGAAGATAACATGGTTACAAACATCCCACAGATCTCAAAAGTTCTCAAGGGTTACATCAATTAGGGGAAAGTACCTGTAAGCCTAGTCCAAAATATGTCATTAACTAAGCTCGCGTAGTTTTTTATCCTCTAAGATGTCAAAACGACTGATCAACCCTGAGCGGTGGAAGCGACACTGGATGCGGGTGAAGGGGGCATCGCGGAGGTAGTCCCGTTGGCACCAGGGGCTGGTCCTAACTCCTCGGGAGCCTCTTCTCCCTCGCTTTCGGCCTCATTGGCCTCCATCTCTAAGTGGTGCATGTCCAGGTAGTCATTAGCTTCTTCGAGTTCCCGCTGCACATCGTGGAGCTGGTTCTCCAAGACATCAATAGTGTTATCTCGGATCTCCACCAGCTGCTCCAAGGTGGTAATGCGCTGGCTCAACCTTTCCACCTGTAGGTCCTTTTCCACCAACTCGAAAGACAAGTCGACCACAAAGTCTTCTCGGCTGTTGAGGGTGAGCTTGGTGGTTTGAGCAATGTTAGCGGGGCCTGAAGGCGGTACAACGCACTCATGCCCTGAACAATGACCCTCCCAACCAAGTCAGGATACATTGCCCACACATCCTTCACATGGCTCACACGGTTGCACCATATGGTGTCATCCTTCTTCTTAGCAGGGAAGAGTCCCAAGGGGTGCATCACCATCTCCAGGGGGTGGTAGCCACAGAAAGTCGTCAGAGTCTTCATCGCTGCCGCTTCAGTGGTGTCGTCCGTCCTGAATCCAATCGTCTCGGAGTCAAGAGAACGCCAACGCGGATGAAGGGGATGAGCCTCCAAAGTTAGCCACACTCGGCAATGTGGTACCCGATGCTCCTCGTACAACTGCACCGTGTACAGAGGGGGCGTAAGGTAACCAGCGGAGTTAAGAACTTCCCACAAGATGGAAGGGAAGCCATCGTGAGAAAGGAAGTCAGAGCTGAAATGATTGTCTCCTCCATTGGCGGGGGTGGGTGAAGTCATCTGCGGAAGGGTATCAGATGTAAAGATTATGGTGGAAGGAAGAAAATAAAAGAGCCTGAGTGGTTTAAAAAGGAAGCGATTTAGCTAAAATTTTGACTTCTTTAGTTCTTAATCCTTTTAATTTTATAATGCATGCATGCTGAAAATAACGTCTCCTCTCCGAATAAAAGGGTGCTTTTAGGGCATCCTTTAAAAAGCTAAGGACTGGCCCATAGGGCCTACTTAATTAGCCACCTATTTTTCCCTCTATTCCTAAGGCCTTTCGTCCTAGGTCTAGCGTTCTAGTCCTGACGATTCACACTAGTTTCTAAGCAAGTTTTAAACTCTGAAAATTGGCATTCATGGTTTATTGTCCTTCTCTGTGGTGGTATTTGCTCCGATACCAATTGTGGCAGAACCACCTGAATTATTCCAGCTTAAGTGCCTAAGTCACGCCTCGGGGGTCGTAACACACTTAAATCGGAATAACCCGTCAGTCCCTCAGATCTAATCTGATAAAGCCACTTAACCAGGATCAAATACCACATACTCACTCGAAGGTGAGTCACAGAAGAAATACAATAAAACAGAAAAACCTCAAATTAAAGTACTGAATTATTACATAAATCGGAGTTTTTCAAGTAGCTGGTAAAAGTTCATAAATAAGATGCAGCGGATAATCGATGTCGTCGGTAGCGAGGAATTGGGCAAGGCCTAGCCCACAACTCCTCCTGCTCCTCTCCTGCCGGAGCAGCATCCCACTCGACCGTCCAACCCGGTGGCAGGGTGGTAGGCCAAGTCACACCGTCAACCATATCCTGAAGCGTACCTGCAAAAATTATGCCACAAGCAAGGCTCAGTATACTAATACTCAGCTAGACTTACCCGGTGTGAGGAATCTACTCATCTACCTCTAGACCATGCAGCTGTTTGGGTGAGGGGTTTGGTTTGCCAAAAGCACTAGCTATATCTAAAATAAAATTTTAGCTTTTCAATTTCTAGCATCATTGTCTTAACTGAGTTTGCTCCTTCTAAGCATACATGGTAGCAAGCATTTAGTACAAACAACAAGTTATCTCATGTAACCTCATTTCACTTCTTACTCAATGTAGTACAAGGGGTCAAGCAGTCTCATTAGCTGCGAGAAGCAAACGATTCGAATAGAGTTTTTAACCTTGCAAGGTAAACCTAAACACACGACATGTTAGGGCACTCTGTCCCCACACATGTCAAGCGTCCCCATCGATTCCCCATTCGCGGCCAGGCCTCACCGCCTTGGCATACAATGCTCCACTGACCCCAGCTGCCGCCGTGCAGTGACCGCACTTGTACCCACCATAGCTAGCATGGGAGACCCAGTCTCAGGTCACATGAGGGATAAAGTCCGCGCTCGACTTCACTCAGGTACTAGGTTTACCGGTTACCATATTTCCCGACATGTGTTTAGTACGTTCAAAAGCTTGACTCAGGTATCCACACATTAATCCTTAATTCCTTTTTCTCGTCTCATGGACAAGGCATCCTCCCTAGATCCAAGTCCATAGACTAACATATATCCCATTATCAAGATGAATACAATCTATTCCTGACCTCGCGCGAGTGCTAGAAAAATCACTCGACTTCTACCAAGATCCTGATTAGCAAAGCAGCTACTCGACCTAGCATACTAGTATCCATCTCAAAAAGGAATCCTGAGTTCATGCAACTAGAGATTTCAAGCAACTCCTACACTTAAGTGCACATTACAATCCTACAAACGTTAAGTGTAGTAAAGTATCATATATAAACAGTTATGCATAAATCGGGGCTTGCCTTCAATAGCTGGGGCTGCGGGGAGATCCTCGATGGCAGTCTCGGGAGCTTGCTCCTGGTCTTCCTCGTGGACAGCTCCTTGCTCGGGGATGAGTACGTACTCTCCGTCAGCGAGATTGCAATCTAATGAATGCAATGAGTAAGATATATGCATGGTATGATATGCAATTTAGCAATTAAACTTGGATGGTAAATGATCATTTTAATAAGGTAGGGCTTAGTCTAGCTACTTGAAGATTCTGGGGGTATACTTAGTAATTTAGGGTCAAACTTAGTTAAACTAAGTGGTAAGCCCATTTTGGTGTTCCACTGCTCTCCTTTTAATGTCTTAGTGAGAATTTATTAAGATTTCTAGTTGAACTTATTGGAGCGAGGTTTATCTTTCCTCTCTTTCCTTCTATTTCTTTTATTCCTTTAAGGTGGGTTTGAACTACAAGTTAACTTAATAAATTTCCACAAATTTTGTAAAAATTACAATGGCTTCTTACTGGTGTATAATTCTCTATCTCAAAATTTGGGGTTCAAAAAGTGAGGGGTTCTCTCTGTATAAAATTATCAAATAATAGGGTAGAGGGGGTGTTTTGAACTACAACTTCTTTTTAACAGAGGGTTATTCTCTAAGACATATTTTTGCTGGCATCTACATGTTATAACATGACTTTGTATCAATTTTTAGCCATTAATACTTAATAGGTATTTTGCTATGATTTTCTAAAGTTTCTAGCCAAAGGGGTGCTTTCTACTACCACTATATTCGGAAAATATCAAACAACAGATTTTTATTTTTTTCCTATCTTCTTCTTTGTGCAAGAGCAATCATTCTAAAGTTTGGCAACTTTTTGCTTAAGGGAAGGGTGGTAGGAATTTCTTGAACTAAATGGCCTTTTTCATGAAGTATTGGTAATGGGTAGTATTTTGCAGCTTTCTATTAGGTTTTACAATTTTCTCTGGTGGCCTACTTCATTACCTATCTTGTAAAATTTTATTTGCCCATTATTGCACTATTTTTGGTTTGCTCATGATTTATTTGAAATATGGCCCAATATCAAGTTTTATTTGTTTACCCTACTTAAAATAATGGGCTGGGGTGGTTATCATTTTTATAGTGGGGTCCTAGTGGTTACAAGTCCACTGGATATTTATTAAAAATTTTGAAATTGTTTTCATAATTCTAATAATTGCTCTTCTAGTTTGGTTAGTGCTTAATAAAACATTTCACTTTGAATCTGTTCTAGACTAGGAGTCCCTTTATTTTTCCTAGGTTCTCTATTACTTAAGTAGACTAGGAAAAATAATTGCATTCATTGTTCAATATTTTCTAATGCCTTTCTGATTTTCCTAAGTTTTGGGTGAAAATGGCTTTTAATAGATAACCTTACTTAAACTTTCAATACTGGGGTGCTCACTATTTTTAATCAGTGCCTAAGGGGGGTTTACACATCTACAAATTTTCTTAAGTTCAGCACAGAAGCATAACAAATTTTCTTTAATTTAATAAGGTTTGGTTATTTTCCTTAATCAATTCCAAACTCTAAAATTTAAAACAGAAAGTATATGGTTCATTATTTTTAATTGATAGCCCATAATATTTTAAATCCAGCAAAATTGGTTTGGTCAAATTTGGTTGAATATAACTCAAGATATAAATTCTCTAAGTTTTCTGCTGAATTTAAAAGGTTAAAAAGAAATGGATGAAAGAAAATGGTTTTGCACTAGGTCCTTGGCGAAAGATCTTAAGTGAATTACAGACAGGTCCTCGGTGCACTATTCATATGAGTCTACGGCTCTGCAGAAAACGCCCTAGGGTTTCTGGAAATCGAACCCGTGGTCCTTCCATAATGGAACAGTGGTCGTGGAGGAAGAAAGGGGCGGAAGGGCTTACCGGCGGCGAGACGGCTCCGGTGAGGTGGTCGAGGGTGTAGGGGAGGTCCTGAGGGTCACAGCGATGTGCGGGTCACCGTCGGGGATGGTCGGAGTCGGCAGCGAGGAGTCCGGCCTAACCAGGGCATGATAGGTCAATCAAATGGGTCAGTGAGCTTCACCAGAGTTCAAGGAAGGCGTGTGTGCAAGGAATCGGAGAATGGCTTGCCGGATTGCTCGGTCTACGCGCGCAAGCGGGCGACCGAAGTCCGGCGAGGATGATCTTGGGTCTCCGGTGAGGTTCTGCCGGGTCCGAGCGCTTGGAAAGCTTCACGGGCCACTGGCGAAGCTAACTAAGGGGCAGGCGCAACTTGGACGCGGCTGGAGCGGGCTGGCCACGGTGGCCGAGGCTTGGGCAGTGGTGGCGGGCGGAGAAAAAGCTTGCCGGAGCTAAGGAGGGGCATCTGGCCAGCGAGGGTGAGCACGGGGTGAGGTGAGGCGCGCCCGGGGAGGCTTTAAAGGCACGGGCGAGCACGGCCGAGGGCGAGGGCGCGTGGCGGACTTGACCGGACGCTGGGGCGAGCGTGCGCAGGTTGGGCGAACGCCGGCGTGCCGACCTAGGTCGAACACGTGTGCGCGTTCATTCTGCCCGAGTTCTAGCGTGTGTGGTCATCCATCCGAGCCTGCTCTTGCCTTGGTCAGTGCACAAAACCTCTTCTCCTCCCTATAATCTACCGATCTTGTGTGGGGGTCATAGGATTTGGCCTACTGGTTTCAAAGATTTGGAGCTCTGAAGTCTGGTCTGTCTCCCAGCCCGAGCCCGAGGAAAATCTTCGGTTTTGTCGTGTCTAGGGCTCGCGTCCCGATCCATCTTCTGACATGTGACAGAAGGGTTAGTTAGACACGTTTTTGTCACTGGGAGCATTAGGATTAGAGCTAAGGATCAAGGTGAATGCGCTCAGTTTTGGTTCAAGGGCTGAAAATTCAGAAATCTGAATTTCAGATTTCCCCATTGAACCTCCACTTGAATGGCTTGTTTGGAGTTTTTAATAAACTATTTTGGCCAAGCTTTCATAATCTTTATTATAGCTTATTTAGTGTATTTCAATGTTTATAATTGGCCTAAGCCATGATTTCAAGTTTTTCATGGTCTTTCATCCCTTTTCTTCATTTCTACTTAAATAACTTAATTAGGGTTGGTATTAGGGTTTCAACATTTTCCCTCTTTTGAAAACCTCATTTGTTTTGAACATGATTCTTTAGATATAAACTTAGTGGATCCTTTATTCTTAATTTGATTTGGTGCTTCATGCTTTCTTTGGCTTACATGAAATGATGGTTCTTGGGTTAGCATTGAGAAAAGCCCCAGGTGACACTGGGGTGTCACAAAAACAAGTAATGAAGAACGTAATTTCAATTTCTTGTAATAATTGTGCCTGCACGAGAGTGAAATATATCTTCCTCATGGATTTACGAAGCTCAAAAGACGTCTCTAAGGGAACGAAGTAAATTTCGAAGCTCAAAAGTCATTCCTAAGGGAATGCAGAGCCAAAAATTTATGATCTGAAGCTTCAAAATTCATTCTTAAGACAGCGCAGTGTAAGTTTTCTACTCAAAAGTCGTTCCAAAAGGGAATGCAGAGCAAAAAGTTGACGAAGTTACAAAAAATCGTTCCTAAGGGAGCGCAGTGTAAGTTTTCTGCTCAAAGTCGTTCCAAAGGGAATGCAGAGCCAAATGTCACCGAAATATAAGGTGAAGAAGTTCAAAAGTCGTTCCTAAGGGGATCCAGAACTTAGACCACCGAAATAGAAGGTGAAGAAGCTCAAAAGTCGTTCCTAAGGGGATGCAGAGCTTAGACTTAAAAGACGTTCCTAAGGGGATGCAGAGTCTTCCGTGTACCAGTGTGGGTGTATGTGTGGGTGTTAAAGCATCATCATCTTGCATCATATCATCGCATCATTTGTCATAGCATCACATCATACATCATATCGCATAAAAGATCGAATATGAAGCAAATCTTTGGGAATACTTCGTTAAATGAAAATGTGCTAAGGCACGAAACAAGCTTCGGGTGACAGTTCTATCAGATCTGCTCTAGAAGGGGTTTCTTTCTTTACGAATCATGAAAAGAAGGGAAGGTGTTTTTTTGCCGAAGGCTCAAAAACCGGTATGTGTGTATGTTTCATGCATCGCAAAGAATTAAATTACAACAATTTACATATTTGATTCAATGTTACATAATCAAATGTTACATAGCTTTGTTACAATAGAAGCCTAATCTTCATTCAATTGTTCCATACATCAAGCATTTCAAAATATTATTACAATAAAATCTATTCTTCTCTAAGGACTTTTTCTGCAACTTTGTTCAAAAGTTTATCGACTACTTCGTCGATAATGGAGTTCGCCATGCTTATAATATCTAGTGCTTCCTTCATTTCTGGATCATCTAGGGGATTGTACGGCTCCGGTGTCGGGGATAGTTCAGCTGAAGTAGGTAAATTGATTAGTTCGAAGTCACAGAGCAAGTACCGAAGCTAAAAAATCAAAAAACAATACCTATACGCCTTTCGCGTTCAGTAGCCTCTTCAGCTCGCTTTGCTTCTGCCCGGGCGTCGTGGGTGTCTTTTTCATTCTTTTTTATAATTTTGTTGGCCAGGTCTTGCCACCGTTCACCCAGACATTGGAATAAAACTTCCCGCCCATTAAAGTCGCTTCGGCTGAAGGATCCTTCGTATCGTCTATGGAGAAGGCAATTTCGGCTTGGGCTATAGCCTTAACGTGATCACATCCGGCCTTCTCCAAAATAGCTGTGATTCCCCGAGCGCCGGAGAAAGCACGGATATCCCCGCGATCATTCAATATTTCCTCGAAGGCCTCGGCTTCTCCACTTATCCATTCAATAACGCCCTCGGGGTTGCCTCGGATAAAATTTTCTTCAGAAGAGTAGACGCCCACTTTGGAGAAGCTAGTTTTTAATTTCTTCACGCAATCCAAGGATTTTTCAAAACACTTTTCCTTGGATTCGCGAAGTTCTTCAACATTTTTCTCTATCTTATTCTTCCAATATTCACTAATCTCTTGCTTAGCCTGTGCGAGCGCACAGTTCTCATTAGCTTCGGCCAATTGTCTCCGAAGGTCTTCAACCTCGGCTTTTTGGGCTTTGGCCTGAGCTTTGTACTTAGATTCTTCTTCTTTTATTTTACTCACCAAAGAAATCAAAATTTTGTCTTTCTCTAGACCTTCGTTTCTCAGTTCAATCACCCCTAAGCGAAGGTTGCTAAGAGCTATTGTACAGCCTTCATCTTCAGCGCTCTTTTGTGCCCTCAAGGCATTACTAAGAATCAGGCCCTACAAAGAAGAAGAAAGAATTGAGTATGACAATAAGATACTTCATTTCCATCTTCAAAGTTAACTTTTATACCTTTATACTATTGTACGCGAGGCTATCAGCAAGATCATCCTTCGACATAATCGAAAGGCCTTCCTCAAGCTTCGAAAATCCCATACTTTTAGCTATCTCCCGGCAAACGGATATTTCTTTGTTGTCCGGGAGACAGTATAGGAAATCGTCTTCGTTAGTGCCATTAAACACTAAGGCTCCTTTCAGATATTTCAGTTTTTGGGCATAATGTCTGGCTTCCAGGATTTCTTCTTCGGATAATTTTTTCCCCGAAGCATGTCGAAAAATGTAATCAATATCTTCAACTAGGGCTTCAGGGACAGGAGATTTTGCTTTTTCTGCCATGTATTGCCCTGCTGCCATGCCGGTATCTAAAGCTTATTGATCAGTTTTATCTTCAGGCACGACAGCCTTCGTCTCAATGGGCGCTGAAGACCCAGCTTCAGCTTTGGCTTGGACTTTGGCAGCTTCAGCTATTTTCATAGCAGGACGAGGGCTCAAGGCCTTTGTGGTCTCCAAGACAGCGTCCAGCACGCTGGCCATCCTCCTCCTCTTGGGAGTTGCGACAGGAGCCTTTTGCACCTTCGGCAATTTTGCCTCTGCTGGTGGGCTCAGAATTTCTGGCATTTTCACTGTTTTTTCCACCTGGGCTCTTCGGCCTTATCATCCTTAGCTTCGGCTGGCCTGACTGTAGGCACCTTCGGCACTACAATCGGCTCTTCAGCGCTCTGCACAATCGGAGCAGCTTGTTTTGCTTTGGCAGTTGAAGAGGTTCCTTCGCTAAATTCAGGCACTATGGCCGGTTCAATATATCGCGGCCGGTGGGTCAGAACCTTCATTTTCTTGCCTTTCGGCATAGCAGTGGTGGTCGAACCGACACTTTTTCTCTTCTTCCCTTGCCTTCACAGCGGGTAGTGATAGTCAGGGTATACGAAGCCAATTGCATCAAATACCCTGTTCAACCTTTTCTTCCCCCGGCCCCCGAAGGCTGCGGACAAGGCATCATCTTCGGCCTTGGAATATGTCCCAAGCAGCTCGTCAATGGTAGCTTCAATACATTTCAACCATTCATCATTTGGTTTGTCAAACTTCTCTCTAAACCTGAAGGTATATTTCAATCAAACCAGGCCACCTTCACTGGATTCGGCAGTAGTTTCCTTCGGCATATCCCAGCTCTCCACAAGTGGCCACACCCTGAAGGATATGTGCTCTTGAATTAAATCCCTCGTGCCAATAAAGGCGCAAACAGTACTAAAGGCCTTCTGGCATGCTTCAACATCGCTATCAATATCCACCTTCGGCCTTTGAAGGCCGAAGCGAGACCAAATGGGGCGCTGGATAATTTCCTTGATGTCTTCCCTTTTAACCAGATCATTTTTTACATAAAACCACTCCTCCATCCAGGCCCCAGGCCATCTTTTCCGGTATGTTGGCACCAGGTAACTTGCATTAGAGCGGACAATGAACCCGTAGTAGCCGAAGTTGTTGTGGTATTGTTCTTTGCCAATAGCCTTCGTCTCGTATAAAAGCTCGTGCATACTGCAGAAGCACTTCGCGCTCGGCTCCAACCCCTGGCTTCTTACAGCCTAGACAAACATCCCCATCCTAATTATAGCTTCGGGGGTAATCTGATGAAGAAAAATCTGAAAAATCTTTAATACCTCAACCACAATTTTGCTCAGTGGGAACCAGAGACCTGCTTTCAGGAAGCTTTGGTAAATAACAACTTTGTTTTCCTTAGGAGCAGGTGCAGTGCTGTCTCCTCCAACCCTCACAATGGACATATCACGGAAATATCTCCCCCTCAGGGCGTTAATATGACTTTGTTTGATGCTCGATTTCTCGAAGATTGTTTGGCTTGGCCGCCAGGGCCGATCCTCAGAATCTTCATCTCCACTCTCCACATCATAACTATCACTGTCATCAGAATCTTCAGATAAGCCCTCCATTATCTCCTTAGTAATTTTCTTCGTGTTCGTCTTTGCCATAGATTCATAAAACCCAACAATGAAAGGATCCGCAACTTTCTTTTCTTCATACAACTTCTTCTCCTCAGTTATCTTCTCCTCAGCCATCTTCTTCTCCTCAGACATGGGGCAAACGTCTTTAAATCGAAGCTCAAAAAGCTTGAAAATCAAATAAGAGCTAGTGAGCAAAAGCTAAAAATTTGAGAAAATAACGCAAAACAGCAGAAATGGCGTATTAAATACTGCCATTATGGGTTCATATTTATACGCCTAGTGCCCTGCAACTTGGCGGGCTCCGTCTATCATTGACTTTCGCTATTCTAGTGAAGGGAAGGTGTTTTTTCGGACCTTCAGCTTAAGGCCTTCGTTCACGTCGCAGTCTGAATTTATTGATTATAACAAATTAATATTGCGAGGGGCTACTGTTGGGGCCTTCATCTTCCGAAGGTCCTCAAAAACACGGCTAACATGTTTTCCAAGTATAATATATACACAGGGACCTTCGGCCTTGGGTTGAAGTTGTACACAATATGAAAAGCACAGTTCGGGAGAAGGATGAACCAGTTCCGAAGCTACCTGTGGAGAAGCTTCGGCTTAGCAGTGAAAAACGGAACCGACTTAAAGGGGAAAAGGCTGTCTAGTCCTTGATAGATTATCCTTTAGACAATAATAAATGTCAAGGGCATGAATGTAATTTTACACAGGCTGCATCTTGTGCCTATAAATAGATTAACAGTAGCACCATACTGTTCACGCTGACTTGTATTCATTCACACGTCACACTCGAATTTTACCTTCTGTCAAGACGAAGGTATAAATGTAATTCGATATTGTTCATATTTATTCATGATGATATAATAAAAAATATTCTAAATATGTTATACGATTATTCATATTATCTCCCATGTTTCACATGCTTCTACTTTCATTATCATATTTCGAGATGATGAAGGTACGTCCTTCATAACCTTCGTCTGAAGATCATTATATCCTGAAGGAAATAATGCTTCTAAGGATAAAGGACTTTGTTTATTAACATTTCGTGTTGCCTTGTTCTTAACTCATAGCATTTGAGAACAAGTCCCCAACAATCATGTTGCTTCTCATGCGCCTAGGAATGCATCAAATGGACCAACTATGCTTTATCAAACTTATGATGCTTCATTTGTACTTATGTGTAAAAATGATAAAGTTGTTGCTAGAAATTTGGGACCTAAGTGCAAGAGACACAAAATCGCATCTGGGTTCCAAAGTCTTATGTGACTAACCTTGTAGGACCCAACAAGAGTTGGGTACTTAAACCCAAGCTTAAATCACCTTGCAGGTTTATGCATCTGGGGGCACAAGCTGGATCATTGATAGCGGATGCACAAACCACATGACGGGGGAGAAGAAAATGTTCACTTCCTCCGTCAAAAACAAGGATTCCCAAGACACGATCATCTTTGGAGATGGGAACCATGGCAAGGTCAAAGGTTTGGGAAAAATAGCCTTCCACTACCGGAATTTGGCTCTTTGCCGAGTGCCATATTCTTTGTCGAGTGTTTTTTCGGGCACTCGGCAAAGAAGCTCTTTGCCGAGGGCCACGCAAAAAACCCTTGGTAAAAGAAAACACTCGGCGACGAAGTTCTTTGCCGAGTGTTTTATTTTTGACACTCGACAAAGGGCTCTTTGCCGAGTGTCACAAATACAACACTCGACAAAGAGCTCTTTGCCGAGTGTTTTCTTTCCAACACTAGGCAAAGACAATTTAAAAATCACATTTTAAAGTAGTAAATTAATTCAAATGAAAAAGTTTTCAACTACAAATTTGTATAACTCATCATGATGTACAATTTATATATTGAACATTTCTTCATATGACAAAATAAAAATAAATTTGTTCATAAAACCTATATCTCTCTCGTAGTTTATGAAACTACGAGAGAGACGTATAGAATTTGTGCATATTGTTAGAACCATCATGTGAGATAAACAAATGACCAAAAACAACCAAAATAAACTTTTTAGATCTTGAGAAGTTATAGAAGTTTATAGTTGCCAACTTTTTCATTTGAAGTCATATTGTCAACAAAAACTACGACTGAATTTAAAAAATTTAAAATTTGAATTTTGAAAACGACTTCGAAAGAAAAAACCACCAACATAAAAGTTGTAGGTATTGAAGAGTTATAAAACTTTGTAGTTGACAATGTTTTTGTTTGAAATCATCTTGTTATGCAAAACTATGTTTGAATTTTGAAATTTGAATTTTTCAAACTATCTCGGATGGAAAAACCACCAAAATAAAAGTTGTAGGTCTTGAAATGTAATGAAACTTTGTAATTGACAATTTTTTGATTTGAAATCATCTTATCATTGAAAAATTCGTAAGAAGTTTTCAAATTTAAAATTCAAATTTTGTAAACGGTCTCGGATGTAGAAACTATTAAAATAAAACTTCTAGATCTCAAAAAGTTATGCAACTTTATAGTTCGTCACATTTTCAAATGAACTCATTTAGTGCCTTAAATAATCAAATTACTCTTGGTTTGTTATAGTAGTAATATAGACATAATTGGTGTAGTAGTGTAGTGGTATAGGAGGGTATGAGCGAGAGAGAGGTTGCGAGTTCGAATCTCACCATTTACAAAACATATAAATTTGATTCAAAATAATAGTGAAAAATAATAGGGCAATGGGTAAGGTAATATTGTAGGGTTCGAGAGTTGTTCCTATAATTTTAAAAAATGTTTTGTTGTTTTTTTAATTTTTTTGATTCTTAATTTGCCGAGTGCTTTTCGACACTCGGTAAAGTCTTTGCCGAGTGTCCGAAAAAAGTACTCGACAAAGAACCCTTTGCCGATAAAAAAATTACCGAGTGTTCTTTGCCGAGTGTTACACTCGGCAAAGGCTTTGCCGAGTGTCTTAGACACTCGGCAAAGAACGCGTTTCCGGTAGTGTTCACTACCGAGCATTCAATTTCTAATGTGTTCTTAGTAGAATCGCTTGGTTACAATTTACTTTCTGTAAGTCAATTATGTCATATGGGATATAATTGTTTGTTTACAAATATTGATGTATCTGTCTTTAGAAGAAGTGATGGTTCATTAGCTTTTAAAGGTGTATTAGATGGCAAGCTTTATTTAGTTCATTTCAGTAAAGAAAATGTCATTCTAGATGCATGTTTAATCGCTAAGACTAATATGCGTTGGCTTTGGCACCGCCGTCTAGCACATGTTGGAATAAAGAATCTTCATAAGCTTCTAAAGGGAGAACATGTGTTAGGACTGACCGATGTCTATTCTGAGAAAGACAGACCTTGTGCAGCGTGCCACACAGGGAAGCAGGTGGGAACTACTCATCAAAGCAAGAACATGATGACAACGTCAAGACCATTGGAACTCCTCCATATGGATCTCTTCGGGCTCGTTGCTTATCTTAGCATCGGGGAAAGTAAGTATGGTCTTGTTATTGTTGATGATTTTTCCCGCTTCACTTGGGTATTCTTTTTGTAGGATAAATTAGAAACCCAAGGTACTCTAAAGCGCTTCCTAAGGGGAGCTCAAAATAAATTTGAGCTGAAGGTGAAGAAAATAAGGAGCGACAATGGATCCGAATTTAAGAATCTTCAAGTAGAAGAGTTTCTTGAGGAAGAATGCATGAAGCATGAGTTCTCTGCTCCCTACACACCACAACAAAATGGTGTAGTAGAGAGAAAGAACAGGACGCTCATTGACAAAGCGAGGACAATGCTTGGGGAATACAAGATGCCTGAGCGGTTTTGGTCGGAAGATGTAAATATAGCTTGCCATGCCATAAACCGGCTCTATCTACATCGCCTTCTCAAGAAGACATCTTACAAGCTCCTAACTGGTAACAAACCCAATGTTTTGTACTTTCGTGTATTTGGGAGCAAATGCTACATCTTGGTGAAGAAAGGTAGACATTCGAAATTTGCTCCCAAAGCTGTAGAAGGGTTTTTACTAGGTTATGATTCAAATACAAAGGCATATAGGGTCTTCAACAAATCATCGGGTTTAGTTGAAATCTCTAGTGACATTGTATTTGATGAGACTAATGGCTCTCCAAGAGAGCAAGTTGATCTTGATGATGTAGATGAGGATGAAGTTCCAACGACCGCAATGCGAACCATGGCAATAGGTGATGTGCGACCACAGGAACAACAAAATCAAGATCAACCATCTTCCTCAACAATGGTGCAACCCCCAACTAAAGATGAGGAACAAGTACCTCAAGATGTAGGCATGAATCAAGGGGGAGCACATGAAGAAAAGGATAGAGAGGAAGAAGCACAACAAGCACCTCCAACTCAAGTCCCGGCCACTATCCAAAAAATCATCGTGTGGATCAAATTCTGGGTGACATCAACAAGGGAGTAACCACTCGTTCACGTTTAGCTAATTTTTGTGAACATTACTATTTTGTTTCTTCTATTGAGCCTTTTAGGGTATAAGAAGCATTGCTGGATCCGGACTGGGTGTTGGCCATGCAGGAAGAGCTTAATAACTTCAAGAGAAATGATGTATGGAGCCTGGTGCCACGTCCAAAGCAAAATGTTGTATGAACCAAGTGGGTGTTCCACAACAAGCAAGATGAGCATGGGGTGGTGATAAGGAACAAGGCTTGACTTGTGGCAAAAGGTTATGCCCATGTCGCAGGTTTGGATTTTGAGGAGACTTTTGCTCCTGTAGCTAGGCTCGAATCAATACACATATTATTGGCCTATGTTGCTCACCACTCGTTTAAGTTGTTTCAAATGGACATAAAGAGCGCCTTCCTCAATGGACCAATCAAGGATGAAGTGTACATGGAACAACCCCCTGGCTTCGAGGATGACAGGTATCCCGACCATGTCTTCAATCTCTCTAAGGCGCTTTATGGACATAAGCAAGCTCCAAGAGCATGGTATGAATGCCTTAAAGATTTTCTTATTTCTAATGCTTTCAAGGTTGGGAAAGTTGATCCTACTCTCTTTGCTAAGACTTGTAATGGCGATTTGTTTCTATGCCAAATATATGTCGATGACATAATATTTGGTTCTACTAATCAAAAGTCTTGTGAGGAGTTTAGTAGGGTAATGATGCAGAAATTCGAGATGTCTATGATGGGTGAGTTGAACTACTTCCTTGGGATTCCATGTAAAGCAACTCAAGGAAGGAACCTTCATCTCCCAAATGAAGTACACTCAAGACCTACTCGAGAGGTTTGGGATGAAGGATGCAAAGCCCGCTAAGACATCGATGGGAACGAACGGACACTTGGACCTCGACAAAGGAGGTAAGTCTGTTGATCAATAGGCATACTGGTCTATGATAGGTTCTTTAATTTATCTTTGTGCTAGTAGACTGGATATAATGCTTAGCGTATGCATGTGTGCTAGATTTCAATCTGATCCCAAGGAATGTCATCTTGTGGCCGTGAAGTGAACTCTTAGATATTTAGTTTCTATGCCTTGCTTCGGAATTTTGTATCCAAATGGGTCTACCTTTGACTTAATCGGATATTCCGATTCTGACTATGTCGGGTGCAAGGTTGATAGGAAGAGCACATCATGGGCTTGTAAGTTTCTATGGAGATCCCTGGTGTCTTGGAGCTCTAAGAAAGAAACATACGTTGCCCTATCCACTGTTGAGGCCAAGTATGTTGTCACAGGACAGTGTTGTGTGCAACTACTTTGGATGAGGCAAACCTTCCGAGACTTTGGCTACAATCTGAGCAAAGTCCCACTCCTATGTGATAACGAGAGTGCAATCCGCTTGGCGGATAATCCTGTTGAACACAACCGCGCTAAGCACATAGACATCTTGCATCACTTTCTGAGAGACCACCAGTAAAGGGGAGATATCAATATTTATCATATTAGCACCGAGAACCAGCTAGCCGATATCTTCACCAAGCCTTTAGATGAGAAAAGGTTTTTCAGGTTGCGTAGTGAGCTAAATGTCTTAGATTCGTGGAACTTAGATTGATCTATAGCATACATGTGTTTTATGCCTTTGATCGTGTTCTTTTACATAATTCTGTCTTTACTTATTTTGGTGCTCAAGTTATACATGTCCTCCCTGGACCTCACAAGTCCTTATGCAATGATGCACATGTTTAGGGGAGGATGTACTACAACTTGACCCCTTTTGAGACTAATATGTTTGCTTGAGTGATTTTGATATAGTCTCATAGATGAAAGGGAACATGAGGACTTGGAAAATGAATAGGCTTCCACTGCACTCCGATATCAATGTATCTTGTTCCAAGTCCCTCTCTGTGTTTTTCTCATTGCCTTTGGTTTTACTCGAGCTTTTTTTGTGAGGCGATGAAGTTAAAGGGCCAATAGGTTCTTCTATTTTGGTGCTTAATGCAAAAGAGGGAGAAATTAAGGCCAAAGCAACTGGATCAGCTACCACTTGTGAATTTTTCAAAAATTTATATTGTAAAAGAATACTTGGTTTTTGATCAAAACCCTCTTATTGCAAAACCGCTCTCTTCTGGGGGAGAAATTCGATTATGGGAAAAAGCAGGAGTTTTTGGTACTTGATCAAATCTAGTCTTGAAAATGTTTTTACTTGCCAAAACAACTGTTTTGACATAAACAAAGGAAAATGAATTTATTTTGCGAAAACAAACCAAGTGGTAGCAAAAGTGATCCAAATATGCCAAATCCTATGTTAGATTAATTGGTCTTCAATTTGACATCAAATTGCACTCTTTAGCTTGCATTTGAAAATGTTTTACATGTTGAGTTGCTTCTGGTGTGTTGGAATAAATCACCAAAAAGGGGGAGATTGAAAGGGAAATGTGCCCTTGGGCCATTTGTATTATTGTTTTGGTGATTAGATGTACAACACATAGAGTTATGACTTTATTGAGCTAAGGCTTGAAGAGATGCAAATGCAAAAATAAGGTATGATTCTAGCCTTAGTGAATTGTTTTTGGTACTAACATTATTTTACTATGTTTTAGGAACCTTCACAAAGTGAGAGAAATAATATTAGAGAAGTTTGGTGTTGGGGGTCTTCTTCTTCGCTGTTGGTCACTTGTTCTCAAATGCTGTGAATCAAGATCAAGGCAACACAATTGTTAAGTATTAAGGACCTTCGTCTTCTGAAGCATTATCTCCCCATAAACATAATGATCATCAGAAGAAGGTCATGAAGGACATGCCTTCATCATTTTATAAATAAACTAGAATACATAAAGATGAAAAATAGCTAGTATAACTCATTGATTCATTCATATATGTATTCCATAGAATATGCATGAGTATTAACAGAATTTGTATTACATTAATACCTTTGGGTTGCTCGAAGGTGTTGACGTAAAAGTGATTACAATCCCGCGTGAACAGTATGGTGCTACTGTTCATCTATTTATAGGCAAGGGACACAACCCAAGTTAAAGTACATTCATGCCCTTGACATTCGTCTATAAACCTAACACGAGTCATTAAGGATTGAATAGTCTTTGTCCCCTTTCATTCATCATCATACTTGGTCTTCGTCACTACATCAAGCCAAAGCTCTTCGGCTATAGCTGCGTCGTCCATTCTTATTATCTTCGGGCTACATCTTCATTCCTAAGCCGAAGCCCTCCTGTAATGCTCCATGTCATACTGAAATCATATGGTTAGTCACGTTTTTGAGGACCTTTGGAAGAGGAAGGCCCCCAACATTCGCTAAAGATCCTCAAGACAAAAACACCTTCAGCAAAATGATACAGAAGTCTTCCCTTCCTCTGTCAAAGGTTCTCAAGACGAAGATCTTGTGTAGAAGCAACATTGCCAAATGCCGAAGCTACCATCAGCTTCAGTTCAAGTCAAGCAGAAGAAGAAAAGACCAGATATACCTTAGTAATCTAGGTTGTCTGTAGATAAATGTTGAGGGTCATGAATATAATTTCACTCGGGTTGTGTCCCGTGCCTATTAATAGATGAACAGTAACACCGTACTATTCACGTTGTATTGTAATCACTCTCTCACGTCTTCACCTTCGAGCAAGCCGAAGGTATCAATGTAATATGAATTCTGTTAATATTCATACATGTTTTATAGAATGCAAATAAGAATGAATTAACGAGATGTAGTTACTATCCTCGTCCCTTTGCATTCCTGTTTAAACATTAAATGATGGAGGTATGTCCTTCATGACCTTCGTCCGATGAGCATTATATCCATGGGAAGATAATGCTTCAGAAGACGAAGGTCCATAATAATTAACAATTGTGTTGCCTTATTCTTGATTCACAACATTTGAGAATGAGTGACCAACATTGGCGGCCACCTCCAGTGAACTTCCGACCACAATAGTGACAATGGCTTCGCGAGGAGCTCAATCCATGGCACCTTCGGCTATGAAGCTGGTGCTCTCAATCACGGGCGGTTTAAGTTCTGAGCCAGCTAATAAGAAGCAGAAAAAAGAAGCACAAAGAAGGGTACAACATGTTGGAGTACAAGGACCCTTCATCAAATCCAAATGGTCACACATTCCAATCACCTTCTCTCATGAGGACCTTCAGCTCAAGGACTACCCCCATAATGATGCAATGGTCATATCTTGTTTATCAAAGGGTTTCTGGTTCACAATGTCCTTATAGATACAGGCATTGCAGCAGAGCTCATCTTCGCAAAAGCCTTCAGGCAGATGCAAGAGCAAGATGATAAGGTACATGATGCAACACATCCCCTCTATGGCTTTGGAGAAAGGCAGATAGTGGCACTTGGCAAGATAACAATGCCGATTACCTTCGGCTATGTTCACAATACAAGGACATAGCAAGTTGTCTTTGAAATTGTTGATATGGAGTATCCTTACAATGCAATCATTGGGCAAGGAACATTAAACGCCTTCGAAGCAATACTTCATCCAACATATCTATGCATGAAGATACCATCAGACCAAGGCCCCTTAGCTATGCATGGGAGTCAAGAGGCTGCTAAAAGGGCTGAAGGGAACTAGACAGATTCAAAGGCCATTCATAATATAGATGAAGCTGAAGCCCATCAACAGTATAACCTCAGTAGATCAACCGAACCCATGCTTTTATGCGAAGATATAGCTGAGCAGAAGGTATTGCTGGGATCTCAATTATCTGATGAACAAGAAAGAACTCCGTTGAGGTTTCTGTTCAACAACAAGAATGTCTTTGCTTGGTCAGCCAATGATCTGTGTGGCGTTAACAGGGATATTATCGAACATTCACTTTATGTAGATCCGTCTATCAGGCCAAGAAGGTAGAAGCTTCGGAAAATGTCCGATGATAAAGCCAAAAGTGCACGAAGCAAAGTCAAAAGGCTTCTAAGTGCCAATGTAATCAGAGAAGTAACATACCCAGAGTGGCTGACCAATACTGTGATGGTGAAGAAAGCTAATGGTAAATGGAGAATGTTGTGGCAGAACCGCCCAAGTCACGCCTTAGAGGCAACAACACACTTAAATCGGAATAACCCATCAGTCCCTCATATCTAGTCTGATAAAGCCACTTCCCAGGGATCAAATACCACTAGCTCACTCGAAGGTGAGTCACAGAGGAAATACAATAAAATGGGAAACCACAATATTAAAGTACTGGAGTTATTACATAAATCAGAGTTTTTAAGTAAACTGAAACAAGTTCATAAATTAAAATGCAGTGGATAGTCGATAATGTTGAATGCTGAGGAATAGGGCAAGGCCTAGCCCACTACTCCTCCTGCTCCTCTCGTGCTGGAGCAGCATCCCACTCGACCGTCCAACCCAGTGGCAGGGTGGAAGGCCAAGTCACACCATCAACCATGTCCTATAGAGTACCTGCAAAAATTGTGCCACAAGCAAGGCTAAGTATACTAATACTCAGCTAGACTTACCCGGTGTGAGGAGTCTACTCCTCTACCTCTAGACCATGCAGTTGTTTGGCTGAGGGGTTTGGTTTGCCAAAAGTACTAGTTGAGTCTAAAAACAGTTTTAGTTTTTTTTCTAGTTATAGCATATTTTAATTTAGCTATGTTTGCTCCTTTCTAAGCATACATGGTAGCAATTATTTAGTACAATCAACATGTCATCTTAGGTAAAACCTCATTTCACTTCTTACTTAATGCAGTACAAGGGGTCAAGCAGTCTCATTAGCTGCGAGAAGCAGACAATTCGAATCGAGTTTTTAAACCATGCAAGGTAAACCTAAACACACGACATGTCAGGGCACTTCGTCCACACACACGTCAGCCGTCCCCATCGATTCCTTGGCAACAAAACAGGGCTCACGACCTTGGCGTACAATGCTCCAATTGTCCTCAGTTGCCGCCGTGCAACGACCGCACTTGTACCCACCATAGCTAGCATGGGAGAACCCGTCTCAGGTCCAGTGAGGGGTAAAGTCTGCGGGTAGGTTCAATCAGGTACTAGGTTTATCGGTAACCATATTCCCCGACATGTGTTTAGTACATTCAAACGCTTGACTCAGGTATCCACACATTAATCCTTAATTCCTTTTCCGTCTCATAGACAAGGCATCCACCCTGGATCCAAGTCCATAGACCATCATAGATCCCGTTATCAAGATGAATACAATCAATGCCTGACCTCGGGCGAGTGCTAGAAAAATCACTCAACTTCTACTGAGACCTTAATTAGCAAGGCAGCTACTTGACCTAGCATACTAGTATCCATCTCAAAAAGGAATCCTGAGTTCATGCAACTAAGGGTTTCAAGCAACTCCTACACTTAAGTGCACATTACAAGCCTACAAACATTTAAGTGTAGTAAAGTAGCATATATAAATTGGTTATGCATAAAACCGGGGCTTGCCTTCAAATGCTGGGGTAGGCTCGGGAGCTGGTTCTTGGTCTTCCTCGTGGACAGCTCCTTGCTCAGGAATGAGCACTTACTCTCTGTCAGCGAGGTTGCAGTCTAATGAATGCAATGAGTGAGATATATGTATGCCATGATATGCAATGCGGTAGTAATAGAAATGATTAATATTGATAAGTAAGGTTAAATCTTACTACGAGAATTCTAGTGGTATACTTAGCCAATTTATGATCAAGTTTGATTAAGTTAAAGGGTCAGAATATTTTAGTGCCCTACTGATTTTCTTTTAGTGTCTTAGTGAGTGTTTATTCCGATTCTTGCTGAATTCATTAGGGGTGAAACTTATTATCCTTACTAATTCCTTCTTCTTCTCTTTTTCTCTTATGCTTTTAAGGTGGGCTTGAACTACAACATAGCTTTATAAATTTCCAAAACTCCTATAAAAATTATAGTAGCTTCTCACTGGTGTATAACTCTCTGTCTAAAAAATTGGGGCCTAATAAGTTAAGGATTTACTCTGTACAAAATTATCAAGTTGTAGGGCAGAGGGGGTGCTTTGAACTACAACTCTCTTCTAACAGTGGATTAATCCCTAAATCTTATTTTTGCTGGCATTTAGGTGTAATAATATGACTTTGTACCAAGATTTAGCCATTAATAGCTATTGGTCATTTTTCTGTGATTTTCTAAAGTTCTTTGGCCATAGGGGTGCTTTCTACTATCACTATACTTGAAAATGTCAAACAACAGATTTACAATTTTTCTTATCTTCTTTTTTGTGCAAGAGCAATCAATCTGAAATTTGGCAACTTTTTTCTTAGGGGAGAGGGTGGTAGAATTTCTTGGATCATTTGGTCTTTTTTCATGGGGTAGGGGGTAATGTGTTTGACCTAACCTTTTTAAATAGGTTTCATATTTTTCTCTGGTGGTCTACTTCATCGATAGTTGGGTAAAAATTTATTTGCCTACTGTTGCACAATTTTAGGCTTCCTCATGCTTTAATTAGAACATGGGCCAAATCCATGTTTTAATTGTTTAACTCACTAATTGTGAGGGGTTGGGGTATCTATTATTTTTGTAGTGGTGTTCTAGCAGTTAGGAGTCTGCTGAATTTTCTTTACTCTTTTTATAGTGGTCCTTGTATTTTAAATCATGTTTTTTCCTTGATTTCTTAGTGCCTAATAAATATTTAACCTTGAACTAGCTCTGGACTAGGGTTCTCTGTATTTTTCCTATGTTCTTTAGCACTTAAGTATACTAAGAAAAATATGTTCCTTCTATGTTTATTATTTTTCACCACCTTTCTTAATTTTCTAAGTTTTGGACAGATATCATTTTTAAAAGACAATCTTGAGTTTTTTGTATACTGGGGTGCTTAGTATTTTTAAACAGTGCATATGTTGGGTATGTACCTCCACAAATTTTCTTAAGCCTAGCACATAAGTATTTCTATTTTTCTCTATATTTATGAGGTTTGGGTAGTTTCCTTATTTAATTCAAAACTCTAAAAATTAGTACATAAAACATGGAGTTCAGTATTTTTGTCTGATGGTTCATAATATTTGGAATCCAGCAAAATTGGTTTGACAAATTTTGGTTGAACAATACTCAAGTTATGAATTTCTTAAGTTCTCTGCTCATTTTAAAAAGAATAATAGAAATGGTTAAAGGGAAAATAACTTTGCATCGGGGTCCCTGGCGTGTTCTTCCTATTTTCCTTATAGACTAGTCCTCGGGTCACTATTCAAATGTGTCTCTGACAAATCATAAAACCCCCTGGGGTTTCACTAAACCTAACCCGAGGTCCTTCCTCTATTTAAATAGTACCCTCGGAGGAGGAAAGGGCGGAGGAGCTTACCAGCGGTGAGATTGCTCCGGCAAGGTGGTCGATGATGTAGGGGAGGTCGCGGTGGTCACGTCGATGTGCGGTTCGACGTCGGGGGTGGCCGCAGTCGGCCGGTCCACGTGTGTAGGCAGGGGAGTTCGTCGACGGCGAGGGCTCCGGCCTAATTACGACGAGATAGTCCAATTGGTTGGCTCGGGAGGTTTGACCAGGTGACATAGAGGTGGTACACGGAAAGAATTGGGAAATGGCGTAGAGACTTACCCGGTCTACGTTCGCCGGTGAGCGGAAAAAGTCCGACAGGGGGGATTCGGGGTCTCTGGTGAAGCTCTGCCAGTTCTGAGGGCTTTGGGAGCTTCATGGGTCTCTGGCGAAGCTAGCCGAGGGACGAGATCGAGTGGAGATGGGCTGGAGTGGCCTGGTCACAGCGACCGAGTGCTCGGCTGGCTTGGCGGGCGGCGCAGAGCTCGTCGGAGCTAAGGACGGGGTCGGGACAGCAGGGGTAGGTGTGGAGCGAAGTGTGGCGCGTCTAGTGGTGGTCTTTAAGGGCGCGTGCGAGCTCAGCCCAGGTCTGCTCTGACACTCGCTCGGGGCGAGCGAGGGGGAGCGCCAGTGCACGCTCTGGCGCCTGGGCTCAGCGTCGAGCACGAGGCATCGCAGAGTGTGGTCATGTTCAAGCGCTCATTGGCTCCAAATCTTTGCGATTATGGCCATGATCCCTTTGAGATATCTTTTCACCGGACCTTCCTTTGTTGTTTATGTGTGGCGGCTTATAGATTTTGTTGACTGGAGCCAAAGATATGGGATGATCAAATTGGGTTTGTCTCACTGCGTGAATCCGAGCTAAAACCCTTGTCTTGACGTGTCTAGGGCACAAATCTCGATGCCATCTTCACACACGTTGCAGAGGGGCTAATTTAGCACAACTTTGTCAATGGGGCTTAAGGTTTTGAGTTAGGGATTAAGGTGAACGCACTCGAGTTCTAGGTGAGGGCTGAAATTCAGAAATCTGAATTTTCAGATTTCCCTAGAGAGCTTCCACTTGTATGGCCTTTTGGGGATTTTAAACAATTATTTTGGCCAAACTTCTCTAGTAGTTATTGTAGATTAATTAGTGTATTTCAACTTTTATAGTTGGCCTAAGCCATGATTCCAAGTTTTTCATGGTCTTTTTACCAATTCCCCCTTTTCACTTAAATGACTTAATTAAAGTTATTCTAGGGTTTGGTCATTTTCCCCACTTTGAGTGCATGATATGATTAAGGCATGATTCTTAAGATAAAAAGACTTAGTTGAGTTTTTGCTCCTAAGTTTTTGGTGTCTTTTGCTCAATTTGATCCACATGAGATAATGGCCTTGATGTTAGGACTAAGAAAAAAACCCTAGGTAACACCTGGGTGTTACAAATGTGCATTGATTTTACAGATCTCAAAAAGGCATGTTCGAAGGATGAATTCCCATTTCCAAGAATAGATTCTCTTGTGGATGCAACAGCTACTTCAGAGCTCATGAGTTTATTGGATTGCTATTCAGGCTATCATCAAATTTGGATGAAGAAAGAAGACGAGCCTAAGACAAGCTTCATAACCCTTAGTGGGACCTATTGCTACCTTCGGATGCCTGAGGGGCTCAAGAATGCTGGAGGAAGCTTCAGCAGATTGACTGCTAAAGTCCTTTGCTCATAAATTGGCAGAAATGTCTTAACAAATGTTGATGATATCGTAGTCAAAAGTACTAAGCAAGAAAATCACATAGCTGATCTACAAGAAACATTCGCCAATTTTAGAAAGGCGGGTCTCAAGCTCAACCTAGAAAAACGTGTTTTTGGGGTGAAGAATGGGAAGTTTCTTGGGTGTCTCGTGTCAACAAAGGGAATTGAGGCAAACCCAAGCAAGATAGAAGCAATACTTTGGAAGGAGCCACCAAAGTCAAGAAAAGGCGCCCAAAGGCTGACATGAAGACTTGCTTCATTAAACAGATTTATTTCAAGATACGCAGAAAGGAACTTGCCATTCTTTGAAGTTTTGAAGTCAGCCGAAGTATTCCAGTGGGGGCCAATTCAACAAAAAAGCTTTCGAAGAGCTGAAGCAATACTTAATAGAGCTGACAACTTTAACCCCACCTTCGTCAGAAGCCCCCCACTGCTACTATATGTAGCTGTTTCTCACGCTGCAGTTAGCGCAGCGTTGGTGCAAGAAAAGCAAGATGGCCAAGCGAACAAGCAAGTGCCAGTATACTTCGTCTCTGAAGTCCTTAGTCCATCAATGACGGGTTATTCCGATTTAAGTGAGTTGCTGCTTCAAGGTGTGACTTGGACACTTAAGTTGGGATAATCTAGTCAGTTCTGCCACTGCTGGTATCGGAGCGAATACCATTACAGAGAACTCAATAAGTTATGAACACCAAGCTTTCAAAAATAAAACTTGCTTAGAAACCAGTGTTGGGTTGTTAGGACTAGAACGCTAGACAAAGGACGAAAGGTGGGGTAGATAGGTGGCTATATAAGTAGGCCATATAGGCCAACACTATGATAGAAGGGATGCCCTAGGAGCACCCCTATGATTGATGAGAGGACGTTCATCCAAGCATGCATGCATAGTAGTGAATCGAGAATAGAAAGGAAATGTGTTAATTAAAAAGTTGAAGGGAATATATTAAGACTGTATTGACTCATGCCCCTAAAACATTAGTTAATAATGAGTAACAGGGAAGTAAGTTAAAATAGATTAATCCAATTAACCATCCTCTTTTGACTTAAATCACACTTTTCTCCTTACCGCTACCTTTAGCACTTACACATATGGTTTCACCAACCCCCGCAACCATCCTCTTTTGACTTAAATCACACTTTTCTCCTTACCGCTACCTTTAGCACTTACATAGATGGTTTCACCAACCCCCGCAAATGGTGGAGACAACCGCTTCAGCTTCGACTACCTTTCCCAAGAGGGTTTCCCCTCTATCTTGTGGGAGGTACTCTGCGCAGCTGGATAACCCACACCTCTATACACGGTGCAGCTGTACGAGGAGTACTAGGTGCCACGATGTAGGGTTTGGCTAACCCTGGAGCCTCACCCTATGCAGCCTGGGTGGCGTTCGCTTGATTCTGAAACTGTCGGATTCAGGGCGGATGACACCACTAAGGCTGCGGCACTGAAGGCCTTGACGACATTCTGTGGATACCACCCACTAGAGATGATGATGCACCCACTGGGACTCTTCCCTGTTGAGAAGAGGGATGATCAGATGTGGTGTGACAGAGTGCGCCATGCCAAGGATGTGTGGGCCATGCACCCCGACCAGGTTGGGAGGATCATCATCTAGGGCATGAGTGCACTGTACCACCAGCAGACCCTGTAAAGCGATGCTATGATGCATCTCACTGGGCTCGCTCAGACTACAAAGACTACCCTTGATGATAGGGTGGTCTTCGTAGTCAATCTATCTTCAGAGTTGGTGGAGAAGGATCTCCAGATTGAGCAAATGAGCAACTTCACCCAAGAGTTGGAGCAGCAGGTGGAAATCCGGGACAACACCATTGAAGTCCTGGAAAATCAGCTCCTTGACGTGCAAGAGGAGCTGGATGAGGCCAATGCTCATCTAGAAATGCACCACCAGGACATGAACCAAGCAATGGAGGTAGATGGAAACATCGAGAAGGAGGAGGATCTCGAGGAGATTGAGTCAGCTTCAAGTCTAGGCACGGCTTACTCCAGAGTGCCCCCTACACCTGCGGTCAGTGCTGCCTCTACTACTCAGGGTTAGATGGGTCAAAATTAAACATGTTAGGAGGATGGGAATACCACATAAGCTTAGCTTTTGGCACCAACTATTGAACTAGACTATAGGGTGGATCTCCTAATATGTTGTAACCCGGAAAATATAATTTTGTGTCGTTATTTCCTCATGATATGAAGTCACTACTTGAAATATTGGGCTTAAGTAACATCAAAAAATTCCTATTTTCAGATGGTAGCTAGATCCCGCCGTGGGCAAAACAAACATGTTCACCCACCACCGCCCCCAGCTCAAACGATGTAGGAGTTAATGGCTCAACAGAACGAAATCCTGCGATAGCTGGTGCAACGTCATCCCTACCCTCAACAGTTTGGTGGAGGGCAACAACAACGCCCACCGGCTGCAGCTACCTACCAGAAGTTCTTGAGCACTCAACCGCCATTGTTCACCAAGGTGGAAGATCCACTAGACGCCGACGTGTGGCTGAGGGTAGTGGAATCCGAGTTTCCCCTTCTCACGGGAGCTTGCCCTAATGTCGCAAAAGCTCGCTTCGCCGCACAGCAGCTCTATGGACCTGCAAGGACATGGTGGGACCATTTCCTCGCCATGCTCACCACCGACCATGTGGTGACGTGGGAGGAATTCCAGACTGCTTTCAGGGGACATCACATTCCCATGGGCATATTGGATCGCAAGCTAAATGACTTCCTGACCCTGACTCAAGGGACTCGCACAGTGCTGAATATGCCCAGACCTTCAACGCGGTGCCAATATGCGGGTTACCATGCAGACTCTGATGAGAAGAAGAGGGACCGCATCCGGAGGGGGCTCAGCACCAAACTCCGTGAGCGCCTTAACACTGTTCGAGCCAATAGCTACAATGAACTGGTCAACCTGGCCATTTCACAGGAAGACTGCATCTTGGCCCACCTAGCAGAGAAGAAGAGGAAGGCACCAATGACAGGGTCCTCGGCCCCCCTCAGAGGTTCCAGATTGTCTCCAGCAATCAAAGCAGGGGATCCCAACAGCAGGCAGAAAGATGGGTAATCGGGCCACCTTAGCAACAGAAAGCACCCAACCATCTCCTCGCCCCCGCTCCAAGAAATAACCCGCCTCCGTGACAGCAACAACTACATCAGTTCTAACAATGAAACAGGAACATACACTTCACGTGTGGTAACACCGACCACTATGCCAAGGATTGACCACGAAACCAACCAAGGCAAGTGCCAGCTGCTAACCTAGAAAAGGGAAAGAAGCAAAAGGTGCAAGTCAAGCAAGGGATGCTAAATTTCACCACTCTGGAGGAGTTACCCGAAGGAGCACCCATCATGACTAGTACCTTCTTAGTTTTTAATCAACCAGCTTTAGTTCTTTTTGACTCCGGTACATCACATAGTTTCATTAGCCCAAAATTTAGTGTCAAATGCCAACTGCCCTTTTATAATACCTAAGGGGCTTTTATGATTGCAACGCCTGGGGGCAAGATTGCAACAAATCAACTAAATCGTAGTGTACCCATCCAACTGGGAAGCAAGGTTTGCAAGACCACCCTCCTCATATTGGGGATGGATAATGTGAATATCATTTTGGGGACTGATTGGATGACCCAACACCATGGTAATCGATGTCGCAAACCGCATCATCAAAATCCATTCCCTGACTTGCGGAAAATTTACCTTGTACCTACCCAGCCAAGAAAACACTCGGTCATGTGCTTTCTCTATGATAGAGCTACCTTTGAAGAAGATCCCAGTGGTCTGTGAGTAAGCAGACATCTTTCCGAACGAGTTGCCGGGAATGCGACCAGATTGGGATAATTAGTTCGCCATAGAATTATAGTCGGGAACTGCACCTATCTCCAAGAGGCCCTACAGAATGCCACCAGCCAAGCTTGCAGAACTGCTGGACAAGGGATTCATCCACCCAAACTTCACCTTGGGGATGTCCAGCCTTGTTCGTGAAAAAGAAGGATGAAAGCTTGAGGTTGTGCATAGATTACCGTCCACTCAATGCGGTAACCATAAAAAATAAGTATCCTTTGCCTCGCATTGATGTTCTTTTTGACCAACTAGTTGGAGCCAAGGTGTTTTCCAAAATAGATCTTCGCTCTGGTTATCACCAAATCAAGATACAGGCAAGTGATATTCCGAAGATGGCCTTCTCAACCAAATATGGCCTGTATGAGTATCTGGTAATGTCGTCTAGGTTAACGAATGCGCCCGCATACTTCATGTAACTGATGAATTCGGTCTTCATGCCCGAACTGGACAAGTTCATGCTGGTCTTCATTGACGATATCTTGGTATACTCGAGGAACGAAGCAGAGCATGCCAAACATTTGCACACAGTACTCCAACGTCTGAAAGATTTTTGGCTTAATGCCAAATTGCCTAAGTGTGATTTTTGGCTTAAGGAAATCAAATTCTTGGGTCACACCATCTCCCAAGAAGGAATAGCAGTTGATCCGGATAAAGTGCAAGAGGTGATGGATTGGAAGCCAGCTACCACTATCCGCCAGATTCGGAGTTTTCTAGGATTAGCAGGATATTATCGACGATTCATTCCATATTTATCCATAATTGCTAAACCCATGATGGAGCTATTAAAGAAGGGAGCAAAGTTTAAGTGGGGTCCAAAATGTGAAGTTGCCTTTCACACCTTGAGGCAGCATCTGACCACCGCACCCGTGTTAGCGCAACCTGACAACGCCAAGCCGTTTGATGTGTATTGTGATGCCTCTGGCACTAGACTAGGTTGTGTTCTAATGCAAGACAACCGAGTCATTTCCTACGCATCAAGGGCACTCAGGCCTCATGAACAGAATTATCCTACTCATGATTTAGACTTGGCAGCCATCGTCCATGCCTTGAAAATCTGGAGGCATTACTTGATGGGAGCTCGCTGCGAGATCTATACAGACCAGAAGAGCCTCAAGTATATCTTCACTCAGGCTGACCTCAACATGAGACAGAGAAGATGGCTGGAATTGATCAAGGATTACGACTTGGAGGTGCACTACCACCCTGGGAAAGCCAACGTAGTAGCGGATGCCCTATGTTGGAAGTCACAATGCAATTGTATGTCAATGGATTCTCGCGTCAATACCTTGTGTGACGAATTGAGTAGGATGAAGATTCAAGTGATTCCTTCTGGTACCTTGGACTACATCTCCTTGGACTACATCTCCATTGAACCAACCTTGCTAGACCAAACTATTATGACCCAGCTTGGTGATAAGGGAGTGCAAATCCTCAAGGAAATGCTTAACCAAAAGATTGAAAAGTATAAGTGCTTCCGCCAAGATAGTAAGGGAACATTATGGTTCGAAGACTGACTGGTAGTTCCCAAAATGAGGACCTCAGGAGGAAAATTTTGGACGAGGCTCACCTCTCCAAATTCTCCATGCATCCGGGAAGCAACAAGATGTACCATTACCTGAAACCCCTGTATTGGTGGACAAGGATGAAGAGGGAAATAGCCAAGTATGTGTCCGAGTCTGATACATGTCGGAGAATAAAAGCGAGCCACCTAAAGTCGGCTGGTGCCTTGCAACCCCTTTCAATACCTTCATGGAAATGGGATGACATCAGCATGGACTTCATTGTGGGTCTACCCAACACCTTATTGTGAATCGATTGACGAAAGTGGCTCATTTTCTTCAAGTGCACACCACCGATAAGGCACAAAAGTATGCAAAATTATATATCGATCGAATTGTGAGTTTACATGGAATACTTCAGACAATTGTATCTGACCGAGGAACCCAATTTGTAGCTAGATTTTGGGAACAATTGCAAGAATCCTTGGGAACCAAGCTGATTAAAAGTTTAGCATACCATCCTCAAACTGATTGTCAAATAGAGAGGGTAAATCAGATCCTTGAGGATATGTTGAGAGCTTGTGCAATCGATTATGGCAGAATTGCGACAAGTGTCTCTCCTTAGGAGAATTCGCCTACAACAATAGCTATCAATCTAGTTTGAAGATGGCACCTTTTGAGGCCTTATATGGAAGGAGGTGTCAAACACCCCTAAATTACTCGCAACCCAGCGAGAGAGAGATTTTTGGACCTGACATAGTGTTGGAAGCCGAAAGAAAAGTCAAGATAATCAGAAAGAAGCTAGAGGCTGCTCAAGCCACACAGAAGAGCTATCATGACAAAAGAAGGAAACCCCTATAGTTTGAAGTGGGAGATCACATATATCTAAAAGTATCGCCCACGAAAGGAGTACAATGATTCGGGATTAAGGGCAAGCTAGCCCCTCGCTACATTGGGCCCTATGAGATCATAGAGGCATGTGGGCTAGTGGCATACAAGTTGAATTTACCACCAAAAATATCTGCCATACACAATGTGTTCAATGTGTCCCAATTGAAGAAATGTATTCGGTTTCCAAGGGAAGTCATAATCGAGCCAGATATAGAGATAGAACCAGATCTATCATACCAAGAAACCCCTCCAATATTCTGGACTGCAAGGAAAGATCCACCTGTGCGAAAACAATCAAGATGTATAAGATCCAATGGGGCAACCGTACGGAAGAAGAGGGTGCGTGGGAGACTGAGGATTATCTACGCAAATACTACCCCGATTTTCTACCTAAGAAAGTTGGTACGTAACCATATCCCATCCCCCTGCCCTCTGATTCCAAATATAGGAAAGATTCTCTTAATGAAAGCCGAATTAAGATATGAAAATAAGTGAAAAAGGGCTTCCTTTTGAAGTTGCAAAGAGGATGACATTCGAAGAGCAGGTTTTCTCGTGAACCTTAAAAAGCTAACCCATACTATGAAAGCAAGTTGTAACCAACTCCTCACCCCTGTACGATCTCGATGCGAATCTCAGGCAAGATTCTTTTAAGGGGGGAGGGTTGTAACACCCTAGGTGTTACTTAGGGTTTCCCCTCAGTACCTACAACTGTGACCTGTTATCACATGTGGTAAGTTTGAGCAAAAGGCACCAAACTTGAGGAGCCAAGCCTTAACCAAGTCCTTATCACCCTAAGAGATCATACCTTAACCATATCAATCTTAGGGAAGAGGGTGAAGTGTTCAAACCCTAAAGTTCCCCTCTTTAGGACATTAGAGCACAAAAGAAAAATTCAATAAAAAGGCTAAGTAAATCACATTGTCATGACTTGGGCTAATTATAGAAGTTGTAGTAAACTTAATAACCTACAAAAAATATAAGATAGTTGTCCCAAAAAGATTTTACAAAACCCTCGAACAAGTCAATCAAGTGGAAACTCCAATAAAAATTAGAATTGCAGTTATCTGAAAATCAGCCCCCTCACAACGATCAAGCGTGTTCACCTTGTTCCAAAACTCAAAATGTCACACCCGGATTTAAAGGATAAAGCCGGGTGCGTCTCATATGTGCGCTAAGGAAGAATTTCACATATAATGACAGAATGTATAGAGATAAATGTCATAATTACCATAAATGTACTTATTACATAGTGGAAGTCTTACAAAATAAATGATAATAATAAAGCGAACTAAATATTATTTCCCTGGCGCCACAATGCTGACTGGGAGACGCCACCTAGATCATCTTGTATGCTTCATTGTAGGGCGGCTCCTCTTCGACCACCTGCTCTTCACCTATGGGGGAGGGGTTATATGTCGCAATAGTGAGCTCACAAAAGATCATAGCTCAACAAGTTGTGGGGAATAATGTGCATGAACTCACCAAAGGTGGGAGTTCATATGAAGTGTAAGGCTGATCAACAAAATAAAGGTTGAAGCAGAGCATTTCTTTTATAAGTTGGTCAAAATTTTATTAGCAGTTACTAAGTGTAAGTAAATACCAAACCATAGTAATAGTAAATCAAAGTAATAATAAATCCCAATATAATGCAAATGACAAATTGAATTTAATTCCATAAATTAATCATGTGAGGGTCCGAGCTGCTCATGACCGTGAGCACTGCTGATATACCAGTTTTACACTATGTAGAGGTTGCACATCTTTACTCAAAAGTCATATTACCCATCTGCCAAGGGATAGCCACTCTGATACACCTCTACCAAGGAAGCGAGGCAGGGTAACACTACGAGGCCTTTACAAAGTTCCACTAGCTTTAGAAAACCCGCTACAGTTTCTAGGGAGCTCCAATGTAGGGACCCCTCGCCTGACCGCCATCGCAGCAAAATCAACCCAAGGGCCTCCGCACATTGACCACTCCCCTACTGCCTTTGACCCTATCGGGTAAGGTAGTCCTCCACTAGCTTTCCTAGTTAGTCAGCCAAGGGCGTCCCATACTACCCTTGTGGTAGCACTGTTTTCCCGGGTGGTCGCTCCATGTTCCAATTAACATGATGATCTTATCATGAACATTAAATAACAAAATGATAATAAAAGTATGATCATGAATAATGTGTATCTCCATACCCAAAACCACATAAAGCAATATCAAGTACTACCCAAAAGTTCAGTGGTAATCAAGGTATAAAGATAGTCAATCTAGGGTAACCTAAAGGGTCCCATCAAAATTAACCTATGCAGATCATTATGATTAATAAGAACATGACTGGGTAAAAAGAAGTGATCAATGGCACAACTTGCCTTCAATGAGCTCCTGCTCAGCAGTCTCGACCTGCTAAACCCCGGGATCCTCTATGGCTTGCTCGTCTACTCGCAACAATACAAACAAACATGGTATAACAAAAATTAACATCACACCAAACAACAGAACATAATGCATGATAATATTTTACGCTGTGTAACGATATTGTAGGAACTAGAATCACTAAATTTGAAGTTACGGTTATTTAGTTATGAATTTTAGAAGCTATTTAGTACTTAGAATAGAGTAATTCAAGTGAATAATTTTAATTCAAGTTTCTTGGCTAAACAGAGGTACTAGGTGATAGACAATATTAAAAAAAAATTAATGTCTCTGGAATGAATCAATTTAGAGCTAAAATAATTTGAATATGAATTTCACAAGTTTCTATTATTATTTTTGTATTAAAAATTAATTTCTAATATTAATTATCTGGTTTTCACTACTCTCTGCACTGCGCGCCAATTACTGAAAAGATTAGGGGCTAACCCGCAAGATTTACACAGACTCAGTAAACCCCGAGTTGGACGGTGGGTTTATTACTGAAATTTCTAGGGTCTCTTATGCAAGTTTATCAGCCGAAGGGGTGTCGGCCAGATCTGGCCGTTGGATTAGATTTGGATGGCACAGATTCATTTGGTCTTTAAACAAACCGGTATGCCACACGGGCCCTCGGATCGCCGATCCGCGCGCGACCCAGATTTAATTACGTAGATATCAACTCCGACCCCCACGATTCCGATCGGACGGCACACCGACCGCACGCGTGAAGGAAGACATGCCTTTAGATCTCATGCTTCCGTTGGCCGATCAACGGTCAACACAGTATCTTCTTCTCCCCGCGGCTACCAGACACGACGGCGCGCGCCTCAGTGGAGCTCCATGGCTAGATTTCACGCACCGGCCTCCCCGAGGAGAAATTCCAACGCAGTAAGATGCCCTACGCGCAGGTAATGTAGGTGGACTGGTGGGGGTTCCTTACTTCAAATTGAGGTGATGGCGCGCTGCAGGCCGGGACAGTATCACGCGGCGGCGGAGAAGGTCGACGCGGAATTGCGCCCAATTGTCCCCACGACGAGCGAACCAGCACCATGCTTAGTCTCCCCGCACACCCTCGTAGCGTGATCGAGGTTTGCCTGGCCCGAATCGGAGTCACACCCGCCGGTTACCGATGGCGGCTTCAGTTCTCACCACGCCGGCAATTCCGGGGTGCTCCAGGTGCTCACAGCAGAGGGCGAGAGGTATGCGGCCTGGGATTTTATACCCGTGGTCAGTTTGCGCCTGTCAATTCGTGGAGTGAGCTGGAGAGCACGAATTGTGCGGAGAAGCCGTTGTGCGCCTGTTGGGGACTTGTTCTCAAGTGCTAAGAGTTAAGAACAAGGCAACATAAAAAGTGTTAAGTGTTAAAATCCTTCGTCCTTCGAAGCATTATGTTCCTTCGGGAAATAATGAGTCTCGGGCGAAGGTCATGAGAGACATACCTTCGTAAACATAACAAGTAATGACGAAGGACTCACATAAAGCATGAAATATGATATAAGCATCACCATAGAATCATTTCTATTTTATTAACATGGAAAAACAGAAATGATTCCAAATTACAAATGTACCTTCGGTCCTGAGAGAAGGTGTAAAGTACGAGCGTGATGCCAAAAGCAAATGCCAAGTCAGCGTGAACAGTACGGGAGTACTGTTCATCTATTTATAGACGTGGGACGCAGCCCACGTAAAATTACATCCATGTCCATTACATTTGTTAACGGCTTATGGAAATTTGTCGAGGCCCCCGAAGTCTTTTCATCTTTGAGTCGGTTCCCCCTTCTGCCATCGCGCCGAAGCTTCCCTGCGCACAGCTTCGGCTACACTCGACCTTCGTCTGGTTCAGGCTTCGTCCTGGCCGTGCTCCATATTCATAATTCTGGATCCGAAAATACCTGTTCACATAATCCACTCGGAAAACATTGTCAAATCATGTTTTTGAGGACCTTCGGAGGACGAAGGCCCCCAACAGTAGCCCCTCGCAATATTAATTTGTAAATAATAAATTCAGATTGCGATATGGACGAAGGCCTTGAGCCGAAGGTCCGAAAAAACACCTTCCCTTTGCTAGAATAGCAACATTCAATGACAAGTGGGGTCTTTCAACTTTCAACGCATCAAGCGTATAAATACGGCCATGCCGCAAACTTATTTCGCACGCTTTCTGGCCAACCACTCCTGTTCATTCATTTTTTAGCTCTTGTGCACTGTGATCTGCTAAGTTTTTAGCTTTGAAGCTTCGGCTTTTAAAAACAGTTTTTTAGCGCTTCCGAAGATGTCTGAAGCTGCTAAGAAGGCTGCTGCTGAGATGAAGCTGAGTCTTGATGAAGAGAAGAACCTAGGGTTTCTTATAGCGATGTCGAAGTCCAACACAGAAAAGATTACCAAGGAAATTCTGGAGGGGCTGTCTGAAGATACTGGTGACAGTGAAAGTTATGATATGGACAGCGGTGGCGAAGACTCCGAAGATCGCCCCTGGCGACCAAGCCATTCAGTTTATGGTAAATCAACTATCAAAGAGAATCATCTTGTTAATATGAGAGGAAGGTATTTCCGGGATCTGTCCATTGTGAGGGCGGACGAAGGGGAAAAAACTTGTCCACACCCTGAAGAAAATGAAGTTGTGGTGTACCGAAGCTTTTTGAAAGCTGGACTGCGATTCCCCTTGAGCAGCTTCGTCGTGGAGGTGTTGAAAATCTTCGAAGTCTATCTTCATCAACTTACTCCCGAGGCAATTATAAGGCTAAATATCTTCGTGTGGGCCGCGAGGAGCCAAGGTCTGAAGCCTGACGCAAGAAGCTTCTGTAATGTTCATGAATTATTATATGAAACAAAGCCTTGGGGCAAGGAACAGTACCATAACAACTTTGGCTGCTACAGCTTCGTTTCTCGGTCCGGGGCAAGCTGTCCCGTACCAACCTTTCGGAAGAGATGGCCCGGGGATTGGATGACAGAATGGTTTTATGTGAAGAATGACTTATCAGCACGAGAAGACATCAAAGGTATAATTATGCGTCCTATTTGGCAAAGCTTCGGCCTTCGGAGGCCGAAGGTTGAAATGGACGAAGCCGCCGAAGAGTGCCAAAGGGCCTTTGGGGTAGTCTGCTCGTTTATTGGGTCAAGGGACTTGGTCCAAGAACACATTGCATTCAGGGTATGGCCACTTGCGGAGAAGTGGGAAATGCCGAAGGAGACCATTAAAGAGCCCGACGAAGGCGGTCTAGTTAGACTGAAATACACATTCAAATATGCTGATAAATTCGTTGAACCTGATGATGACTGGTTGAAGAGCATTGAAAATTTAAGCGATGAGCTACTCGGGACCTACTCGAAGGCTGAAGATAATGCAATGTCAGCAGCCTTCGGAGGCCGAAAAAAGAAGAGACTGAATCGGGTATTCGATGCCATTGGGTTTGTCTACCCTGACTATCGTTATCCCACTCGAGGGCAGAAAAGAAAGATCACAACCTCTGCAGAAGAGGAAGCTGCAACTGCTCCTAGCGAGCCAGAATCAAAGAGAAAGAGGATAAAAGTCCTCACACACCGGCCACGCTATATTGAACCAGCTTCGGTGCCTGAGTTCACCGGAGAAGCTTCTTCGGCCACCGAAGCTGAACAGCCAACCTTGCTGCCAGAAACTGCAGAGATGGCCGAAGCACCATCCACAGAAAAAATGGAAGAAGCGAAAAAGCTGACTAAGGAAAAAACATTAGAAGTTTTGAGTCCTGCAGTAAATATTGAAACAGCAAAAAACCAAAAGGGGCCATCAGTGACCCCAAAAAGGAAAAGAATGGTAAATGTACTAGACGTCTTGGAGACAATTAAGTCTTCAAGCACAATTCCAAAAAAGAGTGTTGAAATTGCTGAAGCTTCTACTGAAGCTTCGGCTCAACAAGCTAAAGCTGAAGCTGGGCCTTCAGAGCCCTGCAAGGAGCAACCTTTTGAAGCCGAAGCAATAAAAATTCCAGAACCAGTATTAGTTGAAGAAACTGACACCGCCATCCCCGAAGCACCTGCCAGCATGCGTGATTACATGATACGACATGCTTCGGGGAAGAAGCTATCTGAAGAAGAAACTCATGAAGCCATCCATTATGCAAAGGAACTAAAATATCCGAAGGGGGCAGTAATATTCAATGGAACGAATGAAGATGACTTCTTATACTGCCTGCCTGACAACAAAGAGCTATCTGTCTGCCGAGAAATGGCCAGAAGTATTGGTTTCCCGAAGCTTGAATCTGGATTAAGCGCCATGACGAAAGAAGATCTCGCAGACAGTCTTGCGTACAACAGCCTGAAGGTATAGGAATTAAACACTTGAAAAATCCCCTTATTTTTACGCAACTCATTCCTTTTTTCTTATATGAATTCTTTTTCGTATAGGGCCTGATCCTAAGCAACGCACTAAGAGCCCAAAAGAGCGCCGAAGATGAAAGCTATGAAATTGCGTTTAATAATTTACGCTCCGAAGTTATCAGACTGAGAAACGAAGCTTTGGAAAAAGATAAAATTCTGCTTACACTGGTAGATAAAGTGAAAAAAGACGAAGCTGCTTCAAAGGCCCAGGCCGAAGCTCAAAAACGCGAGATTAAAGATCTTCAGAAACAGCTGGCTAGAGCTAAAGAGGAGCGCGCGCTTGAGGAAACGAAACGAGAACTTAGTGATTTTATGGTCAGCAAATTGGAATCAAAAGTTAAGGAGCTTCGCACATCTCAGGGGAAATGCTATGTCAAATCTGTAGAATGTGTGAATAAAATTAAATCCAGCTTCGCCAGCGTAGGCGCCTTTTCCAGCAAAGAGAATTTCTCTCGAGGCAATCCCGAAGGTCCGCTGGAATGGATTAGCCACGAAGCAGAGGCCTTCGAAGAGATTCTGAACAGTCGTGGCGACATATGCGCTTTTTCGGGCGCCAGAGGAATTGCTTCTGTCTTAGAGAAGAAAGGTTGCGAACATGTAAAATTTTTAGCTCAATTCGAAGCTACCTTATCTTCCGAAGACATCAAGGACCCCTCGGCCGAAGCGAGCACAGTTGGAGGCAAATTTTTTACTGATATCTGGAACGACGGCGGCCGAGAAATGGCGCGAGAGATCATTGAAAGAAGCGAAAAAGGCATTCACGATGCTAGAAGAGTAGTAGACGCTGCCGAAAGGAGTAGGGAGCCCGGAAGACAGTTAGGTACCAACTAGTCGTTCTTGTTGCGTTGTAATTTTCATTTTAAACTTTGCTCGCGATTTGTAAAAGTACTGAAGAAGTGTTCTCTTCGCTCAGAAACTGTTGGACGATCTGCCGTCCCCCACACAAAAGGGGATGAAGAAATTAATCAAATGGCCGAAACTATCATGGACAAGGTTGTTGACCAACTTCTGAATGAAGCCGCCGAAGCAGTATTGAGGGAAGATTAGGTGCTATTTGGAAAAAACATTTAAAGTGTAATCTATGCAACACTTTGTACATTTGAATGTAATATACAAGTCTCCTTTCATTATTGAATTCTTTACGATGCATGAAACATTAAATACATACCATTTTTGAGCCTTTGGCGAAAAAACACCTTCCCTTCTTTTCATGCTTCGTGAAGAAGGCATTCTCCGTTAAAATTATTCTGATGAATCACATCCATGCTTCGTCAAAACATTCTTCGAAGCTATACTCCGAAGCTATACAACTTCGATATTGATCTGATAAAGCTCGCCCATGTTTCGTAAAAATATTCTCCGAAGCTGTATTCCGAAGCTGTACAATTTCGATGTTACTTTCTCAAAGCATCCTTTCGAAGGTTGAGAGTATCTCCTTCTCTTGCCAAATGCAATATGATGTATGATGCTTATGCTATGCAAAATGATGTGATGATGTTATGTTATGCATGTGACATTTGTTCCGGAGATACACATAAAATATATTCGTAAGCTCTGCATTCCCTTGGGAACGTCTTTGGAGCTTCTTCGTCTTTTACTTAGACGGTATCAGCGTTGACTTTTCGCTGTAAGCCTCCCTTAGGAGCTTCTTCGCCTTTTACTTAGGCGGTATCAGCGTTGACTTTTCGCTGTAAGCCTCCCTTAGGAGCTTCTTCGCCTTTTACTTAGGCGGTATCAGCGTTGACTTTTCGCTGTAGGCTCTGCATTCCTTTAGGAACGACTTCTGAGCAGGAAACTTACGCTGCGCTCCCTTTGGAACGACTTTTTGTGACTTCATAAACTTACTCTGCGTTCCTTAGAACGACTTTCTGTTACTCCGAAGGATTTTTAATCCGAAGGTCCTCCTTGGTAACGGAAAAAGTTTTAGGCTTCAGCAACTTGGGCCTGTGGAGCAAATAGATTTTCCTCGTGGGAAACAACGAAATTATTACATGAAAACTATCAATGTTTTTTGCTTCACCGAAAATAAAACTGAATAGAAAAGACTGCTATCAAAGGTAGGATATGTCAATAAATGTGCTTCGACTCTGGCACAGTGCTGTTGACTGTGCGAGCTTCGAACTGTTCTCTGAAGTCCCTCTGATGTGGAGCGTATTGACTCCCTTCTGGCTGTTGACCTTGCTGCAATGGAGGTGGAGGCGGAAGCTGCTGCCAGGAAGCTTGAGGTTGACTTGCCGAAGCTACAGAAGCCGCAGGGTGGTTGTCTATGTATTGTGGGACATAAGGCGGATGAAACGAAGCAGTATGCATAACCTGCTTCGACTGAGCTTGTTGAGATGCAGCTTCGGCTAGTTCCTTTTGCTTCTGGATTGTAACATGGCACGTCCTAGTGGTGTGGCCCTTGCCCTCTCCACAGAATAGGCAAAACAGTCTCCTTGGCTGATCTCCGAATCTTCCGCCGAAGCCCCTGGCGCCTCTGCCTCTTGGAGCTGGTGGCCGAAAGAAAGTTTGTTGTTGCCCCGAAGCCTGTGAGGAGCACTGCGGCCTGTTTTGCTGACTCCCCTTATCATCATTCTGAGTGTTGTGAATGGAACGGACATGCCTCGGGTAGTATCTTCCTCCGAAGCCCCTGGTCATCTCAGAAAATCTGAAGGCCTCCTCCCTTCTTTGGCGAAAGTCATTGTCAGCACGAATGTACTCATCCATCTTTTGGAGCAATTTCTGCAAGGTCTGAGGAGGCTTCCGAGCAAAGTATTGAGCTGCAGGTCCAGGACGGAGCCCCTTGATCATGGCTTCGATAACGATTTCATTGGGCACCGTTGGTGCCTGCGCCCTCAATCGTAAGAACCTTCGGACATACGCCTGAAGGTATTCTTCGTGATCCTGAATACACTGGAAGAGGGCTTGAGCTGTAACCGGCTTCGTTTGAAATCCTTGAAAGCTGGTCAGTAACATATCCTTCAGCTTCTGCCATGAAGTGATTGTTCCTGGCCGAAGGGAGGAATACCAGGTCTGAGCAACATTCCTGACGGCCATGACGAAAGACTTCGCCATGATTGCAGCGTTGCCCCCGTACGAAGACACTGTTGCTTCGTAGCTCATCAAGAATTGCTTCGGGTCAGAGTGGCCGTCAAACATGGGGAGCTGGGGTGGCTTATAGGATGGAGGCCAAGGTGTAGCCTGCAGCTCAGCAGACAGAGGAGAAGCATCATCAAAAACAAAATTTCCCTGATGGAAATTATCATACCAGTCGTCTTCGTTGACGAAGCCCTCCTGATGAAGGTCTTTCTGATGAGGCCTTCTGTTCTGCTCATCGTGAGTGAGATGGCGAACTTCCTCAGAAGCTTCGTCAATTTGCCTTTGCAACTCAGCTAGGCGGGCCATCTTCTCCTTCTTCCTCTGCACTTGTTGATGTAGCATCTCCATCTCTCTGATTTCTTGGTCTAGCTCTTCTTCCTCAAGCGTCGGGCTGACGGCTTTTCTCTTCTGGCTTCGGGCCTCCCGAAGAGAGACGGTCTCCTGGTTGTGGTCCAGCGGTTGTAGTGGTGCTGCCTCAGTCGCTGAAGCTTTCTTCGGCGCCATAGCGAAGGTCTATAGCTTCCGAAGGTGTTCACGAAGACTCGAAGTGGTCGTGGGTTCGAGCCCCACGGTGGGCGCCAATGTTGGGGACTTGTTCTCAAGTGCTAAGAGTTAAGAACAAGGCAACATAAAAAGTGTTAAGTGTTAAAATCCTTCGTCCTTCGAAGCATTATGTTCCTTCGGGAAATAATGAGTCTCGGGCGAAGGTCATGAGAGACATACCTTCGTAAACATAACAAGTAATGACGAAGGACTCACATAAAGCATGAAATATGATATAAGCATCACCATAGAATCATTTCTATTTTATTAACATGGAAAAACAGAAATGATTCCAAATTACAAATGTACCTTCGGTCCTGAGAGAAGGTGTAAAGTACGAGCGTGATGCCAAAAGCAAATGCCAAGTCAGCGTGAACAGTACGGGAGTACTGTTCATCTATTTATAGACGTGGGACGCAGCCCACGTAAAATTACATCCATGTCCATTACATTTGTTAACGGCTTATGGAAATTTGTCGAGGCCCCCGAAGTCTTTTCATCTTTGAGTTGGTTCCCCCTTCTGCCATCGCGCCGAAGCTTCCCTGCGCACAGCTTCGGCTACACTCGACCTTCGTCTGGTTCAGGCTTCGTCCTGGCCGTGCTCCATATTCATAATTCTGGATCCGAAAATACCTGTTCACATAATCCACTCGGAAAACATTGTCAAATCATGTTTTTGAGGACCTTCGGAGGACGAAGGCCCCCAACAGCGCCATCAGGGAGATACGATGAGATATCTCCGATTGAGAAGGGGGAGAAGAGGAACAGTGGTTCCGGGTCCCACTTGGCAGCTTTCTGTGCGCGCCCATCCATTGGTCTGTGCGGCTCCCGGGTAGGGTTGGGATGGCAGTGCATCAGCACGGAGGCAAGTTGGGCTGCACAGAGGGATCACTAGATGGGCCGTGCAGGCCGAATACAGTACCAGCACAGACTTCCTACTTCTTTTTCTTTTCCTTTTCTTTTATTCTGTTTTCCTTCTTATTTTGGAATCTCAATTTGAATTTCAAATTTGTGCTGAATTTGTCCTTAGTTAGATGTACAATTTGAACACACCAGTATGGAAGGAATTTATTCTTATTTTTATTTTAAATTATGTAGAATTGTCTCTTCCCCTATTTAGGTCATTTTCCAATTTTCTAAATTGAACATTTTTTGTTAAACCCTAATTTTGTAACACCCCAGGTGTTACTCAGGGTGTCCACCCAGGGCCACCCCTTTTTAACCTATTATCACATGTGGATTGGTTTGGGCAAAGTACATCAAACTTGGAATTCAAGGTCCTAAACAAGTGCCAACCATCTTGGATACCATGCCCTAGCTTGTCATGCACATCTAAGGGGGGGGAATTTTCCAAAACCCTAAAGCAAACCCCTCTTGGGCAATAGGAACCCTAATTGAAGCTAGGATCAAAAGGTCATGTAAACCTTATGATCATGGCTTGGGCCAAATATAAAAGTTGTAGTATACTTCATAACCTACAAATGATAGTAAGAAAGTAACCCCAAAAAGATTTCAGAAAAGCCCCAAAAAGTTCACCCAAGGTTGAGCACAAGGGAAAATTTAGAATTTGCCTAAGTCTAAAAACTAACCCTTGAACAAAGATCCCACATGTTCACCTTAATCCAAAATTCAAAACACTTCGACCCAATTGACAAAGTGGTGCCAAATTAACCCTAGAATGCCCTGGAAAGAGGTGACACCTACCCTAGGGCGTTTGACACGACTTGGCACCTTTTTTGTCTCGGCTTGGACCTAGCTGACACAGCCAACTTCTCACCCCTCTATCTCCCTACCCCGACCATATCTTGACTTGGAACTCACAGCAAAAAGGTAGGATATGGAGCAGGGAAGCGACCGTACACAGTGACTTTGCCAAGATACGCACGCTATGGTGCTCAAATCTGCCGTTGAAACATGGCAGAAGCGAGCTCCCACGTGTTCGACGCGGGCTGACACCCGGGGGCGCGCTCAGAGCACGCCCGTGCGCAAACCCCCGCGCGCCCGCGACCGCCCGTGACCACGCCCACGCCACGGCTATAAAGCCCGTCCCAGTGCTCGGCTGCCTTCCCCGTTGCCTCCTCCGTACCACGCCTGACTTCCCCGAGCCCGCCCTTAGCTCTGGCGACCTCCCCGCGACCCGCCAGAGCCACCCGAGAGCAACCACCGTGGCCAGCCCCTTTCACGTCCTCCTCCGTTCGATCCAAGCCTTAAGATAGCTTCCTGGTGAGGCCGTGAAGCTTACTCAAGCTTGAACCGAGGACCCGCGTCACCGGAATAGCGAAACCGTGCTCGCGGGAGTTCATCCCCCCGCCGGCGCACGTGGACCGGGTAAATCACTGAGCCATTTTCCGATTCAATGCACAGATAGCCTCTACATCACCCTAGGAAGCTCACCGTGCCGTTGGATTGGACTAGGTCGCCGTGGTTTGGCCGGCACACCCACCGCCGACGAGGACACCCGCCTGCGCGCGTGGACCGAGCGATTCCGGCCATCCCCGCCGGCAAGCCGTACGTCGTTGTGACCGCCAGAACCTCCCCGAGCTAACCCTACCCCTCGCCGGACTTCTCTCGTCGCCGGTAAGCCGCACCACCCCTTTCTTCTCTGCGGGTACTGTTTACACCTGAGAGGGACCGCGAGTGAGAGGAAGAGAAAGTCAGGGGGATTTTTGAACTGTCAGAGACTAGGGGGAATAGTGGCGCAGGGGTAGATTTGAGTGGGTTGATTTAGTTTTAACCCAGGGACCTCAGTGCAAAGTAGTTTTTCAGGAAACCTTTATTAAATCTGATTTAAATTTTGAACATAACTTAAATAATTCATAACTTCTGTTTAGTTCATCCAAATTGAGTCAAACCAATTTTGTCAGACTCTAAATAATGTGACCTACCTAATAAAAATATAAAACCCCCTATGTATTATAGAAAACTTTAAGGTTCTGATTTACTTATAGTTTTGGCTAAAAGCTCAATAATAGAAAGAAAAATAGTTGTACTATTTGGCTAGGGTTAGAAAAAAATTGGAGAAGTTTATATCCACCTACCAACCCCAGTAGGTTAGTTTTCACCACTTATTTTACAATATGCTTAAGGTTAAGGAAAATAGAAAATGTAATTTAAATAATGAACCAGAGGGCACCCCCTATTTTTGTTAGGGTACTTATTCAATGTAGTTCACTGGAAAAATCTAGCATACCCTGTTTTAGTATAAAATAAGTAGGATACCTTTTATTTTAATAAAACAAGGAAAACTTAGAAAAACCCTTCAAAAATAACCCCAAGGTGAAAACACCCCAACCCTTGGATAACTAATGTTTTGTAAATAAGAACTTAGGAAAAATATGAAATCTGCTGTTTGACATTTTTCAAATAACATTGTAGTAGAAAGTGCCTTTTTGGCATTTAACTTTAGAAAATCATAACTAAATGACCATCCCTTAGCTTTCTGTGATTTTTGGCACAGAAGCCTATTATTACTATTAGATGCCAACAAAAATAACCCATAGGGCAGAACTCACCCCTAATTAAGAGATGTAGTGCAAGTGGCCCATTTTACACAACTTTTGTCATTTTTGTCTAAAGCATAGCCTTTCTATTTTAAACCCCAAATTCCTAGAGTAGACTATAATGACCCTTGACAACCCACTGTAATTTTTACAGAATTTCTGGAAAATATTAGACCACTGTTGTAGTTCAACCCTACACTAGAAACACTAAATAGAAAATAAAGAAAGGGAACTATGAATAATAGAAAATTAGTGTAACCCTAAAACTCTTTATTAACTTGTCCACTGAAATATATAAAGGCAATACCAATTCCCTATGTTTATCCTCAACAAAAACCTAAACCTAGAAGTGATAAGCATAAACTACTAAAAGCCACGTATGACCAAGAAAACCCTAAGTTACTCATTAAACTTAGTTTTTCTTCTCTTAGCATAATGTTATTAAATCCTGCATAACCATGACATACCTATTCATTGCATTTCGATAGACTGTAACCTTGCTGACGGAGAGTACGTCCTCGTGCCGGAGCAAGGAGCTGCTCAGGAGGTAGCCCCGGATCCAGCACCGGAGCCTGCACCAGAGGATCTGCCTGCCACAGCTTTGGAAGGCAAGCCCTGGTTTTATGCATAACCTGTTAATTATGCTATTTTAATTTACTTAATGATTGTAGGATTGAATGTGCACTTAAGTGTAGGAGTTGTGTGAAACCCTAGTTGCATGATCTCAGGAATCCTGTTGAGATGAATACTAGTATGCTAGGTCGAGTAGCTGCTTTATTAATTAGGATCTCGGTAGAAGATGAGTGATTTTTCTAGCACTCGCGCTAGGTCAGGAAATTAGTTGTACCCACTTTCTTATCATAATGGTGCTGGTTTGTGGACAACAATCCATGGGGATTGGTTGTCCACGGGATGAAAATTGGAATAAGGATTAAGGTGTGGTACCGTGTGTCAAGCGTTTGAACGTACTAAACACATACCGAGAAATATGGTAAATCGGTAAGCCTAGTACCTGAGTGAACCTGCCCGCAGATTGCCCTCCTCACGCGACCTGAGACGTGGTCTCCCATTCCGGTTATGGTGGGTACAAGTGCGGTCACTGCACGACGGCAGTCGGGGTCAGTGAGGCATTGTACGCCAAGGCGGTGAGCCCCTTTCTGTTGCCAGGGAATCGATGGGGACGGTTGATGTGTGTGGGGACGGAGTGCCTCGCCACGTCGTGTGTTTAGGTTTACCTTGCAAGGTTTAAAAACTCGATTCGAATCGTCTGCTTCTCGCAGCTAATGAGACTGCTTGATCCATGCTGCTACATTGAGTAACAAGTGGAAATATGATGAGTTGATATAAAATGTTGATTGCTAATAATGTTTGCTACTATGTATGAGTAGATAGTACACATTTAGCCTTAAGAGAGTCACACTTAAATTGACAAGGTTAAAACTTGACTTAGAAACTCAGCTAGTGCTTTTGGCAACCAAACCCCACAGCCAAACAGCTGCATGTCTAGAGGTAGAGGAGTAGACTCCTCACACCGGGTAAGTCTAGCTGAGTATTAGTATACTCAGCCTTGCTTGTGGCATAATTTTACAGGTTCTCTGGAGGACATGGTTGCTGGAGTGACTTGGCCGTCCATCTTGCCACCGGGTTGGACTGTCGAGTGGGACCCTACCTCGGTTGAGGAGGAGCATGAGGAGTGATGGGACAGGCTTCCCCATCTCTCTGTTTATTTACCGCTAGTTAAATTCCGCTGCACTTCGAACAATGGTGACTACTTTTGCAAAAAACTCCGATGGTGATGTAATAATTTAATACTCCTTAATGTATGGTTTTATGCTTTATTGTATTTGCTCTGTGACTCACCTTCGAGTGAGATTGTGGTACTTGATCCTGTTAGTGGCCTAGTCGGACTAGATCCGAGGAATTGACGGGTTATTCCCATTTAAGTGTGGTCTAGCCTCTAAGGCGGGACCTGGGCACTTAAGTTGGAATAATTCGGGCGGTTCCGCCACAGCTGGTATCGGAGCTTGTACCACCACAAAGGAATCATTAAAATGTGAATACCATCATTTTCCAAAATAAAACTTGGTAGAAACAATGTTGGATAGATAGTAGGATGAGCAGGATAGACCTAGGACGTGAAGCCTTAGGGTGATAGAAGGGTAGTTAGGTGGCTACGTAATTAGGCCCTATAGGCCACCTTAAGGGATGGGAGTTCTTCCCTATCCCCTTATATTGGTGAGGTCGTTCAGGACGAGCATGCATGCATTTCTAAATTAAACAAATGGATATTGAGTAAAGACTTAAAAACAAGATGATAACCAACTAAGTCCCCAGTAACATTTTATTTAACTAGAGAAAGGCTGAGTTTTATTTTTCTTGTTCTTTTTATAATTCTTTTTCCTTTACTTACGCTTAACCGTACACAGATGACTTCCCACGGATCCTCAGATGACGGTAATGCACTGTCCCACACTGACGGGCTTGCACGAGAGGGCTTTCCCCGCATTTTGTGGGAGGTACTTCAGGGGGCAGGATATATGACACCCCCTCAGTACGCGGTGCAGCAGTTCGAGAAGCACCGAGTGCCCCGCTGTAGGGTGAGGATGACATTGGAGCCTCATCCCCTGTAGCCAGGCTGGCGCTCGTTGGACTCTGAGTCTTTTGGATACCGGGCTGAGGACACGATCGAGGCGATCGCTCTGCACGGGTTGACCACTTTCTGCGAATTCCATCCTTTGGAGCTGTCTACCCACCCCATTGGCTTGTTCCCCACCGAAAGGGAGGACGACCCAATGTGGAAGGATCGAGTAGAGCATGCCAAGGATATTTGGGCCATCTACCCAGGACAGACCGCGCACTTGACCGTACGGTGTATGAATGCTCTGTACCATCTGCAAGTGATGCGCGGTGAGGCGATGTCCCATCTGATGGCACTATTGGAGGCAACCAAGATCACTTTGGACAACAGAGAGGAGCTCATGGTTGATTTGTCCACAGAAATGGTGGAAAAGGACTTGCAGGTGGAGCAGCTATCCACTGATATCCAAGAGTTGGAGGAATTGGTGGGCACCAGGGAGAACACCATCGAGGTTCTCGAGGATCAGCTCATTAACATTCAGCAGCAGCTTGCTGAGGCTAACGAGCACTTGGATATGCATCACCAGGAGATCCAGGATATTGAAGCCAACGAGGGCGTCGACATCGAGGGAGGAGATGAGCCTGCCTCTAGTTTGGACACCGCTGGCTCAGGGAGACCACCTTCCCCTGAGTCGAGTGTTGCCTCGTTCGCTCACTAGGTGTCAGGGATAGAGTTAGAAGTCGGTGATGGTAGGACTCCTCGCAGCTAGCTTAGCTTTTGCACCCTTGGGGTACTAGGCTAGATAGAGTCGAGTCTTTTTGGGACTAATGATGTAACCATGATAAACTCTCTTGGAAGCATGATTGATGGATGCTGTTATCAGTTTTAAATTTGGAAGGAAAAATTTATGCCTTTTAAATCCTTTTTTTAAGTTGGAATCTATCATTTTGCTTCGACTCTTTTCGCTGCAATTAAACCTTGAAATTGGAGATATGGTGTTAAGTATATATGTGGTATTTCAGATGGCCGGGAGGCAGCGTCGTGGCCAGAATGAGCGTGTTCCTCCACCGCCGCCACCGCCTCCCACTCTGCAGGAGCTAATGGCTCAGCAGAATGAGATCTTGAGACAGCTGGCTCAGCGTCAGCCACCACCTCAGCATTATGGTGGTGGAGACAATCAGCGTCACCCAGCGGCAGCCACCTACCAGGAGTTCCTCAGCACCCAGCCACCATTGTTCACAAGGGCAGAGGACCCACTTGATGCAGATGTGTGGTTGCGAGTAGTGGAATCCAAATTCCCGCTACTCCATGGAGCTTGTTCCGAGGTCACTAAAGTCAGGTTCGCCACCCAGCAGCTTCGCGGACCCGCAAGGACTTGGTGGGACCATTTTCTTGCTATGCAGCTGGAGGACCGAGAGGTAGAGTGGAGAGAGTTCAAGGCAGCTTTCCGGGGACACCACATACCAGCCGGGATTATGGACCGAAAGCTCAACGAGTTTCTGGCACTCACTCAGGGCAACAAGACAGTGTTGCAGTATGCCCAGGCTTTTAATGACTTGTGCCAGTATGCTGGATATTACGCGGATACGGATGAGAAGAAGAGAGACAGGTTCAGGAGGGGGCTCAGCACTAAGCTTCGTGACCGTCTCAACACCGTCAGGGCCAACAGTTACAATGAGTTGGTCAACATGGCTATCTCCCAGGAGGACTGCATTACAGCTCGGTAGGCAGAAAAGAAGAGAAAGACCCCTGTGGCAGGACCCTCAGCTCAGCCACAGCGCTTCAGGATTGTGTCCGACACTCAGAACAGGGGACCCCAACAGCAGCAAGGGAGATGGGTGATCCGACCACAGCAGCAGCAGCAGGCACCCAACCGCGCCTAGTTTCCAGCTCAGAGGAACAATCAGCAGCAGCAACAGTACCGCCAGGCAAATGACAACAGGTGTTTCACATGTGGCAACACCGGACACTATGCCAAGAATTGCCCCAGGAACCAGCAGAGGCAGGGGCAGAATGCTAATCAGAACCAAGGCAAGAGGCAGAAGGTGCAAGTGAGGCAAGGCAGGCTAAACTTCACCACCATGGCTGATATTCCAGAGGGAGCACCCGTCATGACTGGTATCTTTACAGTTTTGAATTATCCTGCTATTATTCTTTTTGATTCTGGTGCATCGCATAGTTTTATCAGTGCCAAATTTAGTGCCAAGTGTCAGTTGCCCTTTCACCACACCGATGGGGGCATTACCATATCAACACCAGGAGGCAGGGTTGCCACTTATCAAATCAACATGCAAGTGCCTATAAAATTTGGTAGTCTGGTGATTAGAACCACCCTTCTCATCTTAGGGTTGGATAGCGTGGATATTATTTTGGGAGCTGACAGGATGACTAGGCATCAGGCAGTATTGGATATTGCAGCCAGGGCCATTGAAATTCATTCCCCTGCTTATGACGAGACTGTTTTATATTTGCCCGACCAGGGATGCACCCGTTCTTGTGCCTTTGTTATGATAGAATCCCCAGTAGAAAAGATCCCAGTGGTCTGTGACTACCCAGATGTATTCCCGGATGAATTTCCAGGGATGCCACCCGACCGAGACATTGAGTTCGCCATCGAATTGCAACCCGGGACTGCTCCTATCTCCAAGAGACCCTATAGGATGCCTCCCGCAGAATTGGCAGAACTGAAAAAGCAATTGCAAGAGTTGTTAGACAAGGGGTTTATTCGCCCAAGTACTTCACCATGGGGATGTCCAGCATTATTTGTGAAGAAAAAGGATGAGAGTTTGAGAATGTGTGTTGACTACCGCCCTCTCAATGCAGTGACTATCAAGAACAAATACCCACTGCCCCGCATTGATGTTCTGTTCGATCAGTTGGTAGGAGCCAAAGTATTCTCCAAGATAGACCTTCGCTCGGGCTACCACCAGATCAAGATCCGTGCCAGCGATATTCCCAAGACGGCCTTCTCAACCAGATATGGGCTTTATGAGTTTTTGGTAATGTCTTTTGGGCTGACCAATGCCCCGGCTTATTTTATGTACTTGATGAACTCAGTATTCATGCTAGAGTTGGACAAATTCGTGGTCGTTTTCATTGATGATATTCTGATTTACTCCAAGAATGAAGTCGAGCACACCAAACATTTGCAAATTGTACTTCAGAGACTGCGTGACTGTCAGTTGTATGCTAAATTGTCTAAATGTGAATTCTGGCTAAAGGAGATTAAATTCTTGGGTCACACAATTTCTCAGGAGGGGATATCAGTTGATCCTGAGAAGGTACAAGAGGTGATGGATTGGAAACCCCCGACTACAGTGAGGCAGATCCGGAGTTTTCTGGGTTTGGCAGGGTATTATCGATGATTTATTTCGGATTTTTCCAGAATTGCTAAACCAATGACTGAACTGTTAAAGAAGGGAGTCAAGTATGATTGGAGCCAAAAGTGCGAAGATGCCTTTCATACCTTGAGGCAGCATTTGACAACAACCCCAGTGCTGGCTCAACCTGACAACACCAAGCCATTTGAGGTTTATTGTGATGCTTCTGGTACAGGATTGGGTTGTGTCTTGATGCAAGATAACAGAGTCATTGCTTATGCTTCCCGAGCACTCAGACCCCATGAGCAGAACTACCCTACGCATGATCTGGAATTGGCAGCTGTGGTTCATGCTCTTAAGATATGGAGACACTACTTAATGGGAGCTCACTGTAACATCTACACTGATCACAAGAGTCTCAAATACATCTTCACTCAGGCAGATCTGAACATGAGGCAGAGAAGATGGTTGGAGTTAATCAAGGACTATGATTTGGAAGTGCATTACCATCCTGGCAAGGCCAATGTTGTGGCAGATGACTTGAGCAGAAAAGCCCAGTGCAATTGTATGAGCATGGATGCAAGGGTTACCACCCTGTGTGATGAGTTGTGCAAGCTAAATCTGGAAGTTGTTTCTTCAGGTGATTTAAACTATATCTCAGTAGAGCCCACATTACAAGAGCAAATAGTCAGGGCCCAGGTTGAAGATAAGGGTGTTCAGGTTATCAAGGAAATGATCAAGCAAAAGGCAGAAAAATACAAGTGCTTCCGTCAGGATAGCAAGGGAATTCTATGGTTTGGAGATCGATTGGTTGTTCCCAAGGACCCTGAGCTCAGAAAGAAGATATTGGATGAAGCTCACCTTTCCAAATTCTCCATGCACCCTGGTAGCAACAAAATGTATCATGATCTCAGATCTTCATATTGGTGGACCAGAATGAAGAGGGAAATTGCCAAGTACATATCCGAGTGTGACACTTGCCAGAGGATAAAAGCTAGTCACTTGAAGGCAGCAGGCCCTTTGCAACCCCTTCCCATACCATCTTGGAAATGGGAGGATATTTGCATGGATTTTATCGTAGGATTGCCCAATACCTCCAGGCACCATGATTCCATTTGGGTTATTGTGGACAGGTTGACCAAGACCGCTCACTTCTTGCCAGTGCACACCACCCATAGGACAGAGAAGTATGCAGAGATCTACATTTACCAGATAGTTCGTCTGCATGGGATACCAAGAACTATAGTCTCAGACTGAGGAGCACCATTTGTGGCACGATTTTGGGAACAATTGCAAGAATCACTTGGGACCCAGGTCATACGAAGCTCAGTCTATCATCCCCAAACCGATGGCCAGACAGAAAGGGTGAATCAGATTTTGGAAGACATGTTGCGAGCATGTGCACTACACTACGGAAAGGATTGGGATAAGTGTCTTTCCTTGGCAGAGTTTTCTTACAATAACAGCTATCAGTCCAGTCTGAAGATGGCAGAGAAGGTGTAGGACCCCACTGAATTGGTCCCAAGCAGGAGAGAGGGAAATTTTTGGGCCAGATTTGGTACTTGAAGCAGAAGCAAAGGTTAGAATTATCAAGAAGAACCTAGAAGCTGCTCAGGCCAGGCAAAAGAGCTATCATGACAAGAGGCGGAAGCCTCTACAGTTTGAGGTGGGAGATCATGTTTATCTTAAGGTATCACCCACCAAGGGTGTCCATAGATTCGGGATCAAGGGCAAGTTAGCTCCTCGTTACATTGGACCCTATGAGATCAAAGAAGCTTGTGGACCCGTTGCCTATCAACTGAAGTTGCCACCCAGCTTGTCAGCTGTTCATGATGTGTTCCATGTATCTCAGCTGCGGAAATGTGTTCGTCTACCCACTGAAGTGCTACCGGAACCAGACATTGAGATAGAGCCAGACTTGTCCTACCAAGAGTACGCCGTCCAAGTATTAGATCAGAAGGAGAGATCAACTCGGGCAAGATCAGTCAGAATGTATAAGGTTCAGTGGAGTCACCATTCAGCAGAAGAAGGTACATGGGAGACTGAGAATTTTCTACGCTCTCGCTTCCCCGACTTTCTGCCCAAAGGAGTCGGTACGTACCCCAAAACCCCCACCCCCACCTGCCCTTTGAATACAATTAGAAGAAAAACTTAGATAACAACGATAGTCTAAGTTGTGGATTTAACTTAAAAAGGGCTTCCTTCTGAAGTTGCAAAGAGAATGATATTCGAAGAGCAGTTAACAAGAGAAACTTGAGTGTAAAGAAAAAGTAGGACACCTTCAGGCACCCCTCCAAGGGACTCTACCTCAAATCTCGGGACGAGATTCCTTTAAGGGGGGAGGGCTGTAACACCCCAGGTGTTACTCAGGGTGTCCACCCAGGGCCACCCCTTTTTAACCTATTATCACATGTGGATTGGTTTGGGCAAAGTACATCAAACATGGAATTCAAGGACCTAAACAAGTGCCAACCATCTTGGATACCATGCCCTAGCTTGTCATGCACATCTAAGGAGGGGGGGGGGGATTTTCCAAAACCCTAAAGCAAACCCCTCTTGGGCAATAGGAACCCTAATTGAAGCTAGGATCAAAAGGTCATGTAAACCTTATGATCATGGCTTGGGCCAAATATAAAAGTTGTAGTATACTTCATAACCTACAAATGATAGTAAGAAAGTAACCCCAAAAAGATTTCAGAAAAGCCCCAAAAAGTTCACCCAAGGTTGAGCACAAGGTAAAATTCAGAATTTGCCTAAGTCTAAAAACTAACCCTTGAACAAAGATCCCACATGTTCACCTTCATCCAAAATTCAAAACACTTCGACCCAATTGACAAAGTGGCGCCAAATTAACCCTAGAATGCCCTGGAAAGAGGTGACACCTACCCTAGGGCGTTTGACACGACTTGGCACCATTTTTGTCTCGGCTTGGACCTAGCTGACACAGCCAACTTCTCACCCCTCTATCTCCCTACAACGACCATATCTTGACTTGGAACTCACAGCAAAAAGGTAGGATATGGAGCAGTGAAGCGACCGTACACAGTGACTTTGCCAAGATATGCACGCTATGGTGCTCAAATCTGTCGTTGAACCATGGCAGAAGCGAGCTCCCACGTGTTTGACGCGGGCTGACACCCGGGGGCGCGCTCAGAGCACGCCCGTGCGTGAACCCCCGCACGCCCGCGGCCGCCCGTGACCACGCCCACGCCACGGCTATAAAGCCTGTCCTAGTGCTCGACTGCCTTCCCCGTTGCCTCCTTCGTACCACGCCTGACTTCCCCGAGCCCGCCCTTAGCTCCGGCGACCTCCCCGCGACCCGCCAGAGCCGCCCGAGAGCAACCACCGTGGCCAGCCCCTTTCCCGTCCTCCTTCGTTCGATCCAAGCCTTCAGATAGCTTCCTGGTGAGGCCGTGAAGCTTACTCAAGCTTGAACCGAGGACCCGCGTCACCGAAATAGCGAAATTGTGCTCGCCGGAGTTCATCCCCCCGCCGGCGCACGTGGACCGGGTAAATCACTGAGCCATTTTCCGATTCAATGCACAGATAGCCTCTACATCACCCCAGGAAGCTCACCGTGTCGTTGGATTGGACTAGGTCGCCGTGGTTTGGCCGGCACACCCGCCGCCGACGAGGACACCCGCCTGCGCGCGTGGACTGAGCGATTCCGGCCATCCCCGCCGGCAAGTCGTACGTCGTTGTGACCGCCAGAACCTCCCCGAGCTAACCCTACCCCTCGCCGGACTTCTCTCATCGCCGGTAAGCCGCACCACCCCTTTCTTCTCTGCGGGTACTGTTTACACCTGAGAGGGACCGCAGGTGAGAGGAAGAGAAAGTCAGGGGGCTTTTTGAACTGTCAGAGACTAGGGGGAATAGTGGCGCAGGGGTAGATTTGAGTGGGTTGATTTAGTTTTAACCCAGGGACCTCGGTTCAAAGTAGTTTTTCAGGAAACCTTTATTAAATCTGATTTAAATTTTGAACAGAACTTAAATAATCCATAACTTCTGTTTAGTTCATCCAAATTGAGTCAAACCAATTTTGTCAGACTCTAAATAATGTGACCTACCTAATAAAAATATAAAACCCCCTATGTATTATAGAAAACTTTAAATTTCTGATTTACTTATAGTTTTGGCTAAAAGCTCAATAATAGAAAGAAAAATAGTTGTACTATTTGGCTAGGGTTAGAAAAAAATTGGAGAAGTTTATATCCACCTACTGACTTAATTAAAAATGCTAAACCTCTCTGCCAACCCCAGTAGGTTAGTTTTCACCACTTATTTTACAATATGCTTAAGGTTAAGGAAAATAGAAAATGTAATTTAAATAATGAACCAGAGGGCACCTTTATTTTTGTTAGGGTACTTATTCAATGTAGTTCACTAGAAAAATCTATAATACCCTGTTTTAGTATAAAATAAGTAGGATACCTTTTATTTTAATAAAACAAGGAAAACTTAGAAAAACCCTACAAAAATAACCCCAAGGTGAAAACACCCCAACCCTTGGATAACTAATGTTTTGTAAATAAGAACTTAGGAAAAATATGAAATCTGCTCTTTGACATTTTTCAAATAACAATGTAGTAGAAAGTGCCTTTCTGGCATTTAACTTTAGAAAATCATAACTAAATGACCATCCCTTAGCTTTCTGTGATTTTTGGCACAAAAGCCTATTATTACTATTAGATGCCAACAAAAATAACCCATAGGGCAGAACTCACCCCTAATTAAGAGATGTAGTGCAAGTGGCCCATTTTACACAACTTTTGTCATTTTTGTCTAAAGCATAGCCTTTCTATTTTAAACCCCAAATTCCTAGAGTAGACTATAATGACCCTTGACAACCCACTGTAATTTTTACAGAAGTTTTGGAAAATATTAGACCACTGTTGTAGTTCAACCCTACACTAGAAACACTAAATAGAAAATAAAGAAAGGGAACTATGAATAATAGAAAATTAGTGTAACCCTAAAACTCTTTATTAACTTGTCCACTGAAATATATAAAGGAAATACCAATTCCCTATGTTTATCCTCAACAAAAACCTAAACCTAGAAGTGATAAGCATAAACTACTAAAAGCCACGTATGACCAAGAAAACCCTAAGTTACTCATTAAACTTAGTTTTTCTTCTCTTAGCATAATGTTATTAAATCCTGCATAACCATGACATACCTATTCATTGCATTTCGATAGACTGTAACCTTGCTGACGGAGAGTACGTCCTCGTGCCGGAGCAAGGAGCTGCTCAGGAGGTAGCCCCGGATCCAGCACCAGAGCCTGCACCAGAGGATCTGCCTGCCACAGCTTTGGAAGGCAAGCCCCGGTTTTATGCATAACCTGTTAATTATGCTATTTTAATTTACTTAATGATTGTAGGATTGAATGTGCACTTAAGTGTAGGAGTTGTGTGAAACCCTAGTTGCATGATCTCAGGAATCCTGTTGAGATGAATACTAGTATGCTAGGTCGAGTAGCTGCTTTATTAATTAGGATCTCGGTAGAAGACGAGTGATTTTTCTAGCACTCGCGCGAGGTCAGTAAATTGGTTGTACCCACTTTCTTATCATAATGGTGCTGGTTTGTGGACAACAATCCATGGGGATTGGTTGTCCACGGGATCAAAATTGGAATAAGGATTAAGGTGTGGTACCGTGTGTCAAGCGTTTGAACGTACTAAACACATACCGAGAAATATGGTAAATCGGTAAGCCTAGTACCTGAGTGAACCTGCCCGCAGATTGCCCTCCTCACGCGACCTGAGACGTGGTCTCCCATTCCGGTTATGGTGGGTACAAGTGCGGTCACTGCACGATGGCAGTCGGGGTCAGTGAGGCATTGTACGCCAAGGCGGTGAGCCCCTTTCTGTTGCCAGGGAATCGATGGGGGCGGTTGATGTGTGTGGGGATGGAGTGCCTCGCCACGTTGTGTGTTTAGGTTTACCTTGCAAGGTTTAAAAACTCGATTCGAATCGTCTGCTTCTCGCAGCTAATGAGACTGCTTGATCCATGCTGCTACATTGAGTAACAAGTGGAAATATGATGAGTTGATATAAAATGTTGATTGCTAATAATGTTTGCTACTATGTATGAGTAGATAGTACACATTTAGCCTTAAGAGAGTCACACTTAAATTGACAAGGTTAAAACTTGACTTAGAAACTCAGCTAGTGCTTTTGGCAACCAAACCCCACAGCCAAACAGCTGCATGTCTAGAGGTAGAGGAGTAGACTCCTCACACCGGGTAAGTCTAGCTGAGTATTAGTATACTCAGCCTTGCTTGTGGCATAATTTTACAGGTTCTCTGGAGGACATGGTTGCTGGAGTGACTTGGCCGTCCATCTTGCCACCGGGTTGGACTGTCGAGTGGGACCCTACCTCGGCTGAGGAGGAGCATGAGGAGTGATGGGACAGGCTTCCCCATCTCTCTGTTTATTTACCGCTAGTTAAATTCCGCTGCACTTCGAACAATGATGACTACTTTTGCAAAAACTCCAATGGTGATGTAATAATTTAATACTCCTTAATGTATGGTTTTATGCTTTATTGTATTTGCTCTGTGACTCACCTTCGAGTGAGATTGTGGTACTTGATCCTGTCAGTGGCTTAGTCGGACTAGATTCGAGGAATTGACGGGTTATTCCCATTTAAGTGTGGTCTAGCCTCTAAGGCGGGACCTGGGCACTTAAGTTGGAATAATTCGGGCGGTTCCGCCACAAATTTGATTATTAACAAGTTCCTAGTAACATGGTTAGTATTGAATGCACAACACAAAAATCCAATATGAGGCATAAATTATTTTAGGTATTATTAATTAATTGTTCACTTTAAATAAGAATATTCCCATGTTGTAATGAGTAGAAGATCAAAACACCTAAGGACATCCACCTCTTTTCTTATTATTTCCCAACTAGGTATTACAAATCCTACCCCCCCTTACAAAGAATCTCATCCTTGAGATTAGGATGGACTAGGAAAGAGGTGGGGATAATCTACTCGTAGCGCTTCTTCTCTTTCCCAAGTAGCTTCATCTTCACCATGGTGACTGCGACGGAGCCTCCCAAGGTATTAGGCCCACCTACAGTTGTCCTTGTCCTAAGGACCTTGGACAACACTGTAGATGCACATAATCACTTGACAAGTTTGGTAACTGTATCTTCATCATTCCGCCCAAGAGCACTTCACCCGTCACACAGATATTACATGACATCGGAGGATAGAATAAGCGGAAGCAGATCACAATAACTTAATTTACATTCATAAAATATATATAGAGAGAGAGTATTATTATTACAATACCAGGGTATTACGAGTGCATAAAGTATTATTATTACTGACCAGGGAGGCAAAACACCCTCCCGCACACAAGTTTATTGTTTTCAATGTGGGAGGCCAACATCCTCCCGTGACTTCACTGCTGGGTCTCTTCCTTGGGTACCACTTTTGAACAGAAACAACAAAAGTCCGTTGTTTCCTCACCTACAACAACATGGGTTCGAAAACCCTGAGTACGGAATGTACTTTCGCAAGTTTTACCCGACAAAAGAAAAAGACTCTCAAGGATATGCTGGCTTCCAGGAGTCAAGCTAAGGCTATTCAAGAATCAAGACTCTATTTGCAGAAATGCTTACTAATAGTGTATCCTTAAAAATCCAGTTTTATTGCCAAATTAAGTCATTACCTGTATCTAGAGTTCTCTCTACCCTAGTTCAAGCACTTGGCCTACACTAGCCATCTTTTATCACCCTTTAATTCACTGGAATGCTACGTGTAAGTCAGTGACCTAGTCTTCATGTCCGAGAAGTAACGGCGATCCGAATCGATTAATACCCAGCTGGGGATCTCCAATCACACGACATATGTAGCACTTAACCCTTGCATATGTCAAATTGCCACCGGGTTTTTCAAGACCAGACCGGGTTCACGCCAACCGAGAACACAGATACACCACCGTCCAGCCTCTTGCCAGGGAGGGTACACGCTACTCTCGCCATCTCTCCAGTCCCATTGTGTGTTGGCCTTTCTGGTATTGGTCTGCCCGAGGCAAAGCTTACCCATGACGAGGCATGTGACCAGTTAAAAGGTCCTCGATCATCAAGCCTACATCGACACGGTCCTTAATCGACTCAGACGGAGACACTACACCGAGACTCTCTTCTCGTGCTAGTCACCCGCCCAGTCTCAGCTTTATCATTTAAAATCCCAAGTTTGTTACCTGGCAGAGGTACATCTTGTCCGATGTTGAACCCATCACGACCATGATGGATCCACCATCAAGTTTTATTTTTAAAAACATCCCATTCCATTTGAAGCATCATCTTTTGTTAAAACCAAAACATTTTGTTTTCTAAAGCAAGACTAAGCATCAGAAAACCTTTTAATAAAATAGGTAATCAAGGAATGGTAGCCAACTTCAAGGAAGGAAATGCAGCATTTGTGTAACAATCAACTCCCATCACCTAATGCATCATTCAAGTGATAAAGAGTTTTAAAATCACAAGGAAAGGTAAATGCATCGGGGCTTGCATTGTGTTGTAGGGGAGTCGGGATCTATTCCACAAATATCAAAATAAAAACAATTCCCGACAGGTGGAGTCTCAATTGGTGGTGCAGTCTCTTCTTCTTTGACACTTACTTCTTCTTCGTTTTCTATACATAACCATACATATACATGAATGCTCATGTGATGCTATGCATATGCAATTATAATAGAGATACTTCAAGTTGTATCTTGAATACAACTTTCCTTCACGGTACACCAGGGAAACTAGGGTTTTCCGATTCAGTACTCCACTAGAATAAGGCAATGTTTACCTAGAAAGCTAGGGTTTTGGGTTTGGGGATCAAACAATGTCCAAAACATTTCAAACTTCACCCATGGGATCTAATTATCAAATTAAGTTTACCCAAAAAAATTATGATTTTTGGAGCTATCTAGTAATTTCTAAAATTCCAAAAGTCTAGGTTTAGACCTTCTTAAATACTAAATAATTCATGGTTGGGGCTAAAAATCTTGGAACCATTTTTATTAAATACTAGAGGAATTTATGAATATAGTAAAATTGGTCCCAAATTTTTATCATTTTTATAGAATTTCCTATGAATTCCCTAAGTCTGATAGAAAAAGTAAAAGAAAAGGAATGAATAGTAATGGGCTCAAACGAGCCCGAGCCGGCCCATGAACAGGGAAACGCGCCCGCGCGCGCCCGTGATGTTCAAATTGCGCAGAGGACCCCGACCTTTTGAATAACTAATTAAGAGTCCTTGTGCACTATTCATATGTGTCTCTGACATTTGCACTAAGGCCCTCTGTTTTCTGTTTCTTCTCCAAAACGAACCCTGGCAACGGTGCGCTCGCCGCCGGCCATATCGTTGCTAAGACTGGCCATGATCAGCGTTGACTGCCTAAACTAAATGTTGGGCTAGCGTCCTTGAGCCGAGGTGAACCTAAAACATGCCTCAATTGAACCAATTCTGCCATGGATTCACCCATCCACGGTGACGACGAACACCACATACAAGTAAAGGTGTTTCGTTCGATTGAGCGTGGTCTAGCTCAATGGGTTGAGCCGATGAGTATCACAAGCATGCGTGGGTGCTGAAGCACGGACAAGGAGAGCGAGGGCGAACCTGGAGATGGCTGGCCACGACACGACGTCTCACAGTGGTGCAGACAACAGATTTGGGGGAAGAATGAAATTCTCCAGCTATGGTGGCCAATCAAGGGCAAGGGTGGGTGCTCTGGCTTCGTAACAACCTAGCGGAGCTAGCGGCGCACACAATTTATAGTGTCCGAGAGCGGTGGCTCCGAATTTGGAAGGGGAAGACTGGCGGCCGAGGAGAGGGGGTGAGTCACCGGCGTGAACTACCATGGCGTTCACCGGGGCAATGTCTCAAGCGATGGACAGACAACCTACGACTATGTACTGCGACGTGGTAACTCTTCTAATTACATGGCGCGGCTACGAAGGGCGGCGAACTCCGGCGAGGACACCTCGGTCAATTGCGCGGCAAGTGGCAAAGTGAATAGGCCGGTGATAAGGCTCCAACCCTTCTCTTCATTGAGATCTTTCACCGCCAGCCGTTATCCGCATACCAGGGCGCACGAATCGCGATGACCGGCGTCAATCGCGGCATAAGGTCACCGGCGGCGAGATACACTGAACCTGAAGATCTTTTCGCTACTATACCATCAGAATCTTCTTCAGCTGTTCTGACAGAGCATCCTCAGAGGTGTTTTTCTTTGATTTCTACGTGATAAGTTACCGACTGGATTACAACAAAGTTATTAACCTATATACAAGCTCCAATTCGACCATAGGGACCTTGGTCATCCGCTCACTCGATCAAGCTCAAACTGGCTCTAAAGTTCGTCAGAGTTCACTGTCACCCACGTTTCAGTCTTCTGACTCGACTGACAGCCAAACTTTCTGCCCATTATACTCCAATTTTTATATAGCATCAAGGCATAGTCACTTAAGCAAAGTTATACCCCTATCATAGCTCTACAAATTTGATGTATTGACCTAGGGCAAATTCCTTATGAATTCAGAGATACCAAGCTCCAAACATGACTCATTTTCACTGAATTTTCAGAACTTAGTCACATAGGATTTCTTGGATCTTTTGCAAATAAGTCCCAAACTTCATCACTCCACTTGAAAATTCTCCAATGTAAAAGTTACTTGGTTTGTGGTGTTCTATTACTTTGATATTTGCACTTTGGTCCAAAAGTGCCTAGACTTTACATTTACCCCCTAGGGTTCCAATTAGGGTTTTCTAGGGTTTCTTTTAGGACTAGTTTGGGAGTCATAAAACCGGGGGGATTGGAGTGGCTAGATTCCCCTTTTTATTCAAAATTGAATACTTTAGGGTTTTGTGCCCCTCCATTTCCCTCAGGTTTTATCGTTCCCAAACTATTCCTTAGGGTTTTGAGTACTTTAGGGTTTTGTGCCACTAAAGTCCATCAACTTTGATATCTTGTGAACATTTCTAATGACTTTTGAGATTTTTACTCATTTTGGCTTCACTTTCATCCATAAGCCCTAATTCAGGGTTAAGTACCCTACCCTAGGGTTAATCACACATCAAGACACATCATCACAACTTGTTTGAAAATTTTACCTAGTGAATGCATTCTAGGTATGACAAGCAGCATGAATTGTCCATGCACATGATGTTATGCTCAAGTTTTAGTGCCAGTAACACCGGGGGTGTTACATCCTTCCCACCATAAAAAAATCTCGTCCCGAGATTTAAGGTCCTAGGGTAAGTAATGGAAAAGGAAACACGTCACATCTTTATTTCCTTATTTGTCTTATAGAGCATGGGGTGGTAGGGGGTTTATTCCAACTTTACAAACAAATGTACATATCTTACAGGTTACCTGATGCTAAAAACCTAGGAAAATTCTTTTCCAAGGAGTCTTGAGTCTCCCAAGTAGCTTCATCTTCAGTATGCTGGTTCCATTGTGCCTTATAGAATTTAAGAGTCCTTTTTTGGGTGACCTTGTCCTTCTGATCCAAAACTCGAATGGGATGTTCTGAATAAGTTAAGTCTGGTTCCAAGGTAACATCTACACATCGATGGTTCGATCCGGAACCCGAAGGAACTTCTTCAATTGAGATACATGGAACACATTATGTACTGTCAAAAATGTTTCTGGCAGTTGAAGTCGGTATGCCACTTGTTCGGATTATTCAAGAATGGGAAATGGGCCAATATATCGGGGTGCCAGTTTCCCTTTTACCCTGGAACGGTTCACACCTTTCATTGGTGATACTTTCAGGTACACATGGTCATTAACTTGAAAGAACAATGGTCGGCATCGTTTGTCTGCATAACTTTTCTGCCGAGCTTGAGCTTCTTTCAAGTGGTGTCTTATCCGTTGAACCTTTGCTTCTGTTTCCTTGACTAAGTTAGGCCTGAAATACCATCGTTCTCCAGGTTCTGACCAATTTAAGGGTGTCCGACACCATCGTCCATACAGTACTTCGAATGGTGCCATCTTAATGCTTTCTTGATAGCTATTATTATAAGAAAATTCTGCCAAGGGCAGATAGTCATCCCATTTCTGCGGAAACTCCAGGACACACGCCTGTAACATATCTTCAAGTATCTGATTTACTCTTTCAGTTTACCCACTTGTTTGAGGATGATATGCCGAACTGTAGAGCTACTTAGTACCCAGGGACTTATGTAGCTCTTCCCAAAACTTGGATACAAATTGTGGTCCATGGTTTGACACTATCGTTTTAGGAATTCCGTGCAAACTGAGAATACGAGCAATATATATCTGGGCATAAGTAATGACCGGGTAATATGTCTTGACTGGTAGAAAATGAGCTATTTTTGTAAGCCGATCAATTATAACCCAGATAGAGTCAAAACCTTTGGCCGTCTTAGGCAATCCCACAATGAAGTCCATACTAATATCCTCCCATTTCCATGTTGGGATGGGCAAGGATTGCAATGGTCCAGCGGTCTTTATATGTATTGCTTTGACACGTCTCCAGGTGTCACATCTTGCCACATAGCGTGCAATCTCAATCTTCATTTTTGTCCACCAATAGTGTTGTTTTAAGTCTTGATACATCTTAGTACTTCCTAGATGAATGGAATATCGACTAAGATGAGCTTCATCCAAAATTTGTTGGCGGACTTCAGCATCTTTAGGCACAACTATGCGATCATTGAACCATATTATTCCTTGATCATCTTTTCTAAAGCAATTTGCTTTGTCAGCCTCTATTTTCTCATGAATGTGTTTCATACCCTTGTCGGTTCTTTGGGCATCAATAATTCTCTATAGAAGAACTGACTCAAGCTTTAACTGTGTCAAAGTTTTGTGTTGTATCATACCCAGGTTTAACTTTTCCATTTCTTGACATAGTGTGGTGTGAGGGGTCCTTACTATAAGATAATGACAGGAAGCTTTGCGACTCAGTGCATCTGCCACCACATTGGCTTTTCCTGGGTGATAGTGGATTTCCAAGTCATAATCTTTAATCAGCTCAAGCCATCTTCTCTGCCTCATGTTCAGTTCTGACTGGGTAAAGATATATTTCAGACTTTTATGATCTGTATATAAATGGCAAGTATTTCCCAGCAGATAATGACGCCATATCTTGAGGGCATGAACAACTGCAGCTAATTCCAAGTCATGAGTTGGATAGTGCTCCTCATGCCGGCGTAGTTGTCTTGAAGCATAAGCTATGACTCGGCCCTCTTGCATTAGGACACATCTGAGTCCACTACCTGATGCGTCACAATACACATCAAAAGGTCTTTCAATGTCTGGTTGAGCCAATATCGAAGCAGTGGTTAATAACACCTTTAATTGCTCGAAGGCTTCACTGCATATTGAGGACCAATCAAACTTTGCATCATTCTTCAATAAACCCGTGATAGGTTTAACAATCTTGCAGAAATCCGGGATGAACCTGCGGTAATATCCAACTAGTCTAAGGAAACTTCGGACTTGATATAGTGTAGTTGGCGGTTTCCATTCTAGAATATCTTTGACCTTGCTGTGATCGACCACAATTCCTTTTGCAGATAATACATGTCCTAGAAATTGGATTTCCTCCAACCAAAACGTGGATTTGCTAAACTTAGCATATAACTGGTGCTCCCTTAAGTGCGTTAGCACGATCCGTAAGTGCTTGGCATGCTCCTCTTCATTTTTGGAATAGATCAAGATGTCATCAATGAATACCACCACAAATTTATCCAACTCGGGCATGAATATCGAGTTCATTAAGTATGTGAAGTGGGCTAGAGCATTTGTCAATCCGAAAGACATGACCAAATATTCAAATAATTCATACCGCGTAGTCAATGTGGTCTTGGGTATATCTTCGAGTCGAATACGGATCTGATGATAACCTGACCTGAGGTCAATTTTGGAGAATACCCAAGCTCCAGTAAGTTGATCGAATAGGATATCGATCCGAGGAAGAGGGTACTTGTTCTTGATGGTGACCTCATTAAGGGGTTTGTAGTCCATGCACATTCGAAGTGTCTGATCCTTCTTCTTAACAAAACTTGCTGGACATCCCCAAGGTGATGAACTAGGCCTAATTAACCCCTTCTCAAGCAAGTCTTGGAGTTGAGTCTTGAGTTCTGCCAATTCATTAGGTGGCATTCGGTACGACCTTCTAGAAATAGGAGCTGTACCGGGCTTTAGTTCAATCATGAATTGCACATCCCTTTCAGGGGGCACCCCATGCACATCTTCAGGAAAGACATCCGGGAATTCACACAACACTGGAATATCCTAGATTTCTGGTACGATAGCTTCATAGACTCGTCCAGATGGTTTGGCTGGGACAGCTATAGGGATGGACAATTGAATCTCTTCATGACCATGGTTCAAGTTGATGGTCCTTAAGTCTGTATTAATGATGGCTTTATGCTGGGCTAACCAATTCATGACCAGAATTACATCTATGTCTTGGCCTTTTAAAACAATCATGTTGGTGGGAAATTCCCGTCTGGCCAACGTTACTGGTATGTGGAAGGCTACTTCCTTAGTAAATATCAGTCCCCCAGATGAATGGATAATAAATCCTTCCCTTGATTCAGTGCAAGGAATGCAATGCTTTTCCACAAAATTCTTGCTTATGAAGGTGTGGGATGCACCAGAATCAAAGAGAAAAACTACTGGGTAATTGGCAACAAGGAACGTACCCATCATTACCGGCTCGCCCTCCGGTGTTGTAGCCACTTGGGTATAATAAATTCGTCATGTTTTCTTGAAATTCTTGCTCGTTAAATTATTAGCCGTGTTCCCCTTTCCTTGGTTGGAGTTCCCAGAGTTCTGTTGGAAATTGGTTTTATTTTGCTTCGGGTATGGGCAGTCTTTGATGAAGTGTCTGGACTTTCCACAGTTGAAGCAACCAGTGGAATAACTGGGGAGAGCAGCGAAACGAGTACCAGGGGCACTCGGCTGATTGGTAGGAGCAGGGGCAGTAGTGGGATGAATAAAGATAGGCTGCTTGAATGGATATGAAGGTGGGCGAGACGAAGAATGATTTTGATTAAAAGGTCGGATCACCAACCTGGTTCTCTTCTCAGGCCCTTTATTTGACCTTTCACCTCCAAACCCCTTTGATTTTCCATGTCCTGCATTTTTGGCTTCTACTGCCAGTGCCGTACTGACAGCTCTACTGTAGGTAAGGTCCAAGCAGGTTGCCATTTTCCGCTGAAGCCTGTCATTGAGTCCCCTCATAAAACAATTCTTTTTCTTCAGATCTGTATTCACTTGATCGATGGCATACTGTGATAGAATTTGTTGAGATACTGCATTACAATATCTCCCCCTTGCTTTAACCGGATAAACTCTTCTTGTTTCATATGGAGCACTCCCTCAGGAACATAATGCTCTCGGAATGCTAGCTTGAATTCCTCCCAGGTGATCTGATGTCTAGCCGGTTGAATTGCTACAAAATTTGCCCACCAAGTACTGGCAAGCCCTCTCAGCTGTTGTGCGGCAAACAACGGCTTTTGCGTCTCCGTGCAACGAATCAACTCGAACTTCTGTTCCATCACTCTTACCCACTCATCGGCTTCTAGAGGTTCTTCTGCTTCAATAAAGAGCGAGGGTTGAGTCTCAGAAAATTCCAAGTATGTAGTTTCACGTGGTCCTTGATGAGCAGCTCTGCCTCCATGCTGTTGGAACTGATTGCCCGCCATTTCACGCAAGAAGCGCGTATTATCCGTGGTGGCATTGACCAGGGCAGCGATAGCCTCGTCCAAAGTTGGTGGTACTGGTGGCGGGTTGGGAGTATCCTCCCTGCCGCGGGAAGTCACCGCACCATCATGTACGCGAGTCCGTGATGGCATCTGAGGCAATGAAACATTTGGAAAAAATATAACATGCCAGCATACACCATCATATTACATTACCAAAATATAATAATTATACAGACTCCATTGTACAACTTGACTTCACTACTTATTTTACATAAATATAACATCTAAATTATACTATTCTAATCTTCGTCATCCTTGGCTGATTCATTTCCAGATGCAGGAGACCGTTCGTCAGCAAGGTTCATGGAAAGAGGGGGCCTAAAAAGGTCCAACTCCTCATTAGGTCCTTCATTTGTTGTTCCTGATGGTCCGGCTCCCATTGCAGCAGCGTCAGAAGGCACGTCATGGTGCAGTCGAGCATACAGTACATGTACTTCTTCATGTAAAGTATTACAGTACACTTGTAGGCTATCGAGGGCTGCACTAAGCTCTGCCACACGAGCTCGAGCTTTTGCTTCGCGGTCCCAAGCGATTGAACGTGAGTTGACAGCCCAATCAATGGCTGAATCACATTCTGAAATCTCATATTGGAAGCGGCTGACGTCAGCTAACAATTCAGCTATACGCTGGTTATCCAGCGCCCATGCCCTGTTCTAGTGACGTAGCTCTGACCGAAGTTGTTCCACCTTGGCTTCCAGGTCTCCAATTGGGTCATTGCTGCCACTACTACTCCCTTCATGTCTGGGGGCTAGCTAATGATGAGGCATGCCAAAAGGTCCAGTAGATTTGCGTGCTATTTTCCTTGTACGCGCCATGTCCCCATAGGAGGGGAAGATTTATTAGTATATTCTTAACATGATGCATGCATATTCTAATAATTATGGAATCAACCTTCGTTGATCCTCATCTTCCTATATATTGCACTCTGTTACCCAATCCTATAAGGGACTACCAGAAAGTGGTAAGGTTAGAATAAAAGAATATTTCTAGGTAAGTGTTTGAAAATTCTTTTGAAGTACCACATAACATCTGAAGAGATGGGTTTCGCTTCGATACCAGCTCTGATGGAACCTCCCAAGGTATTAGGCCCACCTACAGTTGTCCTTGTCCTATAGACCTTGGACAACCATGTAGATGCACATAATCACTCGACAAGTTCGGTAACTGTATCTTCATCATTCTGCCCAAGAGCGCTTCACCCGTCACACAGATATTACATCACATCGGAGGATAGAATAAGCGGAAGCAGATCACAATAACTCAATTTACATTCATAATATATATATATATAGAGTATTATTATTACAATACCAGGGTATTATGAGTGCATAAAGTATTTTATTACAGACCAGAAAGGCAAAACTCCCTCCCGCACACAAGTTTATTGTTTTCAAAGTGGGAGGCCAACATCCTCCTATGACTTCACTGCTGGGGCTCTTCCTTGGGTACCACTTTTGAATAGAAACAACAAAAGTCTGTTGTTTCCTCTCCTACAACAACATGGGTTCGAAAACCCTAAGTACGGAGTGTACTTTCGCAAGTCTTACCCGACAAAAGAAAAAGACTCTCAAGGATATGCTGGCTTGCAGGAGTCAAGCTAAGGCTATTCAAGAATCAAGACTCTGTTTGCAGAAATGCTTACTAATAGTGTACTTTCGCATGTCTTTAATAATCCAGTTTTATTGCCAAATTAAGTCATTACCTGTAGTTAGAGTTCTCTCTACCCTAGTTCAAACACTTGGCCTACACTAGCCGTCTATTATCACCATTTAATTCACTGGAATGCTACGTGTAAGTCAATGACCAAGTCTTCATGTCCGAGAAGTAACGGCGATCCGAATCGATTAATACCCAGCTGGGGATCTCCAATCACACGACATATGTAGCACTTAACCCTTGCATATGTCAACTCACCACCGGGTTCTCAAGACCAGACCAGGTTCACGCCAACCGAGAACACAGATATTATGAAGGAACCTCCCAAGTTATTAGGCCCACCTACAGTTGTCCTTGTCCGGTGGACCTCGGACAACTCTGTGGGTGCACCTGATCACTCAGCAATTTCGGTATATGTATCCTTTACCTTTCCCAAGAGCGTTTCACCCGTCATGCAGATATTACAACACATCGGAGGAACGAATAAGCGGAAGCAATTACAGTAACTTAATTTACATTAAAATATAGAAAGAGTGTTATTATTACAGACCAGCGTTATATGAGTGCAGAAGTATTATTATTACAAACTCGGGAGGCAAAAACTCCTCCCGCATAAAAGTATAATGATTTTAAAAGGAGGACAACATCCTACCGAGGCTTCACTCTTGAGATTCTTCCTTTGGCACCACCTTAGAGCAAAAGCAACAAAAGTTTGCTGCTTCCTCACCTACAACAACATGGGTTTGAAAACCCTGAGTATGAAGTGTACTTTCACAAGTTTTACCCGTCAAAATAAAAGACTCTCAAGGATATGTTGGCTTGAGGGAGTCAAGGTAAGGCTGAATCAAGAATCAAGACTCTGTTTGCAAAAATGCTTACTAATAGTGGATCATTAAAATCCAATTTTATTAGCAAATTAAGTCACTACATGAATCTAGAGTTCTTTCTACCCTAGTTCAAGCACTTGGCCTATACTAGCCATCTTTTTATCATCCCTTTAAGTTCACTGGAATGCTACGTGTACGTCAGTGACCAAGTCTTCATGTCCGAGAAGTAACGGCGATCTGAATCAATTAATACCTAGCTGGGGATCTCCAATCACACGACATATGTAACACTTAACCCTTGCATATGTTAACTCGCCACCGGGGTTCTTAAGACCAGATCGGGTTCATGCCAACCGAGAGCACAAATACACCACCGTCCAGCCTCTTGCCATGGAGGGTACACGCTACTCTAGCCATCTCTCCACTCCCATTGCGTGTTGTCCTATTCTGGTATTAGTCTGCCCGAGGCAAAGCTTACCCATGATGAGGCATGTGACCAGTTAAAAGGTCCTCGATCATCAGGCCTACATCGACAAGGTCCTTAATCGACTCAAACGGAGACACTACACCGAGACTCTCTTCTCATGCAAGTCACCCGCCCGGTCTCAGCTTTATCATTTCCATCCAAAGTTTGGTACCTGACAGAGGTACATCTTTTCCGATGTTGAACCCATCATGGCCATAATGGATTCACCATCAAGTTTTATTTTTGAAAACATTCCATCCGCTGTGAAGCATCATCTTTTGTTCAAAAACAAACATTTTGTTTTTCTAAAGCAAGGCTAAGCATCAGAAAAACGCTTTCATAAAATAGGTGGTCAAGGAAAAGTAATCAATTTCCCAAGGAAGGAAATGCATCAATTGTTTAGCACACAACTCCTATCACCTAATGCATCAAGCAAGTGAGAAAGATTTTAAATAGCAAGGAGGTGGCAAATGCACCGGGGCTTGCCTTGAGTTGTAGGAGAGTCGGGCTCTCCTCCACAAATATCGAAATAAAAGCAGTTCCTAGCAGGTGGGTCTTCAGGTGGTGGTGGTGCAACTCCTTCTTCTTCAACCACTACTTCTTCCTCGTTCTCTATATATAATCATATATAACCATGAATGCTCATGTAATGCTTATGAAAATGCTACAATAGAAAATGTTTATCAAGTTGTATCTTGAATACAACTTTCCTTCATGGTACTTCAGGGAACTAGGGTTTTTGGAGTCAGTTCTTCATTTCAGAGGGCAGACCCTACCTAGAAGACTAGGGTTTTAAGTTTAGGAACCAAACAATGTCCAAAGCAAGTCAAACTTTACTCAAGGGTTCTAAGTACCATGTTAGACTTATCTAAAAAGTCTTGTGATTTTTGGAGTTGCCTAGTAATTTTGAAATTCCAGAATTATAAGTTTTAGCCCTTTTAAATACTGAATAATTCCTGATTTGGGCTAAAAATCTTAGAACCATTTTTATATAATACTAGAGAAATTTAGGAGTCCAACAAAATTGGTCTCATACTTTTAGCATTTTCTAGAATTTTCTATGATTTCTTTAATCCTGGCAGAAAAAGAAAAAGAGAAAGGGTGAACAGTGGTGGGCTGAAACTGGCCCGAGTCGGCCCACGAACGGGGAAATACGTGTGTGCCTGCGCTCGTGTTGCCGGTCTTACGAAAAGGCCCCTGGTTGTTTGAACAACTCCTAAAGGCTACTTCCTACTATTTCTCTATCTCACTGACAATTGCACCGAGACCCTCGCACTTCTATTCCTTCACAACCCACGATCCCCGATGGTAAACGGCGACAGACCGGGCTCCGGCGAGCTTGTACTGGCCAGAATAGGCAACGACTAGGGCTCTAGCTTGGCCAACACTTAATTTAACCCCTAACAATCGTTTCCCCTCGATCAATTGCAAGGTTCTAGCCCCCAATTTCTCTGCTCACGGTGACTGCGCAATCCAGGGACAATTCAAAGTGTTCCCGTTGATCTACTCCGGTTCAGTGCAATTGGTTGGGCCGACGAGCTTCAAGGGCACACAGGAATGCTAGAACAAGAGCGAGGAGAACATGATTAGACCTGTGGAGCGCTGATCGCGACGAGCTCACACACATGGTGTTCTTGACCGATTTGGGGGAAATCCCAAATTGGTGAGCTCTGGTGGATGATTCGAGGCACGAGTTGTTGTATTGGGTGTGTGACTACCTAGCGGAGCCAATGGCACGCTCAATTTATAGGGCCCAAGGGTGGTGGCCCATGAATTTGAGATGGCGCGATGGCGGCCGGAGAGAGGGGGAGCACTGTCGCAAGAAATTGGTGGATTTCACTGTGGTGAGCTCACCGATGATCAACGGACATGCGTAATACGAGTTACTGCGACGTGGTAAGGTACCAAGGCACGTGGCGTGCGGTCGATAGGCGGCCAACTCCGGTGATCTTATCTGAACCGGCCATGAGTCAGGCGAACACGGCGACCGAGGTTGAACAGTGGCCTAAGTTCATCCTCAAGGCGATATTTACTACCCCGAGCAACTATCAGTACTACGTTGGGCATGAATCACAGCGCCTAGCGCGAATTCTAGCGTATGGTCGCCGGCGGCGAGGTTCACTGAACCAGCGGATCTTTTGCTACTGTACCGTCAAGAACTGCTTCAGTCGTTCTGACAGAGCAAATTGCAGCGCCCAATTCTCAAAATTCCATGTAATAACTTGCTAATCCACCTTTAACAAAGTTGTAGTCCTATAGTCCAGCTACAATTTTACTATAGAGACCTAACTCATTTACTCAATCCTTTGAGCTTGAATTGAATCCAAAGTTGAGCAAATCTCACTGTCAGTCCCGATTCAGTTTTAGAGTGGTGGGACAGCCAGACTTCAATCCTATTTATCTCCTATTTTTGTACAACACCAAGGCTTAATCACTTAAGCAAAGTTGTACTCCTATCTTAGCTTTACAAGTTTGCTATATTGACTTAGGGCAAAATCCCAATGGATTTAGAGATATAGAGCTCTAAGGTTGATCCCATTCAACTAAACTTCAGACTTAGCCACATGAGAAGTATAGGGTGTCTCTTTTGCAAATAAACTCAAATCTCATAATTTTATTTGCAAATCCTTTAATGTGTGAAACATATGATTTGAGGTGTCCTAATACCTTGGTTTTTGCACTTTGGTCCAAAAGTGCACCAATTTTACACTTAGCCCCCTAGGGTTCCAATTTAGGGTTTTCCAGGGGTCTTTTAAGGGTTTTGCAGCACTTTGGGGTTTAGATGCCACTTAAGTCCTTCCAAGGGGATATCTTAGGGTCATTTCTCACATATTTTGAAGTTTTCTCATGCTTGGGCTTCCCTTAGATCCATAAGCCTAGATTTAGGGTTAAATACTTTACACTAGAGTTAACCACACATCAAATCATGTCAACATATTTAAAATTTTTTTACCTAGTGAATGCACTCTAGGTGTGACAAACACATGATATGCTAATGCTCATGATGTTTTGCTCAAGTTTTAGTGACAGTAACACCAGGGGTGTTACATCCTCCCCCCATAAAAGAATCTCGTCCCGAGATTTAAAGTTCTAGGGCAAGTAGTGGAAAAGGAAACACGTCATATTTTTATTTCCTTATGTCTTGTACAAGGCAGGGGGTGGTATGGGGTCTACTCCTCTTTTACAACAATTGTACATATCTCACAATTTACATGAAGCTAAAAAGCCTGGGAAATTCTTTTCTAAAAAGTCTTGGGTTTCCCATGTAGCTTCATCTTCAGTGTGTTGGTTCCATTGTATCTTATAAATTTTGAGAGTTCTTCTTCGGGTAACCCTGACCTTTTGATCCAGGACTCGAATAGGATGTTTTGAATATGTTAAGTCTGGTTCCAAGGTAACATCCGTCACTTTAATGGTTTGATCTGGAACCCGAAGACACTTCTTCAATTGGGACACATGGAACACATTGTGCACTGCAGACAATATTTCGGGTAGTTGGAGTCGATACGCCACTGGTCCACATTGTTCAAGAATGAGGAATGGACCAATGTATCGAGGTGCAAGCTTTCCTTTTACACCAAAATGAGTTACGCCCTTCATAGGTGATACTTTCAGATACACATGATCTCTGACTTGAAAGTACAAGGGTTGGTGTCGTTTGTCTGCATAACTCTTTTGTCGAGCTTGTGCTTCTTTCAAATTATGTATAATTCGTTGCACTTTTTCTTCCATGTCTTTCACCAAATCAGGCATGAAGAACCACTTTTCTCCTGGTTCAGACCAGTTTAATGGAGTACGACATTGTCGTCCATATAAAGCTTCAAAGGGTGCCATCTTGATGCTCTTTTGATAGCTGTTGTTGTATGAAAACTCCACCAATGGTAAACATTCATCCCATTTTCGTGGGGATTTCAGAACACATGCATGTAACATGTCTTCAAGTATTTGGTTCACTCTCTCAGTCTGCCCACTGGTTTGAGGATGATAGGCCGAACTTTGGAGCAACTTAGTACCCAGAAATTTGTGGAGTTCTTCCCAGAATTTGGATACAAACTACGGTCCGCGATCTGACACTATGGTCTTTGGAATTCCGTGCAAATTGAGAATACAGGCAATATATACCTAGGCATAGGTGAGGACTGGATAGGATGTCTTGACTGGTAGAAAATGGGCTACCTTTGTAAGTCGATCAACTATAACCTAGATAGAATCAAATCCTTTTGCTGTCCTAGGTAATCCCACAATGAAGTCCATGCTAATGTCTTCCCATTTCCAAGTCGGGATGGGCAAAGATTGCAGTGGACCAGCAATCTTCATGTGTATGGCTTTGACACGTCTACAGGTGTCACATTTCGCCACATAGCGTGCAATTTCAATCTTCATTTTTGTCCACCAATAATGTTGCTTTAAATCATGATACATCTTAGTGCTTTCAGGATGGATGGAATATCGACTAAGATGTGCTTCATCCAAAATTTGCTGATGGACATCATCATCTTTAGGCACAACTATGCGGTTATTAAACCATACTATGCCTTGATCATTCCTTCTGAAACAGTTTGCTTTAACGGCTTTTATTTTCTCATGAATATGTTTCATACCCTTATCATTTCTTTGTGCATCAATAATCTTTTGCAGGAGAACCGACTCAAGCTTCAATTGGTTTAAGGTTCCATGCTGAATCATTCCTATGTTTAATTTCTCCATTTCTTGGCATAATGTGATGTCAGAAGTCTTTACTGTAAGACAATGGCAGGAAGCCTTACGACTTAGTGCATCTGCCACCACGTTGGCCTTGCCTAGGTGATAGTGAATTTCTAATTCATAATCCTTAATCAGCTCAAGCCATCTCCTCTGCCTCATATTTATTTCTGACTGGGTAAAAATGTATTTCAAACTTTTATGATCTGTATATATATGATAGATATTTCCCAGCAGATAATGACGCCATATTTTAAGGGCATGGACCACAACAGCTAATTCTAAGTCATGAGTTGGATAATGTTCCTCATGCCGGCGAAACTGTCTTGAGGCATATGCTATAACTCGGACTTCTTGCATTAAGACACATCCTAGACCACTGCCTGATGCGTCACAGTATACATCAAAAGGCTTCTCAATATCCGGTTGAGCTAATACCGGAGCAGTGGTCAATAATACCTTCAGCTGCTCGAAGGCTTCGTTGCATCTTGAGGACCAGTTAAATTTTGTATCATTCTTCAATAAACTTGTGATTGGCTTTACAAGCTTGGAGAAATCCGGGATAAATCTGCGGTAATAACCAGTACAAGGAAACTTCGAACCTGATGCACAGTGGTTGGCGGTTTCCACTCTAGAATATCCTTGATCTTGCTGGGATCATCCTCAATCTCTTTTGCAGACAATACATGTCCCAAAAATTGGATTTCCTCCAGCCAAAACGCGCACTTGCTGAATTTAGCATATAATTGATGTTCCCTTAAGGGCGTTAATATGATTCGTAGATGCTGAGCATGCTCTTGTTTATTCTTGGAATAAATCAAGATATCATCAATGAAGACCACCACAAATTTGTCCAACTCGGGCATGAATACCGAGTTCATCAGATATGTGAAGTGGGCAGGAGCATTTGTCAATTCGAAGGACATAACCAAATATTCGAATAATCCGTACCGCGTAGTAAATGCGTTCTTGGGTATATCTTCTGGTCGGATACGGATCTGATGATAGCTCGACCTGAGGTCAATTTTGGAAAATACCTGAGCTCTGGTATGCTGATCGAATAAGATATCAATCTGGGGAAGAGGGTACTTATTCTTGATTGTGACCTCATTAAGGGGCCTGTAGTCCACGCACATTTGAAGTGTTTGATCCTTCTTCTTGACAAAGATTGCGGGACATCCCCAAGGTGATGAACTGAGCCGAATGAATCCCTTTTCCAGTAGATCTTGTAATTGAGTCTTGAGCTCTGCCAATTCATTTGGAGGCATTCGGTACGACCTTCTAGAAATAGGAGTCGTACCGGGCTTCAGTTCAATCACAAATTCTACATCTCTTTCTGGAGGTAATCCAGGCAGATCTTCCGGAAAGACATCCGAGAATTAACATACTACCGAAATATCTTGGATTTCCGGTATGATCGCTTCATAGACTCTGCCAAATGGTTTAGCTGGAATAGCTACAGGGATGGACAAGAGAACCTCTTCATGGCCATAGCTCAACCTGATGGTTCTTAAATCAGTGTTGAGGATAGCTTTGTGCTGGGCTAACCAATTTATGCCAAGAATTACATCAATATCTTGGCCTTTCAGCACAATCATATTGGTGGGAAAATCCCGTTCAGCCAATGTTACTGGCACATTGAAGGTCACTTCTTTAGTAAATATTTGTCCCCTAGGCGAATGAATAATAAACCCTTCCCTTGATTCAGTGCAAGGAATGCAATATTTTTCCACGAATTTCTTGCTTACGAATGTATGCGAAGCACTAGAATCAAAGAGAATGACTGCTGGGTGATTGGCCACAAGGAACGTACCCATCATAACCGGCTCTCCTTTCGGTGTAGTGGCCACTTGAGTGTAATATATTCGCCCAGTCTTCTTAATATTCTTACCCGCTGAATTATTCGCCACGTTCCCTTTGCCTTGATTTGAGCTCCCTGAGTTCTGCTGATTGTTGGACGTATTCTGCCTCAGATATGGGCAGTCTTTGATGAAATGACCAGAGTTCCCACAGTTGAAGCAGCTAGTTGAGGAACTAGGGAGGGTGGGGAAACGAGCACCAGGGGCACTCGGCTGATTTGTTGAAGTGGGGGCAGTGGCAGAGCGAATGAAGACAAGCTGTTTTAGTGGGTAGGAGGGTGGGCGAGATGATGAACGATTCTGATTAACAGGTTAGATTACCCACCTGGTTCACTTTTCAGGTCCCTGATTGGACCTGTCACCTCCGAATGCCTTCTATTTTCCTTGGCCTGTGTTCTTAGCTTCTATTGCCAGCGCTGTGCTGATAGCCCTGCTGTATGTGAGATCTAGGCAGGTGGCCATTTTTCTTTGAAGTCGGTCGTTAAGGTCTCTCATGAAGCAATTCTTCTTTTTCAGGTCAGTATTTACTTGGTCAATTGCGTATTAGGATAGATGATTAAATTTGTTGAGATACTGCATGACAGTATCTCCTCCTTGCTTGAGTTGCATAAATTCCTCTTATTTCATGTGTAGCACTCCTTCTGGAATATAGTGCTCACGAAACACTAACTTAAATTCATCCCACGTGACCTGATGTCTGGCCTGTTGAATTGCCACAAAATTTTCCCACCAAGTACTGGCAGGGCCTCTTATTTGTTGAGCAGCGAACAACGGCTTCTGGGTTTCGGTGCAGCGGATTAGTCCAAATTTCTACTCCATCACCCGTACCCATTTGTCGGCTTCTAGAGGGTCTTCGGCTTTAACGAAGAGTGGGGGATGGGTTTTAGAGAAGTCTAGATACCAAGTCTCATGTGGTCCTTGCGGAGGAGCCCTTCTGCCTTGTTGCTGGAATTGATTTCCCGCCATTTCGCGTAAAAAGCGGGTATTGTCGGTGGTCGCATTGACCAAGGTAGCGATAGCCTCGGCCAATGTTGGTGGTACAGGCAGTGGATTGGGCGTGTCTTCCCGACCATGGGAAGTACCCACACCATCATGCGCTCGAGTCCTTGATGGCATCTGAGATAAAGAAATATTTGGGAAAATATAACATGCTGATACACAGCTTCATTTTACATTACCAAGATGTAATGATACAGACTCAAATGTACAACATGACTTTATTACCTATTTTACATTAGTATTATATCTAAACTATACTACTCTAGTATTTATAGTCTTTGGTTGCTTCATTATCTGTTGTAGGGGACCGCTCGTCAGCTAGGTTTATCGAAGGAGGGGGCTTAAAAAGGTCCAATTCCCCACCAAATCCTTCACCTGCTGTTCCTGAGGGTCCGGCTCCCATTGCAACAGGGTCGGCAGACACATCTCGGTGCAGTCACGAATATAGTACATGGACTTCGTCATGTAAAGTATTTCAATACACATGCAAGTTGTCAAGGGTCGTGCTGAGCTCATCCACGCGGGCTCAAGCTTTGGCTTCCCGGTCCCAAGCAATCAAATGCGAATTGACAGCCCAATCGATTGCCAAATCCCGTTCAGCAAGCACATCTTGCAGATGTCTGACGTCAGCTCTCAACTCATTCATACGCTGACCATCTTCTACCCACACCTTGTTTTGGTGACGAAGCTCCGTCCGAAGCTGCTCCACTTGGGCTTCTAGGTCTCCGATGGGGTCGTTACTGCCGCTGCTGCTCTCTTCATGTCTTGGAGCCAACTGATGCCGAGGTACGCCAATAGGTCCAGTGGACTTACGCGCAGTTTTCCTCGTGCGCGGCGACATATCTCCATAAGGGGGAAAACTTTATTAGTGTAGTTTTTAAACATGATGCATGCATAATTACGGAATCAACCTTCGTTGATTCCCAGCCTCCTATACATTGCACTCTATTACCTGGTCTTACAAAATGAGTACTTCAGAAAGTGGCAAGGTGAGAACGAAAGAAATTTTCTTGGATAAGTATTTGAAAATTCTTTTTGAAATGCCTCATAATATTTGAATAGATGGGCTTCGCTCCGATACCAGCTGTGACGGAACCTCCCAAGTTATTAGGCCCACCTACAGTTGTCCTTGTCCTGCGGACCTAAAACAACTCTGTGGGTGCACCTAATCACTCGGCAAGTTCGGTATCTGTATCCTTTACCTTTCCCAAGAGCGTTTCACCTGTCACGCAGATATTACAACACATAGGAGGAACGAATAAGTGGAAGCAATTACAATAACTTAATTTACATTAAAATATAGAAAGAGTGTTATTATTACAGACCAGCGGTATACGAGTGCAGAAGTATTATTATTACAAACTTAGGAGGCAAAAACTCCTCCCGCATAAAAGTATAATGTTTTTAAAAGGAGGACAACATCCTACCGAGGCTTCACTCTTGAGATTCTTCCTTTGGCACCACCTTAGAGCAAAAGCAACAAAAGTTTGCTGCTTCCTCACCTACAACAACATGGGTTTGAAAACCCTGAGTACGAAGTGTACTTTCGCAAGTCTTACCGATCAAAATAAAAGACTCTCAAGGATATGTTGGCTTGAGGGAGTCAAGGTAAGGATGAATCAAGAATCAAGACTCTTTTTGCAAAAATGCTTACTAATAGTGGATCCTTAAAAATCCAGTTTTATTAGCAAGTTAAGTCATTGCCTGAATCTAGAGTTCTTTCTACCCTAGTTCAAGCACTTGGCCTATACTAGCCATCTTTTTATCATCCCTTTAAGTTCACTGGAATGCTACGTGTAAGTCAGTGACCAAGTCTTCATGTCCGAGAAGTAACGGCGATCCGAATCGATTAATACCCAGCTGGGGATCTCCAATCACACGACATATGTAGCACTTAACCCTTGCATATGTCAACTCGCCACCGGGGTTCTTAAGGCCAGATCGGGTTCACGCCAACCGAGAGCACAGATACACCACCGTCCAGCCTCTTGCCACGGAGGGTACATGCTACTATCGCCATCTCTCCGCTCCCATTGCGTGTTGTCCTATTCTGGTATTAGTCCGCCCGAGGCAAAAATAACCCATGATGAGGCATGTGACCAGTTAAAAGGTCCTCGATCATCAGGCCTACATCGACAAAGTCCTTAATCGACCCAGATGGAGACACTACACCGAGACTCTCTTCTCGTGCAAATCACCCGCCCGGTCTCAGCTTTATCATTTCAACCAAAGTTTGGTACCTGATAGAGGTACATCTTTTCTGATGTTGAACCCCTCATGGCCATGATGGATTCACCATCAAGTTTTATTTTTGAAAACATTCCATCCGCTGTGAAGCATCATCTTTTGTTCAAACACAAACATTTTGTTTTTCTCAAGCAAGGCTAAGCATCAGAAAAACCCTTTCATAAAACAGGTGGTCAAGGAAAAGTAATCAATTTCCCAAGGAAGGAAATGCATCAATTGTTTAGCACACAACTCCTATCACCTAATGCACCAAGTAAGTGAGAAAGATTTTAAATAGAAAGGAGGTGGCAAATGCATCGGGGCTTGCCTTGAGTTGTAGGAGAGTCGGGCTCTGCTCCACAAATATCGAAATAAAAAGAGTTCCCGACAGGTGGGTCTTCAGGTGGTGGTGGTGCAACTCCTTCTTCTTCAACCACTACTTCTTCCTCGTTCTCTATATATAATCATATATAACCATGAATGCTCATGTAATGCTTATGAAAATGCTATAATAGAAAAGGTTATCAAGTTGTATCTTGAATACAACTTTCCTTCATAGTACTTCAGGGAACTAGGATTTTTGGAGTCAGTTCTTCATTTGAGAGGGCAGACCCTACCTAGAAGACTAAGGTTTTAAGTTTAGGAACCAAACAATGGCCAAAGCAAGTCAAACATTACTCAAGGGTTCTAAGTACCATGTTAGACTTATCTAAAAAGTCTTGTGATTTTTGGAGTTGCCTAGTAATTTCTAAAAATCCAGAAGTATATGTTTTAGCCCTTTTAAATACTGAATAATTCCTGGTTTGGGCTAAAAATCTTAGAACCATTTTTATTAAATACTAAAGAAATTTAGGAGTCCAACAAAATTGGTCTCATTTTTTTAGCATTCTTCTAGAATTTTCTATGATTTCTTTAATCCTGGTAGAAAAAGAAAAAGAGAAAGGGCGAACAGTGGTGGGCTAAAACTGGCCCGAGTCGGCCCACGAACGGGGAAATACGCGCGCGCCTGCGCCCGCGTTGCCGGTCTTGTGAAAAGGCCCCTGGCTGTTTGAACAACTCGTAAAGACTCCTTTCTACTATTTCTCTGTCTCACAGACAATTGCACCGAGACCCTCGCACTTATATTCCTTCACAACCCGCGATACCCGACGGTGAACGGCGACAGACCGGGCTCTAGCGAGCTCATACTGGCCAGAATAGGCAACGACTAGGGCTCTAGCTTGGCTGACACTTAATTTAACCCCTAACAATCGTTTCCCCTCGATCAATTGCAAGGTTCTAGCCCCCAATTTCTCTGCTCAAGGTGACTGCGCAATCCGGGGACAATTCAAAGTGTTCCCGTCGATCTACTCCAGTTCAGTTCAGTTGGTTGGGCCGACGAGCTTCAAGGGCACACTGGAATGCTATAACAAGAGCGAGGAGAACATGATCGGACCTGTGGAGCACTGACCGCGACGATCTCACACACACACGGTGTTCTTGACCGATTTGGGGGAAATCCCAAATTGGTGAGCTCTGGTGGACGATTTGAGGCACGAGTTGGTGTATTGGGTGCGTGACTACCTAGTGGAGCCAATGGCACGCTCAATTTATAGGGCCCGAGGGCAGTGGCCCCTGAATTTGAGATGGCGTGGTGGCGGCCGGAGAGAGGGGAGAGCACTGTCGCAAGGAATTGGTGGATTTCACCGTGGCGAGCTCACCGGCGATCAACGGACATGGGTAATACGAGTTACTGCGACGTGGTAAGGTACCAAGGCACGTGGCGTGCGGTCGATAGGCGGCCAACTCCGGCGATCTTATCTGAACCGGCCGTGAGTCAGGCGGACATGGCGGCCGGGGTTGAACAGTGGCCTAAGTTCATCCTCAAGGCGATATTTACTACCCCGAGCAACTATCAGTACTCTGTTGAGCACGAATCACAGTGCCTAGCGCGAATCCGAGCGTATGGTCACCGACGGCGAGGTTCACTGAACCAGCAGTTCTTTTGCTACTGTACCATAAAGAACTGCTTCAGTCGTTCTGACAGAGAAAATTGCAGCGCTCAATTCTCAAAATTCCATGTAATAACTTGCTAATCCACCTTTAACAAAGTTGTAGTCCTATAGTCCAGCTACAATTCGACTATAGAGACCTAACTCATTTACTCAATCGTTTGAGCTTGAATTGAATCCAAAGTTGAGAAAATCTCACTGTCAGTCCCGATTCAGTTTTAGGGTGGTCTGATAGCCAGACTTCAAACCTATTTATCTCCTGTTTTTGTACAACACCAAAGCTTAATCACTTAAGCAAAGTTGTACTCCTATCTTAGCTTTACAAGTTTGCTATATTGACTTAGGGCAAAATCCCAATGGATATAGAGATATAGAGCTCTAAGGTTTATCCCATTCAACTAAACTTCAGACTTAGCCACATGAGAGGTATAGGGTGTCTCTTTTGCAAATAAACCCAAATCTCATAATTTGATTTGCAAATCCTATAATGTGTGAAACATATGATTTGAGGTGCCCTAATACCTTGATTTTTTGCACTTTGGTCCAAAAGTGCACCAATTTTACACTTAGCCCCCTAGGGTTCCAATTTAGGGTTTTCCAGGGGTCTTTTCAGGGTTTTGCAGCACTTTGGGGTTTTCCAGCCATCTTTTATCACCCTTTAATTCACTGGAATGCTACGTGTAAGTCAGTGACCAAGTCTTCATGTCCGAGAAGTAATGGCGATCCGAATCGATTAATACCCAGCTGGGGATCTCCAATCACACGACATACGTAGCACTTAACCCTTGCGTATGTCAAATCGCCACCGGGTTTCTCAAGACCAGACCGGGTTCATGCCAACCGAGAACACAGATACACCACCGTCCAGCCTCTTGCCACGGAGGGTTCACGCTACTCTCGCCATCTCTCCACTCCCATTGCGTGTTGGCCTTTCGGGTATTGGTTTGCCCGAGGCAAAGCTTACCCATGACGCGGCATGTGACCAGTTAAAAGGTCCTCGATCATCAAGCCTACATCGACACGGTCCTTAATCGACTCAGACGGAGACACTACAACGGGACTCTCTTCTCGTGCAAGTCACCCGCCCGGTCTCAGCTTTATCATTTAAAATCGCAAAGTTTGGTACCTGGCAGAGGTACATCTTGTCCGATGTTGAACCCATCACGACCATGATGGATCCACCATCAAGTTTTATTTTTGAAAACATCCCATTCCATTTGAAGCATCATCTTTTGTTAAAACCAAAACATTTTGTTTTCTAAAGTAAGACTAAGCATCAGAAAATCTTTTAATAAAACAGGTAATCAAGGAATGGTAGCCAACTTCAAGGAAGGAAATGCAGCAATTGTGTAACGCTCAACTCCTATCACCTAATGCATCATTCAAGTGATAAAGAGTTTTAAAATCACAAGGAACAGTATTGCACTGGGCTTGCCTTGTGTTGTAGGGGAGTCGGGATCTGTTCCATAGATATCAAAATAAAACAATTCCCGACAGGTGGAGTCTCAGTTGGTGGTACAGTCTCTTCTTCTTCGACACTTACTTCTTCTTCGTTTTCTATACATAACCATACATATACATGAATGCTCATGTGATGCTATGAATATGCAATTATAAAAGAGATACTTCAAGTTGTATCTTGAATACAACTTTCCTTCATGGTACACCAGGGAAACTAGGGTTTTCCATGTCAGTACTCCACTAGAATAAGGCAACTATTACTTAGAAAGCTAGGGTTTTGGGTTTGGGGATCAAACAATGTCCAAAACATGTCAAACTTCGCCCATGGGCTCTAATTATCAAATTAAGTTTACCAATTTTTTTTGATTTTTGGAGCTATCTAGTAATTTCTAAAATTCCAAAAGACTAGGTTTAGACCTTCTTAAATACTAAATAATTCATGGTTGGGGCTAAAAATCTTGGAACTATTTTTATTAAATACTAGAGGAATTTAGGAATCTAGTAAAATTGGTCCCATATTTTTTATCATTTTTCGAGAATTTCCTATGAATTCCCTAAGTCTGGCAGAAAAAGAAAAAGAAAAAGAATGAATAGTAACGGGCCCAAACCAGCCTGAGCCGGCCCGTGAACAGGGAAACGAGCGCGCGCGCCCGTGATGTTCAAATTGCACAGAGGACCCCGGCCTTTTGAATAACTAATTAAGAATCCTTGTACACTATTCATATTTGTCTCTGATATTTGAACTAAGGCCCTCTGTTTTCTGTTTCTTCTCCAAAACGAACCTTGGCAATGGCGAGCTCGCCGCTGGCCATCTCGTTGCTAAGACGGCCATGACCGGCGTCGACTGCGTAAACTAAATGTTGGGCTAGCGTTCCTGAGCCGAGGCGAACCTAAAACATGCCTCAATTGAACCAATCCTGCCCTGGATTCTCCCACCCACAGTGACAGCGAACACCGCATACAAGTCAAGGTGTTCCAGTCGATTGAGCGTGGTCTAGCTCAATGGGTTCAGCCGATGAGTATCACAAGCATGTGTGGGTGCTGAAACACGGACAAGGAGAGCGAGGGTGGACCTAGAGATGGCTGGCCAGGGAGCGACATCTCACGGTGGCGCAGACAACAGATTTGGGGGAAGAATGAAATTCTTTGGCTATGGTGGCCAATCGAGGGAAAGGGTGGGTGCTCTGGCTTCGTAACAACCTAGCGGAGCTAGTCGCGCACTCAATTTATAGTGTCCAAGAGCGGTGGCTCCGAATTTGGAAGGGGAAGACTGGCGGCCGAGGAGAGGGGGTGAGTCACCGGCGTGAACTACTGTGGCGTTCACCGAGGCAATGTCTCAGGCGATGGACAGACTACCTACGACTATCTACTGCGACGTGGTAACTCTTCTAAGTATGTGGCACGACTACGAAGGGCTGCGTACTCCGGCGAGGACACCTCGGTCAGTCGCGTGGCAAATGGCACGGTGAACAGGCCGGTGATAAGGCTCCAACCCTTCTCTGCATTGTGATCTTTCACCGCCAGCCGTTATCCGCATACCAGGGCGCACGAATCGCGACGACCGGTGTCAATCGCGGCGTAAGGTCACCGGCGGCGAGATACACTGAACCTGAAGATCTTTTCGCTATTGTACCATCAGGATCTTCTTCAGTTGTTCTGACATAGCATCTTCAGATGTGTTTTTCTTCGATTTCTACGTGATAAGTTACCGACCAGATTACAACAAAGTTATTAACTTATATACAAGCTCCAATGCGACCATAGGTACCTTGGTCAACCGCTCACTCGATCAAGCTCAAACCGGCTCTAAAGTTCGTCAGAGTTCACTATCAGCCACATTTCAGTCTTCTGACTCGACTGACAACCAAACTTTCTGCCCATTATACTCCAATTTTTGTATAGCATCAAGGCTTAGTCACTTAAGCAAAGTTATACCCCTATCATAGCTCTACAATTTTGATGTATTGACCTAGGGCAAATTCCTTATGAATTCAAAGATACCAAGCTCCAAACATGACTCATTTTCACTAAATTTTCAGAACTTAGTCACATAGGATTTCTTGGATCTTTTCAAATAAGTCCCAAACTTCATCACTCCACTTGAAAATTCTCCGATGTAAAAGTTACTTGGTTTGTGGTGTTCTATTACTTTGATATTTGCACTTTGGTCCAAAAGTGCTTAGAATTTACATTTACTCCCTAGGGTTCCAATTAGGGTTTTTAGGGTTTCTTTTAGGGTTTTGAGTACTTTAGGGTTTTTGTGCCACTAAAGTCCATCAACTTTGATATCTTGTGAACATTTCTCATGACTTTTGAGTTTTTTACTCATTTTGGCTTCACTTTCATCCATAAGCCCTAATTCAGGGTTAAGTTCCCTACCCTAGGATTAATCACACATCAAGTCACCTCATCACAACTTGTTTGAAAATTTTACCTAGTGAATGCATTCTAGGTGTGACAAGCAACATGAGATGTCAATGCACATGATGTTATGCTCAAGTTTTAGTGCGAGTAACACCAGGGGTGTTACAGTGACTCCATTGCACTTTGCACATTTTAATCACTTTACTCCTTGTGACATGAGCCAAAGTATCAAGGATCTTGATAGGATACTCCGTAATAGTCAGATCATCTTGAACACTAAGATCCTGCATAGGTAGCTGCTCCTCGGGTACCCTGAGGCACTTCTTCAATTGTGATACATGGAAGTCATCATGTACATCCACGAGATGGTCAGGCAGTTCCAGTTGGTAGGCAACTTCTCCCGCTCGCTTTAAGATCAAGAAGGGTCCAATAAAGCGAGGGGACAACTTCCCTTAAACTTTAAATCTCCTCATACCCTGGATCGGTGACACCTTAAGATACATGTGATCACCCTCCTTAAACTCTAGCAGTCTTCTCCGGGTATCCACTTAACTTTTCTGCCTTGACTGTGCAGTTCTCAAATTCTCCCGTATCAAACGAACTTGCTCTTCTGCCTCTTGTATAATCTCTAGTCCAAAGAACTGCCTTTCACCAGTTTGATCCTAATATAGAGGAGTCCTGCATTTTCTGCCATACAAGGCCTCAAACAGGGACATCTTCAAACTGACCTGGTAACTGTTATTGTAAGAGAACTCTGCATAGGACAAACTCTTATCCTAACTGCCACCATGCTTAAGAGCACAAGCTCTTAACATATCTTCTAGTACTTGGTTGGTCCTCTCGGTCTACCCATCAGTTTGAGGATGGTAGGCCGAACTAAAATTCAATCTTGTATCCAAGCACTTGTGCAACTTCTGCCAAAACTGATAAGTAAACTAAGATCCTCGGTCTGACACAATATTCTTAGGCACACCATGTAGGCATAATATCCGTGCCATGTACAACTGTGCTAGCCTGGCTCCTTAATATGTGGTCTTCACTGGGATAAAGTGGGCTACCTTAGTGACCTTGTCCACAATCACCTATATAGAATCGTACCCAATAGAGGTGCAGGGTAGACCTACAATGAAGTCCATGCCAATCTCTTCCCACTTCCACTCAGGTATCTTAAGCGGGTGCAGCAAACCAGCAGGTCTTTGACGTTCCGCTTTTACCCTCAGGCAAACATCACATAGTGCTACATGCGAAGCAACATCCTTCTTTAGTCCATACCACCAATACTTCTACTTCAGGTCCTGGTACATCTTGGTGCTACAAGGGTGGATGGAGTAAGCTGAGTCATGTGCCTCCTTCAATATGGTCTCACAAAGACTGTCGATCTCAGGAACACAAATCCGGTTCTTGAACCATATCGTGCCCTGTTCATCTTCTGTGAAGTCTGGGCCTCTTCCTTCTGTTATCAGATCTTTGATCTCTTGAATTTTGACATCACCGATATGACCTTTGCGTATTTCTTGCTCCAAGGTAGGCTTTACTTCTATGGTAATTCCCTCAGTATGAGCAACTATCCCCAGATTGAGCTTCTCAAAATATTCTGCTAACTCATCGGGTAACTGGGTGTCAATAGCTACATGCACATTCTCCTTTCGACTCAAGGCATCCGCAACCAAATTCGCCTTGCCCGGATGGTAGTGAATTTCCATGTCATAGTCCTTGATGAGCTCCAACCAACGGCATTGCCTAAGGTTGAGATCCTTGTAAGTGAAGATGTATTTTAAGCTCTTGTGATCGGTGTAGACTTGGCACTTGGTTCTCATAATATAGTGTCTCCAAATCTTGAGAGCATGCACAACAACTGCTAGTTCCAAGTCATGAGTGGGGTAGTTCAACTCATGTTTCCGCAACTAGCGAGACGCATAGGTAATGACGTGTCTGTGGCAGAACCTCCCAAGTTATTGGGCCCACATGCACCTACCCTTGTCTTAAAGACCTCAGATGGCTCTGCATCTGCACCAAGGACCCTGGATAAGCAACCTACAACCAGGATCGCAAGATTAGGTAACCACAAATCACACACCAACATATGCAGTAGAATTTCTTTATTACAAAAAGTTACAGGTTACAAAAAATTTACATTATATTTATCAGAGTGATTACAAAAGTGATTCAAAGAAATATACTTTGAAATGTTATAAATTATTTATAAGTTTGTAATATACGCTAGCTCAATGATAATCCTCAATAAGAAGTATAGAAGAGCTACTTTAACCTATAAGAAGGCCAAGCCCACCAACACTTAGCACCATCAACAGCAGCACAAAACTAGTACCTGCAACAACATGGGTTCGAAAACCTCGAGTATGAAGTGTACTTTCGCAAGTCTTACCTGTCTAAGGAAAAACACTCTCAAGGATATGTTGGCTTTTGGGAATCAAGGTGTTGGGGGCCTTTGTCGTCCGAAGGTTCTCAAAAACATGATTTAACAATGCTTTCCAAGTGAAACATGTGAACAGGTACCTTCGGACATGGATCAAAACCACAGACGATGTGAGAAGCGTGACCGAGGCGAAGACTGATACTGCTCCAAAGCTATGCGCGAGGGAGCTTCGGCGCAACGGCGAAAAAAAGAACCGACTTAAAGAGGAAATGGCTATCTAGTCCCCATTGGGTTATCCATAAGACAATAGTAAATATGAAGGGCATGAATGTAAATTTACATAGGCTGCGCGCTGTGCCTAGAAATAGATGAACAGTGCTCCCGTACTGTTCATGCTAATTTGTACATGTTCTTGAGTCACGCTTATACTCTTACCTTCTGTCAAGCCGAAGGTACAAATGTAATCCTATGTTATTCTCATTCATTCATGATTATGTAATAAAAGATGTTGGGAGCCTTCGTCCTCTGAAGGTCCTCAAAAACGTAATTTAACAATGTCTTCCAATCATGGTTTATAGACTGGTAGCTTCAGATTCAGGATTAAAGACATATACGATGAGAAGGGCATGATCGTGATGAAGGTTGCCATTGCTCCGAAGCTATGCACAAGGGAGCTTCGGCTCAATCACGGGAAAAGGAACCGACTTAAAGGGGAAAAGGCTATCCCGTCCTCAAAGATTTTTCCATGAGCCAATAGTAAATGTAAAGGGCATGACTGTAATTTCTCACAGGCTGTGTCCTGTGCCTATAAATAGGTGAACAGTACCCTCGTACTGTTCACGCTGACCAATATTTGCTCGTGCATCACTCTTGTACTTTTACCTTCTGTCAAGCCGAAGGTACTTTTGTAATTCCTTATCATTTCTATTTTTCCATGATAATGAAATAGGAATGAGTTGATAATGTTATATAATTGTTCATGTTATCTCTTATATTTCACATGTTTCCCCTTTTATTAACATATGCTGCGATAATGAAGGTATGTCATTCATGACCTTCATCTGAAGATCATTACATCCTAAGGGAAATAATGTTTCGAAGGACGAAGGGAAATAACATTTAATATTTCTGTGTTGCCTTGTTCTTAACTCATAGCATTTGAGAACAAGTCCCCAACATTGGTGCCCACCTCCGGCAAGCACTGACCTTCGTCATGTCGCCGAAGAAAGCTTCAGCACCAGGGACCACTGCACTGCAGCCGCTGGACCCAAACCAAGAAACTCTTTATCTTCGAGAGGCTCGAAGCCAGAAGAGGAAAGCTACTTGACCAACACTCCAGGAAGAGGAGTTGGACCAAGATATCAGAGATATGGAGATAATCCATCAGCAAGTATAAAGGAAGAAGGAGAAGATGGCGCGATTGGCTGATCTTCAAAGGAAGATCGATGAAGCCACTAAAGAAGTGTGTCATCTTGTCCAAGATGAACAAGATCGAAGGCCCCAACATAGGGAGCTTCGTCAAGAAGGCCTATTCAACGAGGATGCATGGTATGATGATTTTAATCATGATGCCTTTACTTTTGATGATGCTTCTCCCTTGGTAGTAGAACTGCAGGCTACCCCATGGCCTCCATCATACAAGCCACCTCAGCTCCCCATGTATGATGGACACTCAGATCCAAAGCAGTTTCTGATGAGCTACGAAGCAACTATATCTTCGTATGGGGGCAACACTGCAGTCATGGCGAAGTCCTTCGTCATGGCAGTCCGGAATGTAGCCCAAACATGGTATTCTTCTCTTCAGCCAGGGACCATCACGTCGTGGTAGAAGCTTAAGGACATGTTGGTTACCAGCATCCAAGGCTTTCAAACGAAGCCGGTCACAGCTCAGGCTCTGTTCCAATGTACGCAAGACCATGAAGAATATCTTCAGGCCTATGTACGAAGGTTCTTGCGACTATGGGCACAAGCGCCTACAGTGCCCAATGAGATTGTCATTGAGGCCATGATTAAGGGCCTTCAGCTAGGACCTACGGCTCAGTACTTCGCAAGGAAGCCCCCGCAAACTCTGGAGAAGCTGCTAAAGAAGATGGATGAGTACATCCGAGCTGACAACGACTTCCACCAAAGAGGGAGGAAGCTTATAGATTCTCTGAAATGACCAGGGGCTTCAGAGGAAGAGTCCATCCGAGGCACGTCAGGTCAATCCACAACTCCACTCAAAGTGATGACAAAGGAAGTCAGTCTCAGAGGTCACAATATACCTCACAATCTTCGGGGCAACAGCAAAGCTCCATCAGGCCACCAGCTCCAAGGGGTAGAGGCGCCAGGGGCTTCGAAGGAAGGTTTGGGGATCAGCCTAGAAAGATTTATTGCTTATTCTGTGGTGAGGACAAGGGCCATACTACAAGAATGTGCCATGTCACCATTCAAAAACAAAAGGAATAGTAGAAGTCGAAGCCTGGCAGAACCAGCCGAAGCAGGTCTTACACACTCCTTTGTGTCACTCTCCTTACATACCAGAGTATGTGAACAATCATCCTGCAGCTTCTGTCGTTTCGGCTAGCCATTCACAGGCCTCCTGGCCACAACTCCCGCCTCCGCCACCACTACAACCGACCTATTCCCGAAGCCAGCAGCCAGAAGGGCACCAGCACTCTCAACAACAACGGGAATTCAGGAAGGAATCTGAAGCTCGCATAGTCAACAGTACTGTGCCAGAGTCAAAGCACATCTATTGAGAGATATCCTACCTCTAAAACATTTTTACACTCATTGTCATTCTGTTTTTAATAAGGAACAATCAAATGTAAACTTAGTTTTAATTTCTTGTAATAGTTACGCTCCTGTCAAAGAATGAAATATATCTTCCTCACAGACTCACGAAGCTCAAAAATTGATGAAGCTCAAAAGACGTTCCTAAGGGAATGCAGAGCTAAAAATCGCGATGCAAGTTTCACCGAAGCTATAAAAAGTCATTCCAAAGGAACGCAACGTAAGTTTGCCGAAGCTACAAAAAGACGTTCCTAAGGGAGCGCAGTGTAAGTTTTCTGCTCAAAAGTCGTTCCAAAGGGAATGCAGAGCCAAATACCGCCAAAATATAAGGCAAAGTGCGAAAAGTCAATGCGAATACCGCCGAAATAGAAGGCGAAGAAGTTCAAAAGACGTTCCTAAGGGGATGCAGAACTTACACCGAAAAATAAGCGGTGAAGCCGAAAAATAAACGGCAAAGAGATTTTGATCGTTCCTAAGGGGACACAGAGATCGTGTGTTTCAGTGTGGGTGTGTGTCTTCGACATTAGCATCATTCTTTGCATCATATCATCACATCATCTCGCATAGCATCACATCATACATCATATCACACCAATAACACGATCTTTGGAGAATGCTTTACAAAAATGAAAAGGCGCCAAGGAACAAAATAAGCTGAAAAGTACATCTTCATCAGCTCTGATATGGAAGAAGAGATCTATTGTTTACGAAGCAATGATGTTTTTATGAAGCTTGGATGTTCATTACGAAGTATGGATATTCTCACAAAGCATAAATATTCTTCTTTACGAAGCATGAAAAGAAGGGAAGGTGTTTTTTCACTGAAGGCTCAAAAACGATATGTACATAAAGTTTCATGCATCGCAAAGAAATGAATTAAAAAAACTTACATAATAGATTCAAAACTATACACATTAAATATTACAGACTTAGTTCAGCAAATGTTACATTGATAACCTAAAAATGTTTTTACAATAACTACTATTCTTCCTTCAGAACTTTTTCTGCAGCTTTGTTAAGCAATTTGTTAACAACTTCGTCAACAATAGCTTCGACCATATTGATAATTTCTATAGCTTTCTTTGTTTCTGGGTAGGCCAGTGGGTTGAACGGCTCCGGTGGAGGAAGTAATTCAGCTGCGGTAGAAAACATCAATTAGTTCGAGGCCACAAAAACAAAACGACGAAGATAGAGGCCATTAGATAATACCTATCCGTTTCTCGAGTTCTGCAGCTTTTTTGGCTTTTTTCACTGCTTCTCGGGGGTCATGAATTTCTTTTTCGCTCTTCTTCATTATTTCATGAGCCATTTCTCGGCCGCCATTTTCCCAGATGTCAGTGAAAAATTTACCGCCCATTAAAATAGCTTCGGCCGAGGGATCCTTTGTGTCATCCGTGGAGAAGGGAGCTTCGGCCTGGGCCAAGGTTTTATCATGATTGCAACCCGCCTTCTCCAAGATAGCTGAAACACCTCTCGCACCAGAGAACGCACAGACATCCCCACGATCACTTAAAATTTCCTCAAAAGCTTCGGCTTCTCCGCTGATCCACTCGATAACACCTTCGGGGTCGCCTCATATGAAGTTGTCTTCGTTTGAATAGGCGCCCACATTGGCGAAGCTAGTCTTCATCTTTTTCACGCACCCCACAGATTTTTCAAAACATCTTTCCTTGGACGCGCGAAGCTCTGCAACTATCTTTTCTAAATAATTTTTCTAATATTCGCTGGCATCTCGATTAGCTTCAGCAACAGCGCATTTTTCATTGGCCTCAGCTAATTGTCTCCGAAGGTCTTCAATTTCACTCTTTTGGGCCTCAACTTGAGCTTTGGAACCAGCTTCATCTTCTTTAATTTTGTTTACTAATGAAATTAATATTTTATCCTTTTCAAGGCCTTCGTTCCTTAGTTGAATCACTTCTGAACAAAGGTTGTTCAGAGCCATTGTACACCCTTCATCTTTGATGTTTTTCTGTGCTCTGAGGGCATTGCTAAGGATCAAGCCTTGCAAGAGGAGTACAAAATTAAGTATAAACAAATGAAGTAATTCTTTTTCAAATACAAAATTGACTTTCATACCTTTATGCTATTATATGCTAAACTGTCAGCCAACTCATCCTTTGATAGTACTGAGAGGCCATCTTCTAGCTTCGGGAATCCGAAGCTTCTTCCTATCTCCCGGCTGACGGATATCTCTTTGTTATCCGAGAGATAGTACAAAAAATCTTCCTCCCCGCTGCCATTAAACACTAATGCCCCCTTTGGGTATTTCAGTTTTTGGGCATAATGTTGAGCTTCTCGTTCTTCTTCCTTAGAAAGTACCTTTCCCGAAGCATGACAGATAATGTAATCAACGCTCTCTTTCAAAGCTTCGGGAGCAGGAGTGGCAACCTTTTCAAGCGAAGTTTGCTCTGTGGTTTTTTCTTCTGTTGCTTTTTCTTCAATTTCCGTAGAATTTATCTCAGCGGGCTCTGAAGGCCCAGCTTTGGCACTAGCTTGAATTACTGCAGTTTCAATTTCGGCCTGCTCAGTTTCAACTTCAGTTTGCGCCTTCGAGGCTTCGGCAATTTTTTTTGAAGGAGTCGAGTTCAAAGTCTTTACTGTTTCTAGCACATCTAGTACATTTCCCATCCTTCTCCTCTTAGGAGTTGTGGCAGAACTTTTTTGTGCCTTCGGCACTGTTACTTCCGATGAAGGGCTTAAAATTTCTAGCGTCTTTGTTTCTTCAATATTTGGCTTTTCAGCTTTATCTTCCTCAGTCTTCGACTTAGCTAGTTCAACCGAAGCTTCCTTCGGCATTGTAGCTGGTTCTTCAGCCTTCTCCATAGGAGGAATGGGCTCTTTTGGTTCAGCAGCTGAAGAAGTCTCCACGCCAAACTCAGGTACCACGACCGGCTCAATATAGCGTGGCCGGTGGGTAAGGACTTTCAACTTTTTGCTCTTCGACGCAGACTCATCTGGAGTGGCCGAAGCAGCAGTTTTGGCCGAAGCAGCAGTTTCCTCTTCTTTCCCCGTCCTCGCAGCGGGTAGCAGTAGTCGGGGTAAACAAAACCAATGGCATCAAAAACTCTGTTCAATCTCCTTTTTCCCCGGCCCCCGAAGGATGTGGATAATGCATCATCTTCTGCTTTGGAATATGGCCCAAGCAGTTCATCACTTGTAGCTTCGATGCATTTCAGCCAGTCGTCACTTGGCTCATCAATTTTATCTCCATATATGAATGTATATTTCAGTCGAACCATGTCACCTTCGCTAGACTCGGTGATAGTCTCCTTCGGCATTTCCCAGTTCTCTACAAGCGGCCATACTCTGAATGCTATATGTTCTTGAATCAAGTCTCTTGTACCAATGAAGAAGCATACAGTACCAAAGGCCTTCTGGCATGCTTCGGCGGCTTCATCGATTTCATCCTTCAGCTTTCGAAGGCCGAAGCGGGACCATAGGGGACGCATAATAACCTCCTTAACATCCTCCCTCGCTACCAAGTCGTTCTTCACATAAAACCATTCCTCCATCCAATTTCCCGGTCATCTTTTCCAAAATGTTGGCGCTGGGTAGCTTGAGTTGGGATGGGAGATAAATCCATAACAACCGAAGTTGTTGTGATACTGTTCTTTTCTCGTGGCCTTCGTTTCTTACATAAGTTCGTGCATGCTGCAGAAGCATTTTGCGCTTGGGGCTATACCTTGGCTCCTTGCTGCCCAGACGAAGACTCCCATCCTCAATATAGCTTCGGGTGTTAGTTGATGAAGGAAAATTTGGAAGGTTTTCAACACTTCAACTACAAACCTGCTCAGTGGGAACCGAAGCCCAGCATTAAAGAAGCTTCGGAAGATCACAACTTCATTCTCCTCAGGCGCAGGAGTGTTATTGTCTTCGCCAACCCTCACAATAGATATATCTCGAAAGTACCTCCCCCTCATGCTCTCAAGGTGACTTTGCTTGATGGTCGACTTTCCGAAAATTGTATGGCTTGGCCTCCACGGTCGATCTTCGGAATCTTCACCCCCACTTTTTTCATCATAGTTGTCACTGTCACCAGTATCTTCAGATAGGCCCTCCATTATCTCTTTTGTAATCTTCTCTGTATTTGATTTTGCCATTGATTCTAAAAACCCAGCTATATAAGGATTCGCAGCCTTCTTCTGTTCAAAGAGCTTCTCCTCTTCGGTTAGCTTTGTCTCAGCAACAACCTTCTTGTCTTGAGACATCTTTTCTTCAGAAATAACGAAAACGTGTCCTTCAAACCAAAGCTTATAAACTTGGGAAACTAGCAAGCGTTGGTGAGCAAGAGCTATAAAATTGAGAAAACAAAGCAAATGGCACAAGCAGCGTATCAAATGTGGTTGGTGCAAGTTCTTATTTATACGCTCGGCGCGCCCCAAATTGGAGGGTCCCGTCTGTCATTGACTGTTGCTATTCTAGCAAAGGGAAGGTGTTTTTTTCGGACCTTCGACTTAAGGCCTCGTCCATGTCGTAGTCTGAATTCGTTATCTTAAACAAATTAATACTGCGAGGGGCTACTGTTGGGGGCCTTCGTCCTCCGAAGGTCCTCAAAAACGTAATTTAACAATGTCTTCCAAGCATGGCTTATAGACAGGTACCTTCAGATTTAGGATTAAAGGCATATACGATGAGAAGGGCATGATCGTGACAAAGGTTGCCATTGGTCCGAAGCTATGCATAAGGGAGCTTCAGCTCAATCACGGGAAAAGGAACTGACTTAAAGAGGAAAAGGCTATCCAGTCCTCATAGATTTTTCCATGAGCCAATAGTAAATGTAAAGGGCATGACTGTAATTTCTCACAGGCTGTGTCTTGTGCCTATAAATAGGTGAACAGTACCCCCGTACTGTTCACGCTGACCTGTATTTGCTCGTGCGTCACTCTTGTACTTTTACCTTCTGTCAAGCTGAAGGTACTTTTGTAATTCCTTATCATTTCTATTTTTCCATGATAATGAAATAGGAATGAGTTGATAATGTTATATAATTGTTCATGTTATCTCTTATATTTCACATGTTTCCCCTTTTATTAACATATGCTGCGATAATGAAGGTATGCCCTTCATGACCTTCGTCTGAAGATCATTATATCCTAAGGGAAATAATGTTTCGAAGGACGAAGGGCAATAACATTTAATATTTCTGTGTTGCCTTGTTCTTAACTCATAGCATTTGAGAACAAGTCCCCAACAAAAGATATATTATAATGCCATATGATTACCCATGTTATTTCCCATGTTTCAAATGCTTCTTCTTTCATTTAACACATGTTGTGATGATGAAGGTATGTCCTTCATGACCTTCGTCCGAAGATCATTATATCCTAAAGAAAATAATGCTTCGAAGGACGAAGGACCTTCAATCATTAACATTTGTGTTGCCTTGTTCTTAACTCATAGCATTTGAGAACAAGTCCCCAACATTTGCGCCCACCTCCGGTGAACCCATTCGACCACCTTCGACAAGCACTGACCTTCGCGATGCCGCCGAAGAAGATAACTGCGCCAGGGGCTGCTGCACTGCAGCCACTGGAAACAAACCAGGACACTCTCTCTCTCCGAGAGGCTCGAAGCCAGAAGAGAAAGGCCACCAGTCCAACACTCCAGGAGGAGGAGTTGGACCAAGAGATAGGGGACATGGAAATCATCCATACACAGGTACAAAGGAAGAAGGAGAAGATGGCGCGGCTGGCCGATCTTCAAAGGAAGATTGACGAAGCTACTGAAGAAGTGTGTCATCTTGCTCAAGATGAACAAGACCGAAGGCCCCAACACAGGGAGCTTCGTCAGGAAGGCTTATTCAACGAGGATAGATGGTATGATGATTTTAATCATGATACCTGTACTTTTGATGATGCTTCTCCCTTGGCAGCAGAACTGCAGGCTACCCCATGGCCTCCATCATACAAGCCACCTCAGCTCCCCTTGTATGATGGGCACTCAGATCCAAAGCAGTTTTTGATGAGCTACAAAGCAACTATATCTTCGTACGGGGGCAATACCACAGTCATGGCGAAGTCCTTCGTCATGGCAGTCCGGAACGTAGCCCAGACATGGTATTCTTCTCTTCGGCCAGGGACCATCACGTCGTGGCAGAAGCTCAAGGACATGCAGGTTACCAGTTTCCAAGGCTTTCAAACGAAGCCAGTCACAGCTCAGGCCCTGTTCCAGTGCATGCAAGACCATGAGGAATACCTTCAGGCATGTGTCCGAAGGTTCTTGCGACTGAGGGCACAAGCGCCTACAGTGCCCAATGAAATTGTCATTGAGGCCATGATCAAGGGTCTTCGGCCAGGATCTACTGCTCAATATTTCGCCAGAAAGCCCCCACAGACTTTGGAGAAGATGCTTCAGAAGAGGGATGAGTACATCCGGGCTGATAACGACTTCCACCAAATAAGGGAAGAAGCTTACAGATTCTCTGAGATGACCAGGGGCTTCGGAGGACAAATCCACCCGAGGCGTGTTAGGTCGATCCACATCTCCAGTCAGAACGACGACAAAGGGAGCCAGCCTCAGAGGTCACAATACACCTCACAATCTTCGGGGCAACAGCAAAGCTCTTTCAGGCCACCAGCTCCAAGGGGTAGAGGCGCCAGGGGCTTTGGAGGAAGATTTGGGGATCAGCCCAGGAAGATCTACTGCTTATTCTGTGGTGAGGACAAGGGCCATACTACAAGAATGTGCCAAATCACCATTCAGAAGCAAAAGAAGATTGCAGAAGCCGAAGCTCGGCAGATTCAGCCGAAACAGGTCTTGCACACTGCTTCGTGCCACTCTCCCTACATACCAGAGTATGTGGGCAATCATCCTGTAGCTTCAGTTGCTTCGGCTAGCCATTCACAGGCTTCCTAGCCACAACTCCCACCCCCACCACCACTACAACCGACCCATTCCCGAAGCCAGCAGCCAGAAGGGCGCTAGCACTCCCAACAGCAACGTGAATTCAGGGAGGAATCCGAAGCTCGTACAGTCAATAGTACTGTGACAGAATCAAAGCACATTTATTAAGCGATATCCTACCCCTGAAATACTTTTGTGTTCTATGTCATTTTGTTTTTCAATAAGGAACAAGCAATGTAAATCTAGTTTTAATTCCTTGTAATAATTTCTCTTCTATCAGAATGAAATATATCTTCTTCACAGATTTACAAAGCTCAAAAATTGTCGAAGCTCAAAAGTCATTCCTAAGGGAATGCAGAGCTAAAAATTGCCGAAACTACAAAAAGTCGTTCCTAAGGGAGCGCAGCGTAAGTTTTGTCGAAGCTACAAAAATTCGTTCCTAAGGGAGCGCAGCGTAAGTTTTGCCGAAGCTACAAAAAGTCGTTCCTAAGGGAGCACAGTGTAAGTTTTTTGCTCAAAAGTCGTTCCAAAGGGACTGCAGAGCCAAATACCGCCGAAATATAAGGCGAAGAAGTTCAAAAGACGTTCCTACGGGGATGCAGAACTTATACCGTCGAAATAGAAGGCGAAGAAGTTCAAAAGACGTTCCTAATGGGATGCAGAACTTACACCGAAAAATAAGCGGTGAAGCCGAAAAATAAACGGCAAAGAGATTCCGATCGTTCCTAATGGGACGCAGAGATTGTGTGTTTTCAGGATGGGCATGTGGGTGTGTGTCTTCGGCATTAGCATCATTTTTTGCATCATATCATCACATCATCCCGCATAACATCACATCATACATCATATCGCACTAATGACACGAATTGAATACGAAGTCGATCTTTGGAGAATGCTTTATAAAAATGAAAATGTGCTAAGGCACAATGTAAGCTGAGAAATGCAGTTCCATCAGCTCTGTTGCAAAAGAAGAGATCCCTTGTTTACAAAGCATGGATGTTTTTACGAAGTATGGATATTTTTACGAAGCATGGATGTTTTTACAAAGCATGGATATTTTCACGAAGCATGGACCTTTTTCTTTACGAAGCATGAAAAGAAGGGAAGGTGTTTTTTCGCCGAGGGCTCAAAAACGGTATGTATATAAAAGTTTCATGCCTCGCAAAGAAGTGAATTACAAATAATTTACATATTAGATTCAAAGATATACACATCAAATATTAAAGTCTTGTTATAACAAAGCTACATTGACCATCTAAAAATGTTTTTGCAATAAGTACTAATCTTCTTTCAGGATCTTCTCTACAACTTCATTTAACAATTTGTTGACAACTTCGTCAACAATAGATTCAACCATATTAATAGTCTCCAATTCTTCCTTCGTTTCAGGGGATAGAACGGTTCCGGTGGCAGAGATAATTCAGCTACAGTGGAAAAATCAATCAGTCTGAAGCCACAAAAAAAACAAATTCTGAAGCTGAACATCAAAAGATAGTACCTATACATTTTTCACGCTCTGCAGCTTCTTCAGCTTGTTTTGCTTCTACTCAGGCGTCATGAATGTCTTTTTCACTTTTCTTCATAATTTCGTGAGCCATCTCTTGGCCACCATTTACCCAAATGTCATTATAAAATTTTCCGCCCATTGAACTTGCTTCAGCTAAGGGATCCTTTGTATCATCCACGGAGAAGGCAGCTTCGGCCTAGGCCAGGGTCTTGATATGGTCGCATCCCACCTTCTCCAAGATGGCTAAAATGCCCCGCGCACTGGAAAACACGCAGACATCCCCACGATCACTTAAAATATCTTCGAAGGCTTCGGCCTCTCCACTTATCCACTCAATAAAGCCTTCGGGTCGCCTCGTATGAAGTTTTCTTCGGAAGAGTAAGCGCCCATGTTGACGAAGCTAGTCTTTATTTTCTTCACGTAGCCCAAGGATTTTTCAAAGCATCTTTCCTTTGATGCGCGAAGTTCTTCAACAGTTTTCTCTAAATGGTTTTTCCAATATTCTTTAATCTCTCAGTTAGCTTCTGCGAGTGCACATTTTTCTTTGGCTTCTGCCAACTGTTTCCGAAGGTCTTCAATTTCATTCTTTTGGATTTCGGCCTGAGCCTTGAAACTAGCTTTATATTCTTTCACTTTGTTTACCAATGAGATCAAGATTTTGTCTTTTTCAAGACCTTCGTTTCTCAATTCAATTACCTCTGAACGAAGGTTGTTCAGAGCCATCGTATATCCTTCATTTTCAATGTTTTTCTCTAAGCGCATGCTAAGAATTAAGCCCTGCAAGAGGAGGACAGAATTAAGTATAGCAAATAAAATATTTCGTTTTCAAATATGAAATTAGCTTTTATACCTTTATGCTATTATACGCTAAGCTGTCAGCAAGCTCATCCTTCGATAAGATTGAAAGGCCATCATCCAGCTTCGGGAATCCGATGCTTCTACCTATCTCCCGGCAAACGGATATCTCTTTATTATTCGGGAGACAACACAAAAAATCTTCTTCCCCACTGCCATTAAACACTAATGCCCCTTCGGGTATTTTAATTTTTGGGCCTAGTGCAATGCTTCTAGTTTTTCTTCTTGAGAAAGTCTCTTCCCCGAAGCATGACGAATGATGTAATCAGTGCTTTCTTTTGAAGTTTCGGAAGCAGGAGCTTCAACCTTTTCAGACGCAATTTGCTCTGTCGCCTTTTCTTCAACTACGGCAGGCTCTGTCTTAGTGGGCTCTGAAGGCCCAGCTTCGGTTTCAGCTTGAATTGTTGCAGCTTCGACTTCTGCCTGTTTCATTTCAGCTTCGGGTTGCATTTTGGAAGCTTCGGCAATTTTTCTTAAAGGACCAGGACTCAAGGTTCTTGCTATTTCTAACACAACATCTAGCACATTTTCCATCCTTCTCCTCTTAGGAGTTGCGGCATAACCCTTTTGTGCCTTCGGCACTGTTACCTCTGATGAAGGGCTCAAAATCTCTGGCATTTTTGTTATTTCTTCAATTTTTGACCCTTCAGCCTTATCCTTATCAGCCTTCATCTCAACTAGCTCAACTGAAGGTATCTTTGGCATTATAGATGGCTCTTCAGTCCTCTGTGTAGGAGAAACAGTTTCTTTTGTTTTGACAGCCGAAGAGGCCCCTTCACCAAATTCAGGTATCACAGCCGGTTCGATGTAATGCGGCCGGTGAGTCAGAACCTTCAACTTTTTTCCTTCAGCACAGACTCAACTGGGGTGGCCGAAGTAGCAACTTTCCACTTTTCCCCTGTCCCCGCAGCGGATAGCGGTAATCGGGGTAAATGAAGCCAACAGCATCAAAAACTCTGTTCAGTCTCTTCTTTCCCCGACCTCCGAAGGCTTCGGACAGTGCCTTATCTTCTGCCTTGGAATATGCTCCAAGTAGTTCATCACTTGTAGCTTCGATACACTTCAGCCAGTCGTTGTTTGGTTCATCAAACTTATCCCCAAACCTGAATGTATACTTCAGTCGGACCAAATCACCTTCGCTAGGGTTAGTGATGGACTCCTTCGGTATTTCCCAGCTTTCTACCAGCGGCTATACTCTGAATGCTATATGTTCTTGAATTAAATCTCTTGTGCCAATGAAGGAGCAAACAGTACTGAAGGCCTTCTGACACGCTTCAGCGGCATCATCAATTTCGACCTTCGGCCTTCGAAGGCCGAAGCGGGACCAAATGGGGCGCACGATGACTTCCTTAATGTTTTCCCTCGCTTTCAAATCATTCTTCACATAAAACCATTCTTCCATCCAAGCTCTGGGCCATCTCTTCCGAAATGTTGGCACCGGGTGGCTTGCGTTGGGGCGAGCGATAAATCCATAACAACCGAAGTTGTTATGGTATTGTTCTTTACCCATGGCTTTCGTCTCATATAGAAGTTCGTGCATACTATAGAAGCACTTTGCGCTTGGCTCTAGCCCTTGACTCCTTACTGCCCAGACAAAAATCCCCATCCTTATTATAGCTTCGGGGGTAATCTGATGAAGATCTGGTAGGTTTTCAACACTTCAACTACAAACTTGCTAAAAGGGAACCGAAGCCCAGCCTTGAAGAAGCTTCGGTAAATAACAACTTCGTTTTCTTCAGGGGCAGGGACGTTGTTGTCTCCACCGGCCCTCACAATAGACATATCCCGAAAGTACCTTCCTCTCATGTTTTCAAGATGACTCTGTTTGATGGTCGATTTTCCGAAGATTGAATGACTTGGTCTCCAAGGCCGATCCTCAGAATCTTCGTCCCCACTTTCCACATCATAGATATCACTGTCAAACCTTCCAGTATCTCTTTAGTAATTTTCTCTGTGTTAGTTTTTGCCATCGACTCGACAAATCCAGTAATATAAGGATCCACATCCTTCTTCTCCTCAAATAGCTTCTCCTCTTCAGTCAGCTTCGTATTCGCCACAACCTTCTTTTCCTGAGACATTTTTCTCTAGAAATGGTGAAAATGCGTCTTTTAAACCGAAGCTCAGAGAGCTTGAAAATCTAGCAAACGCTAGTGAGCAAGAGCTATAAAATTGAGAAAATAATGCAAATGGCACAAACAGCGTATCAAATGCAGCTGGTGTGAGTTCTTATTTATATGCCCAGCGCGCTGCAAAGTGGAGGGCCCCATCTGTCATTGTTTATTGCAATTCTAGAAAAGGGAAGGTGTTTTTTCGGACCTTCGGCTTAAGGCCTTCGTTCATATCACAGTCTGAATTTGTTATCTTAACAAATTAATACTGTGAGGGGCTACTGTTGGGGGCCTTCGACTTTCGAAGGTCCTAAAAAACATGATTTAACAATGCTTTCCAAGTGAAACATGTGAATAGGTACTGTCGTAGAGTAAATCTCCGGCCGGGTGGTGGAGTGCACCCGCCCTAAATCCTAGGATGAGGAGGGGCCTAAGTGTTTTGCTTGTTAGTTGGAAAAGTGGGAAGAACACAAGGACGCACAAGGATTTAGAGTGGTTCGGGCCGCCGGAGTGTAACACCCTACTCTACTGTGTGATGTATTGCTTGAGAGCTTGTATGAACTTTTGAGTGTATGAGTGAGTCTATCTCGTTCTCCCCCTGTGTAACGTCGCATGCCTCCCCTTTTATAGTTGAAGGGGGCATGCACAAAGGTGCTGGGCCCTGACATGTGGGTCCAGGGACATAAAGAATATAGCGCTTGGAGTCACCAATGATTGCTGCTGGGGTAATCTTCTTGTGCCCTGACGCCCGAGATCTCTGTATCCTCAGCGTGCAGGGGAAGCTTCTTGTAGAAGGGGTGATGGGTACTGTGCACCTCTTGGCACGGGCGCACTGTTTGCCAACAGACCTGTCAGGTGCGCCGTCTGCTGGGTGACCCTGACACCGTCTACCGGCGGATTGGACAGGACGCATTAAATGCTGAGAGGGCACGTCGCCTATCAGTGTGGTGGCAGGCGGTGCGTCCTCTCCGCAATAAAAGCAAAGACTGCAAAGACGCATGGGTCTTTCGTTAGGCTCGGACCGTTGGCTTACGTTACGGGCCACAAGCCACGCGTTCGCGGCGGGTTCCCGCCTGAGTGGGGAGCGTAGGGCAAGGCCTAGACACGTGTCGGCACCGGACCCTTGCCTGTGCAGGGGTCCTCTCCGTCCCGGGACCCAGCCAAGGTTCGGACCTCACTCGGGGGGACCCAGTTATGTCTCCACGGGAGCTCCGGGCTCGCACTTACAGGGGTCCGGTGTTCCTCTACGGAGGTCCAGACCCAACGGTGCGTCCTGGAACATATCATCCTTCCTCTCCACGTGGTGCCCTTAGACCTGCCCATGTGGTGGGGTCGGGTGCCGCTCTCCGTGTGACCAGGAGGCGTCGTACGGGTGTAGCGGCTTCATACTGTAGGAGAGGGTACCCCTGATTCAGGGTACCGACAGTGGCCCCTGGGCCCGCCTCAGAGGAGGATGTGAGTCTGCAGGTGGGGCCAGAGTCCGATTGGTGGTTGGCTTGCTGCACTTGTGCGCCTGTTGATGTAATTAGTACCGGCCTGCCTATGGTCATGTCGTCTGCCTTGCCTATTCCCATGGCTGACTGGCCCGTGACCATCATAATTAATGTCACTATTGGGCCATGCGCGGGGCGCCTCAAGTCGCTGCACCGGTTCTGAAAAGCTTAACTTTCCAGACTTCCGCTCCAGCCCCGAGAAGACGTGGCATTGGCGCAAGCGGCGGTGCGGTTTTTCTGCACCCAGTAACCGGCGCGTCGGTTGCATGACTTGTGGTCCTGGGCCCCTGTGTTGGACCGCCGGTTGCAGCGAAGATGAGGGGGCGCGCAATGGGGCGGTTGTACGCTTCTTGCGTGGCGGTTCGGCTTCTTGACCGCCGATTATAGCAAAGATGAAGGGGCGCTTAACCGCGGGGCGGTTGCATGCCCCTTGTGCGGCGGTTCGCCTTCCTGTCCGTCGGTTGCCCCGAGAATGGAGGGGCGCACAACTATGGGGAAGTTGCACGCTCCTTCTTCGGGTCAGTCTATATGATATGTGGGGCCTAGCCCCCGTGTCAAAAGGTGGGAACCTTGGTGTACGTCGGGGGAGACTTCGCCCATGATGCTTCGGGGGCGCGAGTGGGGAGATCCGCCTTTAAAAAGGGGTCGATCTCCCAGGTAGTAGCCATGCTTCGCTCCACTTGCATCTATCGCGCCCTTTCACCTTCCAGGCCTCCAGATGGGGTGCGCCGGTGTTCTCTGGAGGGATCCGCGTCAGGGCCGTCTCCTTCGGTGATCTCACCGCTGAAGAGCTCGCGCTCGTGGTGGCAGCATCGATCTTGTCTTCTTCTTGTTGTTGTTAGAGGAGTGCAACCCCATGGGAGTTGACATCCTTCGGCCATTGCTCGGCTTCAAGGATTTTCATCATGCAACCCGGCTGCAACCCCCCACCGGTGGTCATCTAGAGGGATGACCACCAGCCTTGTGGCGGAGAGAAGCGAGCCGAGCTGTGGCCTCCCCCCTGCCCTCAGCTTCAAGGATGTTCATCATCCATGCTGGGTAGGAGGGCAAGCCGAGTTGGGGTCCTGCCTTCCGCATGGGCTGGCGGCCCGCTTCTTCCTCCAGCATTCGGGGGAGAAGGGCGTTCGCCAGCCTTGCGAAGGAGGCGAACTCCGGGTACGCGGGGCTGGCCGTCTGAGGCGCCGTTAGCTGCCGCGTGTCTGGCTCCTCGGCTTGGGTGGCTTTGGTGCCGCCTCCGGCGCTGCCTCCTGCCGCTTGGACGGGGCGTGGCTGTCCGTCCACCGCACGGGCGACGATCACGCCGTGCGCAGGTCGGCCACACCCACGGCTTCTATCGCGTTGTCGGCCGCACCGGGGGGACGTACAAGACGTCGTACACCGCTGGGGCGGCGGCGACGTTCTTGGATGGTCTTGTCCTCACTCCCGCAATGAGGACGGGAGCGAGGACCTCTTCGTGCACGCCGGTGCGGTCGCCATTTGCCGGTACGACACTAGTGCGCAGGTGGCTGCTGTCGTCGGTGCTGAGGTGGTCGCCGCCGCTAGTGAGGCTCCCCACTGCAGAGGTGGTTGCCTTCGCTGGCGAGACTGTCAGTGCCACCTGCCGCCGGACCTCCGGCTCTTTGGCTTTAATGGCCTCGTTGTCACCCCCCGTGGGGAGACATGGGCGAGGACCCTTTCGCAGCGGCGTACATGCTGAGATGATCGCAGCTGCTTGGCGAGTCGTCGATGTAGAGGTGGCCGCCACCGTCGGTGCTGATGTGGTCGCCTCCGCTGGCGAGCCGCTCGGAGCCAGCTATCCTGCGGCCCTTACTGGTGTGGAGGTAGTTCATACCTGCAGAGTAGAAATGGAACTAGGGCTCCACTTGAAAACAGATGTAATACTTTCGCTTTTTGTAAGGTACTTAAGAGTACTATTTGTTAAGCAGTATTAGCACTTATCTATTTTCAACTTGCTCCTGCTGTGTGCGATATTGTTGACTCCTCCTTGGTACCTGGCCCCCCGCCTGGGATGCAGGCTTGATGTGTTGAGGTTGGATACCAGCGTTTCTGAAAAGGTTGTCAACAATCCTCGGAAGGCAAACTCGCCGGGATCTGGATCTGTACACAACTTTTAGCTAGGAAGCATTAGTAGTACACCTCATAGGGTTCTCCGTCTGACATTAGTCGTCCTTTGATACATGCTCGGGACTCGCAGGTTTCAGTCCGGGTGGCCAAGTTGCGTGTCCGGACCCCCTTGGGTCGCGGTTCTAGATACTAGGACACTTGTCGCAGGGCGGTGGAGCGTGTAGGCCCACAGTACGGGACCAGGCTGAGCGGCTGCATGGGCTCAGGACCACCCCAGGAGACTAATGTCCATTCTCTAGCTCCGGTCCCGAGGTTGTCGGACCCGCAGGACTTATAACTCCAGATACTAAGTTCCCGTCACGGGGTGGCGGAGCATGCAGGCCCACGGTACGGGACCAGGCTGAGCGGCTACATGGGCTTCGGACCACCCCATGGAACGGGGTCCCGTTCTCTAGAGCCGGCCCCTAGGCTGTCGGACCTCCCTACTTTCGTATCGGGGGCCCTAAACTTCAAGCCTGGCTGCTCAATTCGGATGTCGTCATGTCAGACAGATGGAAACCATACGGGTGGGTTAGCTAAAAAGTACTATCTGAAAGACTGCAAGGTAGAACCATGGAGCAGCAAGATGGAACTATCACAAGATCACGACTGAGGAGGTAGTTTCTCTTTATAACTCGTCATGCATGTGTGTAGACCAATAGGTCGGGTTTACGGGGACAGACCCCACCGGGTTGTCGTACACATATGCGTTACCTAGTTACAAAAAAACAGATTTGACCCCTCAGACTTGCTTTATGGATAGAACTTACAGAGATGTTTTGGCATCGGGGTAAGGCACTCCTCCGGTCAAAGCTAGATGGTTGCCCCTGGGTTGGTGTATTCCCGTTACCTTGAAGGGTCCTTCCCAGCTGGGGGAGAGTTACAGAGCCCTTCTTGGTTTGGTACTTGCCGTAGGGCTAGGTCCCGACCCTGGGTCCCCACCTGCATTTGACGCGGGAGCCCTTGTCTTTGGTTGTGGTCACCTCTGCGTGTACCTGTTGGTTGTTTGGATCTGCGGAGGATCCAGAAGGGTTTCCGGAGGAAGGCATGCTTCAGCTCCGTAGACTGGGGAGCACGGGGTCCCCCTGGGGTCCGCCTAGTTGTCTTCACCGGAGTAGGAGCCTCCGGTGAAAACATCCTTCAGGTCCCCTTCGGGCGACTGATACCCGAGATCCCACTCAGCTGCGGCCACCTCGCCATCGTCCACCTTTTCTTTGCCAGGTCGGCGGCGAGGTGGGGAGCCATCTTTGGAAAACTGCTCGCGCCGCTCACTGACGCGTTTCGCGAGGTCAATGATCTCGCGACACTACATGGCGCTGTGGCAACCGTTGGGGTGCACTGGACATGAGCCACTGTTACCCCTCTGTGGCCGTGGGCGTTTGTTGCGGTCGCCCTGGCACCCGGTCGCGGCTGCAACCACTAGAGCGGTGGACAGCGGCTTCTGGTAGTCGCGGTCCTTCTTCTTTTTCTTCTTTCTGTCCCAGGGGATGGTGCCCGAGCCACCCGACTGGGCAGCTCCGGTTTGTGGGGCCGAGTGCCATGCACGGCCCTCAGCGGCTCTGGAGCATTTATTGGCGAGAGCGAAGAGTGTGGGGACAGTTTCCACATCGTGTGTGGCCAACTTCTCCAACAATTTTTCATCACGTACTCGTGATGATGGAAGCATCAGAAATACGAGGTATAGTACCTTGCACCTTGGTGAAGTGGGAGATTAACTTCCGGAGAGTCTCCCCGGGCTCCTGCCTCACTGCATGGAGGTGGGCCTCCACACCGTGCTGCTGGTAAGCACTGGCGAAGTTCGCAACGAACCGTGCACAGAGCTCTTCCCAGGAGTAGACTGACCCCAGGGTGAGGTTCATGAGCCAGGTCCGGGCAGGTCCAGACAACGCCACATGAAAGTATGTCACCATAACAGCGGTGTTTCCACCTGCTGTCGTGATGGCGGTGACGTACACCTGTAGGAACTCCGATGGGTTCGATGTTCCGTCGTACTTTTCCGGCAGGTGCGGCCGGAACTTGGGCGGCCATGACGCCGCACGGAGATGATCCGCGAGGGCGGCGCAACCCACACCGGCCAAGGGGACACCTGTTTGGAACCGGGTGCCCATTGGTGTCTGCGGTGCAACCGCAGCGAAGTCTTGATCGAGGTTGCCTCCATCAATGTCTTGGCGGAGCTCGCGCGCCCTTTCCAAAGAGACCCGGGCATCCTCTCCCGCACACCTATGGTTGAGTTCTGCCCGGAGGTCATTAGTCTGTGCACCCCTTACTAAGGGCGAGCGCACAGATGCTGACGCCTCGTGTTGGCACCGGGATGACCGCGTCCTCGACCTTGCTTCATGGCCCCTAGTGAGGCCGTGGAGCTTGGAGGGTGTCGCAACAACTCTCTGGCTGCTGACAACGCCAATGGTGATGCCCTCGACGGAGTCCGGGACGCTTGCGCTGCCGTGTGGTGCCGTGTGGCGTGCACAGCAGCAGCGCCTGGCACTGGGCGATTGGGAACCTGCGTTGCAGAGGAAATAGCTTCTCCATCCACCACAAACTCCACCGAAGTATCGGCACGGTGCTCAATGATCTGCACCATCATGCTTGGACAAGGAAAACAAGCAAAAACCTAATGCCTAGCCCCCTACCTGGCGCGCCAAATGTCGGAGAGTAAATCTCTGGCGGGGTGGCGGAGTGCACCCGCCCTAAATCCTAAGATGAGGAGGGGCCTAAGCGTTTTGCTTGTTAGTTGGAAAAGTGGGAAGAACACAAGGACGCACAAGGATTTAGAGTGGTTCGGGCCGCCGGAGCGTAACACCCTACTCCACTGTGTGATGTATTGCTTGAGAGCTCGTATGAACTTGTGAGTGTCTGAGTGAGTTTATCTCGTTCTCCCCCTGTGTAACGTCGCATGCCTCCCCTTTTATAGTTGAAGGGGGGCATGCACAAAGGTGTTGGGCCCCGACATGTGGGCCCAGGGACATAAAGACTATAGCGCTTGGAGTCATCAATGTTTGCTACTGGGGTAATCTTCTTGTGCCCTAACGCTCGAGATCTCCATATCCTCACCGTGCATGGTAAGCTTCTTGTAGAAGGGGTGATGGGTACTGTGTGCCGCTTGGCACGGGCGCACTGTTTGCCAATAGACCTGTCAGGCGCGACGTCTGCTGGGTGACTCTGACATCGTCTGCCGGCGGATTGGACAGGACACATTAAATGCTGAGAGGGCACATCGCCTATTAGCGTGGTGGCATGCGGCGCGTCCTCTCCGCAATAAATGCAAAGACTGCACAGCCGCATGGGCCTTTCGTCAGGCTCGGACCGTTGGCTTACGTTACGGGCCACAAGCCACGAGGTCGCGGCGGGTTCCCGCTGGAGCGGGGAGCGTAGGGCAAGGCCTGGACACGTGTCGGCACCGGACCCTTGCCTGTGCCGGGGTCCTCTCCGTCCCGGGACCCAGCCAAGGTTTGGATCTCACTCGGGGGGGCCCGATTATGTCTCCACGGGAGCTCCGGGCTCGCACTTACAGGGGTCCAGTGTTCCTCTACGGAGGTCCGAACCCAACGGTGCTTCCTAGAACGTATCATCCTTCCTCGCCACGTGGTGCCCTTAGGCCTGCCCATGTGCTGGGGTCGGGTGCCGCTCTCCATGTGACTAGGAGGCGTCGTACGGGTGCAGCGGCTTCATACTGTAGGAGAGGGTACCCCTGATTCAGGGTACCGACAGGTACCTTCGGACATGGATCAAAACCACATATGATGTGAGAAGCGTGACCAAGCCGAGACTGATACTACTTCGAAGATACGCGCGAGGGAGCTTCGGCGCACCGGCGGAAAAAAGAACCGACTTAAAGAGGAAATGGCTATCTAGTCCCCATTGGGTTATCCATAAGACAATAGTAAATATGAAGGGCATGAATGTAAATTTACATAGGCTGCACCCTGTGCCTATAAATAGATGAACAGTGCTCCCGTACTGTTCACACTGATTTGTACTTGTTCTTGCGTCACGCTTATACTCTTACCTTCTGTCAAGCCGAAGGTACAAATGTAATCCTATGTTATTCTCATTCATTCATGATTATGTAATAAAAGATATATTATAATGTCATATGATTACCCATGTTATTTCCCATGTTTCATATGCTTCTTCTTTCATTTAACACATGTTGTGATGATGAAGGTATGTCCTTCATGACCTTCGTCCGAAGATCATTATATCCTAAAGGAAATAATGCTTCGAAGAACGAAGGACCTTTAATCATTAACATTTGTGTTGCCTTGTTCTTAACTCTTAGCATTTGAGAACAAGTCCCCAACACAAGGTAAAGCTTATCAAGATTCAAAGACTCTTTTTGCAGAAAAGCTTACTATATGTGGATCCTTAAGATTTCATTTTACTTGCCAGGTTAAGTAAAGTTACATGCATATAGAGTTCTTTATATCCTAGATCAAACACTTGGCCTATACTAGCTGTCTTTTTATCATCCCTTTAGTTCATTGGATTACTACGTGTAAGTCAGTGACCAAGTCTTCATGTCCGAGAAGTAACGAAGATCTGAATCGATTAATACCCAGTTGGGGATCTCCAACCACACGACATATGTAGCACATAACCCTTGCATAGGTCAACTCGCCATCAGGTTTCTCAAGACCAGAATGGGTTCACGCCAACCGAGAACACAGATACACCACCGTCCAGCCTCTTGCCACTGAGGGTGCACGCTACTCTCGCCATGTGTCCACTCCCATTGCGTGGTGACCTTTCTGGTATTGGTCTGACTGAGGCAAAGCTTACCCATGATGAGGCATGTGGCCAGTTAAAAGGTCCTCGATCATCAAGCTTACATCGGTTCGGTCCTTAATCGACTCTGACGGAGACACTATACCGAGACTCTCTTCTCGTGCAAGTCACCCGCCCGGTCTTGTCTTTATTACTTAAACCCCAAAGTTTGGTAAGCATCATAAAAATCCTTTTTATAAAAGGGAATCAAGGAATGGGGATCAATTTTCCAAGGAAGGAAATGCATCAATTGTTTAGTAGACAACTCCTATCACCTAATGCATCATATAAGGTGATAAAGATTCTAAAACAACAAGGAACAGGGATAATGCACTGGAGCTTGCGTGGAACAACACTAGGTTAGTGTTTGTTAGACTCCGATCACTTGACGACCTTCCTTTGACTTGGCACTCGTTCGGATTATCCATCTCAGGTTCATCATCTGCATCACCTTGAGATTAATCCAGTTCTTGTCCTTCACATCACGTAATCAACTAGCATACCTCATGAGATGCATGATGCACATGTATGAATATCATGGTGAATATCGCAAGATAATATTACGATATTACACAGTAAAGAATCAAACACTTAATGGTAAGGCATCACGACATTTCGTACGCAAACGCTAGACATCGATAAATGACTAATCTTTTAAACTGTGTTTCTTAATTAACTTGAATTCCACACTAACTAATTAGAACATCACACCATTCGATCTAGCAGACTGAGCATTTTGAAACAACATATAACCATGTGAGAGCCTGTTTTATCGACTAAAGATTTAAAACATTGATGTACACCCTTTTATCATGAAATTCTCAAATTTTATCCCAAAACGAACTTATCGATTTTATTCACGGCTAAATATTCAAGGTAGTTTACATGTCCCTTATGACATTGAACTAAACACCAACCCTAGAATAAAATAATTACTTAAGCAGGGTATCGACTTCAAACATCAACAAAATACATCCAAAGCAATTTAATCAACATCTATCTGTCAGACCTTAAAAACACTAGTCCTATAATTTGTATTATTAATTTGGTCGCATAATTTAGATATGTCTACCCTTACCCTTCATATGAATCGCATCTAAAATCCCGATTTCAACAGACGTATGCTAAACCAAGAAAATCATCGCGTTCAACAATTCTATTTGATCCATCAATCCAATCAACTAATAAAAATAGTGAATCAGCTTACCTAAATCCGACTTGGAATTTGCAGAAATGACGATGATCACATGTTCAAGAAGTTCGCTGAATATTTGACGAGCACGACGTGAGAATCGCTTCTTCACCCAACTCTCGGGATTTGTTGATGACGCATGGAACGACGACGAGTTGGAGACTTGCAGGGTCAAGCACGACAAGGAGTTCCAAAGATCGATGTAGGCAGCACACAATTGGAAAATAGATCATCCGAGTCGACGAGCATGTCGTGGACACAACGTGGGTTGACGACGAGGTCCATGACGAGCGTCACTTTCGGACTTCACTTTTTTCTTCAACCATAACTCCATCCTCACTCCCACACACACGCAGGTGAGGCAACCACAAAAGGAACTTGACGACGATGGCAGACACCAATGTAGACATGATGGCAGGGTGTAGAGTAATGCACAGCAATCACGACAAAGTCGACTGCGAGCTGGATGGCGATGCAATAAAGAGTAGCGCTCGCACAGAGAGGCACAAGAGCTAGCGATGACAGACGGTTGGAATAGAGTGGGTCTGAGGGCCTGGCAGGGAAGACAGCGTGACGATGCCGACCACCAGAGCCGACCACAACGAGCACGAAGGAGTGGCGCATAGCATATAGGAACAGAGACGTTGAGCCGGACGAGCATGGCCCACGACGAGGAGAACAGGGACGTAGATCCGAGTGAGCGCCGACTAGGAGCAGGCACAGGCGAGATCGCAAGGTACAAGAAATGGGGAGGAGGCGATGCACTCTGGTGAATTGGCGGCTGGAGGAGACAACACCGAGGGAGGTCGACGCCGGTAAGCTTCGCGGTGTTGTATGACATGGGTGAGGTGGTGTCGACAGCCGACATCGAGGAGCGCTAGGGAGGCATGGTGATTTGGCGGCCAGGGAGAGGAAACTGTGGCCATGGTGAGGGGCCAAGGATCGAGCTGCTGGGCGTGGCCTAGCAGGGGAGGATGGGGTTGGACGGCAAATGACGAGGGAGGATGAGGGGCGCTGGCCCGATAGGGAGCCAGGAATAGGAAACGACGCCCAAATGCTTGACCACCGTCGGAAGGGGCTGGGAGCTCAACACCGAAGTGGTAGGGAGGTCGAGCACGGACCAAGGCGACGGAGCAATGGAGCTTGCAGGGGAGCTCGCCGAGGCCACTAGGTAGAGGGACGGGTCGAGCAAAGGGTAGAAATCAAAGACTGCGCGGTCGAGGTGCTTGCCGGTGTAACACCCCAGGTGTTATCTCCCGTTAAACAGCGATTATGGACGTAAGTTAGAAAGGCCGGGGTGAATAACAATTTCAATATTAGCCCCGTCTCCAATTACCAAGATTATTCGAGAAATCTCGTTTAGCCTGGAATTTAATCATCTCACAAAAGATTGAGTTTGGTGCCATTTTCATTTCGATAATCTAGGCAGTTAAAAAGGTTTCATGAACTTTTGGGATTATCGAATCTTCATCACTGGCGAATTTTGAACTGTTCAGATCACGCGCGTAAGTGAATACAAAAATTAGAAGACTTCTGCTTTTATGTAAAATTTGGAGCCCCACGCTATCCGAAAAGAACAATGCGCACAGCTTCTCGCCCACATGTACGATGCGTGTCGTCTCTTCCGGAATGGATCGCGATCTCAATACTGAAACGATATCGTGCATTTATTTCGCGGAATGTCGAGTCTTGTGTTCGTTTAAAAATTTATGGACTAAGAGAATACGAATTCGGAAGCTCGACCTGTTCTTACGATTTTTGTCCCGGACAAATTAATTTGAACTCGGTGACAAAAGTTTTAATTAAATCGGACCACACTCGGAATCCGAGAAAAACCAGGCGCAGGATTGTTAATTGAATTGTTCTCTGATTGAATATTCGGATAGCAGGCGCAATTCGTTTAGGTTCAACTAAATCAAACCATGTCACAAGTACTATCGACCCTTTGTTCAGCGCTAAAAATCTTAATTCCCAAAATATATGCGATTCTCTGTTTTAAAAAAATAAAAAAGGGAAAATATCCAATCTCCCTGATCCCCCCGCCGCCCCTCCCTGCTCCGATTTTTTTTCCCAGTGGCTTTATCTTCACGTGCGTAGCTTCCTCCAACTCTGGTAGCCACGCGCCCCTTGCTTCTCTCTCCCTCCTCTTCCTCCTTGCGGCATTCGCTTGGCCGCTGTGCAGCCCCTCGGCTTCACCTTCCCCCTTCTGCTCTCTGCCGGTGCCTTCTTTGTTCCTCAATCCATGGCGCTTGGTCGTCCATCTCCTCGGTCGTGCTTGCCCTGGCTGCAACGGCGGCGTCTGTAGTCGTGACGGATCGGCCATGGCAAGCCCCCTCCCGCCCCAAGCTCCATGGCTGCTGTGCCTCCCCAGACGAGCTCCTCAGCGCCCGTGTTTCCCTCTGTCTTTCGCGCTCGGTCTCCATCTCCCTGGCGCATAGATTTCCTTCTCCCCCGGCTTCTTCCTGCGCGCCGGCCTGAGCTCCCCTGCGCTTGCCGTGGTGCTCCTTCTCCGCGCCCTCCCTGTGCGTGCCTGCTCCCATGTCGTGGCTTCCCAGCTCGCTCTCCAGCCTCCCCTCTGCTCGCTCGCCCTCGGTTCCGGCCGGAGCTCACCCCTGCGCAAGTGAATCGCCCCGGTCCGGCTAGGACACCATGTCGAGTCCCCTGCGTCGCGCCCGGGATTTTGTCGCGCGTCCTTGCTTGCCGTCAGTCCACGCGTCATGCATGGGGCAACAGGGAAAAATTTGCGCGCACGTCATAGTTGGCGCCAAACATCTTCGTGCCGCTCTTTTTGTGTTGTGGTACCTCCTTGCTCTTGTCGTCGTATTGCTTGGCCAGCCACATTGTGTGTAGCCTTATTGCTACCACTCGGGGGCTGCTCGATGAAATGTCTAGTATAGAGTTGAAGCATCGTTCGATCACGTCGTCTTCGTCGTCGTAGCACCACCTCGACAGCAACGCACCGATTGTCAAACTTCACCTCACCCCGTTGTTCCATTCCGCTTGTTGTCGTTGCTTATCTGCATCAAGACATCACTTGCCATGATTCAGCTCGCTGGTTCATCGTTGTTCACCTCCATGTCGGGTCTACAACCTTATTGTAGATCCATCTTAGGTGCTTGTCGTTATTCCGTCGCCTCGCTTCGATGCCAGTTCCTTCGTGAAATCTCTGACTTGTGTTCGCGCCGACAAAAGGATCCCAAGAGAATGTCGAGAAACAAGCCCCAAGTCGATGCCCCCAAGTACTCGACGAAAAGCCTGAACTATAAATCATCGTGGTTCTTGCAGAGTTCTCGTCGAATTTAATCATGGGTGAGCTAATTCGCTATTACTATTATTTTTTAATGAATGGATTGATAGATATGTAGGTTGAGACGATCCTTTTTATTTAGCATAGGCACGCTTAGTGATTATGGCTAGCTCCGTTGTTGTGTCGGTGTGCTGTTACGTGGCAATATAATTGTTTTTAGAATAATGAAGTAGTCGAGTCAGATGTTGAGGTTTAGATTTTAGATGCATAATTATGAAAAATATAGTGGTAGACATGGATGCGATGTATGATCTAGTTAATGATGTGGCAGATAAGTTTAATATTTTATTCAACTAGCTTGCAAGATCTTGCAATGTGTTTATTCCTATTTTAATTATTTATGGAAGTCGATACTCTAAGTTAAAAATTAGTATAATCGGTCTATATTTATGATCAGTAAATGTCGTAATCAATTAATGTGCTATACAAATTAATCTGAAAAATAGTTTAGAAAACTAGTTAAGTTAATTTTAAGTATGGTTATGGCCGATTGTGGTTAGCACCATCGACCTATATCTTATGCATCTTAATTTACAAAGTGGAAACATATATCCAGTGTAATTGGATTGATATGATGTTGCGGTGTGATTCAATTAAAAATACTCCACCTCCTAAGTCATAAAATAATGTGATATCGATATCTAGTATTTTCGTACTAGATTTGCGATGTCTTGATATAGGTGTTTAATTCGCTATCGTGTAGCACTATTTAGGTTCGTGATATTCCTATCTATATGCATTCATGTGCATAATGCATTTTATTCAGGTACGTTTATTGACTACGTGATATGGAGGACCAAAGTTGAGTCGGCACAAGATGTCGCCGCACGTGAGTTTCTCCACAAGATGAAGCTGATGGACTAATCCGAAGATAGATGGATGAAGCAAGTATGAGAACAAAGGCTGATCGTCAAGTGATCGACGTCTAACAAACACTAACGTAGTGTTATTCCAGTCAAGCCCCGGAGCATTATCCCCTTCCTTGTGTTTTAAAATCTTTATCACCTTGTTTGATGCATTAGGTGATAGGAGTTGTGTGCTAAACATTTGATGCATTTCTTTCCTTGGAAAATTGATTACCCTTTCTTGATAGCCTTTTATGAAAAGGATTTTTATGATTCTTAGCCTTGCTGTAGAAAAACAAAATGTTTTGTTTTAAAAACAAAAAGGTGATGCTTCAAAGTGGATTGGAATTTTAACAAAGAAAAGACTGATGATGGTGGATCCATCGCGACCATGATGGGTTCAACATCAGAAAAAGATGTACCTCTACCAGGTACCAAACTTTGGGTTTTAAATAATAAAGTTGAGACCGGGCGTGTGACTTGCACAAGAAGGAAGTCTCGGTGTAGTGTCTCCGTCTGAGTCGATTAAGGATCGTGTCGATGTAGACTTGCTGAATGAGGACCCTTTAACTGGCCACATGCCTCGTCATGGGTAAGCTTTGCCTTGGGCAGACCAATACCAGAAAGGCCAACATGCAATGGGAGTGAAGAGATGGCGAGAGTAGCGTGTACCCTACGTGGCAAGAGGCTGGACGGTGGTGTATCTGTGCTCTCGGTTGGCGTGAACCCGGTCTGGTCTTGAGAAACCCGGTGGCGAGTTGACATATGCAAGGGTTAAGTGCTACATATGTCATGTGGTTGGAGATCCCCATCTGGGTATTAATCGATTCAGATGGCCGTTACTTCTCGGACATGAAGACTTGGGCACTGCCCTACACATAGCAATCCAGTGAAATGAAGGGATGATAAAAAGATGGCTAGTATAGGCCAAGTGCTTGAACTAGGATAGAAAGAACTCTAGATGCAGGTAACTTTACTTAACCTGACAAGTAAAAATGGATTTTTAAGGATCCACTCATAGTAAGCTTTTCTGCAAACAGAGTCCTTAATTCTTGATAAGCCTTACCTTGATTCCTTTTAAAACCAGCATACCCTTGAGAGTCTTGTCTTTAGTCGGGTAAGTCTTGCTGAGTACTTGTGTACTTAGGGTTTTATTCCCATTGTTGCTGTAGGTTACGAGTCACTTGTTTGTGAATGGTGTTAAGCGCCGGTGGGCACGACCTTCTTATAAGTCTAAGTAACTCTTCTATACTTCTTATTGAGGATGGTCACTTAAGCTAGCATATATTTCAAACTTATAAATAATTTATAACATTTCAAAGTTAAGTCTTTGAACCACTTTTGTAATCACTCCGATCATGTACAATGTAAACTTGATGTAACTTGTAAAATTTGGTAATAAGATTTCCGCTGCAAATTGTTGGTGTGTGATTTATGTTTACTTAATCATGTCGTCCTGGTTGTAAGTGGTTTATCCAGGGTCCTAGGGACACTCGGACGGATCCTGTTAAGTTATCTGGTGCACATGTATAGCCGTCTGAGGTCTTTGAGACAAGGACAGGTGCATGTGGGCCCAATAACTTGGGAGGTTCTGCCACAGCTAGTATCGGAGCAGGATTAAGTATATACGGTCACATACGTATTTTCAAAACAAAAGGTTTGGTTTCGAAAAACCTATTTTCAACTAAACACATTGTTTGGCTTTGAAAAACAGTTTTGACAAACTATAATGCTAGCGACATCCTCTGTTAAGCCTTAAACTAAGGACTATTAGGTGGCTTATTTAAAAACCACTAACCCACAACCGGGGGTATTGCATACATGTGTATTGTTATTTTGAGGCCATTCAGTTTTGAATGGATCGACGCTAAGGTAAGGTGAGTTGTGAGAGCATGACCGAACAAACGTCGGTCTAGGGGAGAGTATAAAAAGCGCTTGATTACATACATGTTACACATATGTATATATGAAAGTTGCGATGTGGAGTAATTACCTTTCTGGGAATTCAGTACCCCATGGATGTGTATGGGTATACAGACATGGGAATACTGAGAAGTGTAATGTACTCGCAACAATGCACATACACTCAGGTAAGAAGGTGAGTTACCATAATGGGTTGCCCTATGGTTAAAGTGTGGCAACGGCGCCAATGCGTGGCTCGGCGCTTAATGATGAGCTGGCCTCCATATAGCAATATATGGAGTATAAACTATGATAAACTGTCATGTGTGGATCTTGCATCATGGGAAATTGGGCTGTGATGGAATTTTCTGCAGGTACACTAACCCCGAAACCGTATGTGAGCTGACGACTAGCAAAATACCGAGAGAGTCGTAAGTATGCCACCAAGATAGAACGTTATTGCCACATTATGGTGGCAAAATCAGTGAGGGTGAATAGGACGAGCATGCATCCTGATTGTTGCATCGTGTTTGTTACCTGTACACCTAAAATGCTTCTTTTGCATGTATTCCAGTAACCTGTGATTGCAAATAATGTGGTGTAATGTTATGTTATGAACCCTAATGAAATAAGTTGTCCTCCATTCTTTAGGTAATATGTTTAGGTGTTATACGTGTTTGCTCTTGTGCTTAATGTGCCGATAGAATGTTTGTGACCTGTTTGCCTAAACCAAAAATTAGGCATGTTCCTATTTAGTGAATCATGACCCCAAATTCGAATTTTCCATCTTCACTCCACGACCAAACACATACAAATAAATGCTTAGATAATTTCCTTGTTGGACATAAGATGCACGCGAACTTAGACTAAAGATCTTGAGTCTGTATTCTTGACAATTAGTTTATAACTCTTTTATGGTCCTATTTCCAACCAAAACCATTCCCTTGTTCGGTTGGTGCAAGTTGATGCCTCTATTCTATTTTGCCTCTTCTCGAGGTTCATGTCGTTATTTTATCAACCTAACCTAGGAAAGATATGTCTGAGTATTTTCTTGAGTTTGATGCCTTTGGTTTCCTCATATCTATCGAAGGCATACCAACTTAATCTTATGATTGTTTTCCCTCAGTATCTAATTAGATACTAATCCTTGACCTTGTAATCTCTATGATGGGCATAGAAATATGCTTGGGCTGAAATAACAGTCTCCCATCATACTCTTTTCATCAAGTTTAGGTTATAGCCATGCCTTGTTCATTTCATCGGGCCATGATCTATTTGGCTCTCTAGTTGTCACTGTTTTGATCGGTGGAGTCTCTTTGTATATTGTCACCATTGCCCAATCTATTGGTGTGGCGCGAGATTTCTTATTGGTTATGTCTGGTAATGGTGTTATGACTAAACTTGATGATGTCGCGACGAAACCGAGGGCCTTCTATGTGTGCGCACACACAGTTGTGCTGCTCGGCACGCGCTGGTATCATGGTTAGTAGTTGTAATCCATTATGAGACTATATCAATGTGTTATCTTGGCACCATCTATTTTTGCTACGTGAGATTCTTTATTGATGCTAGTTCGGTAATGGTGTCATGATTAAGGACTTATGGTGCCGCAGCGAAACTGAGAGCCCCTTGTGAATGTACACGCAAGGTTCTGTTGTTTGGCGCATGCTGGTATCGAGGTCTCTGGTCATGATCCATTGTGGAACTACACTGATTCCGTTGACTACTTCCTTGAAACGATTTCGGTGTTGTTTGTCGAGGTGACCAAGCAACATCTATCATCTCTGTTGGATCAAAAGGGCATACCACTTTCCTGTGTGGTCTCTTTTCTTTTGATCTTGGTAGTGACTACTCATACAAGTTCCCTTTACGTCCTTTGTGTAAAGGTGAAGCTCTGAAGCTTTTTAGTGTTGAGAGACAATTGACTAGCTCTCAAATTGGAGATCGGTTTTCCCTGCTGCTAAAATGCAGGAGTTTGTTCATTCGCTCTCTTATTAAATCCAGGTATTCCCTCACCAAGTCAGTTCATCTCGCATAAAGAAACAGATGAACAATATGACCAAATGGATTTCTACCCAAATGCAAGATCTTTTGCTAGCAAATTTGAACTCTCAACCCTTGGCTTACCGATGGTACTGAGAGGACCTGCTCAATGTCATAAGAAGTTCAACAAGTTGGTTTTACTAACTTGTAACTGCCTTATGGAAAAAAATTTGAGTTTAGAGATCATTTTGTCGAGTTATCTAAATTCACTTTGGTTTAACCCACCCTAAGGAAGTACTTCCAAAAATCAAGTTAAGTCGGCCCGTAACCACCTAATCATCGCTCTAGTCATGCCTCGATCACCTCACGTGTGCTTTTCCAACATGTGTGATCAAGTCGAGCCATGCCTAGTGCTTGATAAAATGGAATAGACACAAAGTCAGCGTTTACAGATCCCTTCGCTAGTGATTTTTCGGGTCTCTATCATTTTTCTTGGACTTGGATTTTCCGGCTAACACAAGTTAACTGTGATGTTGTTCGACATCCACACTCGTCTTGTGTGCTATGAAATTCCAGTGACCACTTGTTGGTAAACCTCTTTCCGTGTGTTTTACCCAAGAGGTTGCAACTGATTCTGTTTGGGTAAGGTCGCATATCTACCACTCGCTCAACAGACTCAGATAGTACAATGTCATCAGAAAAAGCAAACTGCACACATGGAACCTTATGTGTTCTTCTGGCAAACATCGCCTCTATTGGTGGACATTTCTAAATTAGCCTAAGGCGATACATGTTATGTCCGCTAGAGAAACAACCTCTTGAGACACTCATCTCTGCTTGGAACTGTCTTATGGTTATCGCTGGTATGGACAAGGGTTACATGCTTCTCTACTCTTAAAAGTCTTTCGCTCCGAATCTCGTGACGAGATTCTTTTAAGGGGGGAGGGCTGTAACACCCCAGGTGTTATCTCCCATTAAACAGCGATTATGGACGTAAGTAAGAAAGGCTGGGGTGAATAACCATTTCAATATTAGCCCCGTCTCCAATTACTAAGATTATTCGAGAAATCTCGTTTAGCCTGGAATTTAATCATCTCACAAAAGATCGAGTTTGGTGTCGTTTTCATTTTGATAATCTAGGCAGTTAAAAAGGTTTCATGAACTTTTGGGATTATTGAATCTTCGTCACTGGTGAATTTTGAACTGTACGGATCACGCGCATAAGTGAATACGAAAATCAGAAGACTTCTGATTTTATGTAAAATTTGGAGCCCTGCACTATCCGAAAAGAATAATGCGCACAGCTTCTCGCCCACATGTGCGATGCGTGTCGTCGCTTCCGGAATGGATCGCGATCTCGATACCGCGTCGATCTCGCGTATTTATTTCGCGGAATGTCGAGTCTTGTGTTCGTTTAAAAATTTATAGACTAAGAGAATACGAATTCGGAAGCTCGACCTGGTCTTACGATTTTTGTCCCGGGCAAATTAATTTGAACCCGGTGACAAAAGTTTTAATTAAATCGGACCACACTCGGAATCCGAGAAAAACCAGGCGCATGATTGTTAATTGAATTGTTCTCTGATTGAATATTTGGATAGCAGGCGAAATTCGTTTAGGTTCAACTAAATCAGACCATGTCACAAGTACTGTAGATCCTTTGTTCATCACTAAAAATCTTAATTCCCAAAATATCTGTGATTCTCTGTTTAAAAAAAGAAATTAAAAAAAGGGAAAATATCCCATCTCCCTGATCCGCCCGTCGCCCCTCCCTGTCAGTTTTTTTTCCCAGCGGCTTTATCTTCACGCGCGTAGTTTCCTCCAGCTCTGGTAGCCACGCGCCCCTCTCTCCCTCCTCTTCCTCCTTGCGGCGTTCGCTTGGCCGCTGCGCAGCCCCTCGGCTTCACCTTCCCCTTCTGCTCTCAGCCGGTGCCTTCTCTGTTCCTCAATCCATGGCGCCCAGCCATCCATCTGTTCGGTCGTGCTTGCCCTGGCCGTGGCGGCGGCGTCTGCACCCGTGATGGATCCGCCGTGGCGAGCCCTTTCCCGCCCCAAGCTCCATGGCTGCTGCGCCTCCCCAGCCGAGCTCCTCAGCGCCCGTGTTCCCCTCTGTCTCTCGCGCTCGGTCTCCATCTCCCTGGCGCGCAGATTTCTCTCTCCCCCGGCTTCTTCCTACGCGCCGGCCTGAGCTCCCCTGCGCTTGCCGCGGTGCTCCTTCTCTGCGCCCTCCCTGCGCGCGCCTGCTCCCATGTCGTGGCTTCCCATCTCACTCTCCAGCCTCCCCTTTGCTCGCTCGCGCATAGGTCAGAGCTTCCTCGCCGCGCTCCTCTCTCCTCGCTCGTCCTCGATTCCGGCCGGAGCTTGCCCCTGAGCGAGTGAACCGCCCCGGTCCAGCTAGGACACCATGTCGAGTCCCCTGCGTCGCGCTCGGGATTTTGCCGCGTGTCCCTGCTTGCCGTCTGTCCACGCGTCTTGCGTGGGGCAACAGGGAAAAATCTACGCACACATCTTAGTTGGCGCCAAACATCTTCGTGCTGCTCTTTTTGTGTTGTGGTACCTCCTTACTCTTGTCGTCATATTGCTTGGCCAGCCACGTTGTGTGTAGCCTTATTGCTACCACTCAGGGGCTGCTCGATGAAATGTCTAGTATAGAGTTGAAGCGTCGTTCGATCCCGTCGTCTTCGTCATTGTAGCACCACCTCGACAGCAACGCACCGATTGTCAAACTTCACCTCACCCCGCTATTCTATTCCGCTTGCTGTCGTTGCTTATCCGCGTCAAGACATCACTTTCCATGATTCAGCTCGCTGGTTCATCGTTGTTCATCTCCATGTCGGGTCTACAACCTTATTGTAGATCCATCTTAGGTGCTTGTCGTTATTCCGTCGCCTGGCTTCGATGCCAGTTCCTTCGTGACATCTCTGACTTGTGTTCACGCCGACAAAAGGATCCCAAGAGAATGTGGAGAAACAAGCCCCAAGTCGATGCCCCCAAGTACTCGATGAAAAGCCTGAACTATAAATCATCGCGGTTCTTGCAGAGTTCGCGTCGAATTTAATCATGAGTGAGCTGATTCGTTACTACTATTATTTTGTTTTAATGAATGGATTGATAGATATGTAGGTTGCGACGATCCTTTTTATTTAGCATAGGTACGCTTAGTGATTATGGCTAGCTCCGTTGTTGTGTCGGTGTGCTGTTACGTGGCAATATAATTGTTTTTAGAATAATGAAGTAGTCGAGTCAGAGGTTGAGGTTTAGATTTTAGATGCATAATTATGCAAAATATAGTAGTAGACATGGATGTGATATATGATCTAGTTAATGGCGTGGCAGATAAGTTTAATATTTTAATCAGCTAGCTTGCAGGATCTTGCAATGTGTTTATTCCAATTTTAATTATTTAAGGAAGTCGATATTCTACGTTAATAATTAGTATAATCGGTCTATATTTATGATCAGTAAATGTCGTAATCAATTAATGTGCTATACAAATTAATCTGAAAAATAGTTTTGAAAACTAGTTAAGTTAGTTTTAAGTATGGTTATGGCCGATTGTGGTTAGCACCATCGACCTATATCTTATGCATCTTAATTTACAAAGTGGAAACGTATATCTAGTGTAATTGGATTGATCTGATGTTGTGGTGTGATTCTATTAAAAAAACTCTACCTGCTAAGTCATACAATAATGTGATATCGATATCTTGTACTTTCGTACTAGATTTGAGATGTCTAGCTATAGGTGTTTAATTCGCAATCACGTAGCACTATTTAGGTTTGTGATATTCATGTCTATATGCATTCATGTGCATAATGCATTTCATTCAGGTACGTTTATTGACTACGTGATATAGACGACCAAAGTTGAGTCGGCCACAAGATGTCACCGCGCGTGAGTTTCTCCATAGGATGAAGCTGATGGACTAATCCAAAGATAGATGGACGAAGCAAGTATCGGAACAAAAGCTGATCGTCAAGTGATCGACGTCTAACAACACTAACGTAGTGTTATTCCAGGCAAGCCCCGGTGCATTATCCCCTTCCTTGTGTTTTAAAATCTTTATCACCTTGTTTGATGCATTAGGTGATAGGAGTTGTGTGCTAAACAATTGATGCATTTCCTTCCTTGGAAAATTGATTGTCCTTCCTTGATACCCTTTTATGAAAATGATTTTTATGATGCTTAGCCTTGCTGTAGAAAAACAAAATGTTTTGTTTTAAAAACAAAAAGGTGATGCTTCACAGTGGATGGGAATTTTTACAAAGAAAAGACTGATGATGGTGGATCCATCGCGGTCGTGATGGGTTCAACATCTGAAGAGATGTACCTCTGCCAGGTACCAAACTTTGGGTTTTAAATAATAAAGTTGAGATCAGGCGGGTGAATTGGACGAGAAGGACGTCTCGGTGTAGTGTCTCCGTCTGAGTCGATTAAGGACCGTGTTGATGTAGGCTTGTTCATTGAGGACCCTTTAACTGGCCACATGCCTCGTCATGGGTAAGCTTTGCCTTGGGCAGACCAATACCAGAAAGGCCAACACGCAATGGGAGTGGAGAGATGGCGAGAGTAGCGTGTACCCTCCATGGCAAGAGGCTGGACGGTGGTGTATTTGTGCTCTCGGTTGGCGTGAACCTGGTCTAGTCTTGAGAAACCCGGTGGTGAGTTGACATATGCAAGGGTTAAGTGCTACATATGTCGTGTGGTTCGAGATCCCCAGCTGGGTATTACTCGATCCGGATCGTCGTTACTTCTCGGACATGAAGACTTGGTCTTTGCCCTACACGTAGCAATCCAGTGAAATGAAAAGGGATGATAAAAAGATGGCTAGTATAGGACAAGTGCTTGAACTAGGATAGAAAGAACTCTAGATGCAGGTAACTTTACTTAACCTTGATTCCTTTTAAAACCAGCATACCCTTGAGAGTCTTTTCTTTAGTCGGGTAAGTCTTTCTAAGTACTTGCATACTTAGGGTTTTATTCCCATTATTGCTGCAGGTTACGAGTCACTTGTTTATGAATGGTGTTAAGCGCCGGTGGGCACGACCTTCTTATAAGTCTAAGTAACTCTTCTATACTTCTTATTGAGGATGGTCACTTAAGCTAGCATATATTTCAAACTTATTAATAATTTATAACATTTCAAAGTTTAATCTTTGAACCACTTTTGTAATCACTCCGATCATGTACAATGTAAACTTGATGTAACTTGTAAACTTTGGTAATAAGATTTCCGCTGCAAATTGTTGGTGTGTGATTTGTGTTTACTTAATCTTGCGGTCCTGGTTGTAAGTGGTTTATCCGGGGTCCTAGGGACACTCGGACGGATCCTGTTAAGTTATCTGGTGCACATGCATAGCCGTCTGAGGTCTTTGGGACAAGGACAGGTGCATGTGGGCCCAATAACTTGGGAGGTTGTGCCACAGCCGGGTCTCCAGTAGATGTAGGCCATGGTGAACTGGTACAGGGCGTTGAGCAGCGGTGTCCAATGTGATCAACAGGGACGACGGCGCCGCCACCGGCGGCATGGGAGACGGAGAAAGGGAGGCGGGGAAGGTCGCAGTGGAGGGAAGAGTCTGAGTTCCTGCAAGTGGCGCCTAGGAGGAGGCGTTTGAAGTTGGAGAAGGGGGCATAGGCAGACGAGGTGGACGTGGCCTGGCAGAGCGATGGCCACGGGTGAGCTGTGGAGGATGCCGGTGAGGGGACTTGGCCGGCGAACCACGCGTGCACCAGAGAAGCCAAGCAGGGCACGACCATGGGAGATGGGGCGAGCTGAGCGATGGCAACAAGGAGGAGGGACGCACGCGTCCAGCGGCAAGAGGGAGAATGAGCGGTTGGCGAGCTGAAGAGAAGAGATGAGATGAGGACGATGTCAGGAATATTCCGTGAAGAGGATAAGGACCCGGGATAAAAAATTAGTAGAGGACATATTTCTCAGTTTTTCTTCGACAAAAGAATACAAATCCGAGCTCTAAAATTAGGGTTTGAACTGGGTACAAGTGGATCAGACCACAATGATACGGGTCGACGGTACTTGTGATAGGGTTTGAGTTAATCGAAACCAAATAGGATTTATCTGAATCTTATTTATTTTGGCGAAAACAAATTTCAGAAGTCTGAGTTCTGGTATTATGATTTGGGCATGGTCTAATTTAGTCAGACCAAAATTTTATTGGCGACGATAAATGAGACAACTCTTAACATGACTAAGATACGATAAATTCATTTGCTAACCAAATACTCGGATAAGGGCCAAAAGCAAACAGACCAAACCAAACAGCATCGTCTTTGATATTATAGGTCGTGTTTGAGTCGATCGAAATGAGGCAAACTTCGTCCGTTAATGACCTGAATACTTTATTGCTCTGCCCGGCACAATCTACTGGGGACCAAACTCCATTATCCCACTCGCGCATGATTTCGCAGTTATACGCACAGTCCGAATTTATAAAATTCAAACGTTATCCAAATTCACGTTCGCCCACTCGAACGATCCAACCGCCACAGAACTTGCCATGCCAAGAGATTACTAAAGTCTGGTCTTGGTGAATTATTATTTTTTAATCTTGAGAGACAAAATCGCACTGGATAAAGAGATCATTATTTACACTGGCATTCCATGCTTAGGTCCATACATGTTTTTTAACTTAAGACAAACATCTGGGGTGTTACAACCCTCCCCTCTTAAAAGAATCTCGTCCCGAGATTCGGAACAAAAGTCTTCTAAGGGTAGAGAGGTAAGTAACTCATGTCCATATTAGTGATAGCATAAGCTAATTCCAAGCAAAGACGAGTATCTTAGGATGTTGTTTCTATAATGAATATAGCATGTGTCACACTACCATATAAGGTTCCATGTGTGCAGTTTGCTTTTTTCTGACAACATGAAACTGTTGAGTGAGTAGTAGATATGTGATCTGACTTTACTCAAACCAAACTGGATGCAACTTCTTGGGTAAAACACAGTTAAAGAGATTTCTGCATTCTACCAATCCAAAGGTTGAGAGTTCACATTTGTTAGCAGGAGGTCAAATACTTGAATAGAGATCCATTCAACCATGTTGTTCATTTATCTCCTTCACGACAAACCAACTGGGTTGAAAATGCATGGATCAAACAAAGGAGCGAATGAGCAAACTCCTGCATTTTAGCCGCAAGGGAAGTCAATCTCCATTTTGAGAACTAATCAGTTGTCTCTCAACACTAAAAAGCTCCAAGGCTTCACCTTTACAAGAAAGGATGCAAAGGGAACTTGTATGTGTGAAATCACCACCAAAGTCAAGAGAAAAGAGATCACACATGAAAGGGGTGATTTTACCACACGATTAAATACAGATAGGTTTCGTTTTTTTATAAAGACTTCTGAATGGTAGAAAATTCATAAGGAATACATCAAAGTTAGATACCCTTTTGATCCAACAGTGATGGCATATGTGTCATGATCAGTTTCGTCAAACAACATATAAATCGTTTCCAAGGAAGAGTCCACGGAAGATTACACATCAGTGTAGTTCCATAATGGATCATGACTAGAGACCTCGATACCAGCATGTGCCAAGCAGCATAACCTTGCGTGTACATTCACAAGGGAGCTCTCAGTTTCACTGTGGCACCATAAGTCATTAACCATGACACCATTACTGAACTTCACCAACAATGAATCCTGCGTAGCAAACTACACATTGTGCCAAGATAACACATTGATATAGTCTCATAATTGATTACAACTACTAACCACGATACCAGCACGTGCCAAGCAGCACAACTATGTGTGTACATTCACAGGAGGCCCTCGGTTTCATCGCGGCACCATCAGTTTTAGTCATAACACCATTACGTGACGTAACCAATACGAAATCTCGCGCGACACAAATGAACTGGGCAAGAATGACAATATACAAAAAGAGACTCCACCTATAAGAATAATTACAAGTAGAGAGCCAAGTAGATCATGGACCGATGAAACAAACAAGACATGGCCATAACCAAAACTTGTTGATGAACGAGTATGATGGGAGACTGTTAATTCAGCCCCAAGCATATTTCTATGTCCATCATAGAGATTACAAGGTCAAGGATTAGTATCCGATTAGATACAGAGGGAAAACAATCATAAGAGTAAGTTAGTATGCCTTCGATAGATATGATGAAACCAAAGGCATCAGACTCATGTAAATAATCGGACATGTCTTTCCTAGGTTAGGTTGATAAAGTGACAATGCAATCCTCCAAGAGAGGCAAAATAGAATATAGATATAAACTTGCACCAACCGAACAAGGGAATGGTTGTGGGAGGAGACGATGACTCGAGATTCTTGTTTTAAGCCCAGGTACACTTTATGTCCAATAAACAAATTACCTAAGCATCCACTTACATGAGTTTGATCATGGACTGATAACATCAAAGTCAAATTCATCCATGCTTGGAAACTTGGAAGGATTTCGAAGGACTGATAACGATTTGGGTTATGGTTCACTAAACGAGAGGCTTAGACTAGCCTTGGGTTTATGCAAACACGTCACCAACATTCTATCGGCATATCAAGCACAAGAGCAAACAACATTTGCACTAATGGTCAAATTAAGAAAAGCTTGAAGCCATCTAAACACATATCTCTAAGACACCACATTATCTACAATCACCAAGTATTGGAATAAAGGTGAGCGAAGCATTTTGGGTGTATAGGTGACAAACACGATGCAACAATCAAGATGCATGCTCGTCCTATTCGTCCTCACAGGTTTTGCCAACATAATGTGGCAATAGCATTCTATATCGGTGGCATATCTATGTCTCTCTCGGTATATTGCTAGTCGCCAGCTACACATACGATTTCGATGTTAGTGTACCTACAGAAAATCCATCACAGCCCAGTTCCCTATGATGCAATCCACACATGACAGTTTATCATAGTTTATACTCCATATATTTCTATATAGAGGCCATCTCCTCATTAAGCGCTGAGCTACGCATAGGCGCCACTGCCACACTTAAACCATAGGGCAGCTCATTATGGTAACTCATCTTACCTGCTCGTAGGTGCGTCGTTGCAAATACATTACACTTCTCAGTATTCCCATGTCTATATACCCATAAACACATGGGGTACTGAATCCTAGAAAAGTAAATACTCCACATCACAGCCTTCATATATACATATGTAGAACATGTATATAGTCAAGCGCTTTTTATGCTCTCCCTTTGATCGACGTTTTTTCGGTCATGCTCTCACATCTCACCTTACCTGAGCGTCGATCCATTCAAGACTGAATGGCCTCAAAAATAACATTACACATTTATGCAATACCCTCGGTTGTGGGTTAGTGTTTTGATCCAAGCCACCTAATAGTCCTTAATTTAGGGCTTAACAGAGGATGTTGCTAGCATTATAGTTTTTCAAATCTGTTTTTCAAAACCAAACAATGTGTTTAGTTCAAAATAGGTTTTAAGAAACCAAAACTTTGATTTGTAAATACGTATGTGACCGTATTATACTTAATCCTGCTCTGATACCAGCTGTGGCAGAACCTCCCAAGTTATTGGGCCCACATGCACCTGCCCCTGTCTAAAAGACATCAGACGGCTATGCATGTGCACCAGATATGTTAACAGGATCCGTCCGAGTGTCCCAAGGACCCCAGATAAACCACTTATAACCAGGATCGCAAGATTAAGTAACCACAAATCACACACCAACATTTGCAGCGGAATTTCTTTATTACAAAAAGTTACAAGTTACAACAAATTTACATTATATTTATCGGAGTGATTACAAAAGTGATTCAAAGAAATATACTTTGAAATTTTATAAATTATTTATAAGTTTGAAATATATGCTAGCTCAATGTGACAATCCTCAATAATAAGTATAGAAGAGCTATTTTAACCTATAAGAAGGCCGAGCCCACCGGCACTTAGCACCATCAACAGCAGCACAAAACTAGTACCTACAACAACTTGGGTTCGAAAACCTTGAGTACGAAGTGTACTTTCGCAAGTCTTACCCGTCTAAGGAAAAAGACTCTCAAGGATATGCTGGCTTTTGGGAATCAAGGTGAAGCTTATCAAGATTCAAAGACTCTTTTTTGCAAAAAAAAAGCTTACTATGAGTGGATCCTTAAGATTTCATTTTACTTGCCAGGTTAAGTAAAGTTACCTGCATCTAGAGTTCTTTCTATCCTAGATCAAACACTTGGCCTATACTAGTCGTCTTTTTATCATCCCTTAAGTTCACTAGATTGCTACGTGTAAGTCAGTGACCAAGTCTTCATGTCCGAGAAGTAACAGCGATCCGAATCTATTAATACCTAGCTAGGGATCTCCAACCACATGACATATGTAGCACTCAACCCTTGCATATGTCAACACGCCACCAGGTTTCTCAAGACCAGAATGGGTTCACGCCAACTGAGAGCACAGATACACCACCATCCAGACTCTTGCCACGAAGGGTACACGCTACTCTCGCCATCTCTCCACTCCCATTGCGTGGTGGCCTTTCTGGTATTGGTCCGACCGAGGCAAAGCTTACCCATGATGAGGCATGTGGCCAGTTAAAAGGTCCTTGATCATCAAGACTACATCAGTTTGGTCCTTAATCGACTTAGACGGAGACACTACACCGAGACTCTCTTCTCGTGCAAGTCACCCGCCCGGTCTTGTCTTTATTACTTAAACCCCATTGTTTGGTACCTGACTGTCGAGGACCATAATTAGGGGTACCCCCAAGACTAGTAAACTCGGCTGGTAATCACCATCAGCACAAGCTGCAGAAGCATGATGGGCGCAATTCAGGTCAAGGCTCCGTCCACTCAAAGGACACGATCCCGCCTCGCCCGAGCCCAGCCTCGGGCAGGAACAGTAGACCCAGGCGGATTCACGCCTCGCCCGAGGGCCTCCTCAAGCAACGGGCGCACCTTCGACTCGCCCGAGGCCTAGCTCGGGCAGGCTTCGCAGTGAAGCAACCTTGGCCAGATCGCCTCGCCAACCGACCGTATCGCAGGAGCATTCAATGCAAGGATCGCCTGACACCTTATCTTGATGCGCGTTCCTCAGTCGACAGGGCCGAAGTGACCGCAGTCACTTCACCCCTCCACTGACTGACCTGACAGGAAAACAGCGCCGCTTGCCCTGCTCCGACTGTTGTGCCACCCGCCAGGGTGAGGCTGACAGCAGTCGAGTCCAGCCTCAGGTGCCATAGGAAGCTCTGCCACGCCCGACCCCGAGGCTCGGCCCCCGCCTCGGCCTCGAAAGGTGGTCTCCGCCTCGCCCGACCCCAAGGCTCGGCCTCAACCTCGACCTCGGAAGACGGTCTCCGCTTCGCCCGACCCCAGGGCTCGGCCTCAACCTCGACCTCGGAGGAGTCACCGCCTCGCCCGACCTTGGGCTCGGACCGACCATGCCACAGGGATGGTACATCATTACCCTACCCCTAGCTAGCTCAGGCTACAGAGAACAAGACCGGCGTCACATCTGGCTCGCCCCGGTAAACGAGTAATGATGACACCCCGCGTGCTCCCATGACGACGGCGGTTCTCAGCCCCCTACGAAAGCAAGGAGACATCAGCAAGGTCCCGACAGCCCCGACAGCTGTGCTTCTACAGGGCTCAAGCGCTCCTCCGACGGCCACGACATCACATGCACAGGGCACTAGCACCTCTCCGACAGCCACGTCGGCATGTACATAGGGCTCTGGCTCCTCTCTGCCGGACACGTTAGCATATTGCTACACCCCCCATTGTACACCTGGACCCTCTCCTTACATCTATAAAAGGAAGGTCCAGGGCCCTCGTACAAGAAGGTGGTCGCGCGGGAGGACGGGCTGACGGACAGGCTCTCTCTCTCCCTCGCGAACGCTTGTAACCCCCTACTGCAAGCGCATCCACCCTGGGCGCAGGACAACACGAAGCCGCGGTTTTCCCCTCCTTGTGTTCCGTCTCGCGCCGACCCATTTGGGCTGGGGCACGCAGCGACAATTTACTCGTCGGTCCAGGGACCCCTCAGGGTCGAAACGCCGACAGTTGGCACGCCAGGTAGGGGCCTGCTGCGTGTTGACGAACAGCTTCCCGTCAAGCTCCAGATGGGTAGTCTCCAGCAACCTCTCCAGCCCGGGACGCTGCTCTGTTTCGGGAGTCTCGAGTTCATGTCCCTAGACAGCAGCTACGACATGGTACTCCTTCCTCCACCGCGCGACAACGACAACGACGGCCGTCGGCCCGCCCGGCGGCGACGGAATCAGCGACGTCTTCCCCCCATGGTGGAAGAGCAGCATCCGGGTTTGTCCCGTCGCCTTCCTCGCCGCAGGAGAAGGAGGCGGGGCAACCATGGCCAAGCAGGAGGCGACACCTCGTCGGCTGTCGAGCGAGTCGACGACGCCGGCGCCCCAGCGGGGGACACGTCGGGCGTTGACCTCGTGTCTGAGACGAAGACGAGCGTCGTTTCCCGCAACACGCCAACCCCAAGCGCACGGATGACGCCAGCACGCTCGCGAAGGACTTGCTGCGCGTTAGCCTCGTACCTAAGATAACGGTGCAGTCCGTCCCCGACGCGACTTCGTCACCATCCGTCAATCAAGAGGTACCGTCCATTTTCCACCCTGTGCCTTTTAGATTCAGCTTCAACCCACCAAGCGACCCCGCTTCGGTGGACGCTTTCATAAAGGCATATCCTAACCTTCCGGGGTACCATATGTGGTCAACCTGGGACCGACTGACGGCCGTCTCGACCTAGGGGCCCCCGGGTTTCGAGGAAGATGACGAGCCCGACTCTGGTTGGGATTTCTCTGGGCTCGGTAACCCCAGTGCCATGCGAGACTTCATGACCGCATGTGACTACTGCCTCTCCAATTACTCCGATGGTGGCCACAGCCTTGACGATGAGGACTGTGGCCCAAGTCGCGAATCTTTCCACGTCGATCTAGGGGGTCTCGACGAAGGCAACCACCTTGGTATGTCGGAGGACGACGATCCCCCTAGGCCTGCGCCTCACGTTGACATCCTTCGGGAGCTAGCTGTGGTCCCAGTCCCTGCGGGGGGTCAGGACACACAGCTCGAGCAAATCCGTGAGATGCAGGCCAAGCTCGACGAGGAAGCAGGACAACTTGTGCAGCTCTGGCAAAACATTGGGCAGGAGTGGGCAGGCCGAGCACTAGCCGGAGAAGTGCGTCATCCGGCCCAGGACGTCCAGCACCGCATCGCTGATGATTCCAGGGCAAGGCTGCCCCCGGCTTCCAGTGGGGTCGGCCAGAACCTGGCTGCAGCAGCAATACTACTCCGAGCGATGCCGAAGCCATCCACCACCGAGGGGCGGCGTATCCAGGGAGAACTCAAGAATCTCCAGGAGGATGCCGCGGTTCGACGGGCTGAGAGCTCTGCCTCCTAAAGGCAAGGGTACCCCAGAGCATCGCGCCGCGACTTCCCGATTCATGCGGGAAGCCTCGGTCCACACCGGGCGCACGCGGGACGCAACGCCTGCAGCCCCGGGTCGCCTCGGCAACGAGCACCACCGCCGTGACCGTCGAGCCCACCTCGACGAGAAGGTGTGCCGAGGATACCACCCCAGGCGTGGGGGACGCTACGACAGCGGGGAGGATCGGAGCCCCTCGCCCGAACCACCTGGTCCGCAAGCTTTCAGCCGGGCCATACGACGGGCGCCGTTCTCAACTCGGTTCCGAGCCCCGACTACCATCACTAAGTACTCGGGGGAAACAAGGCCGGAACTGTGGCTCACGGACTACCGGCTGGCCTGCTAGCTGGGTGGAACGGACGATGACAACCTCATCATCCGCAACCTCCCCTTGTTCTTCTCTGACGCCGCCCGAGCCTGGCTGGAGCATCTGCCTCCTGCGCATATCTACAACTGGGACGACCTGGTCAAAGCCTTCGCCGGAAACTTCTAGGGCACATACGTGCGCCCTGGGAATTCCTGGGATCTTCGAAGCTGCCGCCAGCAGCCAAGAGAATCCCTGCGGGACTACATCCGGCGATTTTCGAAGCAGCGCATCGAGCTTCCCAACATCACCGACTCAGATGTCATCGGCGCGTTCCTCGCCGGTACCACTTGCCGCGACCTGGTGAGCAAGCTGGGTCGCAAGACTCCCACCAGGGCGAGCGAGCTGATGGACATCGCCACCAAGTTCGCCTCTGGTCAGGAGGCGGTCGAGGCCATCTTCCGGAAGGACAAGCAGCCTTAGGGACGCCAGCAGGAAGATGTCCCCGAGGCGTCCGCTCAGCGTGGCACGAAGAAGAAGGGCAAGAAGAAGTCGCAACCGAAACGCGACACCGCCAACGCAGATCTTGTCGCCGCCGCCGAGCACAGGAACCCTCGGAAGCCTCCCGGAGGGGCCAACCTGTTCGACAAGATGCTCAAGGAGTCGTGCCCCTATCATCAGGGTCCCGTCAAGCACACCCTTGAGGAGTGCGTCATGCTTCAGCGCTACTTCCATAAGGCCGGGCCCTCGGCAGAAGGTGGCAAAGGCCATAACAACGACAAGAAGGAGGGCAACAAAGCAGAGGAGTTCCCTGAGGTCCACGACTGCTTCATGATCTACGAAGGGCAGGTGGCAAACGCCTCGGCCCGGCACAGCAAGCAGGAGCGCCAGGAGGTCTGCTCGGTGAAGGTGGCGGCGCCAGTCTACCTAGACTGGTCCGACAAGCCCATCACCTTCGACCAAGGCGACCACCCCGACCGCGTGCCGAGCCCAGGAAAGTACCCGCTCGTTGTCGATCCCGTCATCAGCAACGTCAGGCTTACCAAGGTCCTCATGGATGGAGGCAACAGCCTCAACATCATCTACGCCGAGATCAATGTGTCCACAATCCGGGCCGGTGCGGTGCCCTTTCACGGGATCATCCCCGGGAAGCGCGTCCAGCCCCTTGGGCAACTCAATCTGCTCGTCTGCTTCGGGACTCCCTCCAACTTCCGAAGGGAAACCCTCTCGTTCGCGGTGGTCGGGTTCCGAGGAACCTACCACGCAGTGCTGGGGAGACCATGCTACGCCAACTTCATGGTCGTCCCCAACTACACCTACCTCAAGCTCAAGATGTCGGGCCCCAACGGGGTCATCACCGTCGGATCCACGTACCGACATGTGTACGAATGCGACGTGGAGTGCGTGGAGTACACTGAGGCCCTCGTCGAATCCGAGGCCCTCATCGCCGACCTGGAGAGCCTCCCCAAGGAGGTGCCCGATGCGAAGCGCCATGCTGGCAACTTCGAGCCAGCAGAGGCGGTTAAGTCCATCCCTCTCGACCCCAGCAACGACGCCTCCAAGCAAGTCCGGATCGGCTCCAAGCTCGACCCCAAATAGGAAGCAGTGCTCGTTGACTTTCTCCGCGCGAACGTCGAGGTTTTTGCATGGAGTCCCTCGGACATTCCTGGCATACCGAGGGATGTCACCGAGCACTCGCTGGATATCCAAGCTGGAGCCCGACCCGTGAAGCAGCGTCTGCGCCGATTCGACGAAGAAAAGCGCAGAGCCATAGGCGAGGAGATCCACAAACTGATGGCTGCAGGGTTCATCAAAGAGGTATTCCATCCCGAATGGCTAGCCAACCCCGTGCTTGAGAAAAAGAAAGGTGGGAAATGGAGGATGTATGTAGACTACACCGGTCTAAACAAAGCATGTCCGAAGATTCCCTACCCTCTGCCTCGCATCGATCAAATCATGGATTCCACTGCTGGGTGCGAAACCCTGTCATTCCTCGATGCCTACTCAGGGTATCACCAAATCAGGATGAAAGAGTCCGACCAGCTCGCGACTTCTTTCATCACACCCTTTGGCATGTACTGCTATATTACTATGCCATTTGGTTTGAGGAATGCAGGCGCGACATATCAAAGGTGCATGAACCACGTGTTCGGAGAGCACATTGGCCGAACAGTCGAGGCTTACGTCGATGACATCGTAGTCAAGATGAGAAAAGCCTCCGACCTCCTCTCTGACCTTGAAATGACATTCAAGTGTCTGAGAGCGAAGGGCGTGAAACTCAACCCCGAGAAGTGTGTCTTCGGAGTCCTGGGGTTCATCGTCTCCGAGCGGGGCATCAAGGCCAACCTGGAGAAAATCGCGGAGAAAATCGCGGCCATCACCAACATGGGGCCTATCAAGGACTTGAAAGGAGTACAGAGGGTCATGGGATGCCTTGCGGCTCTGAGCCGCTTCATCTCGCGCCTTGGCGAAAGAGGCCTACCCCTGTACCGCCTCTTAAGGAAGATCGAGCGCTTCACTGGGACCCCCGAGGCCGAGGAAACCCTCGAGAACTTAAAGGCGCTTCTTACAAGCGCGCCCATCCTGGTGCCCCCCGCTGCGGGAGAAGCCCTCTTGATCTACGTAGCCGCAACCACTCAGGTGGTTAGCGCCGCGATCATGGTCGAGAAACGAGAAGAAGGGCATGCATTGATCATCCAGAGGCCGGTCTACTTCATCAGTGAAGTATTGTCCGAGACCAAAATCCGCTACCCGCAAATTCAGAAGCTACTGTACGCGGTAATTCTGACGCGGCGAAAGTTGCGACACTACTTTGAGTCTCATCCGGTGACTGTGGTGTCATCCTTCCCCCTGGGGGAGATCATCCAGTGCCGAGAGGCCTCGGGTAGGATTGCAAAATAGGCGGTGGAGATCATGGGCGAGACAATCTCGTTCGCTCCTCGGAAGGCCATCAAGTCCCAAGTCTTGGCGGACTTTGTGGCTGAATGGGTCGACACCCAGCTTCCAGCAGCTCCGATCTAACCGGAACTCTGGACCATGTATTTCGACGGGTCGTTGATGAAAACAGGAGCAGGTGCAGGCCTGCTCTTCATCTCACCCCTCGGGAAGCACCTCCTCTACGTGCTGCGCCTCCATTTCCTGGCGTCAAACAACGTGGCCGAGTACGAGGCTCTGGTTAACGGGTTGAGCATCGCCATCGAGCTAGGGGTTCGGCGCCTCGACGCTCGTGGCGACTCGCAGCTTGTCATCGACCAAGTCATGAAGAACTCCCACTGCCGCGACCCGAAGATGGAGGCCTACTGCGACGAGGTTCGGCGCCTGGAAGACAAGTTCTACAGGCTCGAGCTCAACCACGTCGCTCGACGGTACAACGAGACTGCGGACGAGCTGGCTAAGATAGCCTCGGGACGGACAATGGTTCCCCGGACGTCTTCTCCCGAGACCTACATCAACCCTCCGTCAAGACCGACGACACGCCCGAGCCCGGGGAGGCCTCGGCCCAGCCTGAGGCACCCTCGGCCGCCGAGGGTGAGGCACTGCGCGTCGAGGAAGAGCGGAATGGGGTCACGCCTAATCGAAACTGGCAGACCCCGTACCTACAATATCTCCACCGAGGAGAGCTACCCCTCGACAGAGCCGAAGCTCGGCGACTAGCGCGACGCGCCAAGTCGTTCGTCTTGCTGGGTGACGAGAAGGAGCTCTACCACCGCAGCCCCTCAGGCATCCTCCAGCGATGTATATCCATCGTCGAAGGTCAGGAGCTATTGCAAGAAATACACTCGGGGGCTTGCGGTCATCACGCAGCACCTCGGGCCCTCATTGGAAATGCCTTCCGACAAGGTTTCTACTGGCCGACCGCGGTGGCCGACACCACTAGGATTGTACGCACCTGCCAAGGGTGTCAATTCTACGCAAGGCAGACACACCTGCCCGCTCAGGCCCTGCAAACAATACCCATCACCTGGCCGTTTGCTGTGTGGGGTCTGGACCTCATCGGTCCCTTGCAAAAGGCACCCAGGGGCTTCACGCACTTGCTAGTCGCTATCGACAACTTCTCCAATTGGATCAAGGTCCGACCCCTAAACAGCATCAGGTCCGAGCAGGCGGTGGCGTTCTTCACCAACATCATCCATCGCTTTGGGGTCCTGAACTCCATCATCACCGACAACGGCACCTAGTTCACTGGCAAGAAGTTCCTGGACTTCTGCGAGGACCACCACATCCGTGTGGATTGGGCCGCCGTAGCTCACCCCATGACGAATGGGCAGGTAGAGCGTGCCAACGGCATGATTCTGCAGGGACTTAAGCCGAGGATCTACAACGACCTCAACAAGTTCGGCAAGCGATGGATGAAGGAACTCCCCTCGGTGGTCTGGAGTTTGAGGACGACGCCAAGCCGAGCCACGGGCTTCATGTCGTTCTTTCTAGTTTATGGGGTCGAGGCTATCTTGCCCACAGACTTAGAATATGGTTCCCCAAGGACAAAGGCGTACGACGACCGAAGCAACCAGACCAGCCGAGAGGACTCACTGGACCAGCTGGAAGAGCCTCGGGACATGGCCTTACTACACTCGGCACGATATCAGCAGTCTCTGCGACACTACCATGCCCGAGGGGTTCAGTCCCAAGACCTCCAGGTGGGGGACTTGGTACTTCGGCTACGACAAGACGCTCGAGGGCACCACAAGCTCACTCCTCCCTGGGAAGGGCCGTTCATCATCGCCAAGATTTTGAAGCCCGGAACATACAAGCTGGCCAACAGTCAAGGCGAGGTCTACAACAACGCTTGGAACATCCGACAGCTACGTCGCTTTTACCCTTAAGATGTTTTCAAGTCGTTCATATACCTCGTTCTCTTTACATACACAAATAAAGTCTAACCATCAAGGAAGGGTCAGCCTTGCCTCGGCAAAGCCCGACCCTCCCTCGGGGGCTAAAAGGGGGGAACCCCCTCTGCGTCAAAATTTTTCTCGAAAAAAGTCTTTCTGCCAGAACATCTTTCGTGCTTTTCGACTACTTCGATAGCTGGATCCTGAAAACGACGGAGTACACGTAAGCGGCAAGGCCGACCGAGCCGAGGGACTCCTACGCCTCCGGGATACGGATACCTCACTCATCACCTTCTGCGATAAGTAACTCACGCTCGGATAAGCGATTCTGCTGACCAAACAAGTCTTAACGCTCGAAAACTTTTCTGCCAAAACGATTTTTCATGCCTTCTCGACTATATCGATAACAGAATCCTGCGGACGAGTAAGAGTAGACGTAAGCGGCGAGGCCGACCGAGCCGAGGGACTCCTACGCCTCCGGGATACGGATACCTCACTCATCACCTTCCGCGATAAGTAACTCTCGCTCGGATAAGCGATTCTGCTACCGACAAACAAGTCCTGATACTCGAAACAAGAGGAAAAGAAACGCAACTTTATAACACGACAATGATATGTTTGGGCCTCGGCGGCCGCGAAAAACATACGCACACTACAGACAAATTGTTCCTGCAGGTTCAGACATCAACAGGGGGAGCAGCAGCACCCTCGGCGTCGTCTCCACCTTCGGCAGAATCTGGCCCGGCCTCGGACGGCGACACGGGCGGAGGATCTCCACCTCGAAGGAAGATGTCAGCACCGCGCCTGGGCCATCACCGCCAGGGTCTCCTCCAGGAACCCGGCCCGAGCAGACGGCTTGACCGGCCGCTCCGTAGCCTCAGCCAGCTGTACCCCGAGGACATCAGCTCGGCTCATGGCCTCGGCAACCTGACTCCGGGGTTGGTCCCGCCAGTGGATGACCTGGCCAGGTTCCAGCCGCCGCTGCTACGCCTCCTCGGCCTGGGAAGTCACCTGCTCCTAGGCCGACGAAGCTTCTTCTCGAGCCGACTCCGCCTCTGTCCACGCTGACACCGCTGCCTCCGGCTCCGGCTCATCGCAGAGTGGCCGAGGGTTTCTTTAACTGAGCAAGAGAAGGCTTGGGTGGCAAGGCCGACCGAGCCGAGGGAATTCTACGCCTCCGGGATACGGATACCTCACTCGTCACCTTCCGCACAGGGCAACTCACATTTGGTTAAGCGGTTCAGCTAGCCGACAGACGAGTCCTGGTGCTCAAAATGAGGAAGAAACACGGTATTGCACTCAAATACCTAGATGTTCAGGCCCCGACAGCCACAATGAACAGACACCAGCACTCAAGGTGCCATTACAAACGGAGCTCCGGTTCCACTCCCGCAGGTATGAACAACCTCCACATCGGAGGGCCTGCGGGACGACAAACTCCAGTTGGCTCGCTGCCGCCCACTCCATCAGCAGCGACAACGACCTCCGCTCCGGGCGGCTAAACAGCAGCAGCGATGACCTCAGGGCATACGCTGCTGCGACAAGGCCCTCACCCGCGTCCCCACTCGAGGGGCAAGGACAAGCAATCAAAGCCAAAGAGCCGGAGGTCGGTCCACGGGTGGCGCTGACGGTCTCATCGACGGAGAAGCCTTCTCCGGCTGCCACCACCTCAGCACCGACGACGGCAACCACTAGCCCACCGGCAGATCCCCACTCAAGTCCTCTCGGACGGGCAAGCACTGACCTCCGCGCGGAGGCGTCGTGCCGGAGCGAGGGCAGGACAACCCAAGAACACGAACGCCGCCCTAGCGGCGTGCGACGTCTTGGGCGGTCCCCTAGTGCGCGCGGCGCAACAGCCGCCCGTACGGCGGGCAGATAGCCACACTCCGCCTAGCGGTGGGAGGTGGCACCGGAAGCTGCGCCAGAGCCAGCTGAGCCACCGAACCAGGCATGCTGGAGCTGACGACGCTTGAGGCCGATCGACCCCGCATTGTCGAAGTCTGCCCCCTCCGCTAGGCCGGTGAGCGCCCTCTCCCCTGAATGCTGAAGGAAGAGGTGGCTCGCCGGCCCGTATGGGAGGTAGAGCTCTGGCTCAGCCCGCCCCCCGCCCCAGCAAGGATGATGAAGATCCTTGAAGCTGAGGGCAGGGCAGAGGCCGTAGCCCGGCTTGCTTCTCCCCACCATCGAACTGGTGGTCACTGTCCTGGGTGACCATTGGTGAGGGAATGCAGCCGGGCTGCCTGATGAAAATCCTTGAAGCCGAGCAATGGCTGAAAGGTGCCAACCTCCGCGAAGTTGCGCTCCTCCAACAGCAGCAAGACGAAAGCAACGCGGGCGCTCCCCATCTGGTGGCTCGGAAGGTGGAAGGGCGCAATGCATGAGGGGAGTGCGAAGGCGTGGCTACCACCTAGGGGGTCGATCCCTTTTTAAAGGCGACTCTCCCCACTCGCGTCCTCAGGCGTCACGGACTAAGTCTTCACCAACGCGCTCCAGGGTCCTCCCCCTACGACATGGGGGCTGGGTCCCACACGTCATGCAAGCTGGCCCGGGACAGAAGAAGCCAAACCGCCGCGCGCGGAGCGTGTAACCGCCCAGCGGTTACAAGCACTCCTCCATCTTCGCCTAAACCAGCGGGTGACAGGGTGGACCGCCATGCAGGTGGCATGCAACTGCACCACGGAGACGCACCCTTTCGACTTCGACGCATCCAGCATGGAGGCCCAGGCCCACACGTCATGTAACCGGCGCGCCGGTTACTACGTGCGCAAAACTGCACCGCCACTTACGCCAATGTCGCGCCTTCTTGACTGTGGAACCTGTGCCGCGACTCGAGGCAACCCCGCGCATGGCCCTACAGTGCCAACCAAGCGCATCGGTCACGGGTCAGTCAGCCGCGGGAGAAGGCGCGACGGTCGATATGGCCAAAAGTGGGCCGGCATTAATGGCGGCAGCAGGCGGGCGGAAGCAGCAGTCAAATCGTCTGCAGGCTCACGTCCCCTCTTGGAGCAGCAGGGGAGCCCTCTCCCACGGCGTGAAGACGGCGCGCCCGTGTTCCGTCCCTCGAATGGCTCGCGCAACGGCTGCCCCGCGAACCACCCGTCCCATCGCATTAACTTCGCGGCAGGGCAGGTGACACCTTTGGCAGGTGAAGCGGGCGACGTTTCACCTCCGCCATGATGACCGCGTCAAAAAAGGTGCGCCACATCATTTAAATTCGTATCCTTTTCTCCTTCCCCTTTCTCTCTCTTGCTACAGGGACCGGGAAAGGGGATACTCCGAAAGGGATCCTTCTCAGCGAAGGAAGCGGGCCCCGAGCCCTCCTACTGATCAGGGGTTCGAAGGTTGGCCCCTTGGAAGGGTTCGACAGCTGCCCCAGAGAACTCGGGCTTCAGGCTCATTACTGATCAGAGGTTCGAAGGCTGGCCCCTCGGAAGGGTTCGACAACCGCCTCAGACCCCTCGGGCTCCGCGTCCACTACTGATCAGAGGTTCGAAGGTTGGCCCCCCGAAGGGTTCGACAGCCGCCCCAGAACACGCAGAGTGAGGGATGACTCTGGGTACGTCCGATACATGGCTAAGGCTCGGGCAACGCTCCCGAGGTACCCTAGGACATTTCCGAGACCAGCAGGAGCGATTCTGTAACGGAATCCCATCAGAGGGAGGCATCGAGCCCTTGGACCCTATCAAACGGGACAGGGTCCGGCAAATCACCTGCAGGTACTTTTGGAGCGCGCCTCTGGGCCACTAGCCGAGCCTTATCGAACGGGGCACGAGCGTCCACTCGGATCACCCGTTAGCAACTCACTGGAGACACCATGTTCGGCGCCCTCCGAGGGCAACATGGCGCTTTCCCCCCTCCTCCTTGCGGAAAGGCGACGAAGGGGCGTATGATAAAAGCTGAGTCAGTCCTTGACCGTCCTCTTGCTCTGTGCAGAGGCTCGGGGGCTGCTCTCGCAAACCCGGCTCTGGCCAAACCGTTGACAGTGTCAACATACCAGCCCGAGAACTCGGAACCTAACCATGCACCCGGGCTACGATCAGATCGCATGAGGGAACAACCAGACCGGCTGAGGCATCACGAAAGGCATTAAGACCTCGGAGGAGTCAAACCACTCCTCCGAGGCCTCGGGGGCTACACCCGGCGGGTGCGCTCGTGTGCACCCGCTGGAACAAAATGTAACCGAGAAAGGCCGGTCCCCTTGCAAAAAAGTGCGACAAAGCCTCCAAGCGAGTACCAACACTCCCTTTGAGGCTCGGGGGCTACTGTCGGGGACCATAATTAGGGGTACCCCCAAGACTCTTAAACTCTGCTGGTAATCACCATCAGCACAAGCTGCAGAATCCTGATGGGCGCAATTCAGGTCAAGGCTCCATCCACTCAAGGGACACGATCTCGCCTCGCCCGAGCCTAGCCTCGGGCAGGAACAGTAGACCTAGGCAGATTCACGCCTCGCCCGAGGGCCTCCTCAAGCAACGGGCGCACCTTCGACTCGCCCGAGGCCTAGCTCGGGCAGGCTTCGCAGTGAAGCAACCTTGGCCAGATCACCTCGCCAACCGACCGTATCGCAGGAGCATTCAATGCAAGGATCGCCTGACACCTTATCATGACGCGCGTTCCTCAGTCGGCAAGGCTGAAGTGACCGCAGTCACTTCGCCCCTCCACTGACTGACCTGACAGGAAAACAGCGCCGCCTGCCCTGCTCCGACTGCTGTGCCACCCGCCAGGGTGAGGCTGACAGCAGCTAAGTCCAGCCTCAGGCGCCATAGGAAGCTCCGCCTCACCCGACCCTGGGGCTCGGCCCCCGCCTCGGCCTCGGAAGGTGGTCTCCGCCTCGCCCGACCCCAAGGCTTGGCCTCAACCTCAACCTCGGAAGACGGTCTCTGCTTAGCCCGACCCCAGGGCTCGGCCTCAACCTCGACCTCGGAAGACAGTCTCCGCCTCGCCCGACCCCAGGGCTCGGCCTCAACCTCGACCTCGGAGGAGTCACCACCTCGCCCGACCTTGGGCTCGGACCGACCACGCCACAGGGGGGTACATCATTACCCTACCCCTAGCTAGCTCAGGCTACGGAGAACAAGACCGGCGTCCCATCTGGCTCGCCCCGGTAAACGAGTAATGATGACACCCCGCGTGCTCCCATGACGACGGCGGTTCTCAGCCCCCTACGAAAGCAAGGTCCCGACAGCCCCGACAGCTGTGCTTCTACAGGGCTCAAGCGCTCCTCCGACGGCCACGACATCACATGCACAGGGCACTAGCACCTCTCCGACAGCCACGTCGGCATGTACATAGGGCTCTGGCTCCTCTCTGCCGGACACGTTAGCATATTGCTACACCCCCATTGTACACCTGGACCCTCTCCTTACATCTAGAAAAGGAAGGTCCAGGGCCCTCGTACAAGAAGGTGGCCGCGCGGGAGGACAGGCTGACGGACAGGCTCTCTCTCTCTCCCTCGCGAACGCTTGTAACCCCCTACTGCAAGCGCATCCACCCTGGGCGTAGGACAACACGAAGCTGCGGTTTTCCCCTCCTTGTGTTCCGTCTCGCGCTGACCCATCTGGGCTGGGGCACGCAGCGACAATTTACTCGTCGGTCCAGGGACCCCCCGGGGTCGAAACGCCGACACTGACAGAGGTACATTTTTTCAGATGTTGAATCCATCACGGCCGTGATGGATCCACCATCATCAGTCTTTTCTTTGTAAAAATTCTCATCCAGTGTGAAGCATCACCTTTTGCTTTAAAACAAAACATTTTGTTTTCCTAAAGCAAGGCTAAGCATCATAAAAATTCTTTTTATAAAAGGGAATCAAGGAATGGGGATCAATTTTCTAAGGAAGGAAATGCATCAATTGTTAAGCACACAACTCCAATCACCTAATGCATCATATAAGGTGATAAAGATTTTAAAACAACAAGGAACAGGGATAATGCACCGGGGCTTGCCTGGAACAACACTAGGTTAGTGTTTGTTAGACGTCGATCACTTGACGACCATCATTTGTCTTGGCACTCGTTCAGATTATCCATCTTCAGGTTCATCATCCGCATCACCTTAAGATTAATCCAGTTCTTGTCCTTCACATCACGTAATCAACTAGCGTACCTCATGAGATGCACGACGTACATGTATGTATATAAAGGTGAAAATCGCAAGATAATATTATGATATTACACAGTAAAGAATCAAACACTTAATGGTAAGGCATCACAGCATTTCATACGCAAACGCTAGACATCGATAAATGACTAATCTTTTAAACTGTGTTTCTCAATTAACTTGAATTCCACACTAACTAATTAGAACATCACACCACATCTAGCGGGCTGAGCATTTTGAAACAACATATAACCGCATGAGAGCCTGTTTTATCGACTAAAGATTTAAAACATTGATGTACAGTCTTTTATCATGAAATTCTCAAATTTTATCCCAAAACGAACTTATTGATTTTATTCACGGCTAAATATTCAAGGTAGTCCTATAATCAATTACTAAACACCAACCCTAGAATAAAATAATTATTTAAGCAGGGCATCGACTTCAAACATCGACGAAATACATCCAAAGCAATTTAATCAATATTTATCTGCCAGACCTTAGAAACACTAGTCCTATAATTTGTATTATTAATTCGGTCACATAATTTAGATATGTCTACCCTTACCCTTCATATCAATCGCATCTAAAATCCCGATTTCAACACACGTATGCTAAATCAAAAAAATCATCACGTTCAACAATTCTATTTGATCCATCAATCCAATCAACTAATAAAAATAGTGAATCAGCTTACCTAAATCTGACTTGGAATTTGCAGAAATGACGACGATCACATGTTCAAAAAGTTCGTCGAATATTAGACGAGCGCCACGCGAGAATTGCTTCTTCACAAAACTCTCGGGATTTCTTGATGACGCACAGAACGACGATGAGTTGGAGACTTGCAGAGTCGAGCACGACAAGGGGTTTCGAAGATCGACGTAGGCAACACGTAATTAGAAAACAGATCATCGGAGTCGACGAGCACGTCGTGGGCACAACGTGGCTCGATGACAAGGTCCATGAAGAGCGTCTCTTTTGGACTTCACTTTCTTCTTCAACCATAGCTCCAGCATCACTCCCACACACACGCAGGCGAGGCAACTAAAATAGGAACTTGACGACGATGGCAAACACAAATGTAGACATGATGGCAGGGTGTCGAGCAATGCACAACAATCACGATAAAGCCGACTACGAGCTGGATGGCACCGCAATAATGAGTAGCGCACGCACAGAGAGGCACAAGAGCTAGCGATGATGGACGATTGGAGCAGAGTGGGTCTGAGGGCTTGGCGGGGCAGATAACGTGACGATGCCGACCACCAGAGCCGACCACAGCGAGCACGACATTCGGGGCACAACGGAGTGGCGCATGGCACGCAGGAACAGAGACGTTGAGTCGGACGAGCATGGCCCACGACAAGCGGAACTGGGACGCGGATCCGAGTGAGCGCCGACTAGGAGCAGGCACAGGCGAGATCGCAAGGCACAACAAATGGGGAGGAGGCGACACACTGGTGAATTGGCGGCTGGAGGAGACGGCGCCGAGGGAGGTCGACGCCGGTAAGCTCCGCGGCGTTGTATGACATGGGTGAGGTGGTGTCGACAGCTGACGTCGAGGAGCGCTAGGGAGGCACGGCGATTTGGCAGATGGGGAGAGGAAACTGTGGCTATGGCAAGGGGCCAAGGATCGAGCTGCTGGGTGTGGCCGAGCAGGGGAGCACAGGGTTCGACGGTCAACAACGAGGGAGGATGAGGGGCGCTGGCCCAGTAGGGAGCTGGGAACAGGAAACAGGGGCGCGGCGGCCAGGTGCCATGACCGAGCAGAGGGGGTCTGAGAAGGAACGGCGCCCAAATGCTTGACCACACCGTCGGAAGGGGCTAGGAGCTCAACACCGAAGTGATAGGGAGGTCGAGCACGGACCAAGGCGACGGCGCGATGGAGCTTGCAGGGGAGCTCACCGAGGCCACCAGGTAGAGGGACGGGTCAAGCACGGGATAGAAATTAAAGACTGCACGGTCGAGGTGCTTGCCGGGTCTCTAGTAGGAGTAGGCCATGGTGAACTGGTACAGGGCAGTGAGCAGCGGCGTCCGATGTGGTCAACAGGGACGACGGCGCCGCCACCGATGGCATGGGAGACAGAGAAAGGGAGGCGGGGAAGGTCGCAGGGGAGGGAGGAATCCGGGTTCCTCATCATGGCGCTGAGGAGGAGGCATTTGAAGCTGGGGAAGGGGGCGTGGGCGGACGAGGTGGACGCGGCCTGGCAGAGCAACAGCCGCGAGCGAGCTATGGAGGATGCCGGTGAGGGGACTTGGCCGGCGAACCGCGCGTGCACTAGAGAAGCCGAGCAGGGCGCGGCCATGGGAGATGGGGCGAGCTGAGCGATGGCAACAGGGAGGAGAGACGCATGCGTCCAGCGGCCAGAGGGAGAGTGAGCGGTCGGCGAGCTGAAGAGAAGAGAAGAAATGAGGACGACGCCAGGAATATCCCGTGAAGAGGATAAGGACTGGAGAGAAAAAAATCAACAGAGGAGATATTTCTCAGTTTTTCTTCAACAAAACAATATAAATCCGAGCTCTAAAATTAGGGTTTGAACAGGATATAAATGGATCAGACCACATAGATACGGGTCGATGGTACTTTTGACAGGGTTTAAGTTAATCGAAACCAAATAGAATTATCTGAATCTTATTTATTTTGGCGAAAACAAATTTCAGAAGTCTGAGTTCTGGTATTAGGATTTGGACGTGGTCTAATTTAGTCGGACCAAAATTTAATTGGCGAAGATAAATGAGACAACTCTTAACATGATTGAGATACGATAAATTCATTTGCTAACCAAATACTCGGATCAGGGCCAAAAGCAAACAGACCAAACCAAACGACATCGGCTTTGATATTATAGGTCGTGTTTGAGTCGATCGAAATCAGACAAACTTCGTCCGTTAATGACCCAAATACTTTATTGCTCTGCCCGACACAACCTACTGGGGGCCAAACTCCATTTTCCCACTCGTGCATGATTTCGCACTTACACGCACAGTCCGAATTTATAAAATTCAAACGTTGTCCAAATTGACGTTCGCTCACTCAAACGATCCAACCGCCACAGAACTTGCCATACCAAGAGATTACTAAAGTCTGATCTTGGTGAATTATTTTTTAATCTTGAGAGACAAAACCACACTGGATAAAGAGATCATTATTTACATTGGCATTCCATGCTTAGGTCCATACAAGTTGTTTAACTTAGGCAAACACCTGGGGTGTTACAACCCTCCCTTCTTAAAAGAATCTCGTCCCGAGATTCGGAACAAAAGTCTTCTAAGGGTAGAGAGGTAAGTAACTACTGTCCATATTAGCGATAGCATAAGCAAATTCCAAGCGAAGACGAGTATCTTAGGATGTTGTTTCTATAATGAATATAGCATGTATAACACTACCATATAAGGTTCCATGTGCGCAGTTTGCTTTTTTCTGACAACATGAAACTTGTGAGCGAGTAGTAGATATGAGATCTGACTTTACTCAAACCAAACCGGATGCAACTTCTTGGGTAAAACACGGTTAAAGAGATTTCTGCATTCTACCTATCCAAAGGTAGAGAGTTCACATTTGTTAGCAGGAGGTCAAATACTTGAATAGAGATCCATTCAACCATGTTGTTCATTTATCTCCTTCACGACAAACCAACTGGGTTGAAAATGCATGGATCAAACAAAGGAGAGAATGAGCAAACTCCTACATTTCAACCGCAAGGGAAGTCAATGTCCATTTTGAGAACTAATCAGTTGTCTCTCAACACTAAAAAGCTCCAAAGCTTCACCTTTACAAGAAAAGAATGCAAAGGGAACTTGTTTGTGTGAAATCACCACCAAAGTCAAGAGAAAAGAGATCACACATGAAAGGGTGATTTTACCACACGATTAAATACAGATAGGTTTCGATTTTTGATAAAGACTTCTGAATGGTAGAAAATTCATAAGGAATACATCAAAGTTAGATACCCTTTTGATCCAACAGTGATGGCATATGTGTCGTGATCAATTTCGTCAAACAACATAGAAATCGTTTCCAGGGAAGAGTCAACAGAAGATCACATATCAGTGTAGTTCCATAATGGATCATGACTAGAGACCTCGATACCAGCATGCGCCAAGCAGCATAACCTTGCATGTACATTCACAAGGGAGCTCTCAGTTTCGCTGCGGCACCATAAGTCATTGACCATGACAGTGTGCTTCTTGTGTAAGCACACATCCCAAGCCCTGGCAGCTTGCATCACAATATATATCAAAACTCTTCTGTACATCTGGCATAATCAACACTGGGGCTGACATTAACTTAAACCTCAACTGGTTGAAACTCTCTTGGAATTCCCAGGTCCAATTGAACTCCTTTCCCTTCTCTAACAATGAGGTCATAGGCTTTGCTATCTTAGAAAATCCTTCAATGAATTGCCGATAATAGCCCACGAGCCCTAGAAAACTTCGAACCTCCGTAACTGAACTTGGTATCTTCCAACCAACTATCGTTGTTACTTTAGCTGGATCTACTGAAATTCCTCCCTTGGAGATGATATGTCTGAGGAATGGTACTTCATCAAGCTAGAACTCACACTTGGTAAATTTGTCATAGAGCTGATTATCCTGTAACTTCTGTAGCACCATCCGTAGATGTTCCTCATGATCACTATCATTCTTGGAATATATGAGTATGTCGTCGATGAATACCACGACGAATCTATCGAGATACTCCATGAACACCTTGTTCATCAAATTCATGAATTAGGCTGGTGCATTGGTTAAGCCAAACGACATGACTGTGAATTAAAATAGACCATATCGGGTAAAGAAAGCCGTCTTGGGAATATCAGATGGCCTAATCTTCATTTGATGGTAGCCCGACCTGAGGTCAATCTTAGAGAACACCCTAGCACCTCTCATCTGATCAAATAAATATTCAATGCGGGGTAAAGGGTACTTGTTCTTAATGGTGACATCATTAAGTGATCTATAGTCCACACACATCCTTTGTGAACCATCCTTCTTCTATACAAACAGTACCGGTGCTCCCCAAGGTGAGGAACTCAGACGAATGTACCCTGCCTCTTGCAACTCGGTTAATTGTTTCTTAAGTTCTTTTAACTCTTCCACTGACATCCTATATGGTCTTTTTGAAATGGGAGCAATACTAGGTAAGAGATCAATGACGAATTCGACTTCCCTATCTGGTGGCATTCCAAGTAACTCTTCAGGAAAGACATCTAGAAAGTATCTAACAACTCGGATGTTTCTACCCACGAATTTTCCATCTACTAGAAATATGGCAGGTTTGGTAGAGGCAGTTATGGTAATCTCTACTTCAATTCTTTCTCCCTTAGAACTGGTGAGTTCTACGGTTCCCTTTTCTCAGTGTATAACTGCCTTTGCTTTCCTCAACCAGGACATCCCGAGAATCAGATCTATACTGCTTTCTTCTAATACTATGGGTGTAGACCAGAATTCCCTTCCCATGATTGTCAGTGTTAAGCTTTGTGTCATATAGTTTGCTTCAACAGGCCCTTTGGGTGTAATTACTACCATTGGTGTTTTCATATTTTTGTAGTGGTAATTCATTGGTGGTGGCAAATCGAGTAGAAATAAACGAATGCTTAGCTCCAGAATCAAATAATAATGTTGCTGGAATTGCATTAATGTAAAACATACCGATAGCGATGTCCGCTCCGTCAGCAGTGGTCTCAGCACTGACTTGGTTAACTCTGGCAATGTTGAATCCCTTGCCAGGAGTCTGTTGCTTGTTCTGAGCTGGTGCACTGGAATTCCCCGCCGGACAAGCATTTGCATAGTGCCCAACCTGACTGCACTTGAAGCATGTGGGGCCTATCTTCTGTCCTGTAGGCCTCGCCGGGGTGCCAGTGGGGGCATCCTGACGAGTGTGGGGTGTCTGAGGAGTCCCCTGTGGAGCGTACTGAGCTGGACGTGGTCCTCCTCTAGGACGAGCTGGCGTACCCTAGGGCGGAACATAGCGGAGATGAATGCTGCTGCTACCCTGCCCCTGGGTAACGACCTTCCTCTTCATGTCTCCTAGTTGAACACGCTTGTGTTCAATAGCTAGAGCTTTATCAAGAAGCCTATGAAATGATGGGAAGGTACGAGCAACCAATGCATACTGTAGTGGCCCATTGAGTCCTTCTGTGAAGTGCTCTTGCTTTCTCTTATCATCAGCCACCTCATTAGGAGCATATCTTGATAGCTGAATGAATCTATCATGGTACTCGCTGAATGACATGTTGTCTTGCGTCAATCACAAAAATTCCTTCTTTTTAATTTTCATCAGCCCAGCAGGAATGTGGTAGTTTCTGAACAGTGTGGTGAATTCCACCCAAGTAATAGTATCAGTAGCGTCATGGGCAGCAACATAAGAATCCCACCAATCAGCAGCAGGACCAGTCAGACGACCAGAAGCATAGAGAACCTTCTCCCGGTCGGAGCATTGGGCAATGTTTAGCATCTTCTCTACTAACTTCAACTAGTCGTCGACGTGTAGAGAATCTGGAGAGCTGGCGAAGGTAGGCGGCTTGTGGCTCATAAATTCCTGGTGCTTGTCCCGGGGTGGAAGTGGTGGTGTAGGTGGTGGCAATGGGGCTTGCTGCTGTTTCTCCATTCTCTCCTAACGCATCTCCTCCCACATATCTTGCCTTTATAGGTGCATTTCTTGGCGTTTCTGCCGCATCTGCGCATGCATCTCTGCCATTGTATCAGCCATTTGTTGCATCATTCGCATCTGGGCTACAACCAGTGGGTCAGTTCCGGCTGGTGGAGGATTTGGAGGATTCATCTCTTCATGTTGTTGTTGTCTAAGTACTCTCCCATTGTGTGGATTGGCAGGTAGATCAATTCGTCCTCCCTTCCTGGTATTGACCATCTAGGTTAGAAATACATGGTAATATAGAATTGTAGAATAGACGAGTAATTATGAGGCAGACACTTTTGGGGGTTTTATTAACTAAGCACCGACTCATCCTAATTACCTTATGGTGGTATATGCTAGAATGCCCTGCTACACTGATTCAATCAATCAAAGAAGCAAATCAAGCATTTACCATAAGAACAAGCATCCAATTATTTGAAGTACAGAAAATAATTTTAATTTTGTCTTGGGTCTCCTATCCCTTTATAGGGTCATGGATGTAGGATTCCAAAGTGTGAAATCCTCCTTGTCTTAGAATAGAAAAGGTAAGAATGATCAGAGTAGAACAGTAGAAGGTGAGACAGGATCAAGATAAGTATAGAAAGAATCAGAGTACGGTAAGTAGGTAAGGGTTTTGTCCAGATCTATTTAGGTTTCATCCTACAGTCAACATTTGCTTTTATACCACTTCTGTCACACCCGGATTTAAAGGATAAAGCAGGGTGCGTCTCATATGTGCGCCAAGGAAGAACTTCACATATAATGACATAATGTATAGAGATAAATATCATAATTACCATAAATGTAGTTATTACGTAGCAGAAGTCTTACAAAATAAATGATAATAATAAAGCGAACTAAATATTATTTCCCTGGCGCCACAATGCTAACTGGGAGACGCCACCTAGATCAACTCGTATGCTTCATTGTAGGGCGGCTCCTCTTCGACCACCTGCTCTTCACCTGTGTGGGGGGGGTTTATATATCATAAGAGTGAGCTCACAAAAGATCATAGCTCAACAAGTTGTGGGGAATAATGTGCATGAACTCACCAAAGGTGGGAGTTCATGTGAAGTGTAAGGCTGATCAACAAAATAAAGGTTGAAGCTGAGCATTGCTTTTATAAGTTGGTCAAAATTTTATTAGCAGTTACTAAGTGTAAGTAAATACCAAAAAATAGTAATAGTAAATCAAAGTAATAATAAATCCCAATGCAATCCAAATGACAAATTGAATTTAATTCCATAAATTAATCATGTGAGGGTCCGAGCTGCTCATGACCGTGAGCACGACTAATATACTAGTTTTACACTCTGCAGGGGTTGCACATCTTTACCCACAAGTCATGTTACCCATCTGCCAAGGGATAGCCACTCCCATACACCTCTACCAAGGAAGCGAGGAACGGTAACACTACAAGGCCTTTACAAAGTTCCACTTGCTTTAGAAAATCGCTACTGTTTCTAGGAAGCTCCAATGCAGGGACCCCTTGCCTGATCGCCATCGCAGCAAAATCAACCCAAGGGCCTCCCCACACTGACCACTCCCCTACTGCCCTTGCCCCTATCGGGTAAGGTAGTCCTCCACTAGCTTTCCTAGTTAGTCAGCCAAGTGCGTCCCATACCACCCTTGTGGTAGCACTGTTTTCCCGGGTGGTCACTCCATGTTCCAATTAACATAATGATCTTATCATGAACAGTAAATAACAAACTGATAATAAAAGTATGATCATGACTAATGTGTATCGCCATACCCAAAACCACATAAAGCAATAGCAAGTACTACCCAAAAAGTTCAGTGGTAATCAAGGTATAAAGATAGTCAATCTAGGGTAACCTAAAGGGTCCCATCAAAATTAACCTATGCAGATCATTATGATAAATAAGAACATGACTGGGTAAAAAGAAGTGATCAATGACACAACTTGCCTTCAACGAGCTCCTGCTCTGCAGTCTCCACCTACTGAACCCCGGGATCCTCTGTGGCTTGCTCGTCTACTCGGAACAATACAAACAAACATGGTATAGAAAAAATTAACATCACACCAAACAACAGTACAGAATGCATGATAATATTCTATGTTGTGTAACAAGATTGTAGGAACAAGAATCACTAAATTCGGAGTTACAATTATTTAGTTATGAATTTCTGAAGCTATTTAGTACCTAGAATAGAGTAATTCAAGTGAAGAATTTTAATTCAAGTTTCATGGCTAAACAGAGGTACTAGGTGATAGACAATATTAAAACAAAATTAATGTCTCTGGAATGAATTAATTTGGAGCTAAAATGAATTAAATATGAATTTCACAAATTCTGGGATTATTTTTGTATTAAAAATCAATTTCTAATATTAATTATCTAGTTTTCACTACTCTCTGGAGTGCACGCCAATTACTGAAAAGATCAGGGGCTAACCCACAAGATTTACACAGACTCACTAAACCCGAGTTGGATGGCGGGTTTATTACTGGAATTTCTAGGGTCTCTTATGCAAGTTTATCAGGCAAAGGGATATCGGCTAGATCTGGACGCTGGATTAGATTTGGACACCACAGATTCATTTGGTCTTTAAACAAACCGGTACGCCACACGGGCCCTCGGATTGCCGATCCTCTACCCAGATTTAATTACGCAAATATCTACTCGGACCCCACGATCCCGATCGGACAGCACACCGACCGCACGCGCGAAGGAAGACATGGCTTCAGATCTCGTGCGTTCGTTGGCCGATCAACGGTCAACACCGTATCTTCTTCCCGCGGCTACCAGACACGACGGCGCGCGCCGCAGCGGAGTGCCATGGCCAGATTTCGTGCACCAGCCTCCCCGAGGAGATAATATGACACAGTAAGATGCCCTACGCACAGGTAATGTAGGTGGACTAGTGGGGGTTCCTTACTTCGAATCGAGGTGACGGCACGCTGCAGGCCGGGATAGTACCACGTGTCGGTGGAGAAGGTCGACGCGGAATTACGCCCAATTCTCCCCGCGACGAGCGAAACAACACCACACTTAGTCTCCACGCACACCCTCGCAGCGTGATCGAGGTTTGCCTGGCCCGAATCGGAGTCACACCCGTTGGTTACCGATGGCGACTTCGGATCTCACCATGCAGGCAATTCCTGGGTGCTCAAGGTGCTCACCACAGAGGGCGAGAGTTATGAGGCCTGGGATTTTATACCCATGGTGTGACAGAACCTCCCAAGGTATTAGGCCCACCTACAGATGTCCTTGTCCTAAGGACCTCAGACAGTCATGTAGGTGTGCATAATGACTCGGCACGTTCGGTTATCTGTATCTCCATCATATCGCCCAAGAGCGCTTAACCCATCACGCAGACATTACACATAATCGAAGTAGAGAATGAGCGGAAAGGATTACAATAATAAAATTTACATTTATATAAAAATATAGAAAGAGTAGTTATTACATAACTGGGTGTTTGAGTGCAAAACTTATTATTACATTACCGGGAGGCAAAACACCCTCCTCAAATAAGTTTTAGTGTTCTTCCTCCTGCTTGGGAACCACTTTGGAATAGAAACAACAGAACTCCGCCGTTTCATCACCTACAACAACATGGGTTCGAAAACCTTGAGTACGGAGTGTACTTTCGCAAGTCTTACTCGTCAAAGGAAAAGAACTCTCAAGGATATGCTGGCTTTTGGGAATCAAGGTAAAGCTTATCAAGATTCAAAGACTCTGTTTGCAGAAAAGCTTACTAAGATTGGATCCTTAAAATCCATTTTTATTATCAGGTTAAGTAGTTACCTGCATCTAGATTTCTTTCTATCCTAGATCAAACACTTGGCCTATACTAGTCGTCTTTTATCATCCCTTTAGTTCACTGGATTGCTACGTGTAAGTCAGTGACCAAGTCTTCATGTCCGAGAAGTAACGGCGATCCGAATCGATTAATACCCAGCTGGGGATCTCCAACCACACGACATATGTAGCACTTAACCCTTGCATATGTCAACACGCCACCGGGTTTCTCAAGACTAGAAAGGGTTCACGCCAACCGAGAGCACAGATACACCACCGTCCAGCCTCTTGCCATAGAGGGTACAAGCTACTCTCGCCATCTCTTCACTCCCATTGCGTGGTGGCCTTTCTGGTATTGGTCCAACCGAGGCAAAGCTTACCCATGATGAGGCATATGGCCAGTTAAAAGGTCCTCGGTCAGCAGGCCTACATCGGCTCGGTCCTTAAGTGACTCAGACGGAGACACTACACCAAGACTCTCTTCTTGTGCAAGTCACCCGCCCAGTCTCATCTTATCATTCATAACCCAAAGTTTGGTACCTGGCAGAGGTACATCTTTTCAGATGTTGAATCCATCATGGCCTGATGAATTCACCATCACAAGTTTTTTCTTTGTAAAAATCCCCATCCCATATCAAGCATAACCTTTTGTTTTAAAACAAAATATTTTGTGTTCTAAAGCAAGGCTAAGCATTAGAAAACTTTAAGTAAATCAGGTAACAAGGAATGGTAATCAGTTTTCCAAGGAAGGGAATGCATCAATGGTTTAGCACACAACTCCTATCACCTAATGCATCAAACAAGGTGATAAAGTTTTTAAAACATCAAGAAAAAGGGATAATGCACCGGGACTTGCCTTGTGTTGCAGGAGGTTCAGGGTCCACTTCGTAGATGTCGAAGTTGAAGTTATTCTTGGTTGGAGGATTTTCAGCTTGGGAGACAACTTCTTCTATCACAGTTTCTTCCTCGTGTTCTATACATGACAATACATGTACATGAATGCTTATGTGATGTCATGAATATGCAGTTACACAATAGATACATACTAAGTTGTATCTTTAATCATCATACTAAGTTCACCCAAACAGTGTCCAAATCATTTCAAACTTCACCCAGGGTCTTCAATCATCATACTAAGTTCACCCAAAAAGTTTTACCATTTTAGGAGTTACTAAATTATTTCTAAAATTCTAGAAGCCTTGGTTTGAGCATCTTTAAATGCTAAATAATTCCAGACTTGGGATAAAAATCATGGAACTATTTTTATTAAATACTAGATGATTTTAGGAGTCTAATAAAATTTGTCTCATGATTTTACCAACTTTCTACCATTTTCTAAAATTTTTCCAAGTTGGTAATAAAATGAAAAGGAAAATTAAAGAACAGCACCGGGCCAAATTCGCCTCAGCGAATCCAAGCCCACACGAAAGTCACGCGCGCCCGCAACTGCGCGACAAATTTCTGTCGAGACCCTTGACGGTTCAAACAATTGCGAAGTGCCCTCTGGTACTATTCTCATGTGTCACTTACAATCAAATCTGATGTAACACCTCAGGTGTTACCAAGGCAATGGCTTCATTTATGCACTGATGACTTGTGATCACATGTGGTTAAGTGGAGGAGAAGAAGCACCTAAAACCTTGGAAGCATGGGTTAGCTAAGAGAGGTTAATGACAAAAGCTTTACCCACACATTTGGAATAATGGTCATGTTGAACCAAGGGGGTTAAACCATAAAGACACCTAAGGGCACTAGACTTCCAAGCAAGGGATCAGTGAATAAGTTAATCAAATTACCAAAGCATGATCCTAATCCTTAAACAAGTTTTAGTAACATTGTAACCTACCAAATGCAGGGAAGGAACATTTCAAAAAGACCCCAATTTCACCCCTTAAGTAGAGAGCACACTAGAGCTCTCAAATTCTCTCTAAGTCAAAATCTAACCATAATCTAAAGAGTAGACGTGTTCACTTAGTAAATGGCGCCAAAACCACTTGGGTTGAATACCAAAAAGGTGCCAAACCACCTAAGGCACCCACTGGAAAAGTTTGAAACCAAGCCAATTTCGTTTGACAAGATTTGGCATCGTTTTTGTCCAAGGTGGACAGAGGGACAAGCCAGATTTGGCGTCCGCAAATCTCCCTACCTAGGGCATATCTGCCATTGGAACTCACATACAAGAGACAACCCTAGGTGCTAAGAGGAGGCCTGTGCCGGATTTTTGCCAAGATTCGCACGTTTGCGATCTCGGCGAGCTGTTGAACAAGGGCAGAAGAACACTTCCATGTGTTCGACGCGCTCTGAACGCGCCAGAGCATGCCCAGTGCCCAACCCCGCACGCCCCACACCACGCCAAGCCACGCCCGTGCCTCCTGCCCGAGCTCGCATCTATAAAGCCCGCCGAAGCTTCAGCCGTACTCCCCCGCGCGCTCTCGACCTCACCGGAGCAAGAGATCACCGGCGTTTGCCCTGCAGACGGCGTGCCAGCGGCCGCCCGATCCCCCGCCACCGTAGACCGGCCAGCAAAGCCATCCCCAACCCCGTCCAACCCTTGGAATAGATCCTACGTGCCTCGGTGAAGCTCCCAGAGCGAGGAATCGAGCTCTGCCTCATCGGAGACGCCGGATCAAGGTCACCGGACTTCACCCGACCGCCGGCGAACATGGACCGAGCTCCACAGTGAGTTATTCTTGGATTCCTTGCACGGGTCAACTCATTAGCACCCCGTGAAGCTCCCCGTGCCCTTGGATTGACCTGTATCGCCATGGATAGGCCGGAGCACACGCCGCCGATGAGCTCGCCCGCCTGCGCACGTGGACCGGCCGATTCCAGCCATCACCGTCGTCGAGCCGCACTTCGTTGTGACCGCAAGGACCTCCCGAAGCCAACCGCACCCTTCGCCGGACCTTCCTCACCGTCGGTAAGCCGCGCCGCCCTTTTTCCTTTCGCGGGTACTGTTCAAAAGGGGGAGGGACCTCGGGGAAGAAGGAATAGAAGTCAGGGGGGTTTTTGAACTGTCAGTGACTCAGGGGAATAGTTGCGCAGGGGTATAAATTAAAGAAATGGTTTAGGAAGAACCCAGGGTCCTCGGTGTAAACTGGTTTTCCAGGAAACCTTTTTAATATTTCTAATTAAAATGCAAACAGATCTTGTAAAATTCATAACTTCAGTTTTATTCAACCAAATTTGGTCAAACCAATTTTGCCTCATCCTAAATAATGTGAGCTACCTAGGAAAAATGCAAAACCCCCTTAGTATTGCAAAAGAATTTAAAGTTTGGATTTAAATATTGATTTGGCCAAAAGTTAAATAATAGAAGGAAAAATAGTTACACTGTTAGATGAGGTTAAGAAAAATCAGAGAAGTACTTAATCACTTCTTTATCTGTTTAAAAATAGTAAACCCCTCAGTACACCAAATTAAGGTAGGGTTTGCCATTCAAATCATTTTTAGCTTAATGATAAAGAAAATAGAAAAGGTAATTTAAATTAAGAACCAGGGAGCAACCACATTTTTGTTAACTCACTTATTTAATGTAGTTCACTGGAAAAATTTATTAGACCCTTGTTTAGTACAAAAGAAATGAGATACCTTTTATGTTATGCAAACAAGGAAAACTTAGGAAAATCTTAGAGAAATAATCCTGAGGTGAAAACACCCCAACCCTTGGGATAACTAACACTTTGTTATTATGAACATAAGAAAAATATGAGTTCTGTTGTTTGATATTTTTCAAATAACAAGTTAGTTATAAGTAACTTTTTGGCATTAAACCTTAGAAAAGCATAACTGAACAACCACTAAGTAAGCCTCTGTGATTTTTGGCACAGAGGCATGTTATTACCCATAGATACCAGCAAAAATAACTCTTAGTACAAAACCCACACCTAGATAAGAGATGTAGTGCAAAGTGACCCCTCTGCCCCAACTTTTGTTATTTTTGTCCAGGGCATATTACATTTATTTTTGACCTCAAAATTTTAGGATAGACTACAGTGACCAATAGTAACCCACTGAAATGTTTACAGAATTTTTAGAAATTTTTAAGTCACTGTTGTAGTTCAAACCCACCTTAAGATCCTAAAAAGAGAATAAAAGAAGGAATTAAGTAGTGGAGATAAATGTTACCCTGAACAAAACAGTGAAACCCTTAGGTACCTCCTAAAACCTTCAAGGGGCAACCCAAGTCTTAATCCACTATATTTACCTCTAAGCAAACCTCAAACCTAAATGGATAAGCATAAACCACTAAGAGCCTCTTATAACAAGGAAACCATAAGTTATCAACTAACTTAGTTTTTCTTCACTATGCATAATAGTTACTAAATCCTACATGTCATAGCATACATATTTCTTATTCATTGCACTCGGTAGATTGCAACCTCGCTGACGGAGAGTACATCCTCGTGCTGGAGCAAGGAGTTGCTCAGGAGGTAGCCCCGGATCCAGCACCAGAGCCTGCCATCGAGGATCCGCCGGCCCCAGCTTTGGAAGGCAAGCCCCAGTTTTATGCATAACCGTTTATTATGCTATTTTACTACACTTAATGTTTGTAGGTTTGTAATGTGCACTAAGTGTAGGAGTTATTTGAAACCCTAGTTGCATGATCTCAGGAATCCCCTTTGAGATGAATACTAGTATGCTAGGTCGAGTAGCTGCTTTATTAATTAGGGATCTCGGTAGAAGTCGAGTGATTTTCTAGCACTCGCGCGTGGCCAAGAATTGGTTGTATCCACTCTCATATCATAATAATGTTGGTCTGTGGACAACAATCCATGGGGATTGGTTGTCTACGAGATGGAAATTGGAATAAGGATTAAGGTGTGGTACCGTGAGTCAAGCGTTTGAACGTACTAAACATATGCTGGGAAATATGGTAAATCGGTATGCCTAGTATCTGATTGAACCTGGCAGCAGACTTTACCCCTCACGCGACCTGGGACATGGTCTCCCATTCCAGTTATGGTGGGTACAAGTGCGGTCACTGCACGATGGCAGTCGGGGTCAGTGAGGCATTGTACGCCAAGGCGGTGAGCCACTGAGCCCTGATCTGCTAGCGGGGAATCGATGGGGACGGTTGAGGTGTGTGGGGACGGAGTGCCTTGCCACGTCGTGTGTTTAGGTTTACCTTGCAAGGATAAAAACTCAATTCGAATCGTCTGCTTCTCGCAGCTAATGAGACTGCTTGATCCATGTTGCTACATTGAGTAACAAGTGGAAATGTGATGACTTGGCAAAAGTTGTTTATCGCTAAATGTTTGATACCATGTATGATTAGATAGGTACACATTTAGTCTTAAGAGAGTCACACTAAAACTGGAAAAAGCTAAAACTTGATTTATAGACCCATCTAGTGCTTTTGGCAAGCAAACCCCTCAGCCAAACAGTTGCATGTCTAGAGGTAGAGGAGTAGACTCCTCACACCGGGAAAGTCTAGCTGAGTATTAACATACTCAGCCTTGCTTGTGGCATAATTTTATAGGTTCTCTGGAGGACATGGTTGCTGGAGTGACTTGGCAGTCCATCTTGCCACCGGGTTGGACAGTCGAGTGGGACCCTACCTCGGCTGAGGAGGAGCATGAGGAGTGATGGGACAGGCTTCCCCATCTCTCCGTCTACTTGTCGTTAGTTTTATTCCGCTGCATTCCGAACAATTATCTCTACTTTTGCTAAAACTCCAATGTTGATGTAATAATTTGATACTCCTTAATGTATGGTTTTATGCTTTATTGTATTTGCTCTGTGCCTCACCATCGAGTGAGTACGTGGTACTTGATCCTGTGAGTGGCCTCGTCGGACTATATCCGAGGGACTGACATGTTATTCCTATTTAAGTGTGGTCTAGCCTCTAAGGCAGGATTTAGGCAATTAAGTTGGAATAATTTGGGCGGTTCCGCCACAACTGGTATCGGAGCTCGTACCACCACAGAGGAATCAATAAACTATAAAAACCATCCTTTTCAAAAAAGTAAAACTTGATAGAAACAAATGTTGGATAGATCGTCAGGACGATAAGGATAAACCTAGGATGTGAAGCCTTAGGATAATAGAGGGGTAGCTAGGTGGCTATTTGAGTAAGCCCTACATGCTACTATAAGGGATGGGAGTTCTTCCCTATTCCCTCTAGGTTGAAGTGAGGTCGTTTAGGATGAACATGCATGCATCCTTACTTAAACTATTAGTAATTAGGTAAGATTTTTTAATACATGATAATGACGAGTTAAGTACCCTCAGTGACATGGTCGTAGCCATAGAGAGGCCGAGTTTTGATCCCTTTTTATTTTTAATTCTTTATACTTACGCTTAACCATACACAGATGACTTCTCACGGATCCTCGGAAGGAGGGAACGCACAGTCCCACACGGACGGACTTGCACGAGAGGGTTTTCCCCGTATCTTGTGGGAGGTGCTTCAGGGAGCTGGTTACACGATGCCTCCCCAGTACCCTGGAGCCTCATCCCCTATAGCCAGGCTGGCGTTCATTGGACTCCGAGTCTTTCGGATACCGTGCTGAGGATACTATCGAGGCGATTGCTCTCCACGGGCTGACCACCTTCTGTGGTTTTCACCCCTTGGAGCTATCTACTCACCCCATCGGCTTGTTCCCTGCTGAAAAGGAGGACGACCCAATGTGGAAAGACAGAGTGGAGCATGCCAAGGATATATGGGCTCTTTACCCAGGGCAGACTGCGCACTTGACGGTTCGATGCATGGATGCTCTGTATCGTCTGTAGGTGAGGCGAGGAGAGGCAATGTCTCATCTGATGGCATTATTGGAGGCTACCAAGATTACCTTGGACAACAGAGAGGAACTTGTGGTAGACCTGTCCACAGAGATGGTGGAAAAGGATCTACAGGTGGAATAAATGTCCAACGAGATCCAGGAGCTTGAGGAGCTAGTGGGAACCAGGGAGAACACCATTGAGGTTCTCGAGGATCAGCTCATCAACACTCAGCAGCAACTCGCGGAAGCTAACCAACATTTGGATATGCATCACCAGGAGATCCAGGATATGGAGGCCAACGAGGATGTCGACATCGAGGGAGGAGGGGAGCCGGAGCCTGCCTCCAGCTTGGACACTGCTGGCTCAGGGAGGCCACCTTCCCCCGAGTCGAGCATTGCCTCGTTTGCTCACTAGGTCACCGGGATAGGGTTAGCATTGTGTGGCGGTAGAACTCCTCGAGGCTAGCTTAACTTTTGCACCCTTGGGGTACTAGGCTAGACAGAGTTGAGTCTTTTGGGCCACTGATGTAACCATAGCAAACTCTTTTGGAAGTATGGATGATGAATGATGTCGGTTTTAATTTATGAAGGAAAGTTTTATGCCATGTGGAACCTTTTTATGAATTATGCAAGAAAATAGTGGTTTTGCCCTTGGGAATCTTTCACCACGTATGAACCCTGACATCAGAAATGTGATATTGAGAGGATTCTTGATTTTTTAGATGGCAGGAAGAGCGCGTCGTGGGCAGAATGAACGCATTCCTCCACCACCGCCTCCTACCCTGCAAGAACTGATGGCTCAGCAGAACGTGATGAAGACATCCACACTACTGATACATCTATGCCAATACAAGTACCAATTTCTGGTCCCATTACTTCTGGTCCCATTACTCGCGCTCGTGCTCATCAACTCAACCATCAGGTGATTACACTCTTGAGTGCATGTCCATCATATTTAGACCATGGAGACCCGTGCACTCTTGTTTTGCTTAGGAACCAGGGAGAAGACCGAAAGGGAAAAGGATTTGAACATGCTGGATTCGGACTGCAGAAGAACACCAACTTGTGACGGTCACCACGGTCACATGCGGGCTCGGATTGGAATGTTCAAGCACAACATGGAAAGCTTATCAAGTCTACTTTCATATGGATCCGGAATTATAGTCATATCTGTTCTGAGGCCGCCGTAATCATTGTTTCCTTACCGAGACATTTCCTGCCTTTTCTACCCATGGTGCTGCGTGACCCTATTTTGGCCCAATGGGTCGTGTATCAAGTTGGGTCCATTAGGGACGCATCCTAGGGTTGCAGCACGACCCCAATACCCTTGTGGTCGTCCTCCCATGTTTATAAACCCCCTAGCCGCCACCAAGAACAGCGGGTTTTGTTTAGATCAAGTTTAGCTCTCGCTACTTGCTTGTAAGCGCGCGTGCTGGTTCAGCCGCCCGTCTTCTTGTCTTCGGAACCCCACCATAATGGAGTTTGATTTTGAAACCTACATTTAGATCTGGTAATTCAGTACTTGTTCTACTTGTTCTTGCTAGTTCTTTGATTGCTTGCAGGACGAGTGCCCTAGTGGCCGGGGTGTCACGCTCCACAAGATCGTGACAACCATAGGAGGTGGTGTATCAGTTGCTAAGGCGCAGCGTCTTTGGAAGGCTGTAGTCGGGCCGTGAACGTCGTCTCCTCCCCTAATCGAGTTATTCCACACCCTCTCATCGAAAGATCGGGCAATCACCCAACGGGTGCACATCATTTGGTAATCAGAGCAAGGTTTATCGGTGAGAGATTTACTTTTCTTCACTGTTTTCTTATCTCCTATAGTCCAGAAAAAGCCAAAAAAATAGTAGATTAGTTTTACCGCAATCCTATAAACCATTGAGCATTTACTAGTACTACTTAGCTAGGGCTTGTTGAGTTTTTGGTTGCATCGGTTGTGTCGAGTTGCTGGTCTTAGTTTATTCCTTTAGAGTTTTGAGTTCTACCACGTTTTGGTCACCACGAGATCCACCATCACCATAAACATCTCTGGTTCGTTTTTGCCACCACGGATACATCTCATGTCCGATTTGGAAGTTTAAATACAATCTGGAAAGCTTATCTTATCTTCTTCCCAACGGATCTGACCTTGTCTCAAAATTCATTCTGAGCGCTCCGCAATCATCGTAGAGATTTCTGGACTTTCTATATTAACAAGATTTGTTAAATCTGATTTAAAGGGGCTGTTAGCAATATCCTTATTGTTTGGGTTGTCATAGTGAAAAAAGGGTTTAGGCCCCTACAAAAAAAAGAAGAAGAAAAAAAAGAAAAGAACAAAAAAAGGAAAAGAAGAAAGAAGGGGGCTGAATCTCTAAATCTGTTGTTTCTCTTTGTGCTGTGCTAGTTGTTCTTTTTCAGTGACTACCTTTGTGCCTAGGCTCACGTCTCTAGCATGGTTTAGCCTAGAACTAGCACAGTACCACCGTTGAACGATTATTCAGCTTGCTTTTGTAACTAACGTGGTACTAGTGTATTCCTTGCTTCAGCCCACCTACAACTCTACATATTTCGACTACAGTTTGACAGGTCGTGTTGCTGCGGCACCGATACACTTATTCCACGGTTGCAGACTTATTGGTTGCTGACCCACCTGTTGTGCAAGGTAAGAATTGGTAAGAGCTTGTGTGGCAGGTTGAGAGTGAGTGCCTTGCAGTAGCTACATCCTAATAGTTGTAGAGTTTTTATTCCTTCACATTTTTTTTTCTTGTTGCCTCTGTTCGTCTAACCATGGCAGGATTGGAGGTTGATGATGCTTCTCATAATATGCCACACTCTCCTCGCACCAAGGGTATCATACAACACTTTGTAAGGCCGGTGAAGACGCTCATGGAAGGTCTTGATAATGACATGCAGGTGACGAATGAAAAGATGGGGCAATTGGAGGCCACACAGATCGACACAAGCACCAAACTTGCAAATGTGGAAATGACAGTTGCTCATATTGACAAGAGCCTTGTCGCACTCTTGAGGCGATTTGATGAGATGCATGCTAATACCAATGGTGGGCGTGATGAGGGCGCCGAAGGTAACTGGGATGACTATGTTGCTGATACTGAATAAGATGACCAAGAAGCACCTAATTGCCGGCGACTACGTACTAACCGTAGAGGTATGGGTGGTTTTCGCCGACGTGAGGTACATGGTAATGATGATGCTTTTAGTAAGGTTAAATTTAAAATACCTCCTTTTGATGGTAAATATGACCCTGATGCTTACATTACTTGGGAGATTGCGGTTGATCAAAAGTTTGCATGCTATGAATTTCCTGAGAATGCGCAGGTTAGAGCTGCTACTAGTGAGTTTACTGAATTTGCTTCTGTTTGGTGGATAGAACATGGTAAGAAGAATCCTAATAACATGCCACAAACTTGGGATGCGTTGAAACGAGTCATGCGGGCTAGATTTGTTCCTTCTTATTATGCACGTGATATGCTAAACAAGTTGCAACAATTGAGACAGGGTACTAAAAGTGTAGAAGAATATTATCAGGAATTACAAATGGGTATGCTGCGTTGTAACATAGAGGAAGGTGAGGAATCTGCTATGGCTAGATTTTTGGGCGGGTTAAATAGGGAAATTCAGGACATCCTTGCTTATAAAGATTATGCTAATGTAACCCGATTGTTTCATCTTGCTTGCAAAGCTGAAAGGGAAGTGCATGGACGACGTGCTAGTACAAGGTCTAATGTTTCTGCAGGAAAATCTACACCATGGCAACAGCGCACGACTACGTCCATGACCGGCCGTACACCAGCACCAACTCCCTCGCCGAGTCGACCAGCACCACCGCCTTCCTCCTGCGACAAACCACGTGCATCTTCCACAAATTCAGCAACCAAATCTGCCCAGAAACCAGCAGGTAGTGCCTCTTCAGTAGCCTCCACGGGTAGAACAAGAGATGTTCTGTGCTATCGATGCAAGGGCTATGGACACGTGCATCGTGATTGTCCTAATCAGCATGTTTTGGTGGTAAAAGACGATGGTGGGTATTCCTCTGCTAGTGATTTGGATGAAGCTACACTTGCTTTGCTTGCGGCTGATGATGCAGGCACTAAGGAATCACCCGAAGAACAGATTGGTGCAGATGATGCAGAGCATTATGAGAGCCTCATTGTACAGCGTGTGCTTAGTGCACAAATGGAGAAGGCAGAGCAGAATCAGCGACATACATTGTTTCAAACAAAGTGTGTCATTAAGGAGCGTTCATGTCGTTTGATCATTGATGGAGGTAGCTGCAACAACTTGGCTAGCAGCGACATGGTGGAGAAGCTTGCACTTACGACCAAACCACACCTGCATCCATATCACATTCAATGGCTTAACAATAGTGGTAAGGTCAAGATAACCAAGCTAGTACGAATTAATTTTGCTATTGGTTCATATCGTGATGTTGTTGACTGTGATGTTGTGCCTATGGATGCTTGTAATATTCTGCTAGGTAGACCATGGCAATTTGATTCAGATTGTATGCATCATGGTAGATCAAATCAATATTCTCTCATACACCATGATAAGAAAATTATTTTGCTTCCCATGTCCCCTGAGGCTATTGTGTGTGATGATGTTGCTAAAGCTACCAAAGCTAAAACTGAGAACAACAAGAATATTAAAGCTGTTGGTAATAACAAAGATGGGATAAAATTGAAAGGACATTACTTGCTTGCGACAAAAACTGATGTTAATGAATTATTTGCTTCCACTTCTGTTGCCTACGCCTTGGTATGCAAGGATGCTTTGATTTCAATTCAAGATATGCAACATTCTTTGCCTCCTGTTGTTACTAACATTTTGCAGGAGTATTCTGATATATTTCCAAGTGAGATACCAGAGGGGCTGCAACCTATACGAGGGATTGAGCACCAAATTGATCTTATTCCTGGTGCATCTTTACCAAATCGTGCTCCATATAGGACACATCCAGAGGAAACAAAAGAAATTCAGCGACAAGTTCAAGAACTACTCGACAAAGGTTACGTGCGTGAGTCTCTTAGTCCGTGTGCTGTTCCGGTTATTTTAGTGCCTAAAAAAGATGGAACATGGCGTATGTGTGTTGATTGTAGGGCTATTAATAATATCACGATACGGTATCGACACCCTATTCCACGTTTTGATGATATGCTTGATGAATTGAGTGGTGCCATCGTCTTTTCTAAAGTTGATTTGCGTAGTGGGTACCACCAGATTCGTATGAAATTGGGAGATGAATGGAAAACTGCTTTCAAAACTAAGTTCGGATTGTATGAGTGGTTAGTCATGCCTTTTGAGTTAACTAATGCACCTAGCACTTTCATGAGATTAATGAACGAGGTTTTGCGTGCCTTCATTGGAAATTTTGTGGTAGTATACTTTGATGACATATTGATCTACAGCAAATCTATGCATGAACATGTTGATCACATGCGTGCTGTTTTTAATGCTTTACGAGATGCACGTTTATTTGGTAACCTTGAGAAGTGCACATTTTGCACCGATCGAGTTTCGTTTCTTGGTTATGTTGTGACTCCACAGTGAATTGAGGTTGATCAAGCCAAGGTAGAAGCGATACATGGATGGCCTATGCCAAAGACTATAACACAGGTGCGGAGTTTCCTAGGACTTGCCGGCTTCTATCGCCGTTTTGTGAAGGACTTTAGCACCATTGCTGCACCTTTGAATGAGCTTACGAAGAAGGGAGTGCATTTTAGTTGGGGCAAAGTACAAGAGCACTCTTTCAACGTGATGAAAGATAAGTTGACACATGCACCTCTCCTCCAACTTCCTGATTTTAATAAGACTTTTGAGCTTGTATGTGATGCTAGTGGAATTGGATTGGGTGGTGTTTTGTTACAAGAAGGCAAACCTGTTGCATATTTTAGTGAAAAATTGAGTGGGTCTGTTCTAATTTATTCTACTTATGATAAGGAATTATATGCTCTTGTGCGAACATTAGAAACATGGCAGCATTATTTCTGGCCCAAAGAGTTTGTTATTCATTCTGATCATGAATCTTTGAAACATATTCGTAGTCAAGGAAAACTGAACCGTAGCATGCTAAGTGGGTTGAATTTATCGAATCGTTTCCTTATGTTATTAAGCACAAGAAAGGAAAAGAGAATATCATTTCTGACGCTTTGTCTAGGAGATATACTTTGCTGAATCAACTTGACTACAAAATCTTTGGATTAGAGACGATTAAAGACCAATATGTTCATGATGCTGATTTTAAAGATGTGTTGCTGCATTGTAAAGATGGGAAAGGATGGAACAAATATATCGTTAGTGATGGGTTTGTGTTTAGAGCTAACAAGCTATGCATTCCAGGTAGCTCCGTTCGTTTGTTAGGAAGCACATGGAGGTGGCTTAATGGGACATTTTGGAGCAAAGAAAACGGAGGACATACTTGCTGGTCATTTCTTTTGGCCCAAGATGAGAAGAGATGTGGTGAGATTGGTTGCTCGTTGCACGACATGTCAAAAGGCGAAGTCACGGTTAAATCCACACGGTTTGTATTTGCCTCTACCCGTTCCTAGTGCTCCTTGGGAAGATATTTCTATGGATTTTATGCTGGGATTGCCTAGGACTAGGAAGGGACGTGATAGTGTGTTTGTGGTTGTTGATATATTTTCTAAGATGGCACATTTCATACCATGTCATAAAACTGACGATGCTACTCATATTGCTGATTTGTTCTTTCGTGAAATTGTTCGCTTGCATGGTGTGCCCAACACAATCGTTTCTGATCGTGATGCTAAATTTCTTAGTCATTTTTGGAGGACTTTGTGGGCAAAATTGGGGACTAAGCTTTTATTTTCTACTACATGTCATCCTCAAACTGATGGTCAAACTGAAGTTGTGAATAGAACTTTGTCTACTATGTTAAGGGCGGTTCTAAAGAAGAATATTAAGATGTGGGAGGACTGTTTGCCTCATGTTGAATTTGCTTATAATCGATCATTGCATTCTACTACAAAGATGCGCCCATTTCAGATTGTATATGGTTTGTTGCCTCGTGCTCCTATTGCTTTAATGCCTTTGCCATCTTCAGAAAAACTAAATTTTGATGCTACTAGGCGTGCTGAATTGATGTTAAAACTGCATGAAACTACTAAAGAAACCATAAAGCGTATGAATGCTAGATATAAGTTTGCTAGTGATAAAGGTAGAAAGGAAATAAATTTTGAACCTGGAGATTTAGTTTGGTTGCATTTGAGAAAGGAAAGGTTTCCTGAATTGCGAAAATCTAAATTGTTGCCTCGAGCCGATGGACCGTTTAAAGTGCTAGAGAAAATTAACTAGAATGCATATAGGCTAGATCTGCCTGCAGACTTTGGGGTTAGCCCCACATTTAACATTGCAGATTTAAAGCCCTACTTGGGAGAGGAAGTTGAGCTTGAGTCGAGGACGACTCAAATGCAAGAAGGGGAGAATGATGAAGACATCCACACTACTGATACATCTATGCCAATACAAGTACCAATTTCTGGTCCCATTACTTCTGGTCCCATTACTCGCGCTCGTGCTCGTCAACTCAACCATCAGGTGATTACACTCTTGAGTGCATGTCCATCATATTTAGACCATGGAGACCTGTGCACTCTTGTTTTGCTTAGGAACCAGGGAGAAGACCGAAAGGGAAAAGGATTTGAACATGCTGGATTCGGACTGCAGAAGAACACCAACTTGTGACGGTCACCACGGTCACATGCGGGCTCGGATTGGAATGTTCAAGCACAACATGGAAAGCTTATGAAGTCTACTTTCATATGGATCCGGAATTATAGTCATATCTGTTCTGAGGCCGCCGTAATCATTGTTTCCTTACCGAGACATTTCCTGCCTTTTCTGCCCATGGTGCTGCGTGACCCTATTTTGGCCCAATGGGTCGTGTATCAAGTTGGGTCCATTAGGGACGCATCCTAGGGTTGCAGCACGACCCCAATACCCTTGTGGTCGTCCTCCCATGTTTATAAACTCCCTAGCCGCCACCAAGAACAGCGGGTTTTGTTTAGATCAAGTTTAGCTCTCGCTACTTGCTTATAAGCGCGCGTGCTGGTTCAGTCGCCCATCTTCTTGTCTTCGGAACTCCACCATATTGGAGTTTGATTTTGATACCTACATTTAGATCTGGTAATTCAGTACTTATTCTACTTGTTCTTGCTAGTTCTTCGATTGCTTGCAGGACGAGTGCCCTAGTGTAGGATCTAGGACACCGACTAGAGGGGGGGTGAATAGACGGTTTTGACTAAAATAAAAAACACTAGGTAAATTTAATCAATATAACAAGAGGAATAAATTCTCTAGTGATAACAAGTAAACAATCTATGAGAATCAACTAAGGTGATGGAATACTTGAGCAACAATATGTAAAACACTAAACACTTGCACGACAATAAGTAATGCAAGAAAGTAAAGACACCAAATTTTATCCTGTGGTACCGGTGATTTGCCGATCACCCCTAATCCACGTTGATGTGGACTTCAAGCTCTCACTTGCTCCTCTATCAAGACACGGCTTGATCTTTGAGCCAAGTGGACAAGAAATCGCTCAATACCTCGATTCCACTAATGTCACCTTTGCCGCTCCGGCGAGGTAGGCGCGAACCCCTCACAATCAACACCGCGGCTCTTCCACAATCTTCTTGGAGAGCTCGACGGAGACAATCACCCGAGCCGTCTAGGAGGCGGCAACCTCCAAGAGTAACAAGCCGATGAAGCTTGCTCGATGTACCACCTAGTGCCTCAAGAGTTACCGAAGGATGCAAATGCACTAGGAACCCTCAATCTCTCACTAGAATGCAATCTCAAGCAAAGAGTGTGAGAGAGTGAGTTAGAGGATCACAAATGAGCTCAATGTGTGCTAGGAATGGCCAAGAGAGGTCTCACACATGAGCTACCCTTCTATTTATAGTCCCCCACCTAATTCCAACCGTTATGAGCAAAAAGCACCAGTTCTGCGCACACGCGGACGGTCCGCGCCCTAGGGCCAGACGGTCCGCCGTACACATAACGGCTATAATTCCCGTTTGAAAATTGTCAGAGTTGTCAGAAAAGGTAGGTCCGGACAGTCCGCCCACCATGGCCGGACCGTCCGCGACCTGGCAACTTGAAGCACCCGGACCTCTGACCAAGAACAGTTAACACGGGCGGACCGTCCGCCTACAAGGCCGGACGGTCCGAGACCTGAGACAGTACTGTCCGGACTTGTCCTCTGGACAGTCCGTAGTACAAATCATAAAATTCACACAGTCCCTGTCCAAACCATATTTGGCACTTGCGGACTGTCCGCTCATCAAAGCCGGACGGTCCGCACTATAATTCAGGGACTGTCCCGAAAACAGCATTCTCTGGTCAGGACTGCGGACGGTCCGGCCCTAAGGCCCGGACGATCCACAGTGCAAAGGAACCACATAGGTCTGAAGTGGTCAGACTTCGGACCCCTCTGGTGGATCGCGGACGGTCCGCCATCAAGACCCGGACGGTCCGCGCATCCAAGACTTTGCACTTTTCAAACAAGCTTTTGAAAGAATATTTAACTCGTGAAATTTGAAGCGTTGTTAGTCCTCATGCAAATGCAACCCCTAGATGCTCTATGAGGCACTAAGTTTTAAAAAGATCAAAGTCATTGACCCCTCTTAATAGTACGGCTATCTAGCCTACTAATCTGGTCAAGTATCTTCTCTAAACTCCTCAAGACCGGCAAAAAACGAAACCTATGTTATACCTTTGCCTTCACTTGATTCACAACCAATGCGTATGAATCTCCAATATTTCCTGTTCTATGTGGTCCAACCCTGCATTCTTATTTCTCCAAGAATCGTTAGCCCACAAGTAGTTGTTATTAATTACCAAAACTTCACCAAGGGGCCTAGATGATTCACAATCTCCCCCTTTTTGGTAATTGATGACAAAACTTCATAATATATTAAAGAGAAGTTTAGTTTTTCCAAATCTCCCTCATACCTTAGGTATAAGATGGATTTTAGAGATGAGTTTCGTAGGACTTATCTTGATTTGAAATTCTGTCCGAGAGATAGATAAATCCCAATTAAAACTCAGAATGTAAGAAAGGCTCCCCCTATGTGTGTGCAGGATTATTTGAAGCTGAAGATATAACACACATAATAGATCGGAGTTTTGATGGAGACCTTCCTACAGTCATGGTTATCGAGTCGAAAAAGAGATGATATGTAGAGTAAGCGCAGTAATTATAATCACTCCTCGATAAACCATACATAGAGTAATTTGAACTAAACATAGTTCAATCCACAGAATATTACAAATAATTGTCCACATGCATGAGACATAGAGTTCAAAGTTCAAATAGTAGTAGCTAGTACCAAGTGCATAAGACATAAAATAAAGCATGCGACATAAAATGGTAAACATGCACATGCACAGTCTCAATGTCCACATAGACCAACTCCCCCTGAATACCCTGAATGTGACAACTGCTCTTCTCTTTCTTTACTTCTCTCCCCCTTTGGCATCAATTGCCACAAAGGAGAGGCTTCACTGATCACTCGGAGGAGGATGCATGTTGTAGTAGTGAGTGCTGAAGGTGTCAAAAAGAGAGGAGAACTGGCCAAAGTCTTGCTGGAGTTGTTGCTGCCTCTGACTGATCTCATGCATGCTGTCATTTGTAGAGAGGTTGTCAAATTGACTAGACAGAGCTCCCATGTTATCCTGAAAACTCTGCTACATATTGTTAAGTCTGGTCATTATAGGATCAGTGACATTAGTTTGAATGTGATCACGAAATTCAGAATACTCAGCATTGAGCGCATCCCAGTTACTGTCAAAACTGGATTGTATGACATCCAGACGTTGATCCATATGTGTCATCATTCCCTCAAAGCGAGTATCAAGATGAGTCTGAAGCCCTTGCTGCATAGTTTGAAAATATGGGTCAAAGTAGCCTGGACCAGGCTGCCAATACTGCTGAGGCTGAGGAGGAGGTGGAGGAGGCATCTGCTCTGCCTCAGCATCATGAGCTGCTGCTGCATCATATCCAGGGTCTTTCTCATCATCTGGGAAGGGAGTGAGTGGCCTGGTGAGGAACCCAATTTCATTTTTAAAGGGTCTGAACGGTGTAGAACTATCTCGTAGGGCCCCTCAAATCTTGTCTTTGCTTTGATGAGAGCCATAATATAAGGTGCATAGGCTAGGTTCTGGTTTTTATCCATTTTCAGATCATTGAGCTGTCTCATCATGAAGAGCACAATATTCATTACCTCACCATTCATGACATGGTGGATAATGTTCCAAAATTTGTCTCGAATTTTGCTCTTATCCCCACTCTTGGGAAGAATAGTGACCCTTGCAATCTTGTTGATCACAACAGGATGATGCCTCAGTCCTGCTGTCTCTCCAAACCTCCTAGGGATGCCCAGCCTTGCTGGCTCATAGAATTGCACAAAGTCCTCAAAATTATCTTCAGTGTAGAGATCTAGCCCAGCTGAAATGATGCCATAATTCAGACAGTTGGTAGCAGCAAAATCAGCAAAAGTTGCAGAATACCTCTTGAATCAAGTCATCCAAGTGATAGATTCTTCTTCTATATCAATATCTGCAGTGGCCAGGAATTGCTTGACTGCCATCTCACTGAAGTCAGTTCTCTGCCCCATAAACTGGTATATACCACATGTCTCAAACTTAGGAATCAGATCCTCCATGACTGATTGTCCCAGCATGAAGGACCAATCAATCACCTGATGTTTATGAAAATTTGTATCCATCAATGTGCCCCAAAAAACATCAAATTGGAGCTAAGTGTGGAAAAATTGAACATTGGTGTCAGATGGCAGAGTGTATTGATTCACAGTGCGACTTGAGCAGTATTCAGCCATAGAAAACCTCCTCTTTGGAAATGTCCATCCTGTGGTGTCAATTGGGTAGTCAGGATGTATGTGAGGAAAGTCTTCTGTGTCCATAGATTCAGTGCCCCCAGCTGATGATTGGGCCTCTGAATCAGTAGTTGGAGCGTAGTCAGCATCATCTGTGCGAGGGCGCTTTGATTTGAAGCGACCTGCAAGCTTCTTGCGGAGACCACCCAAACCACTGCAATAAATGTGACATACATCCAGAGATGAATAGTTGATACCAATCACCACAATCTAAGAGTAAAGAAGTGCATTTCTCTGTCAGGGTCCGGACTTTCCGCGCTAGGAGGCCGGACGGTCCGCGCCACAGGTCCGGACGGTCCATGCCCACCAGGCGGACGGTCCGCGACCGGCCAGGGGCTACTCTCTAGAACCCTAGTCGCTTCAATCGTTGAAGAGATGAATCCACAGAGAATATCCATTCAAATGCGTTCAAATTTTTGCACAACATTCATGGAGAGTAGCACTAACAATCCCACCAATCAGATTTGTAAAACTATTGCTGAATTCTAGATCAGAGAGGAAATCCAAATAATCCCAAAAATTGAGTAGAGTTGAAGAAATCCATGAGATTATGAAATACCGTGATGACGACATGTCGGTTGAACTTTTCACAAGCTGTCGGACTGTCCGTGCGTAACTTCCCTTCTCCGTCGACGCACAATCAACAAAGGAGACCTTTTTGGCGAGTGGAGAGCGAGAGAGGAGTTGCAAGAGTGGAAATAACAAGTCTGCTGCCTCTGCTCGACTTTTACTACCTGTTGCGAACGGTCCGCGGCCTGATGAATTTAGACAGTCTGCATTCCTAACCGGACTGTCAAGTTCCTGATACGGCGGACGGTCCGCGGCCTGATACTCAGTTTTCCAATGTTTGTCCATTTTCTGATTTTGAATTTCAAATCCGAATTGGAGCTCATATATGGACATTTCGACCAATCCAAGGGTTAGTATGCATGCAGATACACATTATGTAATTGAGTGATGCAATTTTTTCATATCAAACTACTTAGATCAATTTAAGATGAAAAATGCATCAAAAATACCAAATAAATAGCGTAGAGAGCATATTTAGAACCGAAATGCAATACTACACATGTGCGATCAACTTCAAGCCACATTTGAGAGATCGATCACATTCATTTCACTTCTTAGAGAACAAAATCTCGTTTCATCCAATGGCTTAGTAAAAATGTCGGCTAATTGATCATCCGTACCAATGGAATAAATAGAGATATCTCCCTTTCCAATATGATCCCTTAAGAATTGATGCCGTATATCAATATGCTTAGTTCTTGAGTGTTGGATCGGATTTGTAGCCAATTTTACCACACTCTCATTATCACACATGAGAGGCACATTCTTGAAAATAATCCCATAATCCAATAGAGTTTGTTTCATCCATAATAATTGAGCACAACAATTTCCGGCTGATATATATTCCGCCTCGGCGGTAGAGAGAGCAACCGAATTTTGTTTTTTAGAAGACCATGAAACAAGAGATCTACCAAGAAATTGACAACAACCGGAGGTGCTTTTTCTATCAACTTTACACCCCGCATAGTCCGAGTCCGAATATCCAATTATTTCAAATTGAGCACCTTTGGGATACCATAGACCAATATTGGGAGTATACTTCAAATATCTTAGAATTCTTTTTGCGGCCTTCAAGTGAATCTCTCTAGGTGAAGCTTGAAATCGAGCACACATGCACACACTAAACATAACATCGGGCCTAGATGCGGTAATATAAAGCAAACTACCAATTATTGAATGATAAAGTTTTTGATCAACCATAGTACCTCCTTCATCTAAGTCTAGATGACCATTTGTTGCCATTGGAGTCTTGATAGGCTTTGCATTTTCTAAACCAAACTTCTTGAGCATGTCCTTCAAATATTTTGATTGACTTATAAAAATTCCATCTTTCAATTGTTTGATTTGAAGACCAAGAAAGAAGCTCAGTTCTCCTATCATAGACATTTCAAATTCTTTTGACATCATTTTTCCAAATTCCTCACAAAATAATTCATTAGTAGATCCAAAAATAATATCATCAACATAGATTTGACAAACAAATAAGTCTTTCCCAATTCTTTTAGTGAATAGAGTAGTGTCAACCTTCCCAATTTTAAAGTCTTTGGAAAGCAAGAAATCCCTAAGCCTTTCATACCAAGCGCGTGGAGCTTGCTTAAGCCCATAGAGAGCTTTAGAAAGCTTGAACACATGGTTAGGTATTTTGGGGTCCTCAAAACCGGGAGGTTTTTCAACATACACTAGTTCACTAATCTTACCATTTAGAAAAGCACTCTTTACATCCATTTGGTAGAGCTTGATATTATGTGCACAAGCATAAGCAAGAAGAATCCGGATTGCTTCTAATCTTGCCACGGGAGCAAATGTCTCCCCAAAATCCAATCCCTCAATTTGAGTATATCCTTGTGCCACTAATCTTGCCTTGTTTCTTACTACTACACCATCTTGATTGTGCTTGTTGCGAAACACCCATTTTGTACCAATAACATTGTGGTTCTTTGGTCTCTCAACAAGCTCCCAAACATCATTTCTAGCGAAGTTATTTAATTCTTCATGCATTGCATTCACCCAATCAACATCAAGTAGAGCTTCATCTACACGGTTAGGTTCCATACAAGATACAAAAGAGAAATGTTCACAAAATGAAGCTATGCGAGACCGAGTTTGAACACCCTTACTAATATCACCTACAATTTGATTTACCGGGTGATCCTTCATAATAGAATGATGAATTCTTGATACCGTTTGATAATTGCTAGTTGAAGCATTAGGAGGAACCGAATGTCTTGAAGTACCTTGATCATGAGTATCCATAGTTTCATCATTTTGTTGGATTTGGTGATCTTCTTCATTTAGAGTTGAAGATGAAGGAATGACAACCACACTATTTTCATCATCATCTTCCTTTGGCTTTATTTCACCAATGGCCATTGTTTTCATTGCATTTATCAATTGAGTTCCACCAACATCATCAAGATTATCACTCTCATCTTGAGACCCATTTGTTTCATCAAACTCAACATCATATGCTTCTTCAATAATACCATGAGTTTTGTTGAAGACTCTATAAGCCTTACTATTCGATGAATATCCAAGAAGAAAACCCTCATCACATTTCTTCTCAAATTTAGAAAGCCAGCTTCCCTTTCTCAAAATATAACATTTGCAACCGAATACTCTAAAATATGAGATATTTGGTTTTCTACCAATGAGCAATTCATATGGAGTTTTCTTCAAAAGCTTGTGACAATATAGTCTATTTGATTAATGACAAGCGGTGTTTATTGCCTCGGCCCAATAAGAATCTGATATATTATATTCCGCTAACATAGACCTAGCCATATCAATGAGAGACCTATTCTTTCTTTCAACAATACCATTTTGTTTCGGGGTATATTTGGAAGAGAATTCATGTTTAATACCCTTGTCATCACAATATTCATCAATTCTTGCATTTTTGAATTCCGACCCATTATCACTTCTAACTTTCTTGATATCAAAATCAAATTGATTTTGAGCCAATATAGCAAATGACTTGAATGTTTCAAACACATTAGATTTATCTCGAAGAAAATAAACCCAAGTAAATCTTGAATAATCATCCACAATCACAAGACAATAAGAATTACCACCAATACTCACAAAAGATGTGGGCCCAAATAAATCCATGTGAAGTAATTCCAAAGGTCAATGAGTGGACATTTGACTTTTATTTGGATGAGTATTTGCCACTTGCTTTCCAACTTGACAAGAGCTACACAATTTGTTCTTCTCAAACTTCACATCTTTTAAGCCACGAACTAAGTCATGCTTGGTTAACCGATTGAGTTGCTTCATTCCAACATGACCAAGTCTTCTATGCCATAACCAACCTAGTGAGGCTCTCAAGAATAAGCAGGTTGTGAGCTTTGCCTCATTAGATGAGAAATCAACAAGATAACGATTTTCATGTCTAAAACCTTTAAATTTAAGATTGCTACCATCAACACTAGAGATAATAACATCTTCAACCGTGAAATTGCAACTAAATCCTAGATCACATAATTGAGCTACGCATAGTAAATTAAAATTCAAAGACTCAACCAAGAGCACATTTGATATGGAATGATCATTTGAAATAGCAATTTTACCCAAACCTTTAACCTTTCCTTTGCGATTGTCTCCAAATGTGATACTATCATAATTTGAGCAATCTTCCTCACTCATTTGGGTGAACATTTTCATATCCCCTGTCATGTGTTGAGTGCATCCACTATCTAACACCCAATGATTCCCTCCCGTCTTGTAGTTCACCTATAAAAGGAAATCAATCTCTTTTAGGTACCCAAACTTTCTTGGGTCCTTGGATGTTAGTGACCAAGGTCTTTGGCACCCAAATAGCTTTCTTTTTGTTTCCAACAATTGAAGTACCAACAAATTTAGCATGAACACCTTTTGCATTATGAGAAAGAACATAACAGTGCTCAAAACAAGTGGAGGATACATTTTTGAGCTTAGGACAATTTTTCTTAACATGTCCCTTCTTGTGACACACTTTGTCACATTCTTTCACAAACAATGTCTTTTGCTTTATAAAAGCATTCTTTCCTTTCTTGGGAACATATCCAAGACCTTCACGGTTAAGTGAGCACCGTTGACTTCCCAATATGAAATCCAATTTAGCCTTTCCACCATAAGCCTTTTCTAGGTCATGAGTTAGAGTATTTACTCTATCTACTAACACTTCATTCTCAACAATAATTTTTGATTCATCAAGAGCAATATTATCATTGAGAGAAATTTTGCATTTATCACAAATAGAGTTAGTAGGTAGTGGTTCACTTGTAAGACTATCAAGTAAGTCACAAGTGACTCCAACATCCTTAGTGACCACCACAACTTCATGCACAATAGATGATTTTTGAGCATCCGCAAGCTTCTCACAATTTTCTTTTAGGTCATTGTGAGAGGTCTTGAGCTCCTCAAAATACACTTGGAGGTTTTTATACAATTCCTTCAAGGTCTTAAATTTTTCTTTTTCTTTGTGCATGTAGTCATCGGCCTCACCCAACATTCTAACAAGATCATCATATGAATAGCCATCATCATCAACATCATCGACATCATCATCATCATTTATATCATTTAAATTGGTGATGATTTTTACCTTAGCATCTCCCTTTGCCATGAGACAATGGGGGGATGAGAAGAGTGAGGGAGCTTCCTTGATGGCAATTCCGGCATTAAGCTTGGATGAGGTGTCATCATCATCATCATCCGAGCTATCATCCGAGTCCCATTCAACTAAGTAGGCTTTGCCATCTTTCTTCTTGTTGTAGAATTTCTTTTTCTTCTTGTCACTTTCATCTTTGCCCTTCTTCTTCTTGCTTGGGCAATTCATGGCAATGTGACCGGGTTCCCCACACTCAAAACACTTTCTATCATTGAAAGCATTTCTTCTTGATGTTTGACCTCTTCTAGGTTGACCTCTCTTCATCTTCATGAATTTATTGAATTTCCTTACAAATAGAGCCATATCACCATCACTCTCACTTTCATTTTCTTCATCATTACTATCTTCTTTTTCAATTGCCTTTGAGGCCTTAGCTTTGAGAGCAATTGATTCATTTTTCACTTTCTTTGCCAAACTTAAAGCATCGGCTTGAGACTTCTTAAATATATCTTGAGTAAGAATTTCTCCCAATACTTCGGTTGGAGAAGTTGTAGATAGATCACTCCTTACTAACATTGTCACAATGGTCTCATAATTCCTCCTTCATTATGATATGTAATGTTTATGGAGATATGTCCTTCATAACCTTCGTCCGAAAATCATTATATCTCAAGGGAAATAATGCTTTGTAGGACAAAGGACTTTAACGTTTAACATTTTCTGTGTTGCCTTGTTCATAACTCTTAGCATTTGAGAATAAGTCCCCAACATTGGCGCCCACCTCCGGTGAACTCACTTCCACTTTTTGAGCTTCGAACACCTTCGGCAAGCATCGACCTTCGTCATGCCGCCAAAGAAAGCTTCAGCGACAGGGGCTGCAGCTCTACAGCCGCTGGACCCGAACCAGGAGACCCTTTCTCTTCGAGAGGCCCGAAGCTAGAAGAGGAAGGCCACCAGTCCAACGCCCCATGAGGACGACTTGGACCACGAGATCAGGAATATGGAGATGCTCCATCAGCAAGTACAAAGGAAGAAGGAAAAGATGGCTCGACTAGCTGATCTACAAAGGTAGATAGACGAAGCCTCTGAAGAAGTTCGTCATCTTGTTCAAGATGAGTAAAACCGACAGCCTCAGCACAGAGAGCTTCATCAAGAGGGTTTCTTCAACGAGGATGACTGGTATGAGGATTTCCATCATGGAAATTTTGCTTTTGATGATGCTTCTCCTCTGTCAGCAGAACTGCAGGCTACACCTTGGCCTCCGTCTTACAAGCCACCCCAGCTCCCCATGTATGACGGACACTCAGATCTGAAGCAGTTTCTGATGAGTTACGAAGCAACAATGTCTTCCTATGGCGGTAACACAGCGGTCATGGCGAAATCTTTCGTCATGGCAGTCAAAAATGTTGCACACACCTGGTACTCCTCTCTTCGGCCAGGAACAATCACATCATGGCAAAAGCTGAAGGATATGTTGGTCACCAGTTTTCAAGGGTTTCATACGAAGCCAGTTACCGCTCAAGCTTTGTTCCAATGCACGCAAGATCAAGAAGAATACCTCCAAGCGTATGTCTGAAGGTTCTTGCGCTTGAGGGCACAAGCGCCAACAGTGCCCAATGAAATTGTCATTGAGGCCATGATTAAGGGGCTTCGGCCAGGACCTTCAGCCCAATACTTCGCTAGGAAGCCCCCTCAGACCCTGGAGAAACTGCTTCAGAAGATGGATGAATACATTCGTGCCGACAATGACTTTCGACAGAGAAGGGAGGAAGCTTACAGGTTCTCCGAAATGGCCAGGGGCTTCGGTGGGAGAATCCATCCTAGGCATGTCAGATCCATTCATTCCACTCAGAATGACGACAGGGGAAGTCAGCAGCAGAGGCCTCAATATTCCTCCCAGGCTTCGGGGCAGCAACAGAGTTATCCTCGGCCCCCAACTCCAAGGGGTAGAGGCGCTAGGGGCTTCGGAGGAAGGTTTGGGGATCAGCCCAGAAAGATTTATTGTTTATTCTGTGGTGAGAATAAGGGCCACACTACCAGGATGTGCCATGTCACCATCTAGAAACAGAAAGAGATAGCAGAAGTTGCAGCCCAACAGAGCCAGCCGAAGCAAGTTATGCATACTGCTTCGTACCACTCTCCGTATATTCCAGAGTATGTGGGTAACCACCCTGCAGTTTCTGTTGCTTTGGCAAGCCAACCTCAGGCATCTTGGCAACAGCCTCCACCTCCACCACCAATGCAACGAGACCAGCAGCCAAAAGGGAGTCAGCATACTCACCACCAACGAGACTTCAGAGAGGAGTCCGAAGCTCGCACAGTCAATAGTACTGTGCCAGAATCGAAGCACATCTACTAACAGATATCCTACCTCGGCAACAGTTTTTGCATTCAGTATCATTTTCTTTTTAATGAGGAACAATTATTGAAACCTTAAGTGTTTTTTATCGTTTTCAATTTCTTGTAATAGCTTCGTTTTGCCATAGTAAAAATATACCTTCTCCACAGAATAACGGAGTTCAAAAAAAAGTCGCAGAAGCATAAGAATTCATGGTTACAAGGAGAATCTCCGAAATAACAAAAAATCGTTCTAAGGAACGCAGCGTAAGTTTCCCGAAGCAACAAAAAGTCGTTCCTAAGGGAGCGCAGCGTAAGTTTTTTGCTCAAAAGTCGTTCCAAAGGGAATGCAGAGCTTACAGCGAACAATAAACGCTGATACCGCCGAAGTAAAAGGCGAAGAAGCTCCTAAGGGAGGCTTACAGCGAAAAATAAACGCTGATACCACCGAAATAGAAGGCAAAGAAGCTCCTAAGGGAGGCTTACAGCGAAAAATAAATGCTGATACCGCCGAATTAGAAGGCGAAGAAGCTCCTAAGGGAGGCTTGCAGCGAAAAGTCAGCGCTGATCTTCGGCACAAATATCATTTTGCATAACATCGCATCATCACATCATTTGCATAGCATAACATCATACATCATATTGCATCAATGAGGCAAGAAGGGGGTTCAACGTTGATCTTCGGAGATTGTTTCGAAGAAGCAGTGCCAAGGCACAAAATAAATACTAAAGAAGCATACCTTCGTCAAACTCTAAAATGAAAAGATCTATTGCTTACTGATTTTACGAAGATTGGATGTTTTTACGAAATATGGATATTCTTCACGAAGCATGAAAAGAAGGGAAGGTGTTTTTTCGCCGAAGGCTCAAAAATGGTATGTATGTAAAGTTTCATGCATCGTAAAGAATTAAGTTACAAGCAACTTATATATTACATTCAAAGTTATAAAAATATTACAAACTTTGTTCAGCAAATATTACATTCCAAATGTTTTTAAAATAACAACTATTCTTCTTTCAAAACTGCTTCCGCAGCTTCGTTCAAAAGTCGAGAAACAGCTTCATCTAAAATAGCTTCGGCCATTTTAGTAATTTCTTCCTCCCTCTTTGCTTCTGGGTCGGCCGTTGGCTCGAAGGGCTCTAGGGAAGAAGATAGCTCAGCTGGTATAGAAAACGTAAATAAGTTCGAAGTCGCAAAAATAAAACATAAAGTTAGAAGTCATTAAATAATACCTATTCTCCTTTCTAGTTCCGCAGTTTTTTCGGATGCCTTCATCACTTCTTTTGCATCATGAGAATCTTTTTCACTCTTTTTTATTATCTCGTGTGCCATCTTTTGGCCGCCATTCTCCCAGATGTCAGTAAAGAATTTTCCGCCCACTAAGCTGGCTTCGGCCGAAGGGTCTTTTGTATCTTTAATAGTTAAAGTAGCTTCGGCTTGAGCCAAAGTTTTCACATGGTCGCAGCCTGATTTCTCCAAAATAGCCACGATTTCTCGGGCACCTGAGAAAGCGCATATATCCCCACGACCACTCAAAACTTTCTCAAAAGCTTCAGCTTCGTTGCTGATCCAATCAATTGGGCCTTCAGGATCACCTCTTACGAAGTTGTCTTCGTTAGAGAGTGCGCCAACATTGGCGAAGCTAGTTTTTATTTTCTTAACACACTCTATAGACTTTTCATAACACCTTTCCTTGGATGCACGAAGTTCTTCAACGTTTTTCTCTAAATGATTTGTCCATTGTTCACTAATTTCTCGTTTAGCTTTTGCAACTGCGCATTTTTCTTTAGGTTCGACTAACTATTTCCGAAGATCCTCAATTTCGTGCTTCTGGGCCTCAGCTTGGGCTTTGGAAGCAGCCTCGTCTTCTTTTATTTTATTCACCAATGAATTTAATATTTTATCTTTTTCAAGACCTTCGTTCCTTAGCTCAATTACATCAGAACGAAGGTTGTTTAAAGCCATGGTGCACCCTTCATCTTCGGCACTTTTTTGCGCTCTAAGGGCATTGCTGAGAATAAGGCCCTGCAAAAGGAATATGATATTAATAAATAAACACACAAATTTCTAACCACGTAAAAAGTGTATTTTCTCACCTTTAAGCTGTTATATGCTAAGCTGTCGGCCAATTCATCTTTTGACAAAACTAAAAGCCATCTTCTAGAGTTGGGAATCCGAAGCTTCGTGCCATCTCCCGGCAGACAGAGATCTCCTTGCTGTCTGGGAGACAATACAAGAAGTCTTCTTCTCCGCTGCCATTGAATATCAACGCCCCTTTCGGATATTTTAATTTCTGGGCATAATGATGAGCTTCTCGTTTTTCTTCTACAGATAGTATCTTGCCCGAAGCATGTCGCACAATATAATCAGGCAATTTGGAAGGTGCTTCGGGAGTTGAAGAAAGAATTTTTTTCAGACAGAATTTGCTTTAAAGTTTCCTTTCTACTTTCTCCTTCGGTTTCCACGGATTTTTCTTTCGTAGACTCTGAATGTCCACTTTTGATTTCAGCCTGGTGCTTTTTAGTTTCGCCTCCAGAGGCTGTTGTTTCAACTTGTGCTTTTTGAGCTTCGGCAACTTTTTTCGGCGTAGAGCTTGAAGACTTTATTGTCTCTAGTACATCCAAAACATTAACCATCCTTTTCCTTTTGGGGGTCACAGCCGGACCCTTCTGGGCTTGTGGCACTCCAGCTTCTGCCGAAGGGTTTAAAATTTTTGATATTTTTGCCTCTTCAGCTTTCGACTCTTCAGTTCTTTCAACCTTCGGTGTTGCAGACAGCTCTTCAGCTTTATACACAGGTACAGGTTTTTTGGCTTCAGTAGCCGAAGAAGCCTCGCCGACAAACTCGGGCACTGTGGCCGGCTCAATATAGCGTGGCCGGTGCGTAAGAACTTTCATCTTCTTTCTCTTCGATGTTGGCTCACTAGGAGCGGCCAAAGCAACTTCCTTCACAGAAGTTGTACCTTTTCTTTTTTGATCCCGTATTGGGTAACGGTAGTCAGGATAGACAAATCCGATAGCATTGAAAACTCTGTTCAACCTCTTCTTTTTCCGGCCTCCGAAGGCCACTGATAGCGCAGTATCTTCTGCCTTTGAGTACGGTCCAAGCAATTCATCACTTGTAGCTTCAACGCATTTCAACCAATCGTCGTCTGGCTCGATAAATTGGTCTACGAACCTGAAGGTATATTTTAGTCGAATCAGACCACCTTCGTGTGGGTTGCTGATGGTTTCCTTCGGCATTTCCCAGTTAGCTACCAATGGCCATATCATGTAGGCCACGTGCTCTTGAACTAAGTCCCTCGTCCCGATGAAAGAGCAAACTATGCCGAAGGCCCTCTGGCATTCTTCGGCTGCTTCATCCATTTCCACCTTCGGTTTCCGGAGTCCGAAACGCTGCCAGATAGGGCGCATGATGATATCTTTAATATCTTCTCGTGCCTTCAAATCGTTTTTCACATAGAACCATTCCTTCATCCAGTCCCCGGGCCATCTCTTCCGAAAAGTTGGCACCAGACAGCTTGACCCTGTTGGGGACTTGTTCTCAAGTGCTATGGATTAAGAACAAGGCAACATAGAGAATGTTAATCGTTAAAGTCCTTCGTCCTTCGAAGCATTATTTCCCTTAGGATATAATGGTTTATGGACGAAGGTCATGAAGGACGTACCTTCATAAACTCATTAAATAATGACGAAGGATGAAGTATAAAGAATATGAAAGACAATATGAACAATTATATATTATTTTCAAGCATAAACAGAAATATCATTGAATTACAAGTGTACCTTCAATTGGAAGGAGATGACAGTACAAGTGTGACGCAAAAAGCGAATGCCAAGTCAGCGTGAACAGTACGGGGTTACTGTTCACCTATTTATAGGCACGGGACGCAGCCCGTGCAAAATTACATTAATGCCTTTTACTCTTGATAATAATTCTATAGTAATCTGTCGAGGTCTAAATAGCCTTTTCATCTTTAAGTCGGTTTCATCTGCTGCTGTCACGCCGAAGCTTTCCTGCTTACATCTTCGGCGATTCACCAATCCTTCGTATTATTCTGGTCTACTGTAATGCCTGGCTTGAGTCCGAAGATACCTGTTCACACATTATACTCCAGAAACACTATTAAATCCTGTTTTTGAGGACCTTCGGATGCCGAAGGTCCCCAACAGACCCAGAGCGGGCACCGAAGCTATAACAACCAAAATTGTTATGATATTGCTCTTTACCCCAGGGTTTCGTCTCATATACTAGCTCATGTAGATTACAAAAGCTTTTTGCATTTGGCTCCAAGCCCTGGCTCCTCACGACCCAAACAAAGATTCCCATTCTTATGATTGCTTCGGGCGTAATTTGATGAAGGTAGATTTGATAAATTTTTAAAACCTCAACCACAAATTTGCTTAATGGAAACTGAAGCCCAGCCTTAAAAAAGCTTCGGAAGATCATAACCTCATTCTCTTCGGGAGTAGGCACAGTCCTCTCTCCGTCATCAGCCCTTACAATAGACATGTCCCGAAAATATCTTCCCCTCTTATTGTCAAGATGACTCTGCTTAATAGTTGATTTTCCAAAAACTGTATGACTTGGTCGCCAGGGTCAATCTTCGGAGTCTTCTCCACCACTTTCCATATCAAAACTGTCGCTATCACCAGTATCTTTAGACAAGCCTTCCAAGATCTCCCTGGTAATCTTCTCTGTATTTGTCTTTGCCATTAATTCAAGAAAACCAAGATTCTTCTCTTCAGAAAGGCTTAGTTTCGCTTCAGCAACAACTTTTTTATCTTGAGACATCTTCGGAGGTGCTGAAAAACTGCTCTCGAATATGAAGCTTAAAAACTCAAAGCCAAGAAAGTGTTGGTGCGCAAGGGCTAAAAATTAGGCAAGCAAAAACAGATGGCAAGGGAGTGTGTCAAATGAATCCGCGATGTGCTCTTATTTATATGCCGAGTACGACGAAAACTGAAGGGTCCCGCTTGTCAGTGGCTGTTGCTATTCTAGCAAAGGGAAGGTGTTTTTTTGGACCTTCGGCTCGAGGCCTTCGTCCATATCGCAATCTGAATTTATCATTCTAACAAATTGATATTGCGAGGGGCTACTGTTGGGGGCCTTCGGCTTCCGAAGGTCCTCAAAAACATGATTTAACAATGTTTCTGGAGTACAATGTGTGAACAGGTATCTTCGGACCCGAGTTAAAACCACAATGTGAAGAAGCACAGAAGGGGTACGAAGGACGGCGCGGAGCCGAAGCTGTGTGTTGAAGAGCTTCGGCATGATAGCGGAAAGGGAAACCGACTTAAAGATGAAAAGGCTATTTAGACCTTGATGAATTATTATAGAGTTATTAGCAGATGTAAAGGGCATAGGTGTAATTTTACATGGGTTGCGTCCCGTGCCTATAAATAGATGAACAGTAACCCTGTACTGTTCACGCTGACTTGGCATTTGCTTTTGCATCACACTTGTACCTTTGCCTTCTTTCAAGTCAAAGGTATATTTGTAACCCGATGTCATTTCTATTTTTCCATAGCAATAAAATAGAAATGAGTTGATAATAATACATAATTATTTATGTTATCTTTTATATTCCGTGTAATTCCTCCTTCATTATGATATGTAATGTTTATGGAGATATGTCCTTCATAACCTTCGTCCGAAAATCATTATATCTCAAGGGAAATAATGCTTCGAAGGACGAAGGACTTTAATGTTTAACATTTTCTGTGTTGCCTTGTTATTAACTCTTAGCATTTGAGAACAAGTCCCCAACAATTTCATTGTGGGATTGCCCAATACCTCCCGACACCACGATTCTATTGGGTCATTGTGGATAGGTTGACCAAGACGACTCATTTCTTGCCGGTGCATACCACCCACAGGGATGAGAAATATGCAGAAATCTACATTGACCAGATAGTTCGCTTGCATGGAATACCAAGGACTATCGTATCTGACAGAGGAGCACCATTCGTGGCACATTACTGGGAGCAATTGCAGGAATCAATTGGGACCCATGTAATAAGAAGCTCAGCATACCATCCTCAAACAGATGGTCAGACAGAAAGGGTAAATCAGATTTTGGAAGACATGTTGAGGGCATGTGTGCTACACTATGGAAAGGATTGGGACAAGTGTCTATCCTTGGCAGAATTTTCTTATAACAACAGCTACCAATCCAGTTTGAAGATGGCACCTTTTGAAGCCTTGTATGGGAGAAGGTGTAGGACACCGCTAAATTGGTCACAAACTGGAGAAAGGGAAATTTTTGGACCTGACCTGGTTCTTGAAGCCGAGGAGAAAGTGAGAGTTATTAAGAAGAACCTAGAAGCTGCTCAGGCCAGGCAAAAGAGCTATCATGACAAGATGAGGAAGCCTTTACAGTTTCAAGTGGGAGACCATGTTTATCTTAAGGTATCACCCACCAAAGGTGTTCAGAGATTTGGAATCAAGGGCAAGTTAGCTGCTCGCTACATTGGGCCCTATGAGATCATAGAGATTTGTGGACTCGTGGCATATCAATTGAAGTTGCCACCCCACATGTCAGCAGTTCATGATGTGTTCCACGTATCTCAGCTGCGAAAATGTGTCCGCTTACCCACGAAAGTACTACCTGTACCAGAATTGGAGATAGAACCAGACTTATCCTATCAATAGCACCCCATCAAGGTATTGCATCAAAAGGAGAGATCAACATGGGCAAGGTCGATCAGGATGTATAAGGTTCAGTGGAGTCACCATTCAGTGGAAGAGGCTACGTGGGAGACTGAGGATTTTCTACGTTCTCGCTTCCCCGACTTTCTGCCCAAAGGAATCGGTACGTAATCCAAAACCCCACCCCCACCTGCCCTTTGAAACTAAATATAAGAGAAACTTAGATATTCAAGGTATACTAAGCTTCAAAAAATAACTTTAAAAGGGCTTCCTTCTGAAGTTGCAAAGAGAATGACATTCGAAGAGCAGTTAACTAGAGAAACATGACTAGGGGAAAAAGGCAACATACCAGCACACCTTCTTGGTACCCCTAAAGGATCCCTACCCAAAAATCTCGGGACGAGATTCCTTTAAGGGGGGAGGGCTGTAACACCACAGGTGTTACCAAGGCAATGGCTTCATTTATGCACTGATGACTTGTGATCACATGTGGTTAAGTGGAGGAGAAGGAGCCCCTAAGACTTTGGAAGCATGGGTTACACGTGACGGATCAAACACCGGGCCAAATTCGGCCCAGCGAATCCAAGCCCACACGAAAGTCACGCGCGCCTGCAACCGCGCGACAAATTTCTTTCGAGACCCCTGACGGTTCAAACAATTGCGACGTGCCCTTTGGTGCTATTCTCATGTGTCACTTACAATCACATCTGATGTAACACCTCAGGTGTTACCAAGGCAATGGCTTCATTTATGCACTAATGACTTGTGATCACATGTGGTTAGGTGGAGGAGAAGAAGCACCTAAAACCTTGGAAGCATGGGTTAGCTAAGAGAGGTTAATGACAAAAGCTTCACCCACACATTTGGAACAATGGTCATGTTGAACCAAGGGGGTTAAACCCTAAAGACACCTAAGGGCACTAGACTTCCAAGCAAGGGATCAGTGAATAAGTTAATCAAATTACCAAAGCATGATCCTAATCCTGAAACAAGTTTTAGTAACATTGTAACCTACCAAATGCAGGGAAGGAACATTGCAAAAAGGCCCCAATTTCACCCCTTAAGTAGAGAGCACACTAGAGCTCTCAAATTCTCTCTAAGTCAAAATCTAACCTTAATCTAAAGAGCAGACGTGTTCACTTAGTAAATGGCGCCAAAACCACTTGGGTTGAATACCAAAAAGGTGCCAAACCACCTAAGGCACCGACTCGAAAAGTTTGAAACCAAGCCAATTTCGTTTGACAAGATTTGGCATCGTTTTTGTCGCGAGGTGGACAGAGGGACAAGCCAGATTTGGCGTCCGCAAATCTCCCTACCTAGGGCATATCTGCCATTGTAACTCACATACAAGAGACAACCCTAGGTGCTAGGAGGAGGCCTGCACCGGATTTTTGCCAAGGTTCGCACGTTTGCGATCTCGGCGAGCTGTTGAACAAGGGCAGAAGAACACTTCCACGTGTTTGACGCGCTCTGAACGCGCCAGAGCACGCCCAGCGCCCAACCCCGCGCGCCCCGCGCCAAGCCACGCTCGTGCCTCCTGCCCGCGCACGCGTCTATAAAGGCCGCCGAAGCTTCAGCCTACTCCCCCGCGCGCTCTCGACCTCACCGGAGCAAGAGATCACCGGCGTTTGCCCTGCAGACGGCGTGCCAGCAGCCGCCCGATCCCCACCACCGTAGACCGGCCAGCAGAGCCAGCCCCAACCCCGTCCAACCCTTGGAATAGATCCTACGTGCCTCGGTGAAGCTCCCAGAGTGAGGAATCGAGCTCTGCCTCACCGGAGACGCCGGATCAAGGTCACCGGACTTCACCCGACCGCTGGCGAACGTGGACCGAGCTCCACGGTGAGTTATTCTTTGATTCCTTGCACGGGTCAACTCATTAGCACCCCGTGAAGCTCCCCGTGCCCTTGGATTGACCTGTATCGCTGTGGATAGGCCGAAGCACATGCCACCGACGAGCTCGCCCGCCTGCGCATGTGGACCAGCCGATTCTGGCCATCACCATCGTCGAGCCGCACCTCGTTGTGACTGCAAGGACCTCCCGAAGCCAACCCCACCCCTCGCCGGACCTTCCTCGCCGCCGGTAAGCCACGCCGCCCTTTTTCCTTTCGCGTGTACTGTTCAAAAGGGGAGGGACCTCGGGGAAGAAGGAATAGAAGTCAGGGGGGTTTTTGAACAGTCAGTGACTCAGGGGAATAGTTGCGCAGGGGTATAAATTAAAGAAATGGTTTAGGAAGAACCCAGGGTCCTCGGTGTAAACTAGTTTTCCAGGAAACCTTTTTAATATTTCTAATTAAAATGCAAACAGAGCTTGTAAAATTCATAACTTCAGTTTTATTCAACCAAATTTGGTCAAACCAATTTTGCCTGATCCTAAATAATGTGAGCTACCTAGGAAAAATGCAAAACCCCCTTAGTATTGCAAAAGAATTTAAAGTTTGGATTTAAATATTGATTTGGCCAAAAGTTAAATAATAGAAGGAAAAATATTTACACTGTTAGAATGAGGTTAAGAAAAATCAGAGAAGTACTTAGTGACTCCCTGGTCTGTTTAAAAATAGTACACCCCTCAGTACACCAAATTAAGGTAGGGTTTGCCATTCAAATCATTTTTAGCTTAAAGATAAAGAAAATAGAAAAGGTAATTTAAATTAAGAACCAGGGAGCAACCACATTTTTGTTAACTCACTTATTTAATGTAGTTCACTGGAAAAAATTATTAGAACCTTGTTTAGTACAAAAAAATTGAGATACCTTTCATGTTATGCAAACAAGGAAACCTTAGGAAAATCTTAGAGAAATAATCCTGAGGTGAAAACACCCATACCCTTGGGATAACTAACACTTTGTTATTATGAACATAAGAAAAATATGAGTTCTGTTGTTTGATATCTTTCAAATAACAAGTTAGTTATAAGTAACTTTTTGGTATTAAACCTTAGAAAAGCATAACTGAACAACCACTAAGTAACCCTCTGTGATTTTTGGCACAGAGGCATGTTATTACCCATAGATACCAGCAAAAATAAGTCTTAGTACAAAACCCACACCTAGATAAGAGATGTAGTGCAAAGTGACCCCTCTGCCCAACTTTTGTTATTTTTTTCCAGGGAATATTCCATTTATTTTTTACCTCAAAATTTTAGGATAGACTACAATGACCAATATTATCCCACTGAAATTTTTACAAAATTTTTATAAATTTTTAAGTCACTGTTGAAGTTCAAACCCACCTTAAGATCCTAAAAAGAGAATAAAAGAAGGAATTAAGTAGTGCAGATAAATGTTACCCTGACCAAAACAGTAAAACCCTTGGGTACCTCCTAAAACCTTCAAGGGGCAACCCAAGTCTTAATCCACTATATTTACCTCTAAGAAAACCTCAAACCTAAATGGATAAGCATAAACCACTAAGAGCCTCTTATAACAAGGAAACCATAACTTATCAACTAACTTAGTTTTTCTTCACTATGCATAATAGTTAATAAATCCTGCATGTCATAGCATACATATTTCTTATTCATTGCACTCTATAGATTGCAACCTCGCTGACGGAGAGTACATCCTCGTGCCGGAGCAAGGAGTTGCTCAGGAGGTAGCCCCGGATCCAGCACTAGAGCCTGCCATCGAGGATATGCCTGCCCCATCTTTGGAAGGCAAGCCCCGGTTTTATGCATAACCGTCTATTATGCTATTTTACTACACTTAGTGTTTGTAGGTTTGTAATGTGCACTATGTGTAGGAGTTGTTTGAAACCCTAGTTGCATGATCTCAGTAATCCCCTTTGAGATGAATACTAGTATGCTAGGTCGAGTAGCTGCTTTATTAATTAGGGATCTCGGTAGAAGTCGAGTGATTTTCTAGCACTCGCGCGAGGTTAGAAATTGGTTGTATCCAGTCTCATATCATAATAATGTTGGTCTGTGGACAACAATCCATGGGGATTGGTTGTCTACGAGATGGAAATTGGAATAAGGATTAAGGTGTGGTACCGTGAGTCAAGCGTTTGAACATACTAAACATATGCCGAGAAATATGGCAAATCGGTAAGCCTAGTACCTGATTGAACCTAGTAGCAGACTTTACCCCTCACGCAACCTGGGACGTGGTCTCCCATTCCGGTTATGGTGGGTACAAGTGCGATCACTGCACGACGGCAGTCGGGGTCAGTGAGGCATTGTACGCCAAGGCGGTGAGCCCTGATCTGCTGGCGGGGAATCGATGGGGATGGTTGAGGTGTGTGGGGACGGAGTGCCTCGCCACGTTGTGTGTTTAGGTTTACCTTGCAAGGATAAAAACTCGATTCGAATCATCTGCTTCTCGCAGCTAATGACACTGCTTGATCCATGCTGCTACATTGAGTAACAAGTGGAAATGTGATGACTTGGCAAAAGTTGTTGATTGCTAAATGTTTGATACCATGTATGATTAGATAGGTACACATTTAGTCTTAAGAGAGTCACACTAAAACTGGAAAAAGCTAAAACTTGATTTTTAGACCCAGCTAGTGCTTTTGGCAAGCAAACCCCTCAGCCAAACAGCTGCATGTCTAGAGGTAGAGGAGTAGACTCCTCACACCGGGTAAGTCTAGCTGAGTATTAGCATACTCAGCCTTGCTTGTGGCATAATTTTACAGGTTCTCTGGAGGACATGGTTGTTGGAGTGACTTGGCCGTCCATCTCGCCACCGGGTTGGACAGTCGAGTGGGACCCTACCTCGGCTGAGGAGGAGCATGAGGAGTGATGGGACAGGCTTCCCCATCTCTCCGTCTACTTGTCGTTAGTTTTATTCCGCTGCATTCCGAACAATGATCTCTACTTTTGCTAAAACTCCAATGTTGATGTAATAATTTGATACTCCTTAATGTATGATTTTATGCTTTATTGTATTTGATCTGTGCCTCACCATCGAGTGAGTACGTGGTACTTGATCCTGTGAGTGGCCTCGTCGGACTATATCTGAGGGACTGACGTGTTATTCCTATTTAAGTGTGGTCTAGCCTCTAAGGCAGGATTTAAGCACTTAAGTTGGAATAATTCGGGCGGTTCCGCCACATCTGAGCCCCTCTTGTTTGTTTTATTTATGACCGTGAGTCCCCGACGAGCGCCGCGTCGAACACATGGCTGCCACTACCGGAGCTCACCACCGGTAGCCCTCTCTGAGGCGACGAGCTCCTCGACCCTTTCCCGGGCCTAACTGACCAATATCCCAAAACCAATCAGATTATCATGGCTTATGGTCTATGTTACTCGGTTCGTGGCGGACTCCGAGGTTCATCGGGCTTGGTCCCGAAGCTACGATGTGGTAGAACTTAATTGATAGGCACAACAAGCATTAAGGACTCACCAGGAGCTCGGCATGGTAGTGGGATGGCCTGGACGAAGTACCGAGAGGGCGATCCACGTTGAGATGTCTGATGATGGAGTATTCCGGTGTCGAAGGGCTGTTCTGATGTGGTAAAGGTGGTAGCATTAAATTAAATGGATCGATGAGCACCCATAGCACCGGAGGAAGTTTGAATGGGATAGAATCCAAGGAATGGTTGCTCAATTTGACCTGGCCATGGAGCGGTCTTTCACGACGGAGTCGAGGACAGCGAGAGGAAGCTAACAGCTTCACTGAGTTTCTTCACAAGTTGAGCGGCTCGCGCTAGCACTCAGGTGCGTAAGGTGGTAAGGAAGTCGCACTTGGGCTCAATTTATAGGGAGGTTGCCAAAATCGGATAGAATTTCAAAAAAATCTTCATGTGTGCTGGCGAGCTTGTGCGCGGGTAAGGCCACGACGAGCGCCCAGGTGAAACGCTTCGGTCAAACGATGCCACCTCATGGTTACATGTGCCACGTCTTGGAAGATTTTTACCCACGCCCGTGAGTCCGAGCAATGAACACGGCAGCGGTGGCATTCTTATCCATGGTGAAGTGCACTAAACCTAGATTGCTACCTTGTCTGCCAGCCCGAGTTCGGTTGAACTTTGCGCCCTAATTCGTGTAATGACTTACAAATCGGTCCTTATCAAAGTGGTACATTAATCAACGTTCTTTCACTTTCGTATAACGACCATACCGAAGATCTCCATGGATTAAACACACGGCGACGCCAAAGTTGGCTCAATAACACTGAATCCTAGATTCAGTATAACCAAATGCAGTAATCGCATTCCTTCCCCCATCAGACCGACTGACAGCGCCACTTCGAGACACCATTACTTTTGTTTTCACATAACAACAAGCCAACCTTATTTTAACAAAGTTATACTCCTATATACAGTATTCAACTTCACCACAGTGACCTTGGGTGACCCCACTGAATCGTCTTTAACTTGACTCCAAAGTCAGACCAGCACCACTGTTAAGCTGGGTTCAGAGTATCCTTATGACTGATAGCCCGACTTGTAGTCCATTTTTCTCCAATTTCCATATAGCTCTAGGGATCAATCAATTAATCAAACTTAGACTACTATGGTAGCTCTACAATTTTGTTGTAGTGACTTATGGCAAAATCCCCATGGCTCAGGAGATACAGGGACTCCATGTCAGCCCAATCTCACTGTTTTTCAGAGTTAAACCATATGGGTGACTTTGGGACTTTTTGCAATTTACTCCAATTTGTTCCACAAAACATGGAAATCTCCAAATGTATAAGTTGCTTAATTTTTGTTACTCTACCACTTTGATATATGCACTTTGGTCCAAAAGTGTATAGAAATTGATCTCATCTCATAGAGCACTAATTAGGGTTTCTAGGGTCCTTATTTGGGTTTTGAGTGTTCTAGGGTTTTTGTGCCACTCAAACTCTCTAAGTTTAGTCTCTTTTGAACATCTCCACTAACCTTTGAGATCATACTTAATTTGTTATTACACACACCCACAAACCTTTATCCCTTGGGTAAGTACCCTAGCCTAGGGTTAAGGATCAATTCAAGTCATCATATCACAACTTGTTTTGAAATTTTAGCCTAGTGGATGCACTCTAGGTGTAACATACATAATGAAATGTCAATGCATATGATGCCATGCCCAAGTTTTAGTTCTTGTAACACCAGGAGTGTTACATCCTTCCCCCCATAAAAGAATCTCGTCCCAAGATTTAAGGCCCTAGAGTAAGTAATGGAAAAGGAAACGCGTCACAACTTTATTTCCTAATTTATCTTACAGAGCAGGGGGTGGTGTGGGGTTTGTTCTACCTTTACAACAGATTACATAAACTCTAAATATTACAGGAGGCTAAGAACTTAGGAAAATGTTTCTCTAAGAAGTCTCGAGTCTCCTAGGTAGCTTCTTCTTCGGTGTGTTGGTTCCATTGTACCTTATAAAACTTGAGAGTCCTCTTTCGAGTAATTTTATCCTTCTGATCCAGAACTCGAATGGGATGTTCTGAGTAGGTTAAGTCTGGTTCCAAATTAACATTAGCCACATTCATAGTTTGATCAGGAATCTGAAGAAACTTCTTTAACTGAGATACATGGAACACATTATGCATCGCAGACAATGATTCTGGTAACTGAAGCCTATACGCAACTTGCCCACATCGCTCAAAAATGGGGAACATGCCAATGTATCGGGGTGCCAATTTTCCTTTAACCCTGAATCGACTAACACCCTTCATTGGTGATATTTTCAGGTACACATGGTCGCCGACTTGAAAAACCAATGGTCGACGTCTTTTATTCGCCTAATTTTTCTGCAGAGCTTGTGCTTCTCTCAAGTTATGTCTTATGCGTTGGACCTTTTCTTCTGTTTCTTTAACTAAATTGGGCCTGAAAACCACCGTTCTCCTTGTTCTGACCAATTTAAGGGTGTTCTGCATCGCCTTCCGTACAGAGCTTCAAACGGTGCCATTTTAATACTTTCTTGATAACTGTTATTATAAGAAAATTCTGCCAAAGGCAGACAATCATCCCATTTTTGTGGGAACTCCATGACATAGGCTCGTAGCATATCTTCCAATATCTGATTTACCCTTTCAGTTTGTCCACTCGTCTAAGGATGATAGGCCGAACTATGGAGCAATTTAGTGCCTAGATATTTGTTCAGCTCTTTCCAAAACTTGAATACGAATTACAGTCCTCGGTCCGACACTATCGTCTTTGGAACTCCATGAAAACTGAGAATGTGAGCAATGTACAACTGAGCATAAACAGTAACTGGGTGATCTGTTTTAATAGGAAGAAAATGTGTTGTCTTTGTAGGTTGGTCAATTATGACCCAGATAGAGTCAAATCCTATAGCTATCTTGGGTAATCCCACAATGAAATCCATACTGATATCTTCCCATTTCTAGGTTGGGATTGGCAATGATTGTAAAGGCCCAGCAGCTTTCATATGTATTGCCTTGACACGTCTACAAGTGTCACATTTTGCCACATAGTGAGCAATTTCAATCTTCATCTTAGTCCACCAATAATGTTGTTTCAAGTCTTGATACATCTTAGTGCTTCTAGGGTTAATGGAATACCGACTAAGATGAGCTTCATCAAGTTTTTGTTGACGAACTTTAGCATCATTTGGCACCACTATGTGGTCTTTAAACCATATCACTCCTTGATCATGTTTCCTAAAACAATTAGCTTTGCCGACCTCCAATTTCTCATGAATATATTTCATAGCCTTATCGATACTTTGTCGAGATGGAGCAGTTGGACAGACCAACCTTAGGGACAAGACCACTCCTTGCATAGACCAAGAAACTTCTCCACACGAAATAGATAGAGGAAAGTCAGGGGAAGAAATCTTACAAAAGGATCTTGCCCAAATTCACCGAGATATGGATCCAGTGGGCCATTGAAAGTGACTACACCGAGTTGTGCCACGTGTTCGATGTCGTGCCTAGGGGGTTGATCGTGCACTGGTCGTTCCTCGCGCGCGCCCCGAGTGCCAGATAGCCTCATCACGCGCTTGCGCCCAGCCGCGCCCGAGCGTGCCTATAAAGCCCACCTCAAGTGTACGGTCACCCCACCTCACTCCCTCGGACAAGCCCACAACACCAGTGAACTCCACGCCGCCCGCCAGATCCGCTCGAGCTTCGGCCACCATGGTCAGCTCGCCCCAGCCACCCCATTGCCCAAACCAAGCTCGCCAGAGGCTCCCCCGCATCCTCTCAAAGCTTGTATCCTCGTTCGATTGAACTCTGCCACGCCGAGGAGGCCCCGGCATAGCCCACCACTCACTGCATGCCGCCGGAGCACGAGGACCGGCCACTCCGAGCCTCCATTGCCCAATCTGAGCCCGTGGAAAGCTTAACCAAGGCCCCGCAAAGCTCCCCGAGCATTGCCGCGAAGCTCTACTGCACTAGGCCCCCGGATTGAAGCTCACCAACGACCTACACCCGCCTGCGGCCGTGGACTGGCTTGCTCCGCTCGTCGTCGGCCGATCACCGCCTCCCTCGAGTTCCCCTGACCAACCCAAAGCTCCATGACCCAGCCCCCGACAGGCTACCGCACCAGGTGAGCCACAATTTCACGTCGTACTCTAAGCATTGTTCCGGCGAGGGGAGGAGGGAGCGCGGGTTGAGAACCTTAGAAACCTTAGGGCCTTTTTGCACTATCAGCGACCTAGGTGAATAGGAGCCCGAGGGCATAAGTGAAAGAGAGAACGGTGGAAAAAGCCAGGGGGTCGAGCGCAAAACAGTGTTTCTTTTCCTTTTTAATTTGGAAATACCTTTTAATCCTGCAGCAAGCTTCAAAAATTTGTAACTTAATGAATACTTACCCAAAATTCATGAAACTAATTTTATTAAACTTTGTGTACTGAAAGCTTTCAACCAAAAATATAAAATCACATTTGTATAGTAACTTGTTTTAAGGTTTTGATTTAAATAAGTAAACTGCCTAAATGAAGAAAAAGGAGACAAAAATAGAAAAGCTCTTGTGTAGGAGTCAAGAAAATTTGTGGAGATACTTATCATGTAGTAGCACTGTTTAAAAATACTAAACACCACAATCCACAAAGTGAAGCATGGTTTATTCACCAAAACCTATTTTGCCCAAAACTTAGAAAAAGGAAAAAGGAAACTAAAAGAAGGAGCCAGAGAGCCACACTATTTCTCCTGGCATGCCTAAGTGATAAAGTTTATGGGAAAAATATGTGGAACCCTAGTCCAGTACTCTTCTGGAATTTTATTTAATTTAGGTATTGAGTATTTGAGTAAGATAGTGGTTAAAAACAATAGGACCTATGCACTAGTGTTAAGAAAATTTTGGTAGTCACTTGACCATTGTTATACCACTACAAAATTATTAACCACCTCAGAACACCAAGGTAGATGGGTTAACCAAATAAAGTTAGGTTTTTGCAAATACCTTTAGAAAATAAAACGAAGAACCAAAATAGAAAACAGTAAGCAACCTTATTTTTCCATAAACACCTAAGTTATGTGATATGTGAGAAAAATATAAAAATGAGGTAGTTGCACAGTAGAGCATGCCCCACCCCTGCCCCATGAGAAAGTTTATAAAACTTTAAGAAATCATACAACCCATCCCCTATGAGTAAAAATAACCAACTTTGGAAATGATTGCTCTTGCGCAAAGAATAAACTAGAAAAGTTAGGAAATCTGTTGTTTGACATATTTCAAAAGGAGTGTTGGTATAAGCACCCACTAAGCCCCCAAACTTTAGAAAATCACCATTAAATAACATTAGGTTTTTTGTAAGAAATTTGGCATATAAGCATAATATTACCCATAAACATCAGCAAAAATAAGCTTTAGAGCAGAAGTCACTTCTACACATGGGTTGTAGTTCAAAGCGCCCTTTCTGCCCTATACCTTGTCATTATTGTATAAGATAGCCCCCTTCTGTTCTACCTCCCAAACTTCTAGGAAATCTTAACTAAGTCAGTAATAAGCCACCAGAATTTTTGTAGGATTTTTGGAAACGTATAGAATAGGAACGTAGTTCAACCTACCCCCATAAAAGCCTTTAAAAGCAAAGGAGGAAAGTAGCTTTTAATTTATAGCATGCACAAGGGATACATATATGTTGCATATATTCTCATGAATTTGCATTCATTAGATTGCAATCTCGCAGACAGATATTACGTATTGATCCAAGAGCAGGAGGCACAACAAGAGGAAGCCCAGGAATCAGCTCCCGAGCCCGTCGCCGAAGAACCTTCTACCACACCCGCATTTGAAGGCAAGTCCCGATTTTATGCATAACCATTATATATGCTATTTTACTGCACTTAATTTTTGTAGGCTTGTATGGTGCACTTAAGTGTAGGAATTGCTTGGAACCCTAGTTGCATGAATTCATGATTTCTTTGAGATGAATACTAGTATGCTAGGTCGAGTAGCTGCTATGCTAATTGAGGATCTCGGTAGAAGTCGATTGATTTTTCAAGCACTAACGGGAGGTCAGGAATTGATTGTACTCATCTTGATAACCGGATATATAAGGAACAATTGGATCTATACCATTAAAAGATCCAAACTTTAGATATATACCATGGACCCCACATGTCATTGACTCATGTGGACCCACATGTAAGTGAGATAGTAATGGTATGGATCCAAAGTGGTGATCTTTTAATGGTATGGATCCAAATTTCCCGATATATAATGGTCTATGGGCATGGATCCTGGGTGGATGCCATATCTATGAGACGGGAATGGACTTAAGGATTAATGTGCGGCTACCTGAGTCAAGCGTTTGAACGTACTAGACACATGTCGGGAAATATGGTACCTGATAAGCCTAGTAACTGATTGAACCCGCCCGCAGACTTTATCCCTCATTAGTCCTGAGACGGGGTCTCCCATGCTAGCTATGGTGGGTACAAGTGTGGCCATTACACAGCGGCAGCCGGGGTTAATGGAGCATTATATGCCAAGGCCGTGAGCCTTGATCTGTTGCCAGGGAATCGATGGGCACGACTGATGTGTGTGGGGATGGAGTGCCCCTACATGTCGTGTGTTTAGGTTTCCTTGTAAGGTTAAAAACTCGATTCGAATCGTCTGCTTCTCACAGCTAATGAGACTGCTTGACCCCTTGTACTGCATCGAGTAAGAAGTGAAATGAGGTTTCTTGAGATAATATGTTGATTGCACTGAATGATTGTTACCATGTATGCATAGAAAGGAGCAAACCTAGTGTAAAAAGGTATGATAGAACTTGAAAAGCTAAAACTTGTTTTAGACTCAGCTAGTGCTTTTGGCAAACCAAACCCCCTGAGCCAAACAGCTTCATGGTCTAGAGGTAGGGGAGTAGACTCCTCACACTGGGTAAGTCTAGCTGAGTATTAGTATACTCAGCCTTGCTTGTGGCATCGATTTTACAGGATCACTACAAGACATGGTTGATGGTGTGACTTGGCCTGCCACCCTGCCACCGGGTTGGACGGTCGAGTGGGATGCCGCCTCGGCACGAGAGGACGAGGAGGAGTAGTGGGCCAAGCCTTGCCCTATTCCTCGTTATCGACGTTATCTATCATCCGCTGCAATATTAAGAACATTGTTATCTTTTATGAAACTCCATTTTATGTAATCACTCAAGTACTTTAACTTGTGGTTAGATGTTTATTGCATTCTATCTGAGTCTCACCATCGTGTGAGCTAATGGTACTCGATCCTTGGTAAGTGGCTTTATTGGACTAGATCCGAGGAATTGATGGGTTATTTCGATTTAAGTGTGTTGCTTCCTTCAAGGCGTGACTCGGGCACTTAAGCTGGAATAATCTGGGCGGTTCTACCAGACAACCTGCGCCCATGCGTCCCCGCTCTTTCTCTCTCTCTCTAGCTGGTGGGACCGAGCTACCAGCGCCAACTCCCCTCGCTCGCGCGCCCTCCTCTCTCTCTATCCCAGGGGCCCCGCTCGTCAGCGCTGACCGCCCGTTCGCTTGCCACTCTCTCTGTTCCGTGGGCCCCGCCTGTCGGAATCGTCCCCCCGAACCGCCCGCGCTATCCGCCGTGGACGTGCCCACGACAGCACGTTTCCCGGCTACGCCCCCGCGCCAGAGCCTTTTTCTAGAGCCCGCCCACACTCACTCGCCCTCCCCCGCTCAGTTGCGCCCCTAGTCGAGCACCCTTGCCCTATCTCTCTCTCTCTACGCGCAGGCCGTGAAGCTCGGTGTGGTCCGCCACCCGTTCTATGGCCGTCATTGAGTTTCTGCCGCGCCCGTTGCCTCAGTGAGCTCCACCTCTTCGCCAGCAACGTGGGACATCTTTCGGTTTGCCCCCGCCCCTCTGGTTCGCCCGGTTCGTGCCCACCAGCTTCCTCACCTTGCAGCCGGAGCTCCGCTGCCATCGACTTGAGGTCTCCCTGCGTCCCCGCCATTGCTCAAGTGCTCTAGAGTCTCCACTCGAGGTGAGCAACCCCCCATGGCCTTATTTCCCTATTTGTTGCCCTGTCCTTCGTGCGATTGCTCACTGGTGCAATTCTGAGCCGCCGTTGGGCCGCTCCACCGCGGTCTGTGCCCTTTGGTGCCCCCGCGCCGGTGTCGTGCCTATGGTGAGTCAGTCGTGTCGCCCTGAATGCGCCCGAGCCCTTCCCCAGTACCCTAGACCTTCGTCGTGACTGTGCCCTCGCCTCTAGCGAGACCTCGCCATGGAGACGGGCGGCGCCACCGCGATTAGACCAGCCACCATGCCCACCCTTGCCGTTAGATCTCGGGCGCTCATCCAAGATCGGGCGGCCTAGGTTTAATTAGATCCGAGCTAATCCTAGCCGTCCGATGAAGATCTGGCCGCTCAGATGTGTGCCCTCGCCCTCGCCCCTGTGGCTAGGCTCGACCGGTCAGCCCTACCTCAGGTCTCTGACGCCCCTGGCCCACCTGTCAGCGCTCATTGTGTGTCCGTGCGCACTCGCGCTCCGATCTAATCTCGGTCATTGATCATGGATCTGACGGCTAAGGAGACCCGATACCCCTTCGCGTGGTCTTTTTGTTAAAGAGACCCTCGGTTTCCTAGAAAACAACCCGCCGTCCCTCAGTTTCGCGCGCAGGCCCCTGTCTTCTTGCAGACAGACCCCTGACATTTTAATTAATTACAGATTTAGGCCTAACTTTGTATTTTAAACTTAAAAACTTGTTTATTTTATATATTTTGCATATTAACTCAAAATTGAGTGATTCAAATTGCAAAATGTTCATAGGATTATTCTCTGTCCAAATAAATTATGATCATTCATTGTCTGTGCATTCTAATTTTTATGCCTAGACTATAGGTTAGTTTATGTAATAGTTTATTTATTAAATAAGAAAATAAAATGGAAAACCCTAATAGTAACTAGATGTGTAACTTTGTGAAATTAATAATATGTAAAGTATGAATCTACCACTGGTGTAATTATATGTGTTATAAATTAAGTGAAATCTAATTATGTAGTCCATGGAAATAGACAACACTTAGAGAATAACAAACTTCTAAATGTGTTAGTTCACGCTATAACCTAAACTACCTCTTAAGTTTATGTTGTTCTTCTGAGATGTGTTCACTTGTTTGTACATGATTGGTGTGTTGTTTATTTGTCTTTTTCTAAATGTATTGAATGCATGATTGCTTTATTTAGATGATGAGCAACCCGTGGTTCCTGAGTGTGTTGCCGAAGACCTTCTTGAGCAGCAACTTGGTGAAGGCAAGTGTCCTCTGACCTATTATGTCCTACTTACTTTATAATTCATCATCCTGCATTACATTATTGAAACCTAAGGATTGACTAGTTTGTATTTACTTTATCCTTATTACTTTTTTGGGGTTACTATGGTTAGCTTTTTACTATTGCTTTAACTTAATCAACGAACATGATGTGAATATTTATGATACGATGATGTTATCCCAATGATGATCTTGTGATACTTTAGGGGACTCAGGCTGTTTCCAGAGTACCTCTCCGTAAGGACCTATTCTTTGAGTGACCACCCGAGATTACAATGCAACCATGAGGGTGGAATGGGAAACCCTTAGCTGAATAATTAGATGAACCTAGGGGTCTAGTTGGCTTTGCCAGAGGGCCGTCAATGGGGGCCGGGGCATATTGCTCGCTTTGTTAAGGGTGGGTGCCGAGGTTCATTCGATTTGGTTTTGTTAGTCACCCACCTTAGGGAGGTGTACTATGTTTGTACGACTGGCGAAACCTAATGAGAAGCTATGCATCAGGGGAGTCTTTGTAAAGGCTACGTAGTGATACCCTGCCAGGCCACCTAGGTAGTGGTCAATGGGGAGTAGCTCTCTCCGGGCAGAAAGGGAATCATGATTCATGGGTAAAGTGTGCAACCTTTGTAGAGTGTTAGAAACTGGTATATCAGCCGTGCTCACGGTTAGGAGCAGCCTTGGAATCCTCTTTCATTAGAAGAACTTTGGAAATTTTATGATGGTGGTTAATGATGATGGTTATAATTATGATCTCTGGTATTTCCTCTTGGAGGGAGTACATTTGAGTAATAACTGGGTTTATTACTAGAATTTGGCTCTATTATTAGTAATAAATACTTGACCAACTAAAAACAACTTCTTAACCTTAACTCCACAAACAGCTAGTCCACTTTATCCAAACGGGACATTTGCTGAGTACGTTGATGTGTACTCACCCTTGCTTTAAAACCACCCCACCCCAGGTTGTCCCCACTGTATTTAGTGCTCAGGAGGAGATGCAGGAAACATAGAGGACTTTTAAGAATTCCAGGACTACGATGAGTTCTAGTTATATTAGTGGCAAACCCCCAGTCAGTTGCCTGTGAAGGCCTTATATGCTACGTTCGCTTTTCTACACTTTGATGATATTAATGACAGTGTTATGTTAATGACTCTCTGGATGTCTTGGACATCTTGATGTAATAAAGTACATTTCCGCTATTTACTTTGAGCATTGTGTGATGATGTCCAATTATGTAATCGCTGTGTACATGAGTTTCTGATCCTGGCACGTACATAGTTCGCATTTGGTATGCCTTCCAAAATCGGGTGTGACATAAGTGATATCAAAGCCCTTGCTGACTGTAGGACCGCTAACCTAGACTAGAATGGTTGCCCTAAGGACTATCGACCCGTACCCTTACCTTGACTTTTGGTGTCACCACAAAAGTTGGTCATCTTGACCAATTTTATGTTATATTACTACCTATATACTCATCTCACAAAATTTTTATCTCACTTCGCTTTTTGGACTACTTGTTGGTCATATAGTTCTGAAAGGGAAATGGACATAATCAATTCCTATAAATAGATTTTGGTGGTTGACGTCCAACACAAACCACGTGGACTAACTAGCTTGTCCAAGATATCATTTATCTCTGGTGCATAATGTTCAACATAAACCAAGAAAGAAATTCAGTTAGGGACACAATCAAAAATTGGAGCAAGACTGAGAGAGTGCTGCCAAGTGGCGCACTAGACACTGTTCGGTGCACCAGGCCAGGAACCCATCGAACAAGCCACTCTCGGGAATTCAATGGGCTCGCTCCGCTATAATTCACCAGACTGTCTGGTGAGCCAGTGGAGCAACGGCTCCCTATGCGCCAATGGTCTACTACTCAGATGAACAGTGGTGAACAGTGTCGTGCAGAAGTCAGAGGTCACTGGACTGTTCGGTGCAGCAAAAAGACAAAGGGCTCCAACGGTCAACAACTCCAAACCATAATGGGTGCACTGACGTGGCACGCACCGGATAGTGAACAGTAACTGTCCGGTGCGCCACCGGACTGTCAGGTGTGCCCATCGCCAGCAGACTTTGCCGATGGCTAGGAAGTGGTTGAGGGCTATAAATACCCCCAATCACCTCATTCATTGGCATCCAAGTGTTCTGAATTCAACATTCAATACAAGAGCAAAAGACTACACTCCAAGACACAATTCCAAAGATCAAACCCTCTCCGAATCCCAAAATCAACTCAACCACTTAGTGACTTGAGAGAGAGAGAGAGAGAGTTTTTGTGTTCATTTGCGTTCTTGTTGCTTGGATTGCCTTTCTTCCTTCCTCATTCTTTTTCTAAGTGCTTGAAAATCTAAGCAAGAGACATCTAAGTGTGTGGTGGTCCTTGCGTGGTCTTAGTGACCCATTTGATTAAGGAGAAGGCTCACTCGGTCTAAGTGACCGTTTGAGAGAGGGAAAGGGTTGGAATAGACCTGGCCTTTGTGGCCTCCTCTACGGGGACTAGGTTCTTTGGAACCGAACCTTGGTAAAACAAATCACTGTGTCTACTCGCTTTGATTCTTGCTTGATTTGTTTGTCCTCTTTCCTCTCTCTAACGTTTCCTTGCTAGTATTGATTTGAGTTTGCTCCCATACGTCATCTGCATCCTTTTAGCAACTCTTAGCAAGAGAAACAATCTTTCGGACTTGAACTTAATTCTAACGCTAACCCCGGCCTTAGTGTGTGTTTAAGTTTATAAATTTTAGGTTTTGCCTATTCACCCCTCTCTAGCCGACTTTCAATTGGTATCAGAGTCAGTGCTTCATTAAGAGTCTAACAAACTCGAAGTGATGTCTAGTGATCACGCCAAGAGGGAGATCGTGACCGGCGACAAGCCCACAGGCTTGGGGAAGACTCCATCAAGGCAGTCCGCCAACAAGTACAAGGAGGAATCCTCTTCCTCCATCAAGTCACATAGGAGGGGTGAAAAGAAGAAAAAGAAGATGAAGAAGGTGGTCTACTACGAGACCAACTCTTCAACACCCTCCACCTCCAGCACCGAATCGTCCACTACTTCTAAGCGCCATGAGCGCAAGAAGTATAGTAAGATTCCCCTATGCTATCCCCGTATTTTCAAGCGCGCTCCATTAGTTTCCGTACCCCTTGGTAAACCACCATATTTTGATGGTGAAGATTATTGCATGTGGAGTGATAAAATGAGGCACCATCTAACCTCACTCCATGAAAGTATTTGGGATATTATTGAGTTTGGAGCGCAGACACCTCAAGTGGGGGACAAGGACTACGACACGGACGAGGCCGCCCAAATTAGGCACTTCAACTCCCAAGCAACTTATATACTCCTTGCCTCCTTGTGTCGAGAGGAATATAATAAGGTGCAAGGGTTGAAGAACGCCAAAGAAATTTGGGACGTCCTGAAAACCGCACACGAAGGGGACGAGGTGACCAAGATCACCAAGCGCGAAACGGTCGAGAGAGAACTCGGTCGATTCATCCTCAACAAAGGGGAAAAGCCGCAAGCCATGTACAATCAGCTAAAGACAATGGTCAACCAAGTGCGCAACCTTGGGAGCACAAAATGGGATGACCATGAAATGGTCAAGGTTATTCTAAGTTCTCTTGTTTTTCGTAATCCTACTCAAGTTCAATTAATACGTGGGGATCCTAAATATAAGCAGATGTCTCACGAGGAGGTGATTGGCAAGTTTGTGAGCTTTGAACTTATGATCAAAGACGCCAAACATATTGTCAACTTGGAGCAAGGCGCCACCTCTACACCCAAGATGCAACCCGTTGCATTCAAAGCAACGGAAGAAAAGAAAGATGAGTCTACACCAAGTAGGCTTCCAATCGACACCTCCAAGCTCGACAACGAGGAGATGACTCTCATCATTAAGAGCTTTCGCCAAATCCCCAAACAAAGGAAGGGGAAGGACTACAAGCCTCGCTCCAAAAGGGTGTGCTACCGGTGTGGTAAGTCCGGTCACTTTATAGCTAAATGTCCATATTCTAGTGAAAGTGATAGGGACGAAGACAAGAAGGGGAAGAAGAAAATGGAGAAGAAAAGGTACTACAAGAAGGGTGGTGAGGCGCACATTGGACGGGAATGGGACTCCGACGAGAGCTCCACCGACTCCTCCGACGATGATGCCGCCAACATCGTTGTCAACAAGGGACTTCTCTTCCCTAACGTCGGCCACAAGTGTCTCATGGCAAAGGATGGAAAAAAGAAGAAGGTACATTCTAGAAGTACCCCCAAATATGCTACATCTAGTGATGAGGGTAGTTCTAGTGATAATGAAGATGATTTAGTTTCTCTGTTTGCCAACCTTACCATGGACCAAAAGAAAAAAATTGAATGAATTAATTGAAACTGTTAACGAGAAGGATGATCTCTTGGAATGCCAAGAGGACTTGCTCGTTAAAGAAAATAAAAAAATTGTTAAGTTGAAAAATGCTTATGCTCTAGAAGTAGAAAAATGTCAAAATTTGTCTAAGGAGCTTAGCATTTGCAATGATTCAATTTCATGTCTTAGAGATGAAAATGCTAGTCTAAATGCTAAGATTGATGAATTGAATGTTTGCAAACCCTCTACATCTACTGTTGAACATGTTACTATTTGTACTAGCTGTAGAGACATTAATGTTGAAGCTATTGATGATCACCTTGCTCTGATTAAACAACAAAATGATCACATAGCTACATTAAATGCTAAAATTGCTGAGCATGAGCTAGAAAATGAAAATTTAAATTTGCTAGAAGCATGCTCTATAATGGAAGATGCCTTGGCATTAAGGATGGGATTGGTTTCCAACAAGGGAACCAAAACAACACCAAACTTAATGCCCCTAAGAAATTGTATAATTTTGTAAAGGGCAAGGGTCACATGGTTCAAGATAGAGAGGGTTACATTTTATATCCTGCAAACTATTCTGAACATAAAATTAGGAAAATTCATGTTAGGAAACCTCATTCTGTCTCTCATCATGCATTTATGTATAAAATGAGGCTTCTTATGTGCTAACTAACAAATCAGGCAAAGTAGTTGCCAAATATGTTGGGGGCAAACACAAGAGTCCCAAGACTTGTGTTTGGGGTACCCAAGGTGCTTATTTCTAATGTCAAAGGACCCAAGACCATTTGGGTACCTAAGAACAAGGCCTAAAATTGTTTTGTAGGTTTATGCATCCGGTGGATCAAGTTGGATAATCGATAGCGGGTGCACAAACCACATGACAGGGGAGAAAATGATGCTCTCCTCATATGAGAAAAATGAAGATCCCCAAAGAGCTATTATATTTGGGGATGGAAATCAAGGTTTGGTTAAAGGTTTGGGTAAAATTGCTATATCTCCTGACCATTCCATTTCTAATGTTTTTCTTGTAGATTCTTTAGATTACAATTTGCTTTCTATTTCTCAATTATGCAAAATGGGCTACAACTGTCTATTTACTGATGTAGGTGTTACTGTCTTTAGAAGAAGTGATGATTCAATAGCATTTAAGGGAGTGTTAGATGGTCAGCTATATTTAGTTGATTTTAATGATAACAAAGCTGAACTAGACACTTGCTTAATTACTAAGACTAATATGGGTTGGCTCTGGCATCACAGACTTGCCCATGTTGGATGAAGAATCTTCACAAGCTTCTAAAGGGAGAACACATTTTATGACTAATAAATGTTCATTTTGAGAAAGACAGGATTTGTAGCGCATGCCAGGCAGGAAAGCAAGTTGGAGTCCATCATCCACACAAGAACATCATGATGACTGACAGGCCGCTCGAACTACTCCACATGGATCTATTCGGCCCGATAGCTTACATAAGCATCGGCGGGAGTAAGTATTGTCTAGTTATTGTGGATGATTATTCTCGCTTCACTTGGGTATTCTTTTTGCAGGAAAAATCTCAAACCCAAGAGACCTTAAAGAGATTCTTGAGACGGGCTCAAAATGAGTTCGGGCTAAGGATCAAAAAGATTAGAAGTGATAATGGGACGGAGTTCAAGAATTCTCAAATTGAAGGATTTCTTGAGGAGGTGGGCATCAAGCATGAGTTCTCTTCTCCCTACACACCTCAACAAAATGGTGTAGTGGAGAGGAAGAATAGAACTCTACCGGACATGGCAAGAACCATGCTTGATGAGTACAAGACATCGGATCGGTTTTGGGATGAGGCGATTAACACCGCTTGCTACTCCATCAACCGGTTATATCTTCACCGAATGCTCAAGAAAACTTTGTATGAACTCCTCACTGGTAAAAAGCCCAATGTTTCATATTTTAGAGTCTTTGGGAGCAAATGCTTTATTCTTATTAAGAGAGGTAGAAGTTCTAAATTTGCTCCTAAAGCAGTAGAAGGCTTTTTATTAGGTTATGACTCAAACACAAGGGCATATAGAGTCTTCAACAAGTCCACTGTATTAGTTGAAGTTTCTTGTGACATTGTGTTTGATGAGACTAATGGCTCCCAAGTGGAGCAAGTTGATCTTGATGCATTAGATGATGAAAAGGCTCCATGCGTCGCGCTAAGGAACATGTCCATTGGGGATGTGTGTCCAAAAGATACCGAAGAGCCCCCACAAGCACAAGATCAACCATCATCTTCCATACAAGCATCTCCAACAACTCAAGATGAGGATCAGCCTCAAGAAGAAGAAGATGAAGATCAAGACAATGAGCCACCTCAAGAGGAGGACATTGATCAAGGGGGAGATGAAAATGATCAAGACAAGGAAGATGATCAAGAGATTCAGGATCAAAGAACGCTACACCCAAGAGTCCACCAAGCAATTCAAAGAGATCACCCCGTCTACTCCATACTCGGTGACATTCACAAGGGGGTAACCACTAAATCTCGAGTTGCACATTTTTGTGAACATTACCCTTTTGTGTCCTCTATTGAGCCTTACATGATAGAAGATGCACTAAGAGATCCGGATTGGGTGGTGGCTATGCAAGAGGAGCTCAACTGTGACAGAACCTCCCAAGTCATTAGGCCCACATACAGTTGTCCTTGTCCAACGGACCTCAGACAACCCTGCAGGTGCACCTTATCACTTGACAAGTTCAGTATCTTTTTTTACCTTGACCAAGAGCGTTTCACCCGTCACACAGACATTACAATACATCGGAGGTACGAAAATGCGGAAGCAATTACAATAACTTACCTTATATTAAAGTAAGAAAGAGTTGTATTATTACAGACCAGAGCGAAATATAAGAGTGCTGAGTAATATTATTACATAACCTGGGAGGCAAAACCCCCCTCCCGAGAAATAGTAAAAAGTTTTATAGGAGGACACTTCCTCTAGTGGCTTCAGTCTAGATTTTCTTCTTTGGGCACCACCTTGGAACAGAAGCAACAAAATTTTGCTACTTCTTCACCTAAAACAACATGGGACAAAGCCCTGAGTACGAAATGTGTAACACCTCAGGTGTTACCATGGCTAGAGCACATCTATGCACTGATGACTGTGATCACATGTGGTAGAAACTTGAGAAGAACATAAGAACCTTGGAGACCATGTGTTAATCAAGATTGTTAATGACCTAAGAGAATCACTCAAGCTTTTGTGCACTTACTACCTTGGGCAAGAGGAGAGTAAACCCTAGACCTCTCTTGAACCCTATCTCCCAAAACCATGGTTGAGAGGGGGAGAGAATAAGCAAATGTGCAAACCATGAGTTAATTTTTAACCAACTTTGAGTAACTTTTTAACCAGCAATTGTGGGAGGGTAATGTTGCAAAAAGACCCCTTGAGAAACCCCAAATCCATTCCCTAAGTAGAGAGAGAGCTAGAGCTCTCTATTTCTCTCTAAGGCAAAAACTACACCTAAACTAAAGATCAACCGTGTTGTAACACCCCGAATTTTTTGGAGTTGAATTTTTTTTCTTTTCTTCACTCTCCAAATTCGAGTGTTACCTCTCTTTCCCATTTCTTTTCGCTAAAACCTCAACCGTCTTCAAAACTTTAAGTTATGTGATAATAGTAAACCCTAGAGTTAATTTCTTTGATTTGCTGCATCATGCCGAACCATGCATTTTTTGGTTGTTTGAAAGTGTGAAAGTATTCATATAAAAAAATAGATATAAAAAAAGAAAACCTTTTCTTTTTCTCTCTCCCCCCTCCCCCTTCGCGCTGGCCCAGCTGGGCGGCCCAGCCGCCCCACCTTTCCCCCCCCCTTCCCCCCCCCCTTCCCTCACCCGTCGTGGGCCGTCCCGGCCGGCCCAACCACACGCGCCCCCCCCCCGCTTTGGGCCCATGGCCGGCCCAGCCGCCCACTCCCCCCTTTTTTTCCCAAAATTTCCCTCCCCGCAGGCCCCGCCCGTCATCCTCCCTCCCTCCCTCCTCCCTCTCCCTAACCCTAACCGTCGCCGCCGCCCTAGCGCCGCCGCCGCCCTAGCGCCGCCGCCGCCCTAGCGCCGCCGCCGCCGCCCCTTCCCCAGCGCCGCCGCCGGCCGCCCCCACCTCGGTGAGGCCCCCCTCCCCTCCCTTCCCCCTTCCCCCCCCACCGGCGCCGCTCCCCGGTGCGCCACCCCGGGCCCACGCCCGCCCCTCGCCGCGGCAAGGCCGCCCCGTCCGCTCGGCGCCCCGGCTCGGCCGCCCCTCCGGCGAGCCGCCTCGCTCCGCACCGACCCCGCCCGGTCCCGGCTCAGCCGCCCCCCGGCGAGCTCGGCCCCGCCCCACCCCGCCGCACCTCGGCTCTGCCGCCCCGTGCTCGGCCCCCTCCGGCGAGCCGCCCCGCCCCTTCCCTGCCCTCGCCACGGCCGCGTCCGGCGAGCCGCCCCCGTTCTCCACCTCGGCCGCCCCCTCGCCGGCCCCGCCGTGCCCCGGCTCGGCCGCCCCCCCCTGGCGAGCCCGCCCCGTGCCCCGGCGAGCCCGACCGCCCCGGTCCCGGCTCGGCCGCCCCCCGGCGAGCCCGCCCGCCGCCGTGCTCGGCCGCCTCTTCGGCGAGCCTCCCCGCCCGTCCCCGGCCATGGCGCCCGTGCCCAGCTCAGCCGCCCCCGCCGCGCCCGTCCCCGGCGAGCCCCGCCCCGCCCCGCCCTGCCCCGGCGTGGTGGCGGGCCGTGTCCTCGCCCTGCCCGTGCCTCGCCTGCCGTGGTCCGCGGCGTCCTCGCTCGCCCGTGCTCGCTTGCCCCGGCGTGCTTGCCCGCTCGCCCCGCCGTGCCTTGCTCGCGTCGTGACGGCCCCGACGCGGCCTCGAGCTCGGCCCAGCGTGCCTATGGCGCGCGGCCTTGAGCTCGGCTAGCGCGCGACCCCGACGTGCGCACAGCTAGTTCGCGGCGCGTGCGCGTGGCCTCGCGTGCGTGCCCGCGTAATGCGTAGTGCCTTGGCACGGCTGTCGTGCCTTCGTCTACCCCCCCCTGTATCTTATGCGCGCTAATCACGTTGTTTATATTAATAAGATAGGAGTCTCAATTTAGAAATTGGTTACGTTAGTTAATTTGTATAGCTAATCGTCTACCTCATTCAATGTTAATCTACTAAAAGTGGTCATGTTTACATTAGTGCATGTAGCTAATCCTTTTGTTAGAACCAATTGGAACTAGAGCACGTAACGTCTAGTTATTCGCCTACCCGTAACGCGCCTCGAGCATAAGCTTCAACCCTCGCGAGACCTTTCCCCGCCTCTTTCTAACCATGGTAAATTCATTATCGTATGTGATATTTTATGCATATTTAATTTATTTATTCTCTTGTATGGTGTACTGTTTGTTTCCTAATTTGAATGGATGGATGTATGTATGCTTGCAATCGCATAGAGAACGATTCAGTCGAGGAGCCCAAAGAACTCGTAGGAGAAGCCCCTAAGCAGCAGTCGGTTGGTGGAGGCAAGTGTCCCTTGACCTATCTCTGTCCTATTCATTCTTTAATTCACCTCCCGCTTTACACATGTATACCGAAGGATTGACTAGATTTTGTTATCCATGTCCTTGTTTACCTATTCGGGTTGGATTATTATTGTTTAGCTTTATGCTATTGCTTAAACTCTAATCAATGAACATGATGAGATTATCTATGATACGTTGTTTTCCCTTCTCTTATTATGATGTTGTACTTGTGGCCTTTAAGGGGGCTCGAGCGGTTTCTCGAGTGCCTCTCCGTAAGGACCTGTTCTTTGGATGACCGATCGGGAAAACAGTGCAACCATGAGGGTGGAATGGGGTGCCCTTAGCTGAATAATTAGAGGATCTGGGGTGTAGATCACTTAGCCGTCGTGCCGTCGATGGGGCTCGGTGTATGCGGCTCGCTCTGCCAAGTTTGGGTTCGCCCCTTGGGGAGGAGTGCGGTGCATTTAGGAAACCTAACGGGTGGCTACAACCCCGGGGAATCTTTGTAAAGGCTACGTAGTGATGCCCTACTGGGTCACCTTGGTAGTGATCAATGGGGAGTAGCTCTCTCCGGGCAGAAAGGGAATCACGGCTTGTGGGTAAAGTGCACAACCTCTGCAGAGTGTTCGAAAACTGATATATCAGCCATGCTCGCGGTTATGAGCGGCCAAGGGAGCTCCAGTGATTAGTGGTACTTGAGCAGAGACATTTTGGGTTACAGGTGGCAATGAGATTGATGGTTTTGGTTATGCCTATGGTGCTGGTAAGTGGTATTCTTTCCGTTTGGAAAGGGTACATCGGGCTAATAACTTGGGTTAATGGTAAAACTTGGCTTTCTACTAGTAAATAATAATCTGACCAACTAAAAGCAACTGCTTGACTTATCCCCACATAAAGCTAGTCCACTACAGCCAAACAGGACGCTTGCTGAGTATGTTGATGTGTACTCACCCTTGCTCTACACACCAAACCCCCCCCCCCCATCCCCAGGTTGTCAGCATTGCAACCACTGCTCAGGAGAAGATGAAGCTGTGGAAGGAGACTTCCAGGAGTTCCAAGACTACGACGAGTTCTAGGCGTGGGTTAGCGGCAACCCCCCATTCGGCTGCCTGTGAAGGCCGCGTTTATCTACGTTTCTTTTCTGCACTTTGATTTATTGTAAAGACTATGTGGATGTCTCAGACATATGATGTAATCGACTATTATTTCCCTTTTTAATACTATTTGAGCATTGTGTGATGATGTCTATGTTATGTAACTGCTGTGTACGTGAATTGCTGATCCTGGCACGTACATGGTTCGCATTCGGTTTGCCTTCTAAAACTGGGTGTGACATAAGTGGTATCAAAGCCGTGCTGACTATAGGACCGCTAACCTAGAGTAGAATGGACGTTCTAAGGACTATAGACCTCTGTCCCTGCCTTGACTTTGATATCCCTTCAAAAGTTGGTCATATCGACCAAACCTATGTTCTACTATATATTATACCTTGCTGAAAATTATGTTTCATTCTAATCCTTCATTTATAAATGGTTCATTACTTGATGGTCATATTAATTATGTTCTCACTCTTTTGCTTGCGGTGTCTTTTGTAGATGGCTCGTCTTAGACACACTGCACGAAAGTCCGTCATCCCCTTCTTACCCTCCCGCCTTGCTGAGCGTCCGCTTCGCCGTCCCGTGGCCGGACAGTCCAGCCACTTGGAGAGACTACACCACCGCCTGCATGAGGAGCAGGAACGTCGACGACAGGAGCAGCAGGGTTCTTCCTTCTCGCTCCAGCAGGAGATAGAGTCCGTGAGGAGCTGCTCCCCTGTGCTTCCCCCGGAGGCGCCCCCTGCACCACCACTGGGCGCCCCAGCTTCTGGAGTAGCTGCTGGAGGAGACCCAGACGACGGAGGTGGCGACGACAGCTCGAGCCACGACACCGACTTCTCTGCTGACCAGGAGCCGGAAGGATGGGTTGCTCGACCCATCACTCGCGACACTGCTCGCGGGTGTCACTTCCACGATGCGCTCGACACCCTGCTACGTCGGGCACTTAACCGGCGTACTTGGTCCATTGAGTATCGTTGTGTGGTCTACCAGCATAGTCGTGGGGTCTACCCGGACCGCTTGGAGGCGACCTGCTTGGTGCGTCGTCCGGAGAACAGTCTCCAGGGTGCTGAGGTCTGCTCATAGCACTATTCTATCTCTGAGCGTGACTCAGCTGAGGCGGCCATGCAAGATGCTGCACGGCGTGCGCTTTCGCACTACTGCTCGGTTCTCGGTGGGGTAGCTGACAGTCTCAACCTGAAGTGTTACCCCCACCGTCCATCTGGTAGCACAGGAGGCGTGATTGTTTCACCTGTCGGTGAGGACAATCCTAGGTTGAGCAGCACAGTCAACCTAGCCGTCGTGCTAAACACGGAGCTGGACCATGCATTAGACGAGCTGAGTAGGGCTCGTGCTGAGATCGCCCTACTGCGGGCTGAGCGTGCGGAACGTCGTCACCTGGATGATGGTTCCCCCGCTCCCGTCGGGACTCAGCACCCGTACCGCTCACCTCGGCGTGGACGCCAGTCTTATGGCAATCCCGACTGCAAGACCAAGATAAATCTAGAACCATAGATCGTTAGAGTTGGATCTTATAATTAATACAAAATATATATGTAGAAGTTACAGTCTTAGCGTTAGTCTCGCCCTCAGTTAGTCTTAGTTAGACAGGGTAGTTTGCTATATCCTGTGCATTTATGTTTGTCATGATGAACTATGTTTGGTTTGGATCTTTGTAATGACTGTCACCAGAGTGCGGGTATCCCCTGCATTTTGGTTTACCTATTATGTTAATGGAGTTAGTTATCTAGTTGGGAAACCTTTTATCCCACTTTCCTCTTTATCTGAGAAGCTGTGTGGTCTGTGTTGGAGATCAGTGAAGATGCTTATCGGTTCAGTGTGGTGGAGAATTATATAATCTTTTCTTATGCTGCAAGATTTGCAAGATCAGTTCTGATGTATGGTTGCATTCTGCAGATGTCAGAGAACAGGCGCAGAGGAGGAAGGCGTGCTCAGCAGGAGCAAGCCGCTCAGCAGGAGGAGGTACCTCAGCAACAGCAGCTGCCGCCCCCGCCCCCGATGTCGATCGAGCAGATGTTTCTGATGCAGACTCAAGCAGTTCAAGCCATCGGCTAGACTTTGGCCGCCATTCAGCAGCAGCAACAGCAGCAGGCCCCACCTCAACCTCAGATGCCTCAGATGCCCAGAGACAAGCATGCTGAATTCATGAGGGGTCATCCACCAACGTTCGCTCACTCCTCTGACCCCATGGATGCTGAAGACTGGCTGCGCATTGTGGAACGAGAGTTGCATACCGCTCAGTGCGATGACAGAGAGAAAGTCTTGTATGGTCCTCGTCTGTTGAGAGGAGCAGCTCAGTCATGGTGGGAGTCTTATCTCGCCACCCATGCCAACCCCGACACCATCACCTGGGAAGAGTTCAGAGGTAGCTTTCGTCAATATCATGTGCCCGCAGGTCTGATGACTATGAAGAAGGAGGAGTTCCTGGCTCTCAAGCAAGGGTCATCGTCTATCAGTGAGTACCGGGACAGGTTTCTGCAGCTGTCTCGCTATGCTCCTGAAGATGTCAACACCGACGCCAAGAGACAGTACCGTTTCCTGAGAGGCTTGGTTGACCCTCTTCAGTATCAGCTGATGAATCACACCTTCCCGACATTCCAGCACTTGATTGACAGAGCAATCATGACAGAGAGGAAGCGTAAGGAGATGGAAGACCGTAAGCGCAAGATCAGTGGACCCCAGCCTGGAAGCAGCAATCGTCCTTGTTTCTCAGGCAATCAACCTCAGTAGTTCAGGCAGAACCAGCGTCCACCTCAACAACATCAGCAGTTCCAAAGGCAGTATCCTCAGCACCAGTATCAGAATCGTCAGAGCAATCAGTTAGGAGGTCAGTTCTAGAGGCAGAATCAGCAAGCACCTCGTCTTCCTGCCCCAGCAAACCAGCAGAGCAATCAGGCAGCACTAGCGCAGGTTGGAAACAGGGCATGTTTCCATTGTGGAGAGCAAGGCCACTAGGTGATGCAATGTCCGAAGAAGGCAGCCCAGCAGCAGTCAGGCCCTAGTGCCCCAGCAAAGCAGAATGTGTCTCAGCCTGGAGTAGGCAACCGCTCTCAGCCGCATTATAATCATGGAAGACTGAACCACTTGGAGGCTGAAGCAGTTCAGGAGACCCCCGACATGATAGTAGGTATGTTCCTAGTCGCCTCCCATATTGCAGAACTGTTATTTGATACTGGAGCAACGCATTCTTTCATTACTGCATCATGGGTAGAAGCACATAATCTTCCAATTACTACCATGTCAACCCCCATTCAAATTGACTCAGCCGGTGGTAGAATTCGAGCCAATAGCATATGTTTGAATATAAGTGTGCAAGTAAGGGGGATAGCGTTTCCCGCCAACCTCATAGTAATGGGTACTCAGGGAATAGATGTCATCCTGGGGATGAATTGGCTAGATAAGTATCAGGCAGTTATCAGTTGTGATAAGAGGACAATCAAGTTGGTGTCTCCACTAGGAAAGGAAGTGGTGACCGAGTTAGTCTCGCCTGAGCCGAAGAAAGGAAGTTGTTATCAGATGGCCATTGATAGCAGTGAAGCAGACCCAATTGAGAGTATCAAGGTTGTGTCCGAATTCCCAGATGTGTTTCCAAAGGACTTACCGGATATGCCACCAAAGCAGAAAGTTGAGTTTGCCATAGAGCTTCTTCCTGGAACCTCCCCTATCTTTAAGAGAGCTTACAGAATATCTGGACCAGAGTTGGTTGAGCTTAAGAAGCAGATTGATGAGCTGTCAGAGAAAGGTTACATCCGGCCAAGCACCTCGCCTTGGGCCGCCCCTGTCCTGTTTGTGGAAAAGAAAGATGGCACCAAAAGGATGTGTATCGATTACCGAGCTTTGAATGAAGTCACGATCAAGAACAAGTACCCCTTGCCCAGAATAGAAGATCTGTTCGACCAGTTGAGAGGAGCCAGTGTGTTCTCCAAGATTGATCTGAGGTCAGGTTATCATCAGCTCAGGATCCGACCTTCGGACATTCCGAAGACGACATTCATTACCAAGTATGGTTTGTATGAGTTCACTGTGATGTCTTTTGGTTTGACCAATGCGCCAGCCTTGTTCATGAACTTGATGAACAGTGTATTCATGGACTATCTCGACAAGTTTGTGGTGGTATTCATTGATGACATTCTGATTTACTCTCATAGCGAAGAAGAGCATGCAAGTCATTTGAGGATGGTATTGCAGAGATTGCGAGAGCACCAGTTGTATGCAAAGTTGAGCAAGTGTGAATTCTGGATCAACGAAGTCCTGTTCTTGGGTCACATAATCAACAAAGAAGGATTGGCTGTGGATCCAAAGAAAGTGGCAGACATTCTGAACTGGAAAGCGCCAACAGATGCTCGAGGAATCAAGAGCTTCATTGGAATGGCCGGATATTATCGGCGATTCATTGAAGGGTTTTCAAAGATTGCGAAACCAATGACAGCGTTGCTAGGCAACAAGGTTGAGTTCAAGTGGACCCAGAAATGCCAAGAGGCCTTCGAAGCGCTGAAAGAGAAGTTGACAACAGCGCCTGTCCTAGTCTTGCCTGATGTGCACAAGCCCTTCTCGGTGTATTGTGATGCTTGTTACACCAGTTTGGGATGCGTGTTGATGCAAGAGGGAAGAGTTGTGGCTTACTCGTCCCGACAACTGAAAGTTCATGAGAAGAATTACCCAATCCATGACCTAGAGTTGGCAGCAGTGGTTCACGCACTGAAGACATGGAGGCACTATCTGTATAGACAGAAATGTGATGTTTACACAGACCACAAGAGTCTGAAGTACATATTCACTCAGTCAGAGTTGAATATGAGGCAGCGAAGATGGTTAGAGTTGATCAAAGACTATGAGTTGGAGAATCACTACCATCCAGGCAAAGCGAACGTAGTGGCAGATGATTTGAGCAGGAAGAGTCAAGGCAACCTGATGGTCGCTCGTCCGATGCCTTATGAGTTGGCCAAGGAGTTTGACGGGTTGAGTCTCGGATTTCTGAACAATTCGCGAGGAGTCACAGTTGAGTTGGAACCTACCTTGGAGCGAGAAATCAAAGAAGCGCAGAAGAATGATGAGAAGATCAGTGAGATCCGGCGACTGATTCTAGACGGCAGAGGCAAAGATTTTCGGGAAGATGCAGAAGGTGTGATATGGTTCAAAGACCGCTTGTGCGTTCCCAATGTCCAGTCTATTCGGGAGTTGATTCTCAAGGAAGCTCATGAGACAGCCTATTCAATTCACCCTGGTAGTGAGAAGATGTATCAAGATCTGAAGAAGAAATTCTGGTGGTACGGAATGAAGAGGGAAATCGCAGAGTATGTGGCTATGTGTGATAGTTGTCGAAGGATCAAAGCAGAGCACCAGAGACCAGCTGGATTGTTGCAACCGTTGCAAATTCCTCAGTGGAAATGGGATGAAATTGATATGGATTTCATAGTCGGATTGCCTCGCACTCGAGCCGGCTACGATTCCATCTGGGTAGTAGTGGACCGTTTGACCAAGTCAGCCCACTTCATACCAGTCAAGACCAACTACAGCAGTGCAGTATTGGCAGAGTTGTATATGTCTCGGATCGTTTGTCTTCATGGTGTGCCAAAGAAGATAGTGTCAGACAGAGGAACACAGTTCACCTCTCATTTCTGGCAGCAGTTGCATGAGGCCTTGGGCACACATCTGAATTTCAGTTCAGCGTATCATCCGCAGACAGATGGTCAGACCGAAAGAACCAATCAAATTCTTGAAGACATGTTGAGAGCCTGTGCGTTGCAAGATCAGTCCGGATGGGACAAGAGATTGCCTTATGCAGAGTTCTCCTATAACAACAGTTACCAGGCCAGTTTGAGGATGTCACCTTTTCAGGCGCTCTATGGAAGGAGTTGTAGAACTCTGTTGCAATGGGATCAGCCTGGAGAAAAGCATGTGTTTGGGCCAGACATTCTGCTTGAAGCCGAAGAGAACATCAAGATGGTCCGAGAGAATCTGAAGATAGCGCAATCAAGGCAGCGAAGCTATGCAGACACAAGAAGAAGAGAGCTGAGTTTTGAGGTCAGAGATTTTGTCTATCTGAAAGTGTCACCGATCAGAGGAATCAGAAGGTTCGGAGTCAAAGGCAAGCTAGCACCCCGCTACATTGGTCCGTACCAAATTCTCTCAAGGCGTGGAGAAGTGGCCTATTAGCTCAGTCTGCCAGAGAATTTGTCTGTTGTGCATGATGTCTTTCATGTGTCTCAGTTGAAGAAGTGTTTGCGTGTGCCGGAAGAGCAGTTGCCAGTAGAAGGTCTTGAAGTCCAGGAGGACTTGACCTACACAGAGAAGCCAGCGCAGATCCTTGAAACCACATATAGAGTCACTCGAAGGAAGACCATCAGAATGTGCAAAGTCAGGTGGAATCATCACTCTGAGGAAGAAGCAACCTGGGAGCGTGAAGATGATCTGATGGCTAAATACCCTGAGCTCTTTGCTAGCCAACCATGAATCTCGAGGGCGAGTTTCTTTTAAGGGGGATAGGTTTGTAACACCCCGAGTTTTTTGGAGTTGAATTTTTTTTCTTTTCTTCACTCTCCAAATTCGGGTGTTACCTCTCTTTCCCATTTCTTTTCGCTAAAACCTCAACCGTCTTCAAAACTTTAAGTTATGTGATAATAGTAAACCCTAGAGTTAATTTCTTTGATTTGCTGCATCATGCCGACCATGCATTTTTTGGTTGTTTGAAAGTGTGAAAGTATTCATATAGAAAAATAGATATAAAAAAGGAAAACCTTTTTCTTTTTCTCTCTCCCCCCTCCCCCTTCGCGCCGGCCCAGCTGGGCGGCCCAGCCGCCCCCCCCTTCCCCCCCTTCCCTCCCCTGCCGTGGGCCGTCCCGGCCGGCCCAACCGCGCGCGCCCCCCGCTTTGGGCCCATGGCCGGCCCATGGCCGGCCCAGCCGCCCCTCCCCCCTTTTTTTCCCAAAATTTCCCTCCCCGCGGGCCCCGCCCGTCATCCTCCCTCCCTCCCTCCCTCTCCCTACCCTAACCACCGCCGCCTCCGCCGCCCCTTCCCCAGCGCCGCCGGTGGCCGCCCCCACCTCGGTGAGGCCCCCCTCCCCTCCCTTCCCCCTCCCCCCCCCCCGCCGGCGCCGCTCCCCGGCGCGCCACCCCAGGCCCGCGCCCGCCCCTCGCCGCGGCAAGGCTGCCTCGCCCCGTCCGCTCGGCGCCCCGGCTCGGCCGCCCCTCCGGCGAGCCGCCCCGCTCCACCCCGACCCGACCCCGCCCGGTCCCGGCGAGCTCGGCCTCGCCCCGCCGCGCCTCGGCTCGGCCGCCCCGTGCTCGGCCTCCTCCGGCGAGCCGCCCTGCCCCTTCCCCGCCCTCGCCTCGGCCGCGTCCGGCGAGCCGCCCCCGTCCCCGACCTCGGCCGCCCCCTCGCCGGCCCCGCCGTGCCCCGGCTCGGCCGCCCCCCCCCCCCCCCCCGGCGAGCCCGCCCGCCCCGGTCCCGGCTCGGCTGCCCCCCGGCGACCCGCCCGCCCCCGTGCTCGGCCGCTTCTCCGGCGAGCCGCCCCGCCCGTCCCCGGCCATGGCGCCCGCGCCCAGCTCGGCCGCCCCCGCCGCGCCAGTCCCCGGCAAGCACCGCCCCGGCTCGGCCGCGTCATCCCCGCCCCGGCGTGGTGGCCGGCCGTGTCCTCGCCCCGCCCGTGCCTCGCCCGCCGTGGTCCGCGGCGTCCTCGCTCGCCCGTGCTCGCTTGCCCCGGCGTGCTTGCCCGCTCGGCCCGTCGTGCCTTGCTCGCGTCGTGACGGCCCCGGCGCGGCCTCGAGCTCGGCCCAGCGTGCCTATGGCGCTCGGCCCAGCGTGCCTATGGCGCGTGGCCTTGAGCTCGGCTAGCGCGCGGCCCCGACGTGCGCACAGCTAGTTCGCGGCGCATGCGTGCGGCCTCGCGCGCGTGCCCGCGTAAGGCGCAGTGCCTTGGCACGGCTGTCGTGCCTTCATCTACCCCCCCCCCCCCGTATCTTATGCGCGCTAATCACGTTGTTTATATTAATAAGATAGGAGTCTCAATTTAGAAATTGGTTACGTTAGTCAATTTGTATAGCTAATCGTCTACCTCATTCAATGTTAATCTACTAAAAGTGGTCACGTTTACATTAGTGCATGTAGCTAATCCTTTTGTTAGAACCAATTGAAACTAGAGCACGTAACGTCTAGTTATTCGCCTACCCGTAACGCGCCTCGAGCATAAGCTTCAACCCTCGCGAGACCTTTCCCCGCCTCTTTCTAACCATGGTAAATTCATTATCGTATGTGATATTATATGCATATTTACTTTATTTGTTCTCTTGTATGGTGTACTGTTTGTTTCCTAATTTGAATGGATGGATGTTTGTATGCTTGCAATCGCATAGAGAACGATTCGGTCGAGGAGCCCGAAGAACTCGCAGGAGAAGCCCCTGAGCAGCAGTCGGTTGGTGGAGGCAAGTGTCCCTTGACCTATCTCTGTCCTATTCATTCTTTAATTCACCTCCCGCTTTACACATGTATACCTAAGGATTGACTAGCTTTTGTTATCCATGTCCTTGTTTACCTATTCGGGTTGGATTATTATTGTTTAGCTTTATGCTATTGCTCAAACTCTAATCAATGAACATGATGAGATTATCTATGATACGTTGTTTTCCCTTGTCTTATTATGATGTTGTACTTGTGGCCTTTAAGGGGGCTCGAGCGGTTTCTCGAGTGCCTCTCCGTAAGGACCTGTTCTTTGGATGACCGCCCGGGAAAACAGTGCAACCATGAGGGTGGAATGGGGTGCCCTTAGCTGAATAATTAGAGGATCCGGGGTGTAGACATTTTGGGTTACAGGTGGCAATGAGATTGATGGTTTTGGTTATGCCTATGGTGCTGGTAAGTGGTATTCTTTCTGTTTGGAAAGGGTACATCGGGCTAATAACTTGGGTTAATGCTAAAACTTGGCTTTCTACTAGTAAATAATAATCTGACCAACTAAAAGCAATTGCTTGACTTATCCCCACATAAAGCTAGTCCACTACAGCCAAATAGGACGCTTGCTGAGTATGTTGATGTGTACTCACCCTTGCTCTACACACCAAACCCCCCCCCCTCGATCCCCAGGTTGTCAGCATTGCAACCACTGCTCAGGAGAAGATGAAGCTGTGGAAGGAGACTTCCAGGAGTTCCAAGACTACGACGAGTTCTAGGCGTGGGTTAGCGGAAACCCCCCAGTCGGCTGCCTGTGAAGGCCGTGTTTATCTACTTTTCTTTTCCGCACTTTGATTTATTGTAAAGACTATGTGGATGTCTCAGACATATGATGTAATCGACTATTATTTCCCTTTTTAATACTATTTGAGCATTGTGTGATGATGTCCATGTTATGTAACTGCTGTGTACGTGAATTGCTGATCCTGGCACGTACATGGTTCGCATTCGGTTTGCCTTCTAAAACCGGGTGTGACACGTGTTCACCTTGAAGATGGCACCAAAACCACCTATGTTCTATACCAAAAATGTGGCATACCACCTAGGGCACCCACTGGACAAAGTTGAGCCCAAGACCTGGACGTTTGACATGCCTTTGCATTGTTTTTGTCGCGAGGTGGGCAGAGAGACATACCTGTTTTGGCGTCCAAAGATCTCCCTACCTAGGGCATATCTGCCATGGCGACTCACGGATGAGAGACAGCCCTAGGTGCCAGGAAAAGACTCGCGCCGGATTTTTGCCAAGATTCGCACGTTTGCGACTTGGGCGAGATGTGGAACACGGGCAGAAGAAAAGCTCCATGTGTTCGACGCGCTCTGTGCACGCCAGAGCACGCCTGCGCGCGCCCCACGTCGCGCCAAAGGCCAGCCGACGCCATGACCCACGCCCGCGCCTATAAAGCCCACTCAGGCGTCGACCACACCCCTCCGCGCACGCTCAAACCTCACCAGAGCTCAACTCACCGTCGTTTGCCCGTGCACGGCGTGTCCGCGGCCACCCGAGCCCCTGTCGTCGTAGACCAGCCAGCCTAGCCTTTCCCAACCCCGTCCGACCCTCGGAGACGATTGAGCACACCTCGGTGAAGCTCCCCGAGCAAGGAATCGAAGTCTGCTTCACTGGAGAGGCCAGTCCACGGTCGCCGGAGTTCACAACACCGCCGGAGTGCGTGGACCAGGTAATCCACTAAACCATTTTCCGATTCCTTGTGCACACAGTCTCTACATCACCCCGTGGAGCTCACCGTGCCATTGGATTGAACTAGGTCGCCGTGATTTGGCTGGCACACCCGCCGCCGACGAGGACACCCGCATGCGCACGTGGACCGAGCGATTTCGGCCATCCCCACCGTCGAGATGTACATCGCTGTGACCGCAAGAGCCTCCCCGAGCCAACCCCACCCCTCGCCGGACCTCTCTCGCCGCCGGTAAGCCGCGCCACCCTTTTCTTTCTTGCGGGTACTGTTTAAACCTAGGGAAGGACCGCGGGGGAGAAGGAAAAAAGTCTGGGGGGTTTTGTGAAATGTCAGAGACTCAAATGAATAGTAACGCGGGGGTATAACTGAGAGAGTCAGTTTGGAAATAACCCAGGGTCCTCGGTGTAAACTGCTTTTCCAGAAAACCTTTATTAAATCTGATTTTAAATTTGAACAGAACTTGAATAATTCATAACTTCTGTTTTATTCATCCAAATTTGGTCAAACCAATTTTGTCAGACTTTAAATAATGTAAACTGCTTAGAAAAAATATAAAACCCTTAAGTACTACAGAAAACTATAAGGTTCTGATTTAATTATTGTTTTGACCAAAAGCTAAATAATAAGAAGAAAAATAGTTGCACTATTTGACTAGGGTTAGGAAAATTTGGAAAAGTATATATCCACCTACTGACCTGTTTAAAAATGCTAAACCCCTCTGTCCACCCCATTAAGTTAGTTTTTGCCATTTATTTTACAATATGCTTAAGATAAAGAAAAATGGAAAAGGTGATTTAAATGATGAACCAGAGGGCACCCCTATTTTTGTTAGAGTACTTATTCAATATAGTTCACTAGAAAAATCTATTATGCCCTGGTTTAGTACAAAATAAGTAGGATCCCTTTTATTTTAAGAAAACAAGGAAAACTTAGAAAAACCCTACAAAAATAACCCCAAGGTGAAAACACCCCAACCCTTGGGATAGTTAATGTTTTGTTATTAAGAACTTAGGAAAAATATGAAATCTTCTGTTTGACATTTTTCAAATAGCAATGTAGTAGAAAGTGCCTTTTGGGCATTTAACTTTAGAAAATCATAACTAAATGACCATTCCATAGCTTTCTGTGATTTTTGGCACAAAAGCCTATTATTACTATTAGATGCCAACAAAAATAACCTTTAAGAGTTGTAGTACAAAGTGGCCCATTTACACAACTTTTGTTATTTTTGTCTAAAGCATAGCCTTTTTATTTTGAACCTCAACTTCCTAGAATGGGCTATAGTGACCAATGGAAACCCACTGTAATTTTTACATAATTTTTGGAGAAAGTTAAACTACTGTTGTAGTTCAAACCTCCACTAGATTTCATAAATAGAAAATAAAGAAAGGATAATGAATAATGGAAATTAGTGTCATCCTAAAACCCTTTGTAAATTGTCCACTGAAATATATAAAGGAAATGCCAATCCACTATGCTCATCATTAACAAAACTTAAACCTAGAGTGATAAGCATAAACCACTAAAAGCCCCGTAGGACCAAGCAAACCCTAAGTTACTCATTAACTTAGTTTTTCTTCTCTTAGTATAATGTTATTTAAATCCTGCATAATCATGACATACATGTTCATTGCACTTCGATAGACTGTAACCTCGCTGACGGAGAGTACATCCTCGTGCCGGAGCAAGGAGCTGCTCAGGAGGTAGCCCCGGATCCAGCACCAGAGCCTGCACCAGAGGATCTGCCTGCCACAGCCTTGGAAGGCAAGCCCCGGTTTATGCATAACCTGTTATTTATGCTATTTTACTACACTTATCGATTGTAGGAATGAATGTGCACTTAAGTGTAGGAGTTGTTTGAAACCCTAGTTGCATGATCTCAGGAATCCTGTTGAGATGAATACTAGTATGCTAGGTCGAGTAGCTGCTTTATTAATTAGGATCTCGGTAGAAGTCGAGTGATTTTTCTAGCACTCGCGCGAGGTCAGGAATTGGCTGTATCCACTTTCTTATCATATTGATGTTGGTTTGTGGGCAACAATCCATGGGGATTGGTTGTCTACGGGATAAAACTTGGAATAAGGATTAAGGTGTGGTACCGTGTGTCAAGCGTTTGAACGTACTAAACACATACCGAGAAATATGGTAAATCGGTAAGCCTAGTACCTGAGTGAACCTGCCCGCAGACTTTGCCCCTCACGCGACCTGAGACATGGTCTCCCATTCCGGTTATGGTGGGTACAAGTGCGGTCACTGCACGACGGTAGTCGGGGTCAGTGAGGCATTGTACGCCAAGGCGGTGAGCCCTGATCTGTTGCCAGGGAATCGATGGGGACGGTTGATGTGTGTGGGGACGGAGTGCCTCGCCATGTCGTGTGTTTAGGTTTACCTTGCAAGGATAAAAACTCGATTCGAATCGTCTGCTTCTCGCAGCTAATGAGACTGCTTGATCCATGCTGCTACATTGAGTAACAAGTGGAATTTTGATGAGATGATACAAGATGTTGATTGCTAAAAATGTTTGCTACTATGTATGAGTAGATAGTACACTTTTAGCCTTAAGAGAGTCACACTTAAATTTGACAAAGTTTAAACTTGACTTAGAAACTCAGCTAGTGCTTTTGGCAACCAAACCCAACAGCCAAACAGCTGCATGTCTAGAGGTAGAGGAGTAGACTCCTCACACCGGGTAAGTCTAGCTGATAATTAGTATACTCAGCCTTGCTTGTGGCACAATTTTTACAGGTTCCTTGGAGGACATGGTTGCTGGAGTGACTTGGCCGTCCATGTTGCCACCGGGTTGGACTGTCGAGTGGGACCCTATCTCGGCTGAGGAGGAGCATGAGGAGTGATGGGACAGGCTTCCCCATCTCTCTGTTTATTTACCGTTAGTTTTATTCCGCTGCACTTCGAACCTTGATGACTACTTTTGCAAAAAAAACTCCGATGATGATGTCATAATTTAATACTCTTTAATGCATGGTTTTATGCTTTATTGTATTTGCTTTGTGACTCACCATCGAGTGAGATTGGGGTACTTGATCCTGTCAGTGGCCTTGTCGGACTAGATCCGAGGGATTGACGGGTTATTCCCATTTAAGTGTGGTCTAGCCTCTAAGGCAAGGCTTAGGCACTTAAGTTGGAATAATTCGGGCAGTTCCGCCACAGTTGGTATCGAAGCTTGTACCACCACAGAGGAATCAATAAAATATAAATACCATCCTTTTCCGAAATAAAACTTGATAGAAACAATGTTGGATAGATCATAGGACGATCAGGATAGACCTAGGACGTGAAGCCTTAGGATGATAGAAGGGTAGCTAGGTGGCTAAGTGATTAGGCCCTATAGGCCACTTTAAGGGACGGGAGTTCTTCCCTATTCCCTTTGCATTGCTGTGAGGTCGTTCAGGACGAGCATGCATGCATTCTTAAATTAAACAAATGGATAATTGAGTAAAGACTTAAAAACAAAATGATGACCAACTAAGTATCCCAATACCATTTTTATAGTTGGAGAGCAGCTGAGTCTTATTTTTCTTGTTCTTTTTATAATTATTTTTCTTTTACTCACGCTTAACCGTACACAGATGACTTCCCACGGATCCTCAGACGACAGAAATGCACTGTCCCACACTGACGGGCTTGCACGAGAGGGCTTTCCCCGCATTTTGTGGGAGGTACTTCAGGGGGCCGGATACACGACGCCTCCTCAGTATGCGGTGCAGCAGTTTGAGAAGCATCGGGTGCCCCGCTGTAGGGTGAGGATGACCCTGGAGCCTCATCCCCTGCAGCCAGGCTGGCGTTCACTGGACTCTAAGTCCTTTGGATACCGGGCTAAGGACACGATCGAGGCAATTGCTCTGCTCGGGTTGACCACGTTCTGTGGATTCCACCCCTTGGAGCTGTCTACCCACCCCATTGGCTTGTTCCCCGCGGAAAGGGAAGACGACCCAATGTGGAAGGACCGGGTGGAGCACGCCAAGGACATCTGGGCTATCTACCCAGGTCAGACTGCGCACTTGACCGTACGGTGCATGAATGCTCTATATCGTCTGCAAGTGATGCGTGGTGAGGCGATGTCCCATCTGATGGCATTGTTGGAGGCGACAAAGATCATCTTGGACAACAAAGAGGAGCTTGTGGTTGATTTATCCACTGAGATGGTGGAAAAGGACTTGCAGGTGGAGCAGCTATCCAATGAGATCCAAGAGTTGGAGGAATTAGTGGGGACCAGGGAGAACACCATCGAGGTTCTCGAGGATCAGCTCATTAACACCCAGCAGCAGCTTGCCGAGGCTAATGAGCACCTGGATATGCATCACCAGGAAATCCAGGACATGGAGGCCAACGAGGACGTCGACATTGAGGGAGGAGAGGAGCCTGCCTCCAGCGTGGACACTGCTGGCTCAGGGAGACCACCTTCCCCCGAGTCGAGTGTTGCCTCGTTCGCTCACTAGGTGTCAGGGGTAGAGTTAGAAGTTGGTGATGGTAGGACTCCTCGCAGCTAGCTTAGCTTTTGCACCCTTGGGGTACTAGGCTAGATAGAGTTGAGTCTTTTTGGGACCATTGATGTAATCATGTTAAACTCTTTTGGAAGCATGGTTGATGGATGCTGCTAGTTTTAAATTTGGAAAGAAAGTTTATGCCTTTTAAAATCCTTTTGTTTATGACGGAATCTATCAATTCGCATTTTGACTCTTTCGCCGCGAGTAAACCGTAAACTTGAAGATGTGTTATTAAGTATATATGTGGTTTTTCAGATGGCCAGGAGACAGCGACGCGGTCAGAATGAGCGCGCTCCTCCACCGCCGCCACCGCCTCCCACTCTGCAGGAGCTAATGGCTCAGCAGAATGAGATCTTGAGGCAGCTAGCTCAGCGTCAGCCACCACCTCAGCACTATGGTGGTGGAGACCATCAGCGTCACCCCGCGGCAGCTACCTACCAGGAGTTCCTCAGTACTCAGCCTCCATTGTTCACAAGGGCAGAGGACCCACTTGATGCAGATGCATGGTTGAGGGTAGTGGAATCCAAATTCCCGCTACTCCATGGAGCTTGTTCAGAGGTCACTAAAGTCAGGTTCGCCACCCAACAGCTTCGCGGACCCGCAAGGACTTGGTGGGACCATTTTCTTGCTATGCAGCCAGAGGACCGAGAGGTGGAATGGAGAGAGTTTAAGGCAGCTTTCAGGGGACACCACATACCAGCCGGGATTATGGACCGAAAGCTCAACGAGTTTCTCGCACTAACTCAGGGCAACAGGACAGTGTTGCAGTATGCTCAGGCTTTTAATGACTTGTGCCAGTATGCTGGGTATCATGCAGATACAGACGAGAAGAAAAGAGACAGGTTCAGGAGGGGGCTCAGCACTAAGCTCCGTGACCGTCTCAACACCGTCAGGGCCAACAGCTACAATGAGTTGGTCAACATGGCTATCTCTCAGGAGGACTGCATTACAGCTCGACAGGCAGAAAAGAAGAGGAAGACCCTGTGGCAGGACCCTCAGCTCAGCCACAGCGCTTTAGGATTGTGTCCGACACTCAGAACAGGGGCCCCCAGCAGCAGCAAGGGCGATGGGTGATCCGACCACAGCAGCAGCAGCAGCAGGCACCCAACCGCACCCAGTTTTCAGCTCAGAGGAACAATCAGCAGCAGCAGCAGTATCGCCAGGCAAATGATAATAGGTGTTTCACATGCGGCAACACCGGGCATTATGCCAAGAATTGCCCCAGGAACCAGCAGAGGCAGGGGCAGAATGTTAATCAGAATCAAGGTAAGAGACAGAAGGTGCAAGTGAGGCAGGGCAGGCTAAACTTCACCACCATGGCTGATATTCCAGAGGGAGCACCCGTCTTGACTGGTATCTTTACAGTTTTGAATTATCCTGCTATTGTTCTTTTTGATTCTGGTGCATCACACAGTTTTATCAGTACCAAATTTAGTGCCAAGTGTCAATTGCCTTTTCACCACACCAATGGGGGTATTACAATCTCAACACCAGGAGGCAGGGTTGCCACCTATCGGATCAATAGACACGTACCAATTAAGCTGGGTAGTTTCATTTTCAAAACCACTCTCTTGATAATGGGATTGGATAGTGTGGACATCATCCTAGGGACTGATTGGTTATCACGGCACCACGCGGTGATTGATGTTGCAGCCAGAGCCATAGAAATCCACTCCCCTTTGGATGGCGAGATCACCTTATATCTACCCGACCAGGGTTGTACCCGTTCTTGTGCCTTCGTTATGATAGCATCCCCAGTGGAAAAAATCCCAGTGGTCTGTGACTACCCAGATGTTTTCCCAGATGAATTGCCAGGGATGCCACCTGACCGAGACATCGAGTTTGCAATCGAATTGCAACCCGGGACTGCTCCTATCTCCAAGAGACCCTATAGGATGCCTCCCGCGGAATTGGCAGAACTGAAAAAGCAATTGCAAGAGTTGTTGGACAAGGTGTTTATTCGCCCAATTACTTCGCCTTGGGGATGTCCTGCCTTGTTCGTGAAGAAAAAGGATGAGAGTTTGAGAATGTGTGTTGACTACCGCCCTCTCAATGCGGTGACCATCAAGAACAAATACCCACTGCCCCGCATTGATGTTCTGTTCGATCAGTTGGTAGGAGCCAAAGTGTTCTCTAAGATAGATCTTCGCTCAGGTTACCACCAGATCAAGATCCGAACCAGTGATATTCCCAAGACGGCCTTCTCAACCAGATATGGGCTTTATGAGTTTTTGGTGATGTCTTTTGGGTTGACAAATGCCCCAGCTTATTTCATGTACCTGATGAACTCAGTATTTATGCCAGAGTTGGACAAATTCGTGGTCGTTTTCATTGATGATATTTTGGTTTATTCCAAGAATGAAGCCGAGCACACCAAACATTTGCATACTGTACTTCAGAGACTGCGTGACCATCAGTTGTATGCTAAATTGTCTAAATGTGAATTCTGGCTGAAGGAGATTAAATTCTTAGGTCACACAATTTCTCCGGATGGGATATCAGTTGATCCTGAGAAGGTACAAGAGGTGATGGATTGGAAACCCCCGACTACAGTGAGGCAGATTCGGAGTTTTCTGGGATTGGCAGGGTATTATCGACGATTTATTCCGGATTTCTCCAGAATTGCCAAACCAATGACTGAACTGTTAAAGAAGGGAGTCAAGTATGATTGGAGCCAAAAGTGCGAAGATGCCTTTCATACTTTGAGGCAGCATTTGACAACAGCCCTAGTGCTGGCTCAGCCTGATAACACCAAGCCCTTTGAGGTTTATTGTGATGCGTCTGGTACGGGATTGGGATGTGTCTTGATGCAAGATAACAGAGTGATTGCTTATGCTTCTCGAGCACTCAGGCCCCATGAGCAGAACTACCCTACACATGATCTTGAATTGGCAGCTGTGGTTCATGCTCTTAAGATATGGAGACACTACTTGATGGGAGCTCACTGTAACATCTACACTGATCACAAGAGTCTCAAATACATCTTCACTCAGGCAGATCTGAACATGAGGCAGAGAAGATGGTTGGAATTAATCAAAGATTATGATTTGGAAGTACATTACCACCCGGGCAAAGCCAATGTTGTAGCAGATGCCTTGAGCAGAAAGGCCCAGTGCAATTGTATGAGCATGGATGCAAGAGTTACCACCCTATGTGATGAATTGTGCAAGCTGAACCTGGAAGTTGTTTCTTCAGGTGACTTAAGTTATATCTCGGTAGAGCCGACATTGCAAGAGCAAATAGTTAGGGCACAGATTGAGGATAAGGGTGTTCAAGTTATCAAAGAAATGATCAAGCAGAAGGTAGAGAAATACAAGTGCTTCCATCAGGACAGCAAGGGAATTTTATGGTTTGGAGATCGATTGGTTGTTCCCAAGGACCCTGAGCTCAGAAAGAAGATACTGGATGAAGCTCACCTTTCCAAGTTCTCCATGCACCCTGGTAGCAACAAGATGTACCATGATCTCATATCCTTATATTGGTGGACCAGAATGAAGAGAGAAATTGCCAAGTATATATCCGAGTGTGACACCTGCCAGAGGATCAAAGCTAGTCATTTGAAGGCAGCAGACCCTTTGCAACCCCTTCCCATACCATCTTGGAAATGGGAGGACATTTGCATGGACTTTATCGTGGGATTGCCCAATACCTCCAGGCACCATGATTCCATTTGGGTTATTGTGGACAGATTGACCAAGTCAGCTCATTTCTTGCCAGTACACACCACCCACAGGGCAGAGAGGTATGCAGAGATCTACATTGACTAGATAGTTCGTCTGGACGGAATACCAAGGACTATAGTCTCAGACAGAGGAGCACCATTTGTGGCACGATTTTGGGAACAATTGCAGGAATCACTTGGGACCTATGTAATACGAAGCTCAGCATACCATCCCCAAACAGATGGCCAGACAGAAAGGGTAAACCAGATTTTGAAAGACATGTTAAGGGCATGTGTACTACACTACGAAAAGGATTGGGACAAGTGTCTTTCCTTGGCAGAATTTTCTTATAATAACAGCTACCAGACCAGTCTAAAGATAGCACCTTTTGAAGCTTTATATGGGAGAAGATGCAGAACCCCACTAAATTGGTCTCAAGCAGGAGAAAGGGAAATATTTGGGCCAGATTTGGTACTTGAGGCAGAGGAAAAGGTCAGGGTTATTACAAAGAACTTAGAAGCTGCTCAGGCCAGGCAAAAGAGCTATCATGACAAGAGGCGGAAGCCTCTACAGTTCGAAGTGGGAGACCATGTTTATCTTAAGGTGTCACCAACCAAGGGTGTCCAGAGATTCAGAATTAAGGGCAAGTTAGCTCCTCGCTACATTGGACCCTACGAGATCAAGGAAGCTTGTGGACCCGTAGCCTATCAATTGGAATTGCCACCTCACATGTCAGCAGTTCACAATGTATTTCATGTATCTCAGCTGCGGAAATGTGTCCGCCTACCCACTGAAGTGCTACCTGAGCCAGACATTGAGATAGAGCTAGACTTGTCCTATCAAGGGTACCCCGTCAAGGTATTGGATCAGAAAGAAAGATCAACACGGGCGAGGTCAATCCGAATGTATAAGGTTCAGTGGAGTCACCATTCAGCAGAGGAAGCTACATGGGAGACTGAGGATTTTCTACGCTCTCGCTTCCCCGACTTTCTGCCCAAAAGAGTCGGTACGTAACCCCAAAACCCCACCCCCACCTGCCCTTTGAATACAATTATAAGAAAAACTTAGATAACAAGGATAGTCTCAGTTGTGGATTTAACTTAAAAAGGACTTCCTTCTGAAGTTGCAAAGAGAATGACATTCGAAGAGCAGTTAACAAGAGAGACTTGAGTATAAGAAGGAGTAGCCCATCAACGTGCCTTCGTAGCACCCTCTAGAGGACTCTGCCTAAAATCTCGGGACGAGATTCCTTTAAGGGGGAGGGTTGTAACACCTCAGGTGTTACCATGGCTAGAGCACATCTATGCACTGATGATTGTGATCACATGTGGTAGAAACTTGAGAAGAACATAAGAACCTTGGAGACCATGTGTTAATCAAGATTGTTAATGACCTAAGAGCATCACTCAAGCTTTTGTGCACTTACTACCTTGGGCAAGAGGAGAGTAAACCCTAGACCTCTCTTGAACCCTATCTCCCAAAACCATGGTTGAGAGGGAGAGAGAATAAGCAAATGTGCAAACCATGAGTTAATTTTTAACCAAACTTTGAGTAACTTTTTAACCAGCAATTGTGGGAGGGTAATGTTGCAAAAATACCCCTTGAGAAACCCCAAATCCATTCCCTAAGTAGAGAGAGAGCTAGAGCTCTCTATTTCTCTCTAAGTCAAAAACTACACCTACACTAAAGATCAACCGTGTTCACCTTGAAGATGGCACCAAAACCACCTATGTTCTATACCAAAAATGTGGCATACCACCTAGGGCACCCACTGGAAAAAGTTGAGCCCGAGACCTGGACGTTTGACATGCCTTGACATTGTTTTTGTCGCGAGGTGGGCAAAGAGACATACCTGTTTTGGCGTCCAAAGATCTCCCTACCTAGGGCATATCTTCCATGGCGACTCACGGATGAGAGACAGCCCTAGGTGCCAGGAAAAGACTTGCGCCGGATTTTTGCCAAGATTCGCACGTTTGCGACTTGGGCGAGCTGTGGAACACGGGCAGAAGAAAAGCTCCACGTGTTCGACGCGCTCTGTGCACGCTAGAGCACGCCCCCGCGCGCCCTGCGTCGCGCCAAAGGCCAGCCGACGCCATGACCCGCGCCCGCGCCTATAAAGCCCACTCAGGCGTCGACCACACCCCTCCGCGCACGCTCAAACCTCACCGGAGCTCAACTCACTGTCGTTTGCCCGTGCACGGCGTGTCCGCGGCCACCCGAGCCCCTGCCGTCGTAGACCGGCCAGGCCAGCCTTTCCCAACCCCGTCCGACCCTCGGAGACGATTGAGCACACCTCGGTGAAGCTCCCCGAGCGAGGAATCGAAGTCTGCTTCACCGGAGAGGCCAGTCCACGGTCGCCGGAGTTCACAACCCCGCCGGAGTGAGTGGACCGGGTAATCCACTGAACCATTTTCCGATTCCTTGTGCACACAGTCTCTACGTCACCCGGTGGAGCTCACCGTGCCATTGGATTGAACTAGGTCGCCGTGATTTGGCCGGAACACCCGCCGCCGACGAGGACACCCGCCTGCGCACGTGGACCGAGCGATTCCGGCCATCCCCGCCGTCGAGACATACATCGCTGTGACCGTCAGAGCCAACCCCGCCCCCTCGCCGGACCTCTCTCGCCGCCGGTAAGCCGCGCCACCCTTTTCTTTCTTGCGGGTACTGTTTAAACCTAGGGAAGGACCGCGGGGGAGAAGGAAAGAAGTCTGGGGGGTTTTGTGAAATGTCAGAGACTCAAATGAATAGTAACGCGGGGGTATAACTGAGAGAGTTAGTTTGGAAATAACCCAGGGTCCTCGGTGTAAACTGCTTTTCTAGAAAACCTTTATTAAATCTGATTTTAAATTTGAACAGAACTTGAATAATTCATAACTTCTGTTTTATTCATCCAAATTTGGTCAAACCAATTTTGTCAGACTTTAAATAATGTAAACTGCTTAGGAAAAATATAAAACCCTTAAGTACTACAGAAAACTATAAGGTTCTGATTTAATTATTGTTTTGACCAAAAGCTAAATAATAAAAAGAAAAATAGTTGCACTATTTGACTAGGGTTAGGAAAATTTGGAAAAGTTTATATCCACTTACTGACCTGTTTAAAAATGCTAAACTCCTCTGTCCACCCCCATTAAGTTAGATTTTGCCATTTATTTTACAATATGCCTAAGATAAAGAAAAATGGAAAAGGTGATTTAAATGATGAACCAGAGGGCACCCCTATTTTTGTTAGAGTACTTATTCAATATAGTTCACTCGAAAAATCTAATATGCCCTGGTTTAGTACAAAATAAGTAGGATCCCTTTTATTTTAAGAAAACAAGGAAAACTTAGAAAAACCCTACAAAAATAACCCCAAGGTGAAAACACCCCAACCCTTGGGATAGTTATTGTTTTGTTATTAAGAACTTAGGAAAAATATGAAATCTGCTGTTTGACATTTTTCAAATAGCAATGTAGTAGAAAGTGCCTTTTGGGCATTTAACTTTAGAAAATCATAACTAAATGACCATTCCTTAGCTTTCTGTGATTTTTGGCACAGAAGCCTATTATTACTATTAGATGCCAACACAAATAACCTTTAGGACAGAACCCACCCCTAATTAAGAGTTGTAGTACGAAGTGGCCCATTTACACAACTTTTGTTATTTTTGTCTAAAGCATAGACTTTTTATTTTGAACCTCAACTTCCTAGAATGGGCTATAGTGACCAATGGCAACCCACTGTAATTTTTACAGAATTGTTGGAGAAAGTTAAACTACTGTTGTAGTTCAAACCTCCACTAGATTTCATAAATAGAAAATAAAGAAAGGATAATGAATAATGGAAATTAGTGTCATCCTAAAACCCTTTGTAAATTGTCCACTGAAATATATAAAGGAAATGCCAATCCACTATGCTCATCATTAACAAAACTTAAACCTAGAGTGATAAGCATAAACCACTAAAAGCCCCGTAGGACCAAGCAAACTCTAAGTTACTCATTAACTTAGTTTTTCTTCCCTTAGTATAATGTTATTTAAATCCTGCATAATCATGACATACATGTTCATTGCACTTCGATAGACTGTAACCTCGTTGACGGAGAGTACATCCTCGTGCCGGAGCAAGGAGCTGCTCAGGAGGTAGCCCCGGATCCAGCACCAGAGCCTGCACCAGAGGATCTGCCTGCCACAGCCTTGGAAGGCAAGCCCCGGTTTATGCATAACCTATTATTTATGCTATTTTACTACACTTATTGATTGTAGGAATGAATGTGCACTTAAGTGTAGGAGTTGTTTGAAACCCTAGTTGCATGATCTCAGGAATCCTGTTGAGATGAATACTAGTATGCTAGGTCGAGTAGCTGCTTTATTAATTAGGATCTCGGTAGAAGTCGAGTGATTTTTCTAGCACTCGCGCGAGGTCAGGAATTGGTTGTATCCACTTTCTTATCATATTGATGTTGGTTTGTGGGCAACAATCCATGGGGATTGGTTGTCTACGGGATAAAACTTGGAATAAGGATTAAGGTGTGGTACCGTGTGTCAAGCGTTTGAACATACTAAACACATATCGAGAAATATGGTAAATCGGTAAGCCTAGTACCTGAGTGAACCTGCCCGCAGACTTTGCCCCTCACGCGACCTGAGACGTGGTGTCCCATTCCGGTTATGGTGGGTACAAGTGCGGTCACTGCACGACGGCACTCGGGGTCAGTGAGGCATTGTACGCCAAGGCGGTGAGCCCTGATCTGTTGCCAGGGAATCAATGGGGACGGTTGATGTGTGTGGGGACAGAGTGCCTCGCCATGTCGTGTGTTTAGGTTTACCTTGCAAGGATAAAAACTCGATTCGAATCGTCTGCTTCTCACAGCTAATGAGACTGCTTGATCCATGCTGCTACATTGAGTAACAAGTGGAATTTTGATGAGATGATACAAGATGTTGATTGCTAAAAATGTCTGCTACTATGTATGAGTAGATAGTATACTTTTAGCCTTAAGAGAGTCACACTTAAATTTGACAAAGTTAAAACTTGACTTAGAAACTCAGCTAGTGCTTTTGGCAACCAAACCCCACAGCCAAACAGCTGCATGTCTAGAGGTAGAGGAGTAGACTCCTCACACCGGGTAAGTCTAGCTGAGTATTAGTATACTCAGCCTTGCTTGTGGCACAATTTTTACAGGTTCCATGGAGGACATGGTTGCTGGAGTGACTTGGTCGTCCATCTTGCCACCGGGTTGGACTGTCGAGTGGGACCCTACCTCGGCTGAGGAGGAGCATGAGGAGTGATGGGACAGGCTTCCCCATCTCTCTGTTTATTTACCGTTAGTTTTATTCCTCTGCACTTCGAACCTTGATCACTGCTTTTGCTAAACTCCGATGATGTTGTAATAAAATTTAAATACTCCTTAATGTATGGTTTTATGTTTTATTGTGTTTGCTCTGTGCCTCACCATCGAGTGAGTACGTGGTACTTGATCCTGTTAGTGGCCTCGTCGGACTAGATCCGAGGGACTGACGTGTTTTTCCCATTTAAGTGTGGTCTAGCCTTTAAGGTTGGACTTAGGCACATAAGTTGGAATAATTCGGGCGGTTCCTCCACATCCCCATCTCTCCGTTTATTTACCGTTAGTTTCATTCCGCTGCATTCCGAACAATGATCACTACTTTTGCTAAAACTCCGATGATGTTGTAATAAATTTGATACTCCTTAATGTATGGTTTTATGCTTTATTGTATTTGCTCTGTGCCTCACCATCGAGTGAGTACGTGGTACTTGATCCTGTTAGTGGCCTCGTCGGACTAGATCCGAGGGACTGACGTGTTATTCCTATTTAAGTGTGGTCTAGCCTCTAAGGTGGGACTTAGGCATTTAAGTTGGAATAATTCGGGCGGTTCCGCCACAGCTGGTATCGGAGCTTGTACCACCACAGAGGAATCAATAAACTATAAATACCATCTTTTTTTCAAAAGTAAAACTTGTTAGAAACCAGTCTTGGATAGATCGGTAAGGCAATAGGTATGGATATAGAGCATGAAGCCTTAGGGTAATAGAAGGGTAGCTAGGTGGCTAATTGAGTAAGCCATATAGGCTACTATAAGGAATGGGAATTTTTCCCTATTCCCTATAAATTGATGTGAGGTCGTTTAGGACGAGCATGCATGCATCATTTAATCAAACTACTTCGTAATTAGTTAAGAGCTTTAAAATGATATGAGGCATAATAACAAAAGATTAAGTACACTCAGTGACCTTATCGTAACCTTCAATAGGCCAAGCCTAGATCCCCTTTTTCCTTTTATATTTCTTTTTCTTTTTTCGCTTACGCTTAACCGTACACAGATGACTTCTCACGGATCCTCGGACGGAGGGAACGCACATTCCCACATGGACGGACTTGCATGAGAGGGTTTTCCCCATATCCTGTGGGAGGTACTGCAGGGAGCCGGTTACACGACGCCTCCCCAGTACACGGTGCAGCTGTTCGAGAAGCACCGGGTGCCCCGCTGTAGGGTGAGGATGACCCTGGAGCCTCATCCCTTACAGCCACGCTGGCATTCGTTGGACTCCGAGTCTTTCGGATACCGGGCTGAGGATACTATCGAGGCCATTGCTCTCCACGGGCTGACCACCTTCTGTGGTTTTCACCCCTTGGAGTTGTCCACTCACCCCATTGGTTTGTTCCCCGCGGAGAAGGAGGACGACCCAATGTGGAAGGATCGAGTGGAACATGCCAAGGATGTGTGGGCTCTATACCCAGGGCAGACTGCCCACCTCATGGTGCGATGCATGAATGCCCTGTATCGTCTGCAAGTGATGCGAGGAGAGGCAATGTCTCAGCTAATGGCATTGTTGGAGGCTACGACCAAGATCACCTTAGACATCAGAGAGAAACTTGTGGTAGACCTATCCACTGAGATGGTGGAAAAGGACCTGTAGGTAGAACAGATGGCCAACCAGATCCAGGAGCTTGAGGAGCTAGTTGGAACCAGGGAGAGCACCATAGAAGTTCTCGAAGATCAGGTCATAAACACTCAGCAGCAACTTGATGAAGCCAACCAGCACTTGGATATGCACCACCAGGAGATCCAGGACATGGAGGCCAACGAGGATGTCGACATCGAGGGAGGAGAGGAGCCGGAGCCTGCATCCAGCTTGGACACTACTGGCTCAGGGAGACCACCTTCCCCCGAGTCGAGCGTTGCCTCGTTTGCTCACTAGGTTGCAGGGATAGAGTAAGAAGTGTGTGGCGGTAGGACTCCTCAAAGCTAGCTTAGCTTTTGCACCCTTGGGGTACTAGGCTAGACAGAGTTGAGTCTTTTGATCACTGATGTAATCGTAACAAACTCTTTTGGAATCATGAATGGTGGATGATGTTAGCTTTTAATTATGAAGGAAGTTTTATGCCATGTGTTACCTTTTATGGAAAATGCAAGGAAAATGTTGGCATTCTGCAAAACCTTGTCTTTTCAAATGTTTTACCATGTATAAATTCTGATATCAAGGGTCTGATATTAAGAGCACCCTGAATTTTTAGATGGCAGGAAGAGCGCGTCGTGGACAGAATGAGCGCATTCCTCCACCACCACCACCGCCTCCTACCATGCAAGAGTTGATGGCTCAGCAGAATGAGATTCTGCGACAGTTGGCTCAGCGTCAGCCGCCACCTCAACACTATGGTGGTGGTGATCACCATCAGCGTCCCCCAGCAGCAGCCACTTATCAGGAGTTCCTCATCACTCAGCCGCCGCTGTTCACTCAGGCAGAGGATCCACTTGACGCTGATGTATGGCTCAGGGTAGTGGAATCCAAATTCCCACTACTCAATGGAGTCTGTTCAGATGTGGCTAAGGTCAGGTTCGCCACCCAGCAGCTTCACGGACCCGCACGGACATGGTGGGATCACTTCCTCGCTATGCAGCCAATTGACCACGTGGTGGAGAGGGGTGAATTCAAGGCAGCTTTCAGAGGGCATCACATACCGGCAGGCATTATGGACCGCAAGCTCAATGAGTTTCTGGCACTCACTCAGGGGAGTCGGACAGTGTTGCAGTACGCTCAGGCCTTCAATAACCTGTGTCAGTATGCAGGCTATCACGCAGACACTGATGAGAAGAAGAGGGACAGGTTCAGGAGGGGCCTCAGTACTAAGCTCTATAACCGTCTCAACACAGTCAGGGCCAACAGCTACAATGAGTTAGTCAACATGGCCATTTCCCAGGAAGACTGCATCACAGCCCGCCAGGCAGAAAAGAAGAGGAAGACCCCTGTGGCTGGACCTTCAACTCAGCCTCAGCGCTTCAGGATTGTATCAGACACTCAGAACAGGGGACCCCAGCAGCAGCAAGGACGGTGGGTGATCCGACCACAACAGCAGCAACAGGCACCCAACCGCTCTCAGCCCCAGTTTAGAGGAACAACAATCAGCCACCGCAGCAGTACCGTCAGGCCAATGACAATAGATGTTTCACTTGTGGTAACACTGGACACTATGCCAAGAATTGCCCTAGGAATCAGCAGAGGCAGGGACAGAATTCCAATCAGAACCAAGGCAAGAGGCAGAAGGTGCAAGTGAGGCAAGGCAGGCTGAACTTCACCACCATGGCTGACATTCCAGAGGGAGCACCCGTCATGACTGGTATCTTTTCCGTTTTGAATTATCCTGCAATCATTCTTTTTTATTTTGGTGCATCCCACAGTTTTATTAGTGCAAAATTTAGTGCCAAATGTCAGTTACCTTTTCACCACACAAATGGGGGTATTACAATTTCAACACCAGGAGGGAGGGTTGCCACCTCTCAAATCAACAGGCATGTGCATATAAAGTTTAGCAGTCTGATAATTAAAACCACCCTCCTCATTTTGGGATTGGATAGTGTGGATATCATTTTAGGAACTGACTGGTTAACAAGACATCAGGCAGTAATTGATATTGCGGCAAGGGCCATTGAGGTGCACTCGCCTACTTGTGGTGAAACCACACTATATTTGCCTGATCAGGGTTGTACCCATTCCTGTGCATTCACCATGATAGAATCACCGGTTGAGAGAATCTCACTGGTCTGTGACTACCCAGATGTTTTTCCGGATGAATTACCATGGATGCTGCCCGACAGAGACATAGAGTTCGCGATTGAACTGCAACCCGGAACTGCCCCTATATCCAAGAGACCTTATAGGATGCCTCCAGCAGAATTGGCGGAGTTGAAAAAGCAGTTGCAAGAATTGTTGGACAAGGGATTTATTCGCCCAAGTACTTCTCCATGGGGATGCCCCGCCTTATTCGTGAAGAAGAAAGATGAGAGTTTGAGGTTGTGTGTTGATTACCGCCCTCTCAATGCGGTGACCATCAAGAGTAAGTATCCATTGCCCCGCATTGATGTACTATTTGATCAGTTGGTGGGAGCCAAAGTATTCTCCAAGATAGACCTTCGCTCTGGCTACCATCAGATCAAGATCAGGGTCAGTGATGTTCCAAAGACAACTTTCTCTACCGGATATGGGCTTTATGAGTACTTGGTGATGTCTTTCAAGCTGACCAATGCCCCGGCTTATTTCATGTATTTGATGAACTTAGTCTTTATGCCAGAGCTGGACAAGTTTGTGGTGGTCTTCATTGATGACATTCTGGTTTATTCCAAAAATGAAGCTGAGCATACTGAGCATCTACACATCGTACTTCAGCGACTGCGCAATCACCGTCTATATGCTAAGATGTCCAAATGTGATTTCTGGCTGAAGGAGATAAACTTTTTGGGTCACACCATTTCTCAGAGTGGGGTATCAGTTGATCCTGAAAAAGTACAAGAAGTGATGGATTGGAAAACCTCCTACCACTATACCGCAGATTCAGAGTTTTCTGGGATTGGCAGGGTATTATCGGCGATTTATTCCGGATTTCTCCAGGATTGCCAAGCCAATGACTGAATTGTTGAAGAAAGGAGTCAAGTATGAATGGAGCCAGAAATGTGAGGATGCCTTTCATACACTAAGGCAACATTTGACAACAGCACCCATCCTAGCTCAGCCTGACAACGCCAAACCCTTTGAGGTTTATTGCGATGCTTCCGGTACTGGATTGGGATGTGTCTTGATTCAAGACAACAGAGTAATTGCTTATGCCTCCCGAGCAATCAGACCCCATAAGTAGAACTACCCCACACATGATCTGGAGTTAGCAGCCGTAGTTCATGCTCTCAAGATTTGGAGACGTTACTTGTTGGGAGCTCACTGTAATATCTACACTGATCATAAGAGTCTCAAATATATCTTGACTCAGGCTGATCTTAATATGAGGCAGAGAAGATGGTTGGAACTCATTAAGGACTATGATTTGGAAGTGCATTACCATCCTGGCAAAGCCAATGTTGTAGCAAATGCCTTAAGCCGGAAGGCCCAGTGCAACTGTGTGAGTATGGATGCAAAAATCACCACCCTGTGTGATGAGTTGTGCAAGCTGAACATAGAAGTTGTTTCCTATGGTGCTTTAAGTTATATTTCAGTGGAACCCACCTTACATGAGCAAATAATCACGGCACAGATTCGTGACAAGGGTGTTCAAGTCATTAAGGAAATGATCGAACAAAAGGTGGACAAATACAAATGCTTCCGTCAGGACAGCAAAGGAATTCTATGGTTTGGAGACCGATTGGTTGTTCCCAAGAACCCCGAGCTTAGAAAGAAAATATTGGATGAAGCTCACCTTTCCAAATTCTCCATGCACCCCGGCAGTAACAAGATGTATCATTATCTTAGATCTTTATACTGGTGGACCAGAATGAAGAGGGAAATTGCTAAGTATATATCTGAATGCGACACTTGCCAGAGAGTCAAGGCAAGTCATTTGAAGGTGGCAGGCACCTTACAGCCCCTTCCCATACCATCCTGGAAATGGGAGGATATTTGTATGTATTTCATTGTGGGATTGCCCAATACCTCCCGGCACCACGATTCTATTTGGGTCATCGTGGATAGATTTACCAAGACGGCTCATTTCTTGTCGGTGCGTACCACCCACAAGACAGAGAAATATGCAGAAATCTATGTTGATCAAATAGTGCGTTTGCATGGAATTCCGAAGGCCATTGTGTCTGACAGAGGAGCACTGTTTGTGGCACGCTTTTGGGAGCAGCTCCAAAAATCACTTGGGACCCATGTAATAAGAAGCTCGGCATACCATCCTCAAACAGATGGTCAGACCGAAAGGGTGAATCAGATTTTGGAAGACATGTTGAGGGCATGTGTGCTACATTATGGTAAGGATTGGGACAAGTGTCTTTCATTGGCAGAGTTCTCCTATAATAACAGCTACCAGTCCAGCCTAAAGATGGCACCTTTCGAGGCCTTGTATGGGAGAAGGTGTAGGACACCGACACCGCTAAATTGGTCACAAGCTAGAGAAAGGGAAATATTTGGGCCTGACCTGGTACTTGAAGTAGAGGAGAAAGTCAGGGTCATTAAGAAGAACCTAGAAGCTGCTCAGGCCAGACAAAAGAGCTATCATGACAAGAGGAGGAAGCCTCTGCAGTTTGAAGTGTGAGATCATGTTTATCTTAAGTTGTCACCCACCAAAGGTGTTCAGAGATTTGGAATCAAGGGCAAGTTAGCTCCTCGCTACATTGGACCCTATGAGATCAAAGAAACTTGTGGATCTGTAGCATATCAATTGAAGTTGCCACCCCATATATCAGCAGTTCATGATGTGTTCCATGTATCTCAGCTACGAAAGTGTGTCCGCTTACCCACAGAAGTGCTACCTGAACCAGAATTGGAGATAGAACCAGACTTGTCCTATCAAGAACACCCCATCAAGGTATTGGATCAAAAGGAGAGATCAACACGGGCAAGGCCGATCAGGATGTATAAGGTTCAGTGGAGCCACCATTCAGTAGAAGAGGCTACGTGGGAGACTGAGGATTTTCTACGTTCTCGCTTCCCCGACTTTCTACCCAAAGGAGTCGGTACGTAATCCAAAAACCCCACCCCACCTGCCCTTTGAATCTAAATATATGAAAAACTTAGATGTTAAAGGTATAGTAAGCTTTGAAAATAATTTTAAAAGGACTTCCTTCTGAAGTTGCAAAGAGAATGACATTCGAAGAGCAGTTAACTAGAGAAACTTGGCTAAAGGGAATTGCAACACACCAGCACACCATCTTGGTACCCCCTAAAGGATCCCTACCCAAAATCTAGGGGCGAGATTCCTTTAAGGGGGGAGGGCTGTAACACCTCAGGTGTTACCAAGACACTGGCTTCATACTTGCACTGATGACTTGTTATCACATGTGGTTAAATTGGAGGAGAAGGAGCCCCTAAGACTTTGGAAGCATGAGCTAGCTAAGAAATGTTAAGGACAAAAGCATTACCCAAGCATTTATGCAATAATCACCTTTGGCAAGAGAGGATTAAACCCTAGACCCTTCTTGAGCCCTTAACTCCCAAAGCCCTGGTTTAAGGGAAAGGTTAAACAAATGTGCAAATCATGAGTTAACCCTTAACCAAAGTTTAAATAACATTATAATCTACAAAATGCAGAGGGGAAACATTACAAAAAGACCTTTTAAAAACCCCAAATCCATTCTTTATGTAGAAAGCACCCTAGAGCTCTCTAATTCTCTCTAAGTCAAAATTTATCCCTAATCTACAGATAAGACGTGTTCACTTAGTAAATGGCGCCAAAACCACTTGGTCTGAATACCAAAAAGGGGCCAAACCACCTAAGGCACCCACTAGAAAAGTTTGAACCCGAGCCAAATTTGTTTGAAATGATTTGGCATCACTTTTGTCACGAGGTGGATAGTGAGACAAGCCAGATTTGGCGTCCGCAAATCTTCTGACCTAGGGCTTATCTCCCTTTGGAACTTACATACAAGAGATAGCCATAGGTGCCAGGAAGAGGTCTGCGCCGGATTTTTGCCAAGATTCGCACGTTTGCGATCTCAGCAGGCGTTTGAACAAGGGCAGAAGAACACCTCCAAGTGTTCGACGCGCCCTGAACACGCCAGAGCACGCCTGGCGCCCGAACCCATGCGCCCCGCGCCGCGCCAAGCCATGCCCGTGTCCCCTCCTCACGCCCGTGCCTATAAAGCGAGCCAAGGCTTCAGTCGTACGCCCCCGCGCGCTCTCGACTTCACCGGAGCACGAGATCGCCGGAGTTTGCTCTGCACACGGCGTGCCAGCGACCACCTGAGCACCCGCCACCGTAGACCGGCCAGCAGAGCCATCCCCTGCCCCGTCCAACCCTTGAGAGAGACTCTACGTGCCTCAGTGAAGCTCCCAGAGCGAGGAATCGAGCTCTGCCTCACCGGAGACACCGGATCAAGGTAACCGGACTTCACCCGACTGCCGGCGAACGTAGACCGAGCTCCACGATGAGTTATTCTTTGATTCCTTGCACGAGTAGACTCCTTAGCACCCCGTGAAGCTCCCCATGCCCTTGGATTGACCTGTATCGCCGTGGATAGGCCGGAGTACCCGCCGCCGACGAGCTCGCCCGCCTGCGGACCGGCCGATTCCGGCCATCACCGACAGGAAGCCGCACCTCGTTGTGACCGCAAGGACCTCCCGAAGCCAACCCCACCCTTCGTCGGACCTCCCTCGCCGCCGGTAAGCCCTGCCGCCCTATTTCCTTCCGCGGGTACTGTTCAAAAGGGGCGAGGGACCTCGGGGAAGAAGGAAGAGAAGTCAGGGGGGTTTTTGAACTGTCAGAGACTCAAATGAATAGTTGCGCAGGGGTATAAGTTAAAGGATTGGTTTAGGAAAAGCCCAAGGTCCTCGGTGTAAACTGGTTTTCCAGAAAACCTTTTAAACATTTCTCTTTTAAATACAAACAGAATTTGTAAAATTCATAACTTCAGTTTTATTCAACAAAATTTAGTCAAACTAATTTTGCCAGATTCTAAAAATTGTGAACTACTTAGGAAAAATACAAAACTTCCGAAGTGTTGCAGAAGAATTTAAAGTTCTGAATTAAATAGTGTTCTGACCAAAAATCTAAATAAAAGAGGGAAAATAGTTACACTGATAGACTGGGGTTAAGAAAAATCAGAGAAGTATTTAATCACTCCCTAATCTGTTTAAAAATAGTAAACCCCTAAGTACACCAAATTAAGGTTGGAATTACAATTTAAAATCATTTTAGCTCAAAGTTAAAGAAAATAGAAAATATAGTTTAAAATAAGAACCAGGGGGCAACCACTTTTTGCTAGCTCACTTATTTAGTATAGTTCACTGGAAAATTTTATTGGATCCTCTGTTAGTACAAAAGAAATGCCTTTCCTTTAATTTTAGGAAAACAATGAAAACTAGGAAAATCTTAGAAAAATAATCCTAAGGAGAAACCACCCCCAGCCTTGGGATAACTAATATTTTGTTATTATGAATATAGGAAAAATATGAGTTTTGTTGTTTGATATTTTTCAAATAACAAGTTAGTTATAAGTATTTTTTTGGCATTAAAGTTTAGAAAATCACAACTAAATATTCAGTAGATCTTTTTCAGTGATTTTTAACACAGAGGCCTGACATCACCTATGAATCTGGACAAAAAAATTGGTACAGAGACCTCACTTAAATCATAGCTATAGTGTAAAATGCCATTTTACACTTGTTTTTGTTAATTTTGCACAAGTAGTATCTGAATAAATCTCCACCTCAAATTTTTAGGAGAACCCACAAATGTCAATATTTACCCACTGTAATTTCTATAACATTTTTGGAAAATGTTAACTAACCCTGATAGCTCAAAAATGCTTAATAAGAAGCAATAGAAAGAAAAAGGGGAACTTTGGGGAGAAATAGATGAAAATACAAAGCCCTTAAGTATATCCAAAAAGAAACCTTAGAGAAACACTAAACTTAAATACTGTTTTACTATGCATAACCTTTACACATGTTCATATCATTTTTATGCATATATCTTATACATTGCATTCGATAGACTTTAATCTCGCCGACGGGGAATACATCCTCGTTCCGGAGTGAGGAGTTGCTCAGGAGGTAGCCCAGGAGCCAGCACCAGAGCCTACCCTCAAGGATCTGCCTGCCCCAGCTTTGGAAGGCAAGCCCCGGTTTTATGCATAACCTACTTATTATGCTATTTTACTACACTTATTGTTTGTAGGTTTGTAATGTGCACTTAAGTGTAGGAGTTGTTTGAAACCATAGTTGCATGACTCAGGATACCTTTTGAGATGGATACTAGTATGCTAGGTCGAGTAGCTATTTTGCTAATTAGGGATCTCGGTAGAAGTCGATTGATTTTTCTAGCACTCGCTCGAGGTCAGGAATTGATTGTATCCACCATGATAACAGAATGATGATGGTCTGTGGACTCGGATCCATGGGGATTGCGATGTCTATGAGACGAAATTGGAATAAGGATTAACGTGCGGATACCTGTGTCAAGCGTTTGAACGTACGAAGCACATGCCGAGAAATATGGTAAATCAGTAAGCCTAGTACCTGAGTGAACCTGGCAGCAGACTTTACCCCTCACGCGACCTAAGACGTGGTCTCCCATTCCGGTTATGGTGGGTACAAGTGTGGTCACTGCATGACGGCAGTCGGGGTCAGTGAGGCATTGTACGCCAAGGCGGTGAGCCCTGATCTGCTGGCGGGGAATCGATGGGGACGGTTGACATGTGTGGGGACGAAGTGCCTTGCCACGTTGTGTGTTTAGGTTTACCTTGCAAGGATAAAAACTCGATTCGAATCGTCTACTTTTCGCAGCTAATGAGACTGCTTGATCCATTATACTGCATTGAGTAACAAGTGGAAATGTGTTGGGAAAAGATGTTGAATGCTAAATGTTTGATACCATGTATGATTAGATAGGTACACATTTAGTCTTAAGAGAGTCACACTAAAACTTGAAAAAGCTAAAACTTGATTTTAGACTCAGCTAGTGCTTTTGGCAAAGCAAACCCCTCAGCCAAATAGCTGCATGTCTAGAGGTAGAGGAGTAGACTCCTCACACCGGGTATGTCTAGCTGAGTATTAGTATACTTAGCCTTGCTTGTGGCATAATTTTACAGGTTCTCTAGAGGACATGGTTGCTGGAGTGACTTGGCCGTCCATCTTGCCACCAGGTTGGACAGTCGAGTGGGACCCTACCTCGGCAGAGGAGGAGCATGAGGAGTGATGGGACAGGCTTCCCCATCTCTCCGTTTATTTACCGTTAGTTTTATTCCGCTGCATTCCGAACAATGATCACTACTTTTGCTAAAACTCCGATGATGTTGTAATAAATTTGATACTCCTTAATGTATGGTTTTATGCTTTATTGTATTTGCTCTGTGCCTCACCATCGAGTGAGTACGTGGTACTTGATCCTGTTAGTGGCCTCGTCGGACTAGATCCGAGGGACTGACGTGTTATTCCTATTTAAGTGTGGTCTAGCCTCTAAGGTGGGACTTAGGCACTTAAGTTGGAATAATTTGGGTGGTTCCGCCACACTTTCTACCCTAGTTCAATCACTTGACCTATACTAGCCAATTTCTTTTCAACCCTTCTTATTCACTGGAATGCTATGTGTAGAGCAGTGACCAAGTCTTCATGTCCGCGAAGTTACGGCGATCCGAATCGATTATACTCAGCTGAGGATCTCCAATCACACGACATATGTAGCACTTAACCCTTGCATATGTCAAGTCGCCACCGGGGTTCTTATGACCAGATTAGGTTCACGCTAACTGAGAGCACAGATCCACCACCGTCCAGCCTCTTGCCACGGAGGGTACATGCTACTTTTGCCATCTCTCCACTCCCATTGCGTGTTATCTTATTCTGGTATTAGTCTACCCGAGGAAAAGCTTACCCATGATGAGGCATGTGACCAGTTAACGGGACCTCGATCAGCAAGCCTACATCGAGAAGGTCCTTAATCGACTCAAACGAAGACTCTACACCGAGACTCTCTTCTCGTGCAAGTCACCCGTCCGGTCTCAACTTTATCATTTCAAACCCAAAGTTTGGTACCTGATAGAGGTACATCCTTTCCGATGTTGAACCCATCATGGCCATGATGGATCCACCATCAAGTTTTATTTTCGAAAACATCCCACCCACTTCAAGTATCATCTTTTGTCAAAACAAAACATTTTGTTTTTCTAGAGCAAAACTAAGCATAAGAAAAACCTTTTTGTAAATCAGGGGACTTTTAATCTCAACCGGACATTGAAAAGCCCTTTGATGTGTATTGTGACGCATCAGGCAGTGGTCTGGGCTGTGTTCTAATGCAAGAGGGTCGAGTGATAGCCTACACTTCAAGGCAGTTACGCCGGCAGGAGGAGTGTTATCCAACTCATGACCTAGAATTAGCTGCTGTGGTTCATGCCCTGAAAATATGGCGTCATTATCTGCTGGGGAATATCTGTCATATTTATACAGATCATAAAAGCTTAAAGTATATTTTTACCCAGTCGGAACTGAATATGAGGCAGAGGAGATGGCTTGAGCTGATTAAAGATTATGAACTGGAGATTCACTATCACCCAGGCAAGGCCAATGTAGTGGCAGATGCGTTAAGTCGCAAGGCTTTCTGTCATTGTCTTACAATGAAGACTTCTGACATTACATTATGCCAAGAAATGGAGAAGTTAAACCTAGGAATGATACAACATGGAACTTCAAATCACTTGAAGCTTGAGTCAGTCCTCCTGCAAAGAATAATTGACGCACAAAGAAATGATGAGGGCCATGCAACACATTCATGAGAAAATGGAGGCCGGTAAAGCCAACTGCTTCAGAAGAGATGATCAAGGTGTTGTATGGTTTAACAACCGCATAGTTGTGCCTAAGAATGATGAGATCCGCCAGCAAATTTTAGATGAAGCACATCTTAGTCGCTATTCTATCCATCCTAGAAGCACTAAGATGTATCATGATCTAAAACAGCATTATGGGTGGACAAAGATGAAGATTGAAATTGCACGCTATGTGGCAAGATGTGACACTTGCAGACGTGTCAAGGCCATACATATGAAGACTGCTGGCCCATTGCAATCTTTACCTATACCAACATGGAAATGGGAGGATATTAGTATGGACTTCATTGTGGGGTTACCTAGGATAGCAAAAGGGTATGATTCCATCTGGGTTATTGTTGATCGACTTACAAAGATCGCCCACTTCCTTCCAGTCAGGGTAAAGTATATAGTGGCCACATATGCAGAGTTATACATTGCCCATATTCTCAGTTTGCATGGTGTTCCAAAGAGCATAGTGTCGGATCGTGGACTGCAATTCGTGTCCAAATTTTGGGAAGAACTGCATAAGGCTTTGGATACTAAGTTGCTCCATAGTTCGACGTATCATCCTCAAACCAGTGGGCAGAATGAGAGGGTGAATCAAATACTTGAAGACATGTTGCGAGCCTATGCTCTAGAATTTCCACAGAAATAGGATGAATGCTTGCCATTGGCAGAGTTCTCGTACAATAATAGCTATCAAGAGAGCATCAAAATGGCACCCTTTGAAGCTTTGTACGGACGACGGTGTCATACTCCGTTAAACAGGTCTGAACAAGGTGAAAGAAGTTTTTTCAAGCCTGATATGGTAAAGGAAACAGAAGAGAAAGTTCAACGAATAATTCATAAGTTGAAAGAAGCCCAAGCTCGACAGAAGAGTTATGCAGACAAGCGACGTCAACCCTTACACTTTCAAGTTGAAGATTATGTCTACCTGAAAGTTTCACCAATGAAGGGTGTATCATGTTTCGGGGTAAAGGGGAAGCTTGCACCCCGGTACATTGGTCCTTTTCCTATCCTTGAAAGATATGGACCAGTGGCATACCAACTCTAGTTACCCGAAAACTTGTCTGCTGTGCACAATGTGTTCCACGTATCTCAATTGAAGAAGTGTCTTCGGGTTCCAGATCGATCCATTGAGGTGACAGATGTTGCCTTAGAACCAGACTTGACCTATTCTGAACATCCTATTTGAATTTTGGATCAAAAGGACAGGATTACCCAAGGAGAACCCTCAAGTTTTACAAGATAGAGTGGAACCAACATACGGAAGATGAAGCTACTTGGGAAACTCAAGACTTTTTAGACAAGAATTTCCCAAGCTTTTTAGCTTCGTGTAAATTGTAAAGATATGTACACTTGTTGTAATAGAGGAATGAACCCCATATCACCCCTGCCTTGTACCAACAATAAGAAAATAAAAATATGACACGTTTCCTTTTCCTTTACTTGCCCTAGACTTTTAATCTCGGGACGAGATTCTTTTATGGGGGAAGGATGTAACACCCTTGGTGTTACTGTCACTAAAACTTGAGCATAGCATCATAAGCATTTGCATATCATGTGATTGTTACACATAGAGTGCATTCACTAGGCAAAAAGTTCAAACAAGTTGTATTGAGGTGACATTTCATGGGTGAAACCCTAGGTACAGTACTTAACCCTAAACTGGACTTAGAAGAGTAAACATAGCCCAAAAAAGAGAAAACTTCAAAACTTATTAATAATGATCATATAATATCACCATTAATAAGCTTAAGGGATATCCAAACCCTAGAAGTACCAAAAAACCCTAAACAGACCCCTGGAACACCCTGGACTAAAACCCTAGGGGGTTATCTGTAAAGTGTGCACATTTTGGACTTAAGTGCAAAAATCATGGAAATACGGCACCTTAAGTATATGATTCACATATTTGGAGATTTGCAATTGAAACCATAAGTTTTGGGCTTATTTGCAAAAAGGCCACATTTGTGCTCCAATGGCTAAGTCTGAATTTCAGTAAATGGGATCAACTTTGAATCCCTGTAATTTCAAAACTATGAAGAATTTTCCTTGGGTCAACACATCAAGTTTGTAAAGCTACTAAAGGAGAACAACTTTGCTATAGGGATTAAGCCTTGATCACATGAAAAATTTGGAGTAAAATAAGCTCAAAGTTGGGCTGTTAGACTGCCCTAAGTCTGAATTCAGACTGACAGTGTGATTGGGCAAATCTTTGGACTGGAATTCAACCATGATCTAGTGAGTGTTTGGCTATGGTTGCTATAGCAAGATTGTAGCTGGATCATCAGGCAACAACTTTGTTACTGGTGGATTAGTAAGTTGCCACATGGAAAATTGAGATCCAGGCCCTTCAAATTGGGCTGTCAGGCGCACTATATAGGAATTCCATTGTACAGTGACTGAAACAGATCACAGATTCACCCACCTCTCCTCAGGTGATCTTGCGCCCAGATCTATGTCGGCGTCGCGATTCACGCCCGACCAATCACAGATAGCGCTCCTCGGTAAGAAATATCGCGCTGGAGATAAAGTCCGGCCACTGTTCTCACCGGCCGTCGTGTCCCGCCGTGGTCAGTCGCGCTGGCATCACCGGTGTTCGTCGTTATCCGGCCAGGCTATGTGCCTCAACGCTTTACCACGTCGTGGTGAGTCATCATAAACCGCCCCGTAGTCCTGGCTCATCACTAGTGGGTCTACCACGGTGAAGGCCACGAATCACCACGCCAGTGACTCAGTTCCCCTCTCAACCGCTAGCGCAATTCGTCCAAATTGAACTCCACCGCTCAAGCACACTATAAATTGAGCACACCGACGGGTCCGTAGGGTTGTCAAGCACCAAGCCACCAAGTCGTGCCCTCAATTGTTTACCAGAGCTCGCCAATTCCAAATTTCCCCCAAATCTGCTTTGCGCCAGCGTAAAAGAAACCTCATCGTGGCTAGCTCATCCCAGGTCCGCTCATACCCTCTGCTCTTTCGTTTCAGTGTACTTGTGTGCCCCTGATTCTCCCCGACCCGGCCAATTAAGCTAGGACCCCTTAGATCACCGGGAACATGTTGGCTTGTCCATTGATCACACAGTCACCATGGACAGAGCGCTCTAGAGATTCGTTAGTGAAATTAGTTGAGGGGAAACACTTGTTAGGGCTTGAATTAGGTCTAAGCCAAAGTAGAGCACCGGTCGTTGCGTGAATCGGCCGGTGTAGGCTCGCTGGAGCTCGGTTCTCTGTCGCTGCCCGTCGTGGACATTCCCTTGTGAAGAATTAGAACTTTGAGGGTCTTAGTGCAAACGTCATTGAAACAAACAAATAGTGCTTTGGGTTATTTGCTGTTTATTCAAAATGCTGGGTGAAAGGGAATTAGGCTTACACCTATATTCCTAATTGATTTTGGTGGTTGAATTGCCCAACACAAATAATTGGACTAACTAGTTTGCTCTAGTCCATAAGTTCTACAGGTACCAAAGGTTCACAATAAGTCAATATAAAGACCAAGAAAAGGGTTCAAACAAAGAGAGCAAGGGACAACCGAAGGTACCCTGGTTTGGCGCACCGGACTGTCCGGTGCACCAGGGCACTCGAAGCCAAACTCGCTACCTTCGGGAATTTTAAAAGGCACTCCGCTATAATTCACCGGACTGTCCGGTGCACACCGGACTGTCCGGTGTGCCAGCGGAAGCAACGGATACTACGGCGCCAACGGTCACCTGCAGAGGCATTTAATGCGCTACAGTGCGTGCCAGAGTCAGAGCACGCGCAGGAGGCGCACCGGACAGCCTACAGTACCTATCTGGTGCACCACCGGACAGCCAGGCGACCCCACCAGTCAGAGCTCCAACGGTCGAACCCTAACGGCCGGGTGATGTGGCTGGCGCACCGGACACTGTCCAGTGGCGCACCGGACTGTCCGGTGCGCCCGTCTACAGCAGCCTCCACCAACGGTCAAGTTTGGTGGTTGGGGCTATAAATACCCCAACCACCCCCACATTCAAGTCATCCAAGTTTTCCACCTTCCAACTACTTACAAGAGCTAAGCATTCAATACAAGACACACCCAAGTGATCAAATCCTCTCCCAATTCCACACAAGGCTTTAGTGATTAGTGAGAGAGATTTGTTGTGTTCTTTTGAGCTCTTGCGCTTGGATTGCTTCTTTTTCTCATTCTTTCTTGCGATCATCTCAATTGTAACTAAGGCAAGAGACACCAATTGTGTGGTGGTCCTTGCGGGAAGTTTGGTTCCCAATTGATTGAGAAGAGAAGCTCACTCGGTCCGAGGGACCGTTTGAGAGAGGGAAAGGGCTGAAAGAGACCCGGTCTTTGTGACCACCTCAACGGGGAGTAGGTTTGCAAAAACCGAACCTCGGTAAAACAAATCCTTGTGTCTCACTCTCTATTCGCTTGCGATTTGTTTTCACGCCCTCTCTCGGACTCGTTTACATTTCTAACGCTAACCCGGTTTGTAGTTGTGATTAAGTTTGTAAATTTCAGATTCGCCCTATTCACCCCCCTCTAGGCGACTTTCAATTGGTATCAGAGCCCGGTGCTTCATTAGAGCCTAACCGCTCAAAGTGATGTCGGGAGATCACGCCATGAGGGAGATGGAGACCGGCGACAAGCCCACTACAAGCCACGGGAAGGCTTCATCGGAAGAGTCCTGCAACAAGGGGAAGGGGAAGGAGAAGAAATCTTCTTCCCACAAGTCGCATCGGAGTGGCGACAAGAAAAAGAAGATGAGGAAGGTCGTCTACTACGAGACCGATACTTCATCGCCTTCCACCTCCGGCTCCGACGCGCCATCCATTACTTCTAAGCGCCATGAGCGCAAGAAGTTTAGTAAGATCCCCCTACGCTATCCTCGCATTCCTAAACATACACCTTTACTTTCCGTCCCATTAGGCAAACCACCAACGTTTGATGGTGAAGATTATGCTAGGTGGAGTGATATGATGCGATATCACCTAACCTCACTCCATAAAAGTGTATGGGATGTTGTTGAGTTTGGTGTACAGGTACCATCCGTAGGGGATGAAGATTATGACGAGGACGAAGTGGCCCAAATCCAACACTTCAACTCCCAAGCCACAACTATACTCCTCGCCTCTCTAAGTCGAGAGGAGTATAATAAGGTGCAAGGGTTGAAGAGTGCTCAAGAGATTTGGGACGTGCTAAAAACCGCGCACGAATGAGACGAGGTGACCAAGATCACCAAGCGGGAAACGATCGAGGGGGAGCTCGGTCGCTTCCGTCTTCGCCAAGGGGAGGAGCCACAAGATATGTACAACCGGCTCAAAACCTTGGTGAACCAAGTGCGCAACCTCGGGAGCAAAAAATGAGATGACCACGAAGTGGTTAAGGTTATTCTTAGATCACTTGTTTTCTTTAACCCTACTCAAGTTCAATTGATTCGTGGCAATCCTAGATATACACTAATGACTCTCGAGGAAGTAATCGGGAATTTTGTGAGCTTTGAATTGATGATCAAAGGCTCAAAGAAGATCAACGAGCTAGATGGCCCCTCCACGCCCGAAGCACAACCGGTGGCATTCAAGGCGATGGAAGAGAAGAAGCAGGAGTCTACATCAAGTAGACAACCAATCGACGCCTATAAGCTCGACAATGAGGAAATGGCGCTCATCATCAAGAGCTTCCGCCAAATCCTCAAGCAAAGGAGGGGGAAGGATTACAAGCCCCGCTCCAAGAAGGTTTGCTACAAGTGTGGTAAGCCCGGTCACTTTATTGCCAAATGTCCTATTTCTAGTGATAGTGACAGGGGCGACGACAAGAAGGGGAGAAGAAAGGAAAAGAAGAGGTACCACAAGAAGAATGGCGGCGATGCCCATGTGTGTCGCGAGTGGGACTCCGACGAGAGCTCCACCGACTCCTCCTCCGACGAGGACGCCGCCAACATCGCCGTCACCACGGGCCTCCTCTTCCCCAACGTCGGCCACAAGTGCCTCATGGCAAAGGACGGCAAAAGGAAGAAGGTAAAATCAAGATCCTCCACTAAATATGAAACCTCTAGTGATGAAGGTAATGCTAGTGATGAGGAGGATAATTTGTGTACCCTTTTTGCCAACCTCAACATGCAACAAAAAGAAAAATTAAATGAATTAATTAGTGCTATTCATGAGAACGATGACCTCTTGGATTCTCAAGAGGACTTCCTAATTAAAGAAAATAAGAAGCATGTTAAGGTTAAAAATGCTTACGCTCTAGAAGTAGAAAAATGTGAAAAACTATCTAGTGAGCTAAGCACTTGCCATGATACTATTGTCAACCTTAGAAATGAGAATGCAAATTTAATTGCTAAGGTTGATTCAAATGCTTGTGATGTTTCAATTCCCAATCTTAGAAATGATAATGATGATTTGCTTGCTAAGATTGAAGAATTGAACAATTCTCTTGCTAGCCTTAGAATTGAAAATGAAAAATTGCTTGCCAAGGCTAAAGAATTAGATGTTTGCAATGCTTCCATTTCTAACCTTAGAAGTGAAAATGATATATTACATGCTAAGGTTATAGAATTAAAATCTTGCAAACCCTCTACATCTACCGTTGAGCATGTTTCTATTTGCACTAGATGTAGAGATATTGATATTGATGCTATTCATGATCATATGGTCTTAATTAAGCAACAAAATGATCATATAGCAAAATTAGATGCTAAAATTGCCGAGCATGAACTTGAAAATGAAAATTTTAAATTTGCTCGTAGTATGCTTTATAGTGGGAGACGCCCTGGCATAAAGGATGGCATTGGCTTCCAAAAGGGGGACAATGTCAAACTTAGTGCCCCTCCTAAAAGATTGTCAAACTTTGTAAAGGGCAAGGCTCCCATGCCTCAGGATAACGACGGTTACATTTTATACCCTGCCGGTTATCCCGAGAGCAAGATTAGGAGAATTCACTCAAGGAAGTCTCACTCTGGCCCTAATCATGCTTTTATGTATAAGGGTGAGACATGTAGCTCTAGGCAACCAACCCGTGCTAAGTTGCCTAAGAAGAAAACTCCTAATGCATCAAATGATCATAATATTTCATTTAAAACCTTTGATGCATCCTATGTTTTAACTAACAAATCCGGCAACATAGTTGCCAAATATGTTGGGGGCAAGCACAAGGGGTCAAAGACTTGTGTTTGGGTACCCAAAGTTCTTGTGTCTAATGCCAAAGGACCCAAAACCATTTGGGTACCTAAAGTCAAGAACTAAACTTGTTTTGTAGGTTTATGCATCCGGGGGCTCAAGTTGGATCATCGACAGCGGGTGCACAAACCACATGACAGGGGAGAAGAAGATGTTCTCCTCCTATGAGAAAAACCAAGATCCCGAACGAGCTATCATATTCGGGGATGGAAATCAAGGTTTGGTCAAAGGGTTGGGTAAAATTGCTATATCACCTGACCATTCCATTTCAAATGTTTTTCTTGTAGATTCTTTAGACTACAATTTGCTTTCCGTATCTCAATTATGTCAAATGGGCTACAACTATCTTTTTACTGATGTAGGTGTCACTGTCTTTAGAAGAAGTGATGATTCAATAGCTTTTAAGGGAGTGTTAGAGGGTCAGCTATACTTGGTAGATTTTGATAGAGCTGAACTCGACACTTGCTTAATTGCTAAGACTAACATGGGTTGGCTCTGGCACCGCCGACTAGCCCATGTTGGGATGAAGAATCTTCATAATCTTCTAAAGGGAGAGCACATTTTAGGATTAACAAATGTTCATTTTGAGAAAGACAGGATTTGTAGCGCATGCCAAGCAGGGAAGCAAGTTGGCGCTCATCATCCACATAAGAACATCATGACGACTGATAGGCCACTTGAACTCCTACACATGGACCTATTCGGCTCGATAGCTTACATAAGCATCGGCGGGAGTAAGTAATGTCTAGTTATTGTGGATGATTATTCTCGCTTCACTTGGGTGTTCTTTTTGCAGGAAAAATCTCATACCCAAGAGACTTTAAAAGGATTCTTGAGACGGGCTCAAAATGAGTTCGGCATAAGGATCAAGAAAATTAGAAGCGACAACGGGACGGAGTTCAAGAACTCTCAAATTGAAGGCTTCCTTGAGGAGGAGGGCATCAAGCATGAGTTCTCTTCTCCCTACACGCCACAACAAAATGGTGTAGTGGAGAGGAAGAATAGAACTCTATTGGACATGGCAAGAACCATGCTTGATGAGTACAAGACTTCGGATCGGTTTTGGGCCGAGGCGGTCAACACCGCCTGCTACGCCATCAACCGGTTCTATCTACACCGAATCCTCAACAAGACATCATACGAACTCCTAACCAGTAAAAAGCCCAATATTTCATATTTTAGAGACTTTGGTAGCAAATGCTTTATTCTTGTTAAAAGAGATAGAAAATCTAAATTTGCTCCTAAGACTGTAGAAGGCTTTTTACTAGGATATGACTCAAACACAAGGGCATATAGAGTCTTTAACAAGTCCTCAGGACTAGTTGAAGTTTCTTGTGATGTTGTGTTTGATGAGACTAACGGCTCTCAAGTAGAGCAAGTTGATCTTGATGAGATAGGTGATGAAGAGGCTCCATGCATCGCGCTAAGGAACATGTCCATTGGGGATGTGTGTCCTAAGGAATCCGAAGAGCCTCCAAATGCACAAGATCAACCATCCTCCTCCACGCAAGCATCTCCACCAACTCAAAATGAGGACGAGGCTCAAGTTGATGAAGGAGAAAATCAAAATGATGAGCCACCTCAAGATGACGACAATGGTCAAGGGGGAGATGCAAATGATCAAGACAAGGAGGATGAAGAACCAAGACCGCCACAGCCAAGAGTCCACCAAGCAATCCAACAAGATCACCCCGTTGACACCATCCTCGGCGACATTCATAAGGGGGTAACCACTAGATCTCGTGTAGCACATTTTTGTGAGCATTACTCTTTTGTTTCCTCTATTGAGCCACACAGGGTAGAGGAAGCACTACAAGATTCGAATTGGGTGGTGGCGATGCAAGAGGAGCTCAACATTTTCACTAAGAATGAGGTATGGCATTTAGTTCCACGTCCTAACCAAAATGTTGTAGGAACCAAGTGGGTCTTCCACAACAAGCAAGTCGAGCATGGTGTGGTGACAAGGAACAAAGCCTGACTTGTGGCCAAGGGATATTCACAAGTCGAAGGTTTGGATTTCGGTGAAACCTATGCACCCGTAGCTAGGCTTGAGTCAATTCGTATATTACTTGCCTATGCTACTTACCATGGCTTTAAGCTTTATCAAATTGACGTGAAAAGTGCCTTCCTCAATGGACCAATAAAGGAAGAGGTCTATGTTGAGCAACCTCCTGGCTTCGAAGACAGTGAGTATCCTAATCATGTCTATAGGCTCTCTAAGGCGCTTTATGGGCTCAAGCAAGCCCCAAGAGCATGGTATGAATGCCTAAGAGATTTCCTTATTGCTAATGGCTTCAAAGTCGGAAAGGTCGATCCTACTCTATTCACTAAAACTCTTGACAATGATTTGTTCGTATGCCAAATTTATGTTGATGATATTATATTTGGGTCCACTAATGAATCTACATGTGAAGAATTTAGTAGGATCATGACACAGAAATTCGAGATGTCAATGATGGGGGAGTTGAAGTATTTCTTAGGATTTCAAGTGAAGCAACTCCAAGAGGGCACCTTCATCAGCCAAACGAAGTATACTCAAGACATTCTAAACAAGTTTGGGATGAAGGATGCCAAGCCCATCAAGACACCGATGGGAACCAATGGGCATCTCGACCTCGACACGGAAGGTAAATCCGTAGATCAAAAGGTATACCGGTCGATGATAGGTTCATTACTCTATTTATGTGCATCTCAACCGGACATTATGCATTCCGTATGCATGTGTGCAAGATTCCAAGCCGACCCTAAGGAAGCTCACCTTACGGCCGTAAAACGAATCTTGAGATATTTGGCGTATACTCCTAAGTTTGGGCTTTGGTATCCTAGGGGATCCACTTTTGATTTAATTGGTTATTCCGATGCCGATTGGGCGAGTTGCAAAATTAATAGAAAGAGCACATCGGGGACTTGTCAGTTCTTGGGAAGATCCTTGGTGTCTTGGGCTTCAAAGAAGCAAAATTCCGTAGCTCTTTGTACCGCCGAAGCCGAGTATATTGCCGCAGGCCATTGTTGCGCGTAACTACTCTGGATGAGGCAAACCCTTAGGGACTACGGTTACAAATTAACCAAAGTTCCTCTTCTATGTGATAATGAGAGTGTAATCCGCATGGCGGATAATCCCGTTGAGCATAGCCGCACTAAACACATAGCCATTCGGTATCATTTTCTAAGGGATCACCAACAAAAGGGAGATATCGAGATTGCATATATTAACACTAAAGATCAATTAGCCGATATCTTTACCAAGCCACTAGATGAACAAACTTTTAACAAACTTAGGCATGAGCTAAATATTCTTGATTCTAGGAATTTCTTTTGATATCTTGCACACATAGCTCATAAATATACCTTTGATCATCTCTCTTTTATATATGCTATGACTAATGTGTTTCCAAGTGAATTTCAAACCAAGTCATAGGTGTATTGAAAGGGAATTGGAGTCTTCGGCGAATACAAAGGCTTCCACTCCACTCCATGACTCATCCTTCGCCGTCGCTCCAAACAACTCTCCAACTTTGGTATAATCTTCACTCATATTTTGTTTGCCAAAGGAGGAGAAAGTAGTCTAACAGGGCCTATATTCCACTCAAAGTATCCGTTTTTGGCGATTCATGCCAAAGGGGGAGAAAGTATTAGGCCCAAAGCAAAAGGACCGCACCACCACCTAATTTTAAAACTATGATTTTCAAATTGGTATCTCATTGTGTTCAAAAGGGGGAGAAAGTAGTGTTTTCAAAATTGATATCTTAAAACCCTCTTGAACAATAAGAGGAGGATTTTATTAAGGGGGAGTTTTGTTTAGTCAAAGGAAAAGCATTTGAAACAAGGGGAGAAAATTTCAAATCCTGAAAATGCTTCGCAAAATCTTATTCATTTACCTTTGACTATTTGCAAAAGGACTTTGAAAAGAATCTACAAAAGAATTTGCAAAAACAAAACATGTGGTGCAAGCGTGGTCCAAAATGTTAAAAATAAAAGAAACAATCCATGCATATCTTATGATTATTAATATTGGCTCAATTCTAAGTAACCTTTGCACTTACAATTATGCAAACTAGTTCAATTATGCACTTCTATACTTGCTTTGGTTTGTGTTGGCATCAATCACCAAAAAGGGGGGATTGAAAGGGAATTAGGCTTACACCTATATTCCTAATTGATTTTGGTGGTTGAATTGCCCAACACAAATAATTGGACTAACTAGTTTGCTCTAGTCCATAAGTTCTACAGGTACCAAAGGTTCACAATAAGCCAATATAAAGACTAAGAAAAGGGTTCAAACAAAGAGAGCAAGGGACAACCGAAGGTACCCTGGTCTGGCGCACCGGACTGTCCAGTGCACCACTGGACAGTGTCCGGTGCACCAGGGCACTCGAAGCCAAACTCGCTACCTTCGGGAATTTTCAAAGGCACTCCGCTATAATTCACCGGACTGTCCGGTGCACACCGGACTGTCCGGTGTGCCAGCGGAAGCAACGGCTACTACGGCGCCAACAGTCACCTGCAGAGGCATTTAATGCACTACAGTGCGCGCCAGAGTCAGAGCACGCGCAGGAGGCGCATCGGACATCCTACAGTACCTGTCCTGTGCACCACCGAACAGCCAGGCAACCCCACCAGTCAGAGCTCCAACGGTCGAACCCTAACGGTCGGGTGACGTGGCTGGCGCACCGGACTGTCCGGTGCGCCCGTCGACAGCAGCCTCCACCAACGGTCAAGTTTGGTGGTTGGGGCTATAAATACCCCGACCACCCCCACATTCAAGTCATCCAAGTTTTCCACCTTCCAACTACTTACAAGAGCTAAGCATTTAATACAAGACACACCCAAGTGATCAAATCCTCTCCCAATTCCATACAAGGCTTTAGTGATTAGTGAGAGAGATTTGTTGTGTTCTTTTGAGCTCTTGCGCTTGGATTTCTTCTTTTTCTCATTCTTTCTTGCGATCATCTCAATTCTAACTAAGGCAAGAGACACCAATTGTGTGGTGGTTCTTGCGGGAAGTTTGGTTCCCAATTGATTGAGAAGAGAAGCTCACTCGGTCCGAGGGACCGTTTGAGAGAGGGAAAGGGTTGAAAGAGACCCGGTCTTTGTGACCACCTCAACGGGGAGTAGGTTTGCGAAAACTGAACCTCGGTAAAACAAATCCTTCTGTCTCACTCTCTATTCGCTTGCGATTTGTTTTCACGCCCTCTCTCGGACTCGTTTACATTTCTAACGCTAACCCGGTTTGTAGTTGTGATTAAGTTTGTAAATTTCAGATTCGCCCTATTCACCCCCCTCTAGGCGACTTTCACTGGGGTCGTCTGTGTAAAACCGCCACCGCAGGCGCACGTGCGAGCGTGCTTTCGCCAGTGTATGGGTCGGCTCGGGCCAGATTTAGCCGAGCACTGTAGAGTCTTTTTCTTTTTCCTTTTCTATCAGAGCTAGAGAAGTTCTAGAAAATTACAGAAAAATGCTAAAAATACAAGACCAATTTTTTTAGGCTCCTAATTTTCCATAGTATTTAATAAAAATAGATTCATGATTTTTAGTTCCAATAGGGAATTATAGGATATTTAAAATAGCCAAAACACATACTTCTGGAATTTTAGAGAGTAATCAATAATCCAAAAATTCACCAAACTTTTTAGATAGGCCTTAAATATTATTTAGAAGCCTTGGTTAAAATTTGGTATGATTTGAATCATGTTTGGTACTTAGAACCCAAAAACCTAGTCCCCTGCCCTATGAACTTCACTATAGACAACGAAAACCCTAGTTTCTCGGAGAACCGTGAAGGAAAGTTATATTCAAGACATTAGATAATAAACTTTTATTATCGTTGCATCTTCATGAGCATTACATGAGCATTCATGATTATATGTGGCTATATCTAGAGAACGAGGAGGAAATAGAGGTTGAAGAAGCGAGGACTCCACCACCATGACCACCTGAAGAACCTCAGGCAGGAAACTGCTTTTACTTTGATATCTGTGGAGTAGAGCCTGATTCACCTATCACACAAGGCAAGCCCCGGTGCATTTGCCACCTCCTTGCTATTTTAAAATATTTCTCACTTACTTGATGCATTAGGTGATAGGAGTTGTGTGCTAAACCAGTTGCTGCATTTCCTTCCTTGGATTTGATTACTTCTCCTTAAAGTCCCCTGATTTACAAAAAGGTTTTTCTTATGCTTAGCTTTGCTCTAGAAAAACAAAATGTTTTGTTTTGACAAAAGATGATGCTTCAAGGGGGTGGGATGTTTTCGAAAATAAAACTTGATGGTGGATCCATCATGGCCATGATGGGTTCAACATCGGAAAAGATGTACCTCAATCAGGTACCAAACTTTGGGTTTGAAATGATAAAGCTGAGACCGGGCGGGTGACTTGCACGAGAAGAGAGTCTCGGTGTAGTGTCTCCGTCTGAATTGATTAAGGACCTTCTCGATGTAGGCTTGCTGATCGAGGACCCTTTAATTGGTCACATACCTCATCATGGGTATGCTTTGCCTCGGGTAGACTAATACCATAATAAGATAACACATAATGGGAGTGGAGAGATGGCGAGAGTAGCGTGTACCCTCAGTGGCAAGAGGCTGGACGGTGGTGTATCTGTGCTCTCGGTTGGCGTGAACCTGATCTGCTCTTAAGAACCCCGGTGGTGAGTTAACATATGCATGGGTTAAGTGCTACATATGTCGTGTGATTGGAGATCCTCAGCTGAGTATAATCGATTCGGATCGCCGTAACTTCGCGGACATGAAGACTTGGTCACTGCCCTACACGTAGCATTCCACTGAATAAGAAGGGTTGAAAAGAAATTGGCTAGTATAGGTCAAGTGATTGAACTAGGGTAGAAAGAACCCTAGATACAGGTAACTTTACTTAACATGACAAATAAAACTGGATTTTAAGGATCCACTATTAGTAAGCATTTCTGCAAACAAAGTCTTTGATGATTGATAAGCCATACCTTGATCCCCAAAGGCCAGCATATCCTTGAGAGTCTTTTATTTTGACGGGTAAGACTTGCAAAAGTACATTTCGTACTCAGGGCTTTGTCCCATGTTGTTTTAGGTGAAGAAGTAGCAAACTTTTGTTGCTTTTGTTCCAAGGTGGTGCCCAAAGAAGAAAATCAAGACTGAAGCCGCTGGAGGAAGTGTCCTCCTATAAAACTTTTTACTATTTATCGGGAGGGGTTTTTGCCTCCCAAGTTATGTAATAATATTACTCAGCACTCTTATATTTTGCTCTGGTCTGTAATAATACAACTCTTTCTTACTTTAATATAAGGTAAGTTATTGTAATTGCTTCCGCATTTTCGTACCTCCGATGTATTGTAATGTATGCGTGACAGGTGAAACGCTCTTAGGCAAGGTAAAAAAAGATACCGAACTTGTCAAGTGATCAGGTGCACCTGCAGGGTTGTCTGAGGTCCATTGGACAAGGACAACTGAAGGTGGGCCTAATGACTTGGGAGGTTCTGTCACAGCTGGTATCAGAGCGAAGCCCATCTCTGCAGATGTTATGAGACAATTTCAAAAAGAATTTTCAAGGACTTACCTCAGAAAATTTCTTTTCTTCTTATCTAACTACCTTCTGAAGTACTTATTTTAAAGACCAGATAGTAGAGTGCAATGTATAGAAGGATGTGAATCAACTATGGTTGATTCTGTAATTATGCATGCATCATACTAAAAACTATACTAATAAGATTTTCCCCCTTATGGAGATATGCCGCCGCGCATAAGGAAAACTGTGCGCAAGTCTACCGGACCAATTGGCGTGCCTCGCCATCAACTAGCTCCAAGGCATGAGGATAGTAGTAGTGGTAGCAACGATCCCATCAGAGATCTGGAAGCTCAAGTTGAACAACTTCGCACGGAGCTCCGTCACAGGAACGATGTATGGGTCGAGGGTCAGCGAATAAACAAATTAAGAACTGACATCTGACACCTGCAAGACCAACTTGCTGAACGAGATTTAGCGCTCGATTGGGCTGTTAACTCACGTTCACTTGCTTTGGCCAAGGAAGCCAAAGCTCGAGCCCGTGTGGAGGAGCTTAGCAGAGCCGTGGACAACTTGTAGGTGTGCTGTAATACACTCACTATAGGAAACTGGTTAAAGAACGTGGGTGAAAAACCGTCGAACTTAATGTAATAAGTCGTCGAACTTACCGTAAGAACGTGGGTTTACCGACGAATATAGCCGACGGCGATTTTTGGACGAACTTAGAGAAGTAAGTTCAACGGCCCCGTCGAACTTAACCTTAAGAACGTGGGTACCGTCGAACTTAATATTAAGAACGTGGGTACCGTCGAACTTAATATTAAGAACGTGCCTTTTTAAGTTCGACAGGGGCCGTCAAATTTTCTCCCATAAGTTCGACGACACCCACGTTCTTAAGGTTAAGTTCGATGGGGTCACGTGGCCGTCAAACTTATGTGTCCTATGGAGGTCTGCATGGACTGCACAATAAGTTCGACAGTACCCACGTTCTTAACCTTAAGAACGTGGGTACCCACGTTCTTAACCCTTTTCCAGAAAAAATAAAAATTACAGAAATGAAAAATTAGACAAACATAATATCACATACACTACAGATTTCAAACACATGGATATATGTTCATATCACAAATTGACACAAGTCCAAATACATAAGTTCACAAGAATTGAAGATTGTACCAGTAGTAATACAACACACAGAAATTGAAGATGCATGCGTCCATCAATCCCTCAGGACTCTGTTCCTAGCTAGACAGTATCCACCTATCACTAAGAGAAACATGTCAAGAATGGACACCCTAGCTCTAGGTGATGTCTGACTTCCAAACACGAGCAGCACTAAACAGCCCCTTTCCATCATAAACTACTATCACGTCTTTGTTATAGAAGCCAAGAGCAGATACAGCAGCTGAAAATGCCTTTTCAGATGGCAGCATGTGTGGTAACTGAACAAGGAAAAAATATATAACCAATGGATGTCAAATTTAATTGCAGATTCTTACCGAAGAGAGAAAAGGCAACTAGTTATATCAGATAGTATTAGTATCATCAACAAGCAACAAAAAGAATGCAGGTACTAAGTAGATATGCCATGTTTCACAAATTAAACTACAGTGAACTGGCATAATTATGATAACCTTCATGAGGAATGATAAATCTATGTACATGCAATATAAGGTGACAAGTCTATGTACATACAATATAAGGTAACTGAACACAGGGAATGTTCAGAAGAATTAGCAAGTGAGCGATTGGATGCTGATTATATGCTGATTGAATAATGTCATGTACTTACATATTATTTCAAATTCATCCAGCTGAAATCCATTAGGTAAGACACCCCTCCATTTCCCTGATTTTCCAAGAGAAAAAAGCGTTTAGTTCTGCACTTTAAACGATAGCCATAAGTCCAGCATTTTTGCAAATATTAAAACAGCTTCTGCACTCTAAATTCTAGGTTTTACGATCACATGAAAAACATGAAAGACAAATTACCCATGTGATAGACGTCAACCGAGTGAATTCATCAGTAGAGCCTGCCCTCCGAACGATTATTTCAGCCATACGACCATAATCTACATTCTTTCCATTTAAGGTATGATAATCAGTATTGAAAGCATAAATGTGAAGACAACCTTTAAGAGTTCATACAAAAATAAAAGGGTAATTGAAGGAATAGGCATCCCATAATGTATTTTACGTCTAAGCTGATAAAAGACTGAGCGACATAGAGTAGCCTTATTGGTGAGATCTTTATCTCCTGCAAAACTCAGAAAGTGTTGCATCAGCTTGCTACCTTATCTCATGGCTGGAATCACTCAACATATTGAATAAACCTGCAGTGGTGGTGATAGAAAGGTTGTTGAGCGACCAATAGAAGTATAAAATTAATGCACTTGGAAAAAGGGAGGGATTACCATCGAGAAAATCAGGAAGGAAACCAAGCATGTCAATATCAGGAACACTGTCTAACACTGTTATCCACCCCACCAAAAATTGTCTTACATAAGGATTCAACACATTCATGCGCTCTCTCAAAAGCGGTATGAATTCTTCTATGCTAAAGAGCAAAAGCAAGATATGGGTCCAATCAGAAATCAACATTGACATTGAAACAATTAAACAAGCAAGCCACTAATAAGGAAAAGGCAAATCATACACGGCATACCTGAACTGGTCACTCTCGGTTACGATATCCTAGTTGATATAGTTATATTATCAGGGATAATTAAGAAGAGAAACAAGGACAAGTTGTAGACATATGAGTACAGTCCAGGTGAATATACCTTGACAAGCCTGTCAAGAAGGTGAGCTGCACTTTGAACATTAGCATCGGAATCTGCATAAAGCATCAAAATTTTTGTTGAAGTAAATGATGAAATCCCCTCTTACAACCTAAAGATAGAAATTCAATTAGTGTAAAGCAAACATACAATTTATTTTATATCACTGAACTAAATGATCACCTTTGCTATGTTGTATAGCGCTTCACAAGCATAGTAACGCACTCTGCTATCTTGGTCCAGGAAAGAATTAAGCACATGAGGCACAATTTGCTGGAAGCACAAAGCGACAGAGTTTATTGTACAGTCAAATTGGCAAAACAGAATATAGTTCCATGCTAGAACTCATGGTACAAACTCCAGTGTGGGCGGACTCATGCTAGAATATAGCCCCTGTTATCCTGTACCTCGTGTTGTCCAGCAAGCAAAATTGTTTGCCAGTTCCCGAACCCTTTTGGAGGGGATTTGAAATTTGGCAAGAATGTCGATGAGCATTCATAAATGATCCTCAGCAGAAACTGCATTTCCGTAGCAAGTGTCGTCATAAGGTTAAATATGAAAAGGAATGCATAGTCATTGATATTAGTAAATAGAAAAATATAATTGAAAAATGGGTTTGGAATGAAATCAATACCTTCAGTAACCAAAGTTGGAAGACGTATCAGATAACTTCACAAGATACAACAGCTATTATTGTCCCTGAAAAATGTACAGTTTTACCGGTATGATTAAAAATGTGCAGATCAATGTTTCTTTATGCAATTGCTAATATGGTCATCATATGATTGTCGGATGAGATGAAATATTAGACAATTTATATGTCTACGTTACTCCTTAGCACCCTATTTAATATGTGCAGATCAATGTTTCTTTATGTCTACGTTACTCCTTAGCACAAATTTCATTACAAATAATAAAAGATTCGTTAAAAAAGTTAAGCAAACTGTCAAACCAAAAGCATAAGCATACTTCTTTGGATCTTGATGTTGTGTTAATGACTCCCAGAATTGGTTCCAAAATGGTCCAGTCTTATGAAGACTAACATTCTCTGGTCCCCCAAGGTAAACTTGCACAATGAATTCGTAGCTTTGCTCCCTGAAAAAGAATGCGTCGACTCGTAGTAAATTTCAGATATGTACCAAGGTGAATCTAGATTTTCAGAAGATTTAGTCATACAGCTAACCTCCCTTCGTACTGAGACAACCATGCCAAGTACGATGCACCAAAGTACATTGATGCAAAAGGATTGTAGACAGAGCCTATGATTTTGTGATCAGCAACAATAAAGGGTACAAACTGCAGTGTGGGCGGCGGCTGGGGCGAGTCCTGGTCGTCAGCGAAGTCCGGCGAAGACGACACGCGTCGCGCGGAGAGGATGAGCCGGCTCATGGGCCCGTCTCCCATGAGTCCGGCGCAGCGGCTGCGGCATCCTCGGCTGCGGGCTCCATGTCTTTACGTGCGCGGGGGGAGGGGACATGTCCGAGATCCAGCTCCAGGTCCAGCCGCCGTACCTGATCCGACGTGAGCCACTGCGCGATCCGGTGTGGCATCCTTGCGGGCGCCTGCGGCGGTGGGCTTCCTGGGCTCCTCGACCTACGCTGCCGACCCGAAGCAGACGAAGCAGCTCATCGCCGGCGACGAAGACGGCTCCCGGATAGATCGGCGGCGAGGAAACAACCGACGAGGCGGGAGCGGGGAGCTCCTCTCCCGATCTGCGGCACGGGAGCGAAGCTTCTTCCCCGACCGATGTCGTGACTGGAAGCGGAGCGGGCTATTGTCCCAATTTGGGAGGGGAGGAGGATTTGGGGAAGGGGGGAGGGAGGCGCGGTGCCATGGAGTGGGGTGAAAGCTACAGCTACAACTACAGCAAAGAGGATGGGAATATGAGGTTTGGTGGCGGCGTGCGGTGGAGGAGCTATGGCGGCGGGCGCGTGGGTTGGCGGCGGTGCTGTGGAGGAGCGGGGACTAGCGACGCGCGTGTAGGCGGGATTGAAGAGAGACACGCGGGTCGCTAGGGATTTAGTTTGGGTTAAGTTCGACGGTGTCGATGTGGCCCACAAACTTAAATTAAGAACGTGGGTACCCACGTTTTTAATACTACAAGTTCGACGACTTTATCTAGGGCGCACGAATTTAAACTAAGAACGTGGGTACTCACGTTCTTCAACAAAGCCATGAACTTAACTCAATTAAGAACGTGGGTACCCACGTTCTTAAGTTAACCCACGAACATTTATTAGTTTCTTGTAGTGACTACATGAGGAAGTTCATGTATTGTATTCACGACTGCACCCTAACGTACCTGCGGATCCTGTCGGAATGGGAGCCGGACCTTCTGGAGCAGCGGGTGAAGCCCATGGTGGGGAACTGGACCTTTTTAGGCCCCCTCCTTCAATGAATCTGGTTGATGAATGGTCTCCTACACTCAACATTGAAGCTACCAAAAGTGATAAGAAGCTAGAGTAGTGTAGTATAGAAATAGTGTTAACGTATAATAGGTAATGTTGTCCTGTTGTAAATTTGAGTCTGTATCATTACCTTTTAAAGTAATGTAAAATGGATGGTTTGCTTTGGCATATTATATTTTCCAAATGTTCTTTGCCTCAGATGCCGTCCAGGACTCGTGGACAGGATGGTGCGGGAACCTCCCGTCGGAGGGAAACTACTCCTAACCCGCCACCAGTACCCCCAACCTTGGCTGAGGCTATCGCTGCCTTAGTCAATGCAACAGCCAATAACACCCGCTTTCTTAGGGAAATGGCGGGACAACAAATGCAACAGCCAGGCGGGAGAGCGTATCCGCAAGGACCCCGCGAAACTTCATATTTGGATTTCTCAGAAATGCGTCCCCCGCTATTTGTCAAGTCTGAAGATCCTCTTGAAGCGGATGAATGGATCCGGGTTATCGAACAAAAGTTTGGGCTTCTCCGATGCACGGAGACTCAAAAACCCTTATTTGCAGCACAACAGTTGCGAGGCCCTGCCAGGACCTGGTGGGGAAATTATGTGGCTATCCAGCCTGCTGGTCATCAAGTTACTTGGGACGAATTCAGGTTGGCATTTCGGGAGCACTATATTCTAGAAGGGGTGCTCCATATGAAACAGGAAGAATTTATGAAGCTCAAACAAGGTGGAGATACTGTCACACAGTATCTCAACAAGTTCAACCACTTGTCCTAGTATGCCATCGATCAGGTCAACACTGATCTGAAGAAGAGAAATTGTTTTATGAGAGGCCTCAATGATCGGCTGCAGCGGAAAATGGCCACCTGCCTTGACCTCTCTTATAGCAGGGCTGTCAGCACGACGCTGGCAGTTGAAGCCAAATATGCAGGCCCAGGAAAATGAAAGGGCTATGGAGGTGACAGGCCCAACCAGGGGCCTAAGAAGAGACAAAGGTTGGTGATCCGACCTTTTAACCAAAACCGTTCTTCACCACGTCCACCCTCCTACCCCTTTAAACAACCTGTCTTTATCCGTCCTGCTACTGCCCCTACCTCAACAAATCAGTCGAGTGCCCCTGGTACTCGTTTCCCTGCACTCCCGAGTTCATCTTCTGGTTGCTTTAATTGTGGGAAGTCCGGACATTTTTTCAAGGACTGCCCATATTCCAAGCAGAACAGACCAAATAATCAGCAGAGTTCAGGGAGTGCCGCCCAAGGCAAGGGAAATGCGGCAAATAATACAGCAGGCAAAAATATGAAGAAAATTGGGCGGATTTATTATACGCAAGTGGCCACGACATCGGAAGGAGAACCGATCATGATGGGTATGTTTCTCGTGGCCAATCACCTTGTAGTTATTCTTTTTCTGGTGCTTCACATACATTCATAAGCAAGAAGTTTGTGGAGCAACATTGCATTCCATACAATGAATCAAGGGAAGGGTTTATAATTCATTCGCATGGGGGACAAATATTCACTAAAGAAGTGGTTTTCCATGTACCCGTAACATTGGCTGAACGGGACATTCCTACAAATATGATTGTTCTAAAAGGCCAAGATATAGATGTAAGTCTGGGCATGAATTGGTTAGCCCAACATAAAGCTATCCTCAACACTGATCTGAGAACCATTAGGTTGAGTTATGGCCAAGAAGAGGTTCTCTTCTCCATCCATGTAGCTATCCCAGCTAAACCATTTGGCAGAGTATATGAAGCCATCATACCGGAGATCCAAGATATTCCGGTAGTATGTGAATTCTCGGACGTCTTTCTAGAAGATCTACCTGGATTGCCTCCATAAAGAGATGTAGAATTTGTGATTGAGTTGAAGCCTGGTACGGCTCTTGTTTCTAGAAGGTCATACCGAATGCCTCCGAATGAGTTGGCAGAACTCAAGACCCAATTACAAGATCTACTAGAAAAGGGATTCATCCGACCAAGCTCATCACCTTGGGGTTGTCCAGCCATCTTTGTCAAGAAGAAGGACCAAACACTTCGGATGTGCGTGGATTATAGACCCCTTAATGAGGTCACAATCAAGAATAAGTACCCTCTTCCCCGGATTGACATCCTATTTGATCAACTTATCGGAGCTCGGGTATTTTCCAAGGTTGACCTCAGGTCGGGTTATCATCAGATCCGTATCCGACCCAAAGATATACCCAAGACCGCATTCACTATGCGGTATGGATTATTTGAATATCAGGTTATGTCTTTCGGACTAACAAATGCTCCTGCCCACTTCACATATCTTATGAACTTGGTATTCATGCCTGAGTTGGATAAATTCATGGTGGTGTTCATTGATGATATCTTAATATATTCCAAGAATGAAGAGGAGCATGCTCAGCATTTGCGGATCGTGTTAACGCGCTTAAGGGAGCATCAACTATATGCTAAATTCAGTAAATGCGCATTTTGGCTGGAGGAGATCCAATTTTTGGGACACGTATTGTCTGCTAACGGGATTGCGGTGGATCCCAGCAAGGTCAAGGATATTTTGGAGTGGAAACCCCCAACCACTGTACATCAAGTCCGAAGTTTTCTTAGACTGGATGTTTATTACCGCCGATTTATTCTAGATTTTTCTAAGCTTGTGAAACCAATCACAAGTTTATTGAAGAATGATACCAAATTTAATTGGTCTTCAAAATGTAATGAAACCTTTGAGCAGCTGAAAGTATTATTGACCACTGCTCCGGTATTAATATGTGCAGATCAATGTTTCTTTATGTCTACGTTACTCCTTAGCACAAATTTCATTACAAATAATAAAAGATTTTTTAAAAAAGTTAAGCAAACTGTCAAACAAAAAGCACAAGCATACTTCTTTGGATCTTGTGTCTATGTTACTTCTAGGGTTTGGATATCCCTTAAGCTTATTAATGGTGATATTCTATGATCATTATTAATAAGTTTTGAAGATTTCTCTTGTTTAGGCTTTGTTTACTCTTCTAAGTCCAGTTTAGGGTTAAGTAATGTACCTAGGGTTTCACCCATGAAATGTCACCTCAATATAACTTGTTTGAACTTTTTGCCTAGTGAATGCACTCTATGTGTAACAATCACATGATATGCAAATGCTTATGATGCTATGCTCAAGTTTTAGTGACAGTAACACCAGGGGTGTTACATCAACAACTTCACGAGGAATGAGGTATGTCATTTAGTTCCATGTCATAACCAAAATGTTGTAGGTACCAAGTGGGTATTCCGCAACAAGCAAGATGAGCATGGTGTGGTGACAACGAACAAAGTCCGACTTGTTGCAAAAGGTTATTCACAAGTCGAAGGTTTGGATTTTGATGAAACCTATGCACCCGTAGCTAGGCTTGATTCAATTCGTATATTACTTTCCTATGCTACTTACCATGGCTTTAAGTTATATCAAATGGATGTGAAAAGGGCCTTACTCAATGGCCCTATCAAGGAAGAGGTCTATGTTGAGCAACCTCCCGACTTTGAAGATAGTGAGTACCCTAACCACGTTTATAAGCTCTCAAAGGCGCTTTATGGGCACAAACAAGCCCCAAGAGCATGGTATGAATTCCTAAGAGACTTCCTTATCACTAATGGATTCAAAGTCGGTAAAGCTGATCCTACCCTCTTCACTAAAACAATTGCTAAAGACTTGTTTATATGCCAAATTCCTGTTGATGATATTTTATTTGGGTCTACTAACAAGTCATCTTGTGAAGAGTTTAGTAGGATTATGATACAGAAATTCGAGATGTCTATGATGGAGGAGTTGAAGTATTTCCTTGGATTTCAAATCAAGCAACTCCAAGAGGGCACCTTCATCTACCAAACCAAGTACATTTAAGACATATTTAAGAAGTTTGGATTGAAGAATGGCAAACCCATCAAGACACCCATGGGAACCAATGGGCATATTGACCTCGACACGAGAGGTAAATTTGTAGATCAAAAGGTATACCGGTCGATGGTAGGTTCTTTACTCTACTTATGTGCATCTCGACCGGATATTATGCTCTCTGTATGCATGTGTGCAAGGTTCCAGGCAAATCCTAAGGAAGTTCACCTTAGGGTCGTGAAAAGAATCATGAGATATTTAGTTTACACTCCTAAGTTTGGGCTTTGGTACCCCAAGGGATTTACCTTTGATTTAATTGGGCATTCCTATGTCGATTATGCAGGGTGTAAAATTGATAGAAAGAGCACATCAGGGACTTGTTAGTTTCTGGGAAGATCCCTGGTGTCTTGGGCTTCAAAGAAACAAAATTCAGTAGCTCTTTCAACTGCCGAAGCTGAGTACATTGTCATAGGCCATTGTTGTGGGCAATTACTTTGGATGAGGCAAACCCTTAGAGACTATGGATACAAATTGAGCAAAGGCCCTCTCCTATGTGATAATGAAAGTGCAATCCGCATGGCGGATAATCCCGTTGAACACAGCCGCACTAAACACATAGACATCCGGTATCACTTTTTGAGAGATCACCAAGAAAAGAGGGATATCGAAATTGCTTATGTGTCACACCCAATTTTGGAAGGCAAACCGAATGCGAACCATGTACGTGCCAGGATCAGAACTCACGTACACAACGATTACATAATTGGACATCATCACACAATGCTCAAAGTAAATAGTAAAGAAGTACTTTATTACAACAAGATGTCCAAGACATCCACTGAGTCTAATACATAACCATAGTCTTCAACATTAATATCAAAGTGCGGAAATACGAAACGTAGTAGATAAGCCTACACAGGCAGCTGACTAGGGGTTTGCCACTAAGATAAACTAGAACTCATCGTAGTCCTAGAACTCCTCAAAGTCCTCCATGTTGCCAGCATCTCCTCCTGAGCACTGAGTACAGTGGGGACAACCTGGGGTGGGGTGGTTTGTAAAGCAAGGGTGAGTACACATCAACGTACTCAACAAATATCCCGTTTGGCTAAAGTGGACTAGCTGTATGTGGAGTTGAGGTTAAGTAGTTGCTTTTAGTTGGTCAAGTTTTTATTACTATAGGTAGAGCCAAAATTTTAGTAATAAACCCAGTTATTGCCCAGGAGCACTTCCTTCGAGAGGAAATACCAGAGATGAAAATTATAACCATCATTGTTAACCATCATCATAAAAGTAACCAAAGTTCTTCTAATTAAAGTGGATCCCAAGGCCGTTCTTAACCGTGAGCACGGCTCATATACCAGTTTCTAACATTCTGCACATGTCGCACACTTTACCCACAAGTCGTGATTCCCATTCTGCCCGAGGTTCTAGCCTCCCCATTCATCACTACCAAGGTGACCTAGCAGGGTCTCACTATGTAGCCTTTACAAAGACTCCCAGAGGTCATAGCCGCCCGTTAGGTTTCTTCAGTTTGATAAACACAGTACATCTCCCCAAAGGAAGGGTGACTAACAAAACCAAATCGAGAACCTCTGCAACCAGCCTCGGCAGAGCAAGTACTATGCCCGGACCCCATTGACGGCCCCACAATGAAGCCAACTACTCCTCTGGTTCCTGTAATTAATCAGCTAAGGACGTCCCATTCCACCCTCATGGTTGCACTGTTATCCCAGGTTGTCACTCACCAAATAGGTCCTTACGGAGAGGTACTCAGGAAACAGCCTGAGTCACCTAAAGTAATCCCAAGAACATCGGGATAACATCATCATATCATAATATTCACATCATGTTCATTGATTAAAGTAAAACAATAACATAAAGCTAACCATGATAACCCAAAAGGTAAACAAGGATAAGATAAATACAGACTAGTCAATCCTTAAGTTTTCAATAACGTAATGCGGGACAGTGAATTATAAAGTAAATAGGACTTGATAGGTCTGAGGACACTTGCCTTCACCAGGTTGTTGCTCAGGGAGTTCTTCGACAACACACTCAGGAACCACCGGCTGCTCGTTGTCTAAATAAAACGATCATGCATTCAATACATTTGGTAAATGACAAATGAACAGCACACCAATCATGTACAAACATTGGAACACATCTCAAAAGTTATAGTACTAATTAAATAAAAAGGAGATCAAATAATAAAATGAACTAATCTTATTTAGGAGTTGATTACCCTTTAAGTGTTGTCCATAATTACATAATCTAATACTATTCATTTTATTGAGACCTAAAAGTTAAACCAGAGATTAATTCTTATACTACACATTATTAACCTCACAAGATTAAACATCCATTTACCCCTAGGGTTTTCCTTTTTATTTATTTTATTAAGGGAATAAATCAACATATACACTAACTTATAGTCTAGGTATAAAATTAAAGTGTATAGACTATAGATGAACATAATTTATTTGGACAGAGAATATTCTTATGAACATTTTGCAATTAGAACCACTAAATTTGGAGTTCATATGAAAAAGATATGAAATAAACAAGTTTTGAAGTTTAAAATATGAAATTAGGTCTAATTCTGTAATTATTTAAAAGCACAGGGGGCTGTTTAAAAGACACCAGTGGTCTACGCGCTAAAACTCAGGACGGTGGGTTAATTCTTTAAAACCCGAGGGTCTCTTTAGCTAAAGTTAAACGCGAAGGGGTACGGGGTGATCTCGGCCATCGAATCAGCGAGCAATGACCAGGATCAGATCTGCGGACGCGCGCGCAGGCGCGACTGACAGGCTGGGACGGTTGTCAGCGACCAGAGGGAAAGGCTGGCTGACTAGTCGGGCCCAGCGCCAGTGGGCGAAGGCACTGACTGGCGGGCAAACCGGTACCCGGTGATCTGGACCGCGCGATCAGGATCGGTCAGTGGAGATCAACGTTGGGAAGGTTTTACGGATGAGGGTGGTGCCGCTCGACTCCGTGGCAAGGTCTCGCCGTTGACGAGGGGGATGGCCACGACGGGGCTCTAGGGGTTTGGGGAATTGCTCAAGCGCGCTCAGGGCGATCTGGTGAACCCATCCATGGGCGCAAAACTGGCATCGGGGCAGCAGAGGGTGCAGAACACGGCGAAGCGGCCTATGGCGGCGCGGGTCAACTCCGGTGAATAATTTCACGGGCACTGGGGTGGTACTTGGCGCAATAATGGTATGGGTAGGTTTCTCACCTCGAGTGCGAGCTACGGAGCGCTTGGGAACGATGGGGATGTGGTGGAGCCTTAGGTCGACGGCGGCGGACTCCGACTGCACGGGGAAGACTCCAGTGAACGCGGACCGGACAAACTAGAGGGGTTAGGGGCAAACCGAGGGGTGTCCTAAGCTACTGGTGGTGTGGCGAAGCTTACCGAGGAAACGGGTGCGACAAGGGCTCAATGTCGGTCGCGGAACGGGCGGTGAACTTCGGTAAGCGGCGGCGGACGGGCTGGTTACGTGTGTAGGGCGAGGGAGGGGGCAAGAGAGCTCGACTGGAGGCGCAAATGGATGAGGGGAAAGTTGGTGATCGGTGTGCAGGCTTCTAAAGGGGCGCGGGCGTGAGAACATGGCCGGAGAACGCGTGGTCGTGGGCGCGTCCATGGCGGGGGGCGTGGGCAAGAGGTTAGGGACGGCTGAGGGAGCTGATGAGTGGGATCCATGGGGCAGCGAGAGGGAAATCTGTAAACGGACGGTCAACACTGACGGAAAGGGCCCACCGCGCAATGGGAGAGAAGGGAGGGAGAGACGAGAGAAAGCGCGCGGGCGAAACAGGCTGACAGATGGGCGAAACGGACGGTCAACACTGACCGAAATTGCTTTTCTATTTTCCAGGGAATTTCTAATTTCTTTTCTATTTATTTTCTCTAGGGTTTTCAATTCAAATTCAAATCAAGTTTAAAATTCAAACCAAATCAAACATGTGCAACAAGTCAAAGAATATTTGGAGCTCAACATGATGCAACATTTCATAACTCATATGGTTTGGACAAAATAAAATAAATAATCCATCCCTAATTAAACTAATTCTACAAAAAGAAAAGGAGAGAGTGAAACTAGAGAGAGAGAGAAGAGTAACACCTGAATTTGGTTGGTAATTTAGAAAGAAATTTTATACCCCCAAATTCAGGGTGTTATAGACCTATCCCCCTTAAAAGAATCTCGCCCTCGAGATTCAGGGCTGGCTACCAAAGAGTTCAGGGTATTTGGCTCTCAGATCGTCTTCTCTTTCCCAGGTTGCTTCTTGTTCTGAGTGGTGACCCCACTTGACTTTGCACATCTGGATAGTGCTCCTCCGAGTGACCCGATCTGCTGTCTCCAGAATTTGAGTTGGCTTCTGAATGTACGTCAGATCTGCTTGAACTTTGAGGTCTTCCGTTGGCAACTGCTCTTCTGGTACTCGTAAGCATTTCTTTAAATGAGACACGTGAAACACATCGTGCACGGCGGACAGATTCTCTGGTAAGCTGAGTTGATATGCCACTTCTCCACGTCTTGCTTGAATTTGGTACGACACGATATATCGAGGTGCTAGCTTGCCTTTGACTCCAAACCTTTTGGTTCCTCTGATGGGTGACACTTTCAAGTAGACATAGTCTCCCACTTCAAAACTAAGTTCTCTTCTTCTGGTGTCAGCATAGCTCCGTTGTCTGGACTTTGCTGCCTTCAGAATCTCTCGGACCATTTTGATATTTTCTTTTGCTTCAAGCAAGATATCTGGACCGAACACCTATCTTTCGCTGGGTTGATCCCAATGCAACGGAGTTCTGCAATTCCTCCCATACAGTTCTTGGAATGGTGACATCTTCAGGCTGGCCTGATAGCTGTTGTTGTAGGAGAATTCTGCATATGGTAGCCTCTTGTCCCAACCTATCTTGTCTTGCAAAGCACAAGCTCTCAACATGTCTTCAAGAATCTGGTTGGTTCTCTCAGTCTGACCATCTGTCTGCGGGTGATAAGCTGAACTGAACTTCAAGTGTGTGCCCAAAGCTTCATGTAGCTGCTGCTAGAAATGAGAGGTAAAGTAGGTGCCTCTGTCCGATACTATCTTCTTTCGAATGCCATGCAAGCACACAATCCTGGACATGTATAATTCTGCCAACACCGCACTGTTATAGGTGGTCTTGACTAGTATGAAATGGGCCGCCTTTGTTAAACGGTCCACTACTACCTAGATGGAGTCATGACCAGCTCGAGTGTGGGGTAGGCCGACTATAAAGTCCATCCCAATCTCATCCTGTTTCCACTGGGGAATCTGCAACGGCTGCAACAAACCTACGGACCTCTGATGTTCTGCCTTGATCCTCTAACAACAGTCGCATCTAGCCACATACTCTGCTATCTCTCTTTTCATACCGTACCACCAGAATCTCTTCTTCAGGTCTTGGTACATTTTCTCGCTACCAGTGTGTATAGAATATGCTGTCTCATGAGCTTCCTTGAGAATCAGTTCCCGAATCGATTTGATGTCAGGAACGCATAGCCTATCCTTGAACCATATCACTCCTTCAGCATCTTCATGGAAATCTGGACCTTTCCCATCTATGATTAGTTGTTGGATCTCGTTGATCTTTTCATCCTCCCTTTGGCCCTTCCTGATATCTTGCTCTAGGGTGGGTTCTAGCTCGACTGTCACTCCTTGAGTGTTGTTCAGAAATCCGAGACATAGCCTGTAGAATTCCTTTGCTAGCTCGAACAGCATCAGGTGAGCGGCCAACATATTAACTTGACTCTTTCTGATCAGAGCATCTGCAACCACATTTGCTTTCTCTAGGTGATAATGGATCTCCAGCTCCTAGTCGTTGATCAATTCTAGCCATCTTCGCTGCCTCATGTTTAACTCTGACTGAGTGAATATGTACTTGAGGCTCTTGTGATCCGTGTAGATATCACACTTCTGCCCATAAAGATAGTGTCTCCAGGTCTTCAGTGCATGAACCACTGCTGCTAACTCTAGATCATGAGTGGGGTAATTCTTCTCATGAACTTTCAACTGTCGAGACGAGTATGCCACTACTCTCCCTTCCTACATTAACACACATCCCAGTCCAGTGTACAAAGCATCACAATATACCGAGAATGGCTTGTGAACATCTGACAGAACCAATACCGGTGTTGTTGTCAACTTTTGCTTCAACATCTTAAATTATTCTTGGCATGCTGGGGTCCACTTGAAGTCAACCTTCTTAGCTAGCAAGGCTAACATTGGCCTAGCATTCTTGGAGAAACCTTCAATGAAACGATGATAGTAACCAGCCATTCCAATGAAACTCTTGATTTCGCGGACATCTTTTGGTGCTTTCCAGTCTAGAATCGCTGCTACCTTCTTTGGATCGACGGCTAGGCCATCTCAGTTTATAATATGACCCAAGAACAGAACTTCGCTGATCCAGAACTCGCACTTGCTAAGTTTGGCATACAACTAGCAATCTCGTAGCCTCTGAAGTACTTTCCTCAAATGTTCCTCATGCTCTTGCTCATTCTGGGAATATATAAGAATATAATCAATGTACACCACTATGAACTGGTCGAGGTAGTCCATGAACACACTGTTCATCAGATACATGAAGTAAGCTGGTGCATTCGTTAAACCGAATGACATAACCATGAACTCATATAGCCCATACTTGGTGATGAATGTGGTCTTCGGTATATCTGAAGGTCGGATTCTGAGCTGATGGTAACCTGACCTCAGATCTATCTTTGAGAACACAATGACTCCTCTCAACTGATCAAATAGGTCCTTGATTCGACTTCATTCAAAGCTCTATAATCGATGCACATCCTCTTTGTACCATCCTTCTTCTCCACAAATAGCACTAGGGCTGCCCAAGGTGAGGTACTTGGTCTGATGTAGCCTTTCTCCAACAGCTCAAGAATTTGCTTCTTGAGTTCCACCAACTCTGGTCCGGACACTCAATAGGCTCCCTTGGAAATAGGGGCGGTGCCTGGGATAAGCTCTATGGCAAATTCAACTTTCCTTTCAGGTGGCATGCCTGATAACTCTTCAGGGAACACATCAGGGAATTCTGACACAATTGTAATTGTCTCAATCAGATTGGACTCTTTGTCATCTACTGAAAAATGGTGACAGGCTCCTTTTTCTAGTTCAGGCAAGTACAACTTAGTTACTACTTCCTTTCTAGATGGAGACACCAACTTAACTGTTCTCTTGTCACAACTGACAGTGGCTTGGTTCCTGTGTAGCCAATTCATCCCTAGGATGACATCTAACCCTTCAGTTCCCATTACTACTAGGTTAGCGAGGAAGTCTATCCCCCTTATTTCAATCCTTAGATTTGGACAAATCCTATCGAACTGAACTTTTCCCCCAACTGAATTAACTCTTAAAGGTGGAATCATTGGTTCTATAGGGATGTTATGTGCTTCTACCCAAGATGTAGAAACAAAAGAATGTGTGGCACCAGTATCAAATAATACTTTTGCTGGATAGGATTCGACTGGAAACATACCTACTGCCACGTCCTGAGCATCCTGGATTGCTTTGGCCTCCAGGTGGTTCACCTTTCCATGGTTGTAGGCCTAACCACGACCTCCTGGTGCTTGCTGTGGCGCTCCTTGTCTTGCTGGGCTATTGACTGCTGGCGACTTCTGAGCTGCTTTCTTTGGACAGTTCTTTGCCCAATGGTTTTGTTCTCCATAATAGAAGCACGCACGGCCTCCTACTTGCTCTGGAGCTGCTTGGCTATTCTGGTTGGTTGCTAGGGCAGGAAGGCGGGGTGCCTGGTTGCTCTGACGCTGGTATTAATTTCCTCCTCGTTGGGTGTTCTGATGGTACTGCTGCTACTGCTGAGGAAACTACCTCTTGTACTGGTGCTGCTGGTTCTGATGCTGATGCTAGTGCTGGTGACCTTGCTTGAATTGTTGAGGTGGGTTGCGTGAGTAGCGGGGACGGCTGCTACTGTGACACCCCAGGTGTCAGTTTCGTGTTACGTCGTGAGATTTATCCTAATCTTGAATGCTCAGTAAAAATTTCTATTTCTCGCTCGCGTATGTCCCTGATTATCCAGATTATTCATTCACGTTTCACCGAATTCGGAGTTACTCAGTCTCACAGAAGGCCAATATGGAGCCTGTTAAAACTTTTAATTCTCGACACGAATACGAACTCGATAATCAATCTCGATTTATAAATCTTGTCTAAAGCTCATTAAATCAAACCCTCGACGACTGTTATCTGATCTGAGCCCGAGTCTAATTCCTCGATCGATGTATGACTATTTTAATCCGAGTCCGTACTCTCAAATGGAATGCTCAATATGTCGTCCTCGAATTAATTCTTACTCGACTCGACCAAATTTCTTATGTCTGAACTGAACTCAAAACCCCGTATCGACAACAATTTTAAAATATCGCGATTCACCTTCTCCGACTAAAAATTCAAAAACCGATCAAATCTCAGGACGATTTATTTTCGAATCACGCGTAGGTAATTATTTTCGAGCAAAATCAAATTAGACTCTCAGTCGAGTTAATCGCCCGATCTTCCGAAATCTTTTTCGCTCTGTTCTCCGTAGAGACGAATTCCGCGGGAGCGTTTGTATTATGGGAAATAATTAGCGATCCGATAATCCGTGTTTAATCAAAACACCATAAAATAAATAGGATCCCTCTCCCCTTGCACTTGGCAATTTTGCACTCCCACCCCTCAAAAAATTTCAGCCGCCACTCTCTTCCTCCTCCCCACGCTGTCTTCTTCCTCCCCTTGTTGTCTTCACCGACGCTCACCTCACATGGACGTCCAGCTCCCCCTCCGCTCGGCCTCCCTTCCTCCTAGGGCGCTGGCCTCTCTCCCATGGCCGGTCCTCTACTCCCGGCGCTCAGCATCCCTGCAAGGCGCCCTTCTTCCCCAACGTGCCGAAGCACCTCCTGGCGTCCTCCACTCGGCTCCCTGGAATGCAGCAGCACGCCAGCGCGGGAGCAGGCCCCCCATAGGCGCACCCCCTTCCCCCTGGCTTCCCTTGCGCAGTGGCAGAAGCATCCATGGACGTCGCCTCCCCATGCTCCTGTGCGCGCAGGGCAGAGCAATGTCATTCTCCCTGGATCCATGGCGCCGGTGAAGCTCGAGCAGCCGAGCTCCCAACCATGGCGCCCCTCCCCCTTCTTCCCTATGGCCGAGCAATAGCTCCATTTTCAGAGCCGCCGAAGCTCCTCCTCATGGCGCCCCCACTCCCTGCTACATCTTCTCTCAGCCTCCTCTCACCCTCCCCAGACAGCCAGCGCAGGAGCCTTCTTCCCCATGGAGGCCGAGCCCCCTGCTCCAAGCCGTGACGCCCAGATTTTTCCCAGTGCCCTGTTCATCTTCCTCCCAGCAGGAGTCCCTGCGCAGCTCCATTTCCCCATGGCCGTGAGCCCCCCCCATTTGGCCGTCATCCACCCCTGTGCTCGTCCCTCCGCGTGCGGCGTCAACCGATCTGTGCAGCGAGCAACACCCTCGGTGAGCTACTAGCTGTCCTGCATTTTTTTTGTGTTCGATTTAATGGCCGCACCAGCAAATCGTGTAATAAACTGTGTCGTGCTCGCAGCCGTGTCGTCATCACGCCTCGCGCGTCGCTCGTCGGCAAAGAGCCCCGTCTGAGGGCATGCATGTGCAACTCCGATCGGATTTCAGCCAGGTTGTTCGCTTTAAATGATTGGCGACTTGTTTTATTTATGTGGTTGGTCGATGACGTGTGTGTGAATATGTGCGTGAAATTATAATTGTATGAATGAATACGTATATAGAAGAAAATGAAGTAGAACAAGAACTCGGATGTTTTTATATTTTGGTAGGAGCACATTTGCGGTTAGAGAAGAAGAGGTTGTTCGATGCGTGCGATTTGTAGTTTGTCTAGTTATGTTTTGGTCGATGTGGTGTACATGGGTGTTTAATTATGTGTGGGTATAAAATGTTTTGTTTATACACCGTGGCAAGGTCGCATTCATGTTTTGGTAAATAAATGTGTCGTGCTTATTTTATGTGATGAGTAAGTCTGCAAATACAAGGGAGGTGAGGATTGAATTAGTGCACGTATGTGTGTGGTGTCGTGGTGTATTTTAGTAGTGGTGGCGTAAGATATTTGATTGAGGTGTGCGGGTATATGCCGTAATATGGTTATACTCGCAATGAAGCAAAATATATGTATTGTGTAACACAACGTTTAGGTTGCTGTCGTATAACCGTGTGAAGGATGCTCCCGATGGTCATGTGACTAAAGGGTGTTGTAGTGGCAAAGCGAGAAGTAGGTTTAATATTGTTAAACGATTAGTGGATAACATCTATCGGTATTGTCATGATTTTTGTTGTATGGCAATGTGATGCTTCGCTTTGTCAATCGTCACATTCCATGCCCACGGGATAAAGAAATGTCTAGTTGATCGAGTAGGAGTCCTATATGAACGTAATCGCAGCCCAATAATTATTGGAGGCGAGTAGCGTTCGTAAGTCGATCCTTGTTAAAATTGAAGAACAATCCGATAAGATATGCACATAAGTGCTTTAGGTCCTTCAGTAGCAAATGTAGTTTTATGGAGTTTTACGCCATGTGTAATTGCCTCTATGTTAGATCCCAAAAATGTGCCATTTTAAGTGACCTGTGTATTAACAACTTTAAGTTGAGCAATGACTAGGAAAAGCTGATTAATCTGCTCCAACCCATGTTCTTGAGTTACGATGTCTAAAATGTTTCGCTAGGTCTTCTACTGTGATTAGCCAACTCATGTTAAATAGGAGTTGATTTCGTTAAGTGTTTGTTATATATGTGTTGTCTCGGATTGCGATGATAAGAGGCAAGCCGACATGTAGGATGTATAGCGGCCTATGTTGTTGCGCTAGTTAGCCGAATTAATAGATGACTTGGTTAAGCTCGTAGTCACGATGATTTGCTTATTGTAGTCTAAATGTGTATGTTTATGGTCGCGGATGAAAAGTAATAGTGCTCATGTGATGTCTAATTTAAAATGCAAATTGTTGAGTGATTGTCGTGAAGAATGCGTTGTTAATTGATTGTAGTAACTTTAGTGCACTGAATGATTTGGATAAAAATTTGTAAGGCTACTTGCTAGTCCTCATGTAATTAATTTAACTCTAAGAAGTGGTAAAGTGCTAGAATGATTCAAGTCTCTAGAATGCTGCAAATTCTTGAATTATATAGAAGCTGAAATGTATTGATTACTGTTTTGGACTGCACACACTGTTTTAGTTGTGCTGTATGTTTGATGAACTAAATTATGTTTTCTGTAGATATGTGCTATAGAAAAGTGGTAGATAACTTTATTATCTTACTTGTGTTAAAATTTGACAGCCATAGGACTGACAGTTTAGGAGTTGTGCTTTTTACAAATTCAGTAACTGAATCTGTCCAAATTCTGTATAGATTTCAGAAACTGCATTGTTTGCTTAAGTTAATGTTAGAATCAGTCCTTGTAAATTATAAGAAAGTTGTAGAGGCTTTTCTTATCTTGCTTGTGTTAAAATTTCATAACTATAGGCCTGACAGTTTAAGAGTTATGAATTTTACAGACTGGTTGTTGTGTTCTGTCCACCGTCAGAATGGATTTCGAAAACTGTAATATTTGATTTAGTTAAACCTGGAATCACTTCTTGGTGATTATAAAAGTTATGTAGTACAATTTCCAAGCTTTCCAAAAAGTCTTGGATCATTATTTTTGGTGGTCTGAAGATTAAGTTATGGATGTTTAAAGTCTGAAGACTGAATCTGTCAAGTTCTGGACAGCACAACCTTCATAGTGTATTTTACCCTTGATACATATTAAACTAGCCAATGATGTTTATAAATAATTTGTAGAACATTTAACTATCTTTCCAGAAAGTCTAAAATCACTTTGTTTGGATGTCTGAATCTTCAGTTGTGGATTTTTGAAGTTGCAAGTCTGAATCTGTCCAAATTTGGACAGCACTGTTGTATTGGCATGTTTTGACCTTGCTAAGTGCTGAATCATGTTGTAATGAAAATACCAAAGTTGTAGAGCTCTTTTTAAGCTTTCCAGAAAATCCTAGTTTGATATTTTTGGACTAATAATTAAAGAGTTATGATTAAAACAAGTGACTGCTGTATTGCTGTCCAAAAATTCTGCTAGTGCTTATTTGATTGTTAGTTCACCCTTTTGGCTAAAAATGCTTAGTTAGCACTTAACGGACTTAGACTTGTAATGTCTAAACTTAAGTAACATGTGTTCCATGATTTATGTGCTTGCTTGTTGTGTCCTCTGTTAAACCTGTGTTTGGGATGCTTTTGTATGATCACTAGAAGAACTAATGAAAAGCCGTATCCAAATAAATAAAATGCGCGTACTTGTGATGTCGTAGTTGGGTTGTGTAAATATACAAAATGTGGTCGTCTTGTTAATGGTGTTAATGATGAACGTTGATGACATACGAATAGCTAGCGCTTGCGTGTAGTCGTTGCAGTGTCTTACTAATTAATGTTTAGTTCGCCACTGTGTCTTGATATACCTTGTGCTATTTTTGTGCTACTTTCATTATATTCTTACATATGCATCTTGCACCTCATTTAGGACCGAGAGATGATGATCGTGCAAGTGATGTGATGCCACCCACAAGATGCAGTCGGTGGACGACCCAAGGGAGGATGGACATAACCAGTGGATGCTCGCCAAGCGAGTGCCCCCCCAGCAAACACTACCTAAGTGTTAAATTAAAGGCAAGCCCCGGTTTTATGCATAACCGTTATATATGCTATTTTACTGCACTTAATGTTTGTAGGCTTGTACCGTGCACTTAAGTGTAGGAGTTGAATGAAACCCTAGTTGCATGAACTCAGGATTCCGTTTGAGATGGATACTAGTATGCTAGGTCGAGTAGCTGCTTTGCTAATTAGGAATCTCGGTAGAAGTCAAGTGGTTTTTCTAGCACTCGCGCGAGGTCAGGAATTGGTTGTATTCACTTTGATAACAGAATGGTGATGGTCTGTGGACACGGGTCCATGGGGACGCGTGGTCTACGAGATGAAATTGGAATAAGGATTAACGTGCGGATACCTGTGTCAAGCGTTTGAACGTACTAAACACATGCCGAGAAATATGGTAAATCGGTAAGCCTAGTACCTGAGTGAACCTGGCAGTGGACATATCCCCTCACGCGACCTGAGACGTGGTCTCCCATTCCGGTTATGGTGGGTACAAGTGCGGTCACTGCACGACGGCAGTCGGGGTCAGTGAGGCATTGTACGCCAAGGCGGTGAGCCCTGATCTGCTGACGGGGAATCGATGGGGATGGTTGATGTGTGTGGGGACGGAGTGCCCCTACATGTCGTGTGTTTAGGTTTACCATGCAAGGATAAAAACTCGATTCGAATCGTCTGCTTCTCGCAGCTAATGAGACTGCTTGATCCATTGTACTGCATTGAGTAATAAGTGGAAATGAGGTGACTGGCAAAGATGTTGATTGATAAAATGTTTGATACCATGTATGAATAGCTAGGTACTCATCTAGTTAAAAAGGATCATACTAAAACTTGAAAAGCTAAAACTTGATTTTAGAATCAGCTAGTGCTTTTGGCAAACCAAACCCCTCAGCCAAACAGCTGCATGTCTAGAGGTAGAGGAGTAGACTCCTCACACCGGGTAAGTCTAGCTGAGTATTAGTATACTCAGCCTTGCTTGTGGCACAATTTTTGCAGGTACTCCTTAGGATGATTGGTTGATGGTGTGACTTGGCCTTCATCCCCGCCACTGGGATAGATGGTCGAGTGGGTTACTGCTTCCGCAGGAGAGGACCAGGAGGAGTAGCGTGGCCAGGCTTCGCCATGTTACTCGGTTCTTCTCTGTTAGTTATTCCGCTGCAATAAAATTTATGGTTATTATTTATGAAACTCCGATAATATAATCACTATTGATACTTATTAAATTTGTGGTATTATGCTTTATTGTATTTCTCTGTGCCTCACCTTCGAGTGAGCTAGTGGTATTCGATCCTGGTTAAGTGGCTTTATCGGACTAGATCCGAGGGACTGACGGGTTATTCCTATTTAAGTGTGGTCTAACCTCTAAGGCGGGACTTAGGCACTTAAGTTGGAATAATTCGGGCGGTTCCGCCACAGCTGGTATCGGAGCGAATACCATCACAGAGAAGTCAATAAGTCATGATTACCAACCTTTTCTAAAGTAAAACTTGCTAGAAACCAAAGTTGGATAGATATCAGGACGATAAGGATAGACCTAGGACGTGAAGCCTTAGGAAATAGATGGGTAGCTAGGTGGCTATATTTATATAGGCCATAAAGGCTATTACTACTACTATTAGGATGTTGTAGAAGCATCCGAAAAATTAGTTAGGTCTGAGAAGACGACTAGAATGAGCATGCATCATGATTGTCGCATTATAATTGTCTCTTGTGCCTCAACATGCTTCTCTCACCTTTATTCCAATAATGACTTGTGAATAATGTGCTGTATTTCTATGTTATGAAATATAAGAAATGCCTTATCTCTTGCCTAATTAGTAAGTCTTGTTAGGTCGTGTTATGTGTTTCTCCTGCCTTGCCATCTAGGTAGCATTGCAATTGTTCAACCCTTTTTGCCAATGAAAATTGTTGTCTGTTTTGCCCATCAAAAGACCCCCTTCTTTAAACAACCTAGTGGTTAGCAAGTAAAACCTCAAAAAAAAACTATTTATGCTTGTGTTAGTGTTTTCTAACCCTTGTGTGTTTTACCCTGAAGTTGCACCTACACAACTTGTAGACCCCCATTGCTTAACCGCTAGCCAAACCGAAACTCCCTTATGCACGTGGTTATGTCAAAAAAATTTGTTGTTTGGTGTCTAGTTGCGCAAACCCTATCAAGACCATGTTTCTTTCCATAGATCCTGTCCCGAAACTTTATAACATTTCTATTGATCATCCTAGCCGATCATGTTTGCCTACCTCTCCTTTCGCATGGATCTGGTGATCTCTTTCCTTGTGAATCATGTTGTGGCTTTATCATCCGAATCTCTGGATCCTTTAATGATTCTGCCCCGTTATCTGGTTATCTGCTATAACCCGTTCTCAAGTATCGGATGTTGATCTCGCCTAAATCTCTCATTTCTGATCATTCTCATACTCCTTCGAGGATCATGATATTGTGATCAATTTTATCTCTAAACAGTGTATCCTCTTGGTTCAATGAATATTGATGTTGTCTTTGGTTCTCTCATGTCTCTAAAAGCTTATCAATCTCAATCTCATGGTTGGTTCCTCCTCATGTTAAATATCGTATCAATCTTGGTTGACAATCCCCGTGATGATCATAAAATAGTTCTCTGAGTAAAAAAAAATTCTCAAGAGATGCTCTTTTGCCAATAATCTCTACTTCAACTCCAATCACATTCTTATTTTCTGAGCCATACTCTTATGGGCTCCATCTATTTATGCTATGTGGAATTCTCATTGGTTACGTTTGGTAATGGTGTTAGGACTAACGACCGATGGTGCCGCGACGAGACCGAGAGCCTACTATGGTGCACACATGGTTGAGCTGCTCGGTACGTGCTGGTATCGCGGTTAATAGTCGTGATCCATTACGAGACTATACTGATGTGCTATCTTTTGTGGACACTCACTCAGAATGACCGCTGCATTTTGTCTCGATATGTCACGATATTCTGTCCAAATCTACCTTCAGTATCTTGTCAGATACCCTCTCATGAATTTGCATCTATCTTCAGTCTGGGAGTTACATGCTTCTCCACCCTTAAATATCCTCATTCGAATCTCAGGACGAGATTCTTTTTAAGGGGGGAAGGATGTGACACCCCAGGTGTCAGTTTCGTGTTACGTCGCGAGATTTATCCTAATCTCGAATGCTCAGTAAAAATTTTTATTTCTCGCTCGCGTATGTCCCTGATTATCCAGATTATTCATTCACGTTTCACCGAATTCGGAGTTACTCAGTCTCACAGAAGGCCAATTTGGAGCCTGTTAAAACTTTTAATTCTCGACACGAATACGAACTCGATAATCAATCTCGATTTATAAATCTTGTCTAAAGCTCATTAAATCAAACCCTCGACGACTGTTATCTGATCTGAGCCCGAGTCTAATTCCTCGATCGATGTATGACTATTTTAATCCGAGTCCGTACTCTCAAATGGAATGCTCAATATGTCGTCCTCGAATTAATTCTTACTCGACTCGGCCAAATTTCTTATGTCTGAACTGAACTCAAAACCCCGTATCGACAACAATTTTAAAATATCGCGATTCACCTTCTCCGACTAAAAATTCAAAAACCAATCAAATCTCAGGACGATTTATTTTCGAATCACGCGTAGGTAATTATTTTCGAGCAAAATCAAATTAGACTCTCGGTCGAGTTAATCGCCCGATCTTCCGAAATCTTTTTCGCTCTGTTCTCCGTAGAGACGAATTCCGCGGGAGCGTTTGTATTCCGGGAAATAATTAGCGATCCGATAATCCGTGTTTAATCAAAACACCATAAAGTAAAATGGAAATAAATTAGCGCGGCCCGATTTTGTTTTGGGCCAAGCCCATTCTAGCCCATTAGGCCCATTAAGAAACCCTAACCGTAGCCCATGTCTATAAATAGGATCCCTCTCCCCTTGCACATGGCAATTTTGCACTCCCACCCCTCAAAAAATTTCAGCCGCCACTCTCTTCCTCCTCCCCACGCTGTCTTCTTCCTCCCCTTGCTGTCTTCACCGATGCTCACCTCACATGGACGTCCAGCTCCCCCTCCGCTCGGCCTCCCTTCCTCCTAGGGCGCTGGCCTCTCTCCCATGGCCGGTCCTCTACTCCCGGCGCTCAGCATCCCTGCAGGGCGCCCTTCTTCCCCAACGTGCCGAAGCACCTCCTGGCGTCCTCCACTCGGCTCCCTGGAATGCAGCAGCACGCCAGCGCGGGAGCAGGCCCCCCCATAGGCGCGCCCCCTTCCCCCTGGCTTCCCTTGCGCAGTGGCAGAAGCATCCATGGACGTCGCCTCCCCATGCTCCTGTGCGCGCAGGGCAGAGCAATGTCATTCTCCCTGGATCCAAGGCGCCGGTGAAGCTCGAGCAGCCGAGCTCCCAACCATGGCGCCCCTCCCCCTTCTTCCCTATGGCCGAGCAATAGCTCCATTTTCAGAGCCGTCGAAGCTCCTCCTCATGGCGCCCCCACTCCCTGCTACATCTTCTCTCAGCCTCCTCTCACCCTCCCCAGACAGCCAGCGCAGGAGCCTTCTTCCCCATGGAGGCCGAGCCCCCTGCTCCCAGCCGTGACGCCCAGATTTTTCCCAGTGCCCTGTTCATCTTCCTCCCAGCAGCAGTCCCTGCGCAGCTCCATTTCCCCATGGTCGTGAGCCCCACCCATTTGGCCGCCATCCACCCCTGTGCTCGTCCCTCCGCGTGCGGCGTCAACCGATCTGTGCAGCGAGCAACACCCTCGGTGAGCTACTAGCTGTCCTGCGTTTTTTTTGTGTTCGATTTAATGGCCGCACCAGCAAATCGTGTAATAAACTGTGTCGTGCTCGCAGCCGTGTCGTCATCACGCCTCGCGCGTCGCTCGTCGGCAAAGAGCCCCGTCTGAGGGCATGCATGTGCAACTCCGATCGGATTTCAGCCAGGTTGTTCGCTTTAAATGATTGGCGACTTGTTTTATTTATGTGGTTGGTCGATGACGTGTGTGTGTGAATATGTGCGTGAAATTATAATTGTATGAATGAATACGTATATAGTAGAAAATGAAGTAGAACAAGAACTCGGATGTTTTTATATTTTGGTAGGAGCACATTTGCGGTTAGAGAAGAAGAGGTTGTTCGATGCGTGCGATTTGTAGTTTGTCTAATTATGTTTTGGTCGATGTGGTGTACATGGGTGTTTAATTATGTGTGGGTATAAAATGTTTTGTTTATACACCGTGGCAAGGTCGCATTCATGTTTTGGTAAATAAATGTGTCGTGCTTATTTTATGTGATGAGTAAGTCTGCAAATACAAGGGAGGTGAGGATTGAATTAGTGCACGTATGTGTGTGGTGTCGTGGTGTATTTTAGTAGTGGTGGCGTAAGATATTTGATTGAGGTGTGCGGGTATATGCCGTAATATGGTTATACTCGCAATGAAGCAAAATATATGTATTGTGTAACACAACGTTTAGGTTGCTGTCGTATAACCGTGTGAAGGATGCTCCCGATGGTCATGTGACTAAAGGGTGTTGTAGTGGCAAAGCGAGAAGTAGGTTTAATATTGTTAAACGATTAGTGGATAACATCTATCGGTATTGTCATGATTTTTGTTGTATGGCAATATGATGCTTCGCTTTGTCAATCGTCACATTCCATGCCCACGGGATAAAGAAATGTCTAGTTGATCGAGTAGGAGTCCTATATGAACGTAATCGCAGCCCAATAATTATTGGAGGCGAGTAGCGTTCGTAAGTCGATCCTTGTTAAAATTGAAGAACAATCCGATAAGATATGCACATAAGTGCTTTAGGTCCTTCAGTAGCAAATGTAGTTTTATGGAGTTTTACGCCATGTGTAATTGCCTCTATGTTAGATCCCAAAAATGTGCCATTTTAAGTGACCTGTGTATTAACAACTTTAAGTTGAGCAATGACTAGGAAAAGCTAATTAATCTGCTCCAACCCATGTTCTTGAGTTACGATGTCTAAAATGTTTCGCTAGGTCTTCTACTGTGATTAGCCAACTCATGTTAAATAGGAGTTGATTTCGTTAAGTGTTTGTTATATATGTGTTGTCTCGGATTGCGATGATTAGAGGCAAGCCGACGTGTAGGATGTATAGCGGCCTATGTTGTTGCGCTAGTTAGCCGAATTAATAGATGACTTGGTTAAGCTCGTAGTCACGATGATTTGCTTATTGTAGTCTAAATGTGTATGTTTATGGTCGCGGATGAAAAGTAGTAGTGCTCATGTGATGTCTAATTTAAAATGCAAATTGTTGAGTGATTGTCTTGAAGAATGCGTTGTTAATTGATTGTAGTAATTTTAGTGCACTGAATGATTTGGATAAAAATTTGTAAGGCTACTTGCTAGTCCTCATGTAATTAATTTAACTCTAAGAAGTGGTAAAGTGCTAGAATGATTCAAGTCTCTAGAATGCTGCAAATTCTTGAATTATATAGAAGCTGAAATGTATTGATTACTGTTTTGGACTGCACACACTGTTTTAGTTGTGCTGTATATTTGATGAACTAAATTGTGTTTTCTGTAGATATGTGCTATATAAAAGTGGTAGATAACTTTATTATCTTACTTGTGTTAAAATTTGATAGCCATAGGACTGACAGTTTAGAAGTTGTGCTTTTTACAAATTCAGTAACTGAATCTGTCCAAATTCTGTACAGATTTCAGAAACTGCATTGTTTGCTTAAGTTAATGTTAGAATCAGTCCTTGTAAATTATAAGAAAGTTGTAGAGGCTTTTCTTATCTTGCTTGTGTTAAAATTTCATAACTATTGGCCTGACGGTTTAAGAGTTATGAATTTTACAGACTGGTTGTTGTGTTCTGTCCACCGTCAGAACGGATTTCGAAAACTGTAATATTTGATTTAGTTAAACCTGGAATCACTTCTTGGTGATTATAAAAGTTATGTAGTACAATTGCCAAGCTTTCCAAAAAGTCTTGGATCACTATTTTTGGTGGTCTGAAGATTATGTTATGGATGTTTAAAGTCTGAAGACTGAATCTGTCCAGTTCTGAACAGCACAACCTTCATAGTGTATTTTACCCTTGATACATATTAAACTAGCCAATGATGTTTATAAATAATTTGTAGAACATTTAACTATCTTTCCAGAAAGTCTAAAATCACTTTGTTTGGATGTCTGAATCTTCAGTTGTGGATTTTTGAAGTTGCAAGTCTGAATCTGTCCAAATTTGGACAGCACTGTTGTATTGGCATGTTTTGACCTTGCTAAGTGCTGAATCATGTTGTAATGAAAATACCAAAGTTGTAGACCTCTTTTTAAGCTTTCCAGAAAATCCTAGTTTGATATTTTTGGACTAATAATTAAAGAGTTATGATTAAAACAAGTGACTGCTGTATTGCTGTCAAAAATTCTGCTAGTGCTTATTTGATTGTTAGTTCACCATTTTGGCTAAAAATGCTTAGTTAGCACTTAACGGACTTAGACTTGTAATGTCTAAACTTAAGTAACATGTGTTCCATGATTTATGTGCTTGCTTGTTGTGTCCTCTGTTAAACCTGTGTTTGGGATGCTTTTGTATGATCACTAGAAGAACTAATGAAAAGCCGTATCCAAATAAATAAAATACGCGTACTTGTGATGTCGTAGTTGGGTTGTGTAAATATACAAAATGTGGTCGTCTTGTTAATGGTGTTAATGATGAACGTTGATGACATACGAATAGCTAGCGCTTGCGTGTAGTCGTTGCAGTGTCTTACTAATTAATGTTTAGTTCGCCACTGTGTCTTGATATACCTTGTGCTATTTTTGTGCTACTTTCATTATATTCATACATATGCATCTTGCACCTCATTTAGGACCGAGAGATGACGATCGTGCAAGTGATGTGGTACCACCCACAAGATGCAGTCGGTGGACGACCCAAGGGAGGATGGACATAACCAGTGGATGCTCGCCAAGCGAGTGCTCCCCAGCAAACACTACCTAAGTGTTAAATTAAAGGCAAGCCCCGGTTTTATGCATAACCGTTATATATGCTATTTTACTGCACTTAATGTTTGTAGGCTTGTACCGTGCACATAAGTGTAGGAGTTGAATGAAACCCTAGTTGCATGAACTCAGGATTCCGTTTGAGATGGATACTAGTATGCTAGGTCGAGTAGCTGCTTTGCTAATTAGGAATCTCGGTAGAAGTCGAGTGATTTTTCTAGCACTCGCGCGAGGTCAGGAATTGGTTGTATTCACTTTGATAACAGAATGGTGATGGTCTGTGGACACGGGTCCATGGGGACGCGTGGTCTACGAGATGAAATTGGAATAAGGATTAACGTGCGGATACCTGTGTCAAGCATTTGAACGTACTAAACACATGCCGAGAAATATGGTAAATCGGTAAGCCTAGTACCTGAGTGAACCTGGCCGTGGACATATCCCCTCACGCGACCTGAGACGTGGTCTCCCATTCCGGTTATGGTGGGTACAAGTGCGGTCACTGCACGACGGCAGTCGGGGTCAGTGAGGCATTGTACGCCAAGGCGGTGAGCCCTGATCTGCTGACGGGGAATCGATGGGGACGGTTGATGTGTGTGGGGACGGAGTGCCCCTACATGTCGTGTGTTTAGGTTTACCTTGCAAGGATAAAAACTCGATTCGAATCGTCTGCTTCTCGCAGCTAATGAGACTGCTTGATCCATTGTACTGCATTGAGTAATAAGTGGAAATGAGGTGACTGGCAAAGATGTTGATTGATAAAATGTTTGATACCATGTATGAATAGCTAGGTGCTCATCTAGTTAAAAAGGATCATACTAAAACTTGAAAAGCTAAAACTTGATTTTAGAATCAGCTAGTGCTTTTGGCAAACCAAACCCCTCAGCCAAACAGCTGCATGTCTAGAGGTAGAGGAGTAGACTCCTCACACCGGGTAAGTCTAGCTGAGTATTAGTATACTCAGCCTTGCTTGTGGCACAATTTTTGCAGGTACTCCTTAGGATGATTGGTTGATGGTGTGACTTGGCCTTCATCCCCGCCACCGGGATAGATGGTCGAGTGGGTTACTGCTTCCGCAGGAGAGGACCAGGAGGAGTAGCGTGGCCAGGCTTCGCCATGTTACTCGGTTCTTCTCTGTTAGTTATTCCGCTGCAATAAAATTTATGGTTATTATTTATGAAACTCCGATAATATAATCACTATTGATACTTATTAAATTTGTGGTATTATGCTTTATTGTATTTCTCTGTGCCTCACCTTCGAGTGAGCTAGTGGTATTCGTTCCTGGTTAAGTGGCTTTATCAGACTAGATCCGAGGGACTGACGGGTTATTCCTATTTAAGTGTGGTCTAACCTCTAAGGCGGGACTTAGGCACTTAAGTTGGAATAATTCGGGCAGTTCCGCCACAGCTTCTCCCCACCTGAGATCCACCAATCTTGCGCTTACTGTCCTCCATCTCTCGATGCTTCCTTTCAGTCATGATTGCCCTCTCGATCAAATGCTGAAAGGTAGGGAAAGTGTGGTTCATCAACTGGTAGTGGAGGGGATCAACCAATCCTCTCAGGAAACAATACATCTTCTTAGCACCTGTGTTGACATTCTCTGGGGCGTAACGTGACAGCTGCAGAAACTTGTCCCTGTACTCACTAACAGATATGGGACCTTGCTTCAATGCCAGAAACTCCTCCTTCCTCACTATCATCAGTCCTTCTGGCACATGGTAGCAACAGAAGTTATCCCTGAACTCCTCCCAGGTGATGGCTTCAGGGTCGGCGTGAGTGGCGAGGTAAGACTCCCACCAAGACTGTGCTGCTTTCCTTAGCTATTGGGGACCATACAACACCTTCTCACGATCGTTGCACTGAGTAGTGTGCAACTCATGTTCCATGGTATGCAGGCAATCTTCGGCGTCCATGTGATCAGCAGAATGGGAAAAGATAAGGGGATGGCCCCTCATGAATTCTGCCCGCTTGTCTCTAGGCACGTGAGGCATCTGAACTTGCACTTGAGGCTGAGGTGGGGGTGGCTGCTGCTGCACCTGCTGCATTGCTTCTAGGGTCTAACCAATCGCTTGGACTGCTTGCGTCTGCATTAGGAACATCTGCTCAATGGTCATCGGGGGTGGCGGTGGCAACTGCTGCTGCTGAGCTGCCTCTTCCTGGGGTGCCTGCTGTTCCGGCTGAGCACGCCTTGCACCTCTGCGCATGTTCTCAGACATCTATAGAAAGCACACACACATCAGATCTGACTCTACAGTCTTTCAGCATAAGAAAAGATATACGGAAATCTTCATAGCACTGAACAATTGATCATCTTCACTAACAACTTCTCAGATAAAGAGGAAAGTGGAAATAAATGGATTACCCAACTAAATAACTGACTTTATTGATAACTACACCAACTTGCAGGGGATACCCACACCTTGATGACAATCATTACAAAGAGCCAACTTCATGACATGTTCATCACGACAAGCATCAAACATATGATAAGCAAACTAACTCTAACTAAGACTGACTAAGACTAAGACACTAAATTAATTATTATAGACTCCGACTCCGTCGATCTATGGATCCAAATCTATCTGGGTCCTGTAGTCAGGGGTACCATACTCGAAGCGACCACGGGGCATTGAGCGGTAAGGGTGCTGAATCCCGACAGGAGCGGGAGAACCACCATCCACATAGTGGCATGCTGCGCACTCAGCACGCAATTCTGCAACCTCCGCCCAAACCTTCCCAACTCGTCAAGGGCGTGGTCTAGTTCGGTGTTGAGCATGGCGACCAGGTTGACCATGCTGTTCAGCCTGGGATTGCCGTCACCAACGGGTGAGACAATCACACCCCCAGCGCTGCCGGTCGAACGGCGAGGGTAGTACTTCAGGTCAAGGCCATCAGCTACCCCACTAAACAACGAGCAATACTGAGAAAGTGCACATCGTGCTGCATCTTGCATGGCTACCTCGGCAGTATCCCTCTCAGTGATAGAATAGTGGTCTGAGAAGGCCTCTACACCCTGGAGATCATCGTTCAGACGGCGCACCAAGCAAGTAGCCTCCCACTGGTCCGGGTATAACGCGCGACGATGCTGGTAGACTAAACAACGGTACTCGATGGACCAAGTGTGTCAGTCAAAGGCCCGAAGCAGCAAGGTGTTGAGAGCATCGTGGAAGTGACACCCGCGAGCAGCGTCGCGAGTGATGGGTCTAGTAATCCACCCCTCCGGCTTCGGCTCCTCTGAGGGCTCTATGTCGTGGCTCGAACTGCCATCGGCGTCATCGTCGTCTCTGTCTCCGTCAGGGTCTCCTCTATCAGCCAGGATGCCTTGTGGTGGTGCAGGGGGCATCTCTGGCTGAGGTGCAGGGGAAGGCGGCCTCCTAGACTCCACCTCTTGCTGAGGCGAGGGGAAGAGTCCTGCTGCTCCTGCTCCTGATCTTGCTCCCGCTCCTGGCGTCGGCACTCCTGCTCCTCGTGCAGGCGACGATGCAGTCTCTCCAGGTGACTGGACTGACCTGGCACCGTGCGACGCAGTGGACGCTTCGCCAGGCGAGAAGGCAAAAAGGGGATCATGGACTTATGTGCCGTGCATCTAATACGAGCCATCTACAAAAGACATCGTAAACACAAGAGTGAGAGTAGAACTATAAGACCAGAAAGTAAACAAAAAGATAAGTGAGACAAAATTTTGTGAGATAAGTAGATAACATAGAATTGGTCAAGATGACCAACTTTTGAAAGGACACTAAGGTCAAGGTATGGGTAGAGGTATATAGTCCTTAGGGCGACCATTCTAGTCTAGGCAAACCGAATGCGAACCATGTATGTGCCAGGATCAGAACTCACGTACACAGCGATTACATAATTGGACATCATCACACAATGCTCAAATTAAATAGCGGAAAATTACTTTATTACAACAAGATGTCCAAGACATCCACTGAGTCTAATACATAACCATAGCCTTCAACATTAATATCAAAGTGCGGAAATACGAAACGTAGTAGATAAGCCTACACATGCAGCTGACTGGGGGTTTGCCACTAAGATAAACTAGAACTCATCATAGTCCTGGAACTCCTCAAAGTCCTCCATGTTGCCAGCATCTCCTCCTAAGCACTGAGTACAGTGGGGACAACCTGGGGTGGGGTGGTTTGTAAAGCAAGGGTGAGTACACATCAACGTACTCAGCAAATGTCCTGTTTGGCTAAAGTGGACTAGCTGTATGTGGAGTTGAGGTTAAGCAGTTGCTTTTAGTTGGTCAAGTTTTTATTACTATAGGTAGAGCCAAAATTTTAGTAATAAACCCAGTTATTGCCCAGGAGCACTTCCTCCGAGGGGAAATACCAGATATCAAAATTATAACCATCATTGTTAACCATCATCAGAAAAGTAACCAAAGTTCTTCTAATCAAAGAGGATCCCAAGGCCGCTCTTAACCGTGAGCACAACTGATATACCTGTTTCTAACACTCTACAGAGGTCGCACACTTTACCCACAAGTCGTGATTCCAATTCTGCCCGGGGTTCTAGCCTCCCCATTGATCACTAACAAGGTGACCTAGCAGGGTATCACTACGTAGCCTTTACAAAGATTCCCCAGAGGTCATAGCCGCCCATTAGGTTTCTCTAGTTTGATAAACATAGTACATCTTCCAAAGGAAGGGTGACTAACAAAACCAAATCGAGAACCTCTTCAAGCAGCCTCGGCAGAGCAAGTACTATGCCCGGACCCCATTGACGGCCCTACGGTGAAGCCAACTTCTCCTCTGGTTCCTCTAATTAATCAGCTAAGGGTGTCCCATTCCACCCTCATGGTTGCACTGTTATCCCGGGTTGTCACTCCCCAAACTGGTCCTTAGGAGAGGTACTCAGAAAACAGCCTGAGTCCCCTAAAGTAATCCCAAGAACATCATCGGGATAACATCATCGTATCATAATATTCACGTCATGTTCATTGATTAAAGTAAAGCAATAGCATAAAGCTAACCATGATAACCCGAAAGGTAAACAAGGATAAGATAAATACAGACTAGTCAATCCTTATGTTTTCAATAATGTAATGCGGGGCAGTGAATTATAAAGTAAATAGGACTTGATAGGTCTGAGGACACTTGCTGATGAGGACATTGCTTCTATACATAGAATGAATGGACCGATAACACAATCTCGTGCATGACAGCTAAATCTCTAGGTACGTTCTACCCTAGTCAATTGTGTTTTAGAGCTTACGCTTGGGGCCATGGATGTTTTGATGATTTGGTACCTTGGAGAGGACCAGCAAGGACTTGGGAAAGGCCAAGGTGTTGAGGAGGAGCAGCAAGGGCGGCCACAATAGGAAGGAGATCAAGTCCGACTCGGCTGTGACTCCATCTCAGGTTCCAGGACCAGTCTGCACTAAAATGGACGCCCAGGATGCATCCGGACTCCGCTTGCGACGGACCTGATATGGTTGGAAAGATAAGGAGATTATCTAACCAACCCTACTGGTTCCACCTTAAAATTCATCCGGAGTCAACCGGAATCGTCGAAACAATTCAGCATTCAGATTCTGTTTTGGTGCTGCGACACCGTCTGTTGGGCCGTTGGGCCGTGTATCGCGTCGAAGCCCATTAAGGGCGAGTCCAGGGGTCACGCATGACCTAATACTCTATTTATTCAGCAGCCGCCACCACATTAGGTTTTGGGTTTTGCTTAGATCAATTCTGTCATCGAACAGTGTCACCGTCATCGGTTTGTGAGACCCCATCCCGTAATCAATTCAATTTTGGTTGCATTTCTTTCCTATTCTTGCTTGTGTTCTTGATTGCGCTTGCAGGGATAAGCCTTCGTGGCGAGGTCATTCGTGTGTCACGGGTGGTAACCAACGGAGCCGTAGTGTAGTGATTGCAAGGAACCGTTCGCTCGGAGCCTTGGATCATCAACGTCGAGATCTCCACTCAACCAAGTTATCGTATCTCACGGAAGATCGGGCCGCTTCTACTATCAATTGGTATCAGATTTCCAGGTTGCCCGTGAGGTATAATCCTACCTTTAGATTAGTTTTGTTTCGTCCCATAGTCCACAAAAAGCCAAAAAATATAATTATGATCAGTTTATTCTGACCTAAAACCATCGCCTTAGCCTTTGCACAATTCAGTTTTAGAGTCCGCAGTTCTGAGTTCGTGTTCTAGGTTGAGTTTGGTTGCTGGTTTAGATTTGTTTTGGTTCAGTTTGATTCTGTCCATCCGCTTCCATACTACAAAACCGACCCTATCTACAAAACAGATTCTATCTCTAAAACCGACCGTATCCACAAAACAAATCCTATCTCTAAAACCGACCCTATCCACAGAACATATCCTATCTCTAAAACCGACCATATCCACAAAACAAATCCTATCTCTAAAACCGACCCTATCCACAAAATAAATCCTATCTCTACAACCGACCCTATCCACAAAATAGATCCTATCTCTACAACCGACCCTATCCACAAAATAGATCATATCTCTAAAACCGACCCTATCCACAAAACCGAACCCCCCACCCTTCCAACACCTCGCCAGAAACCCTGATTCGGAGTCCAAACTTAAAACAGCCGTAAGTTTCGCCTCGGAACTCAAATCGGGCCCATTTTTTTCAATCGCACAGAATTAAATTTCGCATCCGATTCTTTCCGGCTTTACCGGATTCGCTATTTTTAAAATTCCCAAATTCGGCTTGGAAATAGGACTTCTCATTTTCCAAACATTTATTCCGATTTTAGGGCAAACTTGTAGAAATTCCAGAGGACGCGTCATTGCACAAAAAATGTGAAAATTGGTGTGTTTTCTTCTTATGTGCTGCTGCAAAAGAAAAGAAAAGAGTAGCACATAAACTAAAACGCCAATGTTCTGTGCACCTCTGTGATTATTTTGCCCCAAGCCTGTTTCTTGCTGCACCTATATACTTGTACCTCATTTCTTGTGCCTTGGTCCAACTGTTCTATTACATTTTCTAGGCTAGCAACTAGGACGAGTACCTGGAACACTTATTCAGCATTGCTATCTGTTACAGACTTGTGTGCCACATATATATATTTAGTTAGCCTTCCCATAGCTCCAGCTTTCTCTCAAGTAGAACAGGTACTCCTTTGCAATCACACCCACGCTCGTTGGACAGTCACACCGGTCACCGTTTGCCACCTGCAGTGCTGGTAAGAACCTTGTAAAAGCGGGGTAAGACGCTTCATAATTTGTATTCCACCACCTCCACTACCACCCTGAGAGATAGTTGTAGGGTTCACATTGTTTGTTGCCTTTTTGTCTCTGTTTTGTGCTAACAATGACAAGACCAAAGAATCAAATGTACAAGGACAAGGGGCCTAAGCTTAACGACGATGAGTGTGTCTCTCGTATGGAATTGAAGGAGATGATGCACACGATGACTGAAGCTTTTAAAAAATACCAGGACTCTGCGGCGACATCCTATGAGCAGCTTGATCGACGAGTTACTGAACTTGTTACACGCATGGACATACTGGAGGCTCGTCCCCCACCACCAACTCTAGCCCCAGCTCACTCTCCTGTGGACGACGACGACAATGACGATGATGTTTAAGCACCGCTGCGACAACGCCTCACACATAATCGACAAGGTATGGGAGGTAATGGTAGACGTCGTCATCATAATCCTGAACAAGACCATGATCCATTTGCTAATATTAAGTTCTCTATTCCACCGTTCATGGGTTCTTATGATGCTGAAGCTTACTTAGACTGGGAGATGATGGTAGAACAAAAATTTAATTCCCATCTTGTTCCTGAGCAGCATAGGGTTAGACAAGCCACTAGTGAATTTAGAGATTTTGCTATCATTTGGTGGAATGAACTTGTTAACACATGTGCTGCACCACAAACATGGAATGCGTTAAAAGAGGAGATGCGAGCTCGCTTTGTTCCCCCTTCTTATAGACGTGATCTTCGAAAAAATTGCAATGCTTAGATCAGGGAGACATGTCGGTACAGGAATACTACCAAGAGCTTCAGAAAGGTATGCTACAATGTGGGGTAGTTGAGGATCCGGAGGATCAAATGGTTAGGTTTTATGGGGGATTGAGGTGGGAGATTCAGGATATTGTTGATTATATGATTCTATACAACGCTTGTTCCATCTTTCTATGTTGGCAGAAAAAGAATTGCAGAGTCGTCAACAGTGGAGGAGCAGCACTTTCGCGCCTCACCAGCCACGGGCGCCAGCCAAGGCGTCATCCTCTTTGGGCGTACGGACGTCCACATCTTCCTCCACTAGCGGCACACACAGCACCGCACCTTCGTCATCACAGGGACACGACAACAGCAAGTCCTTGGTGCTTTCGGGTGTTGTAGCAAAACCTGCTACGACCACCTCTTCCAAGTGTCGCTGCTGCCAGGGACTTGGCCATATTCAGCGAGATTGCCCGAGCAAACGGGCATACATTGCTACTTGTGATGGTGGTTATGTTAGTGCTTCTGATGTTGAAGATGAAGATACTGTTGGAGCTAACATTGCAGAGACTTATGATGGTGATGAAGAGGTTCTTGGTACAACAGTGACCGAGACCTATAAGGCCTTGATTGTGCAACGAGCTTTGAGTGCCACGGCTAGTGACGACAACAACAGACAGCGCCACAACCTCTTCAACATGTTCCTCATCATCAAGGACTGCCGTGTACATACCATCATTGACGGTGGTAGCTGCAACAACTTGGTGAACGTTGAGGTGGCCAAGAAGCTTGGCTTGACCACACGAGAGCATTCCCACCCTTATCACATTCAATGGTTTAACAACAATGGTAAGTTCAAGGTAACAAAAACAGCAAGGGTGCATTTTTCTATTGGCTCTTACCATGACTTTGCTGATTTCGATGTGGTGAGTATGGATGCTTGCTCTCTTTTACTGGGATGTCCTTAGGAGTTTGATACTGATGCTATTCACCATGGTAGATCTAATAAATATACTTTCATGCATAAGGGAAAGAAAATTGTGTTACTTCCTATGACTCTCACTGAAATGGTCCACTTTGAACATGAGAAAAAGACTAATGCTAAGCAAAAAGGTGTTTTGAACTCTGAAAATCAGCAACCTATTAAGTTAAAAACTCCTACATTGCTAGCCACTAAATCTGATCTTGATGAGTTACATGCCTCTGTTGTACTTTACTATGCCTTAGTGTGCAAAAATGTTTCCTATTCCATTGATGATACGTCTATTGCTTTGCCATCGGCTATTGCTAACCTTTTGCAAGGTTATATGGATGTGTTTTCGTCTAAGATACCCCCTGGATTACCACCTGAGTTGCCTCCAGATTTTCGGGTTAGTTCCACCTTTAACATTTCAGATTTGAAGCCATATATCGGTGACGAAGATGAGATCGAGTCGAGGATGACTCCAATTCAAGAGGAGGAGGATGATGAGGACATCACTTCTATACATACAATGAATGGACCGATAACACGATTTCGTGCACGACAGCTAAATCTCTAGGTACGTTCTACCCTAGTCAATTGTGTTTCAGAGCTTACGCTTAGGGCCATGGATGTTTTGATGATTAGGTACCTTGGAGAGGACCAGCAAGGACTGGGAAAGGCCAAGGTGTTGAGGAGGAGCAGCAAGGGCGGCCACAACAGGAAGGAGATCAAGTCCGACTCGGCTGCGACTCCATCTCGGGTTCCAGGACTAGTCTGCACTAAAATGGACACCTAGGGTGCATCCGGACTCTGATTGTGACGAACTTGATATGGTTGGAAAGATAAGGAGATTATCTAACCAACCCAACTGGTTCCACCTTAAAATTCATCTGGAGTCAACGGGAATCGTCAAAACAATTCATCGTTCAGATTCTGTTTTGGTGCTGCGACACCGTCTGTTGGGCCGTTGGGCCGTGTATCGCGTCGAAGCCCATTAGGGGCGAGTCCAGGGGTCACGCACGCCCTAATACTCTATTTGTTCAGCAGCCGCCACCTCATTATGTTTTGGGTGCTTAGATCAATTCTGTCATCGAACAGTGTCGCCGTCATCGGTTTGTGAGACCCCATCCCGTAATCAATACAATTTTGGTTGCGTTTATTTCCTGTTCTTGCTTGTAATACCCACTTTGTAAAAGAAAATCTAAGAGTAGAAAATTATATTTCTTTGCATATATGAGTGTCATCCCTATTTATCATTTCATGTGGACACCTCACTTACACCAATAAATAATTAACAAAAGACACGCAACTAAATTATGCATCATGCTGGGATTTTGTTTTTGTGTGCATTTTTGTGACAATATAAAAATAATGGGACAAGAAACATATTAATTCAAAAAGGAAATCTAGAATCTAAAAGAAATTCTAGAATTTAAGAAAGAAAAGAAAGGGAGAAATGAAAAACGCCTTTACTGGGCCCAAGACTCACCTTTCGGCCCATTTCCAAACTTTCACCCGCGCAGCCCGTTTCCACTCTCCTGCGCGCGCGCCTCCTCCACGGCAAAACCCTAGCCGCCATACTCCTCTCACGTGCACCCGCGTCACAGCCTGATGTGCTCTCAATCACTGACTGGCGGTCCCGTGCGGTCAGTGACTCATCTTCTCGCTGGTGCGGCTGACGAGTGGGCCACCCAGGATCGCGTCTTCTTCAACCGTCCGCAGAACTCGCGGGTAGCTCCGGGCTCGCCCAAATCACGCACCTCTAGCTAAACGCCTCTAACTCTGCCTTGGCCGCAGCTTGGGCGCAATCAACGCGGTCGTGGCCTCCCTGTTAATCCGCTTGGATCGTTGTAGCCTCTATGCGGTGCATTTAGGTCCTAATCCCGCGCTGCTCAGACTCAACGGAACCAGCGAATAATCCGGCCGCCGTTGTGGACCTCTTGGACCGATCTACCGGTGCTATTTAGGTATTGGGGAGGGCCTCGTTTCTCTTCTTTTCCATCTCCAAGACCACCTCCACGAGGGATTGTGCGTGTGCGGCGAAGCAGAACACAAGAGCCGCCACCATGGTCGAGCGCAGAGAGAGAGAGAGAGACCAAGGCGAGAGAGAAGGGCGCCTGCGGTGAACCGCGGTTGCGCCTCACCAAACGGCGTGGATGCTTCCCCGTTGGATGTCGATCATTACTGGGGGTGTTGCGTGATTGGAGCGCCCCAGCAAGGATACGATGGCTCGTCGGAGCTCGCGTCCCATGGAAGAACCGCTCCGGCCGTGCTATGAACTGGTAAGTCAACCCATCATGCTCACAATAGCGTCCGCCCTCTTCTTTTCCTGGTAGCGATCGGATTAGGCCCTGGATCATCGGGTTGTCGCATCTCCGGCGAGGTATATACCTTGGATAGCGCAGACCCGCATAGCGTCGTGGCCAGCTCGTCAGGGCATTCCAACACCGGTAAGGTGTACCCTAGTTACCTCGCCTGGTTCCATAGTAGGTATAGCACTTGTTCTTATGTGAAATACAACCCCGGGGTCCCGGTATTGCGGGCTCCGATGGGCGCGCCGCCGTGGCCTATGTCTTCTCCGGCGGTCCTCTGGGCCGTTGGGGGGAATTGGGATGGGAAGCTGTGTCAGCCATCGGATCCGAGATGAAGGGTCTAGATTTGATGAGCGTATCGATCGGGTGTGTGTTGTTTATGGCCGTTGGATCGATCTGCGACGGTTGTGATTAGCTGCGCAATAACAATTCGGCAGGTGCGATCGTGGACCGTTGATCGTTGAGCGGAGGCTCCAGATTAGAAGAGAGATACCCTTCGTCATTTTAAATCCGAGCCATCGGATTTTAATCGTGTGGCTCGGGATAGATTAGATCGTGGGCATTCGTGAACCGTTGATCTCTGATCGTACGGTTGACGTTGTGTACCGGTTTATAGAGCGCCCAGATCTAATATGCACCATAGGATCTAATCTGGGCGGTCCTCGTTCACCCGTAACCCTTCGGCCGTGCAAACATTCAAAAGAGTCCCTGTATTTATTACTAATTAGGCCGCCATTCACGAAAGTTCAAAAAGAATTACGATTCAGTCTTTTTTATTCCTAAATGGTCTCTTTTCTTTAGGAAAATTGTATCTGACGTCCTACTGTTGACCAGAAAATTATTATTAAACATAAAATTTATCCATAAACTTGTTTAATTAATAACTTTCACATTTTAACTCTGTTTTGCCCCGTTCGAATTGCATTGAACTCGTATTAATATTTCCTACGACATAGTAACATTATTTTACCATGTAGCATGTTCTCAAAAATAAATAATTAATTTGTCCAACCCATGATTATTGGATTAACATGTTTAATCTGAGTTAATATAGGATTTTAATTATGATCATCTACTGGAATATGATTCTGTTGTAACTAAGATCAAGTTGAGTTAGTTACATCTTTTCTCACACGATTTATTTTAATCACCACAATATATAGTTTTATTGATTAATCACTTAGAACCTGGTAAATCATATCTTCGTAACCACGACTCCGATCTTGGTAGTTCTCGATCCCGCGATCTCGTAGCAATGCGTAGATCATTATTATGCAGTATGTTCTTATGTTTGGTGTGATGTTAATTTTGTCTATACCATGTCTCTTTGTATTGCTACGACTAGCAGTGCGGTCACGAGGATCTGAAGAATCACCCTGGTATCTGGAATCTCAAGTGCCAGGCAAGTTGTGCCCTTGATTCACTTTTGTTACCCAATAATGTTCTTTATAATCATTAACCATGCATAGGTTTAATTTTGATGGGACCCAATAGGTCACCCTAGTCTGTTTATCCACTTTACCTTGTTATCCCTGAATCACTTGGTTAGTTTTGCTATTGCTTTACATGGTTTTGGGATAATATTTTGTTATATCCATGTTCCAGTTATTTTGTTATTCTATTTATGTTCATGTCAAGATTATTAATGTTAATTGGAACATGGAGCTTAACTTGAGAAACACGTGCCACCACAAGGGTTTAATGGGTCGCCCTTGGCCAACTAACTAGGAAAGCTAGTGGAAGACTACCTTACCCGAAAGGGGCAAGGGCAGTAGGGGATTGCATGCAAGGAGGTTCTCGGGCTGATTTTGCTGCGATGGCGGTCAGACGGGGGATTCTTGCAAGTGCTCTTCCCACAAACTGTAGCGGGTTTTCGGAAGCTAGTGGAACTTTGTAAAGGCCTCGTAGTGGATCCCTAGCCATTCACCTCGGTAGTGTCTAAGGGTCTAGCTAACCCTGGCAACATGGGATACACGACTTGTGGGTAAAGGGTACAACATCTGCAGAGTGTAAAACTGATATACTAGCCGAGCTCACGGTCATGAGCAGCTCAGGACTCTCTGATGATTAAATTATGGAACTTAAATTCAATTTTGTCATTTGCATTGCATGGGTTTATTATTAATTTTGTTCTATTACTTTACTTAAGGTTTGGTATTTACTTACACTTAGTAACTGCTAATAAAATTTTGACCAACTACTTAAAAGCAACGCTCAGCTTTAACCCCTGTCATTGATTAGCCTTACACATCACATGAACTCCCACCTTTGTGAGTTCATGTCCACTGGTTCACCACAACTTGTTGAGCTATGATCATTTGTGAGCTCACCCTTGCTGTCTCACACCCCCCACAGGAGAAGAACAGGTGGTTCAAGAGGAGTCACGTATCGAGGAGTTCGATTCAATCTAGGTGGCGTTTCCCAGTTGACTTCTGCGCCAAGGACGATCCTTAGTTTGTTTTATATTTATTCTGTAATAAGACTTCCGCTATGTAATAAATACTCTGATTATTGTGACATTTGTCTCTATACACTCTGTTATTATATATGTTGTCTTCTTGGCGCATGTATGAGATGCACTCGGCTTTGTCCCTTAAAACCGGGTGTGACAGAAGTGGTATCAGAGGAAATGTTGACTGTAGGACGAAACCTAGATAGAAATGGACAAAACCCTTCAATACTTACCTTACTCTAATTCATTCTATACTTATCTCATCTTGATCTTGTCTCACCTTTTGCTTTTCTACTCTGATTACTCTTACCTTCTCTACTCTGAGACGAGATGGATTTCACACCTTGGGATCCTACATTTATAACATTCTTAAGAGATAGGGAACCTAAGACGAAAATAAAACTATTTTCTCTATTTTAAAAATGTTGGTTGATTGTTCTGATGATCAATGTGTGGCAGAACTGCCCGAATTATTCCAACTTAAGTGCCCAAGTCCCACCTTAGAGGCTAGACCACACTTAAATGGGAATAACCCGTCAATCCCTCGGATCTAGTCCGACACGGCCACTGACAGGATCAAGTACCACAATCTCACTCGAAGGTGAGTCACAGAGCAAATACAATAAAACATAAAACCATACATGTCACAATGTTAAATTATTACATCACCATCATCATCATCGGAGTTTTGCAAAAGTAACCATCATTGTTCGAAGTGCAGCGGAATAAAACTAACGGTAATTAAACAGAGAGATGGGGAAGCCTGTCCCATCACTCCTCATGCTCCTCCTCAGCCGAGGCTGGGTCCCACTCAACAGTCCAACCCGGTGGTAAGGTGGACGGCCAAGTTATCCCAGCAACCATCTCCTCCAGAGAACCTGTAAAAATTATGCCACAAGCAAGGCTGAGTATACTAATACTCAGCTAGACTTACCCGGTGTGAGGAGTCTACTCCTCTACCTCTAGACATGCAGCTGTTTGGCTGTGGGGTTTGGTTGCCAAAAGCACTAGCTGCGTTTCTAAATCAAGATTTTAACTTAATCAAAGTTAAGTGTGACTCTCTTAAGGCTAAAAGTGAACTATCTACTCATACATGGTAGCAAGCATTATTAACAATCAACATCTTATCTCATCTCATCATACTTCCACTTATTACTCAATGCAGTACAATGGATCAAGCAGTCTCATTAGCTGCGAGAAGCAGACGATTCGAATCGAGTTTTTATCCTTGCAAGGTAAACCTAAACACACGACATGCAGGGGCACTCCGTCCCCACACACATCAACCGTCCCCATCGATTCCCTGGCAACAGATCAGGGCTCACCGCCTTGGCGTACAATGCCTCACTGACCCCGACTGGCCGTCGTGCAGTGACCGCACTTGTACCCACCATAACCGGAATGGGAGACCTCGTCTCAGGTCGCGTGAGGGGTAAAGTCTGCGGGCAGGTTCACTCAGGTACTAGGCTTACCGATTTACCATATTTCTCGGTATGTGTTTAGTACGTTCAAACGCTTGACACAGGTATCCGCACGTTAATCCTTATTCCATTTTCCATCTCGTAAACAACCAATCCCCATGGATTGTTGTCCACCAACTAGTAATCATGACAGTGTGAAAGTGGGTACAATCAATTCCCTGATCTCGCGCGAGTGCTAGAAAAATCACTCGTCTTCTACCGAGATCCTACTTAAGCAAAGCAACTACTCGACCTGTCATACTAGTATTCATTTCAAAAAGGATTCCTGAGATCATGCAACTAGGGTTTCAAACAATTCCTACACGTAAGTGCACAATCAATCCTACAATCATTAGGTGAAGTAAAATAGCATAAATAACAGGTTATGCATAAAACCGGGGCTTGCCTTCCAAAGCAGTGGCAGGCAGGTCCTCTGGTGCAGGCTCGGGTGCTGGATCTGGGGCTACCTCCTGAGCAGCTCCTTGCTCCGGCACGAGGATGTACTCTCCGTCAGCAAGATTACAGTCTATCGAATGCAATGAACATGTATGTCATGATTATGCATGATTTAACAACATTTTGTAAAAGAAACTAAGTCAAGAAGTAACTTAGAGTTCTTAGTCATGCGGGGCTTCTAGTGGCATATAGATAGACTTATTACCCTTTAGACTTAGGTTTTTCCTTTAGCATAACATAGTGGAATTTGCATTTGTCTTTATAGAATTTAGTAGACCATTTTACCAAGGTTTTAGTATGACCTTAAATTCCCTTATCCCTTTTCCTTTCTTTAATTTCCATTTAGGGTTTCTAGTGTAGGTTGAACTACAACAGGGTTTTAATAATTTCCAAAAATTCTGTAAAAATTACAGTGGGTTGTCACTGGCTATTCTAGCTTGTTTTAAGAATTTGAGGCTTAGAGTATAAAGGTTAGGCCTTAAACAAAAATAACAAAAGTTAGGCAAAAAGGGCCACTTTACACTACACCTCCTAGTTAGGGGTAGGTTCTGTCCTAAAGGTTATTTTTGTTGGCATCCTCTGGTAATAATAGGCCTCTGTGCTAAAAATCACAGAATACTAAGGGGTGGTTATTTAGTTATGATTTTCTTAAGTTTAATGTCAAAAAGGCACTTTCTACTACCTTATTATTTGAAAAATGTCAAACAGCAGATTTCATATTTTTCTTAGGTTCTTTCTAATAAAACAATAGTTATCCCAAGGGTGGGGGTGTTTTCACCTTGGGGTTATTTTTGTAGAGTTTTTCTAAGTTTCACTTGTTTTATTTAAACAAAAGGGATCTTACTTATTTTACACTAAAACAGGGTATGATATATTTTTCCAGTGAACTTTATTGAATAAGTAACCTAACAAAAATAGAAGTACTCTCTGGTTCATTAATTAAGTTGCATTTTCTATTTTCCTTATCCTTAAGCATATTTTAGAATAAAGGGTAAAATTAACTTGAATGGAGTGGGCAGAAGGGTTTAACATTTTTACTTGGTCTAGTAGGTAGATACAAGCTTCTCAAAATTTTTCTAGCCCTGGTCAAGCAATATTCCTATTTTTCCTCTTAATTTTGGGTTTTGATTGGTTTTCTTATTTAATTCTAAACTTCAGAAAGAAATACAGAAGTTATGGGTTCTATTATTTTTCTCTGATAGCTCATAGATTTCTGAATCTAACAAAATTGGTTTGAACATTTTTGGATGATTATTCTGCAAGTTATGCATTTATTTAGCTATCTGTTATAACAAAAGAAAAGAAATTCAAAAATAGAAAAAGAAAACGTGTTTACGCCGAGGCCCCTGGGGTTTTTCCTTTTCTTTTCTCACAGAACAGCCCTTGGTTCACTATTGGCTTGAGTCACTGACATTGCGCAAAGCCCCCTGGACTTAACTAAAATCTAACCCGCGCTCCCTGACCGGCCTAAACAGTGCCCGCGGTACATTTTACGGTGGTGGGGCTTACCGGCGGCAGTAGAGCTCCGACGGGGTGGTCAGTGACGTCCGGGAGGTCGCAACGGTCACGCCGATGTGCGGGTCGGTGTCGGAGGTGGTCGGAGCTACCCTGGCCACGAGCACAGGCGGCGGGGGTCGTCGGCGGCTCCTGCTCCGGCCAAACCACGGCGGCATAGGTCAATTAGAGTGCACGAGGAGCTTCACGGGGTGACATAGAGGCCGTACGCGCAAGGAATTGGAAAACGGTGCAGGGGCTTACCCGGTCCACGAGCGCCGGCGGGTTCTTGAACTCCGGTGAGCACGACTGGGCTATTCCGGTGACGCTGGTCCCTGGGTCAAGCTTGAGCAAGGCTCACGGCTTCACTAGGAAGCTCTCTGAGGGCTTGGATCGAATGGAGGAGGACGGGAGAGGGGCTGGCCACGGCGGTTGCTCTCGGGCGGCACTGGCGGGTCGCGGGGAGGTCGCCGGAGTTAATGGCTGGCTCGGGCGAGTCCGGCGCAGTACGGAGGGGGTAACGGGGAAGGCAGCCAAGCACTAAGGCGAGCTTTATAGCCGCGGCGCGGGCGTGGTCACGGGCGGCCGCGGGTGCGCGGGGGTTCGCGCACGGGCGTGCTCTGAGCGCGCCCCCGGATGCCAGCTCGCGTCGAACACGTGGAGGCTTGCTTCTGCCATGGTTCAACGACCGATTAGAGCGCCATAGCGTGCGTATCTTGGCAAGGTCACTATGTACGGTCGCTTCTCTGCTCCAAATCCTATCTTTTCGCTGTGAGTTCCAAGTCGAGATATGGTCGGGGTAGAGAGATAGAGAGGGGAGAAGTTTGCTGTGTCAGCCAAGCCCGAACCGAGACAAAAGGAGTGTCAAGTCATGTCTAGCGCCCTAGAATAGGTGTCATCTCTTTCCAGGGTGTTCTATGGTTAATTTGGCGCCATTTTGTCAATTGGGTCGAAGGGTTTTGAAAAGGGGATTAAGGTGAACTTGTGGAGTCTTGTGCAAGGGTTAGTTTTTGTACTTAGGCAAAAACTCAATTTTCCCCTTGTGCTCAATCTTAGGTGAACTGTTTAGGGCTTTTCAGAAAACTTTTTGGGGGTACTTCCTTACTATTAATTGTAGGTTATTTAGTGTATTACAACTTTTATATTTGGCCCAAACCATCATCATAAGGTTTACTTGATCTTTTGATCATGGCTTCAATTAGGGTTCCCATTGCCTATGGGGGTTTTGCTTTAGGGTTTTGGGTGATCCCTACTTAGATGTGCATGATAAGCTAGGGCAGGACATCCAAAGTGGATTACACTTGCTTAGGACCTAGAATTCCAAGTTTGGTATACTCTTCCCAAATCAGTCTTCATGTGATAATGGGTAAAAGGGGGTAACCCTGGGGTGGACACCCTGAGTAACACCTGGGGTGTTACAGCCCTCCCCCCTTAAAGGAATCTCGCCCCGAGATTTAGGTAGAGTCCCTTGGGGGTGCTTGAAGGTGTGTTGGTGTTGTTTTTCCTTCACACTTAAGTTTCTCTTATTAACTGCTCTTCGAATGTCATCCTCTTTGCAACTTCAGAAGGAAGCCCTTCTTAAGTTAAATCCACAACTTAGACTATCCTTGTCATCTAAGTTTTTCTTATAATTGAATTCAAAGGGCAGGTGGGGGGTGGGGTTACATACCGACTCCTTTGGGCAGAAAGTCGGGGAAGCGAGAGCGTAGAAAATCCTCAGTCTCCCATGTAGCTTCTTCTGCCGAATGGTGACTCCACTGTACCTTATACATTCTGACCGACCTTGCCCGAGTTGATCTCTCCTTCTGATCTAATACCTTGACGGGGTACTCTTGATAGGACAAGTCTGGTTCTAACTCAATGTCTGGTTCCGGTAGCACTTCAGTGGGTAGACGAACACATTTCCGCAGCTGAGATACATGGAACACATTATGAACTGCTGACATGTGAGGTGGCAATTCCACTTGATAGGCCACGGGTCCACAACCTGCCTTGATCACATAGGGTCCAATGTAGCGAGGAGCTAACTTGCCCTTGATCCCGAATCTCTGAACACCCTTGGTGGGTGACACCTTAAGATAGACATGATCTCCCACCTCAAACTGTAGAGGCTTCCGCCTCTTGTCATGATAGCTCCTTTGCCTGGCCTGAGTAGCTTCTAAGTTCTTGGTAATAGTCCTGACCTTTGCCTCTGCCTCACGTACCAAGTCTGGCCCAAAAATTTCCCTCTCTCCTGCTTGAGACCAATTAAGTGGGGTCCAACACCTTCTCCCATATAATGCCTCAAAAGGTGCCATCTTCAAACTGGACTGATAGCTGTTATTGTAAGAAAACTCTGCCAAGGACAGACACTTGTCCCAATCCTTTCCATAATGCAGTGCACATGCTCGCAACATGTCTTCCAAAATCTGATTCACCCTTTCTGTTTGGCCATCTGTTTGAGGGTGATATGCTGAGCTTCGGATTACTTGGGTCCCGAGTGATTCTTGCAGCTTTTCCCAAAAGCGTGCCACAAACAGTGCTCCTCGGTCAGATATAATGGTCTTTGGAATACCATGCAATCTTATTATCTGATCAACATAAATTTCTGCGTACTTCTCTGTCTTGTGGGTGGTGTGCACTGGCAAGAAATGGGCAGTCTTGGTCAATCTGTCCACGATAACCCAAATAGAATCATGGTGCCTGGAGGTGTTGGGTAATCCCACTATGAAGTCCATGCAAATGTCCTCCCATTTCCAAGATGGTATGGGAAGGGGTTGCAAAGGGCCTGCTGCCTTCAAGTGACTAGCTTTAATTCTCTGGCAGGTGTTACATTCAGATATGTACTTGGCAATTTCCCTTTTCATTCTAGTCCACCAATATAGAGATCTGAGATCATGGTACATCTTGTTGCTACCAGGGTGCATGGAGAATTTGGAAAGGTGAGCTTCATCCAGTATCTTCTTTCTGAGCTCAGGGTCCTTGGGAACAACCAATCGATCTCCAAACCATAGAATTCCCTTGCTGTCCTGTCGGAAACACTTGTATTTTTCTGCCTTTTGCTTGATCATATCCTTGATAACCTGAACACCCTTATCCTCAACCTGTGCCCTGATTATCTGTTCTTGCAATGTGGGTTCTACCGAGATATAGTCTAGGTTGCCCGAAGAAACAACTTCCAGGTTTAGTTTGCACAACTCATCACACAGGGTGGTCACTCCCACATCCATGCTCATACAATTACACTGGGCCTTTCTGCTCAAGGCATCTGCCACAACATTGGCCTTACCTGGGTGGTAATGCACTTCTAAATCATAATCCTTGATCAACTCTAACCACCTCCTTTGCCTCATGTTCAGATCTGCCTGAGTGAAGATGTATTTGAGACTCTTGTGATCAGTGTAGATGTTACAGTGAGCTCCCATCAGGTAGTGTCTCCATATCTTAAGAGCATGAACTACAGCTGCCAATTCTAGATCATGTGTAGGGTAGTTCTGCTCATGGGGCCTGAGTGCCCGGGAAGCATAAGCAATCACTCTGTTCTCTTGCATCAAGACACATCCCAAACCAGTACCAGAAGCATCACAGTAAACTTCAAATGGCTTGGCATTGTCGGGTTGAGCTAGCACTGGGGCTGTTGTCAGATGCTGCCTCAAGGTATGGAAGGCATCTTCACACTTTTGGCTCCACTCAAATTTGACTCCCTTCTTCAACAGTTCAGTCATTGGCTTGGCAATTCTGGAGAAATCCGGAATAAATCGTCGATAATACCGTGCCAATCCCAGAAAACTCCGAATCTGCTTTACTGTGGTCGGGGGTTTCCAATCCATGACCTCTTGGACCTTCTCAGGATCAACTGATATCCCATCCTGAGAAATTGTGTGACCCAAGAATTTAATCTCTTTCAGCCAAAACTCACACTTACTCAGCTTAGCATAAAACTGATGATCACGCAGTCTCTGAAGTACGGTATGCAAGTGTTTAGTGTGCTCGGCTTCGTTCTTGGAATAAACCAGTATATCATCAATGAATACGACCACGAACTTGTCTAACTCTGGCATGAATACTGAGTTCATTAAGTACATAAAATAAGCCGGGGCATTGGTCAGCCCAAAAGACATCACCAGAAACTCGTACAGTCCATATCTGGTAGAGAAAGCCGTCTTGGGAATATCGCTAGCACGGATCTTGATCTGATGGTATCCTGAGCGAAGGTCTATCTTGGAGAATACCTTGGCTCCTACCAACTGATCAAACAGAACATCAATGCGGGGCAGCGGGTATTTGTTCTTTATAGTCACCGCATTGAGAGGACGGTAGTCAACACACATCCTCAAACTCTCATCCTTTTTCTTTACAAATAATGCTGGACATCCCCATGGTGAAGTACTTGGACGAATAAACCCTTTGTCCAACAACTCTTGCAATTGTTTCTTCAACTCTGCCAATTCCGCGGGAGGCATCCTATAGGGTCTCTTGGAGATAGGAGCAGTCCCGGGTTGCAATTCGATGGCAAACTCAATATCTCGGTCAGGTGGCATCCCTGGCAATTCATCTGGGAAAACATCAGGGTAGTTACAGACTACTGGAATCTTCTCCACCGGGGATTCTAACATAACAAAGGCACAAGATCGGGTACAACCCTGGTCAGGCAAATACAGGGTGGTCTCACCGCAAGTTGGTGAGTGCACCTCAATGGCTCTGGCTGCGATATCCATAATTGCTTGGTGCCTGGTCAACCAGTCAGCTCCCAATATAATATCCACACTATCCAACCCCATTATCATTAGGGTAGTTTTGATTATGAGACTACCTAGCTTAATTGGTACGTGCCTACAGATCTGATAGGAGGCAACCCTGCCTCCTGGTGTTGAGATTGTAATACCCCCATTGGTGTGGTGAAAAGGCAATTGGCACTTGGCACAAAATTTGGTACTGATAAAACTGTGTGATGCACCAGAATCAAAAAGAACAATAGCAGGATAATTCAAAACTGTAAAGATACCGGTCAAGACAGGTGCTCCCTCGGGGACATCAACCATGGTGGTGAAGTTTAGTCTGCCCTGCCTCACTTGCACCTTCTGTCTCTTGCCTTGGTTCTGATTTGCATTCGGCCCCTGCCTTTGCTGGTTCCTGGGGCAATTCTTGGCATAATGCCCAGTGTTGCCGCAAGTGAAGCACCTGTTGTCATTGGCTTGGCGGTACTGCTGCTGTTGCTGATTGCCCCTCTGAGCTGGAAATTGGGCGCGGTTGGGTGCCTGCTGCTGCTGCTGCTGAGGTCGGATTACCCATCGCCCTTGCTGCTGCTGGGGTCCCCTGCCCTGGGTGTCGGACACAATTCTGAAGCGTTGTGGCTGAGCGGAAGGTCCTGCCATGGGGGTCTTCCTCTTCTTCTCTGCCTGCCTAGCTGTAATGCAGTCCTCTTGAGAGATAGCCATGTTAACCAACTCATTGTAGCTGTTGGCCCTGACGGTGTTGAGACGATCCCGGAGCTTAGTGCTGAGCCCCCTTCTGAATCTGTCCCTCTTCTTCTCATCTGTATCTGCATGATATCCCGCGTACTGGCACAAGTCATTAAAGGCCTGGGCATACTGCAACACTGTCCTGTTGCCCTGAGTGAGTGCCAAGAACTCATTGAGTTTCCTGTCCATGATCCCGGCTGGTATATGGTGTCCTCTAAAAGCTGCCTTAAACTCCCTCCACTCCACCTCTCGGTCCTCTGGCTGCATAGCAAGAAAATGATCCCACCAAGTCCTTGCAGGTCCGCGAAGCTGCTGGGTGGCGAACCTGACTTTGGTGACCTCTGAGCAATTTCCATGGAGCAGTGGGAATTTGGATTCCACCACTCGCAGCCATACATCTGCGTCAAGTGGGTCTTCCGCCCTTGTGAACAGTGGAGGCTGGGTGCTGAGGAATTTCTGATAGGTGGCCGTCGCGGGGTGACGTTGGTGGTCCCCACCACCATAATGCTGAGGTGGTGGCTGGCGTTGAGCCAGCTGCCTCAGGATCTCATTCTGCTGAGCCATGAGCTCCTGCAGAGTGGGAGGTGGTGGTGGCGGTGGAGGAACGCGCTCGTTCTGGCCACGACGCTGCCTCCCGGCCATCTGAAAAATCCACATACTTATTTAACACCACAATTCCAACATTCAAGATTTTTATCATGAGGACAAAGTTAAAAACAGCATGATAGATTCCGACTTCAACAAAAGGGATTTTAAGAGGCATAGATTCTTCCTTCCAAATTTAAACTGATAAAAGCATCCATCACACAAGTTCCCAAGAGAGTTTAACACGGTTACATCAAATTGTTCCAAAATGACTCAACTCTATCTAGCCTAGTACCCCAAGGGTGCAAAAGCTAAGCTAGCTGCGAGGAGTCCGACTATCCAACTTCTAAGCTCATCTTGCACACCTAGTGAGCGAACGAAGCAACACTCGACTCGGGGGAAGGTGGTCTTCCCGAGCCAGCAGTGTCCACACTGGAGGCAGGCTCATCTCCTCCCTCAATGTCGACGTCCTCGTTGTCCTCCTGGTCCTGGATCTCCTGGTGATGCATGTCCAGGTGCTCGTTAGCCTCAGCAAGCTGCTGCTGAGTGTTAATGAGCTGATCCTCGAGAACCTCAATGGTGTTCTCCCTTGTACCTACCAGCTCTTCCAACTCCTGAATATCGGTGGATAGCTGCTCCACCTGCAAGTCCTTCTCCACTAATTCTTGAGACAAGTCAACCACGAGCTCCTCTCTGTTATCCAGCGTGATCTTTGTTGCCTCTAGTAGTGCCATCAGATGGGACATTGCCTCACCGCGCATCAGCTGCAGACGGTACAGAGCATTCATGCACCGTACTGTCAAGTGCGCAGTCTGACCTGGGTAGATGGCCCAGATGTCCTTGGCATGCTCCACCCGATCCTTCCACATTGGGTCGTCCTCCTTCTCAGCGGGGAACAAGCCAATGGGGTGGGTAGCCAGCTCCAAGGGATGGAATCCGCAGAAGGTAGTCAATCCATGCAGAGCGATCGCCTCGATCGTATCCTCTGCCCGGTACCCGAAAGACTCGGAGTCCAAGGAGCGCCAGCCTGGCTGCAGGGGATGAGGCTCCAAAGTCATCCTCACCCTACAGCGGGGCACTCAGTGCTTCTCGAACTGCTGCACCGCGTACTGAGGGGGTGTCATGTATCCGGCCCCCTGAAGTACTTCCCACAAAATGCGGGGAAAACCCTCTCGTGCAAGCCCGTCAGTGTGGGTCAGTGCATTTTCGTCATCGGAGGATCCATGGGAAGTCATCTGTGTACGGTTAAGCGTAAGTAAAAGAAAAAAAAATAAAAATAAAAAGAACGAGGAAAAGTAAAACTCGGCCTTTCTCTAGTTAAGTAAAAAAGGCACTAGGGACCTAGTTGGTGGTTATCTTGTATTTAAGTCCTTTACTCAGTTATCCAGTTGCTTAATTATGAATGCATGCATGCTTGTTCTGAACGACCTCACCACAAGATAAAAGGAATAGGGAGGAATTCCCATCCTGTAAAAGTGGCCTGTAGGGCCTAGTTACTTAGCCACCTAGCTACCCTGCTATTACCCTAAGGCTTCACGTCCTAGGTCTATCCTGCTCGTCCTACTATCTATCCAACCTTGTTTCTATCAAGTTTTATTTAGAAAATTAATGGTATTTACATTTTATTGATTCCTCTGTGGTGGTACAAGCTCCGATACCAGCTGTGGCGGAACTGCCCGAATTATTCCAACTTAAGTGCCCAAGTCCCGCCTTAGAGGCTAGACCACACTTAAATGGGAATAACCCGTCAATCCCTCGGATCTAGTCCGACACGGCCACTGACAGGATCAAGTACCACAATCTCACTCGAAGGTGAGTCACAGAGCAAATACAATAAAGCATAAAACCATACATGTCACAATGTTAAATTATTACATCACCATCATCATCATCGGAGTTTTGCAAAAGTAACCATCATTGTTCGAAGTGCAGCGGAATAAAACTAACGGTAATTAAACAGAGAGATGGGGAAGCCTGTCCCATCACTCCTCATGCTCCTCCTCAGCCGAGGCTGGGTCCCACTCAACAGTCCAACCCGGTGGTAAGGTGGACGGCCAAGTTATCCCAGCAACCATCTCCTCCAGAGAACCTGTAAAAATTATGCCACAAGCAAGGCTGAGTATACTAATACTCAGCTAGACTTACCCGGTGTGAGGAGTCTACTCCTCTACCTCTAGACATGCAGCTGTTTGGCTGTGGGGTTTGGTTGCCAAAAGCACTAGCTGAGTTTCTAAATCAAGATTTTAACTTAATCAAAGTTAAGTGTGACTCTCTTAAGGCTAAAAGTGAACTATCTACTCATACATGGTAGCAAGCATTATTAACAATCAACATCTTATCTCATCTCATCATACTTCCAATTATTACTCAATGCAGTACAATGGATCAAGCAGTCTCATTAGCTGCGAGAAGCAGACGATTCGAATCGAGTTTTTATCCTTGCAAGGTAAACCTAAACACACGACATGCAGGGGCACTCCGTCCCCACACACATCAACCGTCCCCATCGATTCCCTGGCAACAGATCAGGGCTCACCGCCTTGGCGTACAATGCCTCACTGACCCCGACTGGCCGTCGTGCAGTGACCGCACTTGTACCCACCATAACCGGAATGGGAGACCTCGTCTCAGGTCGCGTGAGGGGTAAAGTCTGCGGGCAGGTTCACTCAGGTACTAGGCTTACCGATTTACCATATTTCTCGGTATGTGTTTAGTACGTTCAAACGCTTGACACAGGTATCCGCACGTTAATCCTTATTCCATTTTCCATCTCGTAAACAACCAATCCCCATGGATTGTTGTCCACCAACTAGTAATCATGACAGTGTGAAAGTGGGTACAATCAATTCCCTGATCTCGCGCGAGTGCTAGAAAAATCACTCGTCTTCTACCGAGATCCTACTTAAGCAAAGCAACTACTCGACCTGTCATACTAGTATTCATTTCAAAAAGGATTCCTGAGATCATGCACATAGGGTTTCAAACAATTCCTACACGTAAGTGCACAATCAATCCTACAATCATTAGGTGAAGTAAAATAGCATAAATAACAGGTTATGCATAAAATCGGGGCTTGCCTTCCAAAGCAGTGGCAGGCAGGTCCTCTGGTGCAGGCTCGGGTGCTGGATCTGGGGCTACCTCCTGAGCAGCTCCTTGCTCCGGCACGAGGATGTACTCTCCGTCAGCAAGATTACAGTCTATCGAATGCAATGAACATGTATATCATGATTATGCATGATTTAACAACATTTTGTAAAAGAAACTAAGTCAAGAAGTAACTTAGAGTTCTTAGTCATGCGGGGCTTCTAGTGGCATATAGATAGACTTATTACCCTTTAGACTTAGGTTTTTCCTTTAGGATAACATAGTGGAATTTGCATTTGTCTTTATAGAATTTAGTAGACCATTTTACCAAGGTTTTAGTATGACCTTAAATTCCCTTATCCCTTTTCCTTTCTTTAATTTCCATTTAGGGTTTCTAGTGTAGGTTGAACTACAACAGGGTTTTAATAATTTCCAAAAATTCTGTAAAAATTACAGTGGGTTGTCACTGACTATTCTAGCTTGTTTTAAGAATTTGAGGCTTAGAGTATAAAGGTTAGGCCTTAAACAAAAATAACAAAAGTTAGGCAAAAAGGGCCACTTTACACTACACCTCCTAGTTAGGGGTAGGTTCTGTCCTAAAGGTTATTTTTGTTGGCATCCTCTGGTAATAATAGGCCTCTGTGCTAAAAATCACAGAAAACTAAGGGGTGGTTATTTAGTTATGATTTTCTTAAGTTTAATGTCAAAAAGGCACTTTCTACTACCTTATTATTTGAAAAATGTCAAACAGCAGATTTCATATTTTTCTTAGGTTCTTTCTAATAAAACAATAGTTATCCCAAGGGTGGGGGTGTTTTCACCTTGGGGTTATTTTTGTAGAGTTTTTCTAAGTTTCACTTGTTTTATTTAAACAAAAGGGATCTTACTTATTTTACACTAAAACAGGGTATGATATATTTTTCCAGTGAACTTTATTGAATAAGTAACCTAACAAAAATAGAAGTACTCTCTGGTTCATTAATTAAATTGCATTTTCTATTTTCCTTATCCTTAAGCATATTTTAGAATAAAGGGTAAAATTAACTTGAATGGAGTGGGCAGAAGGGTTTAACATTTTTACTTGGTCTAGTAGGTAGATACAAGCTTCTCAAAATTTTTCTAGCCCTGGTCAAGCAATATTCCTATTTTTCCTCCTAATTTTGGGTTTTGAGTGGTTTTCTTATTTAATTCTAAACTTCAGAAAGAAATACAGAAGCTATGGGTTGTATTATTTTTCTCTGATAGCTCATAGATTTCTGAATCTAGCAAAATTGGTTTGAACATTTTTGGATGATTATTCTGCAAGTTATGCATTTATTTAGCTATCTGTTATAACAAAAGAAAAGAAATTCAAAAATAGAAAAAGAAAACGTGTTTACGCCGAGGCCCCTGGGGTTTTTCCTTTTCTTTTCTCACAGAACAGCCCTTGGTTCACTATTGGCTTGAGTCACTGACATTGCGCAAAGCCCCCTGGACTTAACTAAAATCTAACCCGCGCTCCCTGACCGGCCTAAACAGTGCCCGCGGTACATTTTACGGCGGTGGGGCTTACCGGCGGCAGTAGAGCTCTGACGGGGTGGTCAGTGACGTCCGGGAGGTCGCAACGGTCACGCCGATGTGCGGGTCGGTGTCGGAGGTGGTCGGAGCTACCCTGGCCACGAGCACAGGCGGCGGGGGTCGTCGGCGGCTCCTGCTCCGGCCAAACCACGGCGGCATAGGTCAATTAGAGTGCACGAGGAGCTTCACGGGGTGACACAGAGGCCGTACGCGCAAGGAATTGGAAAACGGTGCAGGGGCTTACCCGGTCCACGTGCACCGGCGGGTTCTTGAACTCCGGTGAGCACGACTGGGCTATTCCGGTGACGCGGGTCCCTGGGTCAAGCTTGAGCAAGGCTCACGGCTTCACCAGGAAGCTCTCTGAGGGCTTGGATCGAATGGAGGAGGACGGGAGAGGGGCTGGCCACGGCGGTTGCTCTCGGGCGGCACTGGCGGGTCGCGGGGAGGTCGCCGGAGTTAATGGCTTGCTCGGGCGAGTCCGGCGCAGTACGGAGGGGGTAACGGGGAAGGCAGCCAAGCACTAAGGCGAGCTTTATAGCCGCGGCGCGGGCGTGGTCACGGGCGGCCGCGGGTGCGCGGGGGTTCGCGCACGGGCGTGCTCTGAGCGCGCCCCCGGATGCCAGCTCGCGTCGAACACGTGGAGGCTTGCTTCTGCCATGGTTCAACGGCCGATTAGAGCGCCATAGCGTGCGTATCTTGGCAAGGTCACTGTGTACGGTCGCTTCTCTGCTCCAAATCCTATCTTTTCGCTGTGAGTTCCAAGTCGAGATATGGTCGGGGTAGAGAGATAGAGAGGGGAGAAGTTTGCTGTGTCAGCCAAGCCCGAACCGAGACAAAAGGAGTGTCAAGTCATGTCTAGCGCCCTAGAATAGGTGTCATCTCTTTCCAGGGTGTTCTAGGGTTAATTTGGCGCCATTTTGTCAATTGGGTCGAAGGGTTTTGAAAAGGGGATTAAGGTGAACATGTGGAGTCTTGTGCAAGGGTTAGTTTTTGTACTTAGGCAAAAACTGAATTTTCCCCTTGTGCTCAATCTTAGGTGAACTGTTTAGGGCTTTTCTGAAAACTTTTTGGGGTTACTTCCTTACTATTAATTGTAGGTTATTTAGTGTATTACAACTTTTATATTTGGCCCAAACCATGATCATAAGGTTTACATGATCTTTTGATCATGGCTTCAATTAGGGTTCCCATTGCCTATGGGGGTTTTGCTTTAGGGTTTTGGGTGATCCCTACTTAGATGTGCATGATAAGCTAGGGCAGGACATCCAAAGTGGATTACACTTGCTTAGGACCTAGAATTTCAAGTTTGGTATACTCTTCCCAAATCAGTCTTCATGTGATAATGGGTAAAAGGGGGTAACCCTGGGGTGGACACCCTGAGTAACACCTGGGGTGTTACACAATGCCTGATTTGCTTCTTTGATTGATTGAAATAGTATAGACAGGCATCTTAGCATGTACCCCCATAAGGTAATGAATTAGCTTTAGTAGGTGACACTTAGCTAATAAACCCCCAAAGTAACATGCTTCATAATTACATGCCTTTTCTACAATCCTTTCTTTCGTATCCTATGTTTCTAACCTAGATGGGCTACCCCTATAGTGTTAGAAGAGAGCACTATAGATGTGATCCTTGGTATTTCATGGTTAAGAAAGGCAAAGGCAGTATATACACTGTGCTAAGGGAACCATAGAACTCACCAGTTCCAAAGGACAAAGATTTGAAGTTGAAGTTGCAGTAACTACCACCATCATACTAGCGGCATTCTTAGTAGATGGGAAGTTTGTTGGTGTCAACATCCGTGTGGTTAGAGATTTTTCAGATATCTTTCCAGAGGAGTTACCAGGGGTGCCACCTGATAGAGAAGTTGAGTTAGTTATTGATCTCTTACCTGGGCTGCCCCTACTATCAAACGGCCATACATGATGTCTATATAAGAGTTAAAGGGACTGAAGAAGCAGTTAACGGAATTACAAGAGGCTGGGTACATACGTCCGAGTTCCTCACCTTGGGGAGCACCGGTACTGTTTGTACACAAGAAGAATGGATCGCAAAGATAGTGTGTGGATTATAGGACCCTTAATGATGTCACTGTGAAGAACAAGTATCCATTACCCCGCATTAAAGATTTATTTGATCAGATGAGAGGTGCAAGGATATTCTCGAAGATTGATCTCCGATCGGGTTACCATCAAATGAAGATTAGGCCATCGGATAATTCCAAGACGGATTTCTCGACCCTATATAATTTATATGAGTTCACTATTATGTCATTTGGACTAACTAATGCACCGCCCTATTTTATGGACCAAAAGAATAAGGTGTTCGTGATCTGGACAGATTCGTCATGGTTTTCATCGATGATATTTTTATTTATTCCAAGAGTGATAGTGATCATGAGGAACATCTGAGATTGGTGCTACAGAAGCTACGAGATAATCAACTATACGCCAAGTTTAGCAAATGCGAGCTCTGGATTGACGAGATGCCAGTCCTTGAACATATCATGGAAGGATATCAGTGGATCCTGCTAAAGTCAAGGAGATAGTGGTGTGGAGCATACCCCCTACAGTTACAGAAATTCAGAGTTTTTGGGACTTGCAGGATATTATCGGAGATTTATTAAAGGATTTTCTAAGATTGCGAAGCCTATGACCTCGCTTCTGGAGAAGGGAAGAGAGTTCAAGTGGGACGAGAAGTGCCAAGATAGTTTTGATCAATTAAAGAAGAGATTGATGTCATCACCAGTGTTGGTTATGTCAGATCTACAGAAGACATTTATTGTGATGCATGTGGCCAAGGATTAGGATGTGTGCTCATGCAAGAAGGACATGTGATCGCTTACGTGTCTCGTCAGTTGCGGAAACGCGAGTTGAACTACCCCACTCATGACTTAGAACTGTAAGCCGTTGTGCATGCGCTTAAGATTTGGAGACATTATATCATGGGGACCAAGTGCCAAGTGTACACGGACCATAAGAGTTTGAAGTATGTATTCACTTAGAAGGATCTCAACCTTAGGCAACGTTGTTGGTTGGAGCTTATTAAGAATTATGATTTGGAGATTCACTATCACCTAGGCAAGGCAAATTTGGTTGCAGATGCCTTGAGTCGAAAGGAGCATGTTCATTCAGCTGTTGTTGCCCAGCTACCCGATGAGATTGTTGAGGATTTCAGGAGACTTAACCTGGGGATAGTTGCTCACACTAAAGGAGTTATTATTGATGTGGAACCTACCTTGGAGCAAGAAATCCACAGAAGGACAGATTGGTGATGCTAATATACAAGAGATTAAGGATCTGATTACTGAAGGTCGAGTTCCGGAATTTACGGAAGATGAGCAAGGCACTGTATGGTTCAAGGACAGGATGTGTGTTCCTAATATTGAAAGCCTTCGAGAGACTATATTGAAGGAGGCCCATGACTCGGATTATTCTATTCATCCTGGTAGTACCAAGATGTATCAGGATTTGAAGCGGAAGTATTGGTGGTATGGATTAAAAAGAGATGTGGCTGCACATGTGGCTATGTGCGATGTATGTCAAAGAGTTAAGGCCGAACATCAGAGGCCAGCTAGACTATTGCACCCATTGAAGATACCCGAGTGGAAGTGGGAAGAGATTGGTATGGATTTTATTACTGGATTGCCTCGCACCCAGAAAGGATATGATGCTATATGGGTGATCGTGGATAGATTGACTAAAGTGGCTCACTTCATTCCTGTAAAGACTACATATAAAGGTTCTCAGCTAGTAGAGTTATATATGGCTCGGATTGTGTGTTTACATGGAGTACCAAAGAAGATCGTGTCTGATCGAGGTTCGCAGTTTACCTCAAGGTTTTGGAGAAGCTTTCATGAGAATATGAGTACGAAGTTGAATTTTAGTACGGCTTATCACCCCCAGACTGATGGACAGACTGAAATGACTAATCAAGTATTGGAAGATATGTTGAGAGCGTGTGCCCTTCAGCATGGTAGTAGTTGGGACAAGAGTCTACCTTATGCTGAGTCCTCATATAATAATAGTTACCAAGCCAGTCTGAAGATGTCACTGTTCGAGACTTTATATGGCAAGAAATGCAGGATTCCTGTACATTGGATCAGACTGGAGGAAGATAGTTCTTTGGACCTGAACTTAATCAAGAGGCAGAAGAACAAGTCTGTATAATTCGAGAGAATTTGAGGGTAGCTCAGACCAGGCAAAAGAGCTATGCTGATAATAGAATGAGACCACTGGAGTTTGAGAAAGGTGATCATGTGTACCTCAAGGTGTCACCACTTCGTGGAATGAGGAGATTCAAAGTCAAGGGCAAATTGTCCCCTCGCTATATTGGACCATTCAGAATTTTTAGCCAAGTTGGAGAGATGGCCTATCAACTCAAGCTACCTGCTAGTCTATCTGATGTGCATAATGTATTCCATGTATCTCAACTTAAGAAGTGTCTCCGTGTCCCTGAGGAACAATTACCAATGGAGGAGCTCAGTGTTCAGGGTGATTTGATTTACACGGAGTATCCTATCAAGATTCTTGATACCTTGACTCGAGTCACAAGGAGCAAAGTGATAAAGATGTACAAAGAACAATGGAGTCATCATGGAGAAGATGAAGCAACTTGGGAAAGAGAAGAAGAGCTTCGCATAGATTTTCCCATCTTTTCCCTAGATCTTCCTAAATCTCGAGGACGAGATTATTTTTAAGGGGGGTAGGATTTGTAATACCCAATTTGTAAAAGAAAATCTAAGAGTATAAAATTATATTTATTTGCATATATGAGTGCCATCCCTATTTATCATTTCATGTGGACACCATACTTACACTAATAAATAATTAACAAAAGACACACAACTAAATTATGCATCATGCTGGGATTTTGTTTTTGTGTGCATTTTTGTGACAATATAAAAATAATGAGACAAGAAACATATTAATTCAAAAAGGAAATCTAGAATCTAAAAGAAATTCTAGAATTTAAGAAAGAAAAGAAAAGGAGAAATGAAAAACGCCTTGACTAGGCCCAAGACTCACCTTTCGGCCCATTTCCAAACTTTCACCCGCGCAGCCCATTTCCACTCTCCTCCGCGCGCGCCTCCTCTACGGCAAAACCCTAGCCGCCACACTCCTCTCACGTGCACCCGCGTCACAGCCTGCTGTGCTCTCAATCACCGACTGGCGGTCCCATGCGGTCAGTGACTCATCTTCTTGCTGGTGCGGCTGACGAGTGGGCCACCCAGGACCGTGTCTTCTTCAACCGTCCGCAGAACTCGTGGGTAGCTCCGGGCTCGCCCAAATCACGCACCTCTAGCTAAACGCCTCTAACTCTGCCTTGGCCGCAGCTTGGGCACAATCAACGCGGTCGTGGCCTCCCTATTAATCCGCTTGGATCGTTGTAGCCTCTATGCGGTGCATTTAGGTCCTAATCCCGCGCTGCTCGGACTCAACGGAACCAGCGAATAATCTGGTCGCCGTTGTGGACCTCTTGGACCGATCTACCGGCGCTATTTAGGTATTGGGGAGGGCCTTGTTTCTCTTCTTTTCCATCTCCAAGACCACCTCCACGAGGGATTGTGCGTGTGCGGCGACGCAGAACACAAGAGCCGCCACCATGGTCGAGCGCAGAGAGAGAGAAAGAGAGACCAAGGCGAGAGAGAAGGGCGCCTGCGGTGAACCGCGGCTGCGCCTCACCAAACGGCGTGGATGCTTCCCCGTTGGATGTCGATCATGACTGGGGGTGTTGCGTGATTGGAGCGCCGCAGCAAGGATACGATGGCTGGTCGGAGCTCGCGTCCCATAGAAGAACCGCTCCGGCCATGCTATGAACTGGTAAGTCAACCCATCATGCTCACAATAGTGTCCGCCCTCTTCTTTTCCCGGTAGCGATCGGATTAGGCCTTGGATCATCGGGTTGTCGCATCTCCGACGAGGTCTAGACCTCGGATAGTGCAGACCCGCATAGCATTGTGGCCAGCTCGTCAGGGCATTCCAACACCGGTAAGGTGTACCCTAGTTACCTCGCCTGGTTCCGTAGTAGGTATAGCACTTGTTCTTATGTGAAATACAACCCCGGGGTCCCGGTATTGCGGGCTCCGATGGGCGCGCCGCCGTGGCCTATGTCTTCTCCGGCTGGTCTAGATTTGATGAGCGTATCGATCGGGTGTGTGTTGTTTATGGCCGTTGGATCGATCTGTGACGGTTGTGATTAGCTGCGCAATAACAATTCGGCAGGTGCGATCGTGGACCGTTGATCGTTGAGCGGAGGCTCCAGATTAGAAGAGAGATACCCTTCGTCATTTTAAATCCGAGCCATCAGATTTTAATCGTGTGGCTCGGGATAGATTAGATCGTGGGCATTCGTGAACCGTTGATCTCTGATCGTACGGTTGACGTTGCGTACCGGTTTATAGAGCGCCCAGATCTAATATGCACCATAGGATCTAATCTGGGCGGTCCTCGTTCACCCGTACCCCTTCGGCCGTGCAAACATTCAAAAGAGTGCCTGTATTTATTGCTAATTAGGCCGCCATTCACGAAAGTTCAAAAAGAATTACGATTCAGTCCTTTTTATTCCTAAATGGTCCCTTTTCTTTAGGAAAATTGTATCTGACGTCCTACTGTTGACCAGAAAATTATTATTAAACATAAAATTTATCCATAAACTTGTTTAATTAATAACTTTCACATTTTAACTCTATTTTGCCCCGTTCGAATTGCGTTGGACTCGTATTAATATTTCCTACGACATAGTAACATTATTTTACCATGTAGCATGTTCTCAAAAATAAATAATTAATTTGTCCAACCCATGATTATTGGATTAACATGTTTAATCTGAGTTAATATAGGATTTTAATTATGATCATCTACTGGAATATGATTCTGTTGTAACTAAGATCAAGTTGAGTTAGTTACATCATTTCTCACACGATTTATTTTAATCACCACAATATATAGTTTTATTGATTAATCACTTAGAACCTGGTAAATCATATCTTCGTAACCACGACTCCGATCTTGGTAGTTCTCGATCCCGCGATCTCGTAGCAATGCGTAGATCATTATTATGCAGTATGTTCTTATGTTTGGTGTGATGTTAATTTTGTCTATACCATGTCTCTTTGTATTGCTACGACTAGCAGTGCGGTCACGAGAATCTGAAGAATCACCGTGGTATCTGGAATCTCAAGTGCCAGGCAAGTTGTGCCCTTGATTTACTTTTGTTACCCAATAATGTTCTTTATAATCATTTACCATGCATAGGTTTAATTTTGATGGGACCCAATAGGTCACCCTAGTCTGTTTATCCACATTACCTTGTTATCCCTGAATCACTTGGTCAGTTTTGCTATTGCTTTACATGGTTTTGGGATAATATTTTGTTATATCCATGTTCCAGTTATTTTTGTTATTCTATTTATGTTCATGTCAAGATCATTAATGTTAATTGGAACATGGAGCTTAACTTGAGAAACACGTGCCACCACAAGGGTTTAATGGGTCGCCCTTGGCCAACTAACTAGGAAAGCTAGTGGAAGACTACTGTCGGCGTTTCGAGACAGGGGGGTCCCTAAGCCGACGAGTGAGTGTGCTGCGTGCCCCAGCCCAGATGGGTCGAGCGCGTGGGCGAGCGCGGAGGGGGGAGAGGCGAGGTGGCCGGAGCCGAGCGTGAGAGAGGTGGAAGTCCCGCGGCCTTCGTGTTCGTCCCGCGCCCAGGTCAGGTGCGCTTGCAGTAGGGGGGTTACAAGCGTCCACGCGGGTGAGGGAAGCGAGCGGCCCCAAGAGAGCGCCTGTCCCGTCCTCGGTCCCGTGCGGCCAACCTTCTCTGAGAAGGCCCTGGTCCTTCCTTTTATAGTCGTAAGGAGAGGACCCAGGTGTACAATGGGGATGTAGCAGAGTGCTACATGTCTAGCGGAGGGAGAGCTAGTGCCCTAGGTACATGCCGATGTGGCAGCCGGAGAGATCTGGGCGTCCTGCTGGCGTGATGTCGTGGCTATCGGAGGTGCGACGGAGCCTGATGGAGGGACAGCTGTTGGAGCGGTCGAGTCCCTGCTGACGTTGTCCTGCTGCCGTAAGAGAGCTGGGGGCCGCCGTCGTCATAGAGCTCGTGGAGCGCCATCATTGCCCCTCTGGCGGAGCTGGCCGGACGAGACGCCGGTCTTGTTCTCCGTGACCCGAGTCGATTCGGGGTAGGATGATGATGACGTTTCCTGTTGACGTGGCGGTCTGTGCTCTAGGCAGGGCGACGTGGGGTTTCCTCCAAAGCCGAGGTTGAGTCTTGCCTTCAGTTGCCGTGGCCGAGCCCGAGCCAGGGTGTCGGGCGAGGCGGAAGTCGTCCGGCCGAGGCCAGGGCGGAGTCCGAGCCCTGGGGTCGGGCGAGGCGGAGTTTCGTCGTCTTCCGGGTCTTAGCCCGAGTCCGAGCCCTGGGGTCGGGCGGAGCGGAGTTCGCCGTCTTCCGGGTCTTAGCCCGAGTCCGAGCCCTGGGGTCGGGCGGAGCGGAGTTCGCCGTCTTCCGGGTCTTAGCCCGAGTCCGAGCCCTGGGGTCGGGCGGAGCGGAGTTCGCCGTCTTCCGGGTCTTAGCCCGAGTCCGAGCCCTGGGGTCGGGCGGAGCGGAGTTCGCCGTCTTCCGGGTCTTAGCCCGAGTCCGAGCCCTGGGGTCGGGCGGAGCGGAGTTCGCCGTCTTCCGGGTCTTAGCCCGAGTCCGAGCCCTAGGGTCGGGCGGAGCGGAGTTCGCCGTGGCGCCTTTGGCAAGGCCTAATTGCCTGTCAGACTCACTCTATCGAGTGGCACTGCAGTCGGAGTGGCGCAGGCGGCGCTGTCCTTCTGTCAGACTGGCCAGTGGAGCGGTGGAGTGACGGCGGTCACCTCGGCTCTGCCGGGGGCGCGTGTCAGGATAGAGGTGTCAGGCCACCTTTGCGTTAAATGCCCCTGCAATTTGGTCAGTCGGTGTGGTGATTTAGTCAAGGTTGCTTCTGAGCGAAGCCAAGGCCTTGGGCGAGCCGGTGATGTGTCCGCCATAAAAAGGGGGCCTCGGGCGAGACGGAAGTCTCTCGAGGTCGGCTGCCTTCGGCCGAGGCTAGGCTCGGGTGAAGCGCGATCGAGTCACTCGTGTGGACTGATCCCTGACTTAATCGTGCCCATCAGGCCTTTGCAGCTTTATGCTGATGGGGGTTACCAGCTGAGAATTAGGCGTCTTGAGGGTACCCCTAATTATGGTCCCCGACAGTAGCCCCCGAGCCTCGAAGGGAGTGTTAGCACTCGCTTGGAGGCTTTTGTCGCACTTTTTTGCAAGGGGACCAGCCTTTCTCGGTTGCATTTCGTTCCGGTGGGTGCGCGCGAGCGCACCCGCCGGGTGTAGCCCCCGAGGCCTCGGAGGAGTGGTTACACTCCTTCGAGGTCTTAATACTTCGCTTAACGCTTCGGCTGGTCTGGTCGTTCCCTCATGCGAACTGGCCGTAGCCCGGGTGCACGGTCGGGGCCCAAGCTCTCGGGCTGGTAGGTTGACGCTGTCAACGATTTGGCCGGAGCCGGTTTTTGCGAGAGCAGCCCCCGAGCCTCTGCACAGGGCGAGAGGACGATCAGGGACAGACTCGGCTTTTTACATACGCCCCTACGTCGCCTTTCCGCAAGGAGGAGGGGGGGAGTGCGCCATGTTACCCTCGATGGGCACCGAACATGGTGTCTCCGGTGAGCTGCAAGCGGGTAATCCGAGTGGACGTCCGTGCCCCGTTCGTTGGGGGTCGGCTAGGGGCCCAGAGGCACGCCCAAAAGTACCTGCGGGTGACTTGCCGGACCCGGTCCCCTGGCGACGGGGTCCGAGGGCTCGACGCCTCCCTCCGATGGGATTCCGTTACAAGATCGTTCCCGCTGGTCTCGGATATGTCCTAGGGTACCTCGGGAGCGCAGCCCGAGCCTCGGTTATGTATCGAACGTACCCCTGGTCATCCCTCGCTCGGTGTCTGAGGCGACTGTGAACCCTTCGGGGGCCAGCCTTCGAACCCCTGATCAGTAATGGGCGCGGAGCCCGAGTAGCCTGAGGCGGCCATGGAGCCCTTCGGGGGGCTGGCCTTCGAACCCCTGACCAGTAGTGGGTGTCGGGCCCACGCGATCTGAGGCGGCTGTTGAACCCTCGGGGGGCCAGCCTTCGAACCCCTGATCAGTAATGGGGGGCGCGGAGCCCGGTTCCTTCGCGGAGAAGGATCCCTCTCGGGGTATCCCCCTTCCCCGGTCCCTGTTGCAAGAGATAGAGAAAGAGGAAAACGGAAAAGGATACGAAATCAGACGACGTGGCGTACCTTTTCTGACGCGGTTATTAAGGCGAAGGTGAAGCGTCGCGCGCTCCTCCTGCCAGAAGCGCCGCGTGTCCCGCCGCGGAGTTAATGCGACGGGGCGAGTGGTTGGCGGGGCGGCCGTTGCGCGCGGGTGATCCGTTCGAGGAACGGGTCACGGGTGCACCGTCTTCACGCCGTGAGAGGAGGCTCTCTTGCTGTCTCAGGAAGGGACGTGAGCCTGGCTGACGACGTGACCGCTGCGCCCGCCCGCCTGCCACCGCTATTACTGCCGGCCCACTTTCGGTCGCTTTGACCGACGCGCCAGTCTGGCGCTGTTGGGTCGCCTTGAGTCGTGGCATAGGCTTCGCAACCGAAGAGGCGCGATGGTGGCACAAGTGGCGGTGCGGTTGCTTGCATGCAGCAACTGGCGTGCCATTTGCTCGACGCGTGGGCCTGGGCCCCAGGCTGGCGTGTCAGAAGTTGGAGAAGCGCGTCCATCTGGCGCGGTTGCATGCCGCCTGCATGGCTGCTCGCCCCTTCTGCCCGTTGGTCTGGGCGAAAACGGGGGGTCGCCTGTAACCGCTGGACGGTCGTGCGCACCATGCGCGGCGGTTTGGCTTCTTCTGCCCTGAGCCGGCTTGTATGACATGCGGGACCCAGCCCCCGAGTCGCAGGGGAGGGCCTTGGAGCGTGTTGGAGAAGACTCGGCCCGCGGCGCTTGGGGGCGCACGTAGGGGGAGTTGCCTTTAAAAGGAGGGAGGCTCCTTTCGTAAGGCAACCATGTCTTCTTCCTCCCTTAAGCGCCGGGTCTTCCCGTCTTCCAAGCCCCCGGATGGGGGATATCCGCCGCCTTTCCGCCTCCTCGTTGGAGGAACACAACTCCATGGGAGTTGGTACCTCTCAGCCATCGTTCGGCTTCAAGGATGTCGGAACGGGCGGCAGCGAGCCGCCCATCGTTCTTCAGTTACTCCGCAGGCCTTCCCCCCCGGAGGGGGTTGTTCGTACCTGCGGAGGAGGGAACCGGAGTTCCGTTGGTAATGGCACTTCGAATGCCAGTGAGTTCGTTCATTGTGGCTGTCGAGGCCTGAACGTGTATGTAATTTCGGCACGGAGCCGTGTTTTTTCCCCATTTCCGAGCACTAAGTCTCGCCTGTTTTATTATCTGAACCGCTTTACCAAGCATGAGTTGCCCCGTGTCAAGGTGACGGGTGAGGTATCCGTATCCCGGAGGCGTAGGAATCCCTCGGCCCGTTCGGCCTTGTTACGTGAGGCTCCTCTAGCTTAGTTGAAGGGACCCCTCGGCCGCCCTTTGGTGGATCGAGGCCGGGGGTAGCGATATCAGTATGAACAGAGGCGGAGTTGGCTCGAGAATGGGGAACCTGGTCGGCCGGAGCCTAGCCGTGTCGCCCGTCAGCGGTGCCGACGCCCAAGTCGGTCAGTCGAGGCCTCGGATCGGGCTAGCGCCCTTGGAAGCCGGTTGCCCGAGGCCCCAGGGGTAACCGGTTGAGCCGCCTGCTCGGGCCGGATTCCTGGAGGAGCCCCTGGACCTCGGCGCCGCCCGAGGCTGGGTCGGGCTTTGCTGTAGACGTCGTCGATGCCGAGGGTGCTACGGCTCCCTTCGGCGTGAAGACCCGAGCCTGCAGGATCAGATCATCTTGTAGCGCGCGCTTTCTGCGGCCGCCGAGGCCAGAAGAACACGCCCTCGCCGCGCTTGCGAAGCTGCGTCCTTTTTTCCTCTTGTTTCGAGCATCTGGACTCTGTCGGTAATAGGGATGTTTGTGTGAGCGAGAGTTGCTTTTCTCGGAAGGGACGAGTGAGGTATCCGTATCCCAGAGGCGTGGGAATCCCTCGGCTCGGTCGGCCTTGCCGCTTACGCGTACTTTCACCCGTCCATGAGGCCCTGTCCCCGATTTAGTCGAGAAAGCTTGAAGGACTGCTTCGGCAGGAGAGCTTCCGAACGTGATGACTCGTTCGGTCCACGGAGTCGCTTTATCCGAGCGCGAGTTACTCATCGCAGAAGGGGACGAGTGGGGTATCCGTATCCCGGAGGCGTAGGAGTCCCTCGGCTCGGTCAGCCTTGGCTGCTTACGTGTACCTCGTCGTTTCCAGGATCCGCTTTCCAAAGTAGTCAAGAAGCACGGAAGAAATCCTGCTAAAAAGAGGTCCTTTTTCGAGGAAAAAATTCGACGCAGAGGGGGTCTCCCCCCTTTTAGCCCCCGAGGGAGGGTCGGGCCTTGCCGAGGCTAGGCCGACCCTTCCTTGACAACTAAACTTTGCGTAGGTGCGAGGTATATGAACAACTTGAAAACATCTTAAGGGTAGAAGCGACGTAGCTGTTTGATGTTCCAAGCGTTGTCGTAGATCTCGCCTTGATTGTTGGCCAGCTTGTATGTTCCGGGCTTCAGAACTTTGGCGATGACGAACGGCCCTTCCCAGGGGGGCGTGAGCTTGTGCCTCCCTCGGGCGTCTAGTCGCAGCCGAAGCACCAGGTCGCCCACCTGGAGTTCTCGGGACCGGACCCCTCGGGCGTGGTAACGTCGCAGGGACTGTTGGTACCGCGCCGAGTGTAGTAAGGCCCTGTCCCGAGCTTCCTCCAACTGGTCCAGCGATTCCTCTCGGCTGGCTTGGTTGCTTTGCTCGGTGTAGGCCCTCGCCCTTGGGGAGCCGTATTCCAGGTCAGTGGGCAGGATAGCTTCAGCCCCGTAAACCAGGAAAAACGGCGTGAAGCCCTTGGCACGACTCGGCGTCGTCCTTAGGCTCCAGACCACCGAGGGGAGTTCCTTCATCCATCGCCTGCCGAACTGGTTGAGGTCGTTGTAGATCCGAGGCTTGAGCCCTTGTAGAATCATGCCGTTGGCACGCTCTACTTGCCCATTCGACATGGGATGAGCCACGGCGGCCCAGTCCACCCGGATATGATGATCCTCGCAAAAATCCAAGAATTTTTTGCCGGTGAACTAGGTGCCGTTGTCGGTGATGATGGAGTTCGGGACCCCGAAGCGATGGATGATGTTGGTGAAGAATGCCACCGCCTGCTCGGACCTGATGCTGTTCAGAGGTCGGACCTCGATCCACTTGGAGAATTTGTCGATGGCGACCAGCAGGTGCGTGTAGCCCCCGGGCGCCTTTTGCAAGGGACCGACGAGGTCCAGACCCCATACAGCGAAGGGCCAGGTGATGGGTATTGTCTGCAGAGCCTGAGCGGGCAGGTGTGTCCGCTTCGCATAGAATTGGCACCCTTCGCAGGTGCGGACAATTCTAGTGGCGTCAGCCACCGCCGTTGGCCAGTAGAAGCCTTGCCGGAAAGCATTTCCAACAAGGGCTCGGGGTGCTGCGTGGTGGCCGCAAGCCCCCGAGTGTACTTCTTGCAGCAGTTCCCGACCTTCGGCGATGGAGATGCATCGCTGGAGGATGCCCGAGGGGCTGCGATGGTAGAGCTCCTCTTCGTCGCCCAGCAAGACGAATGACTTGGCGCGTCGCGCTACCCGCCGAGCCTCGACTTGGTCGAGGGGTAGCTCTCCTCGACGGAGATATTGCAGGTACGGGGCCTGCCAATCCTGGTCTGGCGTGGCCCCGCTCTGCCCTTCCTCGACGTTCAATGCCCCGCCCTCGGGGGCCGAGAGTACCTCGGGCTGGGCCGAGGGTGCCTCGGGCTGAACCGAGGGTACCTCGGGCTGAGCCGAGGGTACCTCGGGCTGAGCCGAGGGTACCTCGGGCTGAGCCGAGGATACCTCGGGCTCGGGCGCGTCGTCGAGCTTGACGAAGGGTTGATGCAGATCCCGGGAGAAGACGTCCGGGGGGACTGTCGTTCGCCCCGAGGCTATCTTCGCCAGCTCGTCTGCGGTTTCGTTGTAGCGCCGAGCGATGTGGTTGAGCTCGAGCCCGAAGAACTTGTCTTCCAGGCGCCGAACCTCGTCGCAGTAGGCTTCCATCTTCGGGTCGCGGCAGTGGGAGTTCCTCATGACTTGGTCGATGACGAGCTGCGAATCACCGCGTGCGTCGAGGCGTCTGACCCCTAGCTCGATGGCGATCCGCAATCCGTTGACCAGAGCTTCGTACTCGGCCACATTGTTGGACGCCGGGAAGTGGAGGCGCAGCACGTAGCGCAAGTGCTTTCCGAGGGGCGAGATGAAGAGCAGGCCCGCACCGGCCCCCGTCTTCATCAGCGACCCGTCGAAAAACATGGTCCAGAGCTCCGGTTGGATCGGAGTCGTTGGTAGTTGGGTATCGACCCATTCAGCCACGAAATCCGCCAACACTTGGGACTTGATGGCCTTCCGAGGGGCGAACGAGATCGTTTCGCCCATGATCTCCACTGCCCACTTTGCGATCCTGCCCGAGGCCTCTCGGCACTGGATGATCTCCCCCAGGGGGAAGGATGACACCACAGTCACCGGATGGGACTCGAAGTAGTGTCGTAGCTTCCGCCTCGTCAGGATCACAGCATACAGCAGCTTTTGAACTTGTGGGTAGCGGATCTTAGTCTCGGACAGCACTTCGCTGATGAAGTAAACCGGCCTCTGAACGGGCAATGTATGCCCTTCCTCCTGCCTTTCGACCACAATCGCGGCGCTAACCACCTGAGTGGTCGCGGCGACGTAGACCAAGAGGGTTTCTCCGTCCGCCGGCGGCACCAAGACTGGCGCCTTTGTAAGGAGCGCCTTTAGGTTGCCGAGGGCTTCCTCGGCCTCAGGGGTCCAAACGAAACACTCGGCTTTCCTTAAAAGGCGGTACAGGGGCAGACCTCTTTCGCCGAGGCGTGAGATGAAGCGGCTCAGGGCCGCGAGGCATCCCATGACCCTCTGTACCCCTTTTAAGTCCTTGATGGGCCCCATGCTGGTGATGGCCGCGATCTTCTCCGGGTTGGCCTCGATGCCTCGCTCAGAGACGATGAACCCTAGGAGCATGCCTCGGGGCACCCTGAAGACACACTTCTCAGGATTAAGCTTGACTCCTTTCGCCTTGAGACACCGGAATGTCACTTCAAGGTCGGAGAGGAGGTTGGGAGCCTTCCGTGTCTTGACTACGATGTCATCGACGTAGGCCTCGACTGTGCGACCGATGTGTTCGCCGAACACATGGTTCATGCACCGCTGGTACGTCGCGCCTGCATTCCTCAGGCCGAACGGCATGGTGACGTAGCAGTACATGCCGAACGGCGTGATGAAAGAAGTCGCGAGCTGGTCGGACTCTTTCATCCGGATCTGGTGATACCCCGAGTAGGCATCGAGGAAGGACAGGGTTTCGCACCCAGCAGTGGAATCCACGATTTGGTCGATGCGAGGCAGAGGGTAGGGAACCTTCGGACATGCTTTGTTGAGACCAGTGTAGTCTACACACATCCGCCATTTCCCCCCTTTCTTCCTCACGAGCACAGGGTTGGCAAGCCATTCGGGATGGAATACCTCTTTGATGAACCCTGCCGCCATTAGCTTGTGGATCTCTTCGCCAATCGCTCTGCGCTTCTCCTCGTCGAATCGGCGCAGAGGCTGTCTGACGGGTCGGGCCCCGGCCCAAATATCCAGCGAGTGTTCGGCGGCATCCCTCGGTATGCCGGGCGTGTCCGAGGGACTCCACGCAAAGACGTCGGCGTTTTGCGCGGAGGAAGTCGACGAGCACTGCTTCCTATTTGGGGTCGAGCCCGGGACCGATCCGGATCTGCTTGGTGGTGTCGCCACTGGGGCCGAGGGGGACGGCCTTGACCGTCTCCGCTGGCTCGAAGTTGCCGGCATGGCGCTTCACGTCTGGGACCTCCTTGGAGAGGTTCTCCAGGTCGGCGATGAGGGCCTCGGACTCGGCGAGGGCCTCGGCGTACTCCACGCACTCCACGTCGCATTCGAACGCGTGTTTGTACGTGGGGCCGACGGTGATGACCCCGTTGGGGCCCGGCATCTTGAGCTTCAGCTAGGTGTAGTTGGGGACGGCCATGAACTTCGCGTAGCATGGCCTCCCTAACACGGCGTGGTAGGTTCCTCGGAACCCGACCACTTCGAACGTCAGGGTCTCCCTTCGGAAGTTGGAGGGTGTCCCGAAGCAGACTGGGAGGTCGAGTCGCCCGAGGGGCTGGACGCGCTTCCCAGGGATGATCCCGTGGAAGGGCGCAGCGCCTGCTCGGACGGTGGACGGATCGACGCGCAGGAGCTTGAGGGTCTCGGCGTAGATGATGTTGAGGCAGCTGCCCCCGTCCATCAGGACCTTGGTGAGCCTGACATCGCCGACAACGGGGTCGACGACGAGCGGGTATTTCCCCGGGCTCGGCACATGGTCGGGGTGGTCGGCTCGGTCGAAAGTGATGGGCTTGTCGGACCAGTCTAGGTAGACTGGCGCCGCCACCTTCAACGAGCAGACCTCCCGGCGCTCTTGCTTGCGGTGCCGAGCCGAGGCATTCGCCGCATGCCCTCCGTAGATCATGAAGCAGTCGCGGACCTCGGGGAATTCTCCTGCTTGGTGATCTTCGTTCTTGTCGTCGTCGCGGGCCCTGCCACCCTCGGCGGGTGGCCCGGCCCTGTGGAAATGACGCCGAAGCATAACACACTCCTCGAGGGTGTGCTTGACGGGCCCCTGATGGTAGGGGCACGGCTCCTTGAGCATCTTGTCGAAGAGGTTTGCACCTCCGGGGGGCTTCCGAGGGTTCTTATACTCGGCGGCGGCGACAAGGTCCGCGTCTGCGGCGTCGCGTTTCGATTGCGACTTCTTCTTGCCTTTCTTCTTGGCGCCGCGCGGAGCAGACGTCTCGGGAGCTTCTTCCGACGGGCGGCCCTGGGGCTGCTTGTCCTTTCGGAAGATAGCCTCGACCGCCTCCTGGCCGGAGGCGAACTTGGTGGCGATGTCCATCAGCTCGCTCGCCCTGGTGGGGGTTTTGCGACCCAGCTTGCTCACCAGGTCGCGGCAAGTGGTGCCGGCGAGGAACGCGCCGATGACATCCGAGTCGGTGATGTTGGGCAGCTCGGTGCGCTGCTTCGAGAATCGCCGGATGTAGTCCCGGAGCGACTCCCCCGGCTGTTGCCGGCAGCTTCGAAGGTCCCAGGAATTCCCGGGGCGCACGTATGTGCCCTGGAAATTGCCAGCGAAGGCTTGGACCAAGTCGTCCCAGTTGGAAATCTGCCCCGGAGGCAGGTGCTCCAACCAGGCACGAGCAGTGTCGGAGAGGAACAGGGGGAGGTTGCGGATGATGAGGTTGTCGTCGTCCGTTCCACCCAGTTGGCAGGCAAGGCGGTAGTCCGCGAGCCACAGCTCCGGTCTCGTTTCCCCCGAGTACTTTACGATAGTAGTCGGGGGTCGGAACCGGGTCGGGAATGGCGCCCGTCGGATGGCCCGACTGAAAGCCTGCGGACCGGGTGGTTCGGGCGAAGGACTCCGATCCTCCCCGCTGTCGTAACGTCCCCCACGCCTGGGGTGATAGCCTCGGCGCACCCTTTCGTCGAGGTGAGCCCGACGGTCGCGTCGATGGTGCTCGTTCCCGAGGTGGCCCGGGGCCGCAGGCGCGGTGTTGCGCGTGCGCCCGGTGTAGACCGAGGCTTCCCGCATGAATCGGGAAGTCGCGGCATGAGGTTCCGAGGGATATCCTTGCCTTCGGGATGCAGTGCTCTCGGCCCGCCGGGCCGCGGCGCCTTCCAGGAGATTCTTGAGTTCTCCCTGGATCCGCCGACCCTCGGTGGTTGACGGCTCCGGCATCGCGCGGATGAGCATTGCTGCGGTTGCCAGGTTCTGACCGACCCCGCTGGATGCGGGCGGCGGCCTGATCCTGACGTCGTTGGCGACGCGGTGCTGGAGACCTTGGGGCAGATGACGTATTTCTCCGGCCAGGGGTTGGCCCACCCATGCCTGTCCGACGTCCCGACGGATCGGCTCAAGCGCTCCCGTTCCCTCGTTGAGCCTGGCCTGCGCCTCGCGGACTTGCTCGAGTTGTGGGTCGTAACCCCCCGCCGGAGCGGGGACCACAGCTAGCTCCCGTGGGATGTCGGCGCGAGGCACCGGCCTAGGGAGATCACCATCCTCCGGCATGCCAAGATGGTTGCCTTCGGTGGGATTCCCTAGCTCGATGTGGAAACATTCGCGGCTTGGGCCGCAGCTCTCGTTGCCAAGGCTGCGGCTTGCATCGGAACAGTCGGACAGACAGTAATCACATGCGGCCATGAAGTCCCGCACGGCACTGGGGTTGCCAAGTCCGGAGAAATCCCAACCGATGCTGGGGTCGTCATCTTCCTCGGACCCAGAGGGCCCGTAGGTCGAGACGTCCGTCAGTCGGTCCCAAGGCGATCGCATATAGAACCTCAGTGGGGTTGCACTCGCCTCAATGAGAGCGCCCGCCAAATCGAGGTCGTTTGGCGGGTTGAGGCCGAGTCGAAATGACGTAAGATGGGAGTTAGTCGTTACCTTTTGGTCGACGAGGAGCGACGTAGTCACATCGGGGACTGGTTGCGCCGTCATCTCTGGTTCGAGGGCGACGTCCTGCAGGCTTTCCGCGAGCGCGCCGGCGTCGTCTTCTTGCTCGGGGTCGTCGTGCCGCGGGGGGACGGCGCTTGCCTCCGTCTTGAACGCGAGGTCGATGTCCGGCGTGCCTTCCGTCGGGGCGTCGGGGGCGTCGATTCGCTCGACGGCCGGCGAAGCGCGGCCTCCCGTCTGGCCTTGACGGCCCCGCCTCCTCCTCCGTTGGCGGGGGAGAGAACGGAGCGAGCCCGAATGTTGCTTTTCCACCACGCGGGGTAGACGTCGTCGATTCCGCCGCCGGCGGGCGGGTTGTCGGCCACCATTGTCGTGGTCGCACGGCGGTGGAAGAAGTATCATGTCGTAGCTGCCGTCGAAGGACATGAACTCGAGAGCCCCGAAACGAAGCACCGTCCCGGGCCGGAGAGGTTGCTGGAGACTGCCCATCTGGAGCTTGACGGGGAGCTATTCGTCAGCACGCAGCAGGCCCCTACCTGGCGCGCCAACTGTCGGCGTTTCGAGACAGGGGGGTCCCTAAGCCGACGAGTGAGTGTGCTGCGTGCCCCAGCCCAGATGGGTCGAGCGCGTGGGCGAGCGCGGAGGGGGGAGAGGCGAGGCGGCCGGAGCCGAGCGTGAGAGAGGTGGAAGTCCCGCGGCCTTCGTGTTCGTCCCGCGCCCAGGTCAGGTGCGCTTGCAGTAGGGGGGTTACAAGCGTCCACGCGGGTGAGGGAAGCGAGCGGCCCCAAGAGAGCGCCTGTCCCGTCCTCGGTCCCGCGCGGCCAACCTTCTCTGAGAAGGCCCTGGTCCTTCCTTTTATAGTCGTAAGGAGAGGACCCAGGTGTACAATGGGGATGTAGCAGAGTGCTACGTGTTTAGCGGAGGGAGAGCTAGTGCCCTAGGTACATGCCGATGTGGCAGCCGGAGAGATCTGGGCGTCCTGCTGGCGTGATGTCGTGGCTATCGGAGGTGCGACGGAGCCTGATGGAGGGACAGCTGTTGGAGCGGTCGAGTCCCTGCTGACGTTGTCCTGCTGCCGTAAGAGAGCTGGGGGCCGCCGTCGTCATAGAGCTCGTGGAGCGCCATCATTGCCCCTCTGGCGGAGCTGGCCGGACGAGACGCCGGTCTTGTTCTCCGTGACCCGAGTCGATTCGGGGTAGGATGATGATGACGTTTCCTGTTGACGTGGCGGTCTGTGCTCTAGGCAGGGCGACGTGGGGTTTCCTCCGAAGCCGAGGTTGAGTCTTGCCTTCAGTTGCCGTGGCCGAGCCCGAGCCAGGGGGTCGGGCGAGGCGGAAGTCGTCCGGCCGAGGCCAGGGCGGAGTCCGAGCCCTGGGGTCGGGCGAGGCGGAGTTTCGTCGTCTTCCGGGTCTTAGCCCGAGTCCGAGCCCTGGGGTCGGGCGGAGCGGAGTTCGCCGTCTTCCGGGTCTTAGCCCGAGTCCGAGCCCTGGGGTCGGGCGGAGCGGAGTTCGCCGTCTTCCGGGTCTTAGCCCGAGTCCGAGCCCTGGGGTCGGGCGGAGCGGAGTTCGCCGTCTTCCGGGTCTTAACCCGAGTCCGAGCCCTGGGGTCGGGCGGAGCGGAGTTCGCCGTCTTCCGGGTCTTAGCCCGAGTCCGAGCCCTGGGGTCGGGCGGAGCGGAGTTCGCCGTCTTCCGGGTCTTAGCCCGAGTCCGAGCCCTGGGGTCGGGCGGAGCGGAGTTCGCCGTGGCGCCTTTGGCAAGGCCTAATTGCCTGTCAGACTCACTCTGTCGAGTGGCACTGCAGTCGGAGTGGCGCAGGCGGCGCTGTCCTTCTGTCAGACTGGCCAGTGGAGCGGTGGAGTGACGGCGGTCACCTCGGCTCTGCCGGGGGCGCGTGTCAGGATAGAGGTGTCAGGCCACCTTTGCGTTAAATGCCCCTGCAATTTGGTCAGTCGGTGTGGTGATTTAGTCAAGGTTGCTTCTGAGCGAAGCCAAGGCCTTGGGCGAGCCGGTGATGTGTCCGCCATAAAAAGGGGGCCTCGGGCGAGACGGAAGTCTCTCGAGGTCGGCTGCCTTCGGCCGAGGCTAGGCTCGGGTGAAGCGCGATCGAGTCACTCGTGTGGACTGATCCCTGACTTAATCGTGCCCATCAGGCCTTTGCAGCTTTATGCTGATGGGGGTTACCAGCTGAGAATTAGGCGTCTTGAGGGTACCCCTAATTATGGTCCCCGACAACTACCTTACCCGAAAGGGGCAAGGGCAGTAGGGGATTGCATGCAAGGAGGTTCTCGGGCTGATTTTGCTGCGATGGCGGTCAGACGGGGGATTCTTGCAAGTGCTCTTCCCATAAACTGTAACGGGTTTTCGGAAGCTAGTGGAACTTTGTAAAGGCCTCGTAGTGGATCCCTAGCCATTCACCTCGGTAGTGTCTAAGGGTCTAGCTAACCCTGGAGACATGGGATACACGACTTGTGGGTAAAGGGTACAACATCTGCAGAGTGTAAAACTGGTATACTAGCCGAGCTCACGGTCATGAGCAGCTCAGGACTCTCTGATGATTAAATTATGGAACTTAAATTCAATTTTGTCATTTGCATTGCATGGGTTTATTATTAATTTTGTTCTATTACTTTACTTAAGGTTTGGTATTTACTTACACTTAGTAACTGCTAATAAAATTTTGACCAACTACTTAAAAGCAACGCTCAGCTTTAACCCCTGTCATTGATTAGCCTTACACATCACATGAACTCCCACCTTTGTGAGTTCATGTCCACTGGTTCCCCACAACTTGTTGAGCTATGATCATGTGTGAGCTCACCCTTGCTGTCTCACACCCCTTCACAGGAGAAGAACAGGTGGTTCAAGAGGAGTCACGTATCGAGGAGTTCGATTCAATCTAGGTGGCGTTTCCCAGTTGACTTCTGCGCCAAGGACGATCCTTAGTTCATTTTATATTTATTCTGTAATAAGACTTCCGCTATGTAATAAATACTCTGATTATTGTGACATTTATCTCTATACACTCTGTTATTATATATGTTGTCTTCTTGGCGCATGTATGAGATGCACCCGGCTTTGTCCCTTAAAACCAGGTATGACATTGCTTGTGTTCTTGATTGCGCTTGCAAGGATAAGACTTTGTGGAGAGGTCATTCGTGTGTCACGGGTGGTAACCAATGGAGCCGTGGTGTAGTGATTGCGAGGAACCGTTCGCTCGGAGCCTTGGATCATCAACGTCGAGATCTCCACTCAATCAAGTTATCTGTAACGCCCTGAATTTGGGGGTAGAATTTTTTCTTCTTTTTACTCACCAAATTCAGGCGTTACTCTCTTTTCTTTTCCCGTTTTGCTCCTTCTTCCCAATTTCAAAGCAATATAGTGACTGGTGTCCGTGTCATGTGTAAACAAAACCTAAGTTGACATGAGTGTTGCATCATGCCGAATCATATTTCTTTGTCTGATTTCGTGCTTAATCGCGTGAGTTGCTTAGTTTCGTTTCGGATTTTTGTAACACCCCAGGTGTTACCAAGGTACTGGCTTCCTAATGGCACATATACCTATTATCACATGTGGTTAAAACATGGAGGAGAGGGAGCACTTAAGACCTTGGAAGCATGAGTGAGTTAAGAAATGCCAAGGACCAAAGCATTACCCAAGCTTTTAGGCAATAATCACCTTGGGCAAGGGAGGATTGAACCTTGGGCCCCCCTCTCTTGAAGCCTTTAGTTGAGAGAAAGATTAGGCAAATGCACATTTCATAATTTAAACCCTTAACCAAAGTTTAAGAGTACCAAAATGTTTACAAAAGACAGTAAAGGAACTTTACAAAAAGACCCCTATAAGACCCCTAAATCAGCCCCCAAGTGGAGAACACTATGGAACCACCCCCCATTCCTTCTAAGTCCAAAGGCAACCCTAATCTAAAGATCAGGGGTGTTCACCTAGCTAATGGCACCAAAACCCTAGGGTCTAAATAACAAAAAGGAGCCAAATTATCTAAGGAAACCCCTGGAAGAGTTTGAACCCAAGCCAAGACCGTTTGACACGAGTTGGCACCTATTTTGTCTCAGGTTGAACAGTGCAGACAGACAAGACTTGGCACCACCATATCTTCTAAACCAGACCCGATCTCCCCTTGGAATTCACATGAACTAGGTAGCCCTAGGCGCAGGGAAGAAATCTTACACAAGCCATATGGCAAGATTCACACGTTTGGCTGCTCAGCAGGCGCAAGAACATGGGCAGAAAGCAACAGCCATGTGTTTGACGCGCTCTGGGCTCGCTAGAGCACGCCCGACGCGCGCCCCGCGTGCCCCGCGTCACGCCAAAGCCCAGCCGGCGCCATGGCCCTCGCCCGCGCCTATAAAGCACCCAGGGACCTCGACCGTACCCCTCCGCACGCGCTCGACCTCACCGGAGCCCAGAACCACCGGCGTTTGCCCGTGCACGGCTTGCCCGCGGCCGCCCGAACCCCCGCCACCGTAGACCGGCCAACAGAACCCTTCCCAACCCCGTCCAACCCTCGGAGAAGACTGTGCACACCTCGGTGAAGCTCCCCGAGCGAGGAATCGGAGTTTGCTTGGCCGGAGAAGCCAGTCCACAGTCGCCGGACTCCACCCGACCGTCGACGAGCGTAGACCGGGTAATCCTCTGCTCCATTCGTCGATTCCTTATGCACATAGCCTCTACGTCACCCCGTGAAGCTCACCGTGCCATTGGATTGAACTAGATCGCCGTGGTTTGGCCGGAGCACCCGCCGCCGACGAGAGCACCCGCCTGCGCACGTGGACCGGACGATTCTGGCCACCCCCGCCGTCGAGCCGTACACCGTTGTGACCGCTAGGACCTCCCGGAGCCAACCCCGCCCCTCGCCGGACCTCTCTCGCCGTCGGTAAGCCGCGCCGCCCTTTTCTTTCTCGCAGGCACTGTTTAAACCTAGGGAGGACCGCGGGGGAGAAGAAGAGAAGGCTAGGGGGTTTTGCGCATTGTCAGTGACTCAGAGGAATAGTAGCGCAGGGGTATAACTGAGAGAGTTAGTTTGGAAAGAACCCGAGGACTTCGGTGCAAAGTGGTTTTTCCAGGAAACCTTTTAATAAATCTGATTTAAATTTAAACAGAACTTGAATAATTCATATCTTCTGTTTTATTCACCCAAATCAAGTCAAACCAATTTTGCCAAATCTTAAATAATGTAAACTACTTAAAAAATATAAAACCCCTAAGTGCTACAGAAAACTTTAGGGTTCTGATTTAATTATTGTTTTGGCCAGAAGCTAAATAATAGCAAGAAAAATAGTTGCACTATTCAACTGAGGTTAAGAAAATTTGGAGAAGTACATGACCACCTACTGACCTATTTAAAAATGATAAACCCTCTGTACACCCCATTAAGGTAGATTTTGCCATTTATTTTACATTGTGCTTAAAGTTAAAGAAAATAGGAAAGGTAAATTAAATAAAGAACCAGGGAGCCCCCATATTTTTGTTAGTCTACTTATTCAGTATAGTTCACTAGAAAAATCTATTATACTCTGGTTTAGTACAAAATAAATGGGATACCTTTTATTTTAAGAAAACAAGGAAAACTTAGAAAAATCCTAGAAAAATAACCTCAAGGTGAAAACACCCCAAACCTTGGGAAAATTAATGTTTTGTTAGTAAAAATATAAGAAAAATATGAAATCTGCTGTTTGACATTTTACAAATAACAAGACAGTAGAAAGTGCCTTTTGGGCATTAAATTTTAGAAAATCACAACTAAATAACCATCAATTAACTTTCTGTGATTTTTGGCACAGGAGCTTGTTATTACTGTTAGATACCAACAAAAATGACCCTTAGGATAGAACTCACCCCTAGTTAAGAGTTGTAGTGCAAAGTGACCCCCTTTGCCCAACTTTTGTTATTTTTGTCCAAGGCATAGTCTTTTTATTCTGAACCTCAAATTCCTAGAACAGACTATAGTGACCAATGGCAACCCACTGTAAGTTTTACAGATTTTTTGGAAAAAGTTAAACCACTGTTGTAGTTCAAACCCACACTAGAATTCATAAATAGAAAATAAAGAAGGGGAAAATGAATGATGGAAATTAGTGTAACCCTAAAACCCTTTGTGAATTGTCCACTGAATTATATAAGGGAAATACAAATCCACTATGCTTATCCTTACCAAAACCTAAACCTAGAATGATAAGCATAAACTACTAAAAGCCACGTATGACCAAGAAAACCCTAAGTTACTAACTAACTTAGTTTTTCTTCCTTTGGCACAATGTTATTAAATCCTGCATAATCATGACATACATATTCATTGCATTACGATAGACTGTAACCTCGCTGACGGAGAATACGTCCTCGTGCCGGAGCTAGGAGCTGCTCAGGAGGTAGCCCCGGATCCAGCACCAGAGCCTGCACCAGAGGATCTGCCTGCCACTGCTTTGGAAGGCAAGCTCCGGTTTATGCATAACCTGTTATTTATGCTATTTTACTATACTTAATGATTGTAGGATTGATTGTGCACTCAGGTGTAGGAGTTGTTTGAAACCCTAGTTGCATGATCTCAGGAATCCTGTTTCGATGAATACTAGTATGCTAGGTCGAGGTAGCTGCTTTATTAATTAGGATCTTGGTAGAAGTCGAGTGATTTTTCTAGCACTCGCGCGAGGTCAGAAAATTGGTTGTATCCACTTTCTTATCATAATGATGCTGGTTGTGGACAACAATCCATGGGGATTGGTTGTCCACGGGATAAAAATTTGAATAAGGATTAAGGTGTGGTACCGTGAGTCAAGCGTTTGAACGTACTAAACACATACCGAGAAATATGGTAAATCGGTAAGCCTAGTACCTCAGTGAACCTGCCCGCAGACATATCCCCTCACGCGACCTGAGACATGGTCTCAAATTCCGGTTATGGTGGGTACAAGTGCGGTCACTGCACGACGGCAGTCGGGGTCAGTGAGGCATTGTACGCCAAGGCGGTGAGCCCTGATCTGTTGCCAGGGAATCGATGGGGACGGTTGATGTGTGTGGGGACGGAGTGCCCCTACATGTCGTGTGTTTAGGTTTACCTTGCAAGGATAAAAACTCGATTCGAATCATCTGCATCTCGCAGCTAATGAGACTGCTTGATCCATGCTGCTACATTGAGTAACAAGTGGAAATATGATGAGTTGATACAAGATGTTGATTGCTAAAAATGCTTGCTACTATGTATGAGAGTCACACATAAATTTGACAAAGCTAAAACTTGATTTAGAAACTCAGCTAGTGCTTTTGGCAACCAAACCCCACAGCCAAACAGCTGCATGTCTAGAGGTAAAGGAGTAGACTCCTCACACCGGGTAAGTCTAGCTGAGTATTAGTATACTCAGCCTCGCTTGTGGCATAATTTTACAGGTTCTTTGGAGGACATGGTTGCTGGAGTGACTTGGCCGTCCATCTTGCCACCGGGTTGGACTGTCGAGTGGGACCCCGCCTCGGCTGAGGAGGAGCATGAGGAGTGATGGGACAGGCTTCCCCATCCCTCAATTTATCTATCGTTAGTTTTATTCCGCTGCACTTCGAACAATGATGACTACTTTTGCAAAAAAACCTCCGATGATGATGTAATAATTTAATACTCCTTAATGTATGGTTTTACGTTTTATTATATTTGCTCTGTGACTCACCATCGAGTGAGATTGTGGTACTTGATCCTGTTAGTGGCCTCGTCGGACTAGATCCGAGGGATTGACGAGTTATTCCCATTTAAGTGTGGTCTAGCCTCTAAGGCGGGACGTAGGCACTTAAGTTGGAATAAATCGGGTAGTTCCGCCACAATTTTGCTTCGCGAATTGAATTCCGATCTGTGGTTGTGCGTGCCACGGGATTTTTGCCCCGCGGTGCGGCCCAGCCCGGCCCGTCCCGGTCTCGGCCCACGTGCCACTGGCGCCCGTGCCCTCTCCATACGCACGCCCCCCTCCCCAGGTCTCTTTCCCTCATTTCAATTCTCCCGCGCATCAACCTTTCTCTCTCTCCCCATGGTGCCCTATGTCTTGGAGACGGTGATCGCTGGAATTTGGATCCTCGAGGTGAGCTCCCCTCCCCCTCCCCTTTCTTCTTCCCTGCGCGCCCCCTGCCCCGTCGCCCCCCCCCCCCGACGGCCCCTATCCCCATCGCGCCCCCCCGGTGGCCCAGCCACGCGTCCGCGCCCTCCCCGGCGGCGGCCCATGCCCGGTGGCTCGCCCGCAGCCGCGGCGCCCACACGCCCCACGCCCCGCGCCGTGCCCTGCGGCCCGGGCGGCTCGCCCCTGTGCGGCCGCGCGCCCCCGGCGGCTCGCCCCCGCGCCACGTCCCGCGCGCCCCGTGCGCCAGCGGCGGCTCGACCCCGTGGCCCCCGTGTCCGCGCCCCGTGGTAGCTCGTTCCCGCACCCTCGCGCCCCGCGCGCCTGCATGCCCCGGCACGCGCGGCGTGTTCGCGCGCGCAACTGTAGTTGCGTGGCGTTCGACATTCAGCTTAATCCCTTTTTCAATTTTAGTTTAGTCGATGTGCTGTGTCGCGCGCTTCGTCGTGCGACGATTCATTTTAAATTCACCTTTGTTAATGATCTATGTCGCGCACTTCGTCGCGCGATGTTTTGTTTAAAATTCAGTTCAGTTGACGTATGTCGTCATGCGTTTCGTTTATAATTATTGCAAGTGTCTCGTTGCGCACCCCGTCGCGCGACGAGTCGTTTATTTCTTAATTCAATTTAAGTACTGTGTCGCTCGTCCCGCCGCGCGACAATCCTTTTAATCTATTCATAATAATTAAATATAGAACATGACTTTATCTTATGCTAAACATGATGGCCAAATTAATACCATTCTGTTCAGACGAGTAATTTAATTTATAATCGTGTGACGTGATCGCTCTTCGACCGTAGCCTCGACCATTACATTCTCTTTCTCGCTTAGTCGTAAGTGTGAGCCCTGCATCGAACGTCTGTCTATTTATTGCATTCTATTGTATGGTGTACTGTTCTTTGTATTAAATGTGTGGAATGTATGTTTGAACTCGTATAGATAACGGTCAGTTGGCGGAGTCCAAGGAGTTGCAGGTGAAGACCCTGAGCAGCAGTCAGTTGGTGAAGGCAAGTGTCCCTTGACCCATCTATGTCCTACTAATTCTTATAATTCACTTCCCGCATTTACACATTTATACCTAAGGATTGACTAGCTTTTGTCTATCTTGTCCTTGTTTACCTATTCTGGTTGCGTTATTTCAGTTTAGCTTTATGCTAGTGCTTCACATTAATCAATGAACATGATGAGATTATCTATGATACACCGTTTTCCCTTTTGATTATGATGATGGTACTTGTGGCCCATAAGGGGACTCGAACTGTTTCTCGAGTTCCTCTCCTTAAGGACCTGTTCGTTGGATGACCGCCCGGGAAAACAGTGCAACCATGAGGGTGGAGTGGGACGCCCTTAGCTGAGTAATTAGAGGAACTAGGGTGGAGTTCGCTTCGCCGTCGTGCCGTTAATGGGGCTCGGTGTATGCGGCTCGCTCTGCCAAGGTTGGTTCGCCCCTTGGGGAGGAGTTCGGTGCATTTAGGAAACCTAACGGGCGGCTACAGCCCTAGGGAATCTTTGTAAAGGCTACGTAGTGAGACCCTGCCTATTCACCTTGGTAGTGTTTAAGGGTTTGATCAGCCTGAGGCAAGAGGGTAAAGTGCGCAACCTCTGCAGAGTGTTATGAAACTGATATATCAGCCGTGCTCACGGTTATGAGCGGCCAAGGTAGCTCCATTGATTAGAGATGCTTGATCAAAGATGTTTGGTTTACAGGTGGTGATGAGAATGATGGATTTGGTTATGACTATGGTAATGGTAAGTGGTATTCTTTCTGTTTGGAAAGGGTACATCTGGGTTAATAACTTGGGTTAATGCTAAAACCCGGCTTTCTACTAGTAAATAATAACCTGACCAACTAAAAGCAATTGCTTGACTTAAATCCACATAAAGCTAGTCCACTACAGCCAAACGGGACATTTTGCTGAGTATGTTGATGTGTACTCACCCTTGCTTTACACACCAACCCCCCCTAGGTTGTCCGCGTTGCAACCACTGCTCAGGTGAAGATGAAGTCGTGGAGGAGGACTTCCAGGAGTTCCAAGAGTACGATGAGTTCTAGGCGTGGGTTAGCGGCAAACCCCCAGTCGACTGCCTATGTAGGCCGTGTGTATCTACGTTTTTTTCCGCACTTTGATAATTGTTAAAGACTATGTGGATGTCTCGGACATCATGATGTAATCGACTATTATACACTCTTGGATGTCATAATTTTAGCACTGTGTGATGATGTCCAGTTATGTAACTGTTGTGTACGTGAATTGCTGATCCTGGTACGTACATGGTTCGCATTCGGTTTGCCTTCTAAAATCGGGTGTGACATAGGTGGTATCAAAGTCGTGCTGACTGTAGGACCGCTAATGATGAGGACATCACTTCTATACATACAATAAATGGACCGATAACACGATCTCGTGCACGACAGCTAAATCTCTAGGTACGTTCTACCCTAGTTAATTGTGTTTTAGAGCTTACGCTTGGGGCCATGGATGTTTTGATGATTTGGTACCTTGGAGAGGACCACCAAGGACTTGGGAAAGGCCAAGGTGTTGAGGAGGAGCAGCAAGGGCAGCCACAACAGGAAGGAGATCAAGTTCGACTCGGCCGCGACTCCATCTCGGGTTCCAGGACCAGTCTGCACTAAAATGGACGCCCAGGATGCATCTGGACTCCGATTGCGACGGACTTGATATGATTGGAAAGATAAGGAGATTATCTAACCAACCCAACTAGTTTCACCTTAAAATTCACCGGAGTCAACAGGAATCGTCGAAACAATTCAGCGTTCATATTATGTTTTGGTGCTGCGACACCGTCTGTTGGGCCGTTGGGCCGTGTATCGTGTCGAAGCCCATTGTAACACCCTAAATCCATCAATTGAAGATAACTTAGTTTATATTATTATTTTTCAATAGAAAGGAAAAATACTTATGATTTCTAATAGTAAAAGGGTAATATAAATAATTTGAACAATTCTTGAATAGATAAAATTTTACCAAGTGTTTGTTGCACTCGTGCCGAAGCATATGTTTTGTTTGAATTGATTTTTTTGCAAATCCAATTTATGGATTTGATCTTGTAAAGAAAATCTCATTTTATAAAACAATAATGAATTGCTAAAATAAGATTTTTAGAAAATATTTATATTAATAATTTTAGTGGTAATCAGGGTAATAAGTTTTTCATTTAATTGTGTGTCATTTATTTGCATTTGGAATAATTTGGATTGCGCAAGATTGGTTTTTGAATATTTAATAACATTTATTCTTGAAGAAAAATTCACAAAAATAATATAGTTATTAGTCAAAAAAATAAATATTATATTTATAAATACTTTTAGTTTAATTATTATAAGTTTTAGAGTTATTTAAATATGTATTTTGAATTTAGAAAAAAGGGAATTAAAAAAAAGAGAAAAAACACAAAACCTAATCCTACCGGCCGTTTGGCCCATATGGCCCAACAGCCGACCTAGCCCCCAATATTCCTAACCCTAAGCAGCCGGCCGCGCCCTAGCCTCCTCTCCTTCCCTGGCAGCCGCCATTTCTCCTTCTCTCCCTCCCTCTCTTCTCTCTCCTCTCTCCTCTCTCTTTCCCTCCCCTCTCTCGGCATTCCCTTCCCGCGAGACCCAGGCGCCCAGGCCGCACGCGCTCAAGCCGACCCGCCTGGCGCCGCGCGACCCGGCCATCCCGCGCACCCAGCGCGCCCCTGTGCCCGCGAACTCGCCTTCCTAGCGCGCCTGCACAGCCTCGGCCGCGCGCACCCAGCGCCGCGCTGCGCGCGCTCGACCCGCCCCGGTGCTGCAGCCCGACCCCGCACAGGCCGGCCAACCCCGACGACCAGGCGCCCAGGACCGACCAAAGAAACCCGACCAAGCAGCTGAACCGCAAGCGACCTCGACCGCTCGTCCGTTTCTCTCCTGCGTTATGAACTTCAATGCATCCGTTTCTCTCTCCCTCATTGAAGCTCCGTGAATGCCATCAATGGCCTTGAAACCGCCAGCCATACATCTCTTCCCAGCCGACCTCTCATCTCCTCCCTCCTCTATAAAATGGACGCCGAGCTCAACTCCCTCCCCTGCTCACTCTCGTCTCGTACGCCTGCTCTTTCTGCTCAAGCATCGCTGCGCTGTCGCGTGGTGGGAAACCCCTTGCCGAAGCTCTGTGTTCCACCACGCCGCGCTTAGTCGTTTGCGTCCGTTCGGTACCCTGCCACGACGCCCTACTGATCCTGTTGTTTGCCAATCCCGTTCGCCGGAGTTCGCCGACACCCTGCGTAGCCTCGTCGTGCTGAAGAATCGACACCGTGAAGTCACATCGGATCCTTGTGTTCCTTCCTTCACGCAAGCTGCGACGATCTATTTTCTGTCCACGATTCGAAGGTAGAAGAACGGTCCAATTTATTGACGCGCTACCACCTATCATCTACGTTTAATTTTTAACTAACCCCTGCGACAATTTTCTTTATTTTAAAATATGCATGTGAGACTCAAATAAATTAAATATTAATTTGTTAACTTTGTAAATTTGTGATACACATTTGATTTGGGATTGCAATAGTTTACATGTTTTAAAAATAAGTTTGAACTATAGTTATTATAATTGATTTATGTGTAATTTATCTTATTGGAAAATTTAAGGAAAAGTAGAACACAATTTTCTTAGTTAATTAGCATAAAGACATTTATATTTCATCCTAAAATTTAAATTAGATTTATATTCAAGCTTTATATGTTGCATACATAATTACATTGGTTATTCACACTAAAGAAATAGAGTTTTCTATTAAAAAGATTAAAATGGCTTAATTTAGTGCTCACATCGTCAAAATGATAGTAAATAAATAGTAAACATTGTCGAACATAGTTATTTAAGTACAACCTTCTTAAATAGAAATTTAAAAGAAATTGTAGATCATATGTTTCTTAATAAAAATAAAAGATAAATATATGTTTAATTATATTTCCCATAAAATTTGATTTAGCCTTGAATAAGTTATTATAAATGATGATATATTATGTCTCGCTATGTTTAAAAGTAATATAGGGCTTTTTCCTAAAATAAGTGTTAAAATGGATTAATTAGTCTTATTGATTTTGTAAACTAAAATGATAGTTTATATTAGATTGAATATAGTTTCCTTATTAATGAATTAGATCATTTGTTCCTAAATTATAATGAGTTAATTATTTTTCTAGGCATGATTAACCATCCATCAAATTAAGTTCATATTATCTATATATCACTTAGTTTTTCCTAAAGAATAAACTAAGGAAATTATTGTTCATGTTCTTTAATAATAATTAAAATGTTAGTTTATATATTGTTTTGTATATAACTTTCTTAATAAAGAATATAGGACATGTACTTTCTAATAGAAATAAAATATAGTTGTTTGTTCATTGTCTTTTACATAAAAGTTCATTTAAGGCATATACCATAACTTTCCATAAATAGGTGTTTAATAATAATGATCTTTTCACATAAAACCTATTTAAACTTATATCTTAATTTGTCATAAGTGATTGGTTAACAATATTTATAATATGTTCCATAATGCTTCTAAAATTAATAACATGTTTCGTAGCACATTAACCTTAGATATATAACATATATCTTTTCTAAAAGGTTAAAAAGGTTTAATATTGTTATAACGTGTTATATCATCTTAATCTCAGACATACCACATATGCTTTTATAAAGGATTAAAATGGCAAATCTAATATTTGTATATTTTAATTAAGATATTTTAAGATCATGTCTTGTTTTATAAAGTATAAATCACACACTTTGAGAATACCTTTTTATTATAACCATTACGTGTGATGTTTTAAAAAGCGAACGCTCTTTTTGTTAGGCTTTCTTTTAGCTTTACGTATGGTGAATGTGGTATGTTATTGAGTGGTGTTTGTTCTTCTTGTTTGTTTGTGTGATATTCAGTGGTTGATCTAGTAGTTAAGAATCAAGATCTATTCCTATCCGTGGAAGAACCTCAAGTTTTCAATAAGAAAGGCAAGTGGACTTCTCCCTCTGCATACTTTGTTTGATCCCAAACAATACATTTAATAAAGTTTACTCTTTTGGATATATATGCATAATTTGACGGGTTACCTATTTAGATAACCTTTCCAACCTTATTCCTTGATCAAACCTGGGATTATGATTTACCTTCGTAGCTTTGCTATTGCTACAACTTAACTTTATGCAGTCACTCCCGCTTATGATATTAATGTTCCAAAATGGTAAGTTTACATTATTGTTGTTAACCCGATGGTTAAACAAGATTATTGCATATTAATTGGAGCATGGAGTGACCACCCGAGAAAATAGTGCTACCATGAGAACTATCATGGCTCTGGTCTTGGCTAAATAACTAGGGAAGCCTTATGTTGGGTGCTGGTCGTGGTCAACAGGAACGGGGGCATCTGGCAAGCTCTTATAGTTCCGGCTCAGGCAGATTGGATACGGGCATAGTTCCCAAAGCTTTACCCTATAGTCTGGACTATAAGTTAGTTACGGTAGGTGTGCCTTATGCAGTTTGACCATTTCCAGCATTTGCGTAATGAGGACTCTAGGGAGAAGCCTCGTAGTGAGAACCTGGCCATTCACCTCGGAAGTGAATACGGGTCTAGCTAACCCGGGCTAGAAGGGAATCGCGACTCATGGGTAAAGATGCGCCACCTCTGCAGAGTGTAAAACTGATATAGCAGCCGTGCTCACGGTTATGAGCAGCTGGACTCCTCACATGATAATTGAACTTGAAGATGGAAATAAATCGAGATCCGATGATCTGCCAATGGTTTGCTTAAGTGGTTTCACTTAAGTGTTTTTGATATACTCTTATACCTTTGTTTAATGGGAATACTTGGGATTCACACTTATTAGTAAGACAGGTGTTGTTAATAAAATGTTGACCAACTAAAATGCTTACTTCTCAACCTTAGCCTCACCTTGTTAAACTTGCATTAGTTTTTCCCCCACTTGCTGAGCCCCGACCATAAGTGAGCTCACCCTTGCTTAATTTTTGATCAGAAGTTGCAGATGAAGTTATGATGTTGGACTCCATGGATGCTAGTCTAGTGATACCCTCGGTCATCTTCCTCTGGATGGATGTCCTTGTTCCGTTGTACTTTGATGAATAAAGGTTAAGACATTATGTCTGTTCAAAGTGTAATATGTTAATATAATCGTTATTTACGCTTTTATGCATTGTTCTTTTGATATATTACACTTGTGACGTCAACATATGTGTGGAAATAGATCCTGGCACACATATGCTATGCACCCGGCTCTGCCCCTTGGAACCGGGTGTGACACCCATTAGGGGCGAGTTTAGGGGTCACGCACGCCCTAATACTCTATTTATTCAGCAGCTGCCGCCACATTAGGTTTTGGGTTTTACTTAGATCAATTCTATCATCGAACAATATCGTCGTCATCGGTTTGTGAGACCCCATCCCGTAATCAATACAATTTTGGTTGCGTTTCTTTCATGTTCTTGCTTGTGTTATTGATTGCGCTTGCAGGGATAAGCCTTCGTGGCGAGGTCATTTGTGTGCCATGGGTGATAACCAACGGAGCAGTGGTGTAGTGATTGCGAGGAACCGTTCGCTCGGAGCCTTGGATCATCAACATCGAGATCTCCACTCAATCTAGTTATCGTATCTCACGGAAGATCGGGCCGCGTCTACTATCAATTGGTATCAGATTTCCAGGTTGCCCATGAGGTATAATCCTACCTTTAGATTAGTTTTGTTTCATCCCATAGTCCATAAAAAGCCAAAAAAATAAATACGATCAGTTTATTGCGACCTAAAACATTCGCCTTAGCCTTTGCACAATTCAGTTTTAGAGTCCGCATTTCTGAGTTCGTGTTCTAGTTGAGTTTGGTTGCTGGATTAGATTTTTTTGGTTCATTTTGATTGTGTCCATCCGCTTCCATCCTACAAAACCGACCATATCTACAAAACAAATCCTATCTCTAAAACTGACCCTATCCACAAGACAGATCCTATCCCTAAAACCGACCCTATCCACAAAACAGATCTTGTATCTAAACCGACCATATCCACAAAACAAATCTTATCTCTAAAACCAACCCTATCCACAAAATGGATCCTATCTCTACAATCTACCTTATCCACAAAATAGATCCTATCTCTAAAACCAACCCTATCTAAAAAAACTGAACCCCTCACCCTTCCAACACCTCGCCAGAAACCCTGATTCGGAGTCCAAACTAAAAACGGCCATAACTTTCGGCTCAGAACTCGAATCAGGCCCATTTTTTATCAAATCGCACAAAATTAAATTTTGCATCTTATTCTTTCCGGATTAGTTGGATTCGCTGTTTTTAAAATTCCCAAATTCGGCCTAGAAATAGGACTTCTCATTTTCCAAACATTTATTCCGATTTTAGGGCAAACTTGTAGAAATTTCAGAGAACGCGTCATTGTACAAAAAAATCTGAAACATGGTGGGTTTTCTTCTTATGTGCTGCTGCAGAATAGAAAAATATAAAAAAATATTTGAAAACAAATCACAAACAAAAAAAGAGAAAAAAAGAGTAGCACATAACCAGAAACGTAAGTGTTCTGTGCACCTCTGTGATTATTTTGCCCCAAGCCTGTTTTCTTGCTGCACCCATATACTTGTACCTCCTTTCTTGTGCCTTGTTCCAACTGTTCTATTACATTTTCTAGGCCAGCAACTAGGACGAGTACTTGGAACACTTATTCAGCATTGCTATCTGTTACTGACTTGTGTGCCACATATATATATTTAGTCAGCCGTCCCGGAACTCCAGCTTTCTCTCGAGCAGAACAGGTACTCCTTTGCAATCACACCCACGCTCGTTAGACAGTCACACCGGTCACCGTTTGCCACCTGCAATGCTGGTAAGAACGTTGTAAGAGCGGGGTAAGACGCTTCATAATTCGTATTCCACCTCCACCACCACCCTGAGAGATAGTTCTAGGTTCACATTGTTTGTTTCCTTTTTGTCTCTGTTTTGTGCTAACAATGACAGGACCAAAGAATCAAATGGACAAGGACAAGGGGCCTAAGCTTAACGACGATGAGTGTGTCTCTCAGATGGAATTGAAGGAGATGATGCGTGCAATGACTGAAGCTTTTAAAAAATACCAGGACTCTGCGGCGACATCCTATGAGCAGCTTGATCAACGAGTTGTTGAACTTGTTACACGCATGGACGTACTGGAGGCTCGTCCCCCACCACCAATTTCAGCCCCAGCTCACTCTCCTGTGGATGACGACGACGATGACGACGATGTTTATGCACCGCTGCGACAACGTCTCGCACGTAATCGACAAGGTATGGGAGGTAATGGTAGACGTTGTCATCGTAATCCTGAACCAGACCATGATCCATTTGCTAAGATTAAGTTCTCTATTCCACCGTTCATGGGTTCTTATGATGCTGAAGCTTACTTAGACTGGGAGATGATGGTAGAACAAAAATTTAATTCCCATCTTGTTTCTGAGCAGCATAGGGTTAGACAAGCCACTAGTGAATTTAGAGATTTTGCTATCATTTGGTGGAATGAACTTGTTAACACACGTGCTGCACCACAAACATGGAATGCATTAAAAGAGGAGATGCGAGCTCACTTTATTCCCCCTTCTTATCGACATGATCTTCAAAAAAAATTGCAACGCTTAGATCAGGGAGACATGTCGGTACAGGAATACTACCAAGAGCTTCAGAAAGGTATGCTACGATGTGGGGTAGTTGAGGATCCGGAGGATCAAATGGTTAGGTTTTATGGGGGATTGAGGCGGGAGATTCAGGATATTTTTTATTATAAAGAATATCATTCTATACAACGCTTGTTCCATCTTTCTATGTTGGCAGAAAAAGAATTACAGGGTCGTCAACAGCGGAGGAGAAGCACTTTCGCGCCACGCCATCCAAGGCGTCATCATCTTCGGGTGTACGGACGTCCACATCTTCCGCTGTGCCTTTGAGTGTTGCAGCAAAACCTGCTATGACCAACTCTTCCACAGGCCGCTCCTCCAACATCAAGTGCCACCGCTGCCAGGTGTGACACCCCAGTGTCACCTAGGGTTTCTCTCAGTGCTAACCCAAGAATTAAAATTTCATGTGAACCAAATTAAGCATGAAGCATCAAATTAACTTAAGAAGAAATGATCTAAGTATATATCTAAAGAGTCATGTTCCAAACAAATAAGATTTTTCAAAAAGGAAAGAGTGTTGAAACCCTAATACCAACCCTAATTGAGCTAATTAAGTAGAAATAAAGGAAAGGGGTAAAAGACCATGAAAAATATAAAATCATGGCCTAGGCCAATTATGAACATTGAAGTATACTAAATAATCTATAATAAAGATTATGGAAGCTTGGCCAAAATAGTTAAATAAAAACTCCAAACAAGCTTCTCAAGTGAGGGTTCAATAGGGATTTCTGAAATTCAGAATTCTGAATTTCAGACCTTGAGCCAAAGACCGAGCGTGTTCACCTTGATCCCTAGCTCAATTCCTAATGACCCCATTGAAAAATTGTGCCTAACTAACCCCTCTACCTCATATCAGAATATGGCTTCGGGACGAGTGCCTTGGACACGTCAAACCCGCGATCTTCTCTCTGTGCGCGGCAGTGAGACAAACCCGATTTCTCCCCTCTCTATCTCTTGATCCAGTCAGCAAAACCTGCAAGCCTCCACACACAAATGACAAAGGAATGTCAGAGGAAGAGATCTCTCAACAGGATCATGGCCATAATCTCAAAGATTTGGAGCCAATCCATGCTTGAACTCGACCTCTCTCTGCGTTGCCTCGTTAGCTCCGGCGAGCTCTCTTCCGCCCGCCATTGCCACCTGAGCCTCGGCCACCGTGGCTAGCCCACTCCGGTCGCTTCCAAGCCGCGCCAGCCGCTCGGATAGCTTCGCCAAGAGCTTGTGAAGCTTCCCAAGCTCTCGGACCTGGCAGAACTTCACCGGAAAGCCAAGATCGTCCTCGCCGGACTTCGGCCGCCGGCCTGCGCGTGTAGACCGAGCAATTCAGTGAGCCGTTCTTCAATTCCTCGCGCACACACCCTCCTTGATCATTGGTGAAGCTCTCTGACCCATTTGATTGGTCAATTGTGCCCTGGATAGGCCAGACTCCTCGCCGCCGACGAGCTCCCCCGCCTGCGCACGTGGACCGGGCGACTCCGACCGTCCCCGATGGCGACCCGCACATCGCCGTGCCCCTCATGACCTCCCCTACACCCTCGGCCACCTCACCGGAGCAGTCCCGCCGCCGGTAAGCCCCTCCGCCCTTTCCTCCGCCGCGGGTACTGTTTAATTTGGGGGAAGGACCTCGGGTTAGGTTTAGAGGAACCCCAGGGGGTTTTCTGAACTGTCAGCGACACATTTGAAAAGTAGCTCAAGGACTAGTTTGTAAGGAAACTTAAAAACACCCGCCAGGGACCCCGATGCAAAGTCGTTTCCCATTTAATCATTTCTGTTTAATCTTTTTAATGAACAGAGAACTTAGGAAATTCAAAACTTGAGAAATACTTAACCAAAAACTATCAAACCAATTTTGTTGGATTCTAAATATTATGGACTACCAATTAAAAATATTGAACCCCATGTTTTCTGTTCTAAATTTTAGAGTTTGGAATTAAATACAGAAACTAACCAAACCTTATTAAATTAAAGAAAATTAGTTAAGCTTCTGTGCTGAACCTAACCAAAATTTGTAGATGTTCAAACCCCATTTAAACACTGTTTAAAAATAGTGAGAACCCCAGTATTGAAAAATTTAGTAGGGATATCCATTAAAAGCCATTTTCCCAAAACTTAGGAAAATCAGAAAGGCATTAGAAAATAGTGAACAATGAGTGCAATTATTTTTTCTAGCCTACTTAAGTAACAGAGAACCTAGGAAAAATAAAGGGACCTCTAGTCCAGAACAGAATTAAAGTGAAATGTTTATTTTAGCATTATTCCAACTAGAAAACAATTATTGGAATTATAAAAGCAAATCCAAAATTGTTAATAAAAATCTAGTGGACTTGTAACAAATAGAACCCCACTACAAAAATGATAACCACCCCAGCCCATCATTTTAAGTAGGGTAAACAAATAAAACTTGATATTGGGTCCTAATTCAAATAAATCATGAGTAACCCAAGAAAAATGCAATAATGGGCAAATAAAATTTTGCTAGATCAATAATGAGATAAGCCACCAGAGAAAAATGCAAACCCATTTGAAAGATGCAAAATAATACCTATTGCCAATACTTCATGAAAAAGCCCATTTAATACAAATAATTCCTACCACCTCTTCCCTTAAGCAAAAAGATGCAAAACTTCAGAATGATTGCTCTTGCACAAAGAATAAGCTAGGAAAAATCAAGAAATTTGTTGTTTGATATTTTTCAAATATAGTGGTAGTAGAAAGCACCCCTTTGGCTAGAAACTTTAGAACATCATAGCAAAATAACTAATAAGTATTAATGGCTAGAAATTTTTGCAAAGTCATGTTGTAACATCTAAATTCCAGCAAAAATAAGTCTTAGAGAATAACCTACTGTTAAATGGTAACTGTAGTTCAAAGCACCCCTTCTGCCCTAATATTTGATAATTTTGTCCAGAGAGAACTATCCACTCTTTAAGCCCCAAATTTTAGGACATAGAATTATACACCAGTAAGAAGCCACTGTAATTTTTACAGAAATTTTGAAAATTTATTATGACAACTTGTAGTTCAAACCCACTTTAAAAACATAAAAGAAATGAAGGGAAAGAAATGAAGATAAACCTCGCCCCAATAAGTTCAACTTGAAATCTTGACAAATTTTCACTAAGGCTTTAAAAAGAATTCAGTGGAACACCAAAATGGACTTACCACTTAGTTTAACTGAGTGTGATCTAAAAGACTAAGAATACCACCAAAAATCTTCAGTAGCAAAATTAAACTGTATCTGAATTAAGTGGATCATTCACCATCAAAGTTTTATTGCTAAAGCACATATCATATCATGCATGTATCTTACTCATTGCATTTAGTAGATTGTAATCTCGTTGACGGAGAGTACGTGCTCATCCCCGAGGAAGGAATTGTCCAAAAGGAAGACCAGGAGCAAGCTCCCGAGGTTGCCATCGAGCATCTCCCCGCAGCCCCAGCTATTGAAGGCAAGCCCCGGTTTATGCATAGCCGTATTATTATATGCTACTTTACTACACTTAATGCTTGTAGGATTGTAATGTGCACTTAAGTGTAGGAGTTGCTTGAAACCTCTAGTTGCATGAACTTAGAATTCCTTTTTGAGATGGATACTAGTATGCTATGTCGAGTAGCTGCTTTGCTAATCAGGATCTCGGTAGAAGTAGAGTGATTTTTCTAGCACTCGTGCGAGGTCAGGAATTGATTGTATTCATCTTGATAACAGGATCTATGTTGGTCTATGGACTTGGATCCAGGGAGGATGCCTTTTCCATGAGACGGGAAAAAGGAATTAAGGATTAATGTGTGGATACCTGAGTCAAGCTTTTGAACATACTAAGCACATGTCGGGAAATATGGTAATCGGTAAACCTAGTACCTGAGTGAAGCCGGGCGCGGACTTTATCCCTCACGCGACCTGAGACTGGGTCTCCCATGCTAGCTATGGTGGTACAAGTGCAGTCACTGCACGGCGACAGCCAGGGTCAGTGGAGCATTGTTTGCCAAGGCGGTGAGGCCTGCACGCGAACGGGGAATTGATGGGGACGGTTGACATGTGTGGGGTCGGAGTACCCTAACATGTCGTGTGTTTAGGTTTACCTTGCAAGGATAAAAACTCGATTTGAATCGTCTGCTTCTCGCAGCTAATGAGACTGCTTGACCCCTTGTACTACATTGAGTAAAAAGTGAAATGAGGTTACATGAGATAATTTGTGGATTGTACTAAATGCTTGCTACCATGTATGCTTAGAAGGAGCACACTTAGCTAAGATAATGATACTAGAAATTGAAAAGTTAAAATTTGATTTTAGACTCAGCTAGTGCTTTTGGCAAACCAAACCCCTCAGCCAAACATCTGCATGGTCTAGAGGTAGAGGAGTATTTTCCTCACACCGGGTAAGTCTAGATGAGTATTAGTATACTCAGCCTTGCTTGTGGCATAATTTTTGCAGGTACGCTTCAGGATATGGTTGATGGTGTGACATAGCCTACCACCCTGCCACCGGGTTGGACGGTCGAGTGGGATGCTGCTCCAGCAGGAGAGGAGCACGAGGAGTAGTGGGCTAGGTCTTGCCCATTTCCTCGCTATCGACGACATCAATTATAAGCTGCATCTTATTTTATGAACTTTTACCAGCTACTTGAAAAACTCTGATTTATGTAATAATTCAGTACCTTAATTTGGGAATTCTTGTCTTATTGAATTTCTTCTGTGACTCACCTTCGAGTGAGTATGTTGTATTTGATCCTGGTTAAGTGGCTTTATCAGACTAGATCTGAGGAACTGACGGGTTATTCTGATTTAAGTGTGTTACGACCCCTGAGGCGTGACTTAGGCACTTAAGCTGGAATAATTCGGGTGGTTCTGCCACAGCTGGTATCAGAGCAAATACCACCACAGAGAAGGACAATAAACCATGAATACCAAATTTCAAAATCTAAAACTTGATTAGAAATTGCTAAGAATCGTCAGGACTAGACCGCTAGACCTAGGACGAAAGGCCTTAGGAATAGAGGGGAAATAGGTGGCTAAGTAAGTAGGCCCTGTGGGCCAATCCTTAACTTTTGAAGGGTGCCCTAGGAGCCCCCCCTTTTTTCTATTGCATTCGGAGAGGAGACGTTGATTTCAGCATGCATGCATTATAAAAACTTGAGCTAACCCGCTTCCTTTCAAAACCATCCAGGCTTTTTATTTTTCTTCCTTCCACCATAATCTTTACCTTTGATACCCTTCCGCAGATGAATTCACCCACCCCCGCCAGTGGAGGAGACACTCGTTTTAGCTCTGACTTCCTTTCTCACGATGGCTTTCCTTCCATCTTGTGGGAAGTGCTTAACTCTGCCGGTTACCCTACGCCCCCTTTGTACACGGTGTAGTTGTATGAGGAGCATCGGGTACCTCGTTGCCGAGTCTGGCTGACTTTGGAGGCTCATCCCCTTCAGCCAGGTTGGCGTTCTCTTGACTCCGAGACAATTGGATTCAGGACGGACGGCACCACTGAAGCAGCAGCCATGAAGACTCTGACAACTTTCTGTGGCTACCATCCCCTAGAGATGGTGATGCACCCCTTGGGACTCTTCCTGCTGAGAAAAAGGATGACCCCATGTGGTGTAACCGTATGAGCCATGTAAAAGATGTGTGGGCAATGTATCCTGACTTGGTTGGGAGGGTCACTGTTCAGTGCATGAGTGCGTTGTACCGCCTTCAGGCCCTGCAGAGCGACGCTATGGCACACCTTGCTAACATCGCTCAAACCACCAAGCTCACCCTTGACAGCCGAGAAGACTTTGTGGTCGACTTATCCTCTGAGTTGGTGGAGAAGGATTTGCAGGTGGAAAGGCTGAGCCAGCGTATCACCACCTTGGAGCAGCAGGTGGAGATCCGAGACAACACTATTGATGTCTTGGAGAACCAGCTCCACGATGTGCAGCGGGAACTTGAAGAAGCTAATGACCACCTGGACATGCACCACTTGGAAATGGAGGCCAATGAGGCCGGAAGCGAGGGAGAAGAGGCTCCCGAGGAGATAGGACCAGCCACTGGTGCCAATGGGACTACCTCCGCGATGCCCCCTTCACCCGCATCCAGTGTCGCTTCCACCACTCAGGGTTAATCAGTCACTTTGACGCTTTAGGCAGATAGAAACCTATGCGAGCTTAGTTAATGTCAGATTTTGGATTAGGCTTATGGGTACTTCCCCTAATTGATGTAACCCTTGTGAACTTTCAAAATCTGTCGGATGTTGTAACCCTGTTATCTTCATTTCGAACCTAATATTATGATTATGGCATTTTCTTTCCATATGGGATAATAGCTTGTCGTTTGAAATTGTGAGTCGGGATAACAATGGCGAAAATCTCTATTTTTAGATGGCAGCTAGGCAGCGTCGGGGGCATAACGAGCAGGTTCCCCCACCACCTCCTCCAGCTCCCACAGTGCAGGAGCTGATGGCCCAGCAGAATGAGATTCTACGACAGCTCTTGCAGCGCCAGCCCCACCCTCAGCAGCATGGTGGAGGCCAGCAACAGCAACCTCCGGCAGCGGCGACCTACCAAGAATTCCTGAGCATGCAGCCACCCATGTTCACCAAGGCAGAGGATTCGTTGGACGCCGACCTGTGGCTCCGCGTTGTTGAGTCCAAGTTGCCCCTCCTCACGGGAGACTGCTTTGATGATACCAAGGCTCGCTTCGCCGCGCAGCAGCTTCGCGGCCCTGCTCGGACTTGGTGGGACCACTTCCGTGCTATGCTCCCCGCTGATCATGAGGTGTCTTGGGAGGAATTCAAGAATGCTTTCAGAGGGCACCACATTCCAGCCGGAATTCTCGATCGCAAGCTGAATGAGTTTCTAGCACTTAATCAAGGAACCCGCACGGTATTGTAGTACGCTCAGGAAAAGTGGTTATCATGCAGGTTACCATGCAGATTCCGATGAGAAGAAGAGAGACCACTTCCGCAGGGGTCTCAACACCAAGCTGCGGGAACGTCTTAACACTGCCCGGACAGATAGCTTCAATGAGTTGGTCAACCTGGCCATCTCCCAGGAGGACTGTATTGTAGCTCACCGGGCAGAGAAGAAGAGAAAGGCACCAATGGCAGCACCATTTGCTCAGGCCTAGAGGTTCAGGATTGTTTCTCACAATCAAAGCAGGGGATTTCAGCAGCAGGCAGGCAGATGAGTGATCAGGCCACCTCAGCAGCAGCAGCCGGCACCCACTCGTTTTCCAGCTCCCGCTCCAAGGAACAATCAGCCTCCGCAGCAGCAATAGTTCCGCCAGGGCAATGGGAACAAGTGCATTACTTGTGGCAATGTGGGCCACTATGCCAAGAATTGCCCTAGAAATCAGCAGAGGCAGATGCCAGCACCAAATCAAGACAAGGGAAGAAAGCAGAAGATACAAGTCAGGCAAGGGAAGCTCAACTTCACTACTCTGGAGGAAGTACCTAAGGGAGCTCCCATCATGACTGGTACCTTTTCAGTTTATAATCAACCTACTTTAATTCTGTTTGATTCTGGTGCATCTCATAGTTTCATTAGCCAAAAGTTTAGTGCTAAATGTCAACTGCCTTTCTATCACTCAAAAGGGTCATTTATGATAGCCACACCTGGGGGTAAAATTGCAACTAATCAATTAAACCAAAGTGTGCCTATTCAACTGGGAAGCCACATTGTCAAAACCACCCTTCTTGTTCTGGGTTTGGAAAATGTGGACATTATTCTAGGAGCTAATTGGATGACCCTGCACCAAGTAGTGCTTGATGTAGCCAACCGTATCGTGGAAATCAATTTCCTGTTCTGTGGGAACTTCACCTTAATTCTGCCCAGTAAAGGTTGTACTGAGTCATGTGCTTTCTCTATGACGGAGTTACCTTTGAAAAAGATTCCAATGGTCTGTGAGTATGCAGATGTCTTTCCTAATGAATTGCCAGGAATGCCACCAGACCGAGATATTGAATTCGCCATCGAGTTGCAACCGGAAACGACACCAATTTCCAGGAGGCCTTATCGGATGCCACCCGCTGAGTTGGCAGAATTGAAGAAGCAATTATAGGAGTTGCTGGACAAAGGTTTTATTCGCCCAAGTACTTCGCCTTGGGGATGTCCAGCCCTATTTGTAAAGAATAAAGATGAAAGTCTGAGGCTGTTTATAGATTACCGCCCACTTAATGTGGTGACTATCAAGAACAAGTATCCTTTGCCTCATATTGATGTTCTTTTTGACCAGTTGGTCGGAGCCAAAGTGTTTTCCAAGATAGACCTTCGCTCCGGCTACCATCAGATCAAGATACGAGCATGCGATATTCCAAAGACGGCTTTCTCAACCAGAAATGGGATATATGAATTCTTGGTGATGTCTTTCGGGCTGACTAATGCAGCAGCATATTTCATGTATCTGATGAATTCTGTTTTCATGCCCGAATTGGACAAATTTGTAGTGGTTTTCGTCAATGATATCTTGGTGTACTCGAAGAACGAAGAAGAACATGCCGGGCATTTGCATGTAGTGCTTCAGCGTTTGCGAGAGCACCACCTTTATGCCAAGTTGTCAAAATGTGATTTTTGGCTAAAGAAGATCAAATTCTTGGGTCACACTATCTCTCAGTCAGAAATAGTTGTTGATCCTGATAAGGTGCAAGAAGTGATGAACTGGAAGCCACCAACGACTGTCCGCCAGATTCGGAGTTTTCTGGGATTAGCAGGTTATTACCAAAGATTCATTCCAGATTTCTCTCGAATTGCGAAGCCCATAACTGAGCTGTTAAAGAAAGAAGCCAAGTTTGTTTGGGGTCATAAGTGCGAAGATGCCTTCCATGCTTTGAGGCAACATCTGACCACACCACCGGTGTTAGCGCAACCCGATAGCAGCAAGCATTTTGATGTGTATTGTGATGCCTCTGGCACTGGACTATGTTGTGTCTTGATGCAAGACAACTGAGTCATTGCTTATGCCTCAAGAGCACTCAGGCCTCATGAGCAGAACTATCCCACTCATGACCTAGAGTTGGCAGCAGTGGTTCATGCATTAAAAATGTGGAGGCACTATTTGATGGAAACCCACTGCAACATCTTCACTGATCATAAGAGCCTTAAGTATATCTTAACTCAGGCTGATCTCAACATGAGGCAAAGAAGATGGCTAGAGTTGATCAAGGACTATGACCTGGAGGTACATTATCACTCAGGAAAAGCCAATGTGGTAGCAGATGCCTTGAGTCAGAAGTTGCAGTGCAACTGTGTTGTGATGGATTCTCATATTAACACCTTGTGTGATGAGTTGAGCAAGATGTAGATTGAAGTGATTCCTTCTGGTGCTTTGTCTCACATTTCCGTCGAGCCAGCTTTGCAAGACCAGATCATCATGGCCCAGCTCAGTGACAAGGGAGTGCAAATTATCAAGGAGAATCTTCATCAGAAGACCGAGACGTATAAGTGTTTCCGCCAAGATGGAAAGGGTATATTATGGTTTGAAATCAGATTGGTGGTTCCCAAGAACAAGGATATCAAGAAGAAAATCTTGGATGAGGCCCATCTCTCCAAATTCTCTATGCATCCAGGAAGCACCAAAATGTACCATGACCTGAAGCCCTTGAATTGGTGGACCAGAATGAAGAGGGAGATAGCCCAATATGTATCAGAATGTGACACCGATCAGAGGATAAAGGCAAGCCACTTGAAATCAGCTGAAGCTTTGCAACCCCTGTCTATACCTTCGTGGAAATGGGATGACATCAGCATGGATTTCATCGTGGGTCTGCCCAACACCTCTCGTCATCATGACTCGATTTGGGTTATTGTGGACCGACTGACGAAAGTGGCACATTTTCTCCCTGTGCACACCACTGATAAGGCTCAAAAGTATGCAGAGTTGTACATTGACCGGATCGTGTGTTTGCACGGATTGCCTCGGACCATTGTTTCTGACTGAGGAGCCCAATTTGTTGCCAGATTTTGGGAACAACTGCAGGAGTCTTTGGGAACCAAGCTAATCAGAAGTTCAGCTTACCACCCACAAACTGATGGCCAGACTGAGAGGGTGAATCAAATTCTTGAAGATATGCAGAGGGCTTGTGCAATCGATTGTGGCAAGAACTGGGATAAGCACCTCTCCTTGGCAGAGTTTGCTTATAACAACAGTTATCAATCCAGCCTAAGGATGGCACCTTTCGAAGCTCTCTATGGAAGAAGGTGTAGAACACCACTCAATTGGTCTCATCATGGAGAAAGAGAAGTTTTCGGACTTGACTTAGTGACCGAAGCCGAACGGAAGGTCAAACTAATCAGGAAAAATCTAGAAGCTGCTTAGGCTAGGCAGAAAAGTTACCATGACAAGAGAAGGAAACCTCTCCAGTTCAAGGTGGGAGATTTCATGTATTTGAAGGTATCACCCACCAAGGGAGTGCAGAGGTTTGGAATCAAAGGCAAGCTAGCCCCTCGTTATATTGCACCTTATGAGATCATAGAAGCATGTAGACCCATGGCATACAAATTGAAGTTACCTTCAAAAATGTCTACCATCCACGATGTGTTCCATGTATCTCAGCTGAAGAAGTGTGTTCGATTGTCGACCGAGATCATAGCAGAGCCAGAATTGGAGATAGAGCCATATCTATCGTACCAAGAGTACCCTTCCAAGATTCTGGATTGCAAGGAAAGATCAACTCGGGCTAAATCGATCAAGATGTATAAGGTCCAGTGGAGTAATCACTCAGAAGAAGAGGCTACTTGGGAGACTGAGGAATTCTTGCGATCCAACTTCCCCGATTGCCTACCTAAGGAAATTGGTATGTAATCATGCCCAACCCCTCCTCCAGCCCTTCGAATCTAAATTTCAGAAATATAATCTTAAATCAGAATGAAGTAATTATGAAACAAAATTTAAAAGGACTTCCTTCTAAAGTTGCAAAGAGGATCGATGACATTCAAAGAGTAGTTTACCCTAATAATAGAACACCCACTTTCTGTGAGTCTCACCCTTCGCTTAACCCCGGAAGGACTCTGACCCAAATCTCGGGATGAGATTCCTTTAAGTGGGGAAGGCTGTGACACCCTAGTGTCACCTAGGGTTTCTCTCAGTGCTAACCCAAGAATTAACATTTCATGTGAACCAAATTAAGCATGAAGCATCAAATTAACTTAAGAAGAAAGGATCTACTAAGTATGTATCTAAAGAGTCATGTTCCAAACAAATAAGATTTTCAAAAAGGAAAGAGTGTTGAAACCCTAATACTAACCCTAATTGAGCTAATTAAGTAGAAATAAAAGAAAGGGGTAAAGGACCATGAAAAATATAAAATCATGGCCTTGGCCAATTATGAACATTGAAGTATACTAAATAAGCTATAGTAAATATTATGGAAGCTTGGCCAAAATAGTTAAATAAAAACTCCAAACAAGCTTCTCAAGTGAGGGTTCAATAGGGATTTCTGAAATTCAGAATTCTAAATTTCAGCCCTTGAGCCAAAGGCCGAGCGTGTTCACCTTGATCCCTAGCTCAATTCTTAATGACCCCATTGACAAAATTGTGCCTAACTAACCCCTCTACCTCATATCAGAAGATGGCTTCGGGACGCGTGCCTTGGACACGTCAAACCCGCGATCTTCTCTCTGTGCGCGGCAGTGAGACAAACCCGATTTCTCCCCTCTCTATCTCTTGATCCAGTCAGCAAAACCTACAAGCCGCCACACACAAACGACAAAGGAATGTCAGAGGAAGAGATCTCTCAATGGGATCATGGTCATAATCTCAAAGATTTGGAGTCAATCCGCGCTTGAACTCGACCTCTCTCTGCGCTGCCTCGTGCTCGACGCCGTGCCAGGCGCGAGAGCACGCATTGGCGTTCGCCCGCGCACGCCCCGAGCACTTGTCAGAGCCCCGCCTCGGTCGTGCCCGCCCGCGCCTATAAAGCCTCCCCGGGCACGCCTCACCTCACCCCGTGCTCACCTTTGCTAGCCAGATGCCCCTCCTTAGCTCTGGCGAGCTCTCTTCCGCCCGCCATTGCCACCCGAGCCTCGGCCACCGTGGCCAGCCCACTCCGGTCGCTTCCAAGCCGCGCCAGCCGCTCGGATAGCTTCACCAAGAGCTTGTGAAGCTTCAAAAGCTCTCGGACCTGGTAGAACTTCACCGGAAAGCCAAGATCGTCCTCGCCGGACTTCGGTCGCTCGCCTACGCGCGTAGACCGAGCAATCCGGTGAGCCGTTCTTCAATTCCTCGCGCACACACCCTCCTGATCCTTGGTGAAGCTCTCTGACCCATTTGATTGGTCTGCCCTGGATAGGCCGGACTCCTCGCCGCCGATGAGCTCCCTCGCCTGCGCACGTGGACCGGCCGACTCCGACCATCCCCGACGGCGACCCGCACATCGTCGTGACCCTCAGGACCTCCTCTACAACCTCGGCCACCTCACCGGAGCAGTCCCACCACCGGTAAGCCCCTTCGCCCTTTCCTCCCCCGCGGGTACTGTTTAAATTGGGGGAAGGACCTCGGGTTAGGTTTAGAGGAACCCCAGGGGGTTTTATGAACTGTCAGCGACACATTTGAATAGTAGCCCAAGGACTAGTTTGTAAGGAAACTTAAAAACACCCGCCAGGGACCCCGATGCAAAGTCGTTTCCCATTTAATCATTTCTGTTTAATCTTTTTAATGAATAGAGAACTTAGGAAATTCATAACTTGAGAAATACTTAACCAAAAATTGTCAAGCCAATTTTGCTGGATTCTAAATATTATGGACTACCAATTAAAAATACTGAATCCCATGCTTTCTGTTCTAAATTTTATAGTTTGGAATTAAATACAGAAACTGACCAAACCGTATTAAATTAAAGAAAATTAGTTATGCTTCTGTGCTGAACCTAAGAAAATTTGTAGATGTTCAAACCCCATTTAAACACTGTTTAAAAATAGTGAGAACCCCAGTATTGAAAAATTTAGTAGGGATATCCATTAAAAGACATTTTTGCCCAAAACTTAGGAAAATCAGAAAGGCATTAGAAAATAGTGAACAATGAGTGCAATTATTTTTACTAGCCTACTTAAGTAACAGAGAACCTAGGAAAAATAAAGGGACCTCTAGTCCAGAACAAAATTAAAGTGAAATGTTTATTTTAGCATTATTCCAACTAGAAAACAATTATTGGAATTATAAAAACAAATCCAAAATTGTTAATAAAAATCCAATGGACTTCATGAAAAAGGCCATTTAATCCAAATAATTCCTACCACCCGTTCCCTTAAGCAAAAAGATGCCAAACTTCAGAATGATTGCTCTTGCACAAAGAAGAAGCTAGGAAAAATCAGAAATCTATTGTTTGATATTTTTCAAATATAGTGGTAGTAGAAAGCACCCCTTTGGCTAGAAACTTTAGAAAATCATAGCAAAATAACTAATAAGTATTAATGGCTAGAAATTTGTGCAAAGTCATGTTGTAACATCTAAATGCCAGTAAAAATAAGTCTTAGAGAATAACCTACTGTTAAATGATAGGTGTTGTTCAAAGCACCCCTTCTGCCCTAATATTTGATAATTTTGTCCAGAGAGAACTATCCACTCTTTAAGCCCCAAATTTTAGGACAGCGAATTATACACCAGTAAGAAGCCACTGTAATGTTTACATAAATTTTGGAAATTTATTAAGACAACTTGTAGTTCAAACCCACTTTAAAAACATAAAAGAAATAAAGGGAAAGAAATGAAAGATAAACCTCGCCCCAATAAGTTCAACTTGAAATCTTGACAAATTCTCACTAAGGCTTTAAAAAGAATTCAGTGGAACACCAAAATGGACTTACCACTTAGTTTAACTGAGTGTGATCTAAAATACTAACTATACCACCAAAAATCTTCAGTAGCAAGATTAAACTCTATCTGAATTAAGTGGATCATTCACCATCAAAGTTTAATTGCTAAAGCACATATCATATCATGCATGTATCTTACTCATTGCATTCATTAGATTGTAATCTCACTGATGGAGAGTACATGCTCATCCCCGAGCAAGGAACTGTCCAAGAGGAAGACCAGGAGTAAGCTCCCGAGGTTGCCATCGAGGATCTCCCCGCAGCCCTAGCTATTGAAGGCCAGCCCCGTTTTATGCATAACCGTACTATTATATGCTACTTTACTACACTTAATGCTTATAGGATTGTAATGTTCACTTAAGTGTAGGAGTTGCTTGAAACCTCTAGTTGCATGAACTTAGGATTCCTTTTTGAGATGGATACTAGTATGCTAGGTCGAGTAGCTGCTTTGCTAATCAGGATCTCGGTAGAAGTCGAGTGATATTTCTAGCACTCGCGCGAGGTCAGGAATTGATTGTATTCATCTTGATAACGGGATCTATGTTAGTCTATGGACTTGGATCCAGGGAGGATGCCTTGTCCATGAGACGGGAAAAAGGAATTAAGGATTAATGTGTGGATACCTGAGTCAAGCTTTTGAACGTACTAAGCACATGTCGGGAAATATGGTAACCGGTAAACCTAGTACCTGAGTGAAGCCGGGAGCGGACTTTATCCCTCACGTGACCTGAGACTGGGCCTCCCATGCTAGTTATGGTGGGTACAAGTGCGGTCACTGCACGGCGGCAGCTGGGGTCAGTGGAGCATTGTATGCCAAGGCGGTGAGGCCTGGACGCGAACGGGGAATCGATGGGGACGGTTGACATGTATGGGGTTGGAGTACCCTGACATGTCGTGTGTTTAGGTTTACCTTGCAAGGATAAAAACTCGATTTGAATCGTCTGCTTCTCGCAGCTAATGAGACTGCTTGACCCCTTGTACTACATTGAGTAAAAAGTGAAATGAGGTTACACGAGTTAATTTGTTGATTGTATTAAATGCTTGCTACCATGTATGCTTAGAAGGAGCACACTTAGCTAAGATAATGATACTAGAAATTGAAAAGTTAAAATTTGATTTTAGACTCAGCTAGTGCTTTTGACAAACCAAACCCCTCAGCCAAACAGCTGCATGGTCTAGAGGTAGAGGAGTAGTTTCCTCACACCGGGTAAGTCTAGCTGAGTATTAGTATACTCAGCCTTGCTTGTGGCATAATTTTTGCAGGTACGCTTCAGGATATGGTTGATGGTGTGACTTGGCCTACCACCCTACCATCGGGTTGGACGGTCGAGTGGGATGCTGCTCCGACAGGAGAGGAGCACGAGGAGTAGTGGGCTACGCCTTGCCCATTCCCTCGCTATCGACGACATCGATTATCCGCTGCATCTTATTTTATGAACTTTTACCATCTACTTGAAAAACTCTGATTTATGTAATAATTCAGTACTTTAATTTGGGAATTCCTGTTTTATTGAATTTCTTCTGTGACTCACCTTCGAGTGAGTATGTGGTATTTGATCCTGGTTAAGTGGCTTTATCAGACTAGATCTGAGGAACTGACGGGTTATTCCGATTTAAGTGTGTTACAGCCCCTGAGGCGTGACTTAGACACTTAAGCAGGAACAATTCGGGCGGTTCTGCCACACCAGGGACTTGGCCATATTCAGCGAGATTGCCCCAGCAAACGGGCATACATTGCTACTGGTGATGGTGGGTATGTTAGCGCTTCTGATGTTGAAGATGAAGATACTATTGGAGCTAACATTGCAGAGACTTATGATGGTGATGAAGAGGTTCTTAGTACAACAACGACCGAGACCTATAAGGCCTTGATTGTGCAACGAGCTTTGAGTGCCACAGCTAGTGACGACGACAATAGACAGTGCCACAACCTATTCAACATGTTCCTCGTCGTCAAGGACTGCCGTGTACATACCATCATTGACGGTGGTAGCTGCAACCACTTGGTGAACGCTGAGGTGGTCAAGAAGCTTGGCTTGACCACACGAGAGCATCCCCACCCTTATCACATTCAATGGTTTAACAACAGCGGTAAGTTCAAGGTAGCAAAAACAGCAAGGGTGCATTTTTCTATTGGCTCTTACCATGACTTTGCTGATTTCGATGTGGTGACTATGGATGCTTGCTCTCTTTTACTGGGACGTCCTTGGGAGTTTGATACTGATGCTATTCACCATGGTAGATCTAATAAATATACTTTCATGCATAAGGGAAAGAAAGTTATGTTGCTTCCTATGACTCCCACTGAAATGGTCCACTTTGAACATGACAAAAAGACTAATGCTAAGCAAAAAAGTGTTTTGAACTCTAAAAATCAGCAACCTATTAAGTTAAAAACTCCTACTTTGCTAGCCACTAAATCTGATCTTGATGAGTTACATGCCTCTGTTGGACTTTGCTATGCCTTAGTGTGCAAAAATGTTTTCTATTCCATTGAGGATACGTCTATTGCTTTGCCACCGGCTATTGCTAACGTTTTGCAAGAGTATATGGATGTGTTTCCCTCTGAGATACCCCCTGGATTACCACCTGAGTTGCCTCCAGATTTTTGGGTTAGTTCCACCTTTAACATTTTAGATTTGAAGCCATATATGGGTGACGAAGATGAGATCGAGTCGAGGATGACTCCAATTCAAGAGGAGGAGGATGATGAGGACATCACTTCTATACATACAATGAATGGACCGATAACATGATCTCGTGCACGACAGCTAAATCTCTAGGTACGTTCTACCCTAGTCAATTGTGTTTCAGAGCTTACGCTTGGGGCCATGGATGTTTTAATGATTAGGTACCTTGGAGAGGACCAGCAAGGACTTGGAAAAGGCCAAGGTGTTGAGGAGGAGCAGCAAGGGCGGCCACAACAGGAAGGAGATCAAGTCCGACTCGGCTGCGACTCCATCTCGGGTTCTAGGACCAGTCTGCACTAAAATGGAGGCCCAGGATGCATCCTGACTCCGATTACGACAGACTTGATATGGTTGGAAAGATAAGGAGATTATCCAACCAACCCAACTAGTTCCACCTTAAAATTCATCCGGAGTCAACGGAAATCGTCGAAACAATTCAGCGTTCAGATTCTGTTTTGGTACTGCGACACCGTCTGTTGGGCCGTTGGGCCGTGTATCGCGTCGAAGCCCATTAGGGGCGAGTTCAGGGGTCACGCACGCCCTAATACTCTATTTATTCAGCAGCCACCGCCACATTAGGTTTTGAGTTTTGCTTAGATCAATTCTGTCATCGAACAGTATCACCGTCATCGGTTTGTGAGACCCCATCCCGTAATCAATACAATTTTGGTTGCATTTCTTTCCTGTTCTTGCTTGTGTTATTGATTGCGCTTGCAGGGATAAGCCTTCGTGGCGAGGTCATTCGTGTGTCACGGGTGATAACCAATGGAGCCGTGGTGTAGTGATTGCGAGGAACCGTTCGCTCGGAGCCTTGGATCATCAACGTCGAGATCTCCACTCAATCAAGTTATAGTATCTCACGGAAGATCGGGCCACGTCTTCTATCAGCTAACCTAGAGTATAATGGTCGTTCTAAGGATTATAGACCCCTATTCTCACCTTGACTTTGGTATCCCTTCAAAAGTTGGTCACATCGACCAAACCTATGTTCTACTATATATATTATACCTTGCTAAAACTTTTGTTTATTCTCATTCCTTATTTATTTATTTATGGTTTACTTGCTGGTCATATTAGTTCTGTTCTCACTCTTATGCTTACGGTGTCTTTTGTAGATGGCTCATCTTAGACACACCGCACGGAAGTCTGTCATCCCCTTCTTACCCTCTCGTCTCGCGGAGCGTCCGCTTCGCCGTCCAGTGACCGTTCAGTCCAGCCACTTCGAGAGGCTGCACCACCAAATACACGAGGAGCAGGAGCGTCGACGACAGGAGCTGGAGCAACAGGGTTCTTCTTTCTCGCTCCAGCAGGAGATAGAGTCTGTGAGGAGCTGCTCCCCTATGCTCCCACTGGAGGCGCCCCCTGCACCACCACTGACCGCCCAGCCGCTTGAGTAGCTGCTGGAGGAGACCCAGACGACGGAGGTGGTGAAAGGGAATTAGGCTTACACCTAGTTCCTATATAATTTTGGTGGTTGAATTGCCCAACACAAATCTTTGGACTAACTTGTTTGCCCAAGTGTATAGTGTATACAGGTGTAAAAGGTTCACACTTAGCCAATAAAAGACCAAGTTTTGGATTCAACAAAGGAGCAAAGGGGCAACCGAAGGGACCCCTGGTCTGGCGCACCGGACTGTCCGGTGTGCCACCGGACAGTGAACAGTACCTGTCCGGTGCACCAGGGGACTCAGACTCAAACTCGCCACCTTCGGGAATTTCCAAGGCGACTCAGCTATAATTCACCGGACTGTCCGGTGTACACCGGACAGTGTCCGGTGCGCCAAGGGAGGTCGGCCTCAGGAACTCGCCAGCCTCGGTTTCGCGCGGCAGCCGCTCCGCTAAAATTCACCGGACTGTCCGGTGTGCCAGCGGAGCAACGGCTCCCTGCAGCGCCAACGGCTCCCTGTGGTGCATTTATTGCGCGCGCAGCGCGCGCAGACGTCAGGCACGCCCATACCGGTGCACCGGACATCAAACAGTACATGTCCGGTGTGCACCGGACACCCAGGCGGGCCCACAAGTCAGAAGCTCCAACGGCTAGAATCCAACGGCAGTGTTGACGTGGCAGGGGCACCGGACTGTCCGGTGTGCACCGGACTGTCCGGTGCGCCATCGAGCAGACGCCTCCAGCCAACGGTCAAGTTTGGTGGTTGGGGCTATAAATACCCCAACCACCCCACCATTCATTGCATCCAAGTTTTCCACTTCTCAACTACTACAAGAGCTCTAGGCATTCAATTCTAGACACATTCAAAGAGATCAAATCCTCTCCAATTCCACACAAAACCCTAGTGACTAGTGAGAGTGATTTGCCGTGTTCATTTGAGCTCTTGCGCTTGGATTGCTTCTTTTCTTTCTCACTTGTTCTTGAGATCAAAACTCCATTGTAATCAAGGCAAGAGGCACCAATTGTGTGGTGGCCCTTGCGGGGAAGTTTTGTTCCCGGCTTTGATTTGAGAAGAGAAGCTCACTCGATCCGTGGATCGTTTGAGAGAGGGAAGGGTTGAAAGAGACCCGGCCTTTGTGGCCTCCTCAACGGGGAGTAGGTTTGCAAGAACCGAACCTCGGTAAAACAAATCTCCGTGTCTCACTTGCTTATTCGCTTGGGATTTGTTTTGCGCCCTCTCTTGCGGACTCGTTCCTTATAACTAACGCTAACCCCGGCTTGTAGTTGTGTTTATATTTGTGAATTTCAGTTTCGCCCTATTCACCTCCCCTCTAGGCGACTATCAATTGGTATCAGAGCCCGGTGCTTCATTAGAGCCTAACCGCTCGAAGTGATGTCGGGAGATCACGCCAAGAAGGAGATGGAGACCGGCGAAAAGCCCACTACAAGTCACGGGAGCACTTCATCGGAAGAATCCCGCACCAAAAGGAGGGAGAAGAAGAAGAGCTCCTCCAACAAAGGGAAGGAGAAGAAATCTTCTTCTCACCACAAAGAGAAGAAGGAAAAATCTTCTTCCCACAAGCCGCATCGGAAAGGCGACAAGCACAAGAGGATGAGGAAGGTGGTCTACTACGAGACCGATACTTCATCAACATCGACCTCCGACTCCGATGCGCCCTCCGTCACTTCTAAGCGCCAAGAGCGCAAGAAGTATAGTAAGATCCCCCTACGCTACCCTCGCATTTCCAAACATACACCTTTACTTTCCGTCCCATTAGGCAAACCACCAACTTTTGATGGTGAAGATTACGCTAGGTGGAGCGATTTAATGCGATTTCATCTAACCTCGCTCCACAAAAGCATATGGGATGTTGTTGAGTTTGGCGCGCAGGTACCATCCGTAGGGGATGAGGACTATGATGAGGATGAGGTGGCCCAAATCGAGCACTTCAACTCTCAAGCAACAACAATACTCCTCGCCTCTCTAAGTAGAGAGGAGTATAACAAAGTACAAGGGTTGAAGAGCGCCAAGGAGATTTGGGATGTACTCAAAACCGCGCACGAGGGAGACGAGCTCACCAAGATCACCAAGCGGGAAACGATCAAGGGGGAGCTCGGTCGGTTCCGGCTTCACAAAGGAGAGGAGCCACAACACATGTACAACCGGCTCAAGACTTTGGTGAACCAAGTGCGCAACCTCGGGAGCAAGAAGTGGGACGATCACGAAGTGGTAAATGTTATTTTAAGATCTCTCATTTTTCTTAATCCCACTCAAGTTCAATTGATTCGTGGTAATCCTAGATATACTAAAATGACCCCCGAGGAAGTTATCGGGCATTTTGTAAGTTTTGAGTGCATGATAGAAGGCTCGAGGAAAATCAACGAGCTTGTCGACTCATCCGAAGCCCAACCCGTTGCATTCAAGGCAACGGAGGAGAAGAAGGAGGAGGCTACACCAAGTCGACAACCAATCGACGCCTCCAAGCTCGACAATGAGGAAATGGCGCTCGTCATCAAGAGCTTCCGCCAAATCCTCAAACAAAGGAGGGGGAAAGACTACAAGTCCCGCTCCAAGAAGGTTTGCTACAAGTGTGGTAAGCCCGGTCATTTTATTGCTAAATGTCCTATATCTAGTGACAGTGACCGAGGTGACGACAAGAAGGGGAGGCGAAAGGAGAAGAAGAGGTATTACAAGAAGAAGGGCGGCGATGCCCATGTTTGTCGCGAGTGGGACTCCGACGAGAGCTCAAGCGACTCCTCCGACGATGAGGACGCCGCCAACATCGCCGTCACCAAGGGACTTCTCTTCCCCAACGTCGGCCACAAGTGCCTCATGGCAAAGGACGGCAAAAAGAAGGTTAAATCTAAATCCTCCACTAAATATGAATCCTCTAGTGATGACAATGCTAGTAATGAGGAGGATAATTTGCGTTCCCTTTTTGCCAACCTTAACATAGCTCAAAAGGAAAAATTGAATGAATTGGTTAGTGCTATTCATGAAAAGGATGACCTTTTGGATTCCCAAGAAGATTGTCTAATTAAAGAAAACAAAAAACATGTTAAGGTTAAAAAGGCTTATGCTCTTGAAATTGAGAAATGTGAAAAATTATCTAGTGAGCTAAGCACTTGTCGTGAGATGATTGACAACCTTAGAAATGAAAATGCTATTTTAAATGCTAAGGTTGATTCACATGTTTGTAATGTTTCAATTCCCAATCTTAGAGATGATAATGTTGACTTGCTTGCTAAGATTGATGAATTGAATGTTTCTCTTGCTAGCCTTAGAAATGAAAATGAAAAATTGCTTGCTAAGGCTAAGGATTTTGATGTTTGCAATACTACTATTTCCGATCTTAGAGATAAGAATGATATTCTTCATGCTAAGATTGTTGAACTTAATTCTTGCAAACCCTCTACATCTATTGTTGAGCATGTATCTATTTGTACTAGATGTAGAGATGTTGATATTAATGCTATTCATGATCATATGGCTTTAATTAAACAACAAAATGATCATATAGCAAAACTAGATGCTAAAATTGCCGAGCACAACTTAGAAAATGAGAAATTTAAATTCGCTCGTAGCATGCTTTATAATGGGAGACGCCCGGGCATTAAGGATGGCATTGGCTTCCAAAGGGGAGACAATGTCAAAATTAGTGCCCCTCCTAAAAGATTGTCAAATTTTGTTAAGGGTAAGGCTCCCATGCCTCAGGATAACGAGGGTTACATTTTATACCCTGCCGGTTATCCCGAGAGCAAAATTAGGAGAATTCATTCTAGGAAGTCTCACTCTGGCCCTAATCATGCTTTCATGTATAAGGGTGAGACATCTAGCTCTAGGCAACCAACCCGTGCTAAGTTGCCTAGAAAGAAAACTTCTAGTGCATCAAATGATCATGATATTTCATTTAAAACTTTTGATGCATCTTATGTGTTGACTAACAAATCCGGCAAAGTAGTTGCCAAATATGTTGGGGGCAAGCACAAGGGGTCAAAGACTTGTGTTTGGGTACCCAAAGTTCTTGTGTCTAATGCCAAAGGACCCAAAACCATTTGGGTACCTAAAGTCAAGAACTAAATTTGTTTTGTAGGTTTATGCATCCGGGGGCTCAAGTTGGATACTCGACAGCGGGTGCACAAACCACATGACCGGGGAGAAAAGGATGTTCTCCTCATATGAGAAAAACCAAGATCCCCAACGAGCTATCACATTCGGGGATGGAAATCAAGGTTTGGTCAAAGGATTGGGTAAAATTGCTATATCACCTGACCATACTATTTCCAATGTTTTTCTTGTTGATTCATTAGATTACAACTTGCTTTATGTTTCCCAATTGTGTCAAATGGGCTACAACTGTCTTTTTACTGATGTAGGTGTCACTGTCTTTAGAAGAAGTGATGATTCAATAGCATTTAAGGGTGTGTTAGAGGGTCAGCTATACTTGGTAGATTTTGATAGAGCTGAACTCGACACATGCTTAATTGCTAAGACTAACATGGGTTGGCTCTGGCACCGCCGACTAGCCCATGTTGGGATGAAGAATCTTCATAAGCTTCTAAAGGGAGAACACATTTTAGGATTAACGAATGTTCATTTTGAGAAAGACAGGATTTGTAGCGCATGCCAGGCAGGGAAGCAAGTTGGAGTTCAACATCCACACAAGAACATCATGACGACCGACGGGCCGCTTGAGCTACTCCACATGGATCTATTTGGCCCGATTGCTTACATAAGCATCGGCGGGAGTAAGTATTGTCTTGTAATAGTGGATGATTATTCTCGCTTCACTTGGGTATTCTTTTTACAGGAAAAATCTCAAACCCAAGAGACCTTAAAGGAATTCTTGAGACGGGCTCAAAATGAGTTTGACTTAAGGATCAAGAAAATAAGAAGCGACAACGGGACGGAGTTCAAGAACTCTCAAATTGAAGGCTTCCTTGAGGAGGAGGGCATCAAGCATGAGTTCTCTTCTCCCTACACGCCACAACAAAATGGTGTAGTGGAGAGGAAGAATAGAACTCTATTAGACATGGCAAGGACCATGCTTGATGAGTACAAAACTTCGGATCGGTTTTGGGCCGAGGCGGTCAACACCGCCTGCTACGCCATCAACCGATTGTATCTACACCGAATCCTCAAGAAGACATCATATGAACTCCTCACCGGTAAAAAGCCTAACATTTCATATTTTAGAGTTTTTGGTAGCAAATGCTTTATTCTTGTTAAAAGAGGTAGAAAATCTAAATTTGCTCCTAAAACTGTAGAAGGTTTTTTACTTGGTTATGACTCAAACACAAGGGCATATAGAGTCTTTAACAAGTCCACTGGACTAGTTGAAGTCTCATGTGACGTTGTGTTTGATGAAACTAACGGCTCTCAAGTAGAGCAAGTTGATCTTGATGAGATAGGTGAAGAACAGGCTCCATGCACAGCGCTAAGGAACATGTCCATTGGGGATGTGTGTCCTAAGGAATCCGAAGAGCCTCCACATGCACAAGATCAACCATCCTCCTCCACGCAAGCATCTCCACCGACTCAAAATGAGGATGAAGCTCAAGTTGATGAAGTAGAAGATCAAGCAAATGAGCCACCTCAAGATGATGGCAACAATCAAGGGGGAGATGCAAATGATCAAGAAAAGGAGGATGAGCAAGAACCAAGACCGCCACACCCAAGAGTCCACCAAGCAATCCAACGAGATCACCCCGTCGACACCATCCTCGGCGACATTCATAAGGGGGTAACTACTCGATCTCGTATTGCACATTTTTGTGAACATTACTCGTTTGTTTCCTCTATTGAGCCACACAGGGTAGAGGAAGCACTTCAAGATTCGGATTGGGTGGTGGCGATGCAAGAAGAGCTCAACAACTTCACTAGGAATGAGGTATGGCATTTAGTTCCACGTCCTAATCAAAATGTTGTAGGAACCAAATGGGTCTTCCGCAACAAGCAAGATGAGCATGGTGTGGTGACAAGGAACAAAGCACGACTTGTGGCCAAAGGATACTCCCAAGTCGAAGGTTTGGATTTCGGTGAAACCTATGCACCCGTAGCTAGGCTTGAGTCAATTCGAATATTATTAGCCTATGCTACTTACCATGGCTTTAAGCTCTATCAAATGGACGTGAAAAGTGCTTTCCTCAACGGACCAATCAAAGAAGAGGTCTATGTTGAGCAACCTCCCGGCTTTGAAGACAGTGAGTATCCTAATCATGTTTATAGGCTCTCTAAGGCGCTTTATGGGCTCAAACAAGCCCCAAGAGCATGGTATGAATGCCTTAGAGATTTCCTTATTGCAAATGGCTTCAAAGTCGGCAAGGCCGATCCTACACTCTTTACTAAAACTCTTGAAAATGACTTGTTTGTTTGCCAAATTTATGTTGATGATATTATATTTGGGTCTACTAACGAGTCTACATGTGAAGAGTTTAGTAGGATCATGACACAGAAATTCGAGATGTCTATGATGGGGGAGTTGAAGTATTTTCTAGGATTTCAAGTAAAGCAACTCCAAGAGGGCACCTTCATCAGCCAAACGAAGTACACTCAAGACATCCTAAGCAAGTTTGGAATGAAGGATGCCAAGCCCATCAAAACACCCATGGGAACAAATGGGCATCTCGACCTCGACACGGGAGGTAAGTCCGTGGATCAAAAGGTATACCGGTCGATGATTGGTTCATTACTTTATTTATGTGCATCTCGACCGGACATTATGCTTTCCGTTTGCATGTGTGCAAGATTCCAATCCGACCCTAAGGAATCCCACCTTACGGCCGTAAAACGAATCTTGAGATATTTGGCTTATACACCTAAGTTTGGGCTTTGGTACCCTCGGGGATCCACGTTTGATTTGATTGGTTATTCGGATGCCGATTGGGCAGGGTGTAAGATTAATAGGAAGAGCACATCGGGGACTTGCCAGTTCTTGGGAAGATCCTTGGTGTCTTGGGCTTCAAAGAAGCAAAATTCGGTCGCTCTTTCCACCGCCGAAGCCGAGTACATTGCCGCAGGTCATTGTTGCGCGCAATTGCTTTGGATGAGGCAAACCCTGCAGGACTACGGTTACAAATTAACCAAAGTCCCTTTGCTATGTGATAATGAGAGTGCAATCAAAATGGCCGACAATCCCGTCGAGCATAGCCGCACTAAGCACATAGCCATTCGGTATCATTTTCTTAGGGATCACCAACAAAAGGGAGATATCGAGATTTCTTATATTAACACTAAAGATCAATTAGCCGATATCTTTACCAAGCCTCTTGATGAACAATCTTTTACCAAACTTAGGCATGAGCTCAATATTCTTGATTCTCGCAACTTCTTTTGCTAGATTACACACATAGCTCATTTATATACCTTTGATCATATCTCTTTTATATGCTATGACTAATGTGTTTTCAAGTCTATTTCAAACCAAGTCATAGGTATATTGAAAGGGAATTGGAGTCTTCGGCGACGACAAAGGCTTCCACTCCGTAACTCATACTTCGCCATCACTCCAAGCATCTCTCTATTCTTTGGGGAGAAATGAGAATTCAAAGCAAAAGGACTTCGCCTTTGGTATAGTCTTAACTCATTTATTTATGACCAAAGGGGAAGATAGCTCTTCGAGGGCTCTAATGATTCCGTTTTTGGCGATTCATGCCAAAAAGGGGGAGAAAGGAGCCCAAAGCAAAAGGACCGCACCACCACCAAATTCAAAAAACTTAGTGTTTTCCAAAAGTATTTATCAATTGATATCCTATTATGTTCAAAAGGGGGATTTCAAAAATCTTCATCAAAACCCTCTTGAACACTAAGAGGAGGATTTAATTTAGGGGGAGTTTTGTTTAGTCAAAGGAAAAGCATTTGAAACAAGGCGAGAAAACTTCAAAATCTTGAAAATGCTTTGCAAAATCTTATTCATTCACCCTTGACTATTTGCAAAAGATCTTTGAAATGGACTTACAAAAGAATTTGCAAAAACAAAACCTGTGGTGCAAACGTGGTCCAAAATGCTAAATAAAGAAAGAAACATTCCATGCATATCTTGTAAGTAGTTATATTGGCTCAATTCCAAGCAACCTTTACACTTACATTATGCAAACTAGTTCAATTATGCACTTCTATATTTGCTTTGGTTTGTGTTGGCATCAATCACCAAAAAGGGGGAGATTGAAAGGGAATTAGGCTTACACCTAGTTCCTATATAATTTTGGTGGTTGAATTGCCCAACACAAATCTTTGGACTAACTTGTTTGCCCAAGTGTATAGTGTATACAGGTGTAAAAGGTTCACACTTAGCCAATAAAAAGACCAAGTTTTGGATTCAACAAAGGAGCAAAGGGGCAACCGAAGGGACCCCTGGTCTGGCGCACCGGACTGTCCGGTGTGCCACCGGACAGTGAACAGTACCTGTCCGGTGCACCAGGGGACTCAGACTCAAACTCGCCACCTTCGGGAATTTCCAAGGCGACTCAGCTATAATTCACCGGACTGTCCGGTGTACACCGGACAGTGTCCGGTGCGCCAAGGGAGGTCGGCCTCAGGAACTCGCCAGCCTCGGTTTCGCGCGGCAGCCGCTCCGCTAAAATTCACCGGACTGTCCGGTGTGCACCGGACTGTCCGGTGTGCCAGCGGAGCAACGGCTCCCTGCAGCGCCAACGGCTCCCTGTGGTGCATTTATTGCGCGCGCAGCGCGCGCAGACGTCAGGCACGCCCATACCGGTGCACCGGACATCAAACAGTACATGTCCGGTGTGCACCGGACACCCAGGCGGGCCCACAAGTCAGAAGCTCCAACGGCTAGAATCCAACGGCAGTGTTGACGTGGCAGGGGCACCGGACTGTCCGGTGTGCACCGGACTGTCCGGTGCGCCATCGAGCAGACGCCTCCAGCCAACGGTCAAGTTTGGTGGTTGGGGCTATAAATACCGCAACCACCCCACCATTCATTGCATCCAAGTTTTCCACTTCTCAACTACTACAAGAGCTCTAGGCATTCAATTCTAGACACATTCAAAGAGATCAAATCCTCTCCAATTCCACACAAAACCCTAGTGACTAGTGAGAGTGATTTGCCGTGTTCATTTGAGCTCTTGCGCTTGGATTGCTTCTTTTCTTTCTCACTTGTTCTTGAGATCAAAACTCCATTGTAATCAAGGCAAGAGGCACCAATTGTGTGGTGGCCCTTGCGGGGAAGTTTTGTTCCCGGCTTTGATTTGAGAAGAGAAGCTCACTCGATCCGTGGATCGTTTGAGAGAGGGAAGGGTTGAAAGAGACCCGGCCTTTGTGGCCTCCTCAACGGGGAGTAGGTTTGCAAGAACCGAACCTCGGTAAAACAAATCTCCGTGTCTCACTTGCTTATTCGCTTGGGATTTGTTTTGCGCCCTCTCTTGCGGACTCGTTCCTTATAACTAACGCTAACCCCGGCTTGTAGTTGTGTTTATATTTGTGAATTTCAGTTTCGCCCTATTCACCCCCCCTCTAAGCGACTATCAGGTGGCAACAGCAGCTCGAGCTTCAGCACTGACCTTTCAGCCGACCAGGAGCCGGAAGGATGGGTTTCTCGGCCCATCACTCATGACGCTGCTCGCGGGTGTCACTTCCACGATGCGCTCGACACCCTGCTACGCCAGGCACTCGACCGGCGTACTTGGTCCATCGAGTATCGTTGTGTGGTCTTTCAGCATAGTCGCAGGGTGTACCCGGACTACTTGGAGGCGACCTGCTTCGTGCATCGTCTGGAGAACAGTATCCGGGGTGCGGAGGTCTGCTCAGAGCACTATTCTATCTCTGAGCGGGACTCAACTGAGGCGGCCATGCAAGATGTCGCACGGCGTGCGCTTTCGCACTACTGCTCAGTGCTCGGCGGGGTAGCCGATGGTCTCAACCTGAAGTATTACCCCTGTCGCCCATCTAGCAGCACAGGAGGCGTGGTTGTCTCACCTGTCGGTGAGGATAATCCTAGGTTGAGCAGCACAGTCAACCTAGCCGCCGTGCTAAACACGGAGCTAGACCATGCATTAGATGAGCTGAGTAGGGCTCGTGCTGAGGTTGCCTAGCTGCGGGCTGAGCGCGCGAAGCATCGTCACCTAGAGGATGGCTCCCCGCTCCCGTCGGGACTCAGCACCCGTACCGCTCACCTCGGCGTGGACACCAGACTTATGGCGACCCCAACTGCAGGACCAAGATAAATTTAGAACCATAGATCATCAGCGTCAGATCTTGTAATTAATACGAAAATATACGCATAGAAGCTATAGTCTTAGCATTAGTCTTACTCTTAGTTAGTCTTAGTTAGACAGGGTAGTTTGCTTATCCTGTGCCTTTATGTTTGTCATGATGAACTATGTTGGATTTGGATCTTTGTAATGACTGTCGCCAGGGTGTAGGTATCCCCTGCACTTTGGTTTACCTGTTAAATGTTAATAAAAAATTAGTTACCTAGTTGGGAAGCCCTTTTGTTCTACTTTCCTCTTTATCTGAGAAGCTGTGTTGGTTTGTGTTGTTGATCAGTGAAGGTGTTCATCTGTTCAGTATGGTGGAAGGATTCTATACTATTTTCTTATGCTGCAAGCTTGCAAGATAAGTTCTGATATGTGATTGCATTCTGCAGATGTCAGAAAACAGGCGCAGAGGAGGAAGGCGTGCTCAGCAGGAGTGGCCAGCTCAGCAAGATGAGGCACCCCAGCAACAGCAACTGCCACCACCACCCCCGATGACGATTGAGCAGATGTTCTTGATGCAGACTCAGGCAGTTCAAGCCATCGGTCAGACTCTGGCCGCCATTCAGCAGCAGCAGCCACCACCTCAACCTCAGATGCCTCAGATGCCAGGGACAAGCGTGCTGAATTCATGAGAGGTCATCCCCCAACGTTCGCTCATTCTTCTGACCCCATGGATGATGAAGATTGGCTGCGCACAATGGAGCGGGAGTTGCACACAGCTCAGTGCGACGACATGGAGAAGGTTTTGTATGGTCCTCGTCTATTGAGAGGAGCAACTCAGTCTTGGTGGGAGACTTATCTCGCTACCCATGCCAACCCCGACACCATCACCTTGGAGGAATTCAGAGGCAATTTCCGCCAGTACCATGTTCCAGCAGGCCTGATGACAGTGAAGGAGGAGTTCCTGGCACTCAAGCAAGGGCCTATGTCCATCAGTGAGTACCGATACAAGTTTCTGCAGCTGTCCCGCTATGCTCTTAAGGATGTCAACACAGATGCCAAGAGGCAGTATCGCTTCTTGAGAGGCTTAGTCGACCCTCTACTGTATCATCTTATGAATCATACCTTCCCCACTTTTCAGCACCTGATCGACAGAGCGATCTTGACAGAGAAGAAGCGCAAGGAGATGGACGATCGCAAGTGTAAGATCAGTGGGCCCCAGCTTAGAAGCAGCAATCGCCCTTGTTTCTCAGGCAACCCACCTCAGCAGTTCAGGCAGAACCAGCGCCCACCTCAGCAGCAGCAGTTCCAAAGGCAGTACCCTTAGCACTAGCAGCAGAATCGCCAGAACAACCAGTCAGGAGGAGGTCATTTCTAGAGGCACAATCAGCAGGCACCTCGTCTTCCCGCCCCAGCAACCAACCAGAGCAGTCAGGCAGCACCAGTTCAGGGTGGAAACAGAGCATGTTTCCACTGTGGAGAGCAAGGCCATTGGGTGATGCAATGTCCAAAGAAGGCAGCCTAGCAGCAGTCAGGCCCCAGTGCCCCAGCAAAGCAGAATGTGTCTCAGCCTGGAGCAGGCAACCGCTCTCAGCCACGCTACAACCATGGGAGACTGAATCACTTGGAGGCTGAAGCAGTTCAGGAAACCCCCGATATGACAGTAGGTATGTTTCCAGTCAACTCCCATGTTGCAGAAGTGTTATTTGATACTAGAGCAACGCCTTCATTTATTACTGCATCTAGGGTAGAAGCGCATAATCTTCCAATCACTACGATGTCAACCCCCATCCAAATCGACTCAGCCGATGGTAGAATTTGAGCCGATAGCATTTGCTTGAATGTAAGTGTGGAAATAAGGGGGATAGCATTTCCCGCTAATCTCATAGAAATGGGTACTCAGGGAATAGATGTCATCCTAGGGATGAATTGGCTGGATAAGTATCCGGCAGTTATCAGTTGTGATAAGAGGACAATCAAGTTGATGTCTCCACTAGGAGAGGAAGTGGTGACCGAGTTAGTCCCACCTGAGCCAAAGAAAGGAAGTTGTTGTCAGATGGCTGTTGATAGCAGTGAAGCAGATCCACTCGAGATTATCAAGGTTGTGTCAGAATTTATAGATGTGTTTCCGGAAGATTTACCAGATATGCCACTTGAGCGGAAAGTTGAGTTTGCTATAGAGCTTCTTCCTGGCACCACCCCCATTTCTAAAAGAGCCTATAGAGTATCTGGACCAGAGTTAGCTGAACTTAAGAAGCAGATCGATGAGCTGTCAGAGAAAGGTTACATCCGGCCAAGCACCTCGCCTTGGGCCGCCCCTGTCCTGTTCGTGGAGAAGAAAGATGGCACTAGAAGGATGTGCATTGATTATCGAGCTCTGAATGAGGTCACAATCAAGAACAAGTACCCCTTGCCCAGAATAGATCTGTTTGACCAGTTGAGAGGAGCCAACGTGTTTTCAAAGATAGATCTGAGGTCAGGTTATCATCAGCTCAGGATTCGACCTTCAGACATTCCGAAGACGGCATTCATTACCAAGTATGGGTTGTATGAGTTCACTGTAATGTCTTTTGGTCTAACGAATGCACCAGCCTTCTTCATGAATCTGATGAACAGTGTATTCATGGATTATCTTGACAAGTTTGTGGTGGTATTTATTGATGACATTCTTATATATTCTCAAAGTGAAGAAGAGCATGCAAATCATTTGAAGATGGTATTGCAGAGATTGCTAGAGCACCAGTTGTATGCAAAGTTGAGCAAGTGCGAGTTCTGGATTGATGAAGTCCTATTCTTGGGTCACATAATCAACAAAGAAGGATTAGCTGTGGATCCAAAGAAAGTGGAGCACATTCTGAATTGGAAAGCACCAACCGATGCTCGAGGAATCAAGAGCTTCATTGGAATGGCCAGATATTATCGGCGATTCATTGAAGGGTTTTCAAAGATCACGAAACCAATGACAGCTTTGCTAGGCAACAAAGTTGAGTTCAAGTGGACCCAGAAATGTCAAGAGGCCTTTGAAGCGCTGAAAGAGAAGTTGATTGCAACGCCTGTCTTAGTCTTGCCTGATGTGCACAAGCCCTCCTCGGTGTATTGCGACGCTTGTTACACTGGTTTGGGATGCATGTTGATGCAGGAGGGAAGAGTTGTGGCTTACTCGTCCCGACAGCTGAAGGTTCATGAGAAGAATTACCCAATCCATGACCTAGAGTTGGCAGCAGTGGTTCACGCACTGAAGACATGGAGGCACTATCTGTATGGGCAGAAATGCGATGTTTACACAGACCACAAGAGACTGAAGTACATATTCACTCAGTCGGAGCTGAATATGAGGCAACGAAGATGGCTAGAGTTGATCAAGGACTATGAATTGGAGATTCATTACCATTCAGGCAAAGCAAACGTAGTGGTAGATGCATTGAGCAAGAAAAGTCAAGTCAACCTGATGGTCGCTCATCCGATGCCTTTTGAGTTGGCCAAAGAGTTTGACAGGTTGAGCCTCGGATTTCTGAACAATACGCGAGGAGTAACAGTTGAGTTAGAGCCTACCCTAAAGCGGGGAGTAACAATCAAAGAAGCACAGAAGAATGATGAGAATATCAGTGAAATCCGGCAACTGATTCTAGAAGGAAGAGGTAAAGATTTTCGAGAAGATGCAGAAGGTGTGATATGGTTCAAGGACCACTTGTGTGTTCCCAATGTTCAGTCTATTCAGGAGTTGATCCTCAAGGAAGCTCATGAGTTAGTTTATTCTATACACCCTGAAAGTGAGAAGATGTATCAGGATCTGAAGAAGAAATTCTGGTGGTACAGAATGAAAAGGGAGATCGCAGACCATGTGGCCATTTGTGACAGTTGTCAAAGGATCAAGGCAGAGCATCAGAGGTCAGCTGGATTGTTGCAACTGTTGCGAATCCCTCAGTGGAAATGGGATCAAATCAGAATGGACTTCATAGTCGGATTGCCTCGCACTCGAGCCGGCTACGATTCCATTTGGGTAGTAGCGGACCGTTTAACCAAGTCAGCCCACTTCATACCCGTCAAGACCAACTATAGCAGTGCAGTATTGGCAGAGTTGTACATGTCCCGTATCGTTTGTCTTCACGGTGTGCCAAAGAAGATAGTGTCAGATAGAGGAACGCAGTTCACCTCTCATTTTTGGCAGCAGTTGCATGAAGCCTTGGGTACACATCTGAATTTTAGTTTAGCTTATCATCCGCAGAAAGACAGTCAGACTGAAAAAACTAATCAAATCCTCGAGGACATGTTGAGAGCTTGTGCGTTGCAAGATTAGTCCGGATGGGACAAGAGATTACCTTATGCAGAGTTCTCCTATAACAATAGTTACCAGGCCAGCTTGAAGATGTAACCATTTTAGGCACTTTATGGGAAGAGTAGTAGAACTCCATTGCAATGGGATCAGCCTGGAGAAAAGCAAGTGTTCGGGCCAGACATTCTGCTCGAAACTGAAGAGAACATCAAGATGGTTCGAGAGAACCTGAAGATAGCACAATCAAGGCAGCGAAGCTATGCAGACACAAGAAGGAGAGAACTAAGTTTCGAAGTCGGAGATTTTGTCTATCTGAAGGTTTCGCCTATCAGAGGAGTCAGAAGATTCGGAGTCAAAGGCAAGCTAGCACCCCGCTATGTTGGTCTGTATCGGATTCTCGCAAGGCATGGAGAAGTGGCCTATCAGCTCAGTTTGCCAGAAGGCTTGTCAGCAGTGCATGATGTCTTTCACGTGTCTCAGCTGAAGAAGTGTCTGCGTGTGCCAGAAGAGCAGTTGCCAGTGGAAGGTCTAGAAGTCCAGGAGGACTTGACCTATATAGAGAAGCCAATGCAGATTCTTGAGACCGCAGACAGAGTCACTCGGAGGAAAACTATCAGAATGTGAAAAGTCATATGGAGTTACCACTCTGAGGAAGAAGCAACCTTGGAGCGTGAAGATGATCTGATGGCCAAGTATCCTGAACTCTTTGCTGGCCAACCTTGAATCTCGAGGGCGAGATTCTTTTAATGGGGATAGGTTTGTAACGCCTTGAATTTGGGGGTAGAATTTTTTCTTATTTTTACTCACCAAATTCAGGCGTTACTCTCTTTTCTTTCCCCGTTTCGCTCCTTCTTCCCAATTTCAAAGCAATATAGCGACTGGTGTCCGTGTCATGTGTAAACAAAACCAAAGTTGACATGAGTGTTGCATCATGCCGAATCATATTTCTTTGTCTGATTTCGTGCTTAATCGCGTGAGTTGCTTAGTTTCGTTTCGGATTTTGCTTCACGAATTGAATTCTGATCTGTGGTTGTGTGTGCCATGGGATTTTTGCCCCGCGGTGCGGCCCAGCCCAGCCCAGCCCGACCCAGCATGGCCCGGCTCGGTCTCGGCCCGTGCGCCCCTGGCGTCCGTGCCCTCCCCATGCGCGCGCCCCCCTCCTCTGGTCTCTTTCCCTCATTTCAATTCTCCCGCGCAGCAACCTCTCTCTCTCCCATATCTCTCTCTCCCCATGGTGCCCTAGGTCTTGGAGACGGTGATCGCCGGAATTTGGATCCTCGAGGTGAGCTCCCCTCCCCTCTCCCTCTCTCTCTTCCCCTCCCCCTCCCCTTTCTTCTTCCCTGCGCGCCCCTGCCCCGTCGCCCCCCCCCCCCCCCCGGTGGCCCTGCCCCCGTCGTGCACGCCCCCCGGTGGCCCAGCCCCGCGTCCGCGACCCCCCGGCGGCGGCCCGTGCCCGACGTCTCGCCCGCGTGCCTCGCGCCACGCCCTGCGCCCCTGGTGGCTCGCCCCCATGCGGCCCCGCGCCCGCGCGCCCTGCGCCCCCGGCGGCTCGCCCCGCGGCCGGTGGCGGCTCGGCTCCGTGGCCCCCGCGTCCGTGCCCCTGCGCGTTCGCGCCCCATGGCGGCTCGTTCCCGCGCCCTCACGCCCCGTGCGCCTGCATGCCCCGCGACCCCGCGCTCGCGTGCCCCGGCACGCGAGGCGTGTTCGCGCGCGCAACTGTAGTTGCGTGGCGTTCGACTTTCAACTTAATCCCTTTTTCAATTTTAGTTTAGTCGATGTGCTGTGTTGCGCGCTTTGTCGCGCGATGATTCATTTTAAATTCACCTTTGTTAATGATCTTTGTCGCGCGCTTCGTCACACGATGTTTCGTTTAAAATTCAGTTCAGTTAACGTATGTCGTCGTGTGTTTCGTCGCGCGACGCCTAACGTCTCTTTATAATTATTGCAAGTGTCTCGTTGCGCGCTCCGTCGCGCGACGAGTCATTTATTTCTTAATTCAATTTAAGTGTTGTGTCGCGCGTCCCGCCGCGTGACAATCCTTTTAATCTATTTTAATCTGTTCATAATAATTAAATATGGAACATGACTTTATCTTATGCTAAACGCGATGGCAATATTAATACCATTCTGTTCAGATGTGTAATTTAATTTATAATCATGTGACGTGATCGCTCTTCGACCGTAGCCTCGACCGTTACTTTCTCTTTCTCGCTTAGTCGTAAGTCTGAGCCCTGTGTCGAACGTCTGTCTATTTGTTGCACTCTATTGTATGGTGTACTTTTCTTTGTATTAAATGTGTGGAATGTATGTTTGAACTCATATAGATAATGGTCAGTTGGCGGAGTCCAAAGGAGTTGCAGGTGAAGACCCTAAGCAGCAGTCGGTTGGTGAAGGCAAGTGTCCCTTGACCCATCTATGTCCTACTAATTCTTATAATTCACTTCCCGCATTTACACATTTATACCTAAGGATTGACTAGCTTTTGTCTATCTTGTCCTTGTTTACCTATTCTGGTTGGGTTATTTCAGTTTAGCTTTATGCTAGCGCTTCACATTAATGAATCAACATGATGAGATTATCTATGATACGCTGTTTTCCCTTTTGATTATGATGATGGTACTTGTGGCCCTTTAGGGGACTCGGTCTGTTTCTCGAGTGCCTCTCCGTAAGGACCTGTTCGTTGGATGACCGTCCGGGAAAATAGTGCAACCATGAGGGTGGAGTGGGACAACCTTAGCTGAGTAATTAGATGAACTAGGGTGTAGTTCGCTTTGCTGTCATGTCGTTAATGGGGCTCGGTGTATGCGGCTCGCTCTGCCAAGGTTGGTTCGCCCCTTGGGGAGTAGTTCGGTGCATTTAGGAAACCTAACTGACGGCTACAGCCCCAGGGAATCATTGTAAAGGCTACGTAGTGAGACCCTACCTATTCACCTTGGTAGTGTTTAAGGGTTTGATCGGCCCGAGGCAAGAGGGAATCACGGCTTGTGGGTAAAGTGCGCAACCTCTGCAGAGTGTTATGAAACTGATATATCAGCCGTGCTCGCGGTTATGAGCGGCCAAGGGAGCTCCATTGATTAGAGATGCTTGATCAGAGATGTTTGGTTTACAGGTGGTGATGAGAATGATGGTTTTGGTTATGACTATGGTAATGGTAAGTGGTATTCTTTCCGTTTGGAAAGGGTACATCTGGGTTAATAACTTGGGTTAATGCTAAAACCTGGCTTTCTACTAGTAAATAATAACCTGACCAACTAAAAGCAATCGCTTGACTTAACTCCACATAAAGCTAGTCCACTATAGCCAAACGGGACATTTTGCTGAGTATGTTGATGTGTACTCACCCTTGCTTTACACACCAAACCCCCCCCCCCAGGTTGTCCGCGTTGCAACCACTGCTCAGGTGAAGATGAAGTCGTGGAGGACTTCCAAGAGTACGATGTGTTCTAGGCGTGGGTTAGCAGCAAACCCTCAGTCGGCTGCCTGTGTAGGTCGTGTTTATCTACGTTTCTTTTTCGCACTTTGATTATTGTTAAAGACTATGTGGATGTCTCGGACATCATGATGTAATCGACTATTATACCCTCTTTTATGTCATAATTTTAGCACTGTGTGACTGCTGTGTACGTGAATTCCTGATCATGGCACGTACATGGTTCGCATTCGGTTTGCCTTCTAAAACCGGGTGTGACATTATCGTATCTCACGGAAGATCAGGCTGCGTCTACTATCACTTGCCTTCACCAGGTTGTTGCTCAGGGAGATCTTCGGCAACACACTTAGGAACCACAAGTTGCTCGTTGTCTAAATAAAACGATCATGCATTCAATACATTTGGTAAATGACAAATGAACAGCACACCAATCATGTACAAACATTGGAACATATCTCAAAAGGTATAGTACTAATTAAAGAAAAAAGAGATCAAATTATAAAATGAACTAATCTTATTTAGGAGTTGATTACCCTTTAAGTGTTGTCCATAATTACATAATCTAATACTATTCATTTTACTGAGACCTAAAAGTTAAACCAGAGATTAATTCTTATATTACACATTATTAACCTAACAAGATTAAACATCCATTTACCCCTAGGGTTTTCCTTTTTATTTATTTTATTAAGGGAATAAATCAACATATACACTAACTTATAGTCTAGGTATAAAATTAAAGTGTATAGACTATAGATGAACATAACTTATTTCGACAGAGAATATTCTTATGAACATTTTGCAATTTGAACCACTAAATTTGGAGTTCATATGAAAAAGATATGAAATAAACAAGTTTTGATGTTTAAAATATGAAATTAGGTCTAATTCTGTAATTATTTAAAAGCACAGGGGGCTGTTTAAAAGAAACCAGGGGTCTGCGCGCAAAAACTCAGGACGATGGGTTAATTCTCTAAAACCCGAGTGTCCCTTTAGCTAAAGTTTCACGCGAAGGGGTACGGAGTGATCTCGGCCATCGGATCAGCGAGCAACGGCCAGGATCAGACCCGCGGACGTGCGCATGGGCGCGGGCGAGACTCACAGGCGGGGACGGTTGTCAGCGACCAGAGGGAAAGGCGGGTTGACTAGTCGGGCCCAGCGCCAGGGGGCGCAGGCACTAACTAGCGGGCCTGGGGACAGGGCGTGTAGGTGCGAACCGGTACCCGGTGATCTAGACCACACGATCAGGATCAGATAGTGGATATCAACGCCGAGAAGGTTTTACGGATGAGGGTGGCACCGCTCGACTCCGTGCCGAGGTCTCACCGGAGATGAGGGGGATGGCCACGGCAGGGCTCTAGGGGTTTGGGGAATAGCTCGAGCGCGCTTAGGGCGATCTAGCGAACCCAGCCATGGGCGCAAAACCGACATGGGGGTAGCAGAGGGCACAGAACACGGCGAGGTAGCCTACGGTGGTGCGGGTCAACTCCGGCAAAGAATTTCGCGGGCACTGGGCGGTAGTTGATGCAATAAAGGTATGGGTAGGTTGCTCACCTCGAGTGCGAGCTTCGGAGTGCTTGGGGAACGACGGGGATGCGGTGGAGCCTCAGGTCGACCACGGCGGATTTCGACTGCATGGGGAAGGCTCCGGTGAATGCGAACTGGACAAACTAGAGGGGTTAGGGGCGAACAGAGGGGTGTCTCGATCTACTGGTGGTGCGGTAGAGCTTACCGAGAAAAAGGGTGCGACAAGGGTTCAACGCCGGTCGCAGAACGGGCGGTGAACTTCGGTGAGCGGCGGCGGACGCCCTGGTTATGTGTGCAGGGCGAGGGAGGGGGCGAGAGAGCTCGGCTGGAGGCGCAAATGAATGGGGGAAAGTGGGCGAGCGGTGTGCGGGCTTCTAAAGGGGCGCGAGCGTGAGAACGTGGCCGGAGAACGCGCGGTCGTGGGCGCGTCCATGGCGGGGGGCGTGGGCGAGAGGTTAGGGACGACTGAGGGGGCTGACGGGTGGGATCCACGGGGCAGCGAGATGGAAATCCATGAACGAACGGTCAACACTGACGGAAAGGGCCCACCGCGCAGTGGGAGAGAGGGGAGAGAGCGCGCGGGCGAAACAGGACCACCTGTCAGCGTGGGCGGGCGCTCGAGCGCGGGAGCGCGCGCGGGGGTTGGGTCGGCCTAGGCTAGTTGGTCCAATATTGCTTTTCTATTTTCCAGGGAATTTCTAATTGCTTTTCTATATTTTTTCTCTAGGGTTTTCAATTCAAGTTCAAATCAAGTTTCAAATTCAAACCAAATCAAACACGTGCAACAATTCAAAGAATACTTGGAGCTCAACATAATGCAACATTTCATGACTCATATGGTTTGGACAAAATAAAATAAATAATCCCTCCCTAATTAAAATAATTCTACAAAAAGAAAAGGAGAGAGAGAAACTAGAGACAGAGAGAGAAGAGTAACAACTAAATTTGGTTGGTAATTTAGAAAGAAATTTTATACTCCGAAATTCAGGGTGTTACATTATGTGAGCACCCACAACCAATTATCCGATATCTTTACCAAGCCACTAGATGAAAAGACCTTTAGCAAACTTAGGAATGAGCTAAATATACTTGATTCTCGGAACTTTGATTGAAACATTGCACATACAGAGAATTTATATACCTTTCATCATGTCTCTTTCATTTGGTAGAAAGGCATATTTCATATTCTTCTTGTGCCAAGGCTAAGACTAATATGCTTTCAAGTATATTTCTATGGTTAGTCTTAGATTGAAAGGGAAATGGAGTATCCAGCAAAGGCAAGGCTTCCACTCCAACTCTGACGGTATAATTTACCCTTTGTCATTACTCATGTAACTCTCAATTGGTATGACCCTTCACTCATATTTATTTTACCACTTGGGAGAAAGTTTAAAAGGGCCCTCAAGTTCTCTGTTTTTGGCGATTAATGCCAAAGGGGGATTGTTGGGGGCCTTCTTCTCCGCCGAAGGTCCTCTAAGCAAAAATACCTTCGACAAGATGACATGCAAGCAGGCTTGACATGAAGATGTATGCCGAAGCTACAATTGAAAGAGCTTCGGCATGATGACACGCTTGAGACGAAGGGTGGCACCGACTTAAAGAGGAAAAGACCGCATAGTCCCTGATAGTTTGTGTCATGGTTTTGATTAGTTATCAAGGACATGAATGTAATTTTGTCCGGGCTGTGTCCCATGCCTATAAATAGATGAACAGTACCCCCGTACTGTTCACGTTGACTTGTAATCGCTTGCATGTCACTCGGATTTTTACCTTCTGTCAAGCCGAAGGTATAAATGTAATTTGATATCATTGATGTTTATTCATGATTATATAATGACAAAATGAATAATCTAATGATTAATGTAATTATTCATGCTCTTTTTATGTTTCATATGTTCCTATATATATTCTTACATATTGGAATGATGAAGGTATGTCCTTCATGACCTTCGTCTGAAGATCATTATGTCTTAAGAGAGATAATGCTTCGAAGGACGAAGGTCTTTAATCATTAACATTTGTGTTGCCTTGTTCTTAACTCATAGCATTCGAGAACAAGTGACCAACATTGGCGCCCACCTCCGGTGAACTCACTTCCACTATTGTGACAATGGCTTCGTATAACAACCAAGCTGTAGCACCTTCGGTTACGAAGCTGGTGCTTCCAATCACAGGCGGTTCAAGCTCAGAGCCAGCTAATAAGAAGCAGAAGAAGGAAGCACAGAGAAGAGTGCAGCATGTTGGGGTGCAAGGACCCTTCATCAGATCCAAGTGGTCTCATATCCCAATCACCTTCTCCCAGGAGGATCTTCAGCTTAAAGACTATCCTCACAATGATGCCATGGTTATATCTTGTGTCATCAAGGGATTTCTTGTCACACCCGGGCTTTAAGGGACCAAGCCGGGTGCATCTCATACATGCGCCAAAGAAGACAACATATATAATAACAGAGTGTATAGAGATAAATGTCACAATAATCAGAGTATTTATTACATAGCGGAAGTCTTACAAAATAATAGATAATTATAAAAGGATCTAAAATCCATCCTTGGCGCCAGAAAGTCAACTGGGAGACGCCACCTAGACCGAATCAACTACTCGATATGCGACTCCTATTGAACCACCTGTTCTTCTCCTATGGGGGGGGTGTGAGACAACAAGGGTGAGCTCACTCATGTTCATCGCTCAACAAGTTGTGGGGAATAATCACTACAAGATTTTATGCCTTCTATGACGAATATACAATGACACTACATACTTTCGTTGTAAATTAGTTCTGTTTATGACGTTTTCTGAGAGGTGATCCAATATAGTGACGCAAAAAAATCTCTATCATTAAAATCGTCATAATCTAGAACATCGACATCTTTGTGACGGTATTTAATGACAATACGCAATTATCATAAGAGTAAATCGTCATAGTACCCTTTTGTACCATGATTGTGACCATATGTTGTCATTTCATATTTTGTCATAATTTTTTAATTCATGAAACAAAAATATAAAATATATTTTTTGCACAAGTGCAATTATATATGTGGCTGCGTGGCATATTTGGATGCTGGTATGACATGAAACAAAAATATAAAATAATATTGCCAGCAATTAGAATTTAGATTAGCGTTCTATTGATTTTATGTGAAAAAATAAAAAATACAAGCAATAGAGATAGCAACAGGGATCGAACCTGAGACCAATCGATTACATTGTAAGGTTTCACCCATTGCACTAATATCATCTTTTTTGTTTAGTTAACATTCGGACTGCTATTATCTGTTGCATGGACGTAAGACATCGTATCCTATCCGTATGCTCGGCTCGTTCCTGGCCGCTACCGGTTGAATTCACGCGACTACTTATGTTCTGTCATGGATGCTACTGCTGCAGACTCGAGCCGTCGAGCGTTGGTACTTGCCTAGGGTTTTGTGAGAGGTAGAGGAGAGAGGCGAGAGGCCGACTCTCTGGTGGCCTAGCACACCACGCAGGGCACGGCGCCAGTGCGCATTACAAGCGGTGAGCAGCGCAGCGGCTGACGGCTGCGCGTAGGCAGGGGAGCAGGAGGTAGTGTGTGGCAAGCAGGCAAGCCGCAAGCGGCACGACGACAGGGCATAGACGAATAGCACGGCGGCGGGACAGCGGCGCGCCGACTCTCTAGTGATTTGGTTGGTGAGCCTCGACGCTTTCCCCTTCCTGCTTCAGTCTGTGTTGCTTACTTTTGTTGTTTTCTATTGATTTTTGTATTGTTTAATTATGTTAACTAGCAAAGTCTATATTCATTCAATTAATTGGATTACCAAATATTACCACAACATGAAAAACAAAATAAGAAAATAAGCATCTATAAATTTCTGCTCTCACAAAATTTGGAATTTAATTAATGTTTAGTATATACCTTTAGTTGGTATGCTATCTATGGACTTGATTTATGTTTGGCGTAGATATATGGGTTGTACCTTAATTCAGAATTTCATATTAGCAATAACATATAGTGTTGAGAATTTTTTTTGCACAATTGATCAACAACAACATACACTGACACATGTTTTTTTGTGTTTGTAGAAGGACAGATCTTGGATTAATAGTAGGCGTTTCAGCAAGCAGCATATCGCAGGAGTGAAAAGTTTCATGAAGTTAATTTCAGAGCATTTTGCAGATATTGATGAGGTACTATGTCCTTGTCGAAAGTGTTTGAATCGGATTGCCAGACCAAAGTCAAAGATAGAGGATCATTTACATATTCATGGCATGGCAAGCACGTACACTACGTGGATACATCATGGGGAGGCACAATTTGATACTGTAATAAATCAACAAGCTGACCATCTAGAAGAACAATATTGTATGAATGAGGATATTAGTTTGAATGAGTCTGAAAACCTAGAAGATAGATTGCCTGATATGGTACGAGAGTTGTTCACAGCTTACCAAGACGATGAATGTGTTGCTTCTAATATTCAGCATACTAAAGTGGATATAAACAATGATACTGTTGGGTACAAAATGTTGATATTATAGATGCAAGTGTAGTTGAAGATCTACATAGACAAAGGGATGAAGAAGATTATTTTGAGGACGAAGAAGATGAAACAGGATGGCTATATGCGAGTGATAATGACGAGAGAAATATCCCAAATGTTGTTGATGATAATAGCGATGACGACTAGATGGGTGATCTTGAATGAGTTAGCAACAGACATAACTGTGGACACTCTGAGTTCTGTTTTCAATTGTAGTGTGTTGGACTGAGGACTGAAGTTTATGCAAGTTGTGTATGTCTCTTTTCTGTAAAAACTGAAGGTTGTGCAGTGTTCGTAATGGTGCGGTTGTATATTAGACTGAAAATCTTATTTATGCACTTTCTTGTGTCTGTTTTCTATAAAGACAGATTCATTGATTTTTCTGTAAAATGAAAACTGAAAACAGATTCACTAAAAACTGAAAACTAAAAGCAGATTCACTATAAATTGCAAAACTGAAAACTGAAAACAGATTCACTGATTTTTCTGTAAAATGGAAACTGAAAACAGATTCACTGAAAACTAAAAACAGGTTCACTGTAAACTACAAAACTGAAAATTGAAAATAGATTCACTGAAAACTGAATTTTCTGTAAAGACAGATTCAAAATGAGGACCCCTCTTTAAAGTGTTGTGTAAAGACAGATTCTTGATAGGTTGTGTAAAAACTGAAAACTGAATTTTCTGAAAACAAGTTCTTGACAGGTTGTGTGAAGACAAGTTGTGTAAAAACTGAAATCTGAAACATGTTTTGTTGAGTTTTGAATCCTGCCTTTTTCTCCTCTTATTAATGCTGTTTGTGTACCTAATTTAGGGTCTCCCAGAAACAATGCTTCAAAACTGAAGGGTTGTACATCACTGTTAATATATGATTCCCTATTCTTATTAAGTAAAACATAGTATGAAAAATGCTTGGATGGTTGTGTGTTACTGGGAGCATATGTGCTTGTGTTTCTAAAACTGCAGATTGTTGGATGTTACTTGACTGGGAGCAGATTTGTATTGCATCAGTTCTCCATTTAAAACTGCAGACTTGATGGATGCTACTTCGGTTCTCCATTTTTACTACAACTGCTACTAACAAATAAGACTAGCTCCGTTACATCATCACCAGTCTTCACATAGTGTAATGGTCCGCTCTGTATAGGAACCACCTGAGGTGGTAGGTTCGACTCCTATTAACTCTATTCAGCTATTTCCTTTTTTTTATTTTTTTTGCCTATCTTCTTCACCTAACTCCGAAATGGCTGGACGTCCTCGCATAACCTCCCTACACATCTTCTTCACCTGACCTCTCTTCCTTACCCTCCCTCGTAGCAGTCGGCTTCCTTTTTTTATTTTTTTTGCCTATCTTCTTCACCTAACTCCGAAATGGCTGGACGTCCTCGCATAACCTCCCTACACATATCTTCTTCACCTGACCTCTCTTCCTTACCCTCCCTCGTAGCAGTCGTCTGCCGTGGTCCGGTGACCTCCCCACGATGCCTCCCGGGACGAGATCCACATGGCCCTCACGGAATTCCAAAGGTAATTTTGTTTAGTTGCTCCTCTCTGTTCGTCAGTTCGTGAAGCAGCGGGATCTTGGTTTGGGAAGGTTTTCTCCTCCATGGCCATGACGACTCATGAGCTCTGTCCCCATCCTTCCCGCCTCCCATACCTCCACCATCTGTCGCCTCCTCTTCTCTGTCGCCTGACTCGTCCTCGCCATCGCGGTGCCTCCTCCTTTGCCTTCACTGTCTCCACTAGCCGCAACTGCCATCACCTACCGCAACCTCCGCCTACCGTTGCCTTCCACTATGGTCGCACGAATGACTCGTTCCGAGCCTTCAGCGGCCTCCTCGCTCGGCAATTTCTCCGCCGGTGATAGGGAGAAGGTGCTCGCTGCCGTTGGCATACACACAGCAACTTCTCTGCGCTACCTGCTTCCTGCCCAACCTCGAACCTCCATAAGCTTTGGATCTGGGTAGAATCATGATGTAGATTGCGACTGCTCATGTCACGTATATACTAGAAACTTCTAGCTATTTTAGTATCTAGTTGCTAGCCTACTACCATGGTGTGATCGGTTAAGATGTTGCTTGTGTGTCTACTATTCCCTGCAATTCCTGCTAACTAGTAAATGGCGCACCCTTTGCGCGCGTGAGAAAAAACGGTAATATAAGTCATAACAATATTATGTTGGTTTGAGGTTGTGCATGCACATTTCATAATCTAAATGATAATTTCATATTAAGTAAAAGTTCATTTTGTACTAGTTGCAGATTTAAAGTGTTATCACTATTAAATTTCAATCATTATGAAAACTGCCTTGCAAACTAAGAGATTGTAGCCTTAAGGCAACACATTTAAAAATACTATTGAATTTTCTGAGTAATATTTCAGTAGTACTGTGAGTAATGAACCAATGATAATTCAAGACATTCTAAGACCATAAGTTAAAGCATGTTTTTGAGTAATATTTCATTAGTACCGTGAGTAATGAACTAATGATAATTAAAGACATTCTAAGACCATAAGTTAAAGACATTCAACAATATTTTCTGGTTGCTTAGATCTCTTGGCTATATGCGCCAATTGCAAATGCTCAATATTTCAGAATACAAATTTTCAATTAGACATAGCTAGATCGATTTTATTCATTGTCAAACTAGACAGGATGTTTTTTAACATTGGGTGGAGAACTTTATCCATCTATATATAACGTTTTGGACCAACCAAGAAATTGACACAAGATATCAAGTGTTGAATATAATTGACGCATTACAATTTCTTCTTTATTGTGTTCGATACCTTTTTCATTTATTCATTTTCATTTTAAATGTACAGAAGACCCTCGTACTGAATACGAGAAAATGAGGGCTGTGAATATGATGAAGAACAATCAATTGTTTCAACGGCTAGGCCTTGGACAATTAAAAACAATGATCACCGCAACAACTGCAAACAACAAACAAGGCAATCTTCAGGAATCAGGTTCTTTATATTATGGTGAGAACGTTGAGGATTCTGGTGAAAAGGATGTTGGCATGGTACTGATTACTCTCTTAGCTTCCTCACATTATCTATCATTACTTTTGGGTTCACAAATAATTTGATATGAACATGTTTATTGTGTTGTACATATATTTAGGAATTCCAAGCTCGTAAAGGTGTCCCTACCCACATCTCCAATGATGGTGAACATATGTCAACAAAAGTAACAAGAGGAAATAAAATAATTATGGCACCTGTGCAGGAACGACCAGTTAGAGTCACTAGACAAAGAGTTGCTGAAGTAAACCAAATGTCTACCCATAGCCTAAATGTTTCTACACAACCCAGTTCAAGTGCCACCACAAACCATGATTTGACCCACAACCTTATTGTTCCTACACATCCTAGTTCCAATACTGCCACAAACAATGAGCCCATCCAAGACATGATACTGTTGCACAACCTACTTTCCAGATACAGGAGGGTGATAACCACACTGGGAATCAAGGCAAGTGGGCATCTTAACTTTTTGGACTACAATATCTATCATTACTAGGATAATATCATGAATGCTTTTGGCGAGTCACAAATATATATTGAGAACCTGTAATACTCAAAATTGTATAATTGTATAAAAGGATTATATAGTGATTATCTTATTTTATGTGCCTCATTTGCATCATGAAAAGAGCATACATAAAATGAAGAGTGATTAAATCAAACCAAAGACACTAAAATAAAAGAAAGTGCCTCATGTTGGAGTTTATATGTTTGTGCATTAATAAAATAATAAGGATAATAAGATAATAAATGCTAGAAGTTAAATCAAACCCTAAATTAAAATTAGGGTTTTATAAAATGAGAAGAAGAGATATGATATAAAATATATATCATATCTAAATTATATCTCTAAAATTGTTAGTTTAACTTCACACAAATAAATGAGAATGAATTTGGCACAAACTCGAATTTAAATTTGAATTCAAACTAAACTTAGAAATAAAAAAAAGGAAAAATGAGGAAAACGCCGCTTGGGCCAAAACATCGCTCTCGGCCCATTCCACCTCCCGCGCGGCCCACCTTACCTTTCTTCCACGCGGCCCAGCAGTGACCCCACTGCTCTCCTGTGGAAGAGACTGACGTGTGGGCTCCGTTAGCCAGTCCTTCCCCCGCTCATCGGATCCTCTCTCTCTGCCGCACGCGCCCGCTAATCCGTTTTCTGGCTGACTGGTGGGCCCGCGACCGCAGCCCTGTAGATCTTCCAACTCTCGCTCGTTGCAACGACCCGCGATTTCGCCGCAGCCTCCACCAGCGTAGCTCCCAGCCGCCTCAACCGTTCTGGCCGACCTCTCTGGGTGATAAAAGTCGGGTCACCATCCCTCCTCCCTCGACCCGTTAAGCCTAGGTCTAGCCCGATCACCAGAATCCGCCACGACCCCTGGGAGGAGAGAATCCACGCTGCCATCGGGTGACTGCGGGGATCGGTGCCCCGTCCTGGTGGTGCGATTGAGCGAAGTCGCAGCGGCTCTGGGAACCAGTGCGGTGCATTCACGGGCGTTGGGGACCGGCAGGATCTCGTGAATTCCTCATCAGAGTTCTTCCCTCGTCGTGAGTCGACCCTCATCGTGGACAACTCGCCCGCGCGCCCCGATCCTCGGTAATTTTATCTCCCCCGTGTTCGCTATTGCCGTGCCATAGTCTAGCTTCTGATAGATTGGGGTTAGGGTGGGTTCTTGGGGCGTGTAGCCCGGACTCCGGTGATGGTCCACCGTGCTTTCCCCTGGGCGGTGCCTCCGTGGCTTGGTCGTGAGGTTGAAGACGCTCGCGAGCCGTTGGATTGGTGCGGACGACTGAGATTAGGTCATAGGATTTTAAATCGGGGCCGCCAGTGGGGAATCCAACGTCTGGGAGCACTTGCCGCCTTGCGAGCCACCGGATCTAATCTGGGCGCTCGATCTCAGATCCAACGGCCCATATCACACCATACCGCTTCGGCCGTGTAATTTTGCTAAAGAGTCCCTGGGCAATTTAATAATAAACCCGCCGTCCTGGTGCATTGTTCACTGAGTCTAGGATAAGTTACCAGTGAGCCCCTGCAGTTTTCAGTATTTGATGCCCCGTCCCGAGAGTTATAAAATCAAGAAAATGAATTAGAAAATGAGTTTTTAATATAAAAACAATTCATATAATTTGTATACTTCATGGAAAATGCATATGACCTCCAAATTTAATGATTCCAGTTCCTATGATCTCATTTTAATGTCTAGATTATTACTGTGTATTTTGTTTACATGGTTGGTGTAATGTTAATTCTTGCTATACTATGTATGTATTGTGTTGATGCGAGTAGACGAGCAAGCTACAGAGGATTCTGAGGTTCAGCTGGTAGAGACTGCTGAGCAGGAGCTCGTTGAAGGCAAGTTGTGCCCTTGATCACCTCTTTTACCCATTCATGTTCTTATTATTCATAATGATCTGCATAGGTTAATTTTGATGGGACCCAATAGGATACCCTAGATTTTGACTATCTTTATATCTTGCTTCACCACTGGTTTTACTACTAAGTTTTTGGGTAGTACATGTTATTGCTTTATGTGGATTTGGGTATAGAGATATTCATCACTCATTTTTACACTTGTTATTATCTGTTCATTATTTTATGTTCATGATAAAATCATTATGTTAATGGGAACATGGAGAACCACCCGGGAAAACAGTGCTACCACAAGGGTATAATGGGACGCCCTTGGCTGATTAACTAGGAAAGCTAGTGGAGGGCTACCTTACCCGAAAGGGGCAAGGGCAGTAGGGGAGTGGTCAGTGTAGGGAGGTCCTTGGGTTGATTTTGCTGCGATGGCGGTCAGGCAAGAACCCTGCACTGGAGCTTCTTATAAACTGTAGCGGGTAGTCTGAAGCTAGTGGAACTTTGTAAAGGCCTCGTAGTGGTACCCTGCCTCGCTTCCTCGGTAGAGGTGTATGGAGTCTGATCAACTCCGTGGCAAATGGGTAACACGACTTGTGGGTAAAGATGCGCAACCTCTGCAGAGTGTAAAACTGGTATACTAGCCGTGCTCACGGTCATGAGCGGCTCGGACACTCACATGATTAATTTATGGAACTTAAACTTAATCTGTCATATCATTGCATTTGGGATTATTTTATTATTACTTTTATTTATTATTTCTAAGGTTTGATATTTACTTACACTTAGTAACTGCTAATAAAATTTTGACCAACTTATAAAAGCAATGCTCAGCTTCAGCCTTTATTTCATTGATCAGCCTTACACTTCATGAACTCCCACCTTTGGTGAGTTTATGCCACATTATTCCCCACAACTTGTTGAGCGATGAACGTATGTGAGCTCACTCTTGCTGTCTCACACCCCCCCCACAGGAGAAGAACAGGTGGTTCAGGAGGAGCCACAAGGCGAGGAGTTTGATCTGATCTAGGTGGCGTTTCTCGGTTGACATTGGCGCCGACGATCCTTAGTTCGTTTTATGTTTATTCTTTTATTTTGTATTAAGTCTTCCGCTATGTAATAAATACTCTGATGTTTTATGACATTTATCTCTATACACTCTGTTATTATATATGTTGTCTTCTTGGCGCATGTATGAGATGCACCTGGCTTTGTTCCTTAAAGCCGGGTGTGACAGAAGTGGTATCGGAGGAAATGTTGACTGTAGGACGAAACCTAGATAGAAATGGACAAACCCTTACCTACCTACCTTACTCTAATTCTTTCTACACTTATCTTGATCATGCCTCACCTTCTACTGTTCTACTCTGATCATTCTTACCTTCTCTACTCTGAGACAAGATGGAGTTCACACCTTGGAATCCTACACTTATGATCTTTTAAGAGATAGGAAACCTGAGACAAAACTAAAATTATTTTCTCTATTAAAAAATGCTGGTTGATTGTTCTGATGATCAATGACTGATTTGCTTCTTTGATTGATTGAAATAGTATAGACGGGCATTTTAGCATGTACCACCATAATTAATGAATTAGCTTTAGTAGGCAACACTTAGCTAATGAATCCCCCAAAGTAACATGATTCGTAATTACTCGCCTTGTCTACAATTCTTCCCTTCTTACCCTGTGTTTCTAACCTAGATAGGCTACACCTATAGTGTTAGAAGAGAGCACTATAGACGTGATCCTTGGTATGTCATGGTTAAGAAAGGCAAAGGCAGTTTATACACTGTGCTAAAGGAACCAAAGAACTCACCAGTTCCAAAGGAGAAAGATTTGAAGTTGGAATTGCAGTAACTACCACCACCAAACTAGCGGCATTCTTAGTCGATGGGAAGTTTGTTGGTGACAACATCCGTGTGGTTAAGGATTTTCCGGATGTCTTTCTAGAGGAGTTACTAGGGATGCCACCAGATAGAGAAGTTGAGTTTGTGATTGATCTTCTACCTGGAACTGCCCCTATATCTAAGCGACCATACAGGATGTCGGTAGAAGAGTTAAAGGAGCTGAAGAAGCAGTTGACGGAATTACAAGAGGCTGGTTACATTCGTCCGAGTTCCTCACCTTGGGGAGCACCGGTTCTATTTGTACAGAAGAAGGATGGATCCCAGAGGATGTGTGTGGACTATAGATCACTTAATGATGTCACTGTGAAGAACAAGTACCCGTTACCCCGCAATGAGGATTTATTTGATCGGATGAGAGATGCTAGGGTATTCTCAAAGATTGACCTCCGATCTGGTTACCACCAGATGAGGATTAGACCATCGAATATTCCCAAGACGGCTTTCTCGACTCGATATGGATTATATGAGTTCACTGTTATGTCATTTGGACTAACTAATGCACCAGCTACTTTATGGATTTGAAGAATAAGGTGTTTATGGAGTATTTGGACAGATTCGTCGTAGTATTCATCGACGATAATCTTATTTATTCCAAGAGTGATAGTGATCATGAGGAACATTTGAGATTGGTGCTACAGAAGCTAAGAGATGATCAACTCTACGCCAAGTATAGCAAATGTGAGTTTTGGATTGGCGAGGTGCCATTCCTTGGACATATTATTTCTAATGGAGGAATAGCAGTGGATCCTGCTAAAGTGAAGGAGATAATGGAGTGGAGAGTGCCCACTATAGTTATGGAGATTCAGAGTTTCTTGGGACTTGCAGGATATTATCGGAGATTTATTGAAGGATTTTCTAAGATTGCTAAGCCTATGACCTCGCTTCTGGAGAAGGGAAGAGAGTTTAAGTGGGATGAGAAGTGCCAAGATAGCTTCGATCAATTAAAGAAGAGATTGATGTCGCCCCAGTGTTGGTTATGCCAGATCTACAGAAGGGATTTGACATTTATTGTGATGCATGTGGACAAGGATTGGGATGTGTACTCATGCAAGAAGGACACGTGATCGCCTATGCGTCTCGTCAGTTGCGGAAACATGAATTGAACTACCCCACTCGTGACTTGGAACTAGCAGCAGTTGTGCATGCACTTAAGATTTGGAGACATTATATTATGGGAACTAAGTGCCAAGTATATACGGATCATAAGAGTTTGAAGTATATATTCACTCAGAAGGATCTCAACCTTAGGCAACGCCGTTGGTTGGAGCTCATTAAGGATTATGATTTGGAGATTCACTATCACCCGGGCAAGGCGAATTTGGTTGCAGATGCCTTGAGTCGGAAGGAGCATGTTCACTCCGCTTTTGTCGTCCAACTACCCGATGAATTAGCAAAAGACTTTGAGAGACTTAATTTGGGAATTGTTACTCATACTGAAGGAGTTACCATTGAGTTGGAACCTACCTTGGAGCAAGAGATTCGTAAAGGTCAGGTTGGTAATGCTAAAATTCAAGAGATTAAGGATCTTATTACGGAAGGTCGAGTTCCAGAATTCACGGAGGATGAGCAAGGTACTATATGGTTCAAGGATAGGATATGTGTTCCGGAGATTGATAGCCTTCGTGAGGCTATATTGAAAGAAGCTCATGATTCTGATTATTCTATCCACCCTGGTAGCACCAAGATGTATCAAGATTTGAAGCAAAAGTATTGGTGGTATGGACTGAAAAGAGATGTTGCTGCCCATGTGGCTAAGTGTGATGTGTGTCAAAGAGTTAAGGCCGAACATCAAAGACCAGCTGGACTATTGCACCCGCTTAAGATTCCCGAGTGGAAATGGGAAGAAATTGGTATGGATTTCATTGTTGGACTACCCCGCACTCCAGCAGGATATGACTCTATTTGGGTAATTGTGGACAGATTGACAAAAGTGGCTCATTTCATACCCGTGAGGACTAATTACACGGGAGCCAAGCTAGCAGAATTGTATATGACTCAGATAGTTTGTTTACATGGAGTGCCTAAGAAGATCGTGTCTGATCGAGGATCACAGTTTACTTCTCGGTTTTGGAAGAAGTTGCATGAGAGCTTGGATACAAAGTTGAATTTTAGTTCAGCCTACCATCCTCAGACTGATGGACAGACAGAGAGGACTAATCAAGTGCTGGAAGGTATGTTAAGAGCTTGTGCTCTCAAGCATGGTGGCGGTTGGGAGAAGAGCTTACCCTATGCTGAGTTTTCTTATAATAATAGCTACCAGGCCAGTTTGAAGATGTCACCATTTGAGGCTTTGTATGGCAGGAAATGCAGGACTCCCCTGTATTGGGATCAGACTGGAGAAAGACAGTTCTTTGGGCCTGAACTTATTCAAGAGGCAGAAGAACAAGTTCGAATGATAAGGGAGAATTTGAGAATTGCACAATCAAGGCAAAAGAGATATGCTGATAATAGGAGAAGACTACTGGAGTTTAAGGAGGGTGATCACGTGTATCTGAAGGTGTCACCAATCCGTGGTATGAGGAGATTTAAAGTTAAAGGAAAGTTGTCCCCTCGCTTCATTGGACCTTTCTTGATCTTAAAGCGAGTGGGTGAAGTTGCATATCGACTGGAGTTACCCGATCATCTGTCAGATGTACATGATGTGTTTCATGTGTCCCAGCTAAAGAAGTGCCTCAGGGTACCTGAGGAGCAACTACCAATGGAGGACCTTAGTGTTCAAGATGATCTGACTTATGCGGAGTACCCAATCAAGATTCTGGACACTTTGACTCGAGTTACAAGAAATAAGGTGATAAAGATGTGCAAAGTACAATGGAGTCACCACGGTGAGGACGAAGCTACTTGGGAAAGAGAAGAAGAGCTTCGCATAGATTTTCCTCATCTTTTCCCTAGATCTTCCTAAATCTCGAGGACGAGATTATTTTTAAGGGGGGTAGGATTTGTAATACTCAAAATTGTATAATTGTATAAAAGGATTATATAGTGATTATCTTATTTTATGTGCCTCATTTGCATCATGAAAAGAGCATACATAAAATGAAGAGTGATTAAATCAAACCAAAGACACTAAAATAAAAGAAAGTGCCTCATGTTGGAGTTTATATGTTTGTGCATTAATAAAATAATAAGGATAATAAGATAATAAATGCTAGAAGTTAAATCAAACCCTAAATTAAAATTAGGGTTTTATAAAATGAGAAGAAGAGATATGATATAAAATATATATCATATCTAAATTATATCTCTAAAATTGTTAGTTTAACTTCACACAAATAAATGAGAAGGAATTTGGCACAAACTCGAATTTAAATTTGAATTCAAACTAAACTTAGAAATAAAAAAAGGAAAAATGAGGAAAACGCCGCTTGGGCCAAAACATCGCTCTCGGCCCATTCCACCTCCCGCGCGGCCCACCTTACCTTTCTTCCACGCGGCCCAGCAGTGACCCCACTGCTCTCCTGTGGAAGAGACTGACGTGTGGGCTCCGTTAGCCAGTCCTTCCCCCGCTCATCGGATCCTCTCTCTCTGCCGCACGCGCCCGCTAATCCGTTTTCTGGCTGACTGGTGGGCCCGCGACCGCAGCCCTGTAGATCTTCCAACTCTCGCTCGTTGCAACGACCCCGCGATTTCGCCGCAGCCTCCACCAGCGTAGCTCCCAGCCGCCTCAACCGTTCTGGCCGACCTCTCTGGGTGATAAAAGTCGGGTCACCATCCCTCCTCCCTCGACCCGTTAAGCCTAGGTCTAGCCTGATCACCAGAATCCGCCACGACCCCTGGGAGGAGAGAATCCACGCTGCCATCGGGTGACTGCGGGGATCGGTGCCCTGCCCTGGTGGTGCGATCGAGCGAAGTCGCAGCGGCTCTGGGAACCAGTGCGGTGCATTCACGGGCGTTGGGGACCGGCAGGATCTCGTGAATTCCTCATCAGAGTTCTTCCCTCGTCGTGAGTCGACCCTCATCGTGGACAACTCGCCCACGCGCCCCGATCCTCGGTAATTTTATCTCCCCCGTGTTCGCTATTGCCGTGCCATAGTCTAGCTTCTGATAGATTGGGGTTAGGGTGGGTTCTTGGGGCGTGTAGCCCGGACTCCGGTGATGGTCCACCGTGCTTTCCCCTAGGCGGTGCCTCCGTGGCTTGGTCGTGAGGTTGAAGACGCTCGCGAGCCGTTGGATTGGTGCGGACGACTGAGATTAGGTCATAGGATTTTAAATCAGGGCCGCCAGTGGGGAATCCAACGTCTGGGAGCACTTGCCGCCTTGCGAGCCACCGGATCTAATCTGGGCGCTCGATCTCAGATCCAACGGTCCATATCACACCATACCGCTTCGGCCGTGTAATTTTGCTAAAGAGTCCCTGGGCAATTTAATAATAAACCCGTCGTCCTGGTGGCATTGTTCACTGAGTCTAGGATAAGTTACCAGTGAGCCCCTGCAGTTTTCAATATTTGATGCCCCGTCCCGAGAGTTATAAAATCAAGAAAATGAATTAGAAAATGAGTTTTTAATATAAAAACAATTCATATAATTTGTATAATTCATGGAAAATGCATATGACCTCCAAATTTAATGATTCCAGTTCCTATGATCTCATTTTAATGTCTAGATTATTACTGTGTATTTTGTTTACATGGTTGGTGTAATGTTAATTCTTGCTATACTATGTATGTATTGTGTTGATGCGAGTAGACGAGCAAGCTACAGAGGATTCTGAGGTTCAGCTGGTAGAGACTGCTGAGCAGGAGCTCGTTGAAGGCAAGTTGTGCCCTTGATCACCTCTTTTACCCATTCATGTTCTTATTATTCATAATGATCTGCATAGGTTAATTTTGATGGGACCCAATAGGATACCCTAGATTTTGACTATCTTTATATCTTGCTTCACCACTGGTTTTACTACTAAGTTTTTGGGTAGTACATGTTATTGCTTTATGTGGATTTGGGTATAGAGATATTCATCACTCATTTTTACACTTGCTATTATATGTTCATTATTTTATGTTCATGATAAGATCATTATGTTAATGGGAACATGGAGAACCACCCGGGAAAACAGTGCTACCACAAGGGTATAATGGGACGCCCTTGGCTGATTAACTAGGAAAGCTAGTGGAGGGCTACCTTACCCGAAAGGGGCAAGGGCAGTAGGGGAGTGGTCAGTGTAGGGAGGTCCTTGGGTTGATTTTGCTGCGATGGCGGTCAGGCAAGAACCCTGCACTGGAGCTTCCTATAAACTGTAGCGGGTAGTCTGAAGCTAGTGGAACTTTGTAAAGGCCTCGTAGTGGTACCCTGCCTCGCTTCCTCGGTAGAGGTGTATGGAGTCTGATCAACTCTGTGGCAAATGGGTAACACGACTTGTGGGTAAAGATGCACAACCTCTGCAGAGTGTAAAACTGGTATACTAGCCGTGCTCACGGTCATGAGCGGCTCGGACACTCACATGATTAATTTATGGAACTTAAACTTAATCTGTCATATCATTGCATTTGGGATTATTTTATTATTACTTTTATTTATTATTTCTAAGGTTTGATATTTACTTACACTTAGTAACTGCTAATAAAATTTTGACCAACTTATAAAAGCAATGCTCAGCTTCAGCCTTTATTTCATTGATCAGCCTTACACTTCATGAACTCCCACCTTTGATGAGTTTATGCCACATTATTCCCCACAACTTGTTGAGCGATGAACGTATGTGAGCTCACTCTTGCTGTCTCACACCCCCCCCACAGGAGAAGAACAGGTGGTTCAGGAGGAGCCACAAGGCGAGTTGTTTGATCTGATCTAGGTGGCGTTTCTCGGTTGACATTGGCGCCGACGATCCTTAGTTCGTTTTATGTTTATTCTTTTATTTTGTATTAAGTCTTCCGCTATGTAATAAATACTCTGATGTTTTATGACATTTATCTCTATACACTCTGTTATTATATATGTTGTCTTCTTGGCGCATGTATGAGATGCACCTGGCTTTGTTCCTTAAAGCCGGGTGTGACAGAACCTATACTTACCCCATTTGGGTACAACTTCAATTTGAACTCAATTATTCATATGTTGTATTATGTTTTATCACAACTAATGTTTAGTTTTATATGCAACATTACTCATATAAAAACAATCTGTGTCTACACAATTATAATTATTTATATTTGACACTAATTGTGTAAGATAATGTACATTTTTTGTCATGACCACAAACAACAGAAATCATACCAAGGAGAAAAAGTATGGGCAGGCAACTTGAAACGTTAAGCAGAGGACTGGGAGTCAAGATTCCAATCCAAATCACTGAAGGGAACAAAAGGCCAGAACCACCTATTCAAGCTGTTAAGTTTGCATCAGAGGGTGGAATCACATTGAGGCAGCACATTCCAATATTTAACCATTGGAAGGAATACAAGAAGAGAGAGAATGAACCTATAATAAGAAACAATATTGGCAAAGTTACTGTAAGTTAGTTTTACTCGTCATAAAGTTCATTGGCCTTTTCAATCAAGACTCATACAACAATTATTTCTTTACTAGGCTAATTTCACTGTGGACAGTGAGAGCAAGACAGTGGAAGATGCATGTCTAGACATGCTAAAGAGTGGACAGCGCCAAATGAGTTATAGACTGAAACAGAAGTACTTCAATGGGATACCTGCTAATCAAGTGAGGACTACATCACCTATTCCAATCATGTCTGACAACGACTGGAGAAAGTTGGTGCAGAAGTGGTCTACCCCAAATCACAAGGTACTTGCAATATCCAGACGTTTTCTACATCTTTATGCTTATCCCAACCTATGAATCAACATCGTCTTTGGAACATAGTGTGATGGCCAGTCCATTGATCATTCTATAAATAACACATGTTTCTTTGATCTGTTGCATATATAGTACTAGGTCAGCCTGCTAGTTGCTGCAAATCTTTGACATATTACTTGACTAGGAGTAGACTTGTATTGCATCAGGGAACTGCTTTAGTACTCCATTGTTACTGCAACTGCTACTGACATATTTCTTTGACCTGAAAAACAACAAGTTATACATATATTTGTTTACACAGTTAAATAAGCATTGCATGGGCGGCAGTTTTGTTTGGCTAGCCAAAACTAATGGCAAAAGGGAAATACAATGTGACAGGTGCCTATTTTTGGTAAAATGTTAGTCTATACATGATGTGATTGTGGCGTTGGTATATCTTTTTTGAACCTGAGAATAAACTGCTTATACTATATTATGCAATAAGAGTGAGTTTTCCATGTATTCACGTTTGTAGCAGTGTGGCATGATCTAGAATGGTGGCTTCTGCATAACCCTATGCCTGACATGATTTCTTACTCTGTTGCCACATCATATGTTTGTTTTTTCTTACTCCAGCTTCATATTCTAAGTCTATATTATTTTTACATGCTTATTTGATACAAAGGAAAGTTGTGTGAAGAACAAACTTAATCGTGAAAAAGTACAGTATCAACAATGCACAGGCTCTCGATCCTACATTGCAAAGGCTTTTGTATTGGTAAGAAAATAACCATTGTTTACTTATCTGCATAGTTGAATGATATGTGAATGTGTAATATTGCCAATAGAGTCAGTTTAACATCTATGTTACCTCATATAGTTGCCCCTGGTTATTACATTTGTGTTCACTTACATTTCTTGATTATGCAACAACCTTTATTTTATGTGCATAGTTTAATAATCTATGAATGTGTAATGCTGCAAATGAACACCCATAACCATTTAAAGAGGTGGTTATTATATGTGCTTGCTTCCATTAATTAGAGAGCATGTCTCCTAAATCATTTTTATTGTATTGTTAATAGTTTATTAACAGGTCATCCACCAAACTATAATGTTTTAGGTTGTAGCTACGGTACCTACAAGTTTCCTAATCCTCCTTATTTGAGCATTGTGCAGTTCCTCATGCTCTTTCTGCAAAAAGTCCATTTATATATTCAGCAAGTACTAGATAGATAGAACAATAATAACAGAGAATGTATAGCTTGCTGTTTTTCTATTTCTGTATTCGATTCTAACATCTCTGTTTTTGTAATCGACTCTAACATCTCTCTAGCATTTAAATATATATATATAGCTTGCTAAAGCATTTAGATATGCAGTAATCGACTCTAACATCTATGTTTCTATTTATGTATACCAAAGCACAATGAAACATCTTTGTTTGCTCATATAGTTGTTCCTGATTGCTTCATTTACAGTTTTATTTAAATGCTTTAGCACTGTTCATATCTAAAATGCATTTTAATATGTTATTTTGAAAACCTACCTGTACCTTATTTTAAGACCTTCATTCTCACCGAACTCATTTTATATCATTTCAGAAGCAAGAAAAATATAAGGACACGGAACCTAGTGCAATAGATCTTTTCACGGAGATGCATTGTAGCAAAACGAAAGGTTTTAGTGAAAATGTTCATAAAGCTATTGTAAGTGCTTGTTTTCCTTTCATGTTTGTACTAACAACTTGCAACTTGTGGTATACTATACTGATGAATAATCATTAAATCTTATATTAGGTTGACTTGGAAGAAATGGTAGCAGCACCAGTTCAGGATGGACAACAACCAAAATCTCCTATATAAGTTGTTTCTAATGTGCTACCAGGCTCCAGTGTGTTCCTACGCAATGTTGGTCTTAAGTCCGCCTCCAAGAAAAGCTCCACAACGACTGTTTCTGCAAAGGTTCAACAACTTCAGGATGAACTGGAGACCGAGAAGCAAGAAAAAGATGGCCTTCGGGAAGAAGTGGAAACCTTGAAGGCTCAAGCACAAGCATCTCAGAAGACCATTGATAGTATGAAGAGGTCGATGGAAGAAAATAACAACCTCCTTCGTCAACTATTAAGCTTCAATCGAGGCTAAGTGCCTCCATCATAAGTCTGGTTGACCACTATAGGACCTGCAGCCTTATGGCTGTTATAGTGGCTAGTTACAGTAGCTCTAGATTTGAAGTTATAGGATCATTTTTCAATTATGCTTAATGTTTAATACTTTGAGTTGAAGTTATTGGATTTGTTTTGGATTTTAAGTTAAAGGATTTACAGATATATGTTTTAAAGTTATATTATTCTCTTCTAGATAAAATATTTATGTCGAACAAATTCATATGATATTTTGGTTCTGATGTGTAATATTCTATGACGATATGAATGCATATGATGTATTCCTTGCGATGATGATTATATTTGTCACAAATGCTTTGTCAGCACATCACTTGTCGTGTCATCACATTTTATGACGAAACTTTTTGTCACAAATGTATTGCCACATAAGCGGCCAACACCTTTCAATTTGTGATGAAATTCTTCGTCACAACAATTATGCCACGTCATCGAATCTATGACAAAAATTTCGTCATAAATGTTTTGCCACGTCACATACCACGTCATCACCATTAGCCACGTGGCAATGCATGTCAGTACGATTGTGATGTTTTTAGGGGCAATTATGACAAAATAGAGTGTCATAGATTTAGTGACGAAGCTAGTATGCGTCATATAATCTATGACGATTTTTTGATCATCGTCATAGTACTCTATTTAACATGCATCTTCTATGACGATGGCTTTTTCGTCACAATGACGTCACCAAAACATAACTTGTGACAAATAAACACTAGTTAGTGACATAATCATTATGTCACAGAAGGCCTAAAAGGTTGTAGTGAATGTGGCATGAACTCACCAAAGGTGGGAGCTCATGAAGTGTAAGGCTTATCAACAAAATAAAGGTTGAAGCTGAGCATTGCTTTTATAAGTTGGTCAAAATTTTATTAGCAATTACTAAGTATAAGTAAATACCAAACCTTAGTAATAATAAGTAAAAGTAATAATAAAATAATCCCAATGCGATGCAAATGACAAATTGAGTTTTAATTCCATAGATTAATCATGTGAGGGTCCAAGCTGCTCATTACCGTGAACACGGCTAGTATACCAGTTTTACACTCTGCAGAGGTTGCACATCTTTACCCACAAGTCATGTTACCCATCTGCCAAGGCGTCATGAATCCCATACACCTCTACCAAGGAAGCGAAGCAGGATAACACTACGAGGTCTTTACAAAGTTCCACTAGCTTCAGAAAACTCGCTATAGTTTATAGGAAGCTCCAGTACAGGAATGCCTCGCCTGATCGCCATCGCAGCAAAATCAACCCAAGGACCTACCTACACTGACCACTCCCCTACTGCCCTTGCCCCTTTCGAGTAAGGTAGTCATCCACTAGCTTTCCTAATTAATCAGCCAAGGGCGTCCCATTAAACCCTTGTGGTAGCACAGTTTTCCCGGGTGGTCGCTCCATGTTCCTATTAACAGACTGATCTTATCATGAACATAAATAACATAACAGAATAAATAGAAACATGGATATAATGAAATATTAACCCGAAAACCGTGTAAGGCAATAACATAACTACCTAATGATTCAGGGGTAAACAAGGTAAAAAGATAAACAGTCTAGGGTGACCTATTGGGTCGCATCAAAATGAAACCTATGCATGAATAGTGATAATAAAGATTATTATTGGGTAACAAAAGTGGATCAAGGGCACAACTTGCCTGGCACTTGAGATTCCAGTTACATGGGTGATTCTTCAGATCCTCGAAACCACGTGCTAGTCGTAGCAATACAAACAAACATGGTATAGACAAAATTAACATCACACCAAACATAAGTACAAACTGAATAGTAATGATCTATGCGAAGCTACGAGATCGAGGGAATGAGAACTACTAAAATTGGAGTTACAATTAGGTTATGATCTTATAAACGATATGTGTGATTTAAATATTAAACTATATTATAAATTGGTTAATATAGGTCATATGAGAGGTTATTCTTTAAATAATTAATTCAACTTTAATCTAAGTTATAAATTGACCATAGATCATATTCTAGTGGATTATAATAATAAGCAGTTTAACTAGACTAACCAACATAAGTCAAATAAAGATCTAATTATAAAATAATGAGACATGATACAATAAATGTTGTTACTGCGTAGTAAACATTTGTACGAGACTAACGCAACTCGAACAGTTTAATTCGGAGTTAAAACGGAAAAGTTATGAATTTCCAAAGTTTTTATGCATTTGATATAAGATTAATTTGGAAATAAATTTTAAAGAGGCTTCCATGTCAAATCAGTGGTACTAGATGATAAACAATAATCGTACAAAATTATAGGAACTGGAATGGATTAATTTGGACTTCAAATGAGTTAAATATGAATTATACAAGTTCTGGATTTATTTTTGTATTAAAATCAATTTCTAATAGTGTTTTTCTTAATTCCCTGGCTGCTGGACTGTGCATCAAATACCAAATAGCACAAGGGTTAACTTGCAAAGTTTCCCAAGACTTTGACAACACCTGGGTGGATTGCAGGTTCTATTTAGGGAATCATGAGGGTCTCATATGTAAATCTATCGCGGCTGAGAGTATGGATGGATTCTGGCCATCGGATCTCATTCCGAGGGCCCTGATTAGATGTCGTATAGAGTGAACCGGTACGCATACCTGGCCCTAGGATCTAAGTTCAACCGTCTGGATCGGATCCCCGCCGAACAGATGCCCCATACCTAAGCTAGCCGTCCATCCTATGATCCAGGGCTTATCTAGCGTCTTCCTCCTCGCGACGCACACCCACAGCTAGCCAAGCACCGCGACGGCGGACCTGGCCTGCCTTCCCGCCATGAAAGCTAAAACATCAGAGGGGGTAACGGCGAGGAAATAATGGAGGCATACCGTGGTTCGGCACAGGGACGAACAACTTCACACTATGGCAGCCCTACACGGTCTTCTTCGCGTGGTGCTAGAGCTGTGTCCGCCCAACGTCGTACGCACAAGGAACACCCCCGGTAAGGGCAACTCCACCGGCAAGTATCACAGCGGCAAATAGGCATGAGCTCCGCCGCGTGGCCCTGCCCACGCGAACCTCCACAATGCTGTCCGCACTGGGCCACTGCGCACTTCCCTCCCCCATTCCTCTCTCTCCTCTGCACCGTTGAGCTCTAATGGGGACGAGAGTTTTTCTTCTGCTGGATGCAACTAGACGAACAAGAGGGAGTAACGCGGCGGCACGGCTGGAGTTTATGTAGGGCGCACAGGGAGAACGACTGAGCCCCAAGTCAAAGGCATCCGCCAAATACGCGCCCAGGAATTTGGAGTCCATTGCGCGGTCGGTTGCGCGAGGATCCAGAAAAGTTGTTGGGGGAAAGAAGATAGGTCCGACAGGTTGGTCCCACACGCAGTCACAATGCTCCTGAGCACATGCGGCAGAATGAACTGGCCAGTGGGGCCCGCGTAGCGGTGTCCATCAGTTCAGCGGCGCAACACGATGGAGAGATGGGCCTGCGCGGGATGCGAAGTGAAAGGAAGTGGGCCGCGTGGAATCCTGGGAGATGGGCCGCGAGGGATGAAGCGGCCCAGGTAGCACAGGGTGAGTCCTTCTTTTTCTTTTTATTTATTTTTTTTCATGATTTATATTTAAAATTCAAATCAAACTCAAGGTTGAATTCCAAACTTTTTACTTTTAGATGCACACATAAAACACCATCATGGATACAAAACTATATATATATATTTATATTTGTTTTATTTTGGTTCTTTTATACATGATTCCAATCATGAACTAGAGAATAGTTCACATCCCATGAATTTTAGGAAGATATATTATATTAAGATTTAGTTTAGTCATAGTTCATATAATTTCACTCCAAGAATAATTTAGTTTATCTAGGTATCTTTTTTGTAAAAAAAATAATATTACTTTCAGGAATAGTAACTTTGAAATTATGAATATTCTCATGGAAAGGTGTTTTGATTTAAAACCCTCGAAGAAATCTCGTTCTCGAGATTTGTAAGGAAAGGGTGTATAACCAAGTTATCTCAAAACATATGCACAAACAAAAATCTCAGCATGATGCATACTTTATTAGCAACACATGGGGTCAATTAGACCTTATTATTCCTCCTGAAATAGTATCAAACCATTTACTAACTAAAGTAACATTTAGATCCTACAAATAGTGGTAACATATATATATATATATATATATATATATATATATATATATATATATATATATATATGTTTATGTAGCTTGGTGGAGCTGGTGGTGGTGGTGGAGGTAGTGGTTGTTGTTGTCGTTGTCTTTCCAACCGTGGTTGCCTTATTTCTTGACGTATCTCTAGCCGGTCCTGGCGTATTTCCTCACATTCTTGTCTTATCTGATTTTGCATTTCGGTAACCATGTTTGCCATTTGTTGTATTATCATCATTTGGGTGGCAACCACTTGATCGATTCCAACCGGTGGAGGATTTGGAGGATTCATTATGTTTGTTGTTGCTTGATAATCTTCTCTTCCTCGCATTGACCATGAGAGTTAGAAGCATATGGCAAAATAGTTTTGCAAGGGAAATTATTTGGTTAGTAAAATGAATAGGCTAGTAACCGGTTATGATCTGAAGATTCTTTAGTAGGGTTTAATCTTTGTTTTATGTCAAGATTGGGATATCTAGTTGTATATGGGGAATTTCCAAAGGTAAGATAGAACCTATCAAGATGAGATAGATATGGGTGAGATAGACTCCATGATGTAGTTTAAAAGTCTGTTTGATGTTAGGTGAGGATAGATAGATTATACCATTCATCATGACTCTATGGGTTGGGTTAACTCTTTTGCTCATGGTTGAGTTGGTTTAATGTGCTAAGTTAAGTTAACACCTGGTTAGTAGGATCTAATATCTTCTACCAGCATCACTAATCTGTTTAAGTAGACCACACTAGATTAGATCATACTAGATTAGATCACATTAGATTCCATGATTCTATTCAAGAATCTCATTTAGTTAAGCATATCAAGCTGACTTTGTCCTTATGAAATTCTAGTATCTTTTTTTCTAAGTGGAACTTCCAATTGGTATTTTTTATACACCTAAAATTTCGTGCCATTAACATGCGTGGCATAGAAAACAAGGGTACCTCAGGTTTTAGCTATTACGTAAGTGTAGACATAGATTTGGGGGTAAAGGAAAGCATGGGAGACTTTTCATTCTGGGCGGTGGATCTTGATTCATCTGAAGATCTATTTCTACTCATATCCTTCATCGTCGAGGTTAACCTTCTTCTTGGGTCAGATTTGAGGACCATCGGTTATGGTGTTGGATGTCATTATCCGACTTGAGATAACAATTGTAGGTACATGGGGTAGGCAGGTTAAACATAGTTTTACTTTGCTTTTGGGATAAATGGGTTGGGAAACCTATAACATAGGCTAGGTTATGGTTTCACGAACGAGTTGGTCTAAGACACCAATTTAGATTTAAAACCTATTTATAGGAATATGGTTTAGTTAATACTTGTAACATAGATTAGACCTTATTAGATTAGGTAGGGTCTCGATTAGATTGGATATAACTAGATTAAACTTAGTTTAAGTTAGATAGATCTACCAGGGTAGGATATATATCATTAGGGTACGTTAGAATCTTTTGAGATTAGTTAGATCTATGAGGATAGGCTAGAACCTTTTCGAGATAAGATGGGTCTATTAAGATAAGAAAGAATCTTTAAGGATCAGATAGAATCTTTTAAGATGAAATGGATCTATCAAGATAAGAGAGAATCTATTAAGATAAGATAGATTTATTAAGATAAGAAAGAGTCTTTTAAGATAAGAGAGATCCATTAGGCTTGATATATGCTAATGGGGTATTTTTAGTTGGTCTAGTTTATCTTATAAACAGTTTTAGAGGATAAGAGATTTTTTTAACACAATATGAACCTATGAGGATAAGACAAATTCATTTAAGTTAAGAGGGATCCATTAAAGTAGATACACTTTAATGGAGGGTAATCTAGGCTGTTTAGTTATCTTATGAATTTTATTTATTTATATTTATGCCTATAATTATATGTAGATGTAATTGTGGACGTTACTCCACGACTTATCACACTCAATCAAAGATCCAATTCGGACAAATATCATAAGGACAAACACTCAAGCGTATAGATAAAAATAGTTTTGTTTTTGTTCCTAAGAGTAGGTCTCCTATTCCTAAAGTCACTTTAGGCATAGGATCTCAAAGTGTGAAATCCACTTTTGTCTTTAGAAGGAACAAGTAAGAATAATCAGAGTATAGCGGAAATAGACAAGAAAAGATTAAGATAAGTTTAGAAAAGAATCAGAGTAAGGTAAGTAGGTAATAGTTGTCCAGTTCTATCTAGGTTTCGTCCTACAGTCAACATTCCTCTCATACCACTTCTGTCACACCCGGGCTTTAAGGGACCAAGCCGGGTGCATCTCATACATGCGCCAAAGAAGACAACATGTATAATAACAGAGTGTATAGAGATAAATGTCACAATAATCAGAGTATTTATTACATAGTGTAAGTCTTACAAAATAAAAGATAATATAAAAGGATCTAAAATCCATCCTTGGCATTAGAAAGTCAACTAGGAGACGCCACCTAGACCGAATCAAACTCCTCGATATGCGGCTCCTATTGAACCACCTGTTCTTCTCCTGTGGGGGGTGTGAGACAGCAAGGGTGAGCTCACACATGTTCATCGCTCAACAAGTTGTGGGGAATAATGTGGCATGAACTCACCAAAGGTGGGAGCTCATGAAGTGTAAGGCTTATCAACAAAATAAAGGTTGAAGCTGAGCATTGCTTTTATTATTTGGTCAAAATTTTATTAGCAATTACTAAGTATAAGTAAATACCAAACCTTTGTAATAATAAGTAAAAGTAATAATAAAATAATCCCAATGCGATGCAAATGACAAATTGAGTTTTAATTCCGTAGATTAATCATGTGAGGGTCCGAGCTGCTCATGACCGTGAGCATGGCTAGTATACCAGTTTTACACTCTGCAGAGGTTGCACATCTTTACCCACAAGTCATGTTACCCATCTGCCAAGGGGTCATGAATCCCATACACCTCTACCAAGGAAGCGAGGCAGGGTAACACTACGAGGCCTTTACAAAATTCCACTAGCTTCAGAAAACCCGCTACAGTTTATAGGAAGCTCCAGTGCAGGAATCCCTCGCCTGACCGCCATCGCAGCAAAATCAACCCAAGGACCTCCCTACACTGACCACTCCCCTACTGCCCTTGCCCCTTTCGGGTAAGGTAGTCATCCACTTGCTTTCCTAATTAATTAGCCAAGGGCGTCCCATTAAACCCTTGTGGTAGCACTGTTTTCTCGGGTGGTCGCTCCATGTTCCCATTAACATAATGATCTTATCATGAACATAAATAACATAACAGAATAAATAGGAACATGGATATAATGAAATATTGACCCGAAAACTGTGTAAGGCAATAGCATAACTATCCAATGATTCAGGGGTAAACAAGGTTAAAAGATAAACAGTCTAGGGTGACCTATTGGGTCCCATCAAAATTAAACCTATGCATGAATAGTGATAATAAAGAATATTATTGGGTAACAAAAGTGGATCAAGGGCACAACTTGCCTGGCACTTGAGATTCCATTTACCAGGGTGATTCTTCAGATCCTCAAAACCACATGCTAGTTGTAGCAATACAAACAAACATGGTATAGACAAAATTAACATCACACCAAACATAAGTACAAACTGAATAGTAATGATCTACGCGAAGCTACCAGATCGCGGGAACGAGAACTACTAAAATCGGAGTTACAATTAAAGGGTTATGATCTTATAAAAGATATGTGTGATTAAAATATTAGACTATATAAATTGGTTAATATAAATCATATGAGAGGTTATTCTTTAAATAATTATCTCAACTTTAATCTAAGTTATAAATTGAACATAGATCAAATTCTAGTGGATTATAATAATAAGCAGTTTAACTACACTAACCAGCATAAGTCGAATAAAGATCTAATTGTAAAAGAAAGAGACATGGTACAATAAATGTTGTTACTGTGTAGTAAACATTTGTATGAGACTAAAGCAACTCGAACGGTTCAATTCGGAGTTAAAACAGAAAAGTTATGAATTTCCAAAGTTTTTATGCATTTGATATAAGATTAATTAGGAAATAAATTTTAAAGTGGCTTTCATGTCAAATCAGTGGTACTAGATGATAAACAATAATATTACAAAATTATAGGAGCTGGAATGGATTAATTTGGACTTCAAATGAGTTAAATATGAATTATACAAGTTCTGGATTTATTTTTGTATTAAAATCAACTTCTAATACTGTTTTTCTTAATTCCCTGGCTGCTGGACTGCGCATCAAATACCAAATAGCACAAGGGTCAACTTGCAAAGTTTCCCAAGACTTTGACAACACCTGGGTGGATTGCGGGTTCTATTTAGGGAATCCTGAGGGTCTCATATGTAAATCTGTCGCTGTTGAGAGTATGGATGGATTCTGGCCATCAGATCTCATTCCGAGGGCCCTGATTAGATGTCGTATTGAGTGAACCGGTACGCATACCTGGCCCTAGGATCTAAGTTCAACCGTCCGGATCGGATCCCTGCCGAATAGATGCCCCATACCTAAGCTAGTCATCCATCCTACGATCTAGCGCTAACCTAGCGTCTTCCTCCTCGTGACGCACAGCCCCAGCTGGCCAAGCATCGCGACGGCAGACCCGCCCTGCCTTCCCGCCGTGAAAGGTAAAACATCAGAGGGGCTAACGGCGAGGAAATAATGGTGGCATACCGTGGTTCGGCACAGGGACAAACAACTTCGCACTATGGCAGCCCCACATGGTCTTCTTCGCGCGGTGGTAGAGCTGTGTCCGCCCAACGTCGTACGCATAGGGAACACCCCCGGCAAGGGCAACTCCAGCGGCGAGTATCGCAGCGGCAAATAGGCACGAGCTCCGCCCCGTGGCCCTGCCTATGCGAACCTCCGCACTGTTGTCCACACCGGGCCACTGCGCACTTCCCTCCCCCTTCCTCTCTCTCCTCTGCACCGTTGAGCTCTAATGGGGACGAGAGTTTTTCTTCTACTGGATGCAACTGGACGAACAGGAGGGAGTAAGGCGGCGGCACGACTAGAGTTTATGTAGGGCGCACAGGGAGAACGACCGAGCCCCATGTCAATGGCATCCGCCAAATACGCGCCCAGGAATTTGGAGTCCGTTGCGCGGTGGGTTGCGTGAGGATTCGAAAAAGCTGTTGGGGGGAAAGAAGATAGGTCCGACAGGTTGGTCCCACATGCAGTCACAATGCTCCTGAGCGCATGCGGCAGAAAGAACTGGCCAGCGGGGCCCGCGTAGAGGTGTCCATCAATTCAGCGGCGCGGCACGTTGGAGAGATCGGCCTGCTCGGGATGCGAAGTGAAAGGAAGTGGGCTGCGTGGAATCCAGGGAGATGGGCCGCGAGGGATGAAGAGGCCTAGGTAGCATAGGGTGAGTCCTTCTCTTTTTCTTTTTATTTATTTATTTTTCCTGATTTATATTTAAAATTCAAATCAAACTCAAGGTTGAATTCCAAACTTTTTACTTTTAGATGCACACATAAAACACCAGCATGGATGCAAAACTATATATATTTATATTTGTTTTATTTTGGTTCTTTTATACATGATTCCAATCATGAACTAGAGAATAGTTCACATCCCATGAATTTTAGGAAGATTTATTATATTAAGATTTAGTTTAGTCATAGTTCATATAACTTCACTCCAAGAATAATTTAGTTTATCTAGGTATTTTTTTGTAAAAAAATATATTACTTTCGGGAATAGTAACTTTGAAATTATGAATATTCTCATGGAAAGGTGTTTTGATTTAAAACTCTCGAAGAATTTTCCTCATTTTCATATGATTAAACTTTAGGGTGTTACATTTCTGGTCCACAATGTTCTGGTTGACATAGGAAGTGCAGCGGACATCATCTTTGCAAAGGCTTTTAGACAGATGCAAGAACCAGAAGACAAGATTCATGATGCAACACACCCTCTTTGTGGCTTCGGAGGAAGACAGATTGTGGCACTTGGCAAATAAACAATGTCAGTTACCTTCGGTTACATTCACATCACAAGAACTAAGCAAGTTATCTTTGACATTGTTGACATGGAGTACCCATACAATGCAATCATTGGTCGAGGGACGCTTAATGCCTTCGAAGCAATACTTCATCCAACATACTTATGCATGAAGATACCTTCGGAACAAGGGCCCATTGTTGTTCATGGGAGTCAAGAAGTTGCTAGGAGGGCTGAAGGGAGTTGGACCGATTCAAAGGCGATCCATAACATAGATGGATCCGAAGCTTGTCAACAATATAAGCACAAAAGAGAGAAGGCTACTTCGGCAAATTAGCCGAAGCCTATGCTCCTGTGTGAAGATATAGCAGACCAAAGGGTACTGCTGGGATCTCAGTTATCTGGTGAACAAGAAAAGACTCTGCTAAGATATTTGTTCAACAACAAAGATGTCTTCGCTTGGACAGCTAATGATCTCTGTGGTGTTAACAGAGATGTCATTCAGCATTCACTCAATGTGGATCCATCTTTCAGGCCAAGAAAGCAAAGACCTCGGAAAATGTCTGAGGATAAAGCCAAAGGTGCTCCGAATGAAGTAAAGAGACTTCTCAGTGCTGGTGTCATCAGAGAAGTAACATATCCAGAATGGCAAGCTAACATTGTCATGGTGAAGAAGGCTAATGGGAAATGGAGAATGTGTATTGATTTCACAGATCTCAACAAGGCATGTCCAAAAGATGAGTTTACCAAGAATAGACTCCCTTGTAGATGCAGCAGCTTCTTTGGAACTCATAAGTTTATTGGACTGCTACTCTGGCTATCACCAAATTTGGATGAAGAAAAAGGATGAGCTAAAGACAAGCTTCATAACTCCCAGTGGTACTTATTGTTACCTTTGGATGCCCGAGGGGCTCAAGAATGCTGGAGGACAGCCAAGGTTCTTCACTCTCAAATAGGCAGAAATGTGCTAACTTATGTTGATGACATCATAGTAAAAAGCACGAAACAAGAAAATCACATTGCCAATTTGCAAGAGACGTTTACCAATTTCAGGCAAGCTGGTCTCAAGTTAAATCTAGAAAAGTGTGTTTTCGGAGTAAAGAAGGGCAAGTTTCTTGGTTGTCTGGTATCAACAAAGGGTATCTAAGCTAACCTAAATAAGATTGAAGCTATCCTTTAGATGGAGCCGCCAAATTCAAAGAAATGGCCCAACGATTGGCAGGAAGGCTGGCATCGCTGAACATATTTATATCAAGGTCAGCAGAGAGAAATCTACCATTCTTTGAAATACTAAAGTCAGCCGAAGTTTTTCAATGGTGTCCGGCTCAACAGAAGGCTTTCAAAGAGTTAAAGCAATACTTGATAGACTTGACAACTCTAACTCCACCTTCATTAGGAACTCTGTTACTCCTGTATGTGACTGTCTCCCATTCTGCAGTCAGTGCGGCACTTGTACAGGAGAAGCAAGATGGCCAAGTAAAAAGACAAGCACCAGTATACTTCGTCTCCGAAGTACTCAGTTTATCAAAGAAAAATTACACAAAATTGGAGAAGGTGTTGTATGCTGTGTTAATGGCCTGCAGAAAGCTTCGGCATTACTTTCAAGCCATCATATAATAGTCCCTTCATCACTAACTCTGAAGGACATAATGAGAAATAGAGAAGCTACAGGAAGAATTGGAAAATGGGTTGCGGAACTCAATGAATTCACCATTGATTATATACATAGATCCTCAATACAATCTCAGGCGCTAGCAGATTTTATTGCTGATTGGACGCCAGGGGCTCAAGGAGAAGAAGCAACAAAAGACGCCGAAGCCTGGACGGTATTCTGTGACGGTTCTTGGGGAACCTTCGGCGCTAGAGCGGCTGCTGTTCTAGTAGCGCCCTCTAAATTCAGGACATGCTACACAGTAAAGCTGGACTTTAGTTGTACAAATAATATTGCTGAATACGAAGCTCTTCTGTTAGGGCTTCGGAAGCTAAAGACAATGGAAATAAGAAGGGCAATCCTTAAAACTGATTCCCAAGTTATTTCTGGCCATGTAGACAAAAGCAGCAAGGCAAGGGATCCGAAGCATGAAAAATATTTGGATGCAGTTCAAAGATTGGAGGCTTCTTTCGAAGGATTTTCTGTAAAAAACATTCCAAGAGGGGAAAATGAGCATGCAGATTTGCTAGCTAAATCAGCGGCACAGGGGCTCCCTTTGCCTTCGGAAGTGTTCTTTGAGACAATAAAAGCACCTTCAGTCGAACTTATGGAGAGGGCAGTGCTTGCAATATCACCTATACATAGTGAAGACTGGAGGACTAAAATTATATCTTTCCTCCAAGGTAACTGTCTTTCGGATGACGAAGTTTATAATAAAAGAATGGAAGCAAGAACAAGACCATATGTGATCATAGAAGGGGAGTTATATAAATATGGAGTCTGCTCTCCACTACTCAAGTGTTTATCCAGAACAGAAGGTCAAGAGTTGATGAAGGAAATACATGCAGGTTTATGTGGATCTCATATTGGGTCTAGGCCTTTGCTGGGGAAAGTTTTCATACAAGGATTTTATTGGCCGAAGGCAGCTTCGGATGCAGCAGATCTGGTTCAAAAATGTGAAAATTGCCAAAGATGTGCAAAAGACCAGAAACAACCTTCGTCTTTAACCCAGTTAATACATCCAACTTGGCCACTGCAAAGGTGGGGTTTGGATATGTTAGGTCCACTTCCACCAGCACAAGGAAATTTGAAATATGTCGTTGTAGCAGTGGAATATTTTTCCAAGTGGATCGAAGCAAAGCCTTTAGCCTCAATAACTTCGGCCATAGTACAGAAATTCTTTTGGCAAAACATTGTTTGTCGATTCGGTGTGCCAAAGGCAATAATTGTGGACAATGGAACTCAATTTGATGCTGAAACGTTCAAAGATTTCTGTGACCGAATTGGTACAAAAATTCATTTTGCATCAGTAAGGCATCCAGAATCAAATGGGTTGGTAGAAAGAGCAAATGGAATTATAATGATAGGAATAATGAAGTTAATCTTCAACAGCCCAGAGGAAAGTGGCCAGATGATTTGATTAAAGTGGTGTGGAGCCACAACACAACCGTGTCAAGGTTAACCGGTTTTACACCTTTCAAGCTCCTATTTGGTGACGAAGCAATAACACCAGAAGAAGCAAAGATAGGATCAATAAGAACAATAGCTTCAGTGGAGGACGAAGCTGATTATCAAACAACAAAAGACACTATAGAAGGGACCAGACTTTAGGCCATAGAACACATCAATAAGTATCAGGCCGAAACAATAAGATGGCGTGATAGGAAAGTTCGATTGAAAAATATCAAGCCAGGATATTTGATGCTTCAGAGAGTGGCCAACCCAGATATAGTGGGCAAGTTACAACTAAAGTGGGAAGGTCCTTCGTAGTATCTTCGTCAAGACCCGGTTCTTACAGATTGAAGGATATGGACGGTAACGACATACCTAGCTCTTGGAATGCAGATGAGCTTCGACGGTACTATGCGTAATTGATGTAATCTTTTTTATTTTTCCTATGGCACCCTTTTCCTTTCAGGAGGGGAGAAAGGTTTTTAATGGGGCCATAGCTTGTAATTTTCATTCTTATTTAGCCCTACGGAATACAAGGGCCAAAATCCCCCAAAGGTGTAATATGTAAAATCAGAGCCTGCACCATTGAGTGCAAAAGAAAACAAGTAGAAGCTCAAAAGGCGTCCCTAAGGGGATGCAGAGCTGAAATCACCACAAAGGATGACGAAGCTGCAAAAAGTCATTCCTAAGGGAGCGCAGCATAAGTTTCGAAGCTACAGAAGTCGTTCCTAAGGGAGCGCAGCGTAAGTTTCGAAGCTCAGAAGTCGTTCCTAAGGTAATGCAGAGCCAAATACCACCGAAATATAAGGTGAAGACGCTCCAAAGTCGTTCCTAAGGGGATGCAGAGCTTAAATGCCACCGAAATAGAAGGTGAACAAGCTCCAAAGTCGTTCCTAAGGGGATGTAGAGCTTAAATACCACCGAAATAGAAGGTGAAGAAGCTCCAAAGTCGTTCCTAAGGGGATGCAGAGCTTAAAGACTCCTAAGTCGTTCCTAAGGGGATGTAGAGTCTGGGTGTGGCTTTGTGTGTGTTTGGCACATTCATTTGCACATTACATTACATCATTCATTGCATTCATACAGACATTCATTTAGACATTCGTAGGATCACCAACATCATAACATGAAGCACAAACAGAAATACTCCAGCTTCGATGACACTGCTTCGATGAACACGAAGAAGCTTCGTTTCAAACATACACATTTTGTGCAAGGACATGCTTCGTTGTGTACGAAAAGAAGGAAAGGTGTTTTTCGCCTTCGGCTCAAAAGATACTATAACACCCCTAGTGTTACTGTCACTAAAACTTGAGCATAACATCATGAGCATTAGCATATCATGTGTTTGTCACACCTAGAGTGCATTCACTAGGTAAAAATTTCAAATATTTTGTAGTGATATGACTTGATGTGTGGTTAACTCTAGTGAAAAGTACTTAACCCTAAATTTGGACTTATAGATACAAGGGAAACCCAAGCATGAGAAAACTTCAAAAGATATGAGAAATGACCCTAAGATATCCCCTTGGAAGGACTTGAGTGGCATCCAAACCCTAAAAGTGCCAAAAACCCTGAAAAGACCCTTGGAAAACCCTAAACTGAAACCCTAGGGGGCTAAGTGTAAAATTGGTGCACTTCTGGACCAAAGTGCAAAAACCAAGGTATTAGGGCACCTCAAATCATATGTTTCACACATTTGAGGATTTGCAAATCAAATTATGAGATTTGGGCTTATTTGCAAAAAGACACACTATACCTCTCATGTGCCTAAGTCCAAAATCAGTTGAATAGGGCTGACTTTGGAGGTCTACATCTCAGGATTCTTGAGGATTTTGCTAATGGCCAGTATAGCAAATTTGTAGAGCTATGTAAGGAGAACAAATTTGATTGAGTGACCAAGCACTAGTGCTGCACAAAAATGAGAGATAAATAGGCCTGAAATTGGGCTGCCTTTTAGCTCTCGAACTGAATTTTGGCCATCACTGACATTAACATCATTTTAGTATCAATTTTGAGTAGCATCCAGTAGGAATTCGGCTAGGGATGCTATAGCAAAATTGAAGATGGTTTATAGATCCACAACTTTGATGCAGATGGGTGATGAAGTTGCCACATAAATTATGGAGAAAATTGCCCCTAATGGTGCTCTGTCAGTTGCTCTGAAGAACAATCGCGATGCTACAGTACCAGAAATATCTCTGGTGCAGAGCACCTCGCCGCCGGCGCCAATCCGCACTGTGATTCACACCATGCTCCGGTCAGGCGCTCGGCAGGCATCTCTTCGCGACGATATTCATGAATTGGGTAAGATCGCCGCGGTGGAGGGAAACTATTCCGGCCACCACGTGGCCACTGATCTTTGCAGTCGTGCCTGGTCACCGGTGCCGCTTCCCTCCATTCATCCACGACATCATCGATTTGACCGCATTACTGTCGCGACAAGATGTGTCAAACCCCAAGAAAAGGACCACGCCCGACGTCGTCATAGGTTGCCAGCAAACTCCGGTGAAGGTTATCATCTTGGCCGTCGCCATAGATCACTGGACCTATAAATTAACCGTGCCCTCACCCCCGGCATCCAAATTGACCGTGCACTGCTCTTCATCTCTTAGTTACGAAGCTAACGACTCACTTACCACCCTGTTCTATTCACCATCATCGGAGATCATCGGATTTCCCTGGGATTGGTCACTTCCGCCGCCGCGAAGGACCCATCGGTGGCCAGCTCCCCTCGGGTAAGTACCTACCCAATTGCCTCTTGTTTTAGCTTGCCTTTAACCTTGTGTTGCTCACGGTGTCAGCCAATTGAACTTTACCAAAGCCCAAACTCTGGAACACCCAGTCGTCCCGTAGAACGCCGTCGCGGACACCCTCTCTGTCGACCCACTTTCCTATCCCCGTTCAGTCCAAATTCAAACGTGTACACAGTCTCTGGTGAACCTGTGAAGCTTACTCGAGCTTCAATTTTAGCATCACTGTCGTTAGTTGTCTAGAACACGATCACCAGGGTCTTTCCGCCGCCGTGACCATGAACAAGCTCCAATTAGGGTCAAATCTTTCAAATTAAGTGAGGGTTTTTGCTCGGATAGACTTGTGCTTGACGTTTTTGAGCTTGTTGCTCTCTGTCTGGGTCGCCATCGCCGTGAAACCACAGCTCCGGCCAGGTGTTCGGCTTGGTCCCGTCGTGGACCAAGAAATGTGAAGAAATAGAAGTATAGGGGGCTTTCGTAATTGTCAGCGACACATAAAAACAGTGTGTGTGTGCGTTTCTGTTTTTTTTTGAATTTCTTAGGACCTTTGCGCAAAAACTCCGGGGCGGGCGTGCGCGGGCGCGTTTCCGCCCAGACACGGGCTGACTTGGGCTAGTCTGCAGCCCAACACTTTTCAATAGTTATCTTTTTCTTTTTCTGCCAGATTTTGGAAATCCATAGAAAATTCTAGAAAAATGCTAAAAATGTGAGACCAAATTTGTTGGACTCCTAAATTTCTATAGTATTTAATAACAATAGTTTTAGGATTTTTAGTCCAAACAAGGAATTATGCAGTATTTAAAAAGGCTTAAACCTATACCTCTAGAATTTTAGAAATTATTTAATAACTCCAAAAATCACTAAACTTTTTGGATAAGCCTAATATGGTATTTAGGACCCATGAGTGAAATTTGACATGATTTGGACAATGTTTGATACCTAAACCCCCAAAACCCTAATCTTCTAAGTAGTGTCTGCTCTATGAAATAAAATACTAACTCCAAAAACCCTAGTTTCCTTGAGTACCATGAAGGAAAATTGTATTCAAGATAAAACTTGATAAACCTTTTCTATTACTGCATTTCATAAGCATTACATGAGCATTCATGATTATATACGATTATATATAGAGAATGAGGAAGAAGTAGTGGTTGAAGAAGAAAGAGTTGCACCACCACCTGAAGACCCACCTGCCGGGAATTGCTTTTATTCCGGTATTTGTGGAGCAGAGCCCCGGTGCATTTGCCACCTCCTTGCTATTTTAAACTCTTTATCACTTGACTGATGCATTAGATGATAGGAGTTGGGTGTTAAACCAATTGTTGCATTTCCTTCCTTGAATCTTTTTACCATTCCTTGATTACATGTTTTCTTAAAAAGGTTTTTCTGATGCTTAGTCTTGCTCTAGAAAACAAAATGTTTTGTTTTGACAAAGGATGATGCTTCCAGCGGAATGGGATGTTTTCAAAAATAAAACTTGATGGTGGATCCATCATGGCCATAATGGCTTCAACATCGGAAAAGATGTACCTCTGTCAGGTACCAAACTTTGGGTTGAAATGATAAAGATGAGACCGGGCGGGTGACTTGCACGAGAAGAGAGTCTCGGTGTAGTGTCTCCGTCTAAGTCGATTAAGGACCGTCTCGATGTAGGCTTGCTGATCGAGGACCTTTTAACTGGTCACATGCATCATCATGGGTAAGCTTTGCCTCGGGCAGACTAATACCAGAATAAGACAAAACACAATGGGAGTGGAGAGATGGCGAGAGTAGCGTGTACCCTCCGTGGTAAGAGGCTGGACGGTGGTGTATTTGTGCTCTCGGTTGGCGTGAACCTGATCTGGTCTTAAGAACCCCGGTGGCGACTTGACATATGCAAGGGTTAAGTGCTACATATGTCGTGTGATTGGAGATCCCTAGCTGGGTATTAATCGATTCGGATCGCCGCTACTTCTCAGACATGAAGACTTGGTCACTGCCCTATACGTAGCATTCCAGTGAACAAGAAGGGTTGGTAAAAGATGGCTAGTATAGGCCAAGTGCTTGAACTAGGGTAGAAAGAACTCTAGATTCAGGTAATGACTTAACTTGTTAATAAAACTGGATTTTAAGGATCTACCATTAGTAAGCATTTTTGCAAACAGAGTCTTGATTCTTGATTAAGCCTTACCTTGACTCCCTCAAGCTAGCATATCCTTGAGAGTCTTTTATTTTTATGGGTAAGACTTGCGAAAGTACACTTCGTACTCAGGGTTTTCGAACCCATGTTGTTGTAGGTGAAGAAGCAGCAAACTTTTGTGGCTTTTGCTCTAAGGTGGTGCCAAAGGAAGAATCTCAAGAGTGAAGCCTCAGGAGGATGATGTCCTCCTTAAAAACATTATACTTTTAAGCGGGAGGGGTTTTTGCCTCCCGAGTTTGTAATAATAATACGTCTGCACTTATATACCGCTAGTCTGTAATAACAACACTCTTTCTATATTTTAATGTAAATTAAGTTACTGTAATTGCTTCCGCTCATTCGTTCCTCCGATGTGTTGTAATATCTGTGTGACGGGTGAAACGCTCTTGGGAATGGTAAAGGATACAGATACCGAACTTGTCAAGTGATCAGGTGCATCTACAGGGTTGTCAGAGGTCTGCTGGACAAGGACAACTATAGGTGGGCCTAATGACTTGGGAGGTTCCGTCACATCTGGTATCGGAGCGAAGCCCATCTCTTCAGATATTATGAGGCATTTCAAAAAGAATTTTCAAAGGCTTATCTAAGAAAATTTCTTTCATTTTTATCCTACTACTTTCTGAAGTACTCATCTTATAAAACCAGGTAACAGAGTGTAATGTATAGGAGGTAGGGAATCAACGAAAGTTGATTCCGTAATTATGCATGCATCATGTTTAAAAACTATATTAATAAAGGTTTCCCCCTTATGGGCATATGTCGCCGCGCACGAGGAAAACCGCGCGTAAGTCCACTGGACCTATTGGCGTACCTCGGCATCAGTTGGCTCAAAGACATGAAGGGAGTAGCAGGGGCAGTAATGACCCCATCGGAGACCTAGAAGCCCAAGTGGAGCAGCTTCGGATGGAGCTACGTCACTGAAACAGGGTGTGGGTAGAAGATGGTCAGCGTATGAATGAATTAAGAGCTGACGTCAGACATCTGCAAGACGAGCTTGCTGAACGGGATTTGGCAATCGATTGGGCTGTCAATTCACGTTCGATTGCTTGGGACCGGGAAGCCAAAGCTCGTGCTCTTGTGGCAGAGCTTAGTGCGGCCATTGACAACTTGCAGGTGTATTGCAATCCTTTACATGAGGAAGTCCATGTACTGTATTCGCGACTGCACCCAGATGTGCCTGCCGACCTTGTTGCAATGGGAGTCGGACCCTCAGGAACAGCAGGTGAAGGACTTGGTGGGGGAATTGGACCTTTTTAAGCCCCCTCCTTCTATGAACCTGGCTGATGAGCGGTCCCCTACAACAGACAGTGAAGCAACCAAAGACGATAAATACTAGAGTAGTATAGTTTAGATAGAATACTAATGTAAAATAGGTAATAAAGTCATGTTGTACATTTGAGTCTGTATCATTACATCTTGGTAATGTAAAATGATGGTATGTATCAGCATGTTATATTTTTTCCAAATATTTCTTTGCCTCAGATGCCATCAAGGACTCGTGCGCATGACGACGCGGGTACTTCCAGTGGTCGGGAAGACACGCCCAATCCATCGCCTGTACCGCCAACGTTGGCCGAGGCTATCGCTGCCTTGGTGAATGCGACCGCCGACAATACCCGCTTTTTATGCGAAATGGCGGGAAATCAATTCCAGCAACATGGTGGAAGGGCTCCTCCGCAGGGACCGCGTGAGACTTCATACTTGGACTTCTCTGAAACTCGTCCCCCACTCTTCGTTAAAGCCAAAGACCCTCTGGAAGCTGACGAATGGGTATGGGTTATGGAGCAGAAATTTGGACTAATCCGCTGCACCGAAACCCAGAAGTCGTTGTTCGCTGCTCAACATCTAAGAGGCCCTGTCAGTACTTGGTGGGGAAATTTTGTGGCCATTCAACCAGCCGGCCATCAGGTCACGTGGGATAAATTTATGTTAGCGTTTCATGAGCACTATATTCTAGAAGGAGTGCTACACATGAAACAGGAGGAATTTATGTGACTCAAGCAAGGAGGAGATACTGTTATGCAATATCTCAACAAATTTAATCATTTATCCCACTATGCAATTGATCAAGTAAATACTGACTTGAAAAAGAAGAATTGCTTCAAGAGAGGCCTCAACGACCGACTTCAAAGGAAAATGGCCACCTGCCTAGATCTTACATACAGCAGGGCTGTCAGCACAGCGCTGGCAGTAGAAGCTAAGAATACAGGCCAAGGAAAATCGAAGGGATTCGGAGGTGACAGGTCCAATCAGGGACCTAAAAAGCGAACGAGGTTGGTAATCTGACCTTTCAATCAAAATCGTTCTTCGCCTCGTCCACCCTCCTACCCATTCAAACAGCTTGTCTTCATTCGCCCTACCACTGCCCCCACTTCAACAAATCAACCGAGTGCCCCTGGTGCTCGTTTCCCCGCCCTCCCTAGTTCCACAACTGGCTACTTCAATTGTGGGAAGTCTAGACATTTTATCAAAGACTGCCCATATCCGAGGCAGAACAAATCCAACAATCAGCAAAACTTAGGGAGCTCAAATCAAGGCGAGGGAAACATGGAAAATAATTCAGCGGGCAAGAATATTAAGAAGACTGGGCGAATATATTACACTCAAGTGGCCACTACACCAGAGGGAGAGCCGGTTATGATGGGCACGTTTCTTGTGGCCAATCACCCAGCAGTCATTCTCTTTGATTCTGGTGCTTCGCATACATTCATAAGCAAGAAATTTGTGGCAAAATATTGCATTCCTTGCACTGAATCAAGGGAAGGGTTTATTATTCATTCGCCCGGGGGACAAATATTTACTAAAGAAGTGGCCTTCAATGTGCCAATAACATTGGTTGAACTGGATTTTCCCACCAATATGATTATTCTAAAAGGCCAAGATATAGATGTAATTTTGGGCATGAATTGGTTAGCCTAGCACAAAGCTATCCTCAACACTGATTTAAGAACCATCAAGTTGAGCTATGGCCATGAAGAGGTTCTCCTGTCCATCCCTATTCTAGCTAAACCATTTGGCAGTGTCTATGAAGCTATCATACCGGAAATCCAAGATATTCCGGTAGTATGTGAATTCCCGGACGTCTTTCCAGAAGATCTGTCTGGATTACCTCCATAAAGAGATGTAGAGTTTGTGATTGAACTGAAGCCCGGTACGACTCCTATTTCTAGAAGGTCATACCGAATGCCTCCAAATGAGTTGGCAGAGCTCAAGACTCAATTACAAAATCTACTGGAGAAGGGATTCATTCGGCCCAGTTCGTCACCTTGGGGATGTCCCACAATCTTTGTCAAGAAGAAGTATCAAACGCTTCGGATGTGCATGGACTACAGACCCCTTAATAAGGTCACAATCAAGAACAAGTACCCTCTTCCCCGGATTGATAATTTATTTGATCAGCTTACCGGAGCTCGAGTATTTTCCAAAATTGACCTCAATCCGGGCTATCATCAGATCCATATCCGACCCGAAGATATACCCAAGACCGCATTTACTACGCGGTACGAATTATTCGAATATTTGGTTATGTCTTTCAGATTAACGAATGCTCCTGCCCACTTTACATATCTAATGAACTCGGTATTTATGCCCAAATTGGACAAATTTGTGGTGGTCTTTCTTGATGATATCTTGATATATTCCAAGAATGAAGAGGAGCATGCTCAGCATCTACGGATCGTATTAACGCGCTTAAGGGAACATCAGTTATATGCTAAATTCAGCAAGTGCGCATTTTGGGTGGATGAAATCCAATTTCTGGGACACGTATTGTCTGCAAAGGGGATTGCGGTTGATCCCAGCAAGGTCAAGGATATTCTAGAGTAGAAACCGCCAACCACTGTGCATCAAGTTCGAAGTTTCCTTGGACTGGTTGGCTATTACCGCAGATTTATCCTGGATTTCTCTAAGCTTGTGAAGCCAATCAAAAGTCTACTGAAGAATGATACAAAATTTAACTGGTCCTCAAGATGCAACGAAGCCTTCGAGCAGCTGAAGGTATTATTGACCACTGCTCCGGTATTGGCTCAACCGGACATTGACAAGCCTTTTTTGATGTGTATTGTGACGCATCGGGCAGTGGCCTCGGGTGTGTCTTAATGCAAGAGGGCCGAGTTATAGCATATGCTTCAAGACAGTTGCGTCGACATGAGGAACATTATCCAACTCATGACTTAGAATTAGCTGTGTGGTTCATGCCCTTAAAATATGGCGTCATTATCTGCTGGGAAATATCTTCCATATATATACAAATCATAAAAGTTTGAAGTACATTTTACCCAGTCAGAACTAAACATGAGGTAGAGGAGATGACTAGAGCTGATTAAGGATTATGTATTAGAAATTCACTATCACCCAGGCAAGGCCAACGTGGTGGCAGATGCACTAAGTTGCAAGGCTTCCTACCATTGTCTTATAGTAATGACTTCTAACATCACATTATGCCAAGAAATGGAGGAATTAAACCTGGGAATGATTCAACATGGAACCTTAAACCAATTGAAGCTTGAGTCGGTTCTTCTGCAAAAGATTATTGATGCACAAAGAAGTGATAAGGGTATGAGATATATTCATGAGAAAATAAAAGCCGGTAAAGCAAATTGTTTTAGAACGGATGATCAAGGCATAGTATGGTTTAATAACCGCATAGTTGTGTCTAAAAATGATGAAGTCCGCAAGCAAATTTTGGATGAAGCTCACCTTAGTCGCTATTCCATTCATCCCGGAAGCACTAAGATGTATCAATATTTAAAGCAACATTATTGGTGGACAAAGATGAAGATTGAAATTGCACGCTATGTGGCGAAATGTGACACCTGTAGACATGTCAAAGCCATACATATGAAAACTGCTGGTCCACTGCAATCTTTGCCTATCCCGACTTGGAAATGGGAGGACATTAGCATGGACTTCATTGTGGGATTACCCAGGATAGCAAAAGGGTTTGATTCCATCTGGGTTATCATTGATCGACTTACAAAGATCGCCCACTTTCTTCCAGTCAAGGTAAAGTATACAGTGGCCACATATGCGGAACTATATATTGCCCGTATTCTTAGTTTGCACGGTGTTCCAAAGACAATGGTGTTGGATCGTGGACTGCAATTCGTATCCAAATTCTGGGAAGAACTCCACAAAGCTCTGGATACTAAGTTGCTCCACAGTCCGGCCTATCATCCTCAAACCAGTGGGCAGACTGAAAGAGTAAATCAAATACTCGAGGACATGTTACGGGCATGTGTTCTAGAATTTCCACAGAAATGGGATGAATATTTACCATTGGCAGAGTTTTCATATAACAATAGTTATCAAGAAAGTATCAAGATGGCACCCTTTGAAGCTTTATATGGACGACGGTGTTGTACTCCATTGAATTGGTATGAACCAGGGGAAAGGTGGTTTTTCAGACCTAATATGGTTAAAGAAATGGAAGAAAAAGTTCAACGAATTATACATAATTTGAAAGAAGCACAAGCTCGACAAAAGAGTTATGCAGACAAACGACGCCAACCCTTGTACTTTCAAGTTGAAGATTATGTTTACCTGAAAGTATCACCAATGAAGGGTGTATCTCGTTTTGGTGTAAAAGGAAAGCTTGCACCCCGGTACATTGGTTCGTTTCCTATTCTTGAAAGATGTGGACCGGTGGCATACCGACTCCAACTACCCGAAACATTCTCTGCCATGCACAATGTGTTCCATATATCCCAATTGAAGAAATGCCTTTGGGTTCCAGATCGAACTATTGATGTGACAGATGTTACATTGGAACCAGACTTAACATATTCAGAACATCCTATTTGATTCCTGGATCAAAAGGACAGGGTCACCCGAAGAAGAGTTATGAAATTCTATAAGATACAATGGAATCAACACACTGAAGATGAAGCTACATGGGAAACCCAAGACTTTTTAGAAAAGAATTTCCCAGGCTTTTTAGCTTCATGTAATTTGTGAGATATGTACAATTGTTGTAAAAGAGGAGTAGACCCCATACCATCCCCTGCCTTGTACAAGAAATAAGGAAATAAAAATATGACGCGTTTCCTTTTCCATTACTTGCCCTAGGATTTTTAAATCTCGGGACGAGATTCTTTATGGGGGGAAGGATGTAACACCCCTGGTGTTACTATCACTAAAACTTGAGCATGACATCATGAGCATTAGCATATCATGCGTTTATCACACCTAGAGTGCATTCACTAGGTAAAAATTTCAAATATGTTGTATTGATATGACTTGATGTGTGGTTAACTCTAGTGAAAAGTACTTAACCCAAAATCTGGGCTTATAGATACAAGGGAAACCCAAGCATGAGAAAACTTCAAAAGTTATTACAAATGACCCTAAGATATCCCCTTGGAAGGACTTGGGTGGCATCCAAACCCTAAAAGTGCCAAAAACCCTGAAAAGACCCCTGGAAAACCCTAAACTGAAACCCTAGGGGGCTAAGTGTAAAATTGGTGCACTTTTGGACAAAAGTGCAAAAACAAAGGTATTAGGGCACCTCAAATCATATATTTTACACATTTGAGGATTTGCAAATCAAATTATGAGATTTGGGCTTATTTGCAAAAAGACACTCTATACCTCTCATGTGCCTAAGTCCAAAATCAGTTGAATAGGGCTAACTTTGGAGCTCTACATCTTTGGATTCTTGAGGATTTTGCTAATGGTCAGTATAGCAAATTTGTAGAGCTATGTAAGGAGAACAAATTTGATTAAGTGACCAAGCACTAGTGTTGCACAGAAATGAGATATAAATAGGCCTGAAATTGGGCTGTCAGTTAGCTCTCGAACTGAATTTTGGCCATCAGTGACATTAACATCATTTTAGTATCAAATTTGAGTAGCATCCAGTAGGAATTCGGCTGGGGATGCTATAGCAAAATTGAAGATGGTTTATAGATCCACAACTTTGATGCAGATGGGTGATGAAGTTGCCACATAAATTGTGGAGATAATTGCCCCTAATGGTGCTTTGTTAGTTGCTCTGAAGAACAATCGCGATGCTACAGTGCTAGAAATATCTCTGGTGCAGAGCACCTCGCCGCCGGCGCCGATCCGCGTTGTGGTTCGCACCAAGCTCCGGTCAGGCGCTCGACGGGCATCTCTTCATGACAATATTCATGAATTGGGTAAGATCGCAGCGGTGGAGGGCAACTATTCCGGCCGCCACACGACCACTGATCTTTGCGGCCGTGCCTGGTTACCAGCGCTGCTTCCCTCCGTTAATCCACGGCATCATCGATTTGACCGCGTTACTATCACAGCAAGACGTGTCAAACCCCTAGAAAAGTATCGCGCCCGACTTCGTCGTTGGTTGCCAGCAAACTCCGGTGAAGGTTCTCATCTTGGTTGTTGCCATAGATCACTAGACCTATAAATTCACCGCGCTCTCACCCTCGTCATCCAAATTGACCATGCACTGCTCTTCGTCTCTTAGTTATGAAGCTAACAGCTCACTTGCCACCCTATTCTATCCACCATCATTGGAGATCATCGAATTTCCCTGGGATCAGTCACTTCCGCCGCCAAGAAGGTCCCATCCGTGGCCAGCTCCCCTCGGGTCAGTACCTACCCAATTGCCTCTTGTTTTAGCTTGCCTTTAACCTCGTGTTGCTCACGGTGTCAGCCAATTGAACTTTACCAAAGCCCAAACTCTGGAACACCCAGTCATCCCATAGAACGCAGCCTCGGACACCCTCTCTGTCGACCCACTTTCCTATCCCCGTTAAGTCCGAATTCAAACGTGTACACAGTCTCTGGTGAACCCGTGAAGCTCACCTGAGCTTCAATTTTAGCATCACTGTCGTTAGTTGTCCAGAACGCGATCACCAGGGTCTTTCCACCGCCGTGACCTTGAACAAGCTCCAATTAGGGTCAAATCTTTCAAATTAAGTGAGGGTTTTTGCTCGGATAGACTTGTGCTTGACGTTTTTGAGCTTGTTTCTCTCTGTCCGGGTCGCCATCACCGTGAAATCACAACTCCGGGCAGGTGTTCGGCTTGGTCCTGTCGTGGACCAAGAACTATGAAGAAATAGAAGTATAGGGGGTTTTCGTAATTGTCAGCGACACATAGAAACAGTGTGTGGGTGCGTTTCTGTTTTTTTTGAATTTCTCAGAACCTTTGCGCAAAAAGCCGGGGCGGGCGCGCGCCGGCGCGTTTCCGCCCAGACACGGGCTGACTTGGGCTGGTCTGTAGCCCAACACTATTCAATAGTTTTCTTTTTCTTTTTCTGCCAGATTTTGGAAATCCAAATAAAATTCTAGAAAAATGCTAAAATGTGAGACCAATTTTGTTGGACTCCTAAATTCCTATAGTATTTAATAAAAATAGTTTTAGGATTTTTAGTCCAAAAAAGGAATTATGTAGTATTTAAAAGGGCTTAAATCTATACCTCTGGAATTTTAGAAATTATTTAATAACTCCAAAAATCACTAAACTTTTTGGATAAGCCTAATATGGTATTTAGGACCCATGAGAGAAATTAGACATGATTTGGACAATGTTTGATACCTAAACCCCCAAAATTCTAATCTTCTAAGTAGTGTCTACTCTATGAAATAAAATACTAACTCCAAAAACCCTAGTTTCCTAGAGTACCATGAAGGAAAATTGTATTCAAGATACAACTTGATAAACCTTTTGTATTACTTCATTTCATAAGCATTACATGAGCATTCATGGTTATATACAATTATTTATATAGAACGAGGAAGAAGTAGTGGTTGAAGAAGAAGGAGTTGCACCACCACCACCTGAAGACCCACCTGTCGGGAACTGCTTTTATTTCGATATTTGTGGAGCAGAACCTGACTCTCTTACAACTCAAGGCAAGCCCCAGTGCATTTGCCACCTCCTTGCTATTTTAAACTCTTAATCACTTGACTGATGCATTAGGTGATAGGAGTTGGGTGTTAAACCAATTGTTGCATTTCCTTCCTTGAATCTTTTTACCATTCCTTGATTACATGTTTTCTTAAAAAGGTTTTTCTGATGCTTAGTCTTGCTCTAGAAAACAAAATGTTTTGTTTTGACAAAAGATGATGCTTCAAGTGGAATGGGATGTTTTCAAAAATAAAACATGATGGTGGATCCATCATGGCCATGATGGGTTCAACATCGGAAAAGATGTACCTCTGTCAGGTACCAAACTTTGGGTTGAAATGATAAAGCTGAGACCGGGCGGGTGACTTGCACGAGAAGTGAGCCTCGGTGTAGTGTCTCCGTCTGAGTCGATTAAGGACCGTCTCGATGTAGGCTTGCTGATAGAGGACCTTTTAACTGGTCACATGCCTCATCATGAGTAAGCTTTGCCTCGGGCGGACTAATACCAGAATAAGACAACACACAATGGGAGTGGAGAGATGGCGAGAGTAGCGTGTACCCTCCATGGCAAGAGGCTGGACGGTGGTGTATCTGTGCTCTCGGTTGGCATGAACCTGATCTGGTCTTAAGAACCCCAGTGGCGAGTTGACATATGCAAGGGTTAAGTGCTACATATGTCGTGTGATTGGAGATCCCCAGCTGGGTATTAATCAATTTGGATCGCCGCTACTTCTCGGACACTGCCCTACACACAGCATTCTAGTGAACAAGAAGGGTTGATAAAAGGATGGCTAGTATAGGCCAAGTGCTTGAACTAGGGTAGAAAGAACTCTAGATTCAGGTAATGACTTAACTTGTTAATAAAACTAGATTTTTAGGATCCACCATTAGTAAGCATTTTTGTAAACATAGTCTTGATTCTTGATTAAGCCTTACCTTGACTTCCTTAAGCCAGCAATCCTCGGGAGTCTTTTATTTTGACGGGCAAGACTTGTGAAAGAACACTTCGTACTCAGGGTTTTCGAACCCATGTTGTTGTAGGTGAAGAAGCAGCAAACTTTTGTTGATTTTGCTCTAAGGTGGTGCCAAAGGAAGAATCTCAAGAGTGAAGCCTCGAGAGGATGATGTCCTCCTTAAAAACATTATACTTTTAAGCGGGAGGGGTTTTTGCCTCTCGAGTTTGTAATAATAATACCTCTGCACTTATATACCGCTGGTCTATAATAACAACACTCTTTCTATATTTTAATGTAAATTAAGTTACTGTAATTGCTTCCGCTCATTCGTTCCTCCGATGTGTTGTAATATCTACGTGACGGGTGTAACGCTCTTGGGAAAGGTAAAGGATACAGATACCGAACTTGTCAAGTTATCAGGTGCATCTACAGGGTTGTCTGAGGTCCACTGGACAAGGACAACTATAGGTGGGCCTAATGACTTGGTAGGTTCCGTCACAGATACAAGATTCGTACACAGCAAAGCAATTTGTACATGGATGAAAAGGTAAAAATATATTACAAGATATGGACAAATATACACAATATTGTTTAATTCTCGATTACAGTTTTTTGCAAAGATAGTACAAATGTTCCTAAGCTCTATACAGGCAGGCCTAAAGAGAAGCTTCAATAGCCTTCGGAATGTGCTTCGGATCTTCAACCTTCAGCACCACCATCCTATAGATGAACAATGGTATAAGGTAAAAGTAATTACAAGATTCAAGGCAAGCAACATGTATAAGTTCTAAACTGTCACACCCGGTTTAGAAGGTAAACCGAATGCGAACCTTGTACGTGCCAGGATCAGAAACTCACGTACACAGCGATTACATAATTGGACATCATCACACAATGCTCGAAATAAATAGCGGAAAGGTACTTATTTACATCAAGATGTCCAAGACATCCACAGAGTCTATTACATAACCATAATGTTCAACATAAATATCAAAGTGCGGTGAAACGAAACGTAGATGATAAGCCTACACAGGCAGCTGACTGGGGGTTTGCCACTAAGATAAACTAAAACTCATCGTAATCCTGGAACTCCTCAAAGTCCTCCATGTTGCCAGCTTCACCTCCTGAGCACTGAGTACAATGGGGACAACCTAGGGTGGGGGTGGTGTGTAAAGCAAGGGTGAGTACACATCAACGTACTCAGCAAATGTCCCGTTTGGCTAATGTGGACTAGATGTATGTGGGGTTGAAGTTAAGCAGTTGCTTTTAGTTGGTCAAGTGTTTATTATTATTAGTAGAGCCAAGTTTTAGTAATAAACCCAGTTATTACCCAAAAGTACTCCCTCAAAAGAGGAAATACCAGAGATCAGATTTATAACATCATTGTTAACTGTTGGGGACTTGTTCTCAAATGCTATGAGTTAAGAACAACACAACACAAAATGTTAATGATTAAAGACTTTCGTCCTTTGAAGCATTATCTCTCTTAGGATATAATGGTTCTTAGACGAAGGTTATGAAGGACGTACCTTCATCATCTCAGTATATAATAATGAAAGTAGAAGCATATGAAACATGGGAAATAACATGAATAATCATATGATATTATTGGTATATCTTTATTATATCATCATGAATAAACATGAATAATATTGAAGTACATTTATACCTTCGGCTTGACAGAAGGTAAAAATTGAGGCGTGACATGCGAGTGATTACAAGTCAGCGTGAACAGTATGTGTTGGGGGCCTTCGGCTTCCGAAGGTCCTCAAAAATATGATTTAACAATGCTTCTAGAGTATGATACATGAACAGGTACCTTCAGACTTAGGTCAAAACTACAGTGTGAAGAAGCACAAAGAATACGAAGGATGGCGCAGAGCCGAAGCTATGCGCAGGGGAGCTTCGGCGTGATAACAGAAAAGGGAACCGACTTAAAAGGGAAAAGGCTATTTAGACCCCGATGGACTATTATAGAGTTATTAGCAAATGTAAAGGACATGGGTGTAATTTTACATGGGCTGCGTCCCGTGCCTATAAATAGATGAACAGTGCTCCCGTACTGTTCACGCTGACTGGGCATTTGCTTTTGCGTCACGCTTGTACTTTTACCTTCTTTTAAGCCGGAGGTACTTTTGTAACTTGTTATTATTTCTATTTTTCCTTAATAATAAAATAAAAATGAGTTGATGGTAATAAATAACTATTGGTATTGTCTTTTATATCCCATATGTTTCTCTCCTCGTTTATATGTTGCTTTGACGAAGGTACGTCCTTCACAACCTTCGTCCGAAAATCATTATCTCTCAAAGGGATATAATGCTTCGAAGGATGAAGGACTTTAACGTTTAACATTCTCTGTGTTGCCTTGTTCTTGACTCATAGCATTTGAGAACAAGTCCCCAACATTGGCGCCCACCTCCGGTGAACCCTTTTCGACCACTTTCGGCAAGCATCAACCTTCGTCATGCCGCCAAAGAAAGCTTCAGCAACAGGGGCTGCCGCTCTGCAGCCGCTGGACCCGAACCAGGAGACCCTTTCTCTTCGGGAGGCCCGAAGCCAGAAGAGGAAAGCTACTAGTCCAACGCCTCAGGAGGACGACTTGGACCAAGAGATTAGGAATATGGAGATGCTTCATCAGCAAGTGCAAAGGAAGAAGGAAAAGATGGCTCGACTAGCTGACCTGCAAAGGCAGATAGACGAAGCCTCTGAAGAAGTTCGTCATCTTGCTCAAGATGAGCAAAACCGAAGGCCCCAACACAGAGAGCTTCACCAAGAGGGCTTCGTCAACGAAGATAACAGGTATGAGGATTTCCATCATGGAAATTTTTGCCTTTGACGATGCTTCTCCTCTGTCAGCAGAACTGCCGGCTACACCTTGGCCCTCGTCTTATAAACCACCTCAGCTCCCCATGTATGACGGACACTCAGATCCGAAGCAATTTCTGATGAGCTACGAAGCAACCATATCTTCATATGGTGGCAACACTACAGTCATGGCGAAATCCTTCGTCATGGCAGTAAAAAATGTTGCACAAACCTGGTACTCCTTTCTTCGGCCAGGAACAATCACATCATGGCAGAAGCTGAAGGACATGCTGATCACTAGTTTCCAAGGGTTCCAGACGAAGCCGGTTACTGCTCAAGCTTTGTTCTAGTGCACGCAGGATCACGAGGAATACCTTCAGGCGTATGTTCGAAGGTTCTTGCGTTTGAGGGCACAAGCGCCAACAGTGCCCAATGAGATTGTCATCGAGGCCATGATCAAGGGGCTTCGGCCAGGACCTTCGGCCTAATACTTTGCCAGGAAACCCCCTCAGACCTTGGAAAAATTGCTTCAGAAGATGGATGAATACATCCACGCTGATAATGACTTTCGTCAAAGAAGGGAGGAAGCTTATAGGTTCTCCGAAATAACCAGGGGATTCGGAGGGAGAGTCCACCCTAGGCATGTCAGATCAATTCATTCCACTGAAAATGACGACAGGGGAAGTCAGCAACAGAGGCCGCAATATTCCTCCCAGGCTTCGGGGCAGCAACAGAGCTATCCTCGGCCCCAGCTCCAAGGGGCAGAGGCACCAGGGGCTTCGGAGGAAGGTTTGGGGATCAGCCCAGGAAAATTTATTGCCTATTCTGTGGTGAGGACAAGGGCCATAACACCAGGATGTGCCATGTCACCATCCAGAAACAAAAAGAGATAGCAGAAGCTGCAGCCCAACAGAGCCAGCCGAAGCAAGTTATGCATACTGCTTCGTACCACTCACCGTACATTCCAGAGTATGTGGGTAACCATTCTGCAGCTTCTGTTGCTTCGGCAAGCCAATCTCAGGCATCTTGGCAACAGCTTCAACCTCCACCACCAATACAACGAGGCTAGCAGCCAGAAGGGAGCCAGCACACTCATCAGCAACGAGACTTCTGATGAGGACATCACTATGAGTACGACTACACCAACAGCACCTCCACATCAAGCACCACTTCCTTCATTAGCTGGGCCAATCACTCGGGCCCGTGCCAGAGATCTTAACTTCGTCATGCTACTAAAGAATGAGGGCCCAGAAGAATAGACGACCAGCCCAACTGCGGCCCATAGTGGACGACCTAGGGTTGGCCGCCCCTAGGGGCTGCGCCCCCTCTATTTATCCAGGAGCTGCGCCTCCTTTATTTTCGAGTTTTGTTTTACGTTAGCCTTAGCTACTCTCGAACACGCACAAATCTGCGCTGTCTTCATGTATTCAGAACTCCACCCTCGAGTAATAGATTAGATTGCTCGCATCTTTTTCTTGTTCGTTCTTCGATTGCGCACAGGAAACGATCTTCGTGATCAGGCCAATCTCGCATCAGCAAGGTCGGTAACCACAGGGAGTTGGTTCAGCGATTGCATTGGCGCCTCGGGCTTGCTCGTCGTAGTCGGATCGCAAGGGTCATCTTCCGCCAAATCGGAATTATCTCTACTCGCCGAAAGATCGGGCACCTCAGCTACATCAATTGGTATCAGAACCAGGTTGATCGGTGAGTTTATCGAGCGTTTTTTTTCCTACAGTCCACAAAACCACATAAGAATTCAGGTTAGATCTTATCCCAGCACCCTTTTGAGCCTCGCACTTTCTTTCAATAATCTGCATTGTTGAATTTGTGTGCTTTCGCGTCATTTGTTGCTGGTTGCATTGTGTTCTTCCACCATTCAAACCCTAGCGCCGCCACCATCTCCCGTTTGATCACGCCACAAACCAAGTCAACATCGTTTCCTTGTTTTTCTCCTTCGGTTACGTCAAAAAAACAGAAAAAACAAACCGAGTCAACGGTCATTTCCTTGTTTTTCTCCTTCGGTTACGAAAAAAACAAAAAAAAAACAAACCGAGTCAACGACCGCTTCCTTGTTTTTCTCCTTCAGTTACTCAAAAAAAAACAGAAACAAAAAAAAGAAAACGAAGGAGAAAGGATACGGTTGTTTCATCCCGGTCGTTTTTAAAACATAACTTGAGATACCTTCCGTAAAATGGGCATAACTTTTCGCTCGGGTGTCCAAAAAATCTGAAATTTTTACAGGAGCTTGTTGACACCATTCTGAGGCCGGCCAAACTCACCTACGGTCTATTTGGGGTTCGACAAAATTGTCAAAAAAATTCAGGAAAATAAAGAAAAAAATTCGTCAAAGTTCTCGCACACTTTTCAGAGAACTTCCTGAATTTCTATAGACCACATCTGATTTCTGTTTTAGGTGAAACTTCGTGTAGCTCCTATTTTGTTGCTTCTTGTGCTGAGAAAAATATCAAAAAAATCATACAAAAAAGAAAAACAAATTCACCTGTGATTCCTACTAGTGGCCTCGCTAGTACAATATTTACGGTACTGCCATTCTGCTAGTTCCATCCGTCCTTTGCACTTGTGGCCAGCAATATAGTTTCGTGTTTTGCACTATAATTCAACTTTGCATTATTGTTTGATCGTGCTAATCCTTGACTTGAGTGCAGCCTACCCAAAACTCCACATATTTCTACGACGAGAAGGTTTCTGTTTCTCCAGGCAATCGCTCATCCAATCTTTCACCGGTTCCACCTGTTGGTTGCAGTTCACCACTGTGGCTTGGTAAGAACGGATAAGAACTTGATAACAGCACTAGTGTGAGCGCCTTGAGCAGTACACCCCTGTTTTTGTCGTTGGTTTTTCTCCTTTTGGTGTTTTGGTGTTTGCGCTAACTATGGCAGGAGCACACGACATGGTGGATGCCCAGTTGCAGGAAGTAAGAGGACAAGTTGATGGACTTGCTGCTGACATTAGGACGATGCATGAACGGCTTGATTCAACGATCACTTCGACGACCGAGCGTTTCAACCAACTTGACCTTGCTCAAACGGCGACTCGCACCACACTCGACACCATCCTGGCACGCCTTGATGCCTTGACCACAAAGATGGAGCAGGAATACGACGGTGACACTGAGCAGGACGATGGAGATCGCCGTGGTCGTGCACGTCGTGTGGTTCGTCATCCCCCTAATGACTTATTTTCTAAGATTAAATTTAAAATTCCATCTTTTAATGGTAAATATGATCCTGCTGCATATCTTGATTGGGAATTGGAGGTAGAACAGAAATTTTCATGCCATGATATTCCTGCTAATAGCCAAGTGAAGGCTGCCATTAGTGAATTTACTGATTTTGCTTTAATTTGGTGGCGTGAGTATAAACAAAAACTTCCCATTAACAGTGTCATTACTTGGACCCAATTAAAAACTGCCATGCGCCACAGATTTGTTCCTTCCTATTATGCTCGTGATTTGCTTAACAAAATGCAGCGTTTTCAACAAGGTTCACTATCTGTTGAGGAATATTACCAGGAGTTACAAAAGGGTATGCTTCGTTGTGGTTTGGTTGAGTCGGATGATGCTGCTATGGCGCGTTTTCGTGGTGGTTTGAACAGGGAAATTCAGGATATACTTGATTATAAGGATTATTTTGATATAACCACATTGTTTGAATATGCTTGCAAAGCTGACCGTGAAGTGCAGGGACGACGATCAAAGACATATACTAACTCTTTTGCAGGCCGGGGTCCAACACACAGCTCAACTCCTTCCAGCCCTGCACCTTCTACGCCTAGCACTACATCGCGCACAGGGACGACCAAGCCAGTGGCGCCCCCTGCCAAAGGCGCCGCTTCTTCCACAGGACGTACACGGGATATTCAGTGCCATCGTTGCAGAGGGTTTGGGCACATGATTCGGGACTGCCCAAACAAGCGTACCTTGCTTATACGTGACAATGGTGAGTACTCTTCAGCCAGTGATTCTGAGGAAACTAGTCATGCTATGATTGCCACTAACCATGCAGAAAATGAGGAAGTCCACATTGATCCCATCGACGCCGATAGGTATGAGGGTCTTGTTGTGCAGCGTGTTCTCAGCACACAGGTTGCCCAGGCCAAAAAAAATCAGCGACACACTCTATTCCATACCAAGGGCATCGTGCACGAACGGTCGATTCGCATCATCATCGATAGTGGCAGCTGCAACAATTTGGCAAGTACAGCGTTGGTAGAGAAATTATCCTTGCCCACTCGCACACATCCACATCCGTATCACATTCAATGGCTTAATGATGGTGGTAAAATAAAGGTAACACGTTCGGTACGTGTCCCCTTTTCGCTGGGTTCTTATTCCGATTATGCTGATTGCGATGTTATTCCTATGGAAGCATGCTCTTTGTTATTGGGTCGACCTTGGCAATATGATACTGATAGTTTACATCATGGTCGTTCAAATCATTATTCTTTCATGTTTAAAGGCCAGAAAATAATTATACATCCAATGACCCCTGACCAAATTTTGAAAGATGATCTTACTAGGGCTGCTAAAACTGCACAACAAGTCAAATCGACATCAGCCGCACCTATTAAATCTGAAATCAAGTTGCACTCTCCTGTTTTACTTGCTACACATGCTGATTTTGATGATCTCCATGAAGCTCATATGCCCTGTTATGCACTTGTATGCTCGCGCATGCTTGTTCCGCTTGATGATGCACCGTCTTTGGATATACCCCGTGCTGTTGTTAACCTTTTGCAGGAGTATGCTGATGTTTATCCTACGGACTTACCACCGGGTCTGCCTCCCCTCCGTGGCATTGAGCATCAGATCGATCTCATCCCCGGCGCTTCTCTTCCGAACCGCGCCCCGTACCGTACAAATCCAGAGGAGACGAAGGAGATCCAGCGCCAGGTGCAGACGCTGCTTGATAAGGGTTACATTCGTGAGTCTCTTAGCCCTTGCTCGGTTCCTGTTTTACTCGTTCCAAAGAAATATGGGTCATGACATATGTGCGTAGATTGTCGTGCTATTAATAACATCACAGTTCGTTATCGATATCCTATTCCACGCCTTGATGATATGTTAGATGAGCTTAGTGGTGCCGTTATTTTCTCTAAGGTTGATTTGCGTAGCGGTTACCATCAGATTAGAATGAAACTCGGTGATGAATGGAAAACGGCTTTTAAAACGAAATTTGGTTTATATGAATGGTTGGTTATGCCATTTGGATTGACTAATGCTCCCAGCACCTTTATGCGTTTAATGAACGAAGTTCTACGAGCCTTCATAGGTTTGTTTGTTGTTGTTTATTTCGATGATATCCTTATTTACAGCAAGTCTATAGAGGAGCATTTAGAACATTTGCGTGCTGTTTTTGATGCTTTGCGTGCTGCTCGCTTGTTTGGTAACATGGAAAAGTGCACATTTTGCACGCAACGTGTCTCGTTTCTTGGTTATGTGGTTACTCCGCAGGGCATTGAGGTGGATAGCAGCAAGATTGCTGCCATTCGGGAGTGGCCTACACCGACGACGGTCACACAAATTCGGAGCTTTCTTGGACTTGCCGGTTTCTACCGCAGATTTGTTCGTGATTTTAGCTCCATTGCAGCGCCTCTACATGAGCTTACAAAGAAAGATGTGCCGTTTGCTTGGAGTGATTCGCAGGAGGTAGCGTTCAGCACTTTGAAAGATAAGTTAACCCAAGCTCCCCTCTTGCAATTGCCTGATTTTAATAAAGTTTTTGAGCTTGAATGCGATGCTAGCGGTATTGGGCTAGGTGCTGTTTTGTTACAAGAAGGAAAACCAGTTGCTTATTTTAGTGAAAAATTAAGCGGTGCTAGTCTGAAATATTCTACTTATGATAAGGAGCTTTACGCTTTAGTGCGCACTTTGCATACATGGCAGCACTATCTTTGGCATCGTGAGTTCATAATTCATTCTGATCATGAGGCTTTAAAACATATTCGTACCCAAACAAATCTGAACCGTTGTCATGCTAAATGGGTCGAATTCATTGAGTCCTTTCCTTACATTATTAAACACAAGAACGGGAAGGACAATGTTATTGCTGATGCTTTGTCTCATCGCTATACCATGCTGTCACAATTAGATTTTAAAATCTTTGGTTTGGACACTGTGAAGGATCAATATGTTGACGATGCTGATTTTAAAGATGCTTTCGGCCATTGTATTAATGGGATACCATGGGGCAAATTTCACATACAGGATGGGTTCCTGTTTCGCGCTAACAAGCTGTGTGTTCCACCTAGTTCGGTTCGTCTTTTGTTGTTACAGGAGGCGCATGGAGGCGGTCTCATGGGGCATTTTGGCGACTACAAAACGCATGAGGTGTTGGCTACCCACTTCTTTTGGCCTCGGATGCGCGCTGATGTTGAGCGCCTTGTTGCACGCTGCACTACTTGTCAAAAAGCTAAGTCACGGTTGAACAACCATGGTTTGTATATGCCTTTGCCTATCCCTTCTTCTCCTTGGCTTGATATCTCTATGGACTTTGTTTTGGGCTTGCCTAGAACTAAGAAGGGGAGGGATAGTATTTTTGTGGATGTTGATAGATTCTCTAAAATGGCTCACTTTATACCTTGTCATAAAACTGATGATGCTAGCATTGTTGCTGAATTGTTCTTTAGAGAAATTATTCGTTTACATGGTATTCCAAAAACAATAGTCTCTGATCGCGATGCTAAGTTTCTAAGCCATTTTTGGAGGTCTCTTTGGAATAAATTGGGAACTAAATTGTTGTTTAGCACTACTTGTCACCCTCAGACTGATGGACAAACTGAGGTAGTAAATAGAACTTTATCTACCATGCTTAGGGCTGTTTTAGACAAGAATTTGAGACGTTGGGAGGATTGCTTGCCTCATGTTGAATTTGCTTACAATCATGCCACGCATTCTTCTACAAAGATGTGCCCTTTCCAGATTGTTTATGGTTACATCCCTAGGGCACCTATTGATTTGATTTCACTTAATGCTGCGAACGCCCCACATGTAGATGCTGCTGCACATGTTGAACAAATGATTACCATACATGAACAAACGAAACAGAACATTGCTGCTACTAATGCAAAAAATCAGGTTGCTCGTAGTAAAGGAAGAAAACATGTTACTTGTGAGCCAGGTGATATGGTTTGGTTGCACTTGAGAAAGGATCGGTTTCCTACTTTGCGCCGTTCTAAATTAATGCCTCGTGCTGCTGGTCCTTTTAAGGTGCTAACAAAGATTAATGATAATGCTTATATCCTTGACCTGCCTGCAGAATTTGGTGTTTCCACTAGTTTTAATGTTGCAGATTTGAAACCATATATGGCCGAGGATGAGGAGTTGTCGTCGAGGACGACTTCACTTCAAGAAGGGGAGGATGATGAGGACATCACTATGAGTACGACTACACCAGCAGCACCTCCACATCAAGCGCCACTTCCTTCATTAGCTGGGCCAATCACTCGGGCCCGTGCCAGAGATCTTAACTTCGTCATGCTACTAGTGAATGAGGGCCCAAAAGAATAGACGACCAGCCCAACTGCGGCCCATAGTGGACGACCTAGGGTTGGCCGCCCCTAGGGGCTGCGCCCCCTCTATTTATCCAGGAGCTGCGCCTCCTTTATTTTCGAGTTTTGTTTTACGTTAGCCTTAGCTACTCTCGAACACGCGCAAATCTGCACTGTCTTCGTGTATTCAGAACTCCACCCTCGAGTAATAGATTAGATTGCTCGCATCTTTTTCTTGTTCGTTCTTCGATTGCGCACAGGAAACGATCTTCGTGATCAGGCCGATCTCGCATCAGCAAGGTCGGTAACCACAGGGAGTTGGTTCAGCGATTGCATTGGCGCCTCGGGCTTGCTCGTCGTAGTTGGATCGCAAGGGTCATCTTCCGCCAAATCAGAATTATCTCTACTCGCCGAAAGATCGGGCACCTCAGCTACATCAACTTCAGAGAGGAGTTCGAAGCTCGTACAATCAATAGTATTGTACCAAAGTCGAAGCACATCTACTAGAAGATATCCTACTGCTGAAATAGTTCTTGCATTCGTTATCAATTTTCTTTTTAATAAGGAACAATCATTGAAAGCCTAAGTTTTTCTTGTCGTTTTCAATTTCTTGTAACAGCTTCGTTTTTGCCATAGTGAAAATATATCTTACACACATACTTACGGAATCCAAAAAGTTGTCGAAGCATGAAAACTCGTTCTTAAGAGCTCGTGGCTACAGAAAGTGTCTCCGAAGCTACAAAAAAGTTGTTTTACGAAACGCAGTGTAAGTTTGCTGAAGTTACAAAAAGTCGTTCCTAAGGGAGAGCAGTGTAAGTTTTCTGCTCAAAAGTCGTTCCAAAGGGAATGCAGAGCTTACAGCGAAAAATAAACGCTGATTCCACCGAAGTATAAGGCGAAGCGCAAAAAGTCAACGCGAATACCGCCGAAGTAAAAGGCGAAGAAGCTCCTAAGGGAGGCTTACAGCGAAAAGTCAGTGCTGATACACCGAAAAATAAGCGGTGAAGCCAAAAAATAAACGGCAAAAAGATTGTGTGCTCTACTGTGGGAATGTGTGTGTATCTTCGACACAAATATCATTTTGCATAGCATAACATCATCACATCATTTGCAGGGCATAACATCATACATCATATTGCATCAATGGCACAAGAAGGGGATACAATGTTGATCTTCGGAGATTGTTTCGAAGAAGCAGTGCCAAGGCACAAAAAAAGTTTTGAAGAAGTACCGCTTCGTCAACTCTAATATGAAAAGGAGATCTATTGCTTACGAAGCATAACGTTTTTATGGAGATTGGATATTTTTACGAAATATGGATATCCTTCACGAAGCATGAAAAGAAGGGAAGGTGTTTTTTCGCCGAAGGCTAAAAAACGGTATGTATGTAAAGTTTCATGCATCGTAAAGAATTGAGTTACAACCAGCTTATATATTACATTCAAAATTATAAAAATACTACACACTTTGTTCAGCAAATATTACATTCCAAATGTTTTTACAATAACAACTATTCTTCTTTTAAAACTACTTCTGCAGCTTCGTTTAACAGTTGAGAAATAGCTTCATCCAAAATAGCTTCGGCCATTTTAGTGATTTCTTCCTCTCTCTTTGCTTCTGGGTCGGCCGTTGGCTCGAAGGGCTTCGGGGGAGGAGATAGCTCAACTGCGATACAAAACATAAATAAGTTCGAAGTCATAGAAATAAAACATAAAGTCAAAAGCAATTAAGCAATACCTATCCGCCTTTCAAGTTCTGCAGCTTTCTCAGCTGCCTTCGTCGCTTCTTTTGCATCATGAGAATCTTTTTCACTCTTTTTTATTATCTTGTGCGCCATCTCTCGGCCGCCATTCTCCCAGATGTCAGTGAAGAATTTCCTGCCAACTAAGCTTGCTTCGGCCGAGGGGTCTTTTGTATCTTCAATAGATAAGGTAGCTTCGGTTTGGGCCAAAGCTTTCACGTGGTCACAGCCTAGTTTCTGCAAAATAGCCACGATTCCCCTGGCACCTGAGAAGGCGTAGACATCCCCGCGACCACTCAAAATTTCTTCAAAGGCTTCAGCATCGTTGCTGATCCAATCAATTGGGCCTTCAGGATCGCCCCTTACGAAGTTGTCCTCGCTAGAGAATGCGCCAACATTGGCGAAGCTAGATTTTATTTTTTGCACACACTCTATGGATTTTTCGTAACATTTCTCTTTTGAAGACCAAAGTTCTACAACTGTCTTCTCCCAATAATTTTTCCAATAGTTACTGGCGTCTCGGTCAGCTTCGGCAATTGCACACTTTAACTTCGCTTCAGCCAGCTGTTTCTGAAGATCTTCAATTTCGCACTTCTGGGCTTCAGCCCGGGCTTTGGAAGCAACTTCGTATTCTTTTATTTTATTTAGCAATGAGTTTAATATTTTATCTTTCTCAAGACCTTCGTTCCTTAGTTCGATTACTTCGGAACGAAGGTTGTTTAAGGCCATGGTACATCCCTCATCTTCAGCGCTTTTTTGTGCCCTGAGGGCGTTGCTAAGAATAAGGCCCTGAAAAAGGAATACGGTATTAAGTATAAGCAAATGGAAAAATTTTGCTTTTCAGTAAAATTCATTTTCTCACCTTTAAGCTATTGTATGCTAAGCTGTCGGCTAATTCATCTTTTGATAGCACTAAGAGCCCGTCCTCTAGTGTTGGGAATCCGAAGCTCTTGCTCATCTCCCGGCAGACAGAAATCTCCTTGATGTCTGGGAGACAATACAAGAAGTCTTCTTCTCCGCTGCCGTTGAAAATCAATGCCCCCTTCGGATATTTCAATTTTTGGGCATAGAACTGAGCTTCTCGCTTTTCTTTTTCAGTCAGCTTTTTCCCCGAAGCATGTCGTAAAATATAATTGAGAGCTTCGGAAAATGCTTCGGGGATGGCAGTGGCAGTTTTTTCAGCCAAAATTTGCCCTGCCGCTTCTGTTTCTTTTTCTCTGGTTTCCAAGGATTTCTCCTTGGCGGGCACTGAAGGCCCAGCTACGGTCTGAGCCTGGCACTGTGTAGCTTCGGCTTCAGAGGTTGTTGTCTCAATTTGCGTTTTTGGAGCTTTGGCAATTTTCCTCGGAGTAGAGCTTGAAGACTTTATTGTCTCCAGTACATCTAGAACATTAACCATCCTTTTTCTTTTTGGGGTCACTGCTAGACCTTTCTGAGTTTTTGGCACTTCAACTCCTGCCGAAGGACTTCAAATTTCTGATGTTATTGTCCCTTCAGCTCTCGGTTCTTCAATTTTTTCAACCTTCGGCGTTGCAGTCAGCTCTTCAGTTTTCTGCGCAAGCGCAGGTTCTTTGGCTTCAGTAGTCGAAGAGGTCTCACCGACAAACTCGGGCACTGTGGCCGGTTCAATAAAGCGCGGTCGGTGAGTAAGGACCTTCACCTTTTTCCTCTTCGGCGTAGGCTCGCTTGGAGCAGCTGAAGCATCATCTTTACCGGAAGTTGCACCTTTTCTTTTTTGCCCCCGTAACGGGTAGCGGTAGTCAGGATACATGAACCCAATAGCATCGAAAACTCTGTTGAGCCTCTTCTTTTTCCGGCTTCCGAAGGCCGCTGATAGCGCATTATCTTTTGTCTTCGAGTATGGCCCAAGCAGTTCATCACTTGTAGCTTCGACACTCTTCAGCCAATCATCGTCTGGCTCGTCAAACTGGTCTCCAAATCTGAAGGTGTATTTTAGTCGAACCAAACCACCTTTGTGGGGGTTGTTCATGGTTTCCTTTGGCATCTCCTAGTTGGCTACCAATGGCCATATCCTGTAGGCCACATGCTCTTGAACTAAGTCCCTTGTTCCGATGAAGGAGCAAACTATGTCGAAGGCCTTTTGGCATTCTTCGACTCCTTTATCAATTTCCACCTTTGGTTTCCGGAGGCCGAAGCGTTGCCAGATAGGGCACATGATAATCTGCTTAATATCCTCTCGTGCCTTTAAATCATTTCTCACATAGAACCATTCCTTCATCCAATCCCCGGGCCATCGCTTCCGGAAGGTCGGCACAGGGCAGCTTGACCCAGAGCGGGCAACGAAGCCATAGCAGCCAAAGTTGTTGTGATACTGCTCTTTACCCCAGGGCTTCGTCTCATACAAAAGTTTGTGCATGCTACAGAAACTTTTAGCATTTGGCTCCAAGCCCAGACTTCTCACAGCCCACACGAAGAATCCCATCCTTATAATGGCTTCGGGAGTAATCTGGTGAAGAAAAATCTAGAATATCTTCAAAACCTCAACCACGAAACTGCTTAGCGGGAATCGAAGCCCAACCTTCAAAAAGCTTTAGAAGATTATGACTTCATTTTCTTCGGGAGTAGGACAAGTCTTCTCTCCGTTGTCAGCTCTCACAATAGACATATCCCGAAAATATCTCCCCCTCATATTGTCAAGATGGCTCTGTTTAATGGTTGATTTTCTAAAAAACGCATGGCTTGGTCGCCAGGGTCGATCTTCGGAGTCTTCCCCACCGCTTTCCACATCATAACTGTCACTATCACCAGTATCTTCAGATAAACCTTCTAAAATCTCCCTTGTAATCTTCTCCGTATTCGTCTTTGCTATTGACTCAAGAAAGCCAAGATTCTTCTCCTCAGAAAGGCTCAGCTTCGTTTCAGCAACAGCTTTTTTTATCTTCAGACATCTTCGGAAATGCTAAAAAACTGCTCTCAAAGCCGAAGCTTAAAAAACCTAAAAAGACAAACAAGTGTTGGTGCGCAAAAGAGCTAAAACTTGAGTAAGCAAGAGCAGATGGCAAGAAAGCGTGCCGGATGTGCTCGCGGTGTGCTCTTATTTAGACGCCCAGTGCGTTGCAAGTGGGAGGGCCCCGCTTGTCATTGACTGATGCTATTCTAGCAAAAGGAAGGTGTTTTTTCGGACCTTCGGCTTAAGGCCTTCGTCCATATCGCAATCTGAATTTATCATTCTAACAAATTAATATTGTGAGGGGCTACTGTTGGGGGCCTTCGGATTCCGAAGGTCCTCAAAAATATGATTTAACAATGCTTCTAGAGTATGATACATGAACAGGTACCTTCGGACTTAGGTCAAAACTACAGTGTGAAGAAGCACAAAGAATACGAAGGATGGCGCAGAGCCGAAGCTATGCGCAGGGGAGCTTCGGCGTGATAACAGAAAAGGGAACCGACTTAAAAGGGAAAAGGCTATTTAGACCCTGATGGACTATTATAGAGTTATTAGCAAATGTAAAGGACATGGGTGTAATTTTACATGGGTTGCGTCCCGTGCCTATAAATAGATGAACAGTGCTCCAGTACTGTTCACACTGACTGTGCATTTGCTTTTGCGTCACGCTTGTACTTTTACCTTCTTTTAAGCCGAAGGTACTTTTGTAACTTGTTATTATTTCTATTTTTCCTTAATAATAAAATAAAAATGAGTTGATGGTAATAAATAACTATTGGTATTGTCTTTTATATCCCATATGTTTCTCTCCTCGTTTATATGTTGCTTTGACGAAGGTACGTCCTTCACAACCTTCGTCCGAAAATCATTATCTCTCAAAGGGATATAATGCTTCGAAGGACGAAGGACTTTAACGTTTAACATTCTCTGTGTTGCCTTGTTCTTGACTCATAGCATTTGAGAACAAGTCCCCAACAGTATGGTGTTACTGTTCATCTATTTATAGGCACAGGACGCAGCCTGTGTAAAATTACATCCTTGCCCTTTACGTTTACTATTGACTTAAGGACAATCTATCGAGGACTATATAGCCTTTTCCTCTTTAAGTCGGTTTCATTTTCTGCCGCTAAGCCGAAGCTTAGCGGCAGCTTCGGAACTGGTTCAACCTTCTCCCAGATCAAGCTTCTCTACGCGTAGCTTCGGAACTGGTTCAACCTTCTCCCAGATCATGCTTTTCATATCATGTACAGCTTCATTCCGAGGCCAAAGGTCCCTGTGAATGTATTATACATGGAAAACATGTTAGTTGTGTTTTTGAGGACCTTCGGAAAATGAAGGCCCCAACAGTAGCCCCTCGCAGTATTAATTTGTTATAACAATAAATTCAGACTGCGACATGAACGAAGGCCTTAAGCCGAAGGTCCGAAAAAACACCTTCCCTTCGCTACAATAGCAAAAGTCAACGACAGACAGGGCCCGCCAAGTTGCATGGCACTAGGCGTATAAATATGAACCCATAGCGGTAGTATTTGATATGCCATTTCTGCTGTTTGCATTATTTTCTCAAATTTTTAGCTTTTGCTCACTAGCTCTTATCTGATTTTCGAGCTTTTCGAGCTTCGGTTTAAAGACGTTTGCCCCATGTCTGAGGAGAAGAAGATGGCTGAGGAGAAGATAACCGAGGAGAAGAAGCTGTATGAAGAAAAGAAAGTTGCGGATCCTTTCATTGCTGGGTTTTATGAATCTATGGCAAAGACGAACACATAGAAAATTACTGAGGAGATAATAGAGGGCTTGTCTGAAGATTCTCTGGACATTGCAAGTTATGATGTGGAGAGTGGAGATGAAGATTCTAAGGATCGACCCTAGCGGCCAAGCCATACCATCTTCGGGAAATCGAGCATCAAACAAAGTCATATTGACGCCATGAGGGGGAGATATTTCCACGATATGTCTATTGTGAGGGTTGGAGGAGACAACACTGTCCCTGCTCCTGAGGAAAACAAAGTTGTTATTACCGAAGCTTCCTGAAAGCAGGTCTCTGGTTCCCACTGAGCAAATTTGTGGTTGAGGTATTAAAGATTTTTCAGATTTTTCTTCATCATATTACCCCAAAGCTATAATTAGGATGGAGATGTTTGTCTAGGCTGTAAGAAGCCAGGGGCTGGAGCCGAGCGTGAAGTGCTTCTGCAGTATGCACGAGCTTTTATACGAGACAAAGGCTATTGGCAAAGAACAGTACCACAACAACTTCGGCTGCTACGGGTTCATTGCCCGCTCTAATGCAAGTTACCTGGTGCCAACATACCGAAAAATATGGCCCGAGGCCTGGATGGAGGAGTGGTTTTATGTTAAAAATGATCTGATTAAAAGGGAAGACATCAAGGAATATATCCAGCGCCCCATCTGGTCTCGCTTCGGCCTTCGAAGGCCGAAGGTGGATATTGATAGCGATGTTGAAGCATTCCAGAAGGCCTTTAGTACTGTTTGCGCCTTCGTTGGCACGAGGGATTTAATTCAAGAGCACATATCCTTCAGGGTGTGGCCACTTGTGGAGAGCTGGGATATGCCAAAGTAAACTACTGCCGAATCCAGTGAAGGTGGCCTGGTTCGATTGAAATATACCTTTAGGTTTAGAGAGAAGTTTGATGAACCAAATGATGACTCGTTGAAATGTATTGAAGCTACTAGTGACGAGCCACTTGGGACATATTCCAAGGCCGAAGATGATGCCTTGTCCGCAGCCTTTGGGGGCTGGGGGAAGAAAAGATTGAACAGGGTATTTGATGCAATCGGGTTCGTATACCCTGACTATCACTACCCGCTGCGAAGGCAAGGGAAGAAGAGAAAAACTGTCGCTTCGGCCTTGGAATATGCCGAAAGGCAAGAAAATGAAGGTTCTGACCCACCAGCCGCGGTATATTGAACCGGCCATAATGCCTGAATTTGGCGAAGGGACCTCTTCAACTGCCAAAGCAAAACAAGCTGCTTCCATCGTGCAGAGCGCTGAAGAGTATATTGTAGTGCCGAAGGTGCCTACAGTCGGGCCAGCTAAAGCTAAGGATGATACGATCGAAGAGCCAAAGGTGGAAGAAACAACAAAAATGCCAGAAATCCTGAGCCCACTGGCCGAGGCAAATTTGCCGAAGATGCCAAAAGCTACTATTGCAACTCCCAAGAGGAGGATGGCCAGCGTGCTAGACGTTGTTATAGAGACTACAAAGGCCTTGACCCCTGCTCCTATTAAGAAAATTGCCGAAGTTGCCAAGGGCCAGGCCGAAGCCGAAGCTGAGCCTACAGTGCCCATTGAGACGAAGGTTGTCGCGCCTGAGGACAAGGCTGATCAGCAAACTTCAGATACCGACATGACAGTAGGGCAAGGTATGGCACAAAAAGCAAAATCTCCTGCCCCCGAAGCTTCAGTCGAAGATGTTGATTACATTTATCGACACGCTTCGGGGAAAAATTATCCGAAGAAGAAATCCTGGAAGCCAGACACTATGCCCAAAAATTAAAATATTCGAAGGGAGCCTTAGTGTTTAACGACACTAACAAAGATGATTTCCTGTACTGTCTCTCGGACAACAAAGAAATATCCGTTTGCCGAGAGATAGCTAAAAGTATGGGATTTCTGAAGCTTGAAGAAGGACTTTCGGCCATGTCAAAGGATCATCTTGCTGATAGCCTTGCGCAAAACAGTATAAAGGTATAGAAGTTAACTTTTAAAGTTGGAAGTGAAGAATTTCATTGCTATACTTAATTATTTCTTTTTTTTGTAGGGCTTAATTCTTAATAATGCCTTGAGGGCACAAAAGAGCGCCGAAGACGAAGGTTGCACAATAGCTCTCAGCAACCTTCGCTAAGAGGTAATTGAGCTAAGAAATGAAGGTTTGAAAAAGACAAGATTTTGATTTCATTGGTGAATAAAATAAAAGAAGACGAAGCTATGTGTAATGCTCAGGCCGAAGCTCATAAAGTTGAGGTTGAAGATCTTCATAAAAAATTGCCGAAGCTAATGAGAACTGTGCCCTCGCACAGGCTAACCAAGAGATTATTGAATATTGGAAAAATAAGCTAGAGAAAAATGTTGAAGAACTTCGCGAATCCAAGGAAAGGTGTTTTGAGAAATCCTTGGATTGCGTGATTAAAAACTAGCTTCTCCAAAGTGGGCGCCTACTCTTCTGAAGAAAATTTTATCCGGGGCGACCCCGAGGGCGTTATTGAATGGATAAGTGGGGAAGCTGAAGCTTTCGAGGAAATCTTGACTGATCACGGGGATATTTGTGCTTTCTCTGGTGCTCGGGGAATCACAGCTATCTTGGAGAAGGCCGGATGTGATCACGTAAAGGCTATAGCCCAGGCCGAAGCTGCCTTCTCCATAGACGACACGAAGGATCCTTCAGCCGAAGCAACTTTAATGGGCGGGAAGTTTTATTCCGATGTCTGGGTGAACGGTGGAAGAGAGCTGACCAAAAAATTATAAAAAAGAATAAAAAAGACACCCACGACGCCCCTGGAAGAAGCAAAGCAAGCTGAAGAGGCTGCTGAGCGCGAAAGGTGCATAGGTATTGTTTTTGATTTTTTGGCTTCAGTACTTGCTTTGTGGCTTCGAACTAACAGCTTACCTACTACAGCAGAACTATCCCCGCCACCGGAGCCGTACAATCCCCTAGTTGATCTAGAGATGAAGGAAGCACTGGATATTATAAGCATGGCGAACTCCATTATCGACGAAGTCGTCGATAAACTATTGTACAAAGTCGCAGAAAAAGTCCTTAGAGAAGAATATATTTTATTGTATTAGTATTTTGAAATGCTTGATGTATGGAACAATTGAAGGAAGATTAGGCTTCTATTGTAACAAAACTATGTAACATTTGATGTATGTAACATTGAATCGAATATGTAAGCTGTTGTAATTTATTTCTTTGCGATGCATGAAACATACACACATACCGCTTTTTGAGCCTTCGGCGAAAAACACCTTCCCTTCTTTTCATGCTTCGTAAAGAAGGAAGCCCCTTCTAGGGCAGATCTAATAGAATTGTCACCCGAAGCTTGCTTCGTGCCTTAGCACATTTTCGTTCAACGAAGTATTTCCAAAGATTTGCTTCGTATTCAATCTTTCTGTTGATGCGATATGATGTATGATGTGATGTTATGGTAAATGATGCGATGATATGATGCAATATGATGATGCTTTAACACCCACACATACGCCCCCACTGGTACATGGAAGACTCTGCATCCCCTTAGGAACGTCTTTTGAGTCTAAGCTCTGCATCCCCTTAGGAACGACTTTTGAGCTTCTTCACCTTCTATTTCGGTGGTATAAGTTCTGCATCCCCTTAGGAACTACTTTTCAACTTCTTCGCCTTATATTTCGGTGGTATTTGGCTCTGCATTCCCTTTGGAACGACTTTTGAGCAGAAAACTTACACTACGCTCCCTTAGGAACGACTTTTTGTAGCTTCGTCAATTTTGGATCTGCATTCCCTTAGGAACGACTTTTGAGCAGAAAACTTACGCTGCGCTCCCTTAGGAACGACTTTTTATAACTTTGACAATTTTTGGCTCTACATTCCCTTAGGAACGACTTTTGAGCTTTGAAATTTACTTTGATCCCTTAAGAGTCATCTTTCGAGCTTCGTCAATCTATGGAGAAGATATATTTCATTGTGGTGTAAGCAAAATTATTACAAGAAATTAAAATTACGTTCTTCATTACTTATTTTTGACACAGAAAATAAAATGGCATAAAGGTACATCAAAAGTAGGATATTTCTCAGTATATATGCTTCGACTCTGGTACAGTGCTATTGACTGTACGAGCTTCGAACTCCTCCCTGAAGTCGCGCTGCTGTTGGGCATGTTGGTGCCCTTCTGGTTGCTGGCTTCGGGTATGAGTAGGTGGCATTGGTGGTGGTAGTGGGAGATGAGGCCAGGAAGCTTGTGAATGACTTGCTGAAGCAACAGAAGATGTGTGTAAAACCTGCTTCGGCTGATTCTGCCGCGCTTCTGCTTCGACAATCTCTTTTTGCTTCTGGATTGTGACTTGGCATGTTCTTGTAGTGTGGCCCTTGTCCTCACCACAGAATAAGCAGTAGAGTTTCCTGGGCTGATCCCCGTATCTTCCTCCGAAGCCCCTGCCACCTCTGCCCCTTGGAGCTGGTGGCCTAAAAGAGCTCTGCTACTGCCCTGAAGACTATGAGCTTTGTTGTGGCCTCTGAAACTGGCTTCCTCTGTCATCACCCTGACTGGAGTTGTGAATTGATCTGACATGCCTAGGGTGGATTCGTCCTCCGAAGCCCCTAGTCATCTCAGAAAACCTATAGGCTTCTTCTCTCCTTTGGCGGTAATCATTGTCGGCACGGATGTACTCATCCATTTTCTAAAGCAACTTCTCCAAAGTCTGAGGGGGTTTTCTAGCGAAGTATTGAGCCGTAGGTCCTGGCCGAAGACCCTTGATCATGGCCTCAATGATGTTTTCATTAGGCACAGTTGTGGCAGAACCGCCCAAATTATTCCAGCTTAAGTGCTCAAGTCGCACCCTTAAAGGCAGCAACACACTTAAATCGGAATAACCCGTCAGTCCCTTGGATCTAGTCCGATAAAGCCACTTATCCAGGATCGAATACCACTAGCTCACTCGAATGTGAGGCACAGAGAAATACAATAAAACATAATACCATAAATTAAGAAAGTATCATTAGTGATTACATTATCGGAGTTTCAGAAATAATAACAATAAATTTTTAATGCAGCGGAAATAACTAACGGAGAAAACCGAGTAACATGGCGAAGCCAAGCCACGCTACTCCTCCTGGTCCTCTCCTGCGGAAGCAGTAACCCACTCGACCGTCTATCCCGGTGACAGGGATGAAGGCCAAGTCACACCATCAACCAAATCAAGGAGGTACCTGCAAAATTATGCCACAAGCAAGGCTGAGTATACTAATACTCAGCTAGACTTACCCGGTGTGAGGAGACTACTCCTCTACCTCTAGACATGCAGTTGTTTGGCTGAGGGGTTTGGTTTGCCAAAAGCACTAGCTGAGTCTAAAAACAAGTTTTAGCTTTTCAAGTTCTAGAATAATTATTTTAGACTAGATAAGAACCTATCTATTCATACATGATATCAAACATTATATCAATCAACATCTTTTGCCAGTATCTTATTTCCACTTATTACTCAATGCAGTACAATGGATCAAGCAGTCTCATTAGCTGCGAGAAGCAGACGATTCGAATCGAGTTTTATCCTTGCAAGGTAAACCTAAACACACGACATATCAGGGTACTCCGACCCCACACATGTCAACCGTCCCCATCGATTCCCCGTTCGCGTCCAGGCCTCACCGCCTTGGCATACAATGCTCCACTGACCCCGGCCGCCGCCGTGCAGTGGCCGCACTTGTACCCACCATATCTAGAATGGGAGACCCAGTCTCAGGTCGCATGAGGGATAAAGTGCGTGCCCGGCTTCACTCAGGTACTAGGTTTACCGGTTACCATTTTTCCCGACATGTGTTTAGTACATTCAAACGCTTGACACAGGTATCCACACGTTAATCCTTATTCCAATTTCATCTTATAGACAACGCATCCCCATGGATCCGTATCCACAGACCATCATCCTTCTGTTATCAAAAATGGATACAACCAATTCCTGACCTCGCGCGAGTGCTAGAAAAATCACTCGACTTCTACCGAGATCTTGATTTAGCATAGCAGCTACTCGACCTAGCATACTAGTATCCATCTCAAAAAGAAATCCTGAGTTCATGCAACTAGGGTTTCAACCAACTCCTACACTTAAGTGCACGGTACAAGCCTACAAACATTAAGTGTAGTAAATTAGCATGTATAAACGGTTATGCATAAAACCGGGGCTTGCCTTTAATTTAACACTTAGATAGTGTTTGCTGGGGGAGGTGCTCGCTTGGCGAGCATCCACTGGTTAAGTCCATCCTTCCTTGGGTCGTCCACCGACTGCATCTTGTGGTTGTCACCACATCATTTGCACGATCACCACCTCTCGGTCCTAAATGAGATGCAGGATGCATATGTATGAATACAATGAAAAATATCACAAGATATATAATACACGATAGCGAACTAACATTTAATTGTAAGACACCGTGAACAACCATACGCTAACATTAGTTATTTACACGTTATCGGCGTTCAACATAACACCATTAAAAAGACGACATCCTTTTACTTATTTACGCAACACAACTACGACATCACAAGTACACACATTTACTACGCTCACCTTAATCATCCACTAGTTACTTAATCATGAAGTTAGTTAAGTACCTAAGTTCGCTACTACTGATATGTAGACAGACTTAGTTGAAAGGGAACTAGACACTTGATTAGGCTTTATAATTATTTACTAGGCAAACACTTATTAGACCTTAACCAATTTAGTTCACTAATTTAGCGAGACATGTACTAGTTACCTATATACTTAGGCACAATTATATTAGTTATATTATCTTTACTGCGTGTTCAACCAAAGTCAAAACGAGGAAACAGTCGACTCAAGAAATACACCACAGAGTAGAGCAATCCACCAAACATAATAAAATTAGGACAGCAGCACAGCAGTTGCTTGTTTCAGTCCTAACTCTTCAAATATTTATCCAAAAATAGTGAACAAATACTTTTTGGAAAGCTTGGGAAACTCTCTACAACTTTGGTATTATCGTCTCAATTTGACTAGACTCTTAGCAAAGTCGAACTGTGTAAAAATAACAGGTCTGTCCAGGTTGGACAAATTCAGACTTGCGACTTCAAAAATTCACAACTACAGGTTCAGACATCCAAACAAATTGATCCTAGACTTTCTGGAAAGGTAATAAAATTGTCTACATATTATTTATAAACATCTCAAGATGATTCAATATTTAACTAAGGACAAAAGACACTAGAAGGCTTTGCTGTCCAGAATTAGACAGATTCAGTCTTCAGACTTTAAACATTCATAACTTAATCTTCAGATCACTAAAAAGAGTGATCCAAGACTTTTTGGAAAGCTTGGCAAAAGAACTACATACTTTTATAATCACCAAGAATTGATTCTATGCTGAACTGAATCAAACAATTCAGTTTTCGAAATTTGTTCTGTCAGTGGACAGAATACAGCAACCAGTTTGCAAAATTCATAACTCCTAATCTGTCATGCCTATGGTTGTGAAATTTTAACACAACCAAGATAAGAAAAACATCTACACTTTCTTATAACGACCATGAACATATTGTAACATTAAATTAGGCAAACAATGCAGTTTCTGAAATCTGTACATAATTTGGGCAGATTCAGTTACTGAATTAGCGAAAAGCATAGCTCCTAAACGATCAGACTTATGTCTGTCAAATTTTAACACCAGCAAGATAATAAAGTTATCTACCACTTTTCTATAGCACATATCTACAGAAAACACAATTTGGTTCATCAAACATACAGCACGGGGAAATCACTACGTGCAGTCCAAAACCGCAATTAATAAATTTCAGCTCTTATACAATTCAAGAATTGCCGCGTTCTAGATACTTGAATTATTCTAACACTTTGACAATTGTTAGAGTTAAAATGACTAAGTGAGAACTAACAAGTAGACTTACTAATTTTTATACAAGTTATTTCGCGCATTAGAATTGCCATACACAATCGACAACACATTTATCACAATAACCTTACCCGATACATATATGTTTATTAATGCGCTCTTCACACAATAATTTGCATTTTAAATTAGACATCACATGAGCACTACTACCTTTTACCCGCGATCATAACCATACACATTTAGACCACAACGAGCAATTCACCGTGACCACGAGCTTAACCCAACCATCTAACAATTCGGTTAACTAGAGCAACGACATAGCCCGCTAAATAACATACACGTCGGCTTACCTATTATTATCGCAATCCGAGACACAACATGCACTGCCACATTTTTATAAACACGCATACTCACAAGTATTTTCGCACACCGACCAACTCATATGAATCGTAAACCACTAACCTCTAACTCGAAACCATCATGCGCTTACTTTCTAAATCATGAACTCATAACGCGTATTGACCCGACTCAAGATATAGAGGAAGCGATGACTACTTTGGCCTGTCACCACCTCTCTATATAAGCCAGGACAATTTCTACTATCGACTAAGAGTTCTAAGTATTTAACACATTATTACTTTCCACGCACAAATAAACCTCAACTTAACATTAACACCAGTGGATTTTTACAAAACTCATCATGCGCATAACCTCGTCTCGCATGCAACCATATGGTGGCGTGCACTCGAGACACTTCGATCAATGTGGCGCGACCACTAATATATGAACTCCGACACTCACGTCTTAATAACACATCCTCCACGCAAACTAGCATTTTCTAAACTACTCGTCACATTACTAAATATATTCCCGATATAATCACGAATCTCATCACATTGCATAAAACAATTACACTTTTCACATAAACACATATCGATGTATTTTCCAAAACATAATCCGCATTTTGTAACTTAGTTTTTCGCATCAAACAACGCATCGCACATCTTTCTTATCAAAATATAAAAACGTCCGAGTTCTTTTCTACTTCATTTTCTTCTCTACACGCGTCCATTCATACAATTATATTTTCACGCACATATTCACATGCAGGCACATCATCGACCGAATACGTAAATAAAATAAATCACAAATCATTCAAGGCGAACAACCTGGCCGACTCACATCGCGCATGCATGCCATTAGTTTGGGCTCTTTGCCGACGAGCGATGCGCGAGGCGTGACGTCGACAAGGGCTGCGATTAAACGACATATACAATCAATAGATAATTTATTTGTTCCATCATTTTATAAATTCAAGGAACACGGGACAGCGAGGAGCTCACCGCGGGTTTCGACGACGACGCGCAGACGCTGCGCAGATCGACGACGTGAGGCCCGTTCTGGCGAGCACGACGCAGCGAAGGGTGTCGCTGCTGCTACTTGCTGCGGCATTACGTCGAGCATGCCAAGGGCGCGACGCAAGGAGATCCACGTGGCTACGCGAACTGGCGTCGCGGCTGCTGCGCGAGGTACGCCAGGGAGGCAGCCATGGGAGTCCTGGACGCGACGCGGCCAAAGCACAGAGTGTCCGGCGCGGCTTGCTGCCGACGAGGACGACGACAGGAGGCGGAGGTCGAGCAGGATGCAGGGACTTGCCTACTGCCTTGCAGCGTGGAGGAGATGAAGTAGGGGGAAAACAAGCGTCGGCCTTGGAGAAGAAATTCGTCTGCGCAAGGAACAGAGAGGAGGGGCTAGAGATAGGAGCAGGGGCGCCATGGGGAAAGATGCTGGTCGCCTGCACTTGGAGATTCTCTGCTGCTGGCGAGGTGCGCCAGGGAGGAGCTCGACTGGCGTCCGAGCAGAGGGGAGCTGCAGACCGGCTGACGAAACTTGGCGGGTGCCGGCGTTGAGGAGCAGCGGCTGCTCGAGCTTGGGACGCCGGCTGCTGGTGTCCCTGGTCGGCATCCTGGGCTCCACGGCTGGGAAATACAGGGAGATGGTGGCTGCTGGTTGAGGTAGATGGCGGGGAGGTGAGGACAAGTGCGTAGCCCAGGGGAGGTGTAGCAGAGGGGGAAAATTCCATGTACCAAAGAGCTCGACAGGGGAAGGCTAGAGGTAGAAGAAGGCCGGGCTACATGCTGCAGGTGCTCCTGCGTTCGACTGAAAAGAAAATGAAGCAAGGCAGGCTGATGCATGGAGCTTAAAGGCGAGACTGGCTGTGCGGCGAGTAGCTGGGAGAGATGGCATCGCACATTGGGCAGCGTGGCTGCGGCTGTCCGTTGGCCATGCCCAGCGGTGGCCAACCCGCGCAGGATACGCAGAGGCTAAAGCCTGCGCTCGCAGGCTGCTACACCAGCGTTTCTGTTCCTTTCCCTTTTCTATTTGTTTTTTTATTACTCACATGACGTATGATAGGCATTAATAAAATAATAATAATTAGATTAAGTTTTAAACCCTTCGTATACTAAATTATTGATGTGGTCGTACTATATGGCTCGGAATTCCAGAACGACAAACACGATTAATCTAGCAAAGATTCTAGATGACGTTGACTAAAAATTTTCTCGCGTTCCCTTTTTTTTAAAAATGGTTTGACTCAATTTGACCATAGTTTCAAATTAGTTCCTCGTAATTTGAATTAACAGTAAATAATATGAGTTGTTCTGTTTTTTTAACACTACTAACATGACACATGAGGGAAATCAAGAATGAATAACTAAAGTCTTAATCTCTCTACTTTAATTAATTATTAACTAGTTTCTTATCAAACAGCTCGCAATCACATAGACATCAACATGACCAATTTGGTAGACATTCGACTCGATGTTGTCTGAAAATTTCTCGTGTTATAATTCTCTTTTTTTTAATTAAAAGAGTTGACTCAAGTTTGACTGTGTTCCTAAGTTAGAACCTCGTAGTTCGAATTAAAATTTATTAATGTGAGTTGTTCCATTTTAGAATTATTGCTGCTTTTGTTCGTGCCGAAGATATATTTTTTGCTCCTGTACAAGTCTACGCTCGTGGTTGGGATTATAAAAATCAAGGTCTTTCTAAACGTGACATTATATTTTAGTTAATAAATCAGGAACCAATTTAGCAAGGAAGTAATCAGATAGAATATGGATAATACTAGTTTGGGTCGGATAAGAATTCATTAGAAGCCGACACATTAGAGATCCCGCTTGAGAGTACAGATTCGGATAAAATATTTGGATATATAGATCGAACCTCGAGAAATTGGATTCGAACACAGTTCGACTAGCAACTGTCGAGCCCTTGATTAAATGAGTTTTAGACGAGATTTATAAATCGAGATGGATTATCGAGTTCATATTCGTGCCGAGAAATAAAAGTTTTAACAGGCTCCAAAACTGGCTGTTTCTCGTGATCGAATAAAATCGGAAATCGGTGAAACATTCACAAATAACGTGATAAAAGGAGATAGATGTGATAAAGAGATGAAATTTTCACTGAGCATCCGAGATTAGGATAAATCTTCTGACATAACACGAAATAAACACCTGGGGTGTCACAACTGTGGGCGCTTGTGCTCTCAGACGCAAGAACCTTCAGACATACGCCTGGAGGTATTCTTCGTGGTCTTGCGTGCACTGGAACAAAGCTTGAGCAGTAACCGGCTTCATCTGAAACCCTTGGAAACTGGTGATCAGCATGTCTTTCAGCTTCTGCCATGATGTGATTGTTCCTGGCCGAAGAGAGGAGTACCAGGTTTGCGCAACATTCTTGACTGCCATGACGAAGGATTTCGCCATGTCTACTGTATTACCCCCATAGGAAGATATGGTTGCTTCATAGCTCATCAGAAACTACTTCGGATCTGAGTGCCCATCATACATGGGGAGCTGTGGTGACTTGTATGATGGGGGCCATGGGGTAGCCTGCAGTTCTGCTAATAGAGGAGAAGCATCATCAAAAGCAAAATTCCCATGATGAAAATCATCATACCATTCATCATCTTCGTAGGAATTGTCCTGACGAAGCTCTCTGCGTTGAGGTCTTCGGTCCTGGTCATCTTGAGCGAGATGACGCATTTCCTCACCAGCCTCATCGATCTTCTTCTGTAATTCGGAGAGACGAAGCATCTTCTCCTTCTTCCTCTGGACCTGCTGATGGATGGCTTCAAGGTCCCTTATTCCTTGGTCCAGCTCCTCCTCCTGAGGCGTTGGACTTGTAGCCTTCCTTTTTTGAGTTCGAGCTTCACACAGTGTTTCCTAGTTGACGTCCAGTGGCTGCAGTGCAGCCCCTTGCCCTGAAGCTTTCTTCGGCGGCATGACGAAGGTCACTGCTTTGCCGAAGGTGGTCGAATGAGTTCATAGTAGGTGGGCGCCAATGTTGGGGACTTGTTCTCAAATGCTATGAGTTAAGAACAAGGCAACACAAAATGTTAATGATTAAAGACCTTCGTCCTTTGAAGCATTATCTCCCTTAGGATATAATGGTCCTTAGACGAAGGTTATGAAGGTCGTACCTTCATCATCTCAGTATATAATAATGAAAGTAGAAGCATATGAAACATGAGAAATAACATGAATAATCATATGATATTATTGGTATATCTTTATTATATCATCCTGAATAAACATGAATAATATTGAAGTACATTTATACCTTCGGCTTAACAGAAGGAAAAAATTCAGGCGTGACGTGCGAGTGATTACAAGTCAGCATGAACAGTACGGTGTTACTGTTCATCTATTTATAGGCACAGGATGCAACCTGTGTAAAATTACATCCATGCCCTTTACGTTTACTATTGACTTAAGGACAATCTATCGAGGACTAGATAGCCTTTTCCTCTTTAAGTCGGTTTCATTTTCTGCTGCTAAGCCGAAGCTTCTCTACGCGTAGCTTTGGAACTGGTTCAACCTTCTCCCAGATCATGCTTTTCATATCGTGTACAGCTTCATTCCGAGGCCGAAGGTCCTGGTGAATGTATTATACTTGGACAACAAGTTAGTTGTGTTTTTGAGGACGTTCGGAAAACGAAGGCCCCCAACATTAACCATCATCATAAAAGTAACTAGAATTCTTCTAATAAAAGACTATCCCAAGGCTGCTCTTAACCGTGAGCTCGGCTGATATACCAGTTTCTAACACTCTGCAGAGGTTGCACACTTTACCCACGAGTCGTGATCCCTTTCCAGCCTGGGTTGTACAGACTCGATCTTCACTACCAAGGTGAATGACTAGGAATACACTATGTAGCCTTTACAAAGATTCCCCTGGTGCATAGCTGCTCGTTAGGTTTCGCCAGTCGTACAAACGCAGTACACCTCACCAAGGTGGGTGACTAACAAAACCAAATCGAATGAACCTCTGCACCCCAACCTTAGTAGAGCGAGCACTACGCCTCGGCCCCCATTGACGGCCCTCCGGCAAAGCCAACCACACCCTAGGTTCATCTAATTAATCAGCTAAGGGCGTCCCATTCCACCCTCATGGTTGCACTGTTATCCCGGGTGGTCACTCCATGAACAGGTCCTTACAAAGAGGTACTCAGGAAAAAGGCCTATGCCCCGTAGAGTATCACAAGATCATCAACATAATCAGGATAACAGTATCGTATCATAAATGTTCACATCATGTTCATTGATTAAAGTTAAGGCAATAGCAAAATGCTAACCATGATAACCCAAAAGGTAAACAAGGATAAGGTACATACAGACTAGTCAATCCTTAGGTTTAGATAAGGTAATGCGGGACAGTGAATCATAAAGTATGTAGGACATAATAGGTCAGAGGACACTTGCCTTCACCAGGCTTTTGCTCAGGAAGGTCTCCAACAACACACTCAGGAACCTTGGACTGCTCGTTGTCTAAATAAAGCGAACATGCACTCAATACATTTGGAAAGTACAAATGAACAGCACACCAAACATGTACAAACATAGGAATACATCTTAAAAAGACACAATACTACATAAGGGATAATGAGTTCAAAGCATAACATAAACTATAACATCAACTAACTTCATTTGGAAATAGATTATTATTTCTCTAAGTGTTACTCACAAATACATAACATAGATCAATTTATTTTATTGTGACCTAAAAATTAGAACAAAGATGAATTCATGTAATACACATTATTAATCTCACAAGATTAAGCATGTTTCAATCTCTAGGGTTTTCCCTTTTTATTTTATTAAATACACCAAATCTATACATAAACTAGTTAATAGTTATCCATAAAATTAGGAAGCACAGGGTGTAAATGGAACTAATTTATTTGAACAGAGAATAATACTATTAACATTTTGCAATTTGAATCACTAAATTTGGAGTTCATATGCAAAAAATATGAAATAAACAAGTTTGGGAATTCAAAATATGAAATTAGGGCTAATTCTGTGAATATTTGAAAGCACAGGCTTCAATCTGTAAGAATACAGAGGCCTGCATGCGAAAACCAGTGACGACGGATTGATTCTAAACAAATCGAGGGTCTCTTTAATAAAACTACCACGCGAAGGTGTATCGGGTGATTCAAAAACCGATGACCGAGACTAGATCTGCGGCCGAGAGCGCGCGATCGCGGGCGGGCGAGTGCTGATAGGCGGGCCAGAAGGTGTCAGCGATAGAGGGGGAGGGCGCACTGACAGGCGGGCCACGGGCGCAGGGCGCGCGTGCACGAAGCGGTATCCGCGATCTAGGCCGTGTGATCAAGATCGGACGGAGGGGATTAGACCGGGTGGAGTGTAAAGCTGCGGGCGACGCCGCTCCTCTCCGCGGCGGTGAAGTCGCTAGAGTTGAGGCAGGCGCGTGCTAGGGTGGCTCCGGGGTCACCGGGATTGGGCAGAGAGGGAGAGAATGCCATGACAAACTCAGTGGCGGGGAAAAGGCCAGGAATCCGAGGGCAGAGAGGGGAGAACGGTGGGGAGAAGGCCTTGGGTGGACCGAAGGAACTCCGGTGAGGGATTCCGATGACAGGGAGGGGCTTAAGGCATGCTAAGGCTTTGGAAAGCTTCAGCAGAGGCAGGGGTGACACAGGAACCTACACCGGGGAACTAGACCGGGCTAAATTGGCCGGCCATCGCGTGAGCACGGTGGACCGCCACGGTCGAGCACCAGCGATCCAAAATTGGCCGAGCATAGAGCGAAACTAGTGAAATTAAGCACGGGCAAAGGTGTCTCACCTCGGGGCGGAGCTCGGGGAGGCTTGGCGCGGTCTCCGGTGAGCTGGATGATCGGGAACGCGGGCGTGGGTCTCCGGCGACGTCTGGCGGCGAGGGCAGAGCGTGAGAGAGGGTGATGCTGTGTGAAATGAGGCGGGGGAGCGAGTGCGGGCACTGGCGGGGCTTTAAGAAGGGACCTAGGCGCGTGGGCGGGCGTCGTTGTCGAGAAATCCGGCGATGTGCGCAAGTGCGCACGCGCTGGTCCACGGCGAGCGTGGGGAGGGCAGAACTGACAGGGAGGGTCCACGGTGCAGAGAGAGAGAGAAGAGAGGGCGCGTGGGCAACGGCTCAGCGCCTGGCAGCGCGGGCTCGCAAGACAGAGAGAGAAGAGGGACGCGCGCGGGCAAAGTAACTGGCGCCGACAGGTCGGCCCCAACGGGCAGAGGACGAGAGAGGGAGAGCACGAGGGATAGAAAGCCGCCGCTGACAGGCGGCGCGGGCGCGGGGGCGCGCAGCCTGGCTGGGTCGAGCTAGGCCGGCTGGGCTGCTTTGCGTTTTTCCTTTTCTCTAGATTTTCTAATTCCTTTTCTATTTCTTTTCTATAGGGTTTTCAATTTCAAATTCAAATTAGGTTTCAAATTCAAATAAATTCAAACATGTGCAACACTTCAAAGAATATTTTAAGCTCAACATGATACAACATGTCATGACCCAAAATGTTTTGGCAAAAATAAATAATTAAATCCCCTTGACTTTTAAGCTAATTCTACCTAAAAGGGAAAAAGTGAGAGAGAATCTAGAGAGGGATAAAACCTACGGTGCGAGAGAGAAGAGTAACACATGAATTTGGGTGATCATTAGAAAGAAATTTTATACCCCCAAATTCAGGGTGTTACAGACCTATCCCCCTTAAAAGAATCTCGCCCTCGAGATATAGGGCTGGCTAGAAAAGAGCTCAGGGTACTTGGCTTTCAAATTTTCTTCTCTTTCCCAGGTTGCTTCTTCTTCTGAGTGGTGACCCCATTTGACCTTGCACATCCTGATGGTACTTCTCCGACTGACCTGATCTACTGTCTCCAGAATTTGAGTTGGCTTCTCAATATAAGTCAGATCCTCTTGAACTTCAAGATCCTCTGCTGGCAACTGCTCTTCTGGCACCCTCAAGCATTTCTTCAACTGAGACACATGGAACACATCGTGCACAGCGGACAGATTCTCTGGTAAGCTGAGTTGGTAAGCCACTTCTCCACGTCTTTCTTGAATCTGATACGGCCCAATATATCGAGGTGCTAGCTAGCCTTTGACTCCAAACCTTTTGGTTCCTTTGATGGGCGACACCTTCAAATAGACATAGTCTCCAACTTCAAAACTGAGTTCCCTTCTTCTGGTGTCAGCATAGCTTCGCTGTCTGGACTGTGCTGCCTTCAAATTCTCTCAGACCATTCTGTTGTTCCCTTCGACTTCAAGCAAAATATCTAGTCCGAACACCTGTCTTTCACCAGGTTGGTCCCAATGCAATGGAGTTCTGCAATTCCTCCCATAGAGCGCTTCGAATGGTAACATCTTTAGACTGGCCTGATAGCTGTTGTTGTAGGAGAATTCTGCATATGGTAATATCTTGTCCCAACCTTTCTTGTCTTGCAAAGCACAAGCCCTCAACATATCCTCCAGAATCTGATTGGTTCTCTCTGTTTGACCATCTATCTGCGGGTGGTAAGATGAGCTAAACTTTAAGTGTGTGCCCAAGGCTTCATGCAACTGCTGCCAAAAATGAGAGGTTAATTGAGTGCCTCTATCCGATACTATCTTCTTCGGAACGCTATGCAAGCACACAATCCGAGACATGTATAGTTCGGCCAACACTACACTATTGTAGGTGGTCTTCACTGGTATGAAATGGGTCGCCTTTGTCAAACGGTCCACTACTACCCAGATAGAGTCATAACCAGTACGAGTGCGAGGCAAACCGGCTATGAAATCTATTCCGATCTCATCCCATTTCCACTAAGGAATCTGCAACAGTTGCAACAAGCCTACAGGTCTCTGATGTTCTGCTTTAATCCTCTGACAACTGTCACATACAGCCACATACTCTGCTATCTCCCTTTTCATACCGTACCACCAGAATCTTTTCTTTAGATCCTAGTACATCTTCTCACTACCAGGGTGTATAGAGTATGCTGTCTCATGGGCTTCCTTGAGAATTAGTTCCCGGATCGATTTGATGTCGGGAACACACAGTCTATCCTTGAACCATACCACTCCTTCTGCATCTTCACGAAAATCCTTGCCTTTCCCATCTATGATCAGCTACCGGATCTCATTGATTTTCTCATCATCCTTCTGACCTTTCCTGATGTCTTGCTCTAGAGTGGGTTCTAACTCAATTGTCACACCTTGGGTGTTGTTCAGAAATCCGAGACTCAATCTGTCGAACTCCTTCGCTAGCTCATACGGCATCGGGTGAGCTGCCAACATATTGACTTGACTCTTTCTACTCAGAGCATCTACAACCACATTTGCTTTGCCTGGGTGATAATGAATCTCCAGCTCTTAATCTTTGATCAACTCTAGCCATCTTCACTGCCTCATGTTTAACTCTGACTGAGTGAATATGTATTTGAGACTCTTGTGGTCCGTGTAGATATCACACTTCTGCCTATAAAGATAATGCCTCCAGGTCTTCAATGCATGAACCACGGCTGCTAATTCCAGATCATGAGTAGGATAATTCCTCTGATGAATCTTCAATTGGCGGGACGAGTATGCCACTACTCTCCCTTCCTGCATCAACACACATCCTAGTCCGGTGTACGAAGCATCGCAATATACTGAGAATGGCTTGTGAACATCTGGCAGAATCAGAATGGGTGTCGTTGTCAACCTCTCCTTCAATGTCTCAAAGGACTTCTGGCATGCGGGAGTCCACATGAATTCAACCTTCTTTGCCAACAAGGCTATCATTGGCCTGGCAATCATGGAGAAACCTTCAATGAAACGCCGATAATAACCGGCCATTCCGATAAAGCTCTTGATTCCTTGGACATCTTTTGGTGCTTTCCAGTCCAAGATAGTTGTTACCTTCCTCGGATCTACAGCCAATCCCTCTCGGTTTATAATGTGACCCAAGAATAGGACTTTACTGATCCAGAACTCGCACTTGCTAAGCTTGGCATACAACTGACAATCTTGTAGCCTCTGAAGTACCTTCCTCAAATGCTCCTCATGCACTTGCTCATTCTTGGAATATATAAGGATATCATCAATGAACACCACCACAAATTTGTCGAGGTAGTCCATGAACACACTGTTCATCAAGTACATGAAGTAAGCTGGCGCATTCGTCAAACCGAATGACATAACCGTGAACTCATACAGTCCATACTTGGTGATGAAAGCTGTCTTCGGTATATCTGAGGGTCGGATTCTAAGATGATGATAGCCTGACCTCAGATCTATCTTCGAGAACACACTGGCTCCTCTCAACTGGTTGAATAAATCTTCAATTTTGGGCAGGGGGTACTTGTTCTTGGTAGTAACCTCATTCAAGGCTTGGTAATCGATGCACATCCTCTTCATGCCATCCTTCTTTTCCACAAACAGCACTAGGGCTACCCAAGGTGAGGTACTCGGTCTGATGTAGCCTTTCTTCGACAACTCATCAATCTGCTTCTTGAGTTCCACCAACTCTGGTCCGAGCACTCGATAGGCTCTCTTGGAAATAGGGGCGGTGCCTGGTATAAGCTCTATGGAAAATTCAACCATCCTTTCAGATGGCATACCCGGTAACTCTGTGGGAAACACATTTGGGAATTCTGATACTACATTGATAGCTTCTGATGGTTTAATCTCCTCAATATGGGAGGTGACTTGGTGACAACTCCCTTTTCTTGGTCCAGACAAGACCAACTCCACTAACACTTCTTCTCCTGATAAGGACACTAACTTCACCTTTCTCTTAACACAACAAAGACTGACTTGATACTTGGTTAGCCAATTCATCCCTAGGATGACATCTATAGTTGTATCCTAGTTACCCATAACTATTAAATCAGCGGGGAACTCTATCCCCCTTATTTCAACCTTTGCACTAGGGCAAAATCAATCCGTTTGGGTTCTTCCACCAACTGAACTAACCCTCATAGGTGGATACATGGGTGCTACTGGTATATTATGTGATTCTACCCATGATGCGGTCACAAAAGAATGCGTTGCTCCAGTATCAAATAAGACATTTGCAGAATGGTACTCGACTGAAAACGTACCTAGTGCCACTCCTGGAGTCTCCTGGACTGTGTCGGCCTCCAAGTGGTTCACCTTTCCATACTGGGCACGAGGCTACCCACGGTTGTTGCCTCCTTGCTGCATTGCATTCTGCCTAAATGTGGCATTGGGAGCTAGCTACTGATGAGCTGCTTTCTTTGGGCAATGATTCGCCCAATGGCCTTGTTCCCCACAGTGGAAACATGCACGACTCCCTCCTTGCGCTGGCGCTGCTTGGTTGTTCTGATTGGTTGCTGGGGCAGGAAGACGGGCTGCCTGGTTGCTCTGACGCTGGTATTGACTTCCTCCCTGTTGGTTATTCTGACGATACTGTTGCTGCTGAGGAAACTGCCTCTAGTACTGCTGCTGCTTGTTCTGACGCCGATGATGGTGTTGGTGACCTTGTTGAATGGCTAAGGTGGGTTGCCTGAGTAGCAAGGACGGCTGCTACCCCCAAACTGAGGTCCACCAATCTTGCGTTTCCTGTCCTCCATCTCCAGACGCTTTTTTTCAGTCATGATTGCTTTGTCGATCAGATGCTGGAAGGTAGGGAAGGTGTGGTTCATCAGCTGATAGTGGAGGGGATCAACCAATCCTCTCAGGAAGCGGTACTGCCTCTTGGCATTCGTGTTGACATCTTCTGGGGCATAACGCGACAGCTGCAGAAACTTGTCCCTGTACTCGGTGATAGATATGGGCCCTTGCTTCAAGGCGAGAAACTCCTCCTTCCTCACTATCATCAGTCCTTTGGGCACATGGTAACGATGGAAGTTGTCCCTGAATTCTTCACAAGTGATGGCTTCCGGATTGGCATGGGTGGCAAGGTAAGACTCCCACCAAGACTGGGTTGCTCCCCTCAGCTGTCGAGGACCATACAATGCCTTCTCATGATCGTTGCACTGGGCAATGTGCAACTCACGCTCCACGGTACGCAGCCAATCTTCGGCGTCCATGGGATCAGCAGAGTGGGCAAAGAATGGGGGATGGCCCCTCATGAATTCTGCCCGCTTGTCTCTGGGCACTTGCGGCATATGAACTTGCACCTGAGGCTGAGGCGGTGGTGGCTGCTGTTGCACTTGCTGCATTGTTGCTAATGTCTGTCCGATTGCCTGAACTGCTTGGGTCTGCATCAGGAACATTTGCTCAATGGTCATCGGGGGTGGAGGTGGCAAATGCAGCTGCGGGGCTGCCTCCTCTTGGGGTGTCTGCTGTTCTGGCTGAGCATGCCTCGCACCTCTGCGTCTGTTCTCAGACATCTATAGAAATCACACACATATATCAAATCTGACTCTGCAGTCTTTTAGCTTAAGAAAAGATGTATAGAAAATCCTCATAGCACTGAACAAATGACCATCTTCGCTGACAGCTTCTCAGATAAAGAGGAAAGTGAAAATAAATGGATTGCCCAACTAAATAACTGACTTTATTAATAACTACACCAAGTTGCAGGGGATACCCACACCTTGGTAACAATCATTACAAAGATCCAACTTCAGTACATGTCCATCATAACAAGCATCCAACATAAGATAAGCAAACTGACTCTAACTAAAACTGACTAGACTAAGACACTGAACTAAGCACTATTACAGACTCCGACTCTGTCGATCTAGGGATCCAAATCTATCCGGGTCCTGCAGTCTGGGGTACCATAGTCGAAGCGACCACGGGGCGGTGAACGGTAAGGGTGCTGAATCCTGACAGGGGCAGGAGAACCACCATCCAGATAGTGGCGTGTTGTGCACTTAGCACGCAATTCCGCAACCTCCGCCCAAATCTTGCCCAACTCGTCAAGGGTGTGGTCCAATTCTTTGTTGAGCACGGCAGCCAAGTTGACCATGCAGTTCAGCTTGGTATTGCTCTGACCAATTGGCAAGACAATCACACCTCCAGCACTGTCGGTCGAACGGCGATGGTAGTACTTCAGGTCAAGGCCATCAGCTACCCCGCTGAACAACGACCAATACTAAGAAAGTGCCCATCGTGCTGCATCTTGCATGGCTGCCTCTGTAGTATCCATCTCAGTAATAGAATAGTGCTCTAAGAAGGCCTTTGCACCCCGGAGACTACACAAAGGTACTCGATGGACCAAGTGTGTCGGTCGAGTGTGTCGGTTGAAGGCTCGACGTAGCAGGTTGTCGAGAGCATCGTGGAAGTGACACCCGCGAGTAGCGTCGCGAGTGATGGGTCTAGCGATCCATCCCTCCCGCTCTGGCTCCTCCGAGAGCTCCGTGCCGTGGCTCGAACTGCCACCAGCGTCTTCGGCGTCTCCGTCAGGGTCTCCTCCAGCAGCCGGGATGCCCTGTGGTGGTGCAGGGGGCATCTCTGGCTGAGGTGCAAGGGAAGGCGGCCTCTCATACTCCACCTCCTGCTGAGGTGAGGGGGAGGAGTCCTGCTGCTCCTGCTCCTAGCATCGGCGCTCCTGCTCCTCGTGCAGGCGACGATGGAGTCTCTCCAGGTGACTGGACTGACTTGGCACCGTGCGACGCAGTGGATGCTCCGCCAGGCGAGAAGGCAAAAAGGGGATCACAGACTTACGTGCAGTGCACCTGATACGGGCCATCTACAAAAGACATCGTAAGCACAAGAGTAAGAGTAGAACTATGAGATCAGAAAGTAAAAATAAAGAAAAGTGAGACAAAACTTTTTGAGATGAGTAAATAACATAGAGTTGGTCAAGATGACCAACTTTTGAAAGAACTCTAAGGTCAAGGTAAGAGTAGGCGTCTATAGTCCTTAGGGCGACCATTCTAGTCTAGGTTAGCGGTCCTACAGTCAGCAAGGCTTTGATACCACTTATGTCACACCCGGTTTTAGAAGGTAAACCGAATGCGAACCACATACATGCCAGGATCAGAAACTCACATACACAACGATTACATAATTGGACATCATCACACAATGCTCGAAATAAATAGTGGAAAGATACTTAATTACATCAAGATGTCCAAGACTTCCACAGAGTCTATTACATAACCATAATGTTCAACATAAATATCAAAGTGCGGTGAAACGAAACGTAGATGATAAGCCTACACAGGTAGCTGACTGGGGTTTGCCACTAAGATAAACTAAAACTCGTCGTAATCCTGGAACTCCTCGAAGTCCTCCATGTTGCCAGCATCACCTCCTGAGCAATGAGTACAATGAGGACAACCTGGGGTGGGGTGGTGTGTAAAGCAAGGGTGAGTACACATCAACGTACTCAGCAAATGTCCCGTTTGGCTAAAGTGAACTAGCTGTATGTGGGGTTGAAGTTAAGCAGTTGCTTTTAGTTGGTCAAGTGTTTATTATTATTAGTAGAGCCAAGTTTTAGTAATAAACCCAGTTATTACCCAAAAGTACTCCCTCAAAAGAGGAAATACTAGAGATCACACTTATAACATCATTGTTAACCATCATCATAAAAGTAACTAGAATTCTTCTAATCAAAGAGGATCACAAGGCTGCTCTTAACCGTGAGCTTGGCTGATATACCAGTTTCTAACACTCTGCAGAGGTTGCACACTTTACGCATGAGTCGTGATCCCTTTCCAGCCTGGGTTGTACAGACCCGATCTTCACTACCAAGGTGAATGGCCAGGAATACAGTATGTAGCCTTTACAAAGTGTCCCCTGGTGTGTAGCTGCTCGTTAGGTTTCGCCAGTCCTACAAAAGCAATACTCTTCCCCAAGGTGGGTGACTAACAAAACCAAATCGAATGAACCTCTGCACCCCAACCTTAGCAGAGCGAGCACTACGCCCCGGCCCCCATTGACGGCCCTCCGGCAAAGCCAACTACACCCCCAGGTTCATCTAATTAATCAGCTAAGGGCGTCCCATTCCACCCTCATGGTTGCACTGTTATCCCGGGTGGTCACTCCACAAACAGGTCCTTACGGAGCGGTACTCAGGAAAAAGGCTTGAGCCCCCTAGAGTATCACAAGGTCATCAACATAATCAGGATAACAATATCGTATCATAAATGTTCACATCATGTTCATTGATTAAAGTTAAGGCAATAGCAAAATGCTAACCATGATAACCCAAAAGGTATACAAGGATAAGGTACATACAGACTAGTCAATCCTTAGGTTTAGATAAGGTAATGCGGGACAGTGAATCATAAAGTTTGCAGGACATAATGTAACACCCCAGGTGTTACTTAGGGTTTTCACTCAAGACTACACTAGTAAACCCATCATCACATGTGATTTAATTTGAGTAAAAGACATCAAACTTGGGAATCAAGATCCTAAGTAGGTGTAACCCAACTTAGAAGTCATGCCTTGGCCTTATCATGCACTAAAGAAAAGAGAGTGACTCAAACCCTAATCCAAATCCCTTATAGACAAATGGAGCCCTAGAGGGGATTATGGCAAAAAAAAGTCTATGTAAATCACATTGCTTGACTTGGGCTAATTATAAAAGTTGTAGTACACTTAATACCCTACAAAAACTAGAAAGAGAGTGACCCCAAAAAGATTTCAGAAAAACCCCAAAAAGGTCACCAAAGAGAAGAGCATAAAAGAAAAATCAGGATTTTCTCAAGTTCAAAACCGACCCTCTTTCAAAGATCAAACATGTTCACTTTGATCCCAACCTCAAAACCTTATGGCCCAATTGACAAAATGGCGCCCAAAGACCCCTAGAACACCCTGGAAAAGTTTGAACCCAACCCTAAGCCATTTGACATGACTTGGCATGGCTTTTGTCTCGGTGTGGACAGCTCGGACAGAGCCGACTTCTCACCCCCATATCTCTCTACTCCAACCGTATCGTTTCTTGGAACTCACATCAAAAAGATAGGATTTGGTGCAGGGAAGAGATCGTACACGGGGGTTTTACCAAGATCTGCACGCTAAGGCGATCAAATCGGCCGTTGAACCCTGGCAGAAGTAAACCCCCATGTGTTCGACGTGGGCTGACACTCGGGGGCGCGCTCAGAGCACGCCCGCACGCGAAACCCCGCGTGCCCGCGGCTGCCCCGTGAACACGCCCGCACCGCGGCTATAAAGCCCACCCCAGTGCCCGGCCATCATCCCCGTTGCCTCCTCTGTACCGCGCCTAACTCTCCCGAGCTCGCCCGCAGCTCCGGCGACCTCCCCGCGACCCGCCAGATCCACCCGAGGGCAACCACCATGGCCAACCCCTTTTCCGCCCTCCTCCGCTCGATCCAAGCCCTCGGATAGCTCCCCTTGGAGGCCGTGAAGCTTGCCTGAGCTTGAACCGAGGACCCGCGCCACCGGAATAGCGCAATCGTGCTCGCTGGAGTTCGGAACCCCGCCGGAGCACGTGGACCGGGTAAACCTCTGCACCTTTCTCAATTCGTTGCACACATGGCCTCTACATCACCCCGTGGAGCTCCTCGTGTACTTTAATTGAACCCTACCGCCGTGGTTTGGCCGGAGCAGGAGCCGCCGACGAACCCCGCCGCCTGTGCTCGTGGCCAGGGCAGCTCTGACCACCTCTAACGCCGACCCGCACACCGACGTGACCGCCGTGACCTCCCCAACGTCACTGACCACCCCGCCGGAGCTCTACTGCCGTCGGTAAGCCTCGCCCGCCATAATCTTTGCCGTGGGTACTGTTTAAGCCAGCCAGGGAGCGCGGGTTAGATTTCGGCTAAGTCCAGGGGGTTTTGTGCAATGTCAGTGACTCATGCAAATAGTAGACCAAGGACTGTTTTGTGAGAGAAAAGGGAGAGAAAATCCAGGGGCTTCAGCGCAAACCTGTATTTCTTTTCCATTTCGAATTTATTTTTCTTTAAATATTACAAAGAACTTAATAAATGCATAACTTGAAGAATAATCATCCAAAATTTGTTAAACCAATTTTGCTAGACTTTGTGAAATATAAACTATCAGACAAAAATAATAAACCCCATAGTTCCTGTATTATTTTCTAGAGTTTTGAATTAAATAAGAAAACTGCCCAAAACTTAATATTAGAAGGAAAAATAGAAATATTGTTAGACCAGGGTTAAGAAAAATAGTGGAGACACTAACCTAGTAGTTACACTGTTTAAAATTAATAAACACCCCAGTATACAAGGTTAAGAAGGGTTTGTTCACTAAAGCTTGTTTATGCTCAAACTTAGGAAAATTTAGAAAAGGGATTAAAAATGAAAACCAGAGGGCAACCATATTTTTACTAGCATGCCTAAGTCATGTAGTTCACAAGAAAAATCTGTTAAACCATAGTCGAGTGGAAAGAAATTACACTCACAATTATTCATGAAAAACAGAGAAAACTTTGAAAAGTCATAAGAAAATAATCCTAAAGAGAAAACATCCCTCCCTTAGGAATGACTGTTCTTTTGCTAAGAAGAACCTAGGAAAAATGAAAGTTTTGTTGTTAAACATTTTTCAATTAGTAAGCTAGCTATAAGTGCCTTTTTAGCATTAAACTTTGGAAATCATAACTAAATAACCACTAGGTGACCCTCTCTGATTTTTGGCACAGAAGCATGTTATTACCCATACATGCTAGCAAAAATAACCCTTAGTACAGAACCCACACCTAGATAAGGGTTGTATTGCAAAGTAACCCCTCTGCCCCAACTTTTGTTATTTTTGTCCAGAGAAGGTTCTATTTATTTTTGACCTAAATTTTATAGGATAGACTACAGTGACCAATCTTAACCCACTGTAATTTTTACAGAATTTTTATAAAATTTGAAACCACTATTGTAGTTTAAACACACCTTAAGAGCATAAAAAGACAATAAAAAGAGAAATTAGTAGTGGAAATTAATGTTGCCCTAACCAAAACAACAAAACCCTTGAGTACTTATTAAAACCTTCAAGAGACAATCCAAGCCTTAATCCACTATGCTTGCCTCTAAGCAAAACCTTAAACCTAAATTGCTAAGCATAAACCACTAAGAACTTCTTATAACAAGGAAAACCCTAAGTCATCAACTAACTTAGTTTTTCCTTCCCTATGCATAATGGTTACTAAATTCTGCATATCATAGCATACATATATCTTATTCATTGCATTTGCTAGATTGCAACCTCGCTGACGGAGAGTACATCCTCGTGCCGGAGCAAGGACTTGCACAGGAGGTAGCCCAAGATCCAGCACCAGAGCCTACCATCGAGGATCTGCCTGCTCCAGCTTTGGAAGGCAAGCCCCGGTTTTATGCATAACCTATTCTATATGCTATTTTACTGCACTTAATGTTTGTAGGCTTGTACTGTGCACTTAAGTGTAGGAGTTCTTTGGAACCTTAGTTGCATGAACTCAGGAACCCTTTTGAGATGGATACTAGTATGCTAGGTCGACTAGCTGCTTTACTAATTAGGGATCTCGGTAGAAGTCGAGTGATTTTTCTAGCACTCGCGCAAGGTTAGGAATTGGTTGTATCCATTTTTATATCAGAATGATGATAGTCGGTGGACACAGATCCATGGGGATGCATGGTCTACGAGGTGAAATTGGAATAAGGACTAACGTGTGGATACCTGTGTCAAGCGTTTGAACGTACTAAAACATGCCGAGAAATATGGTAAATCGGTAAGCCTAGTACCTGAGTGAACCTGCCCGCAGACTTTGCCCCTCACGCGACCTGGGACGTGGTCTCCCATTCCGGTTATGGTGGGTACAAGTGTGGTCACTGCACGATGGCAGTCGGGGTCAGTGAGGCATTGTACGCCAAGGCGGTGAGCCCTGATCTATTGCCAGGGAATCGATGGGGAAGGTTGATGTGTGTGGGGACAGAGTGCCTCGCCACATCGTGTGTTTAGGTTTACCTTGCAAGGATAAAAACTCGATTCGAATTGTCTGCTTCTCGCAGCTAATGAGACTACTTGATCCATTGTACTGCATTGAGTAACAAGTGGAACTGTGATGATTTGGCAAAAGATATTGATTGCTAATTTTGCTTGATACCATGAATGATTAGATAGTACACAATTAGACTTAAGAGAATCACACTAAAACTTGAAAAAGCTTAAACTTGATTTTTTTAGACTCAGCTAGTGCTTTTGGCAACCAAACTCCTCAGCCAAACAGATGCATGTCTAGAGGTAGAGGAGTAGACTCCTCACACCGGGTAAGTCTAGCTGAGTATTAGTATACTCAGCCTTGCTTGTGGCATAATTTTTTACAGGTTCTCTAGAGGACATGGTTGCTGGAGTGACTTGGCCGTCCATCTTGCCACCGGATTGGACAGTCGAGTGGGACCCTACCTCGGCTGAGGAGGAGCATGAGGAGTGATGGGACAGGCTTCCCCATCCCTCCATTTACCGTTAGTGTATTTGCGCTGCATTCCGAACAATGATTACTACCTTTGCTAAAACTCTGATGATGATGTAATAAATTTAATACTATCTTTATGTATGGTTTTATGCTTTGTTGTATTTGCTCTGTGCCTCACCATCGAGTGAGTACGTGGTACTTGATCCTGTTAGTGGCCTTGTCGGACTAGATCCGAGGGACTGACGTGTTATTCCCATTTAAGTGTGGTCTAGCCTCTAAGGCGGGACTTAGGCACTTAAGTCGGAATAATTTGGGTGGTTCTGCCACAGCTGGTACCAGAGCTCGTACCACCACAGAGGAATCAATAAACTGTAAATACCATCCTTTTCAAAAGTAAAACTTGGTAGCAACAAATGTTGGATAGATCATCACGACGATAAGGATAGACCTAGGACGTGAAGCCTTAGGATGATAGAAGGGGTAGCTAGATGGCTATTTGAGTAAGCCCTACCGGCTACTATAAGGGATGGGGGTTTTCCCTAATCCCTCTAAGTTGAAATGAGGTCGCTTAGGGCGAGCATGCATGCATCCTTACTTAAACTACTTGATAATTTGGTAAGAACTTTAATACACGATAATGACAGATTAAGTACACCTAGTGCCATTGTCGTAGTCATAGAGAGGCTGAGTTTTGATCCCTTTTTATTTTATAATTCTTTTTCTTTTACTTACGCTTAACCGTACACAGATGACTTCTCACGGATCCTCGGACGGAGGGATCGCACAGTCCCACACGGACGGACATGCACGAGAGGGTTTCCCCCGTATCTTATGGGAGGTACTTCAGGGAGTCGGTTATACGACGCCTCCCCAGTATGCGGTCGGCTGTTCGAGAAACACCGAGTGCCCCGCTGTAGGGTGAGGATGACCCTAGAGCCTCATCCCCTACAACCAGGTTGGCGTTCGTTGGACTCGAAGTCTTTCGGATACCGGGCTGAGGATACTATCGAGGCGATTGCTCTCCACGGGCTGACCACCTTCTGTGGTTTTCACCCCTTGGAGCTGTCTACTCATCCCATTGGCTTATTCCCTGCTGAAAAGGAGGATGACCCAATGTGGAAGGACCGAGTGGAGCATGCCAAGGATATATGGGCCCTTTACCCAGGGCAGACTGCGCACTTGACGGTGCGATGCATGGATGCTCGTATCGTCTGCAGGTGAAGTGAGGAGAGGCAATGTCTCACCTGATGGCATTGTTGGAGGCTACCAAGATTACCTTGGATAACAGAGAAGAACTTGTGGTAGACCTGTCCACTGAGATGGTGGAAAAGGACCTACAGGTGGAGCAGATGTCCAACGAGATCTAGGAGCTTGAGGAACTAGTGGGAACCAGGGAGAACACCATTGAGGTTCTCGAGGATCAGCTAATCAACACTCAGCAGCAGCTTGCGGAGGCTAACCAACATTTGGACATGCACCACCAGGAGATCCAGGACATGGAGGCCAACGAGGATGTCGACATCGAGGGAGGAGAGGAGCCGGAGCCTACCTCTAGTTTGGACACTGCTGGCTTAGGGAGGCAGTGGCAGAACCTCCCAAGTTATTGGGCCCACATGCACCTGTCCTTGTCTCATAGACCTCAGACAGCTATGAATGTGCACCAGATAACTTAACAGGATCTGTCCGAGTGCCCTAAGGACCTTGGATAAACCACTCACAACCAGGATCACAAGATTAAGTAAACACAAATCACACACCAACATTTTTGCAGCGGAATTTCTTTATTACAAAAGTTACAAGTTAAAACAAATTTACATTATGTTTTTCGGAGTGGTTACAAAAGTGATTCAAATAATTAAACTTTGAAATGTTATAAATTATTTATAAGTTTGAAATATATGCTAGCTTAAGTGATCATCCTCAATAAGAAGTATAGAAGAGGTACTTAGACTTATAAGAAGGCCGAGCCCACCAACACTTAGCACCATCCACAGCAACACACTTCTATTTTCGGTTCTTCCTCCTGCTTGGGAACCACCTTTACACAAAAGTAGCAAAGCTCCATAGGCTCTTCACCTAAAACAACATGGGACAAAGCCCTGAGTACGAAGTGTACTTTCGCAAGTCTTACCCGACTAAAGAAAAAAACTCTCAAGGATATGCTGGATTTAGGAATCAAAGAGAGGCTCTTAGCAAGAATCAACTTAGATACTTTTGCAGAAAAAGCTTACTAAAGTGAGTCCTTACTTTCAATATTTTAACGCCAAATTAAATATTAATAGACTCTGGTTGCACCTAGTCTAATTTCACCATCTCATCAATACAACATCATTTTTACTCATAATGTTTACATCCTGACTTAGGTTGTAGGTTGGAGATCAAGTCTCCACTCTCCGGGGATATAACGGCGATCCGAATCGATTTACTCAGCTGAGGATCTCTAACCACATGACATATGTTTCTCATAACTCTTGCATATGTCTACCATTCCCACAGATCCTCCACTACATGAACAGGTCCGCGCCACCCGAGAGCACACCACCCCTTTTAGGCGGTCCATTGCCAGGAGGGTACGTGCCACTCTCGCCATCTCTCCACTCCCAGTGCGCGATTGTCTTTTCATGTATGGAATAGCCGGGTTCAAGCTTACCTTGTCCCATATCCAGGGCATATGGCTAGTTAAGATAGTCCTTGATCAACAGGCCTACATACGCATCCAATCCTTAATTAACCTGGGTAGAACATCACCTGTTCCTAGCCCAAGTCCCGATTTACGTACTTTCATCCTTAGGATTTTTTGTGTTCCTTAGGATGAAAAGAGCATTATAGGGAACTTTGCAGTAAGATCCCTCCACGCTCCCAATGAAAAATATTCTTGCAGGTAGAAGCCATCTTTCCTTAGGATAACCCCTGAGCTAGGCCTTAATGCAAAAGACAACCTCTATCCACAAGATCTAAGCAGGGATAAGCATTTTTGTGAATCATATTTTGATACTTCATCAGAAGTATCTATAAAGGTATGGATATCAAGGTAGGCAATGCATCAAAGGGTTTCCAAGCAACTCCTATAAACCTAATGCACATTTCGCTAGACTTAAAGTGTGTAAAAATTATTTAAAAACACAAGGAAGGGGTTGCATGCACTGGGGCTTGCCTGGATAACACTAGGTTAGTGTTGTTAGACGTCGTCCACTTGGCGATCATCTTTTGTTCTGATACTTGTTTCGACTATCCATCTTTAGGTTAATCCACCAGCATCATCTTGCGAATTAGTCCACCCGTTACGTCATCTTGGGGTTGACTCAGCTTTGGTTCTCCGCATCACGTGGTCAATAAACGTACCTAAATGATTTGCATAATGCACATGAATGCATAGCACTTACTTCATTCCACAACTAAAATTCCTCGCATAAAATGCCTATAACGCCTACCGGCAAAGCACTAAAGTTACTAAGTAAATAAATTCAGCTTACCAGCATCAAACCTGACTCAATACTTGTGAGAATGTTGATAAATTCTGGCTCGAGCTTGTCGTCGGACATCTGACAGTTGTTGAGATCTTCCGCCCACATGACCCAGATGGGGTTGATCACGAGGAGGCGAAGCATGGCGAGGCGCGTATCGGAAGAGCTATTGAGATTAAAGACGACGACACGCGTCATGACGAGGCGGCATATGGCCAGGAAAAATAGGAATGAATGACGACGAAAGATAGCATGGCTGCATGGGACTTGGCGATAACGGCGAGCTAGAGCGTTGGTCAGCTCAGCAGACACGACCAAGAAAATTTACGAGCACACGCGGGGCGAGCAGTTGAGTGACGGTGGCGGAGCTTGCTGGTTTGACAAAAAAGGACCAACAAGGTCGACAGCCAGTGTGACCAGATAAATGAGCGTAGTCCAGCACCATATTGACGATGGCCACCAGAAGGGCGAAGACGAGGTTGAGGAGGGAAAAACGGGTTCAATGGCTCGACGGCAAACACGAGCACGCGCGAAACCCGATTGACGAGAGCGGGTGCACCACAGAGACGATGAGCAGACGAGCGAGCGTCGACGCGAGCCGAGGGTAAGCACGAGCACTGGGACTAGGCAACAGGGACCCGTGTGGCATCAAAGACATAGGCTAGGCAGCGGCTACGGAGGCGAGTGCGGCAGGGAACAAGGCGAGGTCGCGACCGAGCGAACTTTATTGCGCGGACTGCTTTGCGGTCAGGACGACTGTCGCGATGACGACTGTTGCGATGCACACAACGTCGCCACACCATGACACCGCCACGACGAGGAACAGAGGCGCGCACAGAGAAATCGGCGCGCAGGGGACGACCGGTCCGACGGTCGTCATGGCGTGGTGTAGGGAGGCCGAGTGGAGAACGGCGTTGCCGGAGCGCGCAGGCCGAGCTGGGGCTTCCACGGAACGGCGCTTGAAGAAAACGGCTGCGCGCACGGAAGGAGTTGAGGAGCTGCTGAGCACTCGACCGACCATGGCTAGGGAGAGCACCGCGGCGAGCCATAGACAGGGACTCGCGGCCGGCGAGCAGAGAGGTGTTGGAACTTGCTATCAGTCGCAAGAAGGCCAACAGGGGTGGACAGTGTGGACAGTAGGGTTACGCGTGAGATGGCAAATAGCTCTATTAACCAGGCCTCTCACGGGCACTGTGCGGGGGTATTTATAGGTACCTGAACGCCCAGCGCCTTGTGTTAAGGACGCATGTGCCCTCAGCTACCTAGGTTATCCCCAGAATATTCCCATAAAGCAGGGTTACAGACTGTAATTACAGGGATGCCTTTACAAATTAGGCCCGTAACACGCGGCGGCCACGCAGGGCCCGTTACAATGGGTCGGGACGCACGTGGGCCTCTGAGCTGGACGAGGCCGCACTGTGGGATGCCTTCGTCGCCGGTCTTCGTCTGGTGCCGATCAAGTGAAGGGTGTCCCTGCCTGCTTTGTCTGTCAGAGCAGCGGCTAAGCAGCGGAGACTTCGAGCGAAGGGTGGCGTTTCTGCCTTCGCTCCAACATCTGCCCTCCGAGGGACCAGTTCGACAAAGTCACCTGGTGCCGAAGACGTCGCTAGATGGCGGAGACGCTGCCCTTGCTCGAAGTGGTTCCGCGGGGGTTTTTGATGTGACCGTTGATTGACCGCGTACTGTTGGATTGCGGGTTCCCCGAAGCGCCGCGCTCTATTGGATTGCGGGTTTCCCGAAGAGCAGCGCCCTGCCTATAAAAGGGGGCGGGGGCCGGCGCTTTTTGAACTTTACTTTCCGCGCTCCGCGAAAACCCTAGCCGCCCGCCGTCTTGCTGCTCGTCTGCCCGCCGTGCTCTTGTTCGCCGAAGATCTGGCGCGAGTGAAGCAGACTGCCCGCCGCCGACGGTACGTAGCGATGCCGTCTTCCTCTTCTTCCGTTGCCGCTACGCCGCCGGCCGGTTCCTCGCCGCCGGCCGCCGCCTCATCGGAGGAGACGCTGAGCAGTTTGATGCCGGAGGAGTTGCGCGCCGACGATTCTGTTGATTTCGACGTGTCGCGAATGTCGTCGGCCCGCGTGGAGGATATGCAGCGGTTGGGCTACTTCGGCGGCGGAGTTGCCCGTGCCCCGGGGACGGAGAAAGTCCCCGAGCCGGAGGGCGAGTTGGTTGTTTTCGAGGCGTTTTTCGCCGCCGGTCTCCGCTTGCCTGCGCATCGGTTTGTTGGCGAAGTCCTGCGCAGGTTCAACGTGCAAATACATCAGCTGACGCCGAATGCCGTGGTGGCCCTGTCGAAGTATGTCTGGGCGACGACTTCGTACGGCGGACAGCCATCGGTCGAAGTTTTTGCGAAGCATTATTGTTTACACTGGCAGAAGAGGATGATCGGGGACGAAGTTGCTCAGTTTGGGTCCTGCACATTCACGCCGAAGACCGGCAAGACCACGATGCCAGTAGTCGAGTTGGTCCCTTGCGCCCGCAACAAGTGGGGCAACTGGAATGAATTTTGGTTTTACGTTGCTGAGGGTACCGTCGAAGGCCACGAGGGACTTCCCGTGTCCGAGATGTGCTCTTATTTTTACTCGGCGTACCCGCCCTTTGAAGTCGCCGGCCAAAGCAGTGGGCACGACTTGGTTGAAGAGTTTGTGGCGTACGGGGTATGGCCCTTGGCGCATGGTTGGGCGTTGGGCGAAGTATGCCCTCGCCAGATGCCTTTCCGTGGTGGAGAGATGGTGCGGAGTCCCGCCTTCGCGCTAAATCTGCGAAACCGTGATCCGGCCGCCTTTGTGCGTGAAGCTGAGGATGAGGCGGTGCGGCTTGTTGGGCGTTATGTGCCGAGGACCGAGGGCCAGCGCAGCTGGGAGATCCGCGGGTCGAATGACCGTTTGAATAGGGTCTTCGAATTGAACCAACTGCCATATGACGGCTATCCTGGTCAAGACGACGCGGACCGCCGGGGGAAGAAACCGGTGGTGTAGACTAAAGACGACCCTGCGCCGGCGGCCGCCCCATCCTCTAAGAAGAGGAAACTAGGTACTGCCATGGAAGGACTTGGGGTTTCCGATGGGTTTGCTAGAGAGTTGATGAGGACATGCGCGGCCCCGGGGGAAAGGATGTCTTTGCCCGAGCTCCGGGAGTCTTCGGCTCGGATGCTGAAGGTTACCGGGGGTTGCTGGCCTAGGAATGTTCCTATCCCCCGCGCGGCCAGCGGGGACGTTTTTACATCTCGCATGGTTCGCAAATGGAGAGTTTTTCCTTACGGGCGGAATATTGCTGTTGTTGTGTCGGCAGTGATGGACAAGGATCGCCAGGGGGCTGCACAAAAGCGGCAGGCGGCTATCAGGATTGTTGAAGCCAGGCCAAAGAGGCAAAAGCGTGGGTCGGCGAAGGATGCGGCCCCCAGCGGAGGCAAGCCGCCGCTGGCGGCGAAGTCAGGCGTCCCTGCATCTAGCAAGGCGCCAGAGGCAGCGGCGGGTGCCGGAGGCTCCAAACCGTCGAAGGCTGTGCCGCCGCTCAGCAGGGTGGCGGAGGCCGCGAAGGCGGCCCGAGCGTTGTCGTCGGCAGGCAAGCGTGTCGCCGACTTCGCCACCGACATTTGTGTGGAGGACTATCTTGGTGGTAAGTCGCTGGCTTGTGTTTTTTTTAATTCGTTGGTGCGTTGCAGGGTCGGACGAGGGCCAACTTGCTATGGTTGCGCCTGCCGCGGCGATCGCGACGGCTGGCATAGTGCCGAAGGCGAGGGGCGAGGCTCTTGGCTCCGGAGGCGAGGTGTCGGCCCTCGCGGTTGTCATGGACGAGGCGGGCGCAGCGACCCGCCGGCTGAAGGGGGTGACAGAGGCGCTGAGTCAGGTGACGGAGGCGGTGAGTCAGGTCCGCTGAGCTATACTCTCCCCCCCTTTTTTACGGGCAACGGCCTTACATGTGCTCTGCAGGTGGCTGACTTCGCCAGCCGTACTGCGTCGGGGGCCCTCACGGCAGCTGTGTCTGCCGAAGTCGAGAGACTTCGGACGCAACATGCTGACGCTGTCCGTGAGAAATCAGCCTCCGACAGCAAGTGCCGAAAACTGACGGACAAGGTGGTCGTGCTGGAGAAGGAGAAGGCTGACCTTCAGCGCCAACTGGCGGCGGAGAGGAGGGAGGCCAACGAGGCCATCGCCAAGGAGCAGGCTGCTCAGGCGGAGGCCAAACTGGCACGGGCGGAGGGCAATCTTGCCAAGGAGCTCGCCGAACATCTGCAGGAGCGGCTCACCGCCCTGGAGAGCCGCGCGAAGGGGGCCGAGGCCGCGGTGCGTGCGGAGGCAGAACAGACGCGCACGCAGCTTATGGATACATATCGTGAGCTGGGTGCGCGGACCGGTGACTTCGAGGTGCCGGACCGAGAGCCCGGGCTTCGCTGTCTGCAGTGGGTGCAGGAGGAGCTGCAGGAACTCCCCGCTGTCGTGGGGGGGTTTATGTCGTACGCCTCCCTGGTCACCTGCGAGGGGGCGATGAACACGCTCTCCCGCGAAGGGTGCCGGCACTTCGAGGTCTTCGACCAGGCGGATGAAGATTTTGATCGAGATGTCTATAAGGTTGAAGACCTCGTGGTGAAGGATTCTGCCGGGGCCCTCTATGACCGGATGTGGGGTCCGCACGGTCGCGAGGTGGTCAGGGAGCGGGCGGAGACGGCGATGGCTCAGGTAATATTTTCGTTTGTTTGGCGTTTGTTGGATGTGGGGTGTGCGTGTGTTTGTTGAATCTTGCGTGTTTTGTCTTAGGCGTTGCGTGGCGAGCGGGTGGACGACCTCGGGGCGCTGAACAGCGCGCTGCCTGACCCGGAGCCGACCCCTGCGGAGGCCGTGTCCGGGGTCGCCCTGGAGCCAACCCCGGAGACCGCGGCGATCGCGACGGCTGCCCCCACATCTGCTGCGGCCGGCGAAGACCTGCCCCCAAAGGTGGCCGAAGGCGCCCCTGATGCCCCCGCAGCTGCTGTGCCGAGTGCTGAAGATCCCGCGGCGGAGGCGGCGGAAACAACAGCAGAAGCGGCGGCGGAGCCAGCGGCGGAGGCTCCCGCAGCGTCAGGGCCTTCGCAGGTGGCATAGTGGGTGTAATAGGGTTGGGGAATTTTGGATATGTTACTGAATTTTGGTTGCTGCGCAGGTTCAAGATTTTGGGCCTGCGCACGCAACCGCTACTGCTAAATTTTTGGCGGCTTCGACCGCGGAAGGTGGTAATGAATGTGGTGGATCTGGATCTGAATTTTCTGAGTTTTTTGATGTTGCTAATTCTGGGAGCTCGGTTGAGTGGACTGAGGAGTCGTCGGAGGAGGATTTGGACTATTTCGCGGCTTTGGATGTGGCTGCGGCGGAGACCTCGCCGCACGCTGCGGACGCGCAAGATGTGCCAGGTCCTAGCACCGGGCGCCGACGGCGAAGGGCGGTTGCAAAGCGTAGAGTTAGTACGGAGGAAAGGTCTCGGCTTCGTGTGAGTAGGGCTGGTCGGCAGGAACTGTTGTCTTTGCCGGCCGCCGCGAGTACAGGGGAAGGGGAACTGCGGAGTCTTTTTGCGGGTGAGGAGCTTAGGATAATGTTATTTAATTATAGGGAGATGGGAATTATTCCTAAGGTTGAGCCGATGTAGAGTGTGGCGCCCTCGCGTGTATATGTGTAAAGGCTTGTACGATGAAGTTGTGTGCCCTCGCTTGCCTGTGCCTGCGGAGGCATTGTGTACTTTGTCTGGTATGTTTTGTTATGCTGTGCTGGTGTGGTTATAGTCGGTCTTAACGCGGACGGTTTGATGCTGTCGTTTCTGCTTTTGTTGTACTAGTTCGGCTGCGCCTTTTAGGCGGCTTCTGCGTGGATAGTCTTCGCGGTAGACTTCGGGTTTTTTCGCACTTGTTGTGCTATTCCGGCTGCACCCTTAGGCGACTTCTGCGCGGATAGTCCTCGCGATAGACTTCGTGTTTGTCGCACTTGTTGTGCTAGTCCGGCTGCACCCTTAGGCGACTTCTGCGCGGATAGTCTTCGCGATAGACTTCGTGTTTTTTCGCACTTGTTGTGCTAGTCCGGCTGCACCCTTAGGCGACTTCTGCGCGGATAGTCTTCGAGATAGACTTCGTGTTTTTTCGCACTTGTTGTGCTAGTCCGGCTGCACCCTCAGGCGACTTCTGCGCGGATAGTCTTCGCGATAGACTTCATGTTTTTTCGCACTTGTTGTGCTAGTCCGGCTGCACCCTTAGGCGACTTCTACGCGGATTTGTCGCACGCGAGGGTGGCTAGCGCTTAGCCTCGCGGTGACCTCGAATTGGTCGAATGTCGAAGACCGTCGTCGCGGTCTTTTTTCGACGCATGTTTTTACGAGGGATTTTTCACACATATATTACATGGCTCCGCCTCGTTAAAAACCTCACCCCCCGGGAGGAAAAGAGTGCGGGCAGGTACAAGATTGTTTTTGGCGAATTACAAGGGCGAAATCAGCCCTAATGAGTCAAACAAAAAATTTGCGAAGGTTGTCGATGTTCCAGGAGTGCTCCAGGTCCTCGCCGTTTGGCGTTGTGAGCTTGTAAGCGCTGGGGGAAGCTTTTGTCTTGACTATAAAGGGGCCCTGCCACTTGGGCTCCAGCTTGCCCCTGGACTCCGTCCGAGCTGTTCAGACGAGCACGAGGTCCCCCTCGCTGAACTCCCTCGGGATGACTGCGTGGTCGCGCCATGCTTTGGTCTGGGCTTGGTATTTGTTTAGGGCCTGTAGGGCGAAGACCCGGTCTCCGTCAATGAGATCTTTTGAAGTTGGCTCGTCCACGTCGGGGACGGCTGACGGAACTGTACGCGGGGACCCATGCTTTATTTCTTGCGGGGTCATGGCCTCCGATCCGTATAGAAGGTGGAAAGGAGTGAACCCAGTCGCCCTGCACTCAGTTGTGTTTAGCGCCCAGACTGCCTCCGGTAACAATTCGGTCCATCTGCCTTTTTTTCATCGAGGAGCATCTTCTTGACAGCTGTGAAGATTTTCCCATTGGCGCGCTCCACGACCCCGTTGGGTTGCGGATGATAGACTGAAGCGAAGGCAAGCTTGGTGCCGATGGAGAAACAAAAATCCTTGAAATCTTGGCTGTCAAACTGCTTGCCGTTGTCAACTGTTAGCTCGGACGGTACTCCGAAGCGGCAAACAATGTTTTGCCAGAAGAATTTCTGGGCAGTCTTTGATGTTATTGTAGAAACAGCCCTCGCTTCGATCCATTTGGTGAAGTATTCGACGGCTACGAAGGCGAACTTGAGGTTCCCCTGAGCGGTGGGCAGGGGCCCGACGATGTCCAGGCCCCAGCGCTGGAGAGGCCATGTATGGGCAATCAGCTTTGTATACTGCGAGGGGCTGCCTGACCGAGGAGAAAACTTCTGGCAGGCTTCGCAGGACCTTGTGACCCGATTTGCGACGCAGATCATTGCGGGCCAGTAAAACCCTTGGCGGATCACCTTGGCAGCTAGGGCCCTTGGCCATGCGTGCGAACCGCACGTGCCACTGTGGACTTCACGTAGGATCTGCATGCCTTCGGTTTCGGTGACGCACTTAAGCATTGGCTGACTGACCCCTTTCTTGTAGAGTTGGCCCTCAATCAGTGCGAAGTCCCGGCTTCGATGTCTGAGGCGCTTGGCTTCACTGACGTCGGTTGGATGATAGTACCCCTGTAGGAACAGGGTTATTGGTGCCCGCCAGTCTTCGGTCATGATTAGGTTGACTATGCGGTGGCCCTCGCTGTCATTAGTTATTTGGAGCCCTTCGGGGCTCCGGACGGCTGGCGTGCCGATGGTGTGAAAGAACACGTCGGAGGGCAAGGGCTCGCCCCTGGCGGCAGCCTTGGCCAGTGCATCGGCCTCCTCGTTCTTGGCCCTATCCACATGCTGCAAGGTGAATCCCTTGAACTGTCTCTCGAGACTTCGGATGGCCGCGAGGTATTGCATGAGCGCGGGGTCTTTTGCTGCATAGTCCTTCTCGACCTGGCCGGCAACTATCTTGGAGTCTGTTTTGATGATACATGTGGTGACTCCGAGGGCCCTTAGCTTGCGGAGGCCCAGGATAACCGCTTCATACTCTGCTATATTGTTTGTGCATCTGTCGGATTCCAGAGCGAAGCTGAGGCGTGCTGCATATCTGTGTTTGACTCCGGCTGGTGAGGTGACGACTGCAGCGACGCCTGCCCCCGCATGGCACCATGCGCCGTCGCAATGGATGGTCCAAACCTTCTCTGTGGACGGGTCCGGCTGTGTTATTGGCCCAGTCCAGTCGACGACGAAGTCTGCCAGGACTTGTGACTTGATGGCTGTCCTGGGCTCGAAGGTGATGTGGTAGCCGGAGAGTTCGGCTGCCCACTTGGCAATCCTCACCGATGCCTCCGGGTTTCTGAATAGTTCGCCGAGCCCCCTGTCTGAGGTGACTCGGACCTTGAATGCTTCAAAGTAATGGCGCAGTTTGCGCGAAGACATAACAACTGCGTAGGCGATCTTCTCCAGCTCTGTCATGTTGCATTTGGACGGTGTCAGGACCTCGGAGACATAGTAAACAGGGCACTGTCTGACCGCGCCCTCAACTGTCTGCTCCTGCACTAGTGCCGCGCTGACCGCGTGCGGCGAAGCCGCGACATAGAGCAACAGGGGGAGCGAGGAGTCGGGGCTCGTGAGGATGGCCAGCTCCGACAGGTACTGTTTTAGTGAGGCGAAGGCCGTTGCTTGCTCCGGTCCCCAGGCGAAGTCTTTTGCACCGCGGAGTGTTTTGAGGAAGGGGAGACTTCGCTCGGCGGACCTGGAGATGAATCTGTTGAGAGTGGCCAATCTGCCTGTCAGACGCTGGACGTCCCTGGCGGACTGCGGAGGCGACATGTCGACGATGGCCTGGATCTTGGTTGGGTTGGCCTCGATGCCGCGGTGTGACACCAGGTAGCCCAATATCTTGCCCTGGCGAACACCGAAGACGCACTTTTCCGGGTTTAGGCGGAGTCGTGCATCTCGCATGTTCGCGAATGTCTCGGCGAGGTCGGCGAGATGGTCCTCCTTATTCTTGCTGGCGACGACGATGTCGTCCACATATGTAAATATGTTTCTGCCAACCTGCCCTTCGAGTACTGTTTTGGTGAGTCTGGAGAAGGTGGACCCGGCATTCTTGAGTCCCTCCGGCATTCTGATGAAGCAATAAGTGCCGAAGGGTGTTATAAAGCTGGTGCTAGCCTTGTCTTCCTCCTTCATGTATATCTGGTGATAGCCGGAGAAGCAGTCGAGGAGTGACATGACCTCGCATCCGGCCGCGCTATCGACTATTTTGTCGATCCGCGGCAACGGGAAGTTGTCCTTTGGGCAGGCCTTATTGAGACTGGTGAAGTCTATGCACATTCGCCATTTCCCGCTTTTTTCTGCACCATTACGACATTGGAGAGCCACGTGGGGTAAGCCACTGGCTCGATGAATTTAGCTTCTAGGAGGCGGTGCACCTCCGCCTTGGCGGCCTCTGTCTTTTCGTCGGACATTTTGCGAAGCCTTTGCTTTTTTGGTCGCACCGAAGGGTCAATTCCCAAGCTGTGCTCAATTATGGATCGGCTGACTCCGACCAGGTCGAGGGCGGACCAGGCGAAGACATCTTTATTCTTGGCCAGGCAGCAGAGAAGCTTCTCTTCTTCATGTGAGGTAAGGTCTTCGCTGACAGTGACTGTCTGCTTGGGCATGGCCTGATCGAGGGGGACAGTCTTGGTCCCGTCTTGGCTCTGCAACTGTGCCTTGTCATGCAGCTTATCGGTTGGGCTGGCGGGCACAGGGACCTCGCGCTGGGTCGTGAGACAGTGCACGTTCCTCTGACCAGGCACGAAGTCCCGCTCTATGTTGCGCGCTGTCTGCTGGTTGACGTAGATCGTAATAGCGCCTAGCGGACCTGGTATCTTCATACATAGGTACAGTCCGTGGATGGCAGCTTCGAACTTATTGATGGAGCCCCGGCCCATGATGGCGTTGTATGGATATACCATGTCGACAATGTCGAAGGTTACTTGCTCACTTCGGGCACTGGGTGCTACACCGAAGGAGAGGGGCAACTCTATTTTGCCAACGGGAAAGGTGCCCTTGCCGCCGAAGCCATACAACGGGTTGTCCGAAGGCTTGAGCAGGCTGTGGCTTATACCCATGCGGTCGAAGGCGTGGAGGAAGATGATGTCCGCCTGACTGCCGTTGTCGACTAGGACTTTGTGTAAGTCCCAGCCTGCCACGCTGCAAGTGATGACCATGGCGTCGATGTGGGGGGCGCTGCGCAGGTCGACGTCTCGTGCGTCGAAGGTTAGCGGTATGTGGGACCACTTTGTCTGCACGACTGGGCCAGTGACGGCGACATGGTTGATGCTGCGGTAGTGGTCCCGCTTCTGCCGCTTGGTGTCGAAGTCAGTGCTTGACCCCCCTGTTATCATGTGAATGACTCCGCGATATGGTTGATCGGCGAAGTCTTCCTGCTTTGGAGCATGGGGGATGTTTTGATGTTGCTGGTGTGGAGGTGGGGGTGGAGGAGGTACGATTTGTACTTCCTAATGGTGTTGGTAAGCGTGGTGCGGTGGATGCGGAGCGGGGGCGTGGATATATGGTGCAGGGGGTTGCTGGTAGTTGTGCGCGACAATTCTGGGGTTGTCGGCTGGCTGCGCCCGTGCCATTCTGTCTCTGGTGGCCTTCGTTTCGGGGCAGTCTTTGGTTTGGTGGGCGCAGTCTTCGCCGTGAAAAAGGCAGTAGAATCGGCGCGGCGGCTGTGCGCGCCCTCGGCCCTGCCACGAGTTCCATTTCCGCGGCCTTGGGGGGGATATTCCTGGCGGCGAGGGGGTCAGCAGCGGGATGCTAGTTGGCGATGTTGTGCACTTGCTGCTGACTGCGGCCGTCTCGACCGGAGTCTGGCTGCGGAGTCCTCGTCCATGTGCGGCTGGACTGCGGGGCATCTTTGGGCTTCCGCTGTGACTCAACCTTGCGCTGGTGGAGCTCTTCGGATTTGGCATATTTTTCAAAGAGCTGATATAGCTCCTGGAGGTTTTTGGGTGGATCTCTGATACAATGACTGTAGAGGACGCCGACACGAAGGCCACTGATGACGTAGTGGATAGCGATCTGATCATCGACGGAGGGCAGCTGTGACTTGAGTGTTAATACTCCCGCAGAGTCTCCTTTTCCAGCTGCTTGCAAAGCGAGAGCTCGGCCAAGGCGTCGGTGTCTGGGCGGTACCCTTGGAAGTTGAGCAGGAACTTGTCCCTGAGACTTCTCCATGAATCAATGGACAGCGGAGGCAATCTGGTGAACCAGGTGAGTGCTGGGCCCTCTAGGGCGATGATGAAAGACTTCGCCATTGTGGCGTCGTCCCCTCCGGCGGATGCAACGGCGACCTGATAACTCATTATGTATTGCGCCGGGTCGGTGCTGCCGTTGTACTTGGGATAGGTCCCTGCTCGGAAGTTAGCTGGCCAAGGCGTCACTTGTAGGTGTGGCGCCAGGGGACTTCGCTCGTCGAGGTAGTTGACCCCTTGGAATGGCGCGCCGTGCTGGAAGGTGTAGTCATGCTGGGGGAAACGCGGGTTCTCCGGCTGCGCTCGGTGTTGCAGGGGTGGGCCATGCTGCAGGCCGAGGTGGCCTTAGCGCGTGTCTTCCGGTTGCGCGCGCTGCTGGAGGGGCGGCTCTTGCTGTAGACCGAGGTGGCCTTCGCGCTGCATCAGCGCGATCTCGCGCTCGAGGTCTTGGGCCTTCTGCTCCTCGTCGCGTATCATTTGCTGCACCTTGGCTAGTGCGGACACACGCTGGCGCTTGGCCTCCAGTATCTCTTTCTGCCTCTGGAGATTGCGGTTCTTGAGGCGCAGGGCGCGCAGCTGTAGCTGTTCTTCTGTTGAGACGCCGAGGACCTCGCCGTCCTCGGTGAGATCCGCGCCTTCCAGTGGGGCGAAGCCTGGGGGCGGCTGCGATTGTCCTTCGGGCCCGCAGGTGCGGAAGGTGTCGTCTTCGCAGGTGCGGGGAACATTGTCTTCAGTGGGCTCTTGGTGGGTGGATTGGGTGATGACGAGGGCCTTGCCCTTTCTTGCAGCAAGCAGTGCTGCCTTCGCAGTCTCGTCAGCCTTCGGGTTAGCTCTCTTGGGTGCCATCGCGGGTGATTTTGTCGTAGCACGAACGGTGGGCGCCAAATGTTGGAACTTGCTATCAGTCGCAAGAAGGCCAACAGGGGTGGACAGTATGGACAGTTGGGTTACGCGTGAGATAGCAAATAGCTCTATTAACCAGGCCTCTCACGAGCACTGTGCGGGGGTATTTATAGGTACCTGAACGTCCAGCGCTTGTGTTAAGGACGCATGTGCCCTCAGCTACCTAGGTTATCCCAAAATATTCCCATAAAGCAGGGTTACAGACTGTAATTAAAGGGATGCCTTTACAAATTAGGCCCGTAACACGCGGCGGCCACGCAGGGCCCGTTATAATGGGCCGGAACGCACGTGGGCCTCTGAGCTGGACGAGGCCGCACTGTGGGATGCCTTCGTCGCCGGTCTTCGTCTGGTGCCGATCAAGCGAAGGGTGTCCCTATCTGCTTTGTCTGTCAGAGCAGCGGCTAAGCAGCGGAGACTTCGAGCGAAGGGTGGCGTTTCTGCCTTCGCTCCAACAAGAGGCATGGTTGGCGTTGAAGTAGATGAGCTCGGTCACCGATGGTGTAGCGAGACCGAGCGCTAGGTCGACGGAGCGTGGACATGGAAGCGCGCTGAGGGAGCTCGCGAGGGGAGCAGTGCCACACAGCGAAGAGGAGCAGGCAGAGTCGTACGTCGGAGGCTTCTAAGGAGTGGTCGTCGAATTTCTTTAAGAAGCCAACGGCTGGATAAAATTTTGGAATAGAGCTAAGCGGTGATAAATATCCTAGCTGAGAGCGTGAGAAGATAAATGGATAGGACCTCCGCGGTGGACGCTAAATTCCTTATGAATCAGCAACAAAAATCTGGAATTTGGGGAAGGTGGAAAATATCAATGACTAGGGAGCTTCAACGATGGCTGAAATAAAATTCTAGAGAACAGTACCTACTCCGGATAAAATGAGTGACGATGGGAGAAGATAAGGCTAGAGGATATTTTCCATTTTGATCTTTTCTTTTTTTTCTTTCTCAAAGAATACTGGTATTAGGATTAGAGTTTGGATGAGATATAAATGGAACAGACCAAAACACAATCAGAATACGATACTAATTTTCTCGGATTCTGGGATAGGAAATTGGATCGGTTAACTGTTGGTCTGGTTTCACTTAGTTCAGGCTCATTTTATTTAAACCGCCTGTCCATATTAGTGTCTATCGAATTTGTAGAGATCGCTCGAATAAGAGCGAAATAGATAGGTGACGTTTCCAATTCGTCTTATTTGATTAATTTCAAACTGGCACTAGACCACGTCATTATCTTCGCGGTTTTAGACTGTGCTAGATTTGATTCGGAACCGAAAAATGTTATCCACAATCTGAACAGGAAACAGATTAATTATGAATACTCAATACCAGCTCTAATTATCTTGATCCAATTTAATTTTGCATTAATACTCTTGTCGTTGAGTTCTAATTAATTTGTTTGGAATTAACTCAGAGAACTGAACTAAATTTTCAAAATCGTATTTGCGCGAGCGATGAATTTTAAATAATCATCAGACTCGCCGATTTTCGGAATAATTATGTTCCGAACATGACAAAAATTTAGGAAGAGCAGGATAGATAAAAATAAAAACGATGTCGAACTCACGACAGACGAAACAGATTAAAACAGAGAGTCTGTTATTCTTATTAATATACCGTACTTACGTCCATATTCGCTGTTTACGTATAGTAACACCTGGGGTGTTACATCCCTTCCCCCTTAAAAGAATCTCGTCCCGAGATTCGGAGCGAAAGACTTTTAAGGGTAGAGCAGCATGTAACTCCTTGTCCATATCTGAGATAATCAGAAGACAGTTCCAAGCAAAGGCGAGTGTCTCAAGAGGCTATTTCTCTAGTGGACAAAACATGTATCGCCTTAGGCTAATTTAGGGATGTCCAACAATAGAGACAACATCTGCCAGAATAACACATAAGGTTCCATGTGCGCAGTTTGCTTTTTCTGATGACATTGTACTATCTGAGTCTATTGCGCGAGTGGCAAATACGTGATCTTACCCAAGCAGAATCTGTCGGGTACCATAATTAGGGGTACCCCCAACACTCCTAAACTTGGCTGGACATCACCATCAGCACAAGCTGCAGAGAATGATGGGCGCAATTCAGGTCAAGGCTTCGTCTACTCAAGGGACGCGATCTCGCCTCGCTCGAGCCCAGCCTCGGGCAGGAACAGTAGTCCCAGGCGAATTCACGCCTCGCCCGAGGGCCTCCTCAAGCAACGGACACACCCTCGACTCGCCCGAGGCCCAGCTCGGGCAGGCTTCGCAGTGAAGCAACCTTGGCCAGATCGCCTCGCCAACCGACCGTATCGCAGGAGCATTCAATGCGAGGATCGCCTGACACCTTATCCTGACGCACGTTCCTCAGTCGGCAGGGCCAAAGTGACCGCAGTCACTTCACCCTTCCACTGACCGACCTGACAGGAAAACAGCGCCGCCTGCCCCGCTCCGTCTGCTGTGCCACCCGCCAGGGTGAGGCTGACAACAGCTAAGTCCAGCCTCAGGCGCAACTGAAGCTCCGCCTCGCCCGACCTTGGGCCTCGGCCTCAGAAGGAGGTCTCCACCTCGCCCGACCTAGGGCTCGGCCCCCGCCTCGGCCTCGGAAGGTGGTCTCCGCCTCGCCCGACCCCAGGGCTCGGCCCTGGCCTCGGCCTCAGAAGGAATCGCGTCCTCACCCACCCCGGCCTCGGCCTCAGGAGGAGTCTCCGCCTCGCCCGACCTTTGGCTCAGACCGACCACGCCACAGGGGGTACATCATTACCCTACCCCTAGCTAGCTCAGGCTACGGGGAACAAGACCGACGTCCCATCTGGCTCGCCCCGGTAAACAAGTAATGATGGCACCCCGCGTGCGTCCATGACGACGGCGGTTCCCAAGCCCCCTACGGAAGCAAGGAGACGTCAGCAAGGTCCCGGTAGCCCCGACATCTGTGCTTCTACAGGGCTCAAGCGCTCCTCCAACGACCACGACACCGCGTGCACAGGGCTCTAGCACCTCTCTGACAGCCACGCTGGCATGTACATAGGGCTCTGGCTCCTCTCTGTCGGACACGTTAGCATATTGCTACACCCCCATTGTACACCTGGACCCTCTCCTTGCATCTATAAAAGGAAGGGCTAGGGCCCTCATACGAGAGGGTGGTCGCGCGGGGGGACAGGCCGACGAACCGGCTCGCGCACTCTCTCTCTCCCTCGCGAACGCTTGTAACCCCTACTGCAAGCACACCCACTCTGGCGCAGGATAACACGAGCCGCGGTCCCCCCCCTTTGTGTTCCATCTCGCGCTAACCCATCTGGGCTGGGGCACGCAAAGACAATTTTACTCGTCGGTCCAGGGACCCCCCGAGGTCGAAACGCCGACAGTTGGCGCGCCAGGTAGGGGCATGCTGCATGTTGACGAACAACTTCCCGTCGAGTTCCAGATGGGTAGTCTCCAGCAACCTCTTAACCCCGGGACGCTGCTCCGTTTCGGGAGTCTCGAGTTCATGTCCCTCGACGGCAGCTACGACAATGTACTCCTTCCCCCGCAGTGCAACAGCGACAACGGCGGCCGTCAGCCCCCCCGGCGGCGGCAGACTCGACGACGTCTTCCCCCCGTGGCAGAAGAGCAGCATCCAGGTTTGTCCCGTCACCTTCCTCGCCGCAGGAGGAGGCGGCAGGGCAACCGTGGCCAAGCGGGATGCGGCACCTCGTCGGCTGTCGAGCGAGTCGACGACGCCGGCACCTCAGCGGGGGACGTGTCAGGCGTTGACCTCGCGCCCAAGACGACGGCGAGTGTCGTTTCCCCGCAACGTGCCAACCCCAAGCGGACAGATGACGCCAGCACACTCGCGGAGGACTTGCTGGGCGTTAGCCTCATGCCTGAGATAACGGTGCAGTCCGTCCCCGACGCGACTTCGTCATCGTCCATCGATCGAGAGGTACCGTCCGTTTTCCACCCTGTGCCTTTTAGATTCAGCTTCGATCCACCGAGCGACCCCGCTTCGGTGGACGCTTTCATAAAGGCATATCCTAACCTTCCGGGGTACCATATGTGGTCAACCTGGGACCGACTGACGGCCGTCTAGACCTACGGGCCCCGGGTTCCGAGGAAGAAGACGAGCCCGACTCTGGTTGGGATTTCTCCGGGCTCGGTAATCCCAGTGCCATGCGAGACTTCATGACCGCATGTGACTACTGCCTCTCCGATTGCTCCGATGATGGCCACAGCCTTGACAACGAGGGTTCTGGCCCAAGTCGCAAATGTTTCCACGTCGATCTAGGGGGTCTCGACGAAGGCAACCACCTTGGTATGTCGGAGGATGACGATCCCCTAGGCCTGCTCCTCGCGTTGACATCCTGCGGGAGCTAGTTGTGGTCCCAGTCCCTGCGGGGGTCAGGACACACAGCTCGAGCAAATCCGCGAGATGCAGGCCAACCTCGACGAGGAAGCAGGACAACTTGTGCAGCTCCGGCAAAACATCGAGCAGGAGTGGGCAGGTCGAGCACTCGCCGGAGAAGCGCGTCATCAGGCCCGGGATGTCCAGCACCGCATCGCTGACGATGCCAGGGCACGGCTGCACCCGGCCTCCAGCGGGGTCGGCCAGAATCTGGCTGCAGCGGCAATACTACTCCGAGCGATGCTGGAGCCATCCACCACCAAGGGGCGGCGTATCCAAGGAGAGCTCAAGAATCTCTTGGAGGATGACGCGGTCCGACGGGCCGAGAGCTCTGCCTCCCGAAGGCAAGGGTACCCCCCGGAGCATCACGCAACGACTTCCCGATTCATGCGGGAAGCCTCGGTCCACACCGGGCGCACGCGGGACGCAACGCCTGTAGACCCGGGTCGCCTTGGCAACGAGCACCACCTCCGCGATCGTCGAGCCCGCCTCGACGAGAAGGTGCGCCGAGGCTACCACCCCAGGCGTGGGGGACGCTACGACAGCGGGGAGGATCTGAGCCCCTCGCCCGAACCACCCGGTCCGAAAGCTTTCAGCCGGGCCATACGACGGGCACCGTCCCGACCCGGTTCCGAGCCCCGACTACCATCACTAAGTACTCGGGGGAAACAAGGCCGGAACTATGGCTTGCGGACTACCGGCTGGCCTGCCAGCTGGGTGGAACGGACGATGACAACCTCATCACCCGCAACCTCCCCCTTTTCCTCTCCGACGCCGCCCGAGCCTGGTTGGAGCATCTGCCTCCTGCGTAGATCTCCAACTAGGACGACCTGGTCAAAGCCTTCGCTGGAAACTTCCAGGGCACATACGTGTGCCCTGGGAACTCTTGGGATCTCTGAAGCTACCGCCAGCAGCCGGGGGAATCCCTACGGGACTACATCCGGTGATTTTCGAAGCAGCGCACTGAGCTGCCCAACATCACCGACTCGGATGTCATCGGGGCGTTCCTCGCCGGCACCACTTGCCGCGATCTGGTGAGCAAGCTGGGTCGCAAGACTCCCACCAAGGCGAGCGAGTTGATGGACATCGCCACCAAGTTCACCTCTGGACAGGAGGCGGTCAAAGCCATCTTCCGTAAGGACAAGCAGCCTCAGGGACGCCAGCAGGAGGACGTCCCCGAGGCGTCCGCCCAGCGCGGCACGAAGAAGAAGGCCAAGAAGAAGTCGCAAGCGAAACGCGACGCCGCCGACGCAGATCTTGTCGCTGCCGCCGAGCATAGGAACCCTCGGAAGCCTTCCCAGAGGGGCCAACCTGTTCGACAAGATGCTCAAGGAGTCGTGTCCCTATCACCAGGGTCCCGTCAAGCACACCCTTGAGGAATGCGTCATGCTTCGGCGCTACTTCCATAAGGCCGGGCCTCCGGCAGAAGGTGGCAAAGGCCAAGACAACGACAATAAGGAGGGCAACAAGGCAGAGGAGTTCCCCGAGGTCCACGGCTGTTTCATGATCTACGGTGGGCAAGTGGCGAACGCCTTGGCTCGGCACCGCAAGCAGGAGCGCCGGGAGGTCTGCTCGGTAAAGGTGGCGGCACCAGTCTACCTAGACTGGTCCGACAAGCCCATCACCTTCGACCAAGGCGACCACCCTGACTGCGTGCCGAGCCCAGGAAAGTACCCGCTCGTCGTCGACCCCATCATCGGCAACGTCAGGCTCACCAAGGTCCTCATGGACGGAGGCAGCAGCCTCAACATCATCTACGCCGAGACCCTCGGGCTCTTGCAAATCGATGTGTCCACGATCCGGGCCGGTGCGGCGCCCTTTCACGGGATCACCCCCGGGAAGCGCGTCCAGCCCCTTGGACAGCTCGATCTACCCATCTGCTTCGGGACTCCCTCCAACTTCCGAAAGGAAACCCTCACGTTCGAGGTGGTCGGGTTCCGAGGAACCTACCATGCAGTGCTGGGGAGACCATGCTACGTCAAGTTCATGGTCGTCCCCAACTACACATACCTCAAGCTCAAGATGCTGGGCCCCAACGGGGTCATCACCGTCGGATCCACGTACCGACACGCGTACGAATGCAACATGGAGTGCGTGGAGTATGCTGAGGCCCTCGCTGAATCCGAGGCCCTCATTGCCGACCTGGAGTGCCTCTCCAGAGAGGTGCCTGATGCGAAGCGCCACGCCACCAACTTCAAGCCAGCGGAGGCGGTTAAGTCCATCCCCCTCGACCCCAGCAACGACGCCTGCAAGCAAGTCCGGATCGGCTCTGAGCTCGACCCCAAATAGGAAGCAGTGCTCGTCGACTTTCTCCTCACGAACGCCGAGGTGTTTGCATGGAGTCCCTCGGACATGCCCGGCATACCGAGGGATGTCGCCGAGCACTCGCTGGATATCCGAGCTGGAGCCCGACCCGTGAAGCAGCCTCTGCGTCGATTCAACGAAGAAAAGCGCAGAGCCATGGGCGAGGAGATCCACAAGCTGATGGCTGCAGGGTTCATCAAAGAGGTATTCCATCCCGAATGGCTAGCCAACCCTGTGCTTGTGAAAAAGAAAGGTGGGAAATGGAGGATGTGTGTAGACTACACTGGTCTAAACAAAGCATGTCCAAAGGTTCCCTACCCTCTGCCTCGCATCGATCAAATCGTGGATTCTACTGCTGGGTGCGAAACCCTATCATTCCTCGATGCCTACTCAGGTTATCACCAAATCAAGATGAAAGAGTCCGACCAGCTCGCGACTTCTTTCATCACACCTTTTGGCATGTATTGCTATATTACTATGCCATTTGGTTTGAGGAATGCAGGTGCGACATACCAAAGGTGCATGAACCACGTGTTCGGAGAGCACATCGGCCGAACGGTCGAGGCTTACATCGATGACATCATAGTCAAGGTGAGAAAAGCCTCTGACCTCCTCTCTGACCTTGAAACGACATTCAAGTGTCTGAAGGCGAAGGGCGTAAAACTCAATCCCGAGAAGTGTGTCTTCGGAGTCCCCCGAGGCATGCTCCCGGGGTTCATCGTCTCCGAGCGGGCATCAAGGCCAACCCGGAGAAAATCGCGGGCATCACCAACATGGGGCCTATCAAAGACTTGAAAGGAGTACAGAGGGTCATGGGATGCCTTGCGGCTCTGAGCCGCTTCATCTCGCGCCTTGGCGAAAAAGGCCTACCCTTGTACCGCCTCTTAAGGAAGACCGAGCGCTTCACTTGGACCCTCGAGGCCGAGGAAGCCCTCGGAAACTTAAAGGCGCTCCTTACAAGCGCGCCCATTTTGGTGCCCCCACTGCGGGAGAAGCCCTCTTGATCTACGTAGTCGCAACCACTCAGGTGGTCAGTGTCGCGATCGTAGTCGAGAGACGAGAAGAAGGGCATGCACTGCTCGTCTAGAGGCCGGTCTACTTCATCAGTGAAGTGCTATCCGAGACTAAGATTCGCTACCTGCAAATTCATAAGCTACTGTACGCAGTAATTCTGACGCGGCGAAAGTTGCGACACTACTTTGAGTCTCATCCGGTGCCTGTGGTGTCATCCTTCCCCCTGGGGGAGATCATCCAGTGCCGAGAGGCCTCGGGTAGGATAGCAAAGTGGGCAGTGGAGATCATGGGCGAGACAATCTCGTTCGCTCCTCGGAAGGCCATCAAGTCCCAAGTCTTGGCGGACTTCGTGGCTGAATGGGTCGACACCCAGCTACCAACAGCTCCGATCCAACCAGAACTCTGGACCATGTATTTCGATGGGTCACTGATGAAAACAGGAGTAGGTGCGGGCCTGCTCTTCATCTCACCCCTCAGGAAGCACCTCCGCTACGTGTTGCACCTCCATTTCCCGACGTCAAACAACGTGGCCGAGTACGAGGCTCTGGTTAACGGGTTGCGCATCGCCATCGAGCTAGGGGTTCGGCGCCTTGATGCTCGTGGCGACTCGCAGCTTGTCATTGACCAAGTCATGAAGAACTCCCACTGCCGCGATCGGAATTTGGAGGCCTACTGCGACGAGGTTCGGCACCTGGAAGACAAGTTCTATGGACTCGAGCTCAACCAAGTCGCCCGATGGTACAACGAGACTGTGGATGAGCTGGCTAAAATAGCCTCGGGGCGGACAACGGTTCCCCTGGACGTCTTCTCCAGAGACATACATCAACCCTCCGTCAACACCGACGACACGCCCGAGCCCGAGGAGGCCTCGGCCCAGCCCGAGGCATCCTCGGCCACCGAGGGTGAGGCACTGCGCATCAAGGGAGAGCGGAATGGGGTCACGCCTAATCGGAACTGGCAGACCCCATACCTGCAATATCTCCACCGAGGAGAGCTCCCCCTCGACAAAGCCGAAGCTCAGCGACTGGCCTGGCGCGCCAAGTCGTTCGTCTTACTGGGTGATGAAAAGGAGCTCTACCACCGCAGCCCCTCAGGCATTCACCAACATCATGCATCGCTTCGGGGTCCCGAACTCCATCATCACCGACAATGGCACCCAGTTCACTGGCAAGTTCCTGGACTTCTGCGAGGACCACCACATCCGTGTGTACTAGGACGTCGTGGCTCACCCCATGACGAATGGGCAGGTAGAGCGTGCCAACGGTATGCTTCTACAAGGACTAAAACCGAGGATCTACAACGACCTCAACAAGTTCGGCAAGCGATGGATGAAGGAACTACCCTCGGTGGTCTGGAGTCTAAGGACGATGCCAAGCCGAGCCACGGGCTTCTCGTCGTTCTTTCTAGTCTATGGGGCCGAGGCTATCTTGCCCACAGACTTAGAATACGGTTCCCCGAGGACGAGGGCGTACGACGACCAAAGCAACCAGACCAGCAAGAAGACTCACTGGACCAGCTGGAAGAGGCTCGGGACATGGCCTTACTACACTCGGTACGGTATCAGCAGTCTCTGCGATGCTACCACGCCCAAGGGGTCCGACCCTGAGACCTCTAGGTGGGAGACTTGGTACTTCGGCTATGGCAAGACGCCCGAGGGCGCCACAAGCTCACTCCTCCCTGGGAGGGGCCATTCATCATCGCCAAGATTTTGAAGCCCAGAACATACAAGCTGGCCAACAATCAAGGCGAGGTCTACAGCAACGCTTGGAACATCCGACAGCTACGTCGCTTTTACCCTTAAGATGTTTTCAAGTCGTTCATATACCTCGTTTTCTATACATACACAAGTAAAGTCTAACAGTCAAGGAAGGGTCAGCCTTGCCTCGGCAAAGCCCGACCCTCCCTCGGGGGCTAGAAGGGGGGGACCCCCTCTGCGTCAAAATTTTCCTCAGAAAAAGTCTTTCTGCCAGAACATCTTTCGCGCTTTTCGACTGCTTCGATAGCGGGGTCCTGAAAACGTCAAAGTACACGTAAGCGGCAAGGCCGACCGAGCCGAGGGACTCCTACGCCTCCGGGATACGGATACCTCACTCATCACCTTCCGCGATAAGTAACTCGTGCTCGGATAAGCGATTCTGCTAGCCGAACAGGTCTTAACGCTCGAAAACTTTTCTGCCAGAACGATTTTCGTGCCTTCTCGACTATATCGATAACAGAATCCTGCAGACGAGTAAGAGGATACCTCACTCATCACCTTTCGCGATAAGTAACTCTCGCTCGGATAAGTGGTTCTGCTACCGACGAACAAGTCCTGATACTCGAAACAAGAGGAAAGGAAACACAGCTTTACAACACGACAATAATATGTTTGGGCCTCAGCGGCCGCGAAAAACATACGCATACTACAGACAAATTGTTCCTGCAGGTTCAGACATCAACAGAGGGAGCAGCAGCACCCTCGGCGTCGTCTCCACCTTCGGTGGAATCTGGCCCGGCCTCGGACGGCGACACGGGTGGAAGGATCTTCACCTCGAAGGAAGACGCCAACACCGAGCTCGGGCCATCATAGCCAAGGTCTCCGCAAGGGTCCCGGCCCGGGCAGACACCTCGACCGATCGCTCCGTAGCCTCAGCCAGCTGTCCCCCGAGGACATTAGCCCGGCTCACGGCCTCGACAGCGTGACTCTGGGGTTGGTCCCGCTAGCGGACGACCTGGCCAAGCTCCAGCTGCCGCTGCTGCACCTCCTCGGCCAGGGAGGCCACGTGCTCCCAGGCCGACGAAGCCCCTTTTCGAGCCGACTCCGCCTCTGTCCACGCTGACACCGCTGCCTCCGGCTCCGGCTCATCGCAGAGCAGCCGAAGGTTCTATAACTGAGCAAGAGAAGCCTTGGGTGGCAAGGCCGACCGAGCCGAGGGACTCCTACGCCTCCGGGATACGGATACCTTACTCGTCACCTTCCGCACAGGGCAACTCACACTCGGTTAAGCGGTTCAGCTAGCCGACAGGCGAGTCCTAGTGCTCGAAATGAGGAAGAAACACGGTATTACACTCAAATACCTAGATGTTCAGGCCCCGACAGCCACAATGAACATACACCGGCACTCAAGGTGCCATTACAAACGGAACTCCGGTTCCACTCCCGCGGGTATGAACAACCTCCACATCGGAGGGCCTGCGGGACGACAAACTCTAGGTGGCTCGCCGCCGACCACTGCAGCAGTAGCGACAACGACCTCCGCTCCGGGCGGCTAAGCAGCAGCGATGACCTCAGGGCAGACGCTGCTGCGACAAGGCCCTCGCCCATGTCCCCGCTCGAGGGGCGAGGACAAGCTATCAAAGCCAAAGAGCCGGAGGTCAGTCCACGGGTGGCGCCGACGATCTCGTCGGCGGAGAAACCTTCTCCGGCTGCCACCACCTCAGCACCGACGGCAGCATCCACCTGCCCACCAACACCGCACCAGCGAGCGTCGGCTGCCCCAAAGCGCACCGGCAGGTCCTCATTCCCGTCCTCGCCACGAAAACGAGAACGGGACTATCCCAGAACACGAGTACCGCCCTCGCGGCGTACGACGTGTTGTGCGACCCCTCGTTGCAGCCGGCCACAGTCGCCCGGACGGAGGACGGAATGCTGCACCCTGGCAAGGCAGCAGCAGTTCGCCTTCCCCCGCATGGCTGGAGGACGCCTCCTCCGTAGAGCTGGAGGATGGTTCCCTCCCCTGGATGCCGGAGGAAGAAGCAGGTCGCCAGCCCACGCGGAGGCGGGCCCCGACTTGCCCCGCCCTCCTCCCCAGCTCGGGTGATGAAGATCCTTTAAGCTGAGGGCGGGGCAGAGGCCGCAGCCTGGCTTGCTTCTCGCCACCATCGAACCGGTGGTCACCATCCTGGGTGACCATTGGTGAGGAAATGCAGCCGGGCTGCCTGATGAAAATCCTTGAAGCCGAGCGATGGCTGAAGGGTGCCAACCTCCGTGAGGTTGCGCTCCTCCAACAGCAGCAAGACGAAAGCAACGCGGGTGCTCCCCATCTGGGGGCTCGGAAGGAGGAAGGGCGCAATGCATGAGGGGAGTGCGAAGGCATGGCTACCGCTAGGGGGATCGACCCCTTTTTAAAGGCGGCTCTCCCCACTCGCGTCCTCAGGCGTCGCGGGCTAAGTCTTCACCGACGTGCTCCAGGGTCCTCCCCCTACGACACGGGGGTTGGGTCCCACACGTCATGCAAGCTGGCCTGGAACAGAAGAAGCCAAACCGCCGCGCGCGGAGCGTGTAACCACCCCGTGGTTACAAGCACTCCTCCATCCTCACCGAAACTAGCGGTTGAAAGGGCGGACTGCCATGCAGGTGGCGTGCAACCGCACCACGGTGGCGCACCCCTTCGACTTCGACGCATCCAGCATGGAGGCCCAGGCCCACACGTCCTGTAACCGGCGCACCGGTTACTACGTGCGAGAAACTGCACCGCCACTTGCGCCAATGCTGCGCCTTCTCGACTGCGGAACCAGTGCCGCGACTCGAGGCAACCCTGTGCGTGGCCCAGCAGTGCCAGTCAAGCACATCGATCACGGGTCAGTCAGCCGCGGGAGGAGGCACGACGGTCAATATGGCCAAAAGTGGGCCGGCAGTAATGGCGGCAGCAGACGGGCGGAAACGGCGGTCAAATCGTCTGCAGGCTCACGTCCCCTCCTGGAGCAGCATGGGAGCCCTCTCCCACGGTGTGAAGACGATGCACCCGTGTTCCGTTCCTCAAATGGCTTGCGCAACGACCGCCCCGTGAACCACTCGTCCTGTCGCATTAACTCCACGGCAGGGCAAACGACGCCTTTGGCAGGCGAAGCGGGCGACGTTTCACCTCCGCCATGATGACTGCGTCAAAAAAGGTGCGCCACGCTGTTTAAATTCATATCCTTTTCCTTCTCCCCTTTCTCTCTCTTGCTACAGGGACCGGGAAAGGGGATACTCCGAAAGGGATCCTTTTCCGTGAAGGAAGCGGGCCCCGAGCCCTCCTACTGATCAAGGGTTCAAAGGCTGGCCCCTCGGAAGGGTTCGACAGCCGCCCTAGAGCACTCGGGCTTCAGGCTCATTAATGATCAGAGGTTCGAAGGCTGGCCCCTCGGAAGGGTTCGACAACCGCCTCAGAGCACTCGGGCTCCGCGCCCACTACTGATCAGGGGTTCGAAGGCTGGTCCCTCGAAGGGTTCGACAGCCGCCCGAGAGCACGCAGAGCGAGGGATGACTCTGGGTACGTCCGATACATGGCCGAGGCTCGGGCTACGCTCCCGAGGTACCCTAGCACATTTCCGAGACCAGCAGGAGCGATTTTGTAACGGAATCCCACCAGAGGGAGGCATCGAGCCCTTGGACCCTATCAAACGGGTCCGGGTCCGGCAAATCAACTGCATGTACTTTTGGAGCGCGCCTCTGGGCCACTAGCCGACCCTTATCGAACGGGGCACGGGCGTCCACTCGGATCACCCGTTAGCAACTCACTAGAGACACCATGTTCGACGCCCTCCGAGGGCAACATGGCGCTTCCCCCCTCCTCCTTGCGGAAAGGCGACGAAGGGGCGTATGATAAAAGTCGGGTCAGTCCTTGATCGTCCTCTCGCTCCGTGCAGAGGCTCGGGGGCTGCTCCCGCAAACCTGGCTACGGCCAAACTATTGACAGCGTCAACAGACCAGCTTGAAAACTCGGAACCCGACCATGCACCCGGGCTACCATCAGATCGCATGAGGGAACAACTAGACCGGCCAAGGCATCGCTAAAGGCATTAAGACCTCAGAGGAGTCAAACCACTCCTCCGAGGCCTTGGGGGCTACACCCGGCGGGTGCGCTCGCGCGCACCCACCGGAACAAAATGTAACCGAGAAAGGCCGGTCCCCTTGCAAAAAAGTGTGACAAAGCCTCCAAGCGAGTACCAACACTCCCTTTGAGGCTCGGGGGCTACTATCGTGTACCATAATTAGGGGTACCCCCCAACACTCCTAAACTCGGCTGGTAATCACCATCAGCACAAGCTGTAGAGACTGATGGGCGCAATTCAGGTCAAGGCTTCGTCTACTCAAGGGACGCGATCTCGCCTCACCCGAGCCCAGCCTCGGGCAGGAGCAGTAGTCCCAGGCGAATTCACTCCTCGCCCGAGGGCCTCCTCAAGCAACGGACGCACCCTCGACTCGCCTGAGGCCCAGCTCGGGCAGGCTTCGCAGTGAAGCAACCTTGGCCAGATCGCCTCGCCAACCGACCGTATCGTAGGAGCATTCAATGCGAGGATCGCCTGACACCTTATCCTGACGCACGTTCCTCAGTCGGCAGGGCCGAAGTGACCGCAGTCACTTCACCCTTCCACTGACCGACCTGACAGGAAAACAGCGCCGCCTGCCCCGCTCCGACTGCTGTGCCACCCGCCAGGGTGAGGCTGACAACAGCTAAGTCCAGCCTCAGGCGCAACAGGAAGCTCTGCCTCGCCCGACCTTGGGCCTCGGCCTCAGAAGGAGGTCTCCGCCTCACCCGACCTCAGGGCTCGGCCATCGCCTCGGCCTCGGAAGGTGGTCTCCGCCTCGCCCGACCCTAGGGCTCGGCCCTGGCCTCGGCCTTAGAAGGAATCGCGTCCTCACCCCACCCCAGCCTCGGCCTCAGGAGGAGTCTCCGCCTCGCTCGACCTTGGGCTCGGACCGACCACGCCACAGGGGGTACATCATTACCCTACCCCTAGCTAGCTCAGGCTACGGGGAACAAGACCGGCGTCCCATCTGGCTCGCCCCAGTAAACAAGTAATGATGGCACCCCGCGTGCGTCCATGACGACGGTGGTTCCTAAGCCCCCTACGGAAGCAAGGAGACGTCAGCAAGGTCCCAGCAGCCCCGACAGCTGTGCTTCTACAGGGCTCAAGCGCTCCTCCAACGGCCACGACACCGCGTGCACAGGGCTCTAGCACCTCTCCGACAGCCACGTTGGCATGTACATAGGGCTCTGGCTCCTCTCTGCCGGACACGTTAGCATATTGCTACACCCCCATTATACACTTGGACCCTCTTCTTGCATCTATAAAAGGAAGGGCCAGGGCCCTCATACGAGAGGGTGGTCGCGCGGGAGGACGGACCAACGAACCGGCTCGCGCACTCTCTCTCTCTCTCGTGAACGCTTGTAACCCCTACTGCAAGCGCACCCACTCTGGCGCAGGATAACACGAACCGCGGTTATCCCCCCCTTTGTGTTCCATCTCGCGCCAACCCATCTGGGCTAGGACACGCAACGACAATTTTACTCGTCGGTCCAGGGACCCCCCGGGGTCAAAACGCCGACAGAATTAGATGCACCATCTTGGGTAAAACACACAAAAAAAGGATTACCAACAAGAGGTCATTTGAGGAATTCAAGTTCCAGAAAGATAATAAAAATTCAAGGAATGCATTAGTGAAGATACTCGACAAATGTTGACTTCACAATCAATCCGCTTTATCGAGAACTAAGCATGACTCGACTTTATCACTCATGCTGGAAAAGCACACGTGAGGCGATCGAGGCATGACTAGAGCTGTGGTTAGGTTGTTAACAGTTAGCTGAGGATGGCAAAATACCTCGGCCAACAAGGTAAAGTTAAGATGCATATGCTCATAATCTAATCCAACATAGCACAAGATCTGCGCATATGTTCATAACCTTCACTTGATCTTCACAAGGTTTTCTTCAGGATATGCTGAACTAAAGTGAGTTTAAACAACTTGATAAAATGATCTCTAAACTTAACCTTTGTTCACAAAGCAGTTACAAGTTAGGAAAACCAACTTGTTGAACTACCCTTGACATTAAGCAGGTCCTCTCAATACCATTGGTAAGCCAAGGGTTGAGAGTTCACTCTTATTAACAATTGGTCATGCACTTGGGCAGAAATCCATTTGGTCAGGTTGTTCATCTGTTTCTTCATACGAGGTGAACTGACTTGGTTCGAGAATGCATGGATTAAATAAGAAAGCGAATGAACAGACTCCTGCATTTCAGCAGTAGGGAAAATCAATCTCCATTTTGAGAGCTAATCAGTTGTTTTCCAACATTAAAAAGCTCAAGGCTTCACCTTTACACAAAGGACGTAAAGGGAACTGGTATGAGTAGTCACTACCAATATCAAAAGAAAAAAGACCACATATGGAAGTGGTATGCCCCTTTTGGTCCAACAGAGATGATAGATGTTGCTTGGTCACTTCAACAAACAACACCAGAATCATTTCAAGCAAGAGATCTACGGAAGATAACATGCAGTGTGGTTCCATAATGGATCATAGCCAAGAACTTCGATACCAGCATACCGAACAACACTACCATGTGTCGGTCGCCACATGAGACTTTTGGATTTACGCGGCACCCTAAGTTATTTACTAGGACACCATCATCGAACTAACACCAATAATGAATCTCACATAGCAGAAACATATTGTGCCAAGATAACCCATTGATATAGTCTCATAATGGATCACAACTACTAACCGTGATACCAGCGCGTGCTGAGCAGCACAACCGTGTGTCGATCGTCCACAGGAGGCCCTCGGTTTCGTCATGGCACCATCGATTTTAGTCACAACACCATTCCCAGACGTAACCAATAAGAAATCTCGCGCCACACCAATAGGTTGAGCAAGGATGAAAATATACACAATAGACTCCACTTGTAAGAATGGTTACAAGTAGAGAACCAAATAGATTATGGCCCGATGAAACGAACAAGGCATGGCCATAACCTAAACTCGATGAAAGGAGTATGATGGGACACTGTTAATTCAGACCCAAGCATATTTCTATGCCCATCATAGAGATTACAAGATCAAGGATTAGTATCAGATTAGATACAGACGGAAAACAATCACAAGATGAAGTTGGTATGCCTTCGGTAGATATGAGGGAACCAAAGGCATCAAATTCAAGAAAATGATCGGACATGTCTTTCCTAGGTTGGGTTGATAAAGCAACATGGTGATCCTTAAAAACAGACAAACTAGAATAAAGACATTAGCTTGCCCAATCGAATAAGGACATGGTTTTGGATGGGGACATGACTCGATATTCTTGTTTTAAGCCCGGGTACACTTTATGTTCAACAAAGAAATTATCTAAGCATTTAGTTGTATGGAGTGATAATAGAAAATTTGAATTTGGGTCATGATTCACTAAATAAGGACATAGCCTAGTTTTGGTTTAAACAAACTACCAACCTTCTATCAGCACATCAAGTACCAGAACAAACATATATATAACACCTAAATAGGTTACCTAAAGAACGGAGGACAACTATTTCATTAAAGTTCATAATACAACATTACACCACATTATCTACAATCACTGGTTACTGGAATAAAGATGAGAGAAGCATTTTGGATGTATAGGTGACAAACATAATGCAACAATCAGGATGCATGCTCGTCTTAAGCGTCCTCACAAATGTTTGCCAATCTAATATGGCAATAGCGTTCTATATCGGTGGCATACTAACGACTCTCTCGGTATTTTGCTAGTCGTCAGCTACACATACGATTTCGAGGTTAGTGTACCTGCAGAAAATTTCATCACAGCCTAATTTCCCATGATGCAGTTCACACATGACAGTTGATCACAGATTATACTCCATATATTGCTATATGGAGGTCAGATCATCATTAAGCGCTGAGCCACACATAGGCGCTGTTGCCACACTTTAACCATAGGGCAACTCATTATGGTAACTCACCTTCTTACCTGAGCGTAGGTGCGTCGTTACAAGTACATTACATTTCTCAGTATTCCCATGTCTGTATACCCATACACATCCATGGGGTACTGAATTCCCAGAAAAGTAAATACTCCACATCGCAGCCTTCATTTATACATATTTGGAACATGTATATAATCAAGCGCTTTTATCTCTTCCCTAGACCGACGTTTGTTCGGTCATGCTCTCACATCTCACCTTACCTTGAGCGTCGATCCATTCAAAACTGAATGGCCTCAAAAATAACATTACACATGTATGCAATATCCACCCGGTTGTGGGTTATTATTTTGAACTAAGCCACCTGATAGTCCTTAACTTAGGGCTTAATAGAGGATGTCGCTAGCATTATAGTTTTTCAAAACTGTTTTTCAAAACCAAACAATGTGTTTAGTTGAAAATAGGTTTTCTAAAACCAAAACTTTTGTTTTGAAAATACGTATGTGACCGTATATACTTAATCCTGCTCCGATACCAGCTGTGCCAGAACCTCCCAAGTTATTGGGCCCACATGCACCTGTCCTTGTCTCATAGACCTCAGACGGCTATGCATGTGCACCAGATAACTTAACAGGATCTGTCCGAGTGCCCCAAGGACCTTAGATAAACCACTCACAACCAAGATCACAAGATTAAGTAAACACAAATCACACACCAACATTTTTGCAGCGGAATTTCTTTATTACAAAAGTTACAAATTACAACAAATTTACATTATGTTTTTCGGAGTGGTTACAAAAGTGATTCAAAGAATTAAACTTTGAAATGTTATAAATTATTTATAAGTTTGAAATATATGCTAGCTTAAGTGATCATCCTCAATAAGAAGTATAGAAGAGGTACTTAGACTTATAAGAAGGACGAGCCCACCGGCACTTAGCACCATCCACAGCAACACACTTCTATTTTCGGTTCTTCCTCCTGCTTGGGAACCACCTTTGCACAAAAGTAGCAAAGCTCTGTAGGCTCTTCACCTAAAACAACATGGGACAAAGCCCTAAGTACGAAGTGTACTTTCGCAAGTCTTACCCGACTAAGGAAAAAGACTCTCAAGGATATGCTGATTTAGGAATCAAGGAGAGGCTCTTAGCAAGAATCAACTTAGATACTTTTGCAAAAAAAGCTTACTAAAGTGAGTCCTTACTTTCAATATTTTAACGCCAGATTAAATATTAATAGACTCTGGTTGCTCTAGTCTAATTTCACCAGCTCATCAATACAACATCATTTTTACTCATAATGTTTACATCCTAACTTAGGTTGTAGGTCGGAGATCAAGTCTCCACTCTCCGGGGATATAACGGCGATCCGAATCGATTTACTCAGCTGAGGATCTCTAACCACACGACATATGTTTCTCATAACTCTTGCATATGTCTACCATTCCCACGGATCCTCCACTGCATGAACAGGTCCGCGCCACCCGAGAACACACCACCCCTTTTAGGCGGTCCGTTGCCAGGAGGGTACGTGCCACTCTCGCCATCTCTCCACTCCCAGTGTGCGATTGTCTTTTCATGTATGGAATAGCCGGGTTCAAGCTTACCCTGTCACATATCCAGGGCATGTGGCTAGTTAAGATAGTCCTTGATCAACAGGCCTACATACGCATCCAATCCTTAATTAACCTGGGTAGAACATCACCTGTTCCTAGCCCAAGTCCCGATTTAAGTACTTCCATCGTTAGGATTTTTTGTGTTCCTTAGGATGAAAAGAGCATTATAGGGAACTTTGCAGTAAGATCCCACCACGCTCCCAATGAAAAATATTCTTGCAAGTAGAAGTCATCTTTCCTCAGGATAACCCCCGAGCTAGGCCTTAATGCAAAAGACAACCTCTATCCACAAGATCTAAGCAGGGATAAGCATTTTTGTGAATCATATTTTGATACTTCATCAGAAGTGTCTATAAAGGTATGGATATCAAGGTAGCAATGCATCAAAGGGTTTCCAAGCAACTCCTATAAACCTAATGCACATTTCGCTAGACTTAAAGTGTGTAAAAATTATTTAAAAACACATGGGGTTGCATGCACCGGGGCTTGCCTGGATAACACTAGGTTAGTGTTGTTAGACGTCGTCCACTTGGCGATCATCTTTTGTTCTGATACTTGTTCCGATTATCCATCTTTAGGTTAATCCACCATCATCATCTTGCGAATTAGTCCACCCGTTACGTCATCTTGGGGTCGACTCAGCTTTGGTTCTCCGCATCACGTGGTCAATAAACGTACCTAAATGATTTGCATAATGCGCATGAATGCATAGCACTTACTTCATTCCACAACTAAAATTCCTCGCATAAAATGCCGATAACACCTACCGGCAAAGCACTAAAATTACTAAGCAAATAAATTCAGCTTACCAGCATCAAACGTGACTCAATACTTTTGAGAATGTTGATAAATTATGGCTCGGGCTTGTCGTCGGACATCTGACAGTTGTTGAGATCTTCTGCCACATGACCCAGATGGGGTTGATCATGAGGAGGCGAAGCATGGCGAGGCGCGTATCAGAAGATCTATTGAGATTAAAGACGACGACACGCGTCATGACGAGGCGGCATATGGCGGGAAAAAAAGGAATGAATGACGATGAAAGACAGCACGACTGCGTGGGACTTGGTGATAACGGCGAGCTGGAGCGTTGGTCAGCTTAGCAGACACGACCAAGAAAATTCACGAGCACACGCGGGGCGAGTAGTTGAGTGACGGTGACGGAGCTTGCTGGTTTGACACAAAAAGGACCAACAAGGTCGACAACCAGTGTGACCAGATAAAGGAGCGTAGTCCAGCACCATATTGACGATGACCACCAAAAGGGCGAAGACGAGGTTGAGCAGGGAAAAACGGGTTCAACGGCTCGGCGGCAAACGCGAGCACGCGCGAAACCCGATGGACGAGAGCGGGTGCACCATAAAGACGACGAGCAGACGCGCGAGCGTCGACGCGAGCCGAGGGTAAACTTGAGCACCGGGACCAGGCAACAGGACCCGTGTGGCATCAAGGAGATGGGCTAGGCAGCGGCCACGGAGGCGAGTGCGGCAGGGAACAAGGCGAGGTCGCGGCCGGGCAAACTTTATTGCGCGGACTGCTTTGCGGTCAGGACGGCTGTCGCGATGCACACGACGTCGCCGCACCATGACACCGCCACGACGAGGAACAGAGGCGCGCACAGGAAAATCGGCGCGCAGGGGACGACTGGTCCGACGGTCGTCATGGCGCGGTGCAGGGAGGCCGAGTGGAGAACGGCGTTGCCAGAGCGCGCAGGCCGAGCTGGGGCTTCCACGGAACAGCGCTTGAAGAAAACGGCTGCGCCCACGGAAGGAGCAGAGGAGCTGCTGAGCACTCGACCGACCACGGCTAGGGAGAGCACCGCGGCGAGCCATGGACAGGGACTCGCGGCCGGCGAGCAGAGAGGCATGGTTGGCGTTGAAGTAGATGAGCTCGGTCACCGATGGTGTAGCGAGACCGAGCGCTAGGTCGACGGAGCGCGGACATGGAAGCGCGCTGAGGGAGCTCGCGAGGGGAGCAGTGCCACACAGCGAAGAGGAGCAGGCAGAGTCGTACGTCGGAGGCTTCTAGGGAGTGGTCGTCGAATTTCTTTAAGAAGCCAATGGCTGGATAAAAATTTTTGGAATAGAGCTAAGCGGTGATAAATATCCTAGCTGAGAGCGTGAGAAGATAAATGGATAGAACCTCCGCGGTGGACGCTAAATTCCTTATGAATCAGCACCAAAAATCTGGAATTTGGGGAGGTGGAAAATATCAATGACTAGGGAGCTTCAACGATGGCTGAAATAAAATTCTAGAGAACAGTACCTATTCCGGATAAAATGAGTGACGATGGGAGGAGATAAGGCCAGAGGATATTTTCTATTTTGATCTTTTTTTTTCTTTCTCAAAGAATACTGGTACTAGGATTAGAGTTTGGATGAGATATAAATGGAACAGACCAAAACACAATCAGAATACGATACTAATTTTCTCGGATTTTGGGATAGGAAACTGGATCGGCTAACCGTTGGTCTGGTTTCACTTAGTTCAGGCTCATTTTATTTAAACCGCCTGTCCATGTTAGTGCCTATCGAATTTGTAGAGACCGCTCGAATAAGAGCGAAATAGATAGGTGACATTTCCAATCCGTCTTATTTGATTAATTTCAAACTGGCACTAGACCACGTCATTATCTTCGCGGTTTTAGACTGTGCTAGATTTGATTTGAAACCGGAAAATGTTATCCACAGTCTGAACAGAAAACAGATTAATTATGAATACTCAATACCAGCTCTAATTATCTTGATCCAATTTAATTTTGCATTAATACTCTTGTCGTTGAGTTCTAATTAATTTATTTGGAATGAACTCAGAGAACTGAATTAAATTTTCAAAATCGTATTTGCGCGAGCGATGAATTTTAAATAATCACCAGACTCGCCGATTTTTGGAATAATTATGTTCTGAACATGACGAAAATTTAGGAAGAGCCGGATAGATAAAAATAAAAACGATGTCAAACTCACGACAGACGAAACAGATTAAAACAGAGAGTCTGTTATTCTTATTAATATCCCGTACTTACGTCTATATTCGTTGTTTACGTACAGTAACACCTGGGGTGTTACAGAGACCACCTTCCCCTGAGTCGAGCATTGCCTCGTTTGCTCACTAGGTCGCAGGGATAGAGTTAGAAGTTTGTGGCGGTAGAACTCCTCGAGGCTAGCTTAGCTTTTGCACCCTTGGGGTACTATGTTAGATAGAGTTGAGTCTTTTGAGTCACTGATGAAATCGCAACAATCTCTTTTGGAAGTTGGATGATGAATGATGTCAGCTTTAAATTTATGAAGAAAAGTTTTATGTCATTTTTATGAATTATGCAAGAAAGTAGTGGTTTCGTCCTTACAAATCCTTCACCATGTATGAACTCTGACATCAACAATGTGATATTGAGAACATCCTTGATTTTTCAGATGGCAGGAAGAGTGCGTCGTGGACAGAATGAACGCATTCCTCCACCACTGCCACCGCCTCCTACCATGCAAGAGTTGATGGCACAACAGAATGAGATTCTGCGGCAGTTGGCTCAGCGTCAGCCGCCACCTCAGCATTATGGTGGTGATGGCCACCATCAGCGTCCCCCAATGGTAGCCACTTATCAGGAGTTCCTCAGTACCCAGCCACCGTTGTTCACCAGGGCGGAGGATCCACTTGATGCTGATGTATGGCTCAAGGTAGTGGAATCCAAATTCCCGCTACTCAATGGAGTTTGTTCCGATGAGGCTAAGGTCAGGTTCGCCACCTAGCAGCTTCGCGGACCCGCGCGGACATGGTGGGACCACTTCCTCGCTATGCAACAAATCGACCATGTGGTGGATTGGAGAGAGTCCAAGGCAACTTTTAGAGGGCATTATATACCAGCAGGCATTATGGATCGCAAGCTCAATGAGTTTCTGGCACTCACTCAGGGGAATCGGATAGTATTACAGTATGCTCAGGCCTTCAATGACCTGTGTCAGTATGCCAGATACCACGCAGACACGGATGAGAAGAAAAGGGACAGATTCAGGAGGGGGCTCATCACTAAGCTCCGCGACCGTCTCAACACCGTCAGGGCCAACAGTTACAATGAATTGGTCAACATGGCCATTTCTCAGGAGGACTGCATCACAGCCCGACAAGCAGAAAAGAAGAGGAAGACCTCTGTGGTAGGATCATCAGCTCAGCCACAGCGCTTCAGGATTGTATCTGACACTCAGAACAGAGGACCTCAGCAGCAGCAAGGACGTTGGGTGATCCGACCACAGCAGCAGCAGCTGGCACCCAACCGCTCTCAGCCCCCAGTTCAGAGGAACAATAATGAGCCACAGCAGCAGCAGTACCGTCAGGCCAATGACAACAGGTGTTTCACTTGTGGTAACACCGGACATTATGCTAAGAATTGCCCCAGAAACCAGCAGAGGTAGGGACAGAATTCCAACCAAAACTAAGGCAAGAGGCAGAAGGGGCAAGTGAGGCAGGGCAGACTGAACTTCACCACCATGGCTGATATTCAGAGGGAGCACCCATCTTGACCGGTATCTTTTTAGTTTTGAATTATCCTGCAATTATTCTTTTTGATTCTGGTGCATCACACAGTTTTATCAGTACCAAATTTAGTGCCAAGTGTCAGTTACCTTTTCACCACACCAATGGGGGTATTACAATTTCTACACCCGGAGGCAGGGTTGCCACCTATCAGATCAATAGACACGTACCAATAAAGTTGGGTAGCTTCATATTTAAAACCACTCTCCTGATCATGGGATTGGATAATGTGGATATCATCCTGGGGACTGATTGGTTATTGCGACACCATGCAGTAATTGATGTCGCAGCCAGAGCCATAGAAATCCACTCCCCACTGGATGACGAGATCACCTTGTACCTACCCGATCAGGGTTGTACCCGCTCCTGTGCATTCACCATGATAGAATCACCAGTTGAAAGAATCCCCGTAGTCTGTGACTACCCAGATGTTTTTCATGATGAATTGCTAGGGATGCCACCCGACAGAGACATAGAGTTCGCGATTGAATTACAACCCGGAACTGCACCTATATCCAAGAGACCCTATAGGATGCCTCTAGCATAATTGGCGGAATTGAAAAAGCAACTACAAGAGTTGTTGGACAAAGGGTTCATTCGTCCAAGTACTTCACCATGGGGATGTCCAGCCTTGTTCGTAAAGAAGAAGGATGAGAGTCTGAGATTGTGTGTCGATTACCGCCCTCTCAATGCGGTGTCCATCAAGAACAAGTATCCATTGCCCCGCATCGATGTATTGTTTGATCAGTTGGTGGGAGCAAGAGTATTCTCCAAGATAGACCTTCGCTCTGGCTATCATCAGATTAAGATCAGGGCCAGTGATATTTCGAAGACGGCTTTCTCTACTAGATATGGGCTTTATGAGTACTTGGTAATGTCTTTCGGGCTGACCAATGCCCCGACTTATTTCATGTATTTGATGAACTAAGTGTCCATGCCAGAGCTAGACAAGTTTGTGGTGGTCTTTATTGATGACATACTGGTCTATTCAAAGAATGAAGCCGAGCATGCTAAGCATTTGCATACAGTACTTCAAAGATTACGTGATCACCAGTTGTATGCTAAATTGTCCAAATGTAATTTCTGGCTAAGAGAAATTAAATTTTTGGGTCACACCATTTCTCAGGATGGGATATCAGTTGATCCTGAGAAGGTACAAGAGGTGATGAATTGGAAACCTCCTACCACTGTACGACAGATTCAGAGTTTTCTGGGATTGGCAGGGTATTATCGACGATTTATTCCAGATTTCTCCAGGATTGCCGAGCCAATGATTGAATTGTTAAAGAAAGGAGTCAAGTATGAATGGAGCCAGAAGTGTGAGGATGCCTTTCATACACTAAGGCGGCATATGACAACAGCACTCGTGCTAGCTCAACCTGACAACACCAAACCCTTTGAGGTTTATTGCGATGCTTCCGGTACTGCATTGGGATGTGTCTTGATGCAAGACAGCAGAGTCATTGCTTATGCCTCCCGAGCACTCAGACCCCATGAGCAGAACTACCCCACTCATGATCCGGAGTTAGCAGCCGTAGTTCATGCTCTCAAAATTTGGAGACATTACTTGATGGGAGCTCATTGTAATATCTACACTGATCATAAGAGTCTCAAATATATCTTCACTCAGGCTGATCTTAATATGAGGCAGAGAAGATGGTTAGAATTAATCAAGGACTATGATTTGGAGGTGCATTACCATCTTGGAAAAGCCAATGTTGTGGCAGATGCCTTAAGCAGGAAAGCCCACTGCAATTGTATGAATATGGATGCAAGAATCACCACCCTATGTGATGAGTTGTGCAAGCTGAACATAGAAGTCGTTTCCTCCGGTGCTTTAAGTTATATTTCAGTAGAGCCCGCCTTGCATGAGCAAATAGTCAGGGCACAGATTGGTGACAAGGGTGTTCAAGTCGTTAAGGAAATGATCGAACAGAAGGCGGAAAAATACAAGTGCTTTCGTCAGGACAACAAAGGAATTCTATGGTTTGTAGACCGACTGGTTGTTCCCAAGAACCCCGAACTCAGAAAGAAGATATTGGATGAAGCTCACCTTTCCAAATTCTCCATGCACCCCGGCAGTAATAAGATGTACCATGATCTCAGATCTTTGTACTGGTGGACCAGAATGAAGAGGGAAATTTCTAAGTATATATCTGAATGCGACACTTGCCAGAGAGTCAAGGCCAGTCATTTTAAGGTAGCAGGCACCTTGAAGCCCCTCCCCATACCGTCTTGGAAGTGGGAGGATATTTGCATGGATTTTATTGTGGGATTGCCAATACCTCCCTGCACCATGATTCTATTTGGGTCATCGTGGATAGGTTGACCAAGACAGCTCATTTCTTGCCAGTACATACTACCCACAAGGCAGAGAAGTATGCAGAAATTTATATTGATCAAATAGTGCATTTGCATGGAATTCCGAAGACCATTGTGTCTGACAGAGGAGCACTGTTTGTGGCACGCTTTTGGGAGCAGCTCCAAGAGTCACTTGGGACCCATGCAATAAGAAGTTCAGCATACCATCCGCAGACTGATGGTCAGACAGAAAGAGTGAATCAAATCCTCGAAGACATGTTGCGAGCCTGTGTGCTACACTATGGGAAAAATTGGGACAAGTGCCTTTCTTTGGCGGAGTTTTCATATAACAACAACTACCAGTCCAGTCTAAAGATGGCACCTTTTGAGGCCTAGTATGGGAGAAGGTGTAGGACACCGCTAAATTGGTCACAAGCTGGAGAGAGGGAAATCTTTGGACCTGACCTGGTACTTGAAGCCAAAGAGAAAGTCAGATTCATTAAGAAGAACCTAGAAGCTGCTCAGGCCAGGCAAAAGAGCTATCATTGCAAGAGGAGGAAGCCTCTACAGTTTGAAGTGGGAGATCATGTTTACCTTAAGGTGTCACCCACCAAAGGTGTTCAGAGATTTGGAATCAAGGGCAAGTTAGCTCCTCGCTACATTGGGCCCTATGAGATCAAAGCGAATTATGGGCCCATAGCCTATCAATTGAAGTTGCCACCCCACATGTCAGTAGTTCATGATGTGTTCCACGTATCTCAGCTACGGAAGTGTGTCCGCTTACCCACGGAAGTGCTACCTGAACCAGAATTGGAGATAGAACCGGATTTGTCCTATCAAGAGCACCCCATCAAGGTATTGGATCAAAAGGAGAGATCAACGCGGACAAGGTCAATCAGAATGTATAAGGTCCAGTGGAGTCACCATTCAGTAGAGGAGGCTACATGAGAAACTAAGGATTTTCTACGTTCTCGCTTCCCCGACTTTCTGTCCAAAGTAGTCGGTACGTAATCCAAAACCCCACCCCACCTGCCTTTTGAATCTAAATATGAGAAAAACTTAGATGTTAACGGTATTGTAAGCTTTGAAAATGACTTTAAAAGGGCTTCCTTCTAAAGTTGCAAAGAGAATGACATTCGAAGAGCAGTTAACTAGATAAACTTGAATAAAGGAAAAAGCAACACGCCAGCACACCTTCATGGTACCCCTCTAAAGGGCCCTGCCCAGAATCTCGGGTCGAGATTCCTTTAAGGGGGGAGGGTTGTAACACCCCAGGTGTTACTTAGGGTTTTCACTCAAGACTACACTAGTAAACCCATCATCACATGTGATTTATATTGATTAAAAGACATCAAACTTGGGAATCAAGATCCTAAGTAGGTGTAACCCAACTTAGAAGTCATGCCTTGGCCTTATCATGCACTAAAGAGAAGAGAGTGACTCAAACCCTAATCCAAATCCCTTATAGACAAATGGAGCCATAGAGGGGATTATGGAAAAAAAGTCTATGTAAATCACATTGTCTTGACTTGGGCTAATTATAAAAGTTGTAGTACACTTAATACCCTACAAAAACTAGAAACAGAGTGACCCCAAAAAGATTTCAGAAAAACCCCAAAAAGGTCACCAAAGAGAAGAGCATAAAAGAAAAATCAGGATTTTTTCAAGTTCAAAACCGACCCTCTTTCAAAGATCAAACATGTTCACTTTGATCCCAACCTCAAAACCTTATGGCCCAATTGACAAAATGGCGCCCAAAGACCCCTAGAACACCTTGGAAAAGTTTGAACCCAACCCTAAGCCATTTGACACGACTTGGCATGGCTTTTGTCTCGGTGTGGACAGCTCGGACAGAGCAGACTTCTCACCCCCATATCTCTCTACTCCGACCGTATCTTTGTTTGGAACTCACATCAAAAAGATATGATTTGGTGCAGGGAAGAGACCGTACACGGGGGTTTTGCCAAGATCTGCACGCTAAGGCGATCAAATCGGCCGTTGAACCCTGGCAGAAGTAAACCCCCACGTGTTCGACGTGGGCTGACACTCGGGGGCGCGCTCAGAGCACGCCCGCACGCGAAACCCCACGCGCCCGCGGCCACCCCGTGACCACGCCCGCGCCGCGGCTATAAAGCCCACCCCAGTGCCCGGACATCATCCTCGTTGCCTCCTCTGTACCGCGCCTAACTCTCCCGAGCTCACCCGCAGCTCCGGCGACCTCCCCGCGACCCGCTAGAGCCACCTGAGGGCAACCACCATGGCCAACCCCTTTTTCGCCCTCCTCCGCTCGATACAAGCCCTCGGATAGCTCCCCTTGGAGGCCGTGAAGCTTGCCCGAGCTTGAACCGAAGACCCGCGCCACCGGAATAGCGCAATCGTGCTCGCCGGAGTTCGGAACCCCGCCGGAGCATGTGGACCGGGTAAACCTCTGCACCATTTATCAATTTGTTGCACGCATGGCCTCTACATCACCCCGTGGAGCTCCTTGTGCACTTTAATTGAACCCTACCTCCGTGGTTTGGCCAGAGCAGGAGCCGCCGACGAACCCCACCGCCTGCGCTCGTGGCCAGGGCAGCTCCGACCACCTCTGACGCCGACCCGCACACCGACGTGACCGCCGTGACCTCCCCGACGTCACTGACCACCACGCCGGAGCTCTACTGCCACCGGTAAGCCTCGCCGCCATAATCTTTGCTGCAGGTACTGTTTAAGCCAGCCAGGGAGCGTGGGTTAGATTTCGGCTAAGTCCAGGGGGTTTTGTGCAATGTTAGTGACTCATGCAAATAGTAGACCAAGGACTGTTTTGTGAGAGAAAAGGGAGAGAAAATCCAGGGGCTTCAGCGCAAACCTGTATTTCTTTTCCAATTCGAATTTATTTTTCTTTAAATATTATAGAAAACTTAATAAATGCATAACTTGAAGAATAATCATCCAAAATTTGTCAAACCAATTTTGCTAGACTTTGTGAAATATAAACTATCAGACAAAAATAATAAACCCCATAGTTCCTGTATTATTTTCTAGAGATTCGAATTAAATAAGAAAACTGCCCAAAACTTAATATTAGAAGGAAAAATAGAAATATTGTTAGACCAGGGTTAAGAAAAATAGTGGAGACACGAACCTAGTAGTTACACTGTTTAAAATTAATAAACACCCCAGTATACAAGGTTAAGGAGGGTTTGTTCACTAAAGCTTGTTTATGCTCAAACTTAGGAAAATTTAGAAAAGGGATTAAAAATGAAAACCAGAGGGCAACCATATTTTTCCTAGCATGCCTAAGTCATGTAGTTCACAAGAAAAATCTGTTAAACCATAGTCCAGTGGAAAGAAATTACACTCACTATTATTCATGAAAAACAGAGGAAACTTTGAAAAGTCATAAGAAAATAATCCTAAGGAGAAAACACCCCTCCCTTAGGAATGACTGTTCTTTTGCTAAGAAGAACCTAGGAAAAATGAAAGTTTTGTTGTTGGACATTTTTCAATTAGTAAGCTAGCTATAATTGCCTTTTTAGCATTAAACTTTGGAAAATCATAACTAAATAACCACTAGGTGACCCTCTGTGATTTTTGGCACAGAAGCATGTTATTACCCATAGATGCTAGCAAAAATAACCCTTAGTACAGAACTCACACCTAGATAAGGGTTCTAGAGCAAAGTAACCCCTCTGCCCCAACTTTTGTTATTTTTGTCCAGAGAAGGTTCTATTTATTTTTGACCTAAATTTTATAGGACAGACTACAGTGACCAATATTAACACACTGTAATTTTTACAGAATTTTTTTAAAATTTGAAATCACTGTTGTAGTTTAAACCCACCTTAAGAGCATAAAAAGACAATAAAAAGAGAAATTAGTAGTGGAAATTAATGTTGCCCTAACCAAAACAACAAAACCCTTGAGTACTTACTAAAACCTTCAAGAGACAATCCAAGCCTTAATCCACTATGTTTGCCTCTAAGCAAAACCTTAAACCTAAATTGCTAAGCATAAACCACTAAGAACTTCTTATAACAAGGAAAACCCTAAGTCATCAACTAACTTAGTTTTTCCTTCCTTATGCATAATGGTTACTAAATTCTGCATATCATAGCATACATATATCTTATTCATTGCATTCGCTAGATTGCAACCTCGCTGACGGAGAGTACATCCTCGTGCCGGAGCAAGGACTTGCTAAGAAGGTAGCCCAGGATCCAGCACCAGAGCCTGCCATCGAGGATCTGCCTGCTCCAGCTTTGGAAGGCAAGCCCCGGTTTTATGCATAACCTATTCTATATGCTATTTTACTGCACTTAATGTTTGTAGGCTTGTACTGTGCACTTAAGTGTAGGAGTTGTTTGGAACCTTAGTTGCATGAACTCAGGAACCCTTTTGAGATGGTTACTAGTATGCTAGGTCGAGTAGCTGCTTTACTAATTAGGGATCTCGGTAGAAGTCGAGTGATTTTTCTAGCACTCGCGTGAGGTCAGGAATTGGTTGTATCCATTTTTATATCAGAATGATGATAGTCGATGGACACGGATCCATGGGGATGCGTGGTCTACGAGGTGAAATTGGAATAAGGACTAACGTGCGGATACCTATGTCAAGCGTTTGAACGTACTAAACACATGCCGAGAAATATGGTAAATCGGTAAGCCTAGTACCTGAGTGAACCTGCCCGCAGACTTTGCCCCTCACGCGACCTAAGACGTGGTCTCCCATTCCGGTTATGGTGGGTACAAGTGCGGTCACTACACGACGACAGTCGGGGTCAGTGAGGCATTATACGCCAAGGCGGTGAGCCCTGATCTGTTGCCAGGGAATCGATGGGGAAGGTTGATGTGTGTGGGGACGGAGTGCCTCACCAAGTCATGTTTTTAGGTTTACCTTGCAAGGATAAAAACTCGATTCGAATCGTCTACTTCTCGCAGCTAATGAGACTGCTTGATCCATTGTACTACATTGAGTAACAAGTGGAACTATGATGATTTGGCAAAATATATTGATTGCTAATTTTGCTTGATACCATGAATGATTAGATAGTACACAATTAGACTTAAGAGAATCACACTAAAACTTGAAAAAGCTTAAACTTGATTTTTTTAGACTCAGCTAGTGCTTTTGGCAACCAAACTTCTCAGCCAAACAGCTGCATGTCTAGAGGTAGAGGAGTAGACTCCTCACACCGAGTAAGTCTAGCTGAGTATTAGTATACTCAGCCTTGCTTGTGGCATAATTTTTTACAGGTTCTATGGAGGACATGGTTGCTAGAGTGACTTGGCCGTCCATCTTGCCACCGGGTTGGACAGTCGAGTGGGACCCTACCTCGGCTGAGGAGGAGCATGAAGAGTGATGGGACAGGCTTCCCCATCCCTCCATTTATCGTTAGTGTATTTCCGCTGCATTCCGAACAATGATTACTACCTTTGCTAAAACTCCGATGATGATGTAATAAATTTAATACTCTCTTTATGTATGGTTTTATGCTTTATTGTATTTGCTATGTGCCTCACCATTGAGTGAGTGCGTGGTACTTGATCCTGTTAGTGGCCTTGTCGGACTAGATCCGAGGGACTGACGTGTTATTCCCATTTAAGTGTGGTCTAGCCTCTAAGGCGGGACTTAGGCACTTAAGTCAGAATAATTCAGGCGGTTCTGCCACACATAATAGGTCATAGGACACTTGCCTTTACCAGGTTGTTGCTCAAGAAGGTCTCCAACAACACACTCAGGAACCTCGGACCTGCTCGTTGTCTAAATAAAGCGATCATGCACTCAATACATTTGGAAAGTACAAATGAACAGCACACCAAACATGTACAAACATAGGAATACATCTTAAAAAGACACAATACTACATAAGGGATAATGAGTTCAAAGTATAACATAAACTATGACATCAACTAACTTCATTTGCAAATAGATTATTATTTCTCTAAGTGTTACTCACAAATACATAACATAGTTCAATTTATTTTATTGTGACCTAAAAATTAGAACAGAGATGAATTCATGTAATACACATTATTAATCTCACAAGATTAAGCATGTTTTAATCTCTAGGGTTTTCCTTTTTATTTTATTAAATACATCAAATCTATACATAAACTAGTTAATAGTTATCCATAAAATTAGGAAGCACAGGGTGTAAATGGAACTAATTTATTTGAACAGAGAATAATACTATGAACATTTTGCAATTTGAATCACTAAATTTGGAGTTCATATGCAAAAGATATGAAATAAACAAGTTTGGGAATTCAACATATGAAATTAGGGCTAATTCTGTGAATATTTAAAAGTCCAGGGTTCAATCTGTAAGAATACAGGGGCCTGCGCGCGAAAACCAGGGACGACGGGTTGATTCTAAACAAACCGAGGGTCTCTTTAATAAAACTACCGCGCGAAGGGGTATCAGGTGATTCTAACCGTTAGATTAGAAACCGACGGCCGAGATTAGATCTGCGGCCGAGGGCGCGCGCGCGGGCGGGCGAGTGCTGACAGGCGGGCCAAGGAGTGTCAGCGACAGAGGAGCAGGGCGTACTAACCGAGCGGGCCCAGTGCTCGGGAACACGGGCGCTGACAGGCTGGCTAGGGGTGCAGGGCGCGTGTGCGCGAAGCAGTATCCGTGATCTGGGTCGTGCGATCAAGATCGGACGGAGAGGATCAGACCGGGGGGGAGTGAACAGTTGTGGGCGGCGCAGCTCCTCTCCGCGGCGGTGAAGTCGTCGGAGTTGAGGCAGGCGCGTGCAAGGGTGGCTCCGGGGTCGCCGGGATTGGGCAGAGAGGGAGAGAATGCCACGGCGAACTCAGTGACAGGGAAAAGGCCACGAATCCGAGGGCAAGGAGGGGAGAATGGCGGGGAGAAGGTCTCGGGCTGACCGGAGGAACTCTGATGAGGGATTCCGGCGACGGGGAGGGGGCTTAAGGCGTGCTAAGGCTTGGGAAAGCTTCACCAGAGGCAGGGGTGACACAGGAACCTACACCGGGGAACTAGATCGGGCTAAATTGGCCTGCCACCACGCGAGCATGGCGGACCGCCACGGCCGAGCACCGGCGATCCAAAACTGGTCGAGCACAGAGTGAAACTAGTGAAATTAAGCATGGGCAAAGGTGTCTCACCTCGGGGCAGAGATCGGGGAGGCTTGGTGCGGTGTCCGGCGAGCTGGATGATCGGGAACGAGGGCGCGGGTCTCCGGTGGCATCTAGCGGTGAGGGCAGAGCGCGAGAGAGGGCGATGCTATGCGAAATGAGGCGGGGGAGCGAGCGCGGGCACTGGTGGGGCTCTAAGAAGGGAGCTGGGCGTGTGGGCTGGCATTGTGGCCGAGAAATCCGGTGACGTGCGCGAGTGCACACGCGCTGGTCTACGGTGAGCGCGGGGAGGGCAAAACTGACAGGGAGGGTCCACGACGCAGAGAGAGAAGAGAGGGCGAGCGGGCAACGGCTCAGCGCCTGGCAGCGCAGGCCCGCGAGAGAGAGAGAAGAGGGACGCGCGTGGGCGAAGTAACTGGCGCCGATAGGTCGACCCCAGCGGGCATAGGGCGAGAGAGGGAGAGCACGGGGGAGAGAAAGCCACCGCTGACAGGCAGGGCCCGCCTGTCAAGCGGCGCGGACGCTCGGCCTGGCTGGGCTGCTTTGCGTTTTTCTTTTTCTCTGGATTTTCTAATTCCTTTTCTATTTCTTTTCTATAGGGTTTTCAATTCCAAATTCAAATTAGGTTTCAAATTCAAATAAATTCAAACATGTGCAACACTTTAAAGAATATTTTAAGCTCATCATGATGCAACATGTCATGACCCAAAATGTTTTGGCACAATAAATAATTAAATCCCCTAACTTTTAAGCTAATTCTACCTAAAAAGGAAAAAGGGAGAGAGAATCTGGAGAGGGATAAAACCTAGGGTGAGAGAGACAAGAGTAACACATGAATTTGGGTGATCATTAGAATGAAATTGTATACCCCCAAATTTAGGGTATCCCATGTTGTCGCCGGTAGCTGCTAATATCAGCTTCAAGCTTCTGGAAACCGACACCCTTCAATAGAGTGCCGATTATCTTTGCCCCGGCGTGATCGCGAATGCATCCTAAGGCCCTTTCGTCATTTCCACCAAAGAGCATAGCTCCTAGCTGGTAGCCACAGGATATCCCATATTCCTGTAGCTCCTTGTTTTCGGCCTCGGATAATTCTTGACCTACCTGGTTCCAAAGGTCAAAGTCCCTTTCTTCCGAAGCAGCATCAGCAATCTTTTTGCCTTTGTCAGGCGCTATGGCCTCGACCTTCTCTTCAGCCGCAACTGTCTCTTCTGTAGCCATAACCAAAAGAATTTTATCAATCCTTGACAGTGTACTCTCAAGGTTGGCAGCTTCGGCGGTAGCTGCAGCTTCGGCAGAGGTATCAACTTCGGCAATAGCCTCGGCGCTTGTAATATGTGCTATTTTGGATGCCGAGGCCTGCGGTGGTGTCCGCTCGATGGCTTGCATGACATTAACAATTCTTCGTTTTTTCTGACCCTCAGTCTTCTCCTTTATAGCTGAGGGTTGATCCTTCTTCTGTAAAAGTCGTGTCAGTTCTGGTCAGGGAGGACTTAGCAGCTTGATGGGTAAAGATTCAGTCATTACCTTTAAAATCTTTATTATTTCAGCATCAGGAGGTGTCGAAGGATTCTCCTCTGTTACCTCAGTTATCTTCGGCTCCGGAGCTTCAACCTTCCTCTTCTTCGAAATTGCCGCCTTCGGTTCAGGAGCAGTTTTTGTCTTCTTTGAAGCCTTTTCATCCTCTACATTCTAGCAGCTTGTCTACTCAAAATGCTGACAATTATTTTTCTTTTTACCCCTTCGACACCTTTGTCAAGCCTTTCTTAATCTGGATATTCAAATTTCAAGGCATCCATCACCCGGTTCAATCTTCGTTTTGGCCGGGTGTCGAAGGCTGCAGTCATCAGTTGGTCTTCCTTTTTGGTATAATTTCCAAGTATTTCATTGCACATTGTCTCGATCATGTCTAGCCATTCTTTGCATGACTTTTTGAATTGTTTCTCAAATTTGAAGAGGTAAGCAAGTCGAACGAGTTCGTTCTTCTTCCCCGCTTCCTTCTTCTTCAGCATTCCCCAGCCACTAGATGTAGGATATGTTCTGTTAGCCAAATATTCATGCACCAAGTCTCTGGTACTGATCTGTTCAGCCACTACTCTAAATTCTACTTCGGCCAGCTGACATGGTGACCCCAGTTGCATGTTGCATAAGGGCCGGGTCATTCCGAAGCTCAAGCTCAGAGGACTCATGACCATGGTCATCAACTTCTCCCTATTTTTCTCATCAGCCTTCATATAAAACCATTCATTTTTCCAACCAGCTGGCCACTTTGTGCGGTAGCTGAGGACTGGTGCCTTCGTATCCTTTCGATACGCAAAATTATAACAACCAAAATTTTCATAAAGACCATCTGCCCTGGCCTTCGTCTGATAGTGCAGCTCATGCACTCGGTAGAAAGCTTCGGCATCTGGGCTCATCCCTTGGCTTCGAAGGGCCCAGATAAAGACAATGATCCTAACAATAGCGTTAGGGGTCAGCTAATGAAGATATATTTCGAAGTTCTTTAGGACTTCCCCTATCATCTCGTTCAGGGGAAACCGCAGCCCCGCTTTGAAGAAGCTCTTGAAAACCACAACTTCATCCTTCTTCGGCTCCGGGGTAGTCTCTTCTCCAGCAAATCGAACAAGTTTGCTTTCAGCTTCTCCAAAATAGCCCAGTATCATCATCATAGGCATGTTGTCTTCAGACACAGTAAATTTTTCAAAATCTAGATGACTAGGCTTTGTTGGGATCAGAATATTGTAGTCTTCTTCACTCTCATTATCTTCACCCTCAATCACAGTCTGCTCAGCTTCGACATTAGAAGTACCTTCGTCAGCCACAACAAGACCTGATCGTTTCATTACTTCTAAAATTGGTGCTGTTTCAGTGGCCTCGGTTTCTTCCCCCTCGCGAGACACCCTTGCAGTTGATCGCACTCTGGCCATTTTGATGGATTTTTACAGTTTGACGAAGCTAACCCGTCTGACGAAGTTAACCTTAAAGGATGAAGTGTTCACTTGAAAGCGCAGTGCAGAAAGCTTCAGCTATGGTTAATTTTTTAACAGCACAATAGTGCAATGGAAATGAATGTTGTGGTAACTCTTCACCAACCCGTCTATTTATATAGTGTTGTAGGTGGGAAGGCGAACCGCCAGGTCGCCTGCACTCGCTGAATGGTGGACCACTAGACGCTTGGAATATTATAATTGTTTCTCGGCAACGAGCTCAGGGAAGGTGTTTTTTGGACCTTCGACATTCCGAAGCCTTCGAGTTTTTCGCGGATCGAGCTCGTTACGAAAAACGATCTAGCACCGCGAAGGAGCTACTGTTGGGGGCCTTCTTCTCCGCTGAAGGTCCTCTAAGAAAAAACACCTTCGAGAAGATGACATGCAAGCAGGCATGACATGAAAATGTATGTCGAAGCTACAATTGAAAGAGCTTCGGCAAGATGACATGCTTGAGACGAAGGGTGGCACCAACTTAAAGAGGAAAAGACCGCATAGTCCCTGATAGTTTGTGTCATGGTTATGATTAGTTATCAAGGACATGAATGTAATTTTGTTCAGGCTGTGTCCCGAGCGTAATAGATGAACAGTACCCCCGTACTGTTCACGTTGACTTGTAATCGCTCGCACGTTGTCACACCTGGGTTTTGGGGCACCAAGACCCGGGTGTGAAATAAACACCAGTGTGCTAGGACCAAGTCTCACACTTATGATGAATAGTGGTACAGAAATGAATGTCACATCTTTACTATATAGTAGGAGTTCTGTACAAAATAAATAAATAATTACATCATAAGGAGACAACGATCCAGCAACCCAAAGTAGACTGGAAGACGATGGCCTAGACCTTTCACGAACTCATCACATCATCCTCCATGCGCCTCATCATGTGGTACCTGTTGTTGACCTGTGTGGGGGTTGTGAGACAGCAAGAGTGAGCTCACATACGTTCATCGCTCAACAAGTTGTGGGGAATAATGTGCATGAACTCGCTAAAGGTGGGAGCTCATGTGAAGTGTAAGGCTTACCAAAGAGGATGGTTAAAGCTGAGCATTGCTTTTAAAGCTGAACAAAAGTTACAACAACTCCCGCCATGCGATGCATATGACAAATTGAATTTAGTTCCATAAATTAATCATCTAAGTGTCCGAGCTGCTCATGACCGTGAGCACGGTTAGTATACGAGTTTTACACTCGACAGAGGTTGCGCATCTTTACCCATAAGTCATGTTACCCATCTGCCAAGGGATCGCGACTTCCCATACACCTCTACTGAGGAGGCGAGGCAGGGTAACATTACGAGGCCTATACAAAGTTTTACTAGCTTCAGAAAACCCGCTACAGTTTCTAGGAAGCTCCAATGCAGGGACCCCTCGCCTGACCGCCATCGCAGCAAAATCAACCCAAGGGCCTCCCCACACTGACCACTCCCCTACTGCCCTTGCCCCTTTCGGGTAAGGTAGTCCTCCACTAGCTTTCCTAATTAGTCAGCTAAGGGCGTCCCATACCACCCTTATGGTAGCACTGTTTTCCCGGGTGGTTCTCCATGTTCCAATTATCATAATGATCTTATCATGAATCGTAAATAACAACTGATAATAAAAGTATAATCATGAATAATGTGTATCTCTATACCCAAAACCACATAAAGCAATAGCAGGTACTACCCAAAAATTCAGTGGTAAACATGGTATAAAGATAGTCATACTAGGGTAACCTATTGGGTCCCATCAAAATTAACCTATGCAGATCATTATGATTAATCAGAACATGACTGGGTAAAAAGAAGTGATCAATGGCACAACTTGCCTGAGACTTGAGATTCTAGGTATCAGGATGATCTTCAGATGACTCGTAACCTCACGCTAGTCATAGCAATACAAACAAATAGGGTATAGACAAAATTAACATCACACCAAACATAAGAACAAAATAGGTAAGGATATCCTATGCGTCGCTATGAGATCGTAGGTTCGAGAATCACTAAAATCAGAGTTAAAACGAAGAATTTATGGATAAAACGATAATTTAGGTGCAATAAATCTAATAGATAGATCTAACATATATTGCATATAAACTAAATAGGTGTTAAATTGAAATCTTTGAGTTGGTATTAATCATTAACAATTACTTATCAAATGTATATTTAGATCTATAAACTAGATTAACTAGATTATTTAGCTAATTAACATTGATTAATCGGTTAATTAATTAATTAATTAAAACGTGTGGCATAATTAAAATAATGTTATTACTATATACGCAAAAATTAATATAAACATAACACAATTTGAATGGAATAAATCAGACATCTAACGCAAAAATATATCACATGTTTAATAAATTAGTAGATTTACACAAAAATAGGGGACATGACGTGATCTGATTGGTTAGATCGAGGTCACATAAAGAATTACGGAGTAAATAGACGTAATATATGAGATGTATGTATGGCCATCTTCTACCTTCCTGGTATGTGATATGTTGATGCAGGCATCCTTTCATTGCCGTAGCGCGGTTTGGTGGAAACTACACAGCTTCGGCAGACAATCATCCCATCACATAGCTATGCAGACGAGGAGCATCGGTGGCGGTGTTTCATCTCTCTATTGCTTCGACGAGGCGCTCTCAGTCTCTCGGATGGCTTGGTATATATGCTCCGGGCTGGGACTCAACCAACCCCTGCGAGGCTGTGAGTTTGTTGCGCTGTCTGGCAGAAGTTTCCGTCGTAGAAAAAGTAGGGAACCACCCACCAGCGACACACACGCGATTGCTTTGATCGGAGTGGCTGGTCCAAGATAATGTCATGCTGCCGTCACAGTGCTGTGTGCTGTGGCCAGCAGAGAAAATAAAAAAATAGAGATGGGTCATGGGTGGTAGACGTACGTGGCTAGGGTGGGTTTTTTTTGTGGTGGCCGGCTTTAGATCCAGGTGACAGTCGACAGGTATGTCCTTTTTCTTTTTGCTTTCTAGTTTTTTTCCTTTCTTATCCATAATTTCAATTTTCTTTCAAATCTAAGTTTGAAATTAAATCTTCAACCTAATTGCACAAACAATAAATCCAGCATGAATGCAATGACGTAATTTTATTTAGTATTCTTTATTTACTTATTCATTTACGCAAATACTCTTAAACATACACACAAAAATATATTCATCTTGTGTAAATAAATTCTAATATTATTTATTAAAAGATCTTTAACCAGCACTTTTTAGAATACCTCCAAATATATTATTCAAAGGAATAATGTGACTCATATGCATCTTTTATTTAATCTCTTATTTGAAAACACGTTTATTTAGGTCTCATGATAAATTTTTCTAAATTACCCAAAATATGATTTTAGGGTGCTACAAATTGTACCCCCATAAAGTAATCTCGTCCTCGAGATTAGTAAGAAAGGGATGTAAAAAGCCTTATTTACAGTTTAGCTTTTAGTTTCTAATTAGTTTAAGAATAAAAAATTTCATGTTAATTAGAAAGTGATTAGGAAAACATGGGTATCTTCTATGCCTATCCACTTCTTTAGGCAATATGAGATTTGGTTAGAGCAAGCATAGATGATGGTAAGAAGTACTGGGTAAGGAAAGACTTCATCCTGGTGGGTGGATCATGACTACTTTCGTGATCGAGTTGACTCTTTTATCCTTTGCTGATGAGGTTAATATCTTTCCATCTTGGGTCTTGGTGTCTCCATCCGAGTTAGGAACATGTAGTTAAGATAGCTGGGGTACATGGGTAGGTTAAAATCTTGTTTATCAATAGGTTAGAATAGATGGATTATGTAACCTATTAGGAGTGCATGGCCGAGTTGGACTAGGGCACTAATTTAGGATTTTGTGAATTAGGTGAAAATGATTTTTTGGGTGTAGAGTTCAAATTAGCTAACCAATCTATCTTACTAGTATTAATGATCTGGGTTAATCAATTCTAACCTTTAGATTGGAGCAAGAGAATGCATTAGATAAGAGATCAAGATTAGATTAGATTTAACTAGGTCTTATTAGAACATATTAGATCACATTAGTTTTCATTAGATTGGATGGGACCTAGATTAGATTGGTATGACTTTATTAGAATGGATAAGATTTAACTAATTTGGATTAAATCATGGTTGTTACTCTAGGATGAGATAAGCAAGGTGGTTAGGATAAGATAGAATCTTTTTAAGGTAAGATGGGTCTATAAGATAGATCTATTTGTTTTTTTATATGGGGATAATCTATTTTTTCTGAATATATTTATATGCTTATATGTATGTAGATGTAATTGTGTATATTACTCTGCAACCCATCACACTCAATCAAAGAACCAAATCAAGCAGGTTTCATAAGAACAAACATTCAAGTACATAGGTACCAATAAAAAATAGTTTGTACAGGATTTCAAAGTGTGAAATCCACATTTGTCTTTAGAAGTGAAAAGGTAAGAGTAATCAGAGTAAAGCAGTAGAAGCTGAGAAAAGATTAAGAAAACTTTAGAAAGAATCAGAGTACCAAAGGTAAGTAAGTAAGGGTTGTCCAGTCCTATCTAGGTTTCGTCCTACAGTCAACATCCATCTGATACCACTTCTGTCACACCCCGGTTTCGGGGCACCATGACACGGGCGTGAAATAAACACCAGTGTGCTGGGACCAAGTCTCACACATATGATGAATAGTGGTACAGAAACGAATGTTACATCTTTACTATATAGTAGGAGTTCTGTACAAAATAAATAAGTAATTACATCATAAGGAGACAACGATCTAGCAACCCAAAGTTGACGGGGAGACGACGGCCTAGACCTCTCACGAACTCATCACATCATCCTCCATGTGCCTCATCATGTGGTACCTGTTCTTGACCTATGTGGGGGGTGTGAGACAGTAAGAGTGAGCTCACATACGTTCATCGCTCAACAAGTTGTCGGGAATAATGTGCATGAACTCGCCAAAGGTGGGAGCTCATGTGAAGTGTAAGGCTTACCAAAGAGGATGGTTAAAGTTGAGCATTGCTTTTAAAGTTGGTCAAAATTTTATTAGCAATTACTAAGTATAAGTAAATACCAATCAAATTAAATAGTAGAACAAAAGTAACAACAACTCCCGCCATGCTATGCATATGACAAATTGAATTTAGTTACATAAATTAATCATGTGAGTGTCCGAGCTGCTCATGACCGTGAGCATGGCTAGTATATCAGTTTTACACTCTACAGAGGTTGCGCATCTTTACCCACAAGTCATGTTACCCATCTACCAAGGGATCACGACTTCTCATACACCTCTACCGAGGAGGCGAGGCAGGGTAACATTACGAGGCCTTTACAAAGTTCCACTAGCTTCAGAAAACCCGCTACAGTTTCTAGGAAGCTCCAATGCAGAGACCCCTCGCCTGACCGCCATTGCAGCAAAATCAACCCAATGGCCTCCCCACACTGACCACTCCCCTACTGCCATTGCCCCTTTCGGGTAAGGTAGTCCTCCACTATCTTTCCTAATTAGTCAGCCAAGGGTGTCCCATACCACCATTGTGGTAGCATTGTTTTCCCGGGTGGTTCTCCATGTTCCAATTATCATAATGATCTTATCATGAACAGTAAATAACAACAGATAATAAAAGTATAATCATGAATAATGTGTATCTCTATACCCGAAACCACATAAAGCAATAGCAGGTACTACCCAAAAATTCACTGGTAAACAAGGTATAAAGATAGTCATAATAGGGTAACCTATTGGATCCCAATAAATTAACCTATGCAGATCATTATGATTAATCAGAACATGACTAGGTAAAAAGAAGTGATCAAGGGCACAACTTGCATGGGACTTGAGATTCCTGGTACCAGGATGATCTTCAGATGACTCGTAAGCTCGCGCTAGTCGTAGCAATACAAACAAATATGGTATAGGCAAAATTAACATCACACCAAACATAAAAACAAAATAGGTAAGGATATCCTATGCGTCGCTACGGGATCGTAGATTCGAGAATCACTGGAATCAGAGTTAAAACGAAGAATTTATGGATAAAACGATAATTTAGGCGCAATAAATCTAATAGATAGATCTAACAGATATTGCATTTAAACTAAAAAGGTATTAAATTAAAATATTTGAGTTGGTATTAATCATTAACAATTATTTATAAAATGTATATGTTAGATCTATAAATTAGATTAACTAGCTTATTTAGCTAATTAACATTGATTAATCGGTTAATTAATTATTTAATTAAAACGTGTGGTATAATTAAAATAATGTTATTATTGTATACGCAAAAATTAATATAAACATAACATAATTTGAATGGAATAAATCAGACATCTAACGCAAAATATATCACATGTTTAATAAATTAGTAGATTTGCACAGAAATAGGGAACATGACGTGATCTGATTGGTTAGATCGAGGTCACATAAAGAATTACGGAGTAAATAGACGTAATATATGAGATGTATGTATGGCCATCTTCTACCTTCCTGGTATGTGATATGTTGACGTAGGCATCCTTTCATTGTTGTAGCGCAGTTTGGTGGAAACTGCACAGCTTCGGCAGACAATCATCCCATCGCATAGCTATGCAGACGAGGAGCATCGGTGGCGGTGTTTCTTCTCTCTATTGCTTCGACGAGGCGCCCTCGATCTCTCGGATGGCTTGGTATATATGCTCCGGTCTGGGACTCAACCAACCCCGAGATGCGTGGCTGTGAGTTTGTTGCGCTGTCTGGCAGAAGTTTCCGGCGTAGAAAAAGCAGGAAACCACCCACCAACGACACACACGCGATTGCTTTGATCGGAGTGGCTGGTCCGGGATAATGTCATGCTACCGTCACGGTGCTGTGTGCAGCGGCCAGCAGAGAAAATAAAAAAATAGAGATGGGACATGGGTGGTAGACGTACGTGGCTGGGGTGGGTTTTTTTTGTGCTGGCTGGCTTTAGATCTAGCTGACAGTCGACAGGTATGTCCTTTTTTTTCTTTTTGCTTTCTAGTTTTTTTCCTTTCTTATCCATAATTTTAATTTTCTTTCAAATCTAAGTTTGAAATTGTATCTTCAAATTAAGTGCACAAACAATAAATCCAGCATGAATGCAATGACGTAATTTTATTTAGTATTCTTTATTTACTTATTCATTTATGCAAATACTCTGAAACATACACACAAAAATATATTCATCTTGTGTAAATAAATTCTAATATTATTTATTAAAAGATCTTTAACCAGCACTTTTTTAGAATACCTCCAAATATATTATTCAAATGAATAATTTGACTCATATGCATCTTTTATTTAATCTCTTATTTGAAAATACATTTATTTAGGTCTCATGATAAAATTTTCTAAATTACCCAAAATATGATTTTGGGGTGCTACACACGTCACTCGGATTTTTACCTTCTGTAAAGCCGAAGGTACAAATGTAATTTGATATCATTGATGTTTATTCATGATTATATAATAACAATATGAATAATCTAATGATTTAATGTAATTATTCATGCTCTTTTTATGTTTCATATGTTCCTGTATATATTCTTACATATTGGAATGATGAAGGTATGTCCTTCATGACCTTCGTTTGAAGATCATTATGTTTTAAGAGAGATAATGCTTCGAAGGACGAAAGTTTTTAATCATTAACATTTGTGTTGCCTTGTTCTTAACTCATAGCATTCGAGAACAAGTGATCAACAACGAAAAAGTATTAAGTCCAAAGCAAATGGACCGCACCACCACCATTTTAAAATTTCACTAATGTTTATTTCAATTGGTATTTGGTATTTAAGTTAGCCTCAAAATGAATTTTCAATTGGTATCTTTAAAAGTCAATTTTCAATTGGTATCTTATTCAAATTCAAAATATCTAGTTAGTATGAAAAATTTCAGTTAAAATAATATCACTTGGTATCTATTTCAAAAACCCTCTTGAAAGCTTAGGGGAGAATTCATTCAAGGGGAGCTTTTATTTAGTCAAAGGAAATACATTTAAAATAGGGGGAGGAATTTCAAATCTTAAAAATGCTTCTTGCAATCATATTCCTATACCTTTGACTATTTGTAAGGATTTTTTAAAAATAATTTGCAAAAACAAACAAGTGGTGCAAATGTGGTCCAAAATATTAAATTAGAGAAAAGCAATCTATTCATATGCATATAGTCTTTCATTGGTTTATGCACATCTATCTCAATTACAAACTAGTTACATCTCTACACTTCTTATTTGCTTTGGTTAGTGTTGGCATCAATCACCAAAAAGGGGGAGATTGAAAGGGAAATGAACATACTCATTTCCTATAAATAGATTTTGGTGATTGACGTCCAACACAAACCACGTGGTCTAACTAGCTTGTCCAAGATATCATTTATCTCAGGTGCATAAGGTTCAACATAAACCAAGAAAGAAATTCAGTTAGGGACACAATAAAAAATTGGAGCAAGACTGAGAGAGTGCTGCCAAGTGGCGCACCGGACACTGTCCGGTGCACCAGGCCAGGCACCCATCGAACAGGCCACTCTTGGGAATTCAATGGGCTCGCTCCGCTTTAATTCACTGGACTGTCCGGTGTGGCACCGGACTATCCGGTGAGCCAGCAGAGCAATGGCTCCCTGCGCGCCAACGGTCAACTGCTCACATGAACAATGATGAACAGTGCCGCGCAGAAGTCAGAACGCAGAAGTCAGAGGTCACTGGACTGTCTGGTGTGGCACCGGACTGTCCGGTGCAGCAAAACAACAAAGGGCTCCAATGGTCAATAGCTCCAAACCCTAATGGGCGCGATGACATGGCGCGCACCGGACAATGAATAGTGACTGTCCGGTGCGCCCATCGCTAGCAGACTTTGCCAACGGCTAGGAAGTGGTTGGGGGCTATAAATACCCCCAACCTCCTCATTCATTGGCATCCAAGTGTTCTGAATTCAACATTCAATACAAGAGCAAAAGACTACACTCGAAGACATAATTCCAAAGATCAAACCCTCTCCAAGTCCCAAAATCAACTCAACCACTTATTGACTTTAGAGAGAGAGAGTTTTTGTGTTCATTTGCGCTCTTGTCGCTTGGATTGCCTTTCTTCCTTCCTCATTCTTTTTCTAAGTGCTTGTAAAGTTAAGCAAGAGACACCTAAGTGTGTGGTTGTCCTTGCGAGGTCTTAGTGACCCGATTGATTAAAGAGAAGGCTCACTCGGTCTAAGTGACCGTTTGAGAGAGGGAAAGGGTTGGAATAGACCTGAACTTTGTGGCCTCCTCAACGGGGACTAGGTTCTTTGGAACCAAACCTCGGTAAAACAAATCACCGCGTCTACTCGCTTGATTTGTTTGCCCTCTTTCCTCTCTCTAACGTTTCCTTGCTAGTATTGATTTGAGTTTGCTCCCATACGTCATCCGCATCCTTTGAGCAACTCTTAGCGAGAGAAACAATCTTTCGGACTTGAACTTAATTCTAACGCTAACCCCGGCCTTAGTGTGTGTTTAAGTTTATAAATTTCAGGTTTCACCTATTCACCCCCCCTCTAGGCGACTTTCAAGTTCTATTCTTACTCTTGTGCTTACAATGTCATTTCTAGATGGCCGGTATTAGATGCACTGCACGTAAGTCAGTGATCCCCTTTTTCCCTCCCGCCTTGCGGAGCGCCCACCGCGTCGCACGGTGACAGGTCAGTCTAGCCATCTAGAGAGACTGCATCATCGCCTGCACGAGTAGCAGGAGCGCCGAAGCTAGTAGCAGAACAAGTAGGAATCTTCCCCTCGCCTCAGTAGGAGGTGGAGTCTAGGAGGCAGCCTTCCCCTGCACCTCAGCTAGAGATGCCCCCTGCACCACCATAGGGCATCCTAGCTACTGGAGGAGACCCCGACAGAGACGACGACGATGACAAAGACAGTGTAAGTTCGAGCCACGACACGGATGTCTCGAAGGAGCAGGAGGTGGAAGGATGGATCGCTAGACCATCACTCGTGACACCGCTCGCGGCTGTCACTTCCACGATGCTCTTGACACCATGCTGTATCAGGCCTTTGACCGACACACTTGGTCCATTGAGTACCGTTGTGTAGTCTACCAACCTCGTCGCGGGTTATACCCGGACCAGTGGGAGGCTACTTTCTTGGTGCGCCGTCTGGATGATGATCTCCGGGGTGCAGAGGCCTTCTCAGAGCATTATTCTATCACTGGGAGGGATACTGTAGAGGCAGCCATGCAAGATGCTGCACGGCGTGCACTTTTGCAGTACTGCTCATTGTTCAGCGAGGTAGCTGATGGCCTCGACCTTAAGTATTACCCTCGTCGTTCGACCGGCAGCACTGGAGGTGTGATTGTCTCGCCCATTGGTGAGGGAAATCCTAGGCTAAACAACATTGTCAACCTGGTCGTCGTGCTCAACAACGAGCTAGACCACGCCCTTGACGAGTTGGGCAAGGTTCGGCGGAGGTTGTGTAACAGCGTGCTGAGCGCGTAGCACGCCACAATCAAGATGACGGTTCCCCTGCTCCTGTCAGGATTCAGCACCCTTACCGCTCGCCGCCCCGTGGTCGATTTGCTTATGGCACCGCTAACTACAGGACCTAGATAGATTTGGAGCCATAGATCGACAGAGTTGGAGTCTATAATAATGCTTAATTCAGTATCTTAGTCTCACTCAGTCTTAGTTAGTGTTAGTTTGCTTATCATGTTTTTCTATGCCTGTCATGATGAACTTGTGATGAAGTTGGATCTTTGTAATGATTGTCACCAAGGTGTGGGCATCCCCTTCCACTTGGTGTAGTTATTAATAAAGTCAGATATTTAGTTGGGCAACCTATTTGTTTCCACTTTCCTCTTTATCTGAGAAGCTATGTTTGGTTGTTTTGGGAGTCAGTGAAGATGATCAATTGTTCGATGTCATGAAGATTTCCATATACCTTTTCTTATGCTGAAAGACTGCAGTGTGTTTGGCTGTTTTGGGAGTCAGTGAAGATGATCAATTGTTCGGTGTCATGAAGATTTCCATATACCTTTTCTTATGCTGAGAGACTGCAGAGTCAGATCTGATGTGTGTGTGCTTTCTATAGATGTCTGAGAACAGGCGCAGAGGTGGAAGGCGTGCTCAGCAGGAGCAGTATGCACCCTAGGAGGAGGCAGCTCAGCAGCAGTTGCCACCGCCACCCCCAATAACCATTGAGCAGATGTTCCTAATGCAAACCCAGGCAATCCAAGCAATTGGGTATACTTTAGTAGCAATGCAGCAGGCGCAACAGCAGCAACCCCACCTCAACCTCAGATGCAAGTTCAGATGCCACAGATGCCTAGGGACAAGCGGACAAAATTCATGAGGGGTCATCCCCTGTCTTTGCCCATTCTGCTAACTCCATGGATGCTGAAGACTTGCTACATACCGCGGAGCATGAGTTGCACACTGCTCAGTGCAACGGTCATGAGAAGGTTCAATATGGTCCCTGTCTGTTGAGGAGAGCAGCACAGTGCTGGTGGGAGTCCTACCTCGCCACCCATGCTGACCCTGAAGCCATCACCTGGGAAGAGTTCAAGGACAACTTTCGATGCTACCATGTGCCTGAAGGACTGATGATGGTAAGGAAGGAGGAATTTCTAGCGTTGAAGCAAGGTCTATTTTTTGTCTGTGAGTATAGGGACAAGTTTTTGTAGTTGTCACCTTATGCACCTGAAGATGTCAATACAAATGCCAAGAGGTAGTACCGTTTTCTGAGAGGTTTGGTTCATCCCATTCACTATCAGCTGATGAACCACACTTTCCCTACCCTCCAGCATTTGATCGACAGAGTCATAATGACGGGAAGGAAGCGCTGAGAGATGGAGGACAGGAAACCTAAGATTGGTGGATCTCAGGTTGGGAGTAGCAGACATCCCCGCTACTCAGGCAACCCACCTCAGCAGTTCAAGCAAGGTCACCAGCATCAGCCTCAGCATCAGTGTCAGCACCAGCAGTAGTACTAGAGATAGTTCCCTCAGCAGCACAGTACCGCCAGAACAACCAGCAAGGAGGAAATTCGTACCAGCACCAGAGCAATCAGGCACCTCACCTTCTTGCCCTAGCAATCAACCAGAACAACCAAGCAGCTCCAGCGCAAGGAGGAGGCCGCGGATGTTTCCATTATGGGGAACAAGGCCACTAGGTGAATCATTGCTCAAGGAAAGCAGCTCAGCAGCAGTCAGCTCCCAATGCCCCTTCCAGGCAGAATGCATCGCAATAAGGAGACAACAACCGTGGTCAGCCTCGTGTCTAGTACGGAAAGGTAAACTACCTAGAGGCTCACACAATCTAGGAGACCCCAGGAGTGGCACTAGGTACGTTCTCAGTCAAATGTGTTATTTGATACTGGAGCAACGCATTCTTTTGTTACTGCATCATGGGTAGAAACACACAATATACCAGTAGCACAGATGTATACACCTATGAGGGTTAGTTCAATTGGTGGGAGGACCCAAACAGATAGATTTTGCCCCAGTGCAAGAGTTCAAATAAGGGGGATAGAGTTCCCCGCTGATCTGATAGTAATGGGTACCCATGATGTAACCATAGATGTCATCCTAGGGATGAATTGGCTAACCAAATATAAAGCAAGCCTTAGTTGTGACAAGAGGACTATGAAGTTAGTGTCCTTATCAGGATAGGAAGTGTTAGTGGAGTTGGTCTTATCTGGATCAAGGAAAGGAAGATGTCACCAGATCACCGTTCATATTGAGGAAATCGAGCCATTAGAAGCTATCAAAGTAGTATCAGAATTCCTGGATGTGTTTCCCGAGGATTTACCAAGCATGCCACCCAAAAGAAAAGTTGAACTCGCCATAGAGCTTATACCTGGCACCGCCCCTATTTCCAAGAGAGCCTATCGAGTGTCTGGACCAGAATTAGTGGAACTCAAGAAGCAGAATGATGATTTGTTAGGGAAAGGCTATAGCAGACCAAGTACCTCACCTTGGGCCGCCCCAGTGTTGTTTGTAGAGAAGAAAGATGGGACAAAGAGGATGTGCATTGATTACATATCTTTGAATGAACTCATTATCAAAACAAGTACCCCCTGCCCAGAATTGAAGATTTGTTCGAGCAGTTGAGAGGAGCCAGTGTGTTCTTGAAGATAGACCTGAGGTCAGGTTACCATCAACTCAGGATCCGGCCTTCGGACATACCAAAGACCGCATTTATCACCAAGTATGTACTATATGAGTTCACGGTCATGTCATTCGGTTTGACAAATGCGTCAACTTATTTCATGTACTTGACGAACAATATGTTCATGGACTACCTCGACAAGTTCATAGTAGTGTTCATTGATGATATCCTCATATACTCCCAGAATGAGCAAGAGCATGAAGAGCATTTGAGGAAAGTATTGCAGAGTCTATGAGATTGTCATCTGTATGCCAAGCTGAGCAAGTGTAAGTTCTGGATCAGCGAAGTTCTGTTCTTGGGTCATGTCATAAATCGAGATGGATTAGCTGTGGATCCGAAGAAGGTAGTAGCTATTCTGGATTTAAAAGCATCGAAAGATGTCTGGGGAATCAAGAGTTTCATTAGAATGGCCGGCTACTATCGGCGTTTCATTGAGGGTTTCTCCAAGATTGCCAGGCCAATGACAGCCTTACTGGCAAAGAAAGTTGAGTTCAAGTGGACCCCAGCATGCCAAGAGTCCTTTGAGACATTGAAAAAGAAGTTGACAACAACACCGGTATTGGTTCTTCCAGATGTTCACAAGCCATTCTCAATGTATTGTGATGCTTCGTACATCGGACTGGGATGTGTGTTAATGCAGGAAGGGATAATAGTGGTGTACTCGTCCCGACAATTGAAGATTCATGAGAAGAATTACCCCACTCATGATCTAGAGTTAGCAGCAATGGTTCATGCACTGAAGACCTGGAGGCACTATTTGTATGGGCAGAAGTGTGATATCTACACGGACCACAAGAGTCTCAAATACATATTCACCCAGTCATAGCTAAACATGAGGCAGCGAAGATGGCTGGAACTAATCAAGGACTATGAGCTGGAGATACATTATCACCCTGGCAAAGCTAATGTGGTTGCAGATGCTTTGAGCAGAAAGAGCCAAGTCAACATAATGGTCGCTCACCCGATGCCGTAGGAGCTAGCCAATGAATTCGACAGGCTGAGTCTTGGATTTCTAAACAACATTCAAGGAGTGACAGTTGAGCTAGAACCCACTCTAGAGCAAGATATTAGGAAGGGTCAAAAAGACGATGAGAAGATCAACAAGATTCGATAGCTGATCATAGATGGGAAAGGCAAAGACTTCCGTGAAGACACAGAAGGAGTGGTATGGTTCAAGGATAGAGTGTGTGTTCCTGACATCAAATCGATCCGGGAACTGATTCTCAAGGAATCCCATGAGACAGCTATTCCATACACCCTGTCAGCGAAAAGATGTACCAAAACCTGATGAAAAGATTTTTGTGGTACAGAATGAAAATGGAGATAGCAGATTATGTGGCTATATGTGACAGTTGTTAGAGAATCAAGGCAGAGCATCAGAGACCCGCATGTTTGTTGCAGCCGCTGTAGATTCCTTAGTGGAAATAGCATGAGATTGGGATGGACTTTATAGTTGGTCTGCCCCGCACTCGTGCTGGTTTTGACTCCATCTGGGTAGTAGTGGACCGCTTGACAAAGGCGACTCATTTCATACCAGTCAAGACCACCTACAATAGTGCAGTGTTGGTAGAACTATATATGTCCCGGATTGTGTGCCTGCATGGTGTTCCAAAGAAGATAGTATCAGACAGGGTACCCAATTCACTTCTCATTTTTTGCAGCAGTTACAAGAAGCTTTGGGCACACACTTGATGTTCAGTTCAGCTTATCATCCATAGACAGATGGTGAGACAAAGAGAACCAACCAGATTATTGAAGATATGTTGAGAGCTTGTGCATTGCAAGACAAGTTAGGTTGGGACAAGAGGCTACCGTATGCAGAATTCTCCTACAACAACAGCTATCAGACCAGTCTAAAGATGTCACCATTCCAAGAACTCTATGGGAGGAATTGTAGAACTCCATTGCGTTGGGACCAATCCAGCGAAAGACAGGTGTTCGGTCCAGATATTCTGCTTGAAGCCGAAGAGAACATCAGGATGGTTCAAGAGAATCTGAAGACAGCGCAGTCCAGGCAGCGAAGCTATGCTGACACCAGAAGAAGAGAAATGAGTTTTGAAGTGGGAGACTATGTCTACTTGAAGGTGTCACCCATCATAGGAATCAAAAGGTTCGGAGTCAAGGGTAAGCTAGCACCTCGATACATCGGAACGTACTAGATTCAAGCAAGATGAGGAGAAGTGGCATACCAACTCAGCTTACCAGAAAGTCTGTCAGCCGTGCATGATGTGTTTCATGTGTCTCAGCTGAAGAAATGCTTGCGAGTGCCAGAGGAGCAATTACCAACTGAGGATCTTGAGGTTCAAGAAGATCTAACTTATATTGAGAATCCAACTCATATTCTAGAGACAGTAGACCGGGTCACTCAAAGAAGCACCATCCGGATGTGCAAAGTCAAGTGGGGCCATCACTCAGAGGAAGAAGCGACCTGGGAAAGAGAAGATGATCTGAAAGCCAAGTACCCTGAACTCTTTGCTAGCCAACCCTGAATCTCGAGGGCGAGATTCTTTTTAAGGGGATAGGTTTGTAACACCCTGAATTTGGGGATATAAAATTTCTTCTCTAAATGCCTACCAAATTTAGGTGTTACCCTTTGTCTCTCTCCCTCTTCCTTTTGAGTAGAATTAGGTTAATTAAGTGAGGAATTAATTATTTATTTTGTCAAAACTATGTGAGTCATGAATTGTTGCATCATGTTGAGCCTAAATTATTCTTTTGTTTGATGCACATGTTTGAAATTACTTGAATTTGGTTTAGTGTTTGAATTTGATTTGAATCCCTAGAGAAAATGAAAAAGAAAAGGCATTAGAAATTCCCTAGAAAAAGAAAAGACCATTTCGGCCCAACTAGCCCAAACCAGCCCAGCTAACTGCCCGCCCCCACACGCGTCTGCCCCTCCCTGACAGCTAGGCCAGCCTATCGGCGCCAACCCACGCCCGCGCGTCCCCGCTCTCTCTCTCTGGCCGGTGGGACCGAGCTGTCGGCACCAACTCCCCTCGCGCGCTCGCCCTCCTCTCTCTCTGTCTCACAGGCCCCGCGTGTCAGCGCTGATCGCCCGTTCGCTAGTCTCTCTCGGCTCTATGGGCCCACCGCCCGTGCTCTCCGTCGTGGACGCGCCCATGACAGCGTGTTTCCTGTCTACACCCCACGCACCCAAAGCCTTTTTTGGAGCTCTCTCGCTCTGTGCGCGCCATGAAGCTCACTATGGTCCGCCTCCCGTTCTGTGGCCGTCGTTGAGTTCCTGCCGTACCCGTTGCCTCGGTGAGCTCTGCCTCTTTGCCAGTTGTAGGACCAGTATGTGGCGAAACCACCCGAATTATTCTAGCTTAAGTGCCCAAGTTACGTCTTAGCGGCAGCAACACACTTAAATCAGAATAACCCGTCAGTACCTCAGATCTAGTCTGATAAAGCCACTTTTCCTAGGATCAAATACCACTAGCTCACTCGAAGGTGAGTCACAGAGAAAATACAATAAAGCAGGAATCCACAAATTAAAGTACTGGAGTTATTACATAAATCAGAGTTTTTGAGTAAACTGAAACTAGTTCATAATTTAAATTACAGCAGATTGTCGATAACGTCGAATGCTGAGGAATAGGGCAAGGCTTAGCCCACTACTCCTCCTGCTCCTCTCCTACTGGAGCAGCATCCCACTCGACCATCCAACCCGGTGGCAGGATGGAAGGCCAAGTCACACCATCAACCATGTCCTGTAACGTACCTGCAAAATTTGTGCCACAAGCAAGGCTGAGTATACTAATACTCAGCTAGACTTACCCGGTGTGAGGAATCTACTCCTCTACCTCTAGACCATGCAGCTGTTTGGCTGAGGGGTTTGTTTTGCCAAAAGCACTAGCTGAGTCTAAAACAGTTTTAGCTTTTCTGGTTCTAGCATAATTAATTTAGCTATGTTTGCTCCTTCTAAGCATACATGGTAGCAACCGTTTAGTACAATCAACATGTTATCTCAAATAAAACCTCATTTCTCTTCTTACTCAATGCAGTACAAGGGGTCAAGCAGTCTCATTAGCTGCGAGAAGCAGATGATTCGAATTGAGTTTTTAAACCTTGCAAGGTAAACCTAAACGCACGACATGTAGGGGTACTCTGTTCCCAAACATGTCAACCGTCCCCATCGATTCCCTATTCGCAGCCAGGGCTCACTGCTTTGGCATACAGTGCTCCATTAACCCCAACTGCTGCCGTGCTGTGACCGCACTTGTATCCACCATAGCTACCATGGGAGACCTAGTCTAAGGACAAGTGAGGGGGAAAGTCCGTGCCCGGCTTCACTCAGGTACTAGGTTTACCGGTTACCATATTTCCCGACACGTGTTTAGTACTTTCAAACGCTTGACTCAAGTATCCACACATTATTCCTTAATTCCATTTCTGTCTCATGGACAAGGCATCCACCCTAGATCCAAGTCCATGGACCATCACAGATCCCGTTATTAAGATGAATACAATCAATTCCTAACCTTGCGCGAGTGCTAGAAAAATCACTCGACTTCTACCGAGATCCTAATTAGCAAGGCAGCTACTCGACCTAGCATACTAGTATCCATCTCAAAAAGGAATCCTGAGTTCATGCAACTAAGGGTTTCAAGCAACTCCTACACTTAAGTGCACATTACAAGCATACAAACATTAAGTGTAGTAAAGTAGCATATATAAATTGGTTATGCATAAGACCGGGGCTTGCCTTCAAATGCTGGGGCTGCGAGGAGATATGTTGTGGCAGGCTCGGGAGCTGGCTCCTGGTCTTCCTCGTGGACAACTCCTTGCTCAGGAATGAGCACGTACTCTCCATCAGTGAGGTTGCAATCTAATGAATGCAATGAGTGAGATATATGTATGCCGTGATATGCAATGTGGTAGTAAGAGAAATGATCAATTTGACAAAGTAAGGTTAAATTTTACTACGGGCATTTTGGTGGTATACTTAACCAATTTAGGGTTGAGTTTGGTTAAGTTAAATGGTCAGATTATTTTGGTGCCCCACTGATTTCCTTTTAGTGTCTTAGTAAAGGTTTATTATGAATCCTGCTGAATTCATTGGGGTGAGATCCATTATTCTTTCTTCTTCTCTTTTCCTCTTATGCTTTTAAGGTGGGTTTGAACTACACTATGGCTTTATAAATTCCCAAAAATTATGTAAAACTTACAGTAGGTTCTTACTGGTGTACAACCCTCAGTCTCAAAAATTTAGGCTTAAAATGTTAAAGGTTCTCTCTATACAAAAATACTAAGTTTTAGGGAAGAAAGGGCGCCTTACACTACAACTCTCTTCTAACAGTGAACTAATCCCTAAAGCTTATTTTTGCTGGAATTTAGGTGTAACAATATGACTTTGTACCAAGTTTTAGCCACTAATACCTATTGTTCATTTTACTGTGATTTTCTAAAGTTCTTGGCCATAGGGGTCCTTTCTACTACCACTATACTTTAAAAATGTCAAACAACCGATTTCTAATTTTTCCTATCTTCTTCTTTGTGCAAGAGCAATCGTTCTAGGATTTGGCAACTTTTTGCTTAAGGGAAAAGGTGGTAGAAATTCTTGGAATATATGGCCTTTTCATGGGGTAGGGGGTAATGTGTGTTACCTTACCTTTTGAATTGGGTTTAATATTTTTCTCTGGTGGTCTACTTCATAAGTAATTGGGTAAAAAAATTGTTTGCCCACTGTTGCTCAATTTTAGGCTTCCTCATGATTTAAATAGAACATGGGCCAAAATCAAGTTTTAATTGATCAACCCACTTATTATGATGGGTTAGGGTGTTTATCATTTTTGTAGTGGTGTTCTATTAGTTAGGAGTCTACAGTGCCCTTATATTCTTAATCATGGTTTTCCTTGATTTCTTAGTGCCTAATAAATATTTAACCATGGATTGGCTCTGGACTAGGGTTCTCTGTATTTTTCCTATGTTTTTTATCACTTAAGTATACTAGCAAAAATATGTTCCTTCTCTGATTATTATTTTCCACTGCTTTTCTTAATTTTCTATTTTTTTGAACAGATATGGTTTTTAATAGACAATCTTGAGTTATTTTTGTATTCTGGGGTGCTTAGTATTTTAAAACAGTGCATATGTTGGGTATGTACCTCCACAAATTTTCTTAAGCCTAGTATAGGAATATTTCTATTTTTCTTTATATTAATAAGGTTTGGGCAGTTTCCTTATTTAATTCAAAACTCTAAAAATTAGTACAGAAAACATGGGGTTTAGTATTTTGTCTGATAGCTATAATATTTTGAATCTAGCAAAATTGGTTTGACTAATTTTGGATAAGTATTTCTCAAGTTATGAATTTCATAAGTTCTTTGTTTATTAAAAGCATTAATTAGAAATGTTTAAATGGAAACTAACTTTCCATCGGGGTCCCTAGCGTGTACTTTCTAAATTCCTTACAGACTAGTCCTCGGGTCACTATTCAAATGTGTCTCTAACACTTCAGAAAACCCCCTGGGATTCTACTAAACCTAACCCGAGGTCCTTCTCCCAATTAAACAGTGCCCGTGGCGGAGGAAAGGGCGGAGGGGCTTACTGGCGGCAAGATAGCTCCGGTGGGGTGTCCAGGGAGGTCGGGGAAGTCACGGCGGTCACGTCGATGTGCGGATTGCCGTCGGAGGTGGCCGGAGCTGGCGGGTCCACACACGCAGGCGGGGGAGATCGTCGGCGGCGAGGAATCCGGCCTAACCACAGCGAGATAGCTCAGTCCAGTGAGTCGAGAGGCTTCATGGGAGGTTAGGGAAGTCGTAGGCGCAAGGAATTGAAGAATGGTTCAACTGGTAGCCCAGTCTACGTGCGGTACAGGGCGGCCGAATGCCGGCAACGGTGATCTTGCTGTTCTGGTGAGGCAGGGCCTCGATCCTTGCTTGGAGAAGCTTCATGGCTCCACGGGGACACTGTCCAGAGGCTCAGGTTAATCTAGGGGTCTCTGGAAATGGCTGGCCGCGATGGCAGGCGCTCGGGTGGTACGGGCGGGCGGCGCAGAGCTTGCCGGAGTTAAGGACGGGGTCGGGATAGCGAGGGTAAGCGTGGAGTGGAGTGTTGTGCGCCCGGGGGTGGTCTTTAAGGGTGCGGACGAGCTCGACTAAGGGTGGCTCTGACACGCGCTCGGGGTGTGCGCGGGGAACGCCAGTGCGCGCTCTAGCGCCTGGGCACGACGTCGATCATGAGGCAGCACAGAGAATGGTCAAGTTCAAGTGCGGATTGGCTCCAAATCTTAGCGATTATGGCCATGATCCCATTGAGAGATCTCTTCACTGGACCTTTCTTTGTCATTTATGTGTGGCGGCTTATGGGTTTTGTTTACTGGAGCCAAAGATATGGGGTGATCAAATCAGGTTTGTCTCACTGCAGAAATTCGAGATGAAATCCCTGACTTGACATGTCTAGGGCATGAATCTTGATGCCATCTTCGCACATGTTGTAGAGGGGTTAATTTAGCACAACTTTGTCAAATGGGGCTTAAGGATTTGAGCTAGGGATCAAGGTGAACGTGCTCGAGTTCTTTCAGATTTCCCTAGAGAGCTCCCACTTGCATGGCCTTTTTGGGGATTTTAAACAAGTATTTTGGCCAAACTTTTCTAATAGTTATTGTAGCTTAATTAGTGCATTTCAACTTTTATAATTGGCCTAAGCCATGATTCCATGTTTTCATGGTCTTTTTATCAATTCCCCCCTCTTTACTTAAATGGCCTAGTTAGGTTATTCTAGGGTTTAGACATTTTTCTCACTTGAGGTGCATCATGAGATTAAGGCAAAATCCTTAAGATGAAAAAGACTTAATTAAACCTTTGTTCCTAAATTTGGATGTCTTTTGCTTAATTTGATTCACATGTGATAATGGTCTTGAGTTAGCACTGAGAAGAAACCCTAAGTAACACTAAACCGTGAAGAAAAGGTTATGGCTTGCTCTAATTTTGTGGGTTTGTTTATTAAGGTTCTCTTAGTAAACTGCTCTTCGAATGTCATCCTCTTTGCAACTTCAGAAGGAAGTCCTTTTTTATTTAGTTCCACAACTAACTTATATTAGGATAAGGTCATTCTTCTTACATTTAGATTCAAAGGGCAGGGGGAGGGGCTGGGTATGGTTATGTACCAATCCCCTTAGGTAGACAATCGGGGAAGTTCGAACGTAGGAATTCCTCAGTCTCCCAAGTAGCCTCTTCCTCTGAGTGATTGCTCCATTGGATCTTATACATTTTGATCGACTTAGCCCGAGTTGATCTTTCCTTGCAATCCAGAACCTGAAAGGGTAGTCCTGATATGATAGATCTGGCTCTATCTCCACTTCTGGTTCTGTTATGACCTTGGTTGGCAATCGAACACACTTCTTCAATTGGGACAAATGGAACACATTATGGATGTCAGACATTTTTAGTGGTAGCTTCAATTTATATGCCACGGGTCCACATGTTTCCACGATCTCATAAGGTCCAATGTAGCGAGGGGCCAATTTTCCTTTGATACCAAACCTTTGCACTCCTTTGGTGGGTGATACTTTCAGATATACGAAATCTCCCACTTCAAACTGGAGGGGTTTTCTTCTCTTGTCATGGTAACTCTTCTGCCTGGCTTGAGCAGCTTCTAGATTTTTCCTGATTAGTTTGACTTTCCTTTCGGCTTCAGTAACTAAGTCAGGTCCAAAAATTTCTCTTTCTCTAGGTTGAGACCAGTTGAGGGGTGTTCGACACCTTCGTCCATATAGGGCTTCGAAAGGTGCCATCTTTAGGCTGGATTGATAACTGTTGTTATAAGCAAACTCTGCCAAAGAGAGGTACTTGTCCCAGTTCTTGCCACAATCGATCGCACAAGCCCTTAGCATATCTTCAAGAATTTGATTGACCCTTTCGGTCTGACCATCAGTCTGTGGGTGGTAAGCTGAACTCCTTATTAGCTTGGTCCCCAAAGACTCTTGCAATTGTTCCCAAAATCTGGCAATGAATTAGGCTCCTCGGTCAGAAACAAAGGTCCGGGGTAACCCGTGCAAACACACGATTCAGTCAATATACAACTCTGCATACTTCTGAGCCTTATCGGTGGTGTGCACTGGAAGAAAATGTGCCACTTTCGTCAATCGGTCCACAATGACCCAAATCGAATCATGATGCCGGGATGTGTTGGGCAGACCCACAATGAAATCAATGCTGATGTCATCCCATTTCCATGAAGGTATTGATAGGGGTTGCAAGGCACCAGCTGATTTTAAGTGGCTTGCCTTTATCCTCTGACATGTGTCTCATTCTGATACATACTGAGCTATTTCCCTCTTCATTCTGGTCCACCAATATAGGGCTTCAGATCATGGTACATTTTGATGCTTCACAGATGTATAGAGAATTTGGAGAGGTGAGCCTCATCCAATATTCTCTTCTTGAGATCCTTATTTTTAGGAACCACCAATCTCGCTTCAAACCATAATATCCCCTTCTTATCTTGGCGAAAACACTTATACTTCTCCATCTTCTGATGGAGGTTCTCCTTAATGATTTGCACTCCCCTGTCACTGAGTTGGGCCATAATTATCTGGTCTTGCAAGGTTGGCTCAATGGAAATGTGAGACAAGGCACCAGAAGGAATTACTTCGATCTTCATCTTGCTTAACTCATCACACATGGTATTGATGCGAGAATCCATCATTACACAGTTGCATTGTGACTTCCGACTTAAGGCATCAGCCACCACATTGGCTTTCCCGGGGTGGTAGTGTTCCAAGTCGTAGTCCTTGATCAGCTCTAGCCATCTTCTCTGGCTCAGGTTGAGATCAGCCTGAGTAAAGATGTACTTGAGGCTCTTATGATCGGTCTAGATGTTGCAGTGGGTTCCCATCAAATAGTGCCTCCACATCTTCAATGCATGAACCATGGCTGCTAACTCCAAGTCATGAGTGGGGTAATTTTGCTCATGAGGCCTGAGTGCCCTGGATGCGTAGGCAATGACCCGGTTGTCTTGCATCAGAACACAACCCATTCCAGTGCCAGAGGCATCACAATACACATCAAATGGCTTGTTGTTGTCGGGTTGCGCTAACACGAATGCTGTGGTCAGATGCTACCTCAAGGTGTGGAAAGCATCTTCGCACTTCTGACCCCAATCAAATATGGATCCCTTCTTCAACAATTCAGTCATGGGCTTCACAATTCGAGAAAAGTCTGGAATGAATCTTCGATAATAACTGGCCAATCCTAGAAAACTTTGAATTTGATGGACAGTTGTCGGCGGCTTCCAATTCATTACCTCCTGCACTTTATCTGGATCAACAGCTATGCTAGCTTGAGAGATAGTGTGACCCAAGAATTTGATTTCTTTCAGCCAAAATCACATTTAGATAGTTTGGCATAAAGACGGTGCTCTCGCAGACGTTGGAGTACTACATGCAAATGACTGGCATGCTCTTCTTCATTCTTTGAGTACACCAATATATCGTCGATGAAAAGCACCACGAACTTGTCCAGTTCAGGCATGAAGACTGAATTCATCAGATACATGAAGTATGCTGGGACATTTGTCAACCCAAACGACATCACCAAATACTCATACAACCCATATCTGGTTGAGAAGGCAGTCTTCAGAATATCACTTGCTCATATCTTGATCTGATGATAGCCGGAGCGAAGGTCTATCATGGAAAACACTTTGGCTCCGACCAACTGATCGAACAGAACATCAATACGAGGCAAAGGATACTTGTTTTTGATAGTCACCGCATTGAGTGGGCGGTAATCTATACATAGCCTCAAGCTTTCATCTTTCTTCTTCACAAATAAGGCTGGACATCCCCAAGGTGAAGTACTTGGGCGGATGAAACCGTTGTCCAACAATTCTTGCAGCTGTTTCTTCAATTCTGCTAATTCAGCGGGTGGCATCCGGTAAGGCCTCTTGGAAATAGGTGTAGTTCCCGGTTGCAACTCGATGGCGAATTCAATACCCTAATCTGGTGGCATTCCTGGCAACTCATCATGAAAAACATCTGCATACTCGTAGACCACTAGAATTCTCTTCAAGGGTAACTCTATCATAGAGAAAGCACATGATCGAGTAGGCTCTTGGCTAGGTAGATACAATGTAAGGTCTCCGAAGGTAGGAGAACGGATTTCCAGAGCTGTGGAAGCTACATCCAACACCAACTGGTGTTGAGTCATCCAGTCAGCTCCAAGAATGATGTCCATACCCTCTAGTCCCAAAATCAGGAGTGTGGTTTTGAAGATTTTACTTCCCAGTGAGATAGGCACACTTCGATTTAATTGGTTTGTCGCAATTTTGCCCCCAGGTGTTGCTATCATGAAGGACCCTTTTGTATGATAGAAAGGCAGTTGACATTTAGCACTAAATTTCTGCTAATGAAGCTATGTGATGCACCAGAATCAAACAGAATTAATGCAGGTTGATTAAAAACTGAAAAGATACCAGTCATGATGGGTGCTCCTTCAGGTAGCTCCTCCAGAGTAGTGAAATTTAGCATCCCTTGCCTGACTTATACCTTCTGCTTCCTTCCTCTGTCTTGATTTGGTGCTGGCATCTGTCTCTGCTGATTCCTTGGGCAATTCTTGGCATAATGACCCACATTGCCACAAGTGAAGCACTTTCTTCCATTTCCCTGGCGGAACTGCTGCTGCTGCTAGGGTTGATTGTTCCTTGGGACGGGAGCTGGAAAGCGGTTGGGTGCTTGTTGCTGCTGAGGTGGCCTGATCACCCATCTTCCTGTCTGTTGCTGAAATCCTCTGGTCTGATTGTTGGAGACAATCCTGAACCATTGGGTGGAGCGGAGGGTCCTTATATTGGTGCCTTCCTCTTCTTCTCTGCCCGGTGAGCTACAATACAATCTTCCTGTGATATGGCCAGGTTAACCAACTCATTGAAGCTATTAGCCCAAAGAGTGTTGAGACGCTCACACAACTTGATGTTGAGGCCTCTGTGAAAGTGGCCTCTCTTCTTTTCATCAGAGTCTGCGTGATAACCCGCATACTAGCACAGGTCATTGAAGGCCTGGGCATACTGCAACACAGTGCGGGTTCCCTGAGTCAAAGCCTGAAACTCATTTAGTTTACGGTCCAGAATCCCTGCTGGAATTTGATGTCCACTGATGGCAGTCTTGAACTCCTCCCATGACACTTCATGATCAGCAGGTAGCATGGCGCGGAAATGGTCCCACCATGTCTGAGCAGGTTCACGAAGCGGCTGCGCGGTGAAACGAGCTTTGGTGTCATCAAGGCAAGCTCCCGTGAGGAGGGGGAACTTGGACTCCATGACTCGTAGCCACACGTCGTCGTCAAGCGGATCCTCTTCCTTGGTGAACAAGGGCGGCTACATGCTCAGGAACTCCTGATAGGTTGTCGCGATAGGGGGTCACTGCGGCTGGCCTCCACCGTGCTGCTGAGGGTGGGGCTCGCGCTGCAAAAAGCTGTCGCAGAATTTCATTCCGCTGAGCGATCAGCTCCTGCACCATGGGAGCTGGAGGAGGTGGCGGGGGAACTTGCTCGTTCTGCCCGCGACGCTGCCTAGCTGCCATCTGAAAACAGAGATTGTTGCCAATGTTATCCCAATTCATGATTCCGTACAATATGCTTTATATCATATGGAAGGAAAATGTCATAACACAACATCAACTTGAACGAGGATAACATGATCACATTCTCTTCATTACTCGCAAAAGTTCTCCTGGGTTACAACAATTTAGGGGAAAGTACCCATAAGCCTAGCTCAAAACCTGATGCCAACTAAGCTCGCGCGGGTATCTATCCTCCTAATGCGTCAAGCTAACCCAGCAACCAGGATACGAGCGAAGGGGGCATCTCGGAGGGAGCCGCATTGGTACCAGGGGCTGGTCCTAACTCCTCGGGAGCCTCCTCTCCCTCGCTTTTGGCCTCGTTTGCCTCCAACTCTAGGTGGTGCATGTCTAGGTGGTCATTAGCTTCCTCAAGCTCCTCCTGCACATCGTGGAGCTGGTTTTCCAGGACATCAATTGTGTTGTCCCGGATCTCCACTTGCTGCTCCAGGGTTGCGATGCGCTGGCTCAATTGTTCCACCTATAGGTCCTTATCTACCAACTTTGAAGACAAGTCGACCACGAAGTCCTCCCGGCTGTCAAGGGTGAGCTTAGTGGTCTGAGCGAGGTTAGCAAGGTGTGCCATGGCATCGCTCTGTAGGGCCTGTAGGCGGTATAGTGCACTCATACACTAAACAGTGATCCTCCCAACTAGGTTGGAATACATAGCCCGTACGTCTTTCACATGGCTCACACGGTTGCACCACATGGGGTCATCCCTCTTCTCAGTGGGGAAGAGTCCTAGTGGGTGCATCCCAACTCCAGGGGATGGTAGCCGTAGAAAGTCGCCAGGGTCTTCATAGATGCCTCCTCAGTGGTGTCGTCCGCCCTGAATCCAACAGTCTCGGAGTCAAGCAAACGCCAACCTGGCTGAAGGGGGTGAGCCTCCAAAGTCAGCCAGACTCGGCAACGTGCAACCCGATGCTCCTCGTACAGCTGCACCGTATACAAAGGGGTGTAGGGTAACCGGCGGAGTTGAGCACCTCCCACAAGATGGAAGGGAAACCCTCGTGAGAAAGGAAATCGGAACTGAAATGAGCGTCTCCTCCATTGGTGGGGTGGGTGAGGTCATCTGCGAAAGCGGATCAGATGTAAAGGTTACGATGAAGGAGGTGGGTTAGATTAAATTTTTACTCCTTTAATTTCTAGTCCTTTCGTGTTTTAGAATGCATGCATGCTGGAAAGAACGTCTCCTCACCGACCAGAAGGGTGCTTTTAGGGCATCCTTGAAATCCTAAGACATGGCCCATAGGGCCTACTTACTTAGCCACCTGTTTTTCCCATTATTTCTAAGGCCTTTCGTCCTAGTTCTAGCGTTCTAGTCTTGACGATTCCAATACTGGTTTCTAAGCAAGTTTTAATTTGAAAAGTTGGTATTCACGATTTATTGCTTTTCCTGTGGTGGTATTTTGCTTCGATACTAGCTATGGCGGAACCGCCCGAATTATTCCAGCTTAAGTGCCCAAGTCACGCCTTAGCGGCAGCAACACACTTAAATCAGAATAACCCATCAATCCCTCAGATCTAGTCTGATAAAGCCACTTTTCCCGAGATCAAATATCACTAGCTCACTCGAAGGTGAGTCACAGAGAAAATACAATAAAGCAGGAATCCACAAATTAAAGTACTAGAGTTATTACATAAATCGGAGTTTTTGAGTAAACTGAAACTAGTTCATAATTTAAATTGCAGTGGTTAGTCGATAACGTCGAATGTTGAGGAATAGGGCAAGGCCTAGCCCACTACTCCTCCTGCTCCTTTCCTTCTAGAGCAGCATCCCACTCGACCGTCCAACCCGGTGGCAGGATGGAAGGCCAAGTCACACCATCAACCATGTCCTGTAACATACCTACAAAAATTGGGCCACAAGCAAGGCTGAGTATACTAATACTCAGCTAGACTTACCCGGTGTGAGTACTCCTCTACCTCTATACCATTCTGTTGTTTGGCTGAGGGGTTTGTTTTGCCAAAAGCACTAGCTGAGTCTAAAAACAGCTTTAGATTTTACGGTTCTACCATAATTAATTTAGCTAAGTTTGCTCCTTCTAAGCATACATGGTAGCAACCATTTAGTACAATCAACATGTTATCTCAAATAAAACCTCATTTCACTTCTTACTCAATGCAATACAAGGGGTCAAGCAGTCTCATTAGCTGCGAGAAGAAGACGATTCGAATCGAGTTTTTAAACCTTGCAAGGTAAACCTAAACACACGACATGTAGGGGTACTCCGTCCCCACACACGTCAACCGTACCCATCGATTCCCCGTTCGCGGCCAGGGCTCACCGCCTTGGCATACAATGCTCCACTGACCCCGGCTGCCACCGTGCAGTGACCACACTTGTATCCACCATAGCTAGCATGGGAGACCCAGTCTCAGGACAAGTGAGGAGGAAAGTCCGTGCCCGGCTTCACCTAGGTTCTAGGTTTACCGGTTACCATATTGCCCGACATGTGTTTAGTACTTTCAAACGCTTGACTCAGGTATCCACACATTAATCCTTATTTCCATTTCTGTCTCATGGACAAGGCATCCAGCCTGGATCCAAGTCCATGGACCATCATAGATCCCGTTATCAAGATGAATACAATCAATTCCTGACATCACGCGAGTGCTAGAAATATCACTCGACTTCTACCGAGATCCTAATTAGCAAGGCAGCTACTCGACCTAGCATACTAGTATAAATCTCAAAAAGGAATCCTGAGTTCATGCAACTAAGGTGTTGGGGACTTGTTCTCAAATGCTATGAATTAAGAACAAGGCAACATAAAAATGTTAAATATTAATGCCCTTCGTCCGCGGAAGCATTATCTCCCCAAGGATTTAATGAGCTTCGGACGAAGGCCATAAACAAAATATCACGAAGGTCATACCTTCGTGACCAGACTTGAGAAACAATATGAAAATAAAATATAAAACATAAGGTATTATAGAAAGACATACCGAAAATGAATAACAATATTCACATATACTTTATTATATGAACCTAAATATTGAAACATAATATTTAAGTACATTTATACCTTCGTCTTAGCAGAAAGCAATAATTCCAGCGTAATATGCCAGTGATTACAAGATTGCGTGGACCGTATAGAGGTACTGTTCACCTATTTATAGGCACTGGCGTAGCCTGTGAGGAATTACAACTATGCCCCTCATAAGGGATTACAACGGTGACTCAAAGATTTAAGGACTAAAAAGGTCATTCTACTTTTATGTCGGTTTGTAAATTCCGAAGCTTCATGAAGAGGAACCTTCGGTCATCTCATACGAACAGCTTCAGCCGAAAACTGCTTCTTCCTACAAGACCTTCGGCGACGAAGCATAGCCCCAACAGTAGCCCCTTTCGCGGCGCTAGATCGTTTTTCGTAACGAGCTTGATCCGTGAAAAAAGTCTCCTAAGCTTCAGGAAGCCGAAGGTCCAAAAAACACCTTCCCTGAGCTCGTTGTCGAGAAACGATTCAGTTTCCCAGCGCATAGCGGTCCCACCTTGCAGAGTTACTGTTTGGTCTCTGCGGTCCACCGCGCAGCGAGTGCAAGCGGTTGTCCGCCTGGTGTAAAAATCCTGGCGCTTCGCCTTCTTACCTGCAGTACTATATAAACAGACGAGTAGGTGTGAAGTTACCACAGCATTCATTGCTATTTGCACTGTTTTGCTGCCAAAATTTTTAACCATAGCCGAAGCTTGACTCTTGGAATCGAACGAAGCTCCAGCTTGAAGCCTGCTTCGTCAGAAGAAAAAACTTCGGAAGAAAAAGTATTTAATTCCCACAAATTCAGAATTAAATGGCTAGAGTGCGTTCTACCGCTAGGGTTGAGCGTGAGGGAGGCGAAGCTGAAGGTTCGGAGACTATTCCCATCTCCGAAGCGATGCAACGATCTGGGCTGGTAACTTCGGACAAAATCCCCAGTGCTGATGCAGAACAAGCAGAACAAACAACTGCTGAAGCAGAAGAAGAAAACATTGAGGAAACTGATCCCAAAGATGATTATCGTATTGCCATGCCAAGTAAACCCAGCCACTTGGACTTCGGAAAGTCTACTGTTTCAAAGGCTGATCTCTCCAAGATGGTAAAGTCGGGTTATTTCAGTGAAAGTCAGAAGAAGCTACTACGCTTCGGGGGGGAAGAAACTACCCCAAAGCCGGAGAAGGATGAAATAGTTATTTTCAAGAGCTTTCTAAAGGCTGGATTAAGATTCCCCCTACATGGAATTATTGCAGAGGTACTGAAGAGGTTTGGTATCTACTTTCATCAGTTGACTCCTAACGCTATCGTTAGACTTAGTGTTTATATCTGGGCCCTCCGAAGCCAAGCGGTGGAGCCGTTTGCGGACAGCTTTTGTCGAGTTCACGAGCTGCACTATCAGACGAAGGCTAGAAAAGATGGATTGCATGACAATTTTGGTTGCTATAATTTTGCTTATCGGAAAACCACAAAGTTTCCTGTAATCAGCTACCGAAGCAAATGGGCAGCAGGCTGGAAGTCGGAGTGGTTCTATGTCAAGGTTGATGACGACAAGGAGAAGCTTGTGCAAAGTCCACTTGAACTAATCTTCGGAGAAACCCGACCTCGTTGCAACATGACACCAGAAGGTCCAACCCAACAAGCGTTGGATGAATTCAGAATTATTGCAGAGCATATCAGTACAAGAGACCTGGTTCAGGAGTTTTTGGCTTTCAGGGTTTTTCCTAGTTTAAAAGAATGGGAAATGCTGAAGCTAGAGGGGGAGAAGAAAGAAGGTGAACTTGTGCGGTTACCTTACTATTACAAGTTTAAGAAATACTTTAAAACACCTTGCCAAGAGTGGTTGGAAACAATTGAAATAATGTGCAATGAAATACTTGGCAATTACTCCAAAAAAGAAGATCAGTTGATGACTGCGGCCTTCGGCACCCGTCCGAAGCGAAGACTGAATCGAGTGCTGGACGCCTTGGGTTTTGAATACCCTGACTACGAAAATCTGAATAAAGGTGTCGGAGGCCGGAAAAGGAAAAGGATAACCGAAGCCTTAAATGAAGATGAGAAAGAACCATCAAAGAAGAAAATTCCGAAGAAGAGGAAAGTGTCTTCTCCGAAGCAAAAAGTATCCGACGAAGAAGAAAGTCCCGCATCACGCTCTGCCACTGACGTGGAGGAAATTTTGAAGGTAATGACTGAATCCCTGCCTGCGAAGCTAAGTCCATTGGGGCCTCAACTGACAAAGTTTTTTCAGAAGGAAAAGGAGCCCAAAAAAACGAAGAAAACGACTAAAGCAAAGAGACAAAGAATCATCGCTGTGACAGAGGTCATTGACAAGACACCACCGAGAGCATCAGCTCAGAAGATACCAGCGGCTGAGGAAATAACAAATATTGAAATCACACCTTTGGAGGTCGCGGCTGCCGAAGCTACCTCAATTGAAGATTTGAACTTGGAAAGCACAATCGAACACATCGACAAAATGCTGCTAGACATGGCCACAGAAGAAGCTACTACTGCCGCCGAAGAGGCCATGGCCGCAGTGTCGGGGAAAGAAAAGGAAATTGCTGACGAAGCTTCAGAGGACGAGACCTTCATGTTTCAAAATTTAGTTGGAGAAAAATTGTCAAGAACCGAAATAGAGGAGCTTAAAGAGTATGCCAAATCTTGCGGATATAAACCAGGAGCACTCCTCTTCGGAGGTATTGATGATGAAAAATTAGACTGTATCCGGGATCAAACTGGAGCTAAGGTTATCGGTACTCTGTCAAAGAGTATCGGTTTTCCGAAGCTAGAAACGGACATTAGCCGCTACCGACGACAACATATCGTTGGTAGTTTATTTTATTCCAATTTCAAGGTGAACTACTTTTCCCTTAACTTTTATTGTTTTTAATAATGAAGACATGTCTAACGAAGGTTGTTTTCGTGCAGAGTATGCTGTTAAGCAAAGCTTTGAAAATGCAGCAAGATCTGGAAGACAAGAAACACGAGGTTATAATTGAAAATTTAGAAAGCAAAATAAAAGAGCAATCAGCTACTATTGAAAAGAAGAACTTCGAGCTTCAAGCAACTGAAGGCTTATTGGCGGAAGCCGAAGCTAAAATATCAGAACTGAACACGAAGCTTCTCTGCCAATCTGGACAGTTTGAACAAGAAAAGCAAGAACTTAATGCAAAACTTGATGCCGAAGTCCAACAAAATTCAGATTTGAAAAAACTATTGGCGGGCCTTCAAGACAAATGTTTGGAATTTAGCAACAAATGTATTCAACGACTAAGAAAAATTTTCCACTCAGTTGGAGCTAGCAGTGAGAAATTCACCCCGTCAGCTGAAGATTTACCAAAGACCTTCGAACATATTGAAGGTGAAATTGATGAGCTTGACGAAGTTATAGCCGGGCACGGTGACTTCTGCGCCTGGGTAGCTTCTCGGGGCACTGCTGCAGCTTTCCTAAAAGCTGGCTGCGATTATGGAAAAATTGTCAATAGGCCCAATTTCACTCTATCACCATCAATTCTAGATGACATTCCTGATCTCGCCCGAAGCATTTCTAAGAGATTTGTAAAGATGATATGGACAAAAGGCGGGCGAGAAAAGGCTGGAGACGAAGCTCGGAGTCATCTTGAACCAGTAAGAAATCATACCTTGTGCTTACCTCTTTCTTCAAGCTCGATTTTGACTTACAACAACTTAATTCATGTAGGATGACGAAGCCGAGGCCGATGCTTAAAGAGAATGATGCCGAAGCTGAGGTCCCTTGAAGATTAAATAGGAGTATACTGTAGACAGACTCAAGAAACTTTTGAGATAACTTTTGTAAATGTGACTAAACTTGTTCTTAATGAATTCTGTTCATACCTTGTAATATGTTCTTACCCTTCCATTAATGTATGAGAGGTGCTTTGATGTGGACGAAATTATCTTTTTGAGCCGAAAGCGAAAAAACACCTTCCCTTCTTTTCGTACACAGCGAAGCATAAAAAAACAACATTTCCCTTTCTCCCGAAGCTCTTTTTTTCCGTACACGAAGAAGTACAAAAGACAGTTTTTTCTTTTTGCCGAAGCAACCACTTATGCTATGATGATGGTTATCCTACATATGCCTGGATGAATGTTTATGAATGCAAATGTTATGATGTAATGTGATGTGCAAATGAATGTCCAAACACATATCCGAAGCCATAATCACAGCCGTTATTTCCTTAGAAACAATCATATATCAGCGCTGACTTTTCGCTGTAAGCTCTGCATTCCCTTAGGAACGACTTTGGAGCTTCTTCGCCTTTTACTTTCGGCGGAATCAGCGTTAACTTTTCGCTGTAAGCTCTGCATTCCCTTAGGAATGACTTTGGAGCTTCTTCGCCTTTTACTTTCGGCGGAATCAGCGTTGACTTTTCGCTGTAAGCTCTGCATTCCCTTAGGAACGACTTTGGAGCTTCTTCGCCTTTTACTTTCGGTGGAATCAGCGTTGACTTTTCGCTGTAAGCTCTGCATTCCCTTAGGAACGACTTTGGAGCTTCTTCGCCTTTTACTTTCGGCACTCGATGGTGCGTTCTCAGCTTTTACATTTACATCCTTGGGGGATTTTGCTCTTATAGAACTAAAAAAGGAAATTACATATGATGGCCCCATTAAAAACCTTTCTCCCCCTTCAGAAAGGAAAAGGGTGCCATGAAAGAAAAAATATAAAAATTACATCAAGTTACACATAATATCGCCGAAGCTCATCCGCATTCCAAGATCTAGGAATGTCGTTGCCGTCCATATCCTTCAATCTGTATGAACCGGGTCTTGACGAAGATGCTACCAAAAAAGGTCCCTCCCATTTCAACTGCAACTTGCCCACTGTATCTGGGTTAGCCACTCGCCGAAGCACCAAATGTCCTGGCTCAATATTCTTTAGCCGAACCTTTCTATCACACCATTTGATTGTTTCGGCTTGATACTTATTGATGTTCTCCACAGCTTGAAGCCTGATCCCTTCTATAGCATCTTTTTCCACAGAATAAACAGCTTCAGAATCTGATTCTGCCGAAGCTACTACTCTTATTGATCCAGTTTTGGCTTCCTCCGGAGTTATTGCTTCGTCACCAAACAATAGTTTGAATGGAGTAAAGCCGGTTGACCTTGATATTGTTGTGTTGTGGCTCATACCACTTTGATTAATTGATCTGGCCACTTTCCCCTGGGTTGATTGAAGATTAACTTCATTATTCCTGTCATTATAATGCCATTGGCTCTTTCAACGAGTCCGTTTGACTCCGGATGCCTGACTGATGCAAAATGGATCTTCGTACCAATTTGATCACAGAAATCTCTGAAAGCTTCGGAGTCGAACTGTGTTCCATTATCTACAGTGATGGCCTTTGGTACCCCGAAACGACAAACAATATTCTGCCAGAAAAACTTTTGAATGGTAGCCGAAGTTATTGTGGCTAAAGGCTTTGCCTCAATCCATTTAGAAAAATATTCCACAGCCACTACAACATATCTTAAGTTCCCTTGGGCTGGTGGTAACGGACCTAACAAGTCAAGGCCCCACCTTTGCAATGGCCAGATGGGTTGTATGAGCTGGGTTAAGGACGAAGGTTGTTTTTGATCTCTTGCACATTTCTGACAACCTTCGCACTTTTGAACTAATTCCGCTGCATCCGAAGCTGCCTTCGGCCAATAAAACCCTTGACGGAAAACTTTTCCAAGTAACGGCCTAGATCCAATGTGAGATCCACACAGGCCTGCATGTATTTCTTTCATCAATTCTATGCCTTCGGTTCTAGATAAACACTTGAGTAGTGGAGCACAAACTCCATGCTTGTACAACTCCCCTTCTATCATGACATATGGACGAGCTCTTGCCTCTATCCTCCTGTTATAAGTTTCGTCAACTGAAAGGAATTTACCCTGGAGGTAAGAGATGATCTCAGTTCTCCAGTCTTCGCTATAAACAGGAGATATATTGAGGACTGCTCTTTCAAGAAGTTCTACTGAAGGTGCTGTTATTGTTTCGAAGAACACATCCGAAGGTAAGGGCAGCTCTTGTGCTGCTGACTTAGCTAGCAAATCAGCATGCTCATTTTGTCCTCGAGGGATATTTTTGACAGAAAATCCTTCGAAGGAAGCTTCGACTCTTCGGACCGTGTCTAGATATTTTTCAAGCTTCGGATCTTTAGCCTTGCAACTCTTGTCGATATGACCCGAAACAACCTGGGAATCAGTTTTAAGAATGGCCCTTCTGATTCCCATTGCTTTTAACTTCCGAAGTCCCAAAAGCAAGGCTTCATACTCAGTAATATTGTTTGTACAACTAAAATCGAGTCTTGCCGCATAACAAGTTTTAACTTTGGATGGTGAGACCAACACAGCAGCTGCTCCTGCTCCGAAGGTTCCCCAAGACCCATCGCAAAACACTGTCCATACTTCGGCATCTTTATTTGTTTCTTCATCCTGAGCCCCTGGCGTCCAATCGGCGATAAAATCTGCCAATGCTTGAGACTGGATCGAAGATCTGTGCACATAATCAATGCAAAATTCATTGAGCTCTACAGCCCATTTTCCAATCCGCCCAGTAGCTTCTCTATTTCTCATAATATCCTTCAACGGCTGCGAAGAAGGAACAACAATATTGTATGCTTGAAAGTAATGCTGAAGCTTCCTGGATGCCATCAAAACAGCATATAACACCTTCTCCAATTCTGTATAGTTTTTCTTTGATATACTAAGAACTTCAGATACAAAATACACTGGGACCTACTTCTTGACTTGGCCATCAAGCTTCTCCTGAACAAGTGCTGCACTTACCGCTGAGTGCGAAGCTGCCACATATAATAACAAAGGAGCCCCTGGCATTGGTGGAGTTAATGTTGTTAAATCTATCAAATATTGCTTCAGTTCCTCGAAGGCTTTTTGTTGGCTTGGTCCTCATTAAAAGACTTCGGCTGATTTCAGCACTTCGAAGAATGGTAAATTTCTTTCTGCTGATCTGGATATAAATCTATTAAGAGATGCCAGCCTCCCTGTCAATCTTTGGGCCCCCTTTTTTGTAGTTGGTGGCTCCATTCGAAGTATAGCTTCAATTTTACTTGGGTTAGCTTCAATTCCCTTTGTTGAAACCAAGCATCCAAGAAATTTCCCCTTCTTTACTCCGAAGACACATTTTTCTGGATTCAACTTTAGGCCAGCTTGTCTAAAACTGGCGAAGGTCTCCTGCAAATCAGCAATGTGATTTTCCTGTTTCGTGCTTTTTACAATGATATCATCAACATAAGTTAGCACATTTCTGCCTATCTGAGATTGGAGAACCTTCGCAGTCATTCTGCTGAAACTTCCTCCAGTGTTCTTGAGCCCCTCAGGCATCCGAAGGTAACAATATGTTCCACTAGGGGTTATGAAACTGGTCTTTGGTTCATCCTCCTTCTTCATCCAAATTTGATGATAGCCTGAATAACAATCGAGAAGACTCATAAGCTCTGACGAAGCTGCTGCATCAACTAAGGAGTCTATCCTTGGCAATGGGAATTCGTCCTTCGGACAGGCCTTGTTGAGATCTGTAAAATCGATACACATTCGCCATTTGCCATTGGCCTTTTTTACCATAACAGTGTTAGCTAGCCATTCTGGGTACTTTACTTCTCTGATAACTCCTGCACTGAGGAGCCTTTTGACTTCATTACGAGCACCTTCGGCCTTGTCATCAGACATTTTCCGAAGCCTCTGCTTTCTGGGTCTGAAGGATGGGTCAACATTGAGCGAGTGTTCAATAACATCCCTATTAACTCCGCAAAGATCATTGGCTGACCATGCAAAAACATCTTTGTTGTTGAACAAAAACCTTATCAAGGTTTTCTCCTGCTCTTCGGATAATTGAGAGCCCAACAACACCCTCTGCTCTGCTATGTCCTCACATAAGAGCATGGGCTTCGGCTGATCTGCTGAAGCTGCTTTCTCCCTTCTGAATTTGTACTGTTCACAAGCTTCAGCTCCATCTATGTTATGGATTGCTTTTGAGTCAGTCCAGTTTCCCTCAGCCCTTCTGGCAGCTTCCTGACTCCCATGAATAGCAATGGGTCCTTGATCCGAAGGTATCTTCATGCAAAGGTAAGCAGGATGAAGAATTGCTTCGAAAGCATTGAGGGTGCCACGACCAATAATTGCATTGTAAGGGTATTCCATGTCAACAATGTCAAACACAACTTGCTCAGTTCTGGTGTTGTTGATGAATCCGAAGGTCACTGGCATGGTGATCTTGCCCAGTGCTACAATCTGTCTTCCTCCGAAGCCACAGAGAGGGTGTGTAGCATCATGAATCTTATCTTCTGGCTCTTGCATTTGCCTGAAGGCCTTAGCAAATATGATATCAGCTGCACTGCCTGTATCAACCAAGACATTGTGGACCAGAAACCCTTTGATAACGCAAGAAATAACCATAGCATCGTTATGAGGAAAATCCTTGAGCTGAAGGTCCTCCTGGGAGAAGGTGATTGGAATGTGGGACCACCTTGACTTGATGAAGGGTCCCTGCACTCCAACATGTTGTACCCTTCTCTGCGCCTCTTTCTTTTGCTTTTTGTTGGCTGGTTCTGAGCACGAACCACCTGTTATCGGGAGCACCAGCTTTGGAGCCGAAGCAGCTCCAGCTCGATCGTTGAACGAAGCCATCAGCTCAAAAAAGTGGAAGTGAGTTCACCGGAGGTGGGCACCAATGTTGGGGACTTGTTCTCAAATGCTATGAATTAAGAACAAGGCAACATAAAAATGTTAAATATTAATGCCCTTCGTCCGCGGAAGCATTATCTCCCCAAGGATTTAATGAGCTTCGGACGAAGGCCATAAACAAAATATCACGAAGGTCATACCTTCGTGACCAGACTTGAGAAACAATATGAAAATAAAATATAAAACATAAGATATTATAGAAAGACATACCGAAAATGAATAACAATATTCACATATACTTTATTATATGAACCTAAATATTGAAACATAATATTTAAGTACATTTATACCTTCGTCTTAGCAGAAAGCAATAATTCCAGCGTAATATGCAAGTGATTACAAGATTGCGTGGACCGTACAGAGGTACTGTTCACCTATTTATAGGCACAGGGCGTAGCCTGTGAGGAATTACAACTATGCCCCTCATAAGGGATTACAACGGTGACTCAAATATTTAAGGACTAAAAAGGTCATTCTACTTTTATGTCGGTTTGTAAATTCTGAAGCTTCATGAAGAGGAACCTTCGGTCATCTCATACGAACAGCTTCAGCCGAAAACTGCTTCTTCCTACAAGACCTTCGGCGACGAAGCATAGCCCCAACATAAGGGTTTCAATCAACTCCTACACTTAAGTGCACATTACAAGCCTACAAACATTAAGTGTAGTAAAGTAGCATATATAAATTGGTTATGCATAAGACCGGGGCTTGCCTTCAAATGCTGGGACTGCGGGGAGATCTGTTGTGGCTGGCTTGGGAGTTGGCTCCTGGTCTTCCTCATGGACATCTCCTTGCTCAGGAATGAGCACGTATTCTCCGTCAGCGAGGTATGTAATAAATGCAATGAGTGAGATATATGTATGCCGTGATATGCAATGTTGTAGTAAGAGAAATGATCAATTTGACAAAGTAAGGTTAAATCTTACTATGGGCATGTGGTATACTTAGCCAATTTAGGGTTGAGTTTGGTTAAGTTAAATGGTCAGATTATTTTAGTGCCCCACTGATTTCCTTTTGTCTTAGTGAAGGTTTATTATGATCCCTGCTGAATTCATTGGATTGAGATCCATTATTCTTTCTTCTTCTCTTTTCCTCTTATGCTTTTAAGGTGGGTTTTAACTACACTATGGCTTTATAAATTTCCAAAAATTCTATAAAAATTACAGTAGCTCTTACTGGTGTACAACTCTCAGTCTCAAAAATTTAGGCTTAAAATGTTAAAGGTTCTCTTTGTACAAAAATACTAAGTTTTAGGGTAGAAAGAGTGCCTTGAACTAAACCTCTCTTCTAACAGTGGATTAATCCCTAAAGCTTATTTTTGCTGGCATTTAGGTGTAACGATATGACTTTGTACCAAGTTTTAGCCACTAATACCTATTGGTCATTTTACTGTGATTTTCTAAAGTTCTTGGCCATAGGGGTGCTTTCTACTACCACTATACATGAAAAATGTCAAACGACCGATTCCTAATTTTTCCTATCTTCTTCTTTGTGCAAAAGCAATCATTCTAGGAGTTGGCAACTTTTTGCTTAAGGGAAAAGGTGGTAGAAACTCTTGGAATATATGGCATTTTTCATGGGGTAGGGGGTAATGTGTGTTACCTTACCTTTTTAGTTGAGTTTCATATTTTTCTCTGGTGGTCTACTTCATAAGTAATTGAGTAAAAATTTGTTTGCCCATTGTTGCACAATTTTAGGCTTCATCATGATTTAATTAGAACATAGGCCAAAATCAAGTTTTAATTGTTCAACCAACTTATTATGATGGGTTGGGGTGTTTATCATTTTTGTAGTGGTGTTCTATTAGTTAGGAGTCTATTGAGATTTTTTTTACCCTTTTTACAGTGGCCCTTGTATTTTTAATCATGGTTTTCCTTGATTTCTTAGTGCCTAATAAATATTTAACTATGGATTGGCTCTGGACTAGGGTTCTCTGTATTTGTCCTATGTTCTTTATCACTTAAGTATACTAGGAAAAATATGTTCCTTCTCTGTTTATTATTTTCCACTGCTTTTCTTAATTTTCTAAGTTTTAGACAAATATGATTTTAATAGACAATCTTGAGTTATTTTTGTATACTGGGGTGGTTAGTATTTTTAAACAGTGCATATGTCGGGTATGTACCTCCACAAATTTTCTTAAGCCTAGTATAGGAATATTTCTATTTTTCTTTATATTAATAAGTTTTGGGCAGTTTCCTTATTTAATTCAAAACTCTAAAAATTAGTACAGAAAACTTGAGTTTCAGTATTTTTGTCTGATAGCTAATAATATTTGGAATAGAGCAAAATTGGTATGACTAATTTTGGATAAGTATTTCTCAAGTTATGAATTTCCTAAGTTCTTTGTTTATTAAAAGGATTAATCAGAAATGGTTAAATGGAAACTAACTTTGCATCAGGGTCCCTAGCGTGTACTTTCTAAATTCCTTACAGACTAGTCCTCGGGTCACTATTCAAATGTGTCTCTCACACTTCAGAAAACCACCTAGGGTTCTAATAAACCTAACCCGAGGTCCTTCTCCCAATTAAACAGTGCCCGAGGCGGAGGAAAAGGCGGAGGGGCTTACCGGCGGCGAGATAGCTTCGGTGGGGCGTCTAGGGAGGTCGGGGAAGTCACGGCGGTCACGTCGATGTGCGGATTGCCGTCGGAGGTGGCCGGAGCTGGCGGGTCCACACGCGCAGGCTGGGCAGACCGTCGGCGGCGTGGTATCCTGCTTAACCACGACGATATAGCTCAGCCCAGTGAGTCGAGAGGCTCCACGGGAGGTCAGGGAAGTCGTAGGCGCAAGGAATGGAATAATGGTTCACTTGGTAGCTAGGTCTACGTGCGGTGGCGGGCGGCCGAAGTCTGGCGACGGTGATCTTGCTGTTCCGGTGAGGCAGGGCCTCGATCCTTGCTTCGAGAAGCTTCATGGCTCCACGGGGATACTGTCCAGAGGCTCAGGTGAGGCTAGGGGTCTCTGGAAATGGCTGGCCGTGATGGCCGGCGCTCAGGTGGCTCGGGCATGTGGCGCTGAGCTTGCTGGAGTGTTGCACGCTCGGGGGTGGTCTTTAAGGGCGCGGGTGAGCTCGGCTGAGGGTGGCTCTAACACGCGCTCGGGGTGTGCGCGGGGAACGCCAGTGCACGCTCTGGCGCCTAGACACGGCGTCGAGCACGAGGCAGCGTAGAGAATGGTGAAGTTCAAGCGTGGATTGGCTCCAAATCTTTGCGATTATGGCCATGATCCCATTCAGAGATCTCTTCACCGGACCTTCCTTTTCGTTTATGTGTGGCGACTTATGGGTTTTGTTGACTGGAGCCAAAGATATGGGGTGATCAAATCGGGTTTGTCTCACTGCTGAAATCCGAGATGAAATCCCCGACTTGACGTGTCTAGGGCACGAATCTCGATGCCATCTTCTCACACGTTGCAGAGGGGTTAATTTAGCACAACTTTGTCAATGGGGGCTTATGGATTTGAGCTAGGGATCAAGGTGAACGTGCTCGAGTTCTAGGTGTGGGCTGAAATTCAGAAATCTGAATTTTCAGATTTCCCTAGAGAGCTCCCACTTGCATGGCCTTTTTGGGGATTTTAAACAATTATTTTGGCCAAACTTTTCTAATAGTTATTGTAGCTTAATTAGTGTATTTCAACTTTTATACTTGGTCTAAGCCATGATTCCATGTTTTTCATGGTCTTTTTACCAATTCAACCCTCTTTACTTAACTGGCCTAGTTAGGGTTATTCTAGGGTTTAGACATTTTTCTCACTTGAGGTGCATGATAAGATTAAGGCAAAATTCTTAAGATGAAAAAGACTTAATTAAACCTTTGTTCCTAAATTTGGATGTCTTTTGTTTAATTTGATTCACATGTGATAATGGTCTTCAGTTAGCACTGAGACGAAACCCTAAGTAACACTAGGGTGTTTCACGGTAAGGCGACCAGAGGGGGGTGAATGGGAGCCAATCGGATTTTGCTTCTAAACACTGAAAATGAACACTTCACTTCAATTGAGATGAAGCAAGTGCTCAAACCACGAACACATGAGCTAATGAGTGATCTCATGAGTACAAAATATTCCTAATACTCGCATGAGACCAGCAAAACAAACGGATTGCAAATCGAACACCAAAAAGTCCAAAACGGTTCAATACAGTATCGTCAACAAGTGATGTTTTCAGCAGTACGAAATCTTGTCCTTGATTTCAAAACAGAACCAAACGAACTCCGATTGAAATGAAATTTTACACACTCCTGAGAAAATACGTTTTTAAGATCTCCCCAAATTTTAAGCTCAATCCGACTTGTGAATCAGCCACAGACTTAAAAATACAGCAGAAATTGGGCTTTTGTTGGGGTTTTCTAGAACGAGTTCAACTGAGTTTTTCTCAAATCACGACCAAAATCTGCAACAGATAGATGTATACAGTGGTCCGAAGAGTGCAACTCACCACCAATCAATTCCCAAACCAAATCCTCTCAAAGAAATTAAATTTTTTCACCAACAACACAAGATCGGGAAAAGGAGAAACCAAGACTATAAAACTTCAGAAATTTCAGCAAGGGTACAAACTGAAATTTGAAGCCAAAGAGCAATGTGGGCCGGACCGGTGGCCCTTCCTCTGATTAATCTTGAAAATCAAGAATACAGTCGAAGTACAAAATCACTGTGGAACCGTCGGCTCAACTGGTGTCTACCTAGGGAGAAAACTAAGAGCTCTAGAATGAGTGCTCAAAACAAATGGCAGCCAAGGGATGCTGAACTAACCAGCCCTCCCCTCTATTTATAGAGGGTTATTCTCACTTCCTAAACTACCCCTATTTACATAGAGCCTATCCACTCCACAGGGGAGAAATGGACCAACTCCTAGGTTTTCGATCCAACGACCACGTCCTTCACACGGAGTTGCTTCGCCTTGACGCACCCTCCACGATCACACCGCGTGCCGCCACCGGTTCCCTCCAGAACCGCCACCTCCGAGTTTTGAGGCCCATACTAAGCAAAACCAGCCATCTGTAGCGCTGGGTGGTTTTGAGGCCCAAACCACCAAACCTGCCGTGAGCACCGCACCTCGTGCACGTCCTCCACGATCAGACGCGTGTCTCGCCAGTCCTCGACCACGTCGGCAACACGGTCCACTCCACCACGTCCTCGCATAAGTGCGTGTCCCAGGTGTCAGCCACCACGGTTGGTCACCTGACTGCTCTGATCCATTAGTCAAGACACAACACTCGCCCTTCACCGCTCCCGGTCTATCAGCATGAGCCCGCATGACCTTCACCTCAGCCATCGACCATGGTTCCTGTGCTCCACACCACAAGTCGACCGACATGGTTGCACTAGCATAATCTCACACTCTGGTTAGTCCACTGACTACCCTAGCGTGCTAACCGTTTACAATCACTTGTCATCAACCCAAACCACAAGGGACAAGTCAACCTTGTGTTCGCAATCTCCCCCTTGATGAGTGCATTGTCAACACCACCATTTGAGCATATGTAAACAGAAAGAGAAAGAAGAAGAGAAACTCACTCAAATGACCATAAGACAGATAAAAGCCAGACAAGTCATTTAGAGTAAGCAAAACTTGGTCCCCAAAGAAATGGGCAGCGGCTCAACACGACCAAGCAAGAAAAGGCTAGCCCTCAATAAGAGGCAAAAGCAGGGTTCAACACCACTAGCCAGAAGCCAAAATCTCATCGGAGCACAAAAGGTTTTATCAGAGCATAGAAAACCAATTCAGAGCATAAGATCAGCACAAAAGCTAAAATCAAAGCTAGTTCCTCTAGAAGGAGGCAAACGGCTCAACACAACTAGCAATAGCTCTAAATAACATGTCTCGCCCTCTTGAATGAGAGGAAGCCCGAAAGACAAAATTCTCCCCCTAGATAAAGGAAACATGAAATCTCAAAATCTCTCCCCTTGTTGACAAGTGAACTCATCAAGCATAGACAGGGGTAGAAAGAAAAACTCCCCCTTGACAAGAGAACCTCCCCTGAGAAAAAACAGAAATGCAACAGAGAGTATGAAATAGAGAAAATGCATGAGCTTCAGGAGTATACCAGCCAGAGTGTAAAAAATGCTCTAAGTGGTGCTGTGCTAAGTGTGCAGCAATAAATGCACGTGCTAGCAGATGCTCAAACTAGACATATGCACAAGATATGTGAAGTGTAAGTATTGTGATTCAATTTTAAGCATTTCAAAGAGATGTTCACCACAAAGACAACACTGAGCATATAGTAAGCAGGAAATGAACTTAGTGCCAATCACAAGTGAACAAGGTGAACTACCCCATACAGTGATCACTCATCATGCTAGAAACATATCTGAAATAGATACTATTTGAAGTTTTCAAGATTTATCGGATTTTGCAGCGGATTCCAAATTTAATTGAAAAGCATGCGAGTGCGAGAGGTTGTAAGCATTGTCTTTGTCTGACTTTTCAACCGGGTGTAGCCTATGCAGACAAGCAATCAGAAGCTAAAAACACCGGGTTCGATCGTCCACTACACTACTCAGGTTCATCCAAAAGTGCGAATGGAAGCAATCTTGATACAGTGATGTGGTGACAAATACAAATCCATCTCGATCTTTCTGATTATCACTTATCCTGATTTTGAATTTTTAGCACGATATGAATAAATCAAGACAAGTGAATGACTCAAGGCATGAGACATAGCCACCTAGCATACTAGTAATAGCAAAAAGGATTTCAACAGATCCTACACATTCTAGGTGCAAATATTAACGGTGAACAATTTTAAATTGAGCAAGTAATAGTCAAGTTCACAATTATGAAAACAACTTAGCTCAACAATATTGTATCAATATGAGCAAAAAGAGCCTATGCATGCCATAGCATAATCATGTACACAAAGAACATACTACGAGGAGCAGAATCACATTCTAGCAGTTATACAAGTGAAGCTCAATATGACATGTAGATGTAATACAAAAGAAGGTGAAAGCAGAAAATAAGAAGAAAAGACCAAAAGGGAGCCCTCTAATCAAAAAGGAAAACAAACACCCAATTCCCCTGGCAAATGAACAAAAGTTTTTTGATCAAGGGGTTTGGTCAAAATGTCAGCAAGCTAGCGAGTGGTATCAATATAGCGCAATTCGATGTCGCCTTTCTCATAATGATCACGAAGAAAGTGAAAGCGAACATCAATGTGCTTGGTCCTCGAATGTAGCACAAGATTCTTGGCAACACTTATGGCACTCATGCTATCACAAAGCAGAGGCAAATGATGAAAATCCAAGCCAAAATCCCGTAAGGTAGCCATCATCCAAAGTAAATGCGAACAACAGCTAGCAACAGCAACATACTCGGCCTCTGTGGTAGACAAGGCAACATTAGACTGTTTTCGAGAAGACCATGAAACCAACGAAGTAACCAAAAACTGACAAGTCCAAGAAATAGACTTGCGCTCCAAAAGGCAACCCGCAAAATCAGCATCAGAATAACCACACAAGGACAAAATGGACGATGAGGAGTAACACAAACCAAACTCAGGAGTGAAACTTAGGTACCTCATAATCCGTTTTACAGCCTTTCAGTGAGATGTGCATGGGGAAGCCTGGAAACGAGCGCACAAACATACTACAAAGTGTATGTCCGGCCTTATCGCAGTCAAATACAGGAGAGAGCCAATCATGCTCCTGTACTCCTTCTGTTCCACGGGTTTGCCATCCTCATCAGTGTCAAGTGTTGTTGAGGTGGACATGGGCGTCGAAAGAGGCTTGCCCTCGCCCATGTCAAACTTCTTCAGGACGTCCTTTGTATACTTGCCTTGATGTACAAAGGTCCCATCTTGAGTCTGCTTGATTTGCAACCCAAGAAAGAAATTCAGCTCGCCCATCATGCTAATCTCAAATTCCCTGCTCATAAGATCTGAAAATCTAGACACAAGAGCATTAGAAGAACCACCAAATATGATATCATCCACGTAAATCTAGACTAAAAGGGTGTCATTATTATGCTTGAGGAGAAAAAGAGTTTTGTCCATAGATCCCATTTTAAAACCCTTAGAAAGTAGAAAAGATTTTAAATGCTCATACCAGGCTCTAGGGGCTTGTTTCAAACCATATAAAGCTTTTTGGAGTTTAAAAATGTGGTTTGGAAACTTGGAACTCTCAAAACCAGGGGCTCCCTAACATATACCTCTTCCTCTATATACCCATTCAAAAAAGGCACTTTTGACATCCATTTGAAAAAGCTTAAAACCCTTTGAAGCAACAAAGACTAAAAGGATCCTAATGGCCTCTAAACGGGCAATAGGGGCAAAGGTCTCCTCGTAATCAATTCCCTCTTTTTGGCAATACAATTGGGCAACCAATCTCGCTTTGTTTCTCCCTACCAAACCTTCCTCACTTTGTTTGTTTTTGAAAACCCATTTTGTACCGATGGGATGGCAGTTAGAAGGAGGTGGCACCAAAACCCAAACCTAATTTCTTTCAAAATTTTCAAGCTCCTCATGCATAGCATTAACCCAATTAGGATCAGATAAAGCATGTCCTACATCCCGGGGCTCAAAAGTAGCAACAAAAGCTAAGTGAGCAAAATGAGAAATATGATGTGACCTAGAGCGAGTGACTCGCTCGTGAAGCTCCCCGATCATCTGCTGAGGTGGGTGACAGTGCTGAATATGTTGTGGAGCCTCCCTTGAGGAAGTGGCCTCCCCCTCAACAGCAGATTCAACTCCTCTAGTCTCAGTAGGAGCTGGCTCGAGCAGACCCCAAGTGGTGGAAGGAGTGGGGTCGGGTCTGTCAGCCGTAGTAGTGGAAGCAGGCTCGACTGGGGGCGGCCGGTGGAGTTGGCTCAAGAGCAACCCAATCAGCGTCGTCGTGCTCCTCCTCCATAAAGATGGTCTGTCCCATCTGATGTGGACCTGCAAGACATGGGATGGACAAGGTGCAGTCTCATAGAATGTAACCTCATAAGTCTCCATAATGCGGTTAGCCTCTAGGTTAAGAACACGATAAACATGAGAATGTAATGCATAACCCAGAAAAACCCCATCAGAAGACCAGGACTCAAACTTGTCCAGATTACCCTGTTTTAGCACAAAGCATCTGCAGCTAAATACTCTGAAATGAATGACCTTGGGTGGCTGTCCAAATCGCAACTCATAAGAAGTTTTGTTCAGAAAAGCCCGAAGAAAGATGCGATTGGACACATGCAAGCAGTGTTATTGCTTTGGCCCAAAAACGCCTAGCAGTCCTATGCTCATCAAGCATCGTCCAGGCCATCTCAATAAGGGTCCGATTTTTGTGTTCAACAATACCATTCTGCTGGGGCACATACGGAGAGGAAAACCGATGCTCGAGTTCCAAAGAAGCACAAAATGTTGCAAATTGAGTATTTTTGAATTCTATGACATTGTCATTGTGTATAGCTCTCATGGCATTTTTAGGAAACTCATTTTGCAACCGAAGAATCAAATCTCGAGCATGAGTAAAAGCCTCATCCTTGGCCATCATAAAGAACACCCAAGAGTAGCGGGAGAAGTCATCGACAACCACAAGCACATACCACTTCCCTCCAAAAGAGCAAACCCTGGCTAGACCAAAAGTGTCCATATGAAGCAATTCGCTAGGATGCGAGGTCATCACCTTGGTGACCGGGGAATGGGAAGCGGCAATCATTTTGCCATGGCAATCATTTTGCCATGACGACAAGGGTGACAGACAAAATTTTTCTCAAATTGTAATTTAGGCAATCCTTGGATGAGGTCAAGTGAGCTCAAACGACACAAAAGATCAAAGCTCAAGTGACCTAGCCTCCTATGCCACTTCTAAAGAGAAGAGGAAGATCCTGCCAACAAACATCGAGAAGGGCTAGAAGAATGTGAAAAATCAGCACTGAAAACTCGACCAAAAGGGGAAATCTAGCAAATAAGATCCCCACGGGCATCCAAAACTTGAGACAAGCCCTTTTTAAAGCTCACTTCATAGTCATCCTCAAGGAGTTGCGAAACTGAAAGCAGATTGAAATGCACATTCGAGACCAAAGCAACATTCTTGAGAATAAAGCTCTTGTTCACCCGAATGGTGCCACGAGAAACAATCTTACCTCTTGACTTATCCTCGAATGTGATGTATTCCTTACCAATCACGGGGTCGAGGCTGGAGAACCATTTTGAGCTTCCGGTCATGTGGAGCGAACAACCGGAATCCGTGAGCCACGTGTTCTCCAGGCCTCTGTCCTGCATCAATAGTAAGACACGGGGTGAGCAAATGGCAGAACACTGGGGTAAGTAAACTATAAAGAATATCAGTGATGTGGCATTTTCCCTTGAAAAGTGTTAGGGAAAACACCAAACATCCCCAGTCCCGAAGGGAAACGATCACCACAAGAAGGAAATTGTGGTCTGCTGGGGAAGTATGAACCAAAACCTCTGTCACATGGTCCTTGGCCATATGATACATGATCAGCATCCCGTCAGGCACGACCACCACATGGTCTCACTACCTGAGACCTAGCGGCAAGATGCAAAACACATCTAGGCCTCCCAGGACGTCTCTGAACAGGCTGAGCATGAACACCATGAGAGGGGCGGTTCATGTCCTTCCTGCTCGACTCAGAAACCCACCACTCATCTCTCTTTCTCCTAAAGCAAAACGAAGCTAGATGCCCATCCCTCTCACAATATTCACAATGGTACCTCACCTCTCTCTTGGGTGGATTTTGTTTGTGGAAGGGGGCTTTCTTTTTGGATGGTTGAGGGGCTCTAGGAAGGGGATAACTAGAGATGTCGGGAAAGGTGTCAAGTGTGTTGATAATATGGTTAGGTTTTGGAAGCCACACTTGTTTCTGAGGAGGATCTCTCATAGGTTCATCAATCACACCATCTCTCACAGGGGTGACAGGCTTAGCAGAGGTGGGTTTGATAAGCTTGGGAGTGGGTGAAGGTTTCTCTGAAGGTGTCAAACCACTGCACTCACCAACCTTCCCAAAGTGAGTGACACTGCCATCCTTATTAGCAAAGCCTAACCCCAGTTCGCCAGTTCCCCTCTTGAACTGACTTACCATCATGCCGAACTGGGGCTCACTGCATGATACCCAACTCAAGATAGATCAAAGTTATGTGTTTTCTTTCTCGATTCTTGTCTTGTCGTGTCTGCAGGACTCAAGGGCAGATTGCAAACCCTCACAAAGTGCACACTGTGTAGGTGCAGGGGCACTCACTAAGCTAGCTTTCTCAAGCAAAGCTATCATAGCGTCTGTCTCTGCTAGCTCAGACTGCAAGCCAGGACAAACGGTACACGCACCCAACAGGATAGACCTAGATCTCAACTCGTCGTGCTCATCTAGCAAGGTGGAGTACTTGGTCTGCAAAGTGGTGATGTTTGACATGTGTAGAGCGCACTCATCACATTCAGTCTCATCGGACACCTCAAATGAAGCTCTAGCAGACTCAAGTTCCCTAAGCGTGCTCTCGTACTTGGATCTAAACTCTCTCCTCTCACGAGCAGCCTACCTAAGCAACTTATTTTGACTAGCCAAAGCAGCGTTCAACTCTTCTATCTCAGCGGCGAGATCATCGGCGGAAGGTAGTACCTCAGCAGTAGTGTCATCGCTGATGTCTTTGTCATCGCTGGTGCCGACCGCGTCCTCACCAAGTGCCATAGTGCAGAAGCCTCCAGCGGTGTCGGCGATGAAGCACAACCCGTTCAGCTTGTCCTTGACCCGCCTCTCAGTCTCCTCGTCGTTCGAGGAAGATACAACATCGTCGGAGTCGTGGTCGAGGTCGCTGAGGGAGGTGAGGAAGGCACACTCCTTGATCTTTGCCTTCTAAAGGTACTTCTTCTTGAGCTCCTCCTTGTCGAATCCTCCCTTGGACTTGTACTTACCGAAGGAGTACTTGCCCTTGCGCCAACCAGAGTGATGGTCGCACGGGCCAGACTCCGATTTGCCCTTCTTGGGGTAGCTAGCAACAAAGTGGTCGGGATCGCCACAGTTGTAGCATCCGTCCTTGGACCCGCCACGCCGCCGGCTCATACGATTGTTGTGATACCGCGTGAACCGGCTGCCCACAAGTGCCAGCTCCTCATCCCCAAGGCTCTCTACCTGCTCCTCTGTAATAGACAACAAAGAAGATAGAGCAAACATAGCAGGTGAGGAGTTAGAAGCAGAACCACCTCCAGAGACTAGGGCCATGATGGGTGCCCTCGGGTTCTCAATCTTGGCTTGAGTCTAGTGGTTAATCTCTGAGGACTTGAGCTTGTTGAAGAGCTCGTCCACGGTGAGAGTCTCGTAGTTGGGCAACTCGACAATCGCCGAGACCTTCACCTCCCACACCCTTCGATCTAGATCATGTAGTAATTTCAGCGCTATCTCATGATCAATATAGGGTAGCTGTGCCTTGTTGGCATGCATCTTGTTCACAATTGACTGGAACCTGGAGAATAGGGAATCAATGGTCACTCCAGCCAACTGTGTGAAGTTCTCATACGTCTCAAACAGTCTGGTCTTCACATGATCGTTGCCCTCATGGAATCTCTCGAGGGTAGACCAGAACTGATGAGCCATAGTCAGATGTCCAACTCGCTCAAACTCACCAAGCGAGAGACACGAGAACAAAGTGTTACGAACTTTGTTGTTCGAACCATGGAACTCCATTTGAATTGGAGCGATCCGGTCACTTGTAGCATCGAAAATCGCATCGAGGCAAATTTCCCAAACCCGATAATTGATGCTCCGAAGATACGCAGACATGCGAATCTTCCAGTACGGGTAATTGGTCCCATCGAAGAACGGAGGTTTGCCAACACCTCGTTCCATGTCGCCTACGTGGATTTCGAACCGATTAGGGAAGGGAAATCCTTAACCGCCTCTTTGCAAGCAACGTGGGACATCTTCTGGTTTGCCCCCAGCCAATCTAGCTCGCCTGGTCCACGCTCACCGGCTTCCTCACCTTGCAGCCGAAGCTCCGCTGTCGACCTGAGCTCTCCCAGCGTCCCCACTGTTGCTCAAGTGCTCCGGAGTATCCACTCGAGGTGAGCAACCCCCATGCCCTTATTTCTCCATTTACTGCCCTGTCCTTCGCGCGATTGCTCGTTAGAGCAAGTTCGCACCGCTGTTGGGCCGCTCCGCTGTGGTCTGCGCCCTCTAGTGCCCCCGCGCCGGTGTCGTGCCTATGGTTGAGTCCATGGTGTCGCCTTGAGTGCGCCCGAGCCTTTCCCAAGTACTCTACAACTTCGTCATGGCCTTGGTCGTGCCCTCGCCTCCAGCGAGACCTCGCCACGGAGACGGGTGGTGTTGGGACTATGCTTCGTCGCCGAAGGTCTGGTAGGAAGAAATAGCTTCGGCTGAAGCTGTCCGCATGTGATGACCGAAGGTTCCTCTTCATGAAGCTTCAGAATTACAAACCGACATAAAAGTAGAATGACCTTTTAGTCCATAAATGTTTGAGTCGCTGTTGTAATCCCTTATGAGGGGCATAATTGTAATTCCTCACAGGCTGTGTCCCGTGTCTATAAATAGTGAACGACATTCCTTTACTGTTCACGCATTCCTGTAATAGTGATCGAACCAGTCGGGAATCAACCTTTTGCCAAGGAAGAGGTATTACTGTATCCAATGCTTAAATATATTAAATAGATATAATATGAAAGTAATGTTGTTCGTTTATAATTTATTCACCTTTGACGCTTCATATTTTATATTACTTTATTCAATCTATTAGAATTCAATTACGAAGATTTAACCTTCGTAATCATATTGTCTTTGACCTTCGTCCAAAGTTCATTAATCCTTAAGGGAATAATGCTTCGTTGGACGAAGGGCATTAACATTTAACATTTTATGTTGCCTTGTTCTTGATTCATAGCATTTGAGAACAAGTCCCCAACATTGGCGCCCACCTCCGGTCAACTCACTTCCACTTTTTGAGCTGATGGCTTTGATTAACGATCAAGTTGGAGCTGCTTCGGCCCCGAAGCTGGTGCTCCCGATAACAGGTGGTTCGTGCTCAGAACCAGCCAACAAAAAGCAGAAGAAAGAGGCGCAGAGAAGGGTACAACATGTTGGAGTGCAGGGACCCTTCATCAAGTCAAGATGGGCACATTCCAATCACCTTCTCCCAAGAGGACCTTCAGCTCAAGGATTTTCCTCATAACGATGCTATGGTTATTTCTTGCGTTATCAAAGGGTTTCTGGTCCACAATGTTTTGGTTGATACAGGCAGTGCAGCTAATATTATATTTGCTAAGGCCTTCAGACAAATGCAAGAGCCAGAAGATAAGATTCATGATGCTACGCACCCTCTCTGTGGCTTCGGAGGAAGACAGATTGTAGCACTGGGCAAAATCACCATGCCAGTGACCTTCGGATTCATCAACAACACCAGAACTGAGCAAGTTGTGTTTGACATTGTTGACATGGAATACCCTTACAATGCAATTATTGGTCGTGGCACCCTCAATGCTTTCGAAGCAATTCTTCATCCTGCTTACCTTTGCATGAAGATACCTTCGGATCAAGGACCCATTGCTATTCATGGAAGTCAGGAAGCTGCCAGAAGGGCCGAGGGAAACTGGACTAACTCAAAAGCAATCCATAATATAGATGGAGCTGAAGCTTGTGAACAGTACAAATTCAGAAGGGAGAAAGCAGCTTCGGCAGATCAGCCGAAGCCCATGCTCTTATGTGAGGACATAGCAGAGCAGAAGGTGCTGTTGGGCTCCCAATTATCCGAAGAACAGGAGAAAACCTTGATAAGGTTTTTGTTCAACAACAAAGATGTTTTTGCATGGTCAGCCAATGATCTTTGCGGAGTTAACAGGGATGTTATTGAACACTCGCTCAATGTTGACCCATCCTTTAGACCCAGAAAGCAGAGGCTTCGGAAAATGTCTGAAGACAAGGCCGAAGGAGCTCGGAACGAAGTCAAAAGACTCCTCAGTGCAGGAGTTATCAGAGAAGTTAAGTACCCAGAATGGCTAGCTAACACTGTTATGGTAAAAAAGGCCAATGGCAAATGGCGAATGTGTATCGACTTTACGGATCTCAACAAGGTCTGTCCGAAGGACGAATTCCCATTGCCAAGGATAGACTCCTTAGTTGATGCAGCAGCTTCGTCAGAGCTTATGAGTCTTCTAGATTGTTATTCACGCTATCATCAAATTTGGATGAAGAAGGAGGATGAGCCGAAGACCAGTTTCATAACCCCCAGTGGAACATATTGTTACCTTCGGATGCCCGAGGGGCTCAAGAACGCTGGAGGAAGTTTCAGCCGAATGACTGCGAAGGTTCTTCAGTCTCAGATAGGCAGAAATGTGCTAACTTATGTTGATGATATCATTGTAAAAAGCACGAAACAAGAAAATCACACTGCTGATTTGCAGGAGACCTTCGCCAGTTTTAGACAAGCTGGTCTAAAGCTGAATCCAGAAAAATGTGTCTTTGGAGTAAAGGAGGGGAAATTTCTTGGATGTTTGGTTTCAACAAAGGGAATTGAAGCTAATCCAAGTAAAATTGAAGCTATACTTCGAATGGAGCCACCAAATACAAAAAAGGGGGCCCAAAGACTGACGGGGAGGCTGGCATCTCTCAATAGATTCATATCCAGATCAGCTGAGAGAAATTTACCATTCTTCGAAGTGCTGAAATCAGCCGAAGTCTTTCAATGGGGACCAAGCCAACAAAAAGCCTTCGAGGAACTGAAGCAATATTTGATAGATTTAACAACATTAACTCCACCAACACCAGGGGCTCCTTTGTTATTATATGTGGCAGCTTCGCACTCAGCGGTAAGTGCAGCACTTGTCCAGGAGAAGCTTGATGGCCAAGTCAAGAAGCAGGTCCCAGTATATTTTGTATCTGAGGTTCTTAGTTTATCAAAGAAAAACTATACAGAATTGGAGAAGGTGTTATATGCTGTTTTGATGGCATCCAGGAAGCTTCGGCATTACTTTCAAGCATACAATATTGTTGTTCCTTCTTCTCAACCGTTGAAGGATATTATGAGAAATAGAGAAGCTACTGGACGGATTGGAAAATGGGCTGCAGAGCTCAATGAATTTTGCATTGATTATGTGCATAGGTCTTCGATCCAGTCTCAAGCGTTGGCAGATTTGATTGCTGACTGGACGCCAGGGGCTCAGGATGAAGAAACAAATAAAGATGCCGAAATATGGACAGTGTTTTGCGATGGGTCTTGGGGAACCTTCGGAGCAGGAGTAGCCGCTGTGTTGATCTCACCATCCAAAGTTAAAACTTGTTATGCGGCAAGACTCGATTTTAGTTGTACAAACAATATTACTGAGTACGAAGCCCTGCTTTTGGGCCTTCGGAAGTTAAAAGCAATGGGAATCAGAAGGGCCATTCTTAAAACTGATTCCCAGGTTGTTTCGGGTCATATCGACAAGAGTTGTAAGGCTAAAGATCCGAAGCTTGAAAAATATTTAGACACGGTCCGAAGGATTGAAGCTTCCTTCGAAGGATTTTCTGTCAAAAATATCCCTCGAGGACAAAATGAGCATGCTGATTTGTTAGCTAAGTCAGCAGCACAGGGGTTGCCCTTACCTTCGGATGTGTTCTTCGAAACAATAAAAGCACCTTCAGTGGAACTTCTTGAAAGAGCAGTCCTCAATATATCTCCTGTTTATAGTGAAGACTGGAGAACTGATATAATCTCGTACCTTCAGGGTAACTTCCTTTCAGATGACGAAACTTATAACAGGAGGATAGAAGCAAGAGCTCGTCCATATGTCATGATAGAAGGGGAGTTGTACAAGCATGGAGTTTGTGCTCCATTACTCAAGTGTTTATCCAGAGCTGAAGGCATAGAATTGATGAAAGAAATACATGCAGGCCTGTGTGGATCTCACATTGGATCTAGGCCGTTACTTGGAAAAGTTTTCCGTCAAGGGTTTTATTGGCCGAAGGCAGCTTCGGATGCAGCGGAATTAGTTCAAAAGTGCGAAGGTTGTCAGAAATGTGCAAGAGATCAAAAACAACCTTCGTCTCTAACTCAGCTGATACAACCCATCTGGCCATTGCAAAGGTGGGGCCTTGACTTGTTAGGTCCGTTACCACCGGCTCAAGGAAACTTAAGATATGTTGTAGTGGCCGTGGAATATTTTTCTAAATGGATTGAGGCAAAGCCTTTAGCCACAATAACTTCGGCCACCATTCAAAAGTTTTTCTGGCAGAATATTGTTTGTCGGTTCGGAGTACCAAAGGCCATCACTGTAGATAATGGAACACAGTTCGATTCCGAAGCTTTCAGAGAATTCTGTGATCAAATTGGCACGAAGATCCATTTTGCATCAGTCAGGCATCCGGAGTCAAATGGACTTGTTGAAAGAGCCAATGGCATCATAATGACAGGAATAATGAAGTTAATCTTCAATCAACCCAGGGGAAAGTGGCCAGATCAATTAATCAAAGTAGTATGGAGCCACAACACAACAACATCAAGGTCAACAGGCTTTACTCCATTCAAATTATTGTTTGGTGACGAAGAAATAACTCCGGAGGAAGCTAAAACTGGATCAATAAGAGTAGTAGCTTCGGCAGAATCAGGTTCTGAAGCTGATCATTCTGTGGAAAAAGATGCTATAGAAGGGATCAGGCTTCAAGCTGTGGAGAACATCAATAAATATCAAGCCGAAACAATCAAATGGCGTGATAGAAAGGTTCAGCTAAAGAATATTGAGCCAGGACATTCGGTGCTTCGGAGAGTGGCTAACCCAGATACAGTGGGCAAATTGCAGCTGAAATGGGAGGGACCTTTTTTGGTAGTATCTTCGTCAAGACCCGGTTCATACAGATTGAAGGATATGGACGGCAACGACATTCCTAGATCTTGGAATGCGGATGAGCTTCGGCGATATTATGTATAACTTGATGTAATTTTTTATATTTTATATTTTTTCTTTTATGGCACCCTTTTCCTTTCTAAAGGGGGAGAAAGGTTTTTAATGGGGCCATCGCATGTAATTTCCTTTTTTAGCTCTATAAGAGCAAAATCCCCCAAAGATGTAAATGTAAAAACTGAGAACGCACCATCGAGTGCCGAAAAGAAACAGGGAAGAAGCTCGAAAGCCGTCCCTAAGGGGATGCGGAGAACGACGAAGCTACTAAAGAAGTCGCTCCAAAGGGGGCACAGTGTAAGTTTTCTGCTCAAAAGTCGTTCCAAAGGGAATGCAGAGCTTACAGCGAAAAGTCAACGCTGATACCGCCGAAAGTAAAAGGCGAAGAAGCTCCTAAGGGAGGCTTACAGCGAAAAGTCAACGCTGATACAGCCGAAAGTAAAAGGCGAAGAAGCTCCTAAGGGAGGCTTACAGCGAAAAGTCAACGCTGATTCCGCTGAAGTAAAAGGCGAAGAAGCTCCTAAGGGAGGCTTACAGCGAAAAGTCAGCGCTGATATGTGAATTGTTTCTAAGGAAATAACGGTTGTGATTATGGCTTCAGATATGTGTTTGGACATTCATTTGCACATCACATTACATCATAACATTTGCATTCATAAACATTCATCCAGGCATATGTAGGATAACCATCATCATAACATAAGTGGTTGCTTCGGCAAAAAGGTAAAAACTGTCTTTTGTACTTCGTCGTGTACGAAAAGAAGAGCTTCGACAAAAAGGAAAAGCTGTTTTTTATGCTTCGCTGTGTACGAAAAGAAGGGAAGGTGTTTTTTTTCGCCTTCGGCTCAAAAAGATAATTTCGTCCACATCAAAGCACCTCATACATTAATGGAAGGGTAAGAGCATATTACAAGGTATGAACAAAATTCATTAAGAACTGTTTAGCCATATTTACAAAAGTTATTTCAAAAGTTTCTTGAGTTTTTCTACAGTCTACTCCTACTGATCTTCATGGGGCCTCAGCTTTGGCGTCATACTCTTTAAGCATCGGTCTCGGCTTCGTCATCCTACATGAAATAAGTTGTTGTGAGTCAAAACCAAGTTTGAAGGAAAAGGTAAGCACAAGGTATGATTTCTTACTGGTTCAAGATGACTCCGAGCTTCGTCTCCAGCCTTTTCTCGCCCGCCTTTTGTCCATATCATCTTTACAAATCTATTAGAAATGCACCGGGCGAGGTCAGGAATATCATCTAAAATTGATAGTGATAGAGTGAAATTGGGCCTATTAACAATTTTTCCATGGTCGCAGCCAGCTTTCAGAAAAGCTGCAGCAGTGCCCCGAGAAGCTACCCAGGCACAGAAGTCACCGTGTCCGGCTATAACTTCGTCAAGCTCATCAATTTCACCCTCAATATGTTCGAAGGTCTTTGGTAAATCTTCAGTTGACGGGGTGAACTTCCCACTGCTAGCCTCGACTGAGTGGAAGATTTTTCTCAGTCGTTGAATACATTTATTGCTAAACTCCAAACATTTGTCTTGAAGGCTTGCCAATAATTTTTCAAATCTGAATTTTGTTGGACTTCGGCTTCAAGTTTCGCATTAAGTTCTTGCTTTTCTTGTTCAAACTGTTCAGATTGGCAGAGAAGCTTCGTATTCAATTCTGCTATTTTAGCTTCGGCTTCTGCCAATAAGCCTTCAGTTGTCTGAAGCTCGAAGTTTTTCTTTTCAATAGTAGCTGATTGCTCTTTTAATTTGCTCTCTAAATTTTCAATTATAACCTCGTGTTTTTTGTCTTCCAGATCCTGCTGCATTTTCAAAGCTTTACTCAACAGCATACTCTGCACATAAACAACCTTCGTTAGAAATGTCTTCGTTATTAAAAACAATAAAAGTCAAGGGAAAAGTAGTTCACCTTGAAATTGGAATAAAATAAACTACCAACGATATGTTGTCGTCGGTAGCGGCTAATATCCGTTTCTAGCTTCGGAAAACCGATACTCTTTAATAGAGTACCGATAATCTTAGCTCCAGTTTGATCCCGGATACAGTCTAATTTTTCATCGTCAATACCCCCGAAGAGGAGTGCTCCTGGTTTATATCCGCAAGATTTGGCATATTCTTTAAGCTCTTCTATTTCGGTTTTTGACAGTTCTCGTCCAACTAAATTTTGAAACATGAAGGCTTCGTCCTCTGAAGTTTCGTCAGAGATTTCCTTTTCTTTCCCAGACACTGCGGCCATGGTCTCCTCGGCGGCAGTCGTAGCTTCTTCTGTGGCCATGTTTAGCAGTATTTTGTCGATATGTTCGATTGTGGTTTCCAAGTTCAAATCTTCGGTTGAGGTAGCTTCGGTAGCCGCGATCTCCGAAGGTGCAACTTCAATATTTGTTATTTCCTCAGCCGCTGGTATCTTCCGAGCTGAGGCTCTCGGTGGTGTCTTGTCAATGACTTCTGTCACTGCGATGATTCTTTGTCTCTTTGCTTTAGTTGTTTCCTTCGTTTTTTCGGGCTCCTTTTCCTTCTGAAAAAACTTCGTCAGTTGAGGCCCTAATGGACTTAGCTTCACAGACAGGGATTCAGTCATTACCTTCAAAATCTCTTCCACGTCAGTGACAGAGCGTGATGCGGGAGTCTCTTCTTCGTCGGATACTTTTCGCTTCGGAGATGATACTTTTCTCTTCTTCAGAATTTTCTTCTCTTTTGGTGGTTCTTTCTCATCTTCATTTAAAGCTTCGGCTACCCTTTTCCTTTTCCGGCCTTCGACACCTTTATTCAGTTGTTCGTAGTCGGGGTATTCAAAACCCAAGGCGTCCAGCACTCGATTCAGTCTTCGCTTCGGACGGGTACCGAAGGCCGCAGTCATCAACTGATCTTCTTTTTTGGAGTAATTACCGAGTATTTCATTGCACATTATTTCAATTGTGTCCAACCACTCTTGGCAAGGTGTTTTAAAGTATTTCTTAAACTTGTAATAGTAAGGTAACCGTACAAGTTCCCCGTCTTTCTTCTCCCCCTTTAGCTTTGGCATTTCCCATTCTTTTAAAGTAGGAAAAACCCTGAAGGCCAAGAACTCTTGAACCAGGTCTCTTGTGCCGATATGCTCTGAAATAATTTTAAACTCAGTCAGTGCAGCCCAAGTGGGACCTTCTAATGACATTTGGCATCGCGGTCTTGTTTCTCCGAAGATCAATTCAAGAGGGCTTTGTACCAGCTTCTCTTTGTCTTCGTCAACTTTCACATAAAACCATTCCGACTTCCAGCCTGCCGGCCATTTGCTTCGGTAGCTGATTACAGGAAATTTTGTGGTTTTCTGATAAGCAAAATTATAGCAACCAAAGTTATCATGCAATCCATCTTTTCTAGCCTTCGTCTGGTAGTGCAGCTCATGAACTCGACAAAAGCTGTCGGCAAACGGCTCCACCGCCTGGCTTCGGAGGGCCCAGATATAAACACTAAGCCTAACGATAGCGTTAGGAGTCAGCTGATGAAAGTAGATCCCAAACTTCTTCAATACATCTGCAATAATCCCATGGAGGGGGAATCTCAACCCAGCTTTTAGAAAGCTCTTGAAAATGATTATTTCATCCTTCTCCGGCTTCGGGGTAGTCTCTTCTCCCCCGAAGCGAAGTAGCTTCTTCTGACTCTCACTGAAATAACCCGACTTCACCATCTTGGAGAGATCAGCCTTAGAGACAGTCGACTTTCCGAAGTCCAAGTGGCTGGGCTTACTTGGCATGGCAATATGATAATCATCTTCGGAATCAGTTTCCTCAATGTTTCCTTCTTCCGCTTCGGCAGTTGCCTGTTCTGTTTCAGCAGTGGGGATTTCTTCCGAGGTTACCAGTCCGGATCGTTGCATCGCTTCGGAGATGGGAACAGTCTCCGATCCTTCAGCTTCGCCTCCTTCACGCTCAACCCTAGCGGTAGAGCGCACTCTAGCCATTTAATTCTGGATTTTTTGGGAATTAAATACTTTTCTTCCGAAGTTTTTTTCTTCTGACGAAGTAGGCTTCAAGCTGGAGCTTCGTTTGGTTTCGAGAGTCAAGCTTCGGCTATGGTTAAAAATTTTGGCAGCAAAACAGTGCAAATAGCAATGAATGTTGTGGTAACTTCACACCTACCCGTCTGTTTATATAGTGATGCAGGTAAGAAGGTGAATCGCCAGGGTTTTTACACCAGGCGAATAGCTGCTTGCACCCGCTGCGCGGTGGACCGCAGAGACCAAATAGTAACTCTGCAAGGTGGGACCGTTACGCGCTCGAAAACTGAATCGTTTCTCGACAACGAGCTCAGGGAAGGTGTTTTTTGGACCTTCGGCTTCCCGAAGCCTAAGATACTTTTTTCACGGATCAAGCTCGTTACGAAAAACGATCTAGCACCGCGAAGGGGCTACTGTTGGGACTATGCTTCGTCGCCGAAGGTCTGGTAGGAAGAAACAGCTTCGGCTGAAGCTGTCCGCATGTGATGACCGAAGGTTCCTCTTCATGAAGCTTCGGAATTACAAACCGACATAAAAGTAGAATGACCTTTTAATCCATAAATGTTTGAGTCGCTGTTGTAATCCCTTATGAGGGGCATAATTGTAATTCCTCACAGGCTGTGTCCCGTGTCTATAAATAGTGAACGTCATTCCTTTACTGTTCACGCATTCCTGTAATAGTGATCGAACCATTCGGGAATAAACCTTTTGCCAAGGCAGAGGTATTACTGTATCCAATGCTTAAATATATTAAATAGATATAATATGAAAGTAATGTTGTTCGTTTATAATTTATTCACCTTTGACGCTTCATATTTTATATTACTTTATTCAATCTATTAGAATTCAATTACGAAGATTTAACCTTCGTAATCATATTGTCTTTGACCTTCGTCCAAAGTTCATTAATCCTTAAGTGAATAATGCTTCGTTGGAAGAAGGGCATTAACATTTAACATTTTATGTTGCCTTGTTCTTGATTCATAGCATTTGAGAACAAGTCCCCAACAGGTGGCGCCCCCGCAAATAGACCATCCACCCTACCTGCACTTGCCGTTAGATCTCAGGCGCTCATCCGAGATTGGGCGACCTAGGTTTAATTAGATCCGAGCTAATCCCAACCATCCGATGCAGATCTGTCCGCTCAGATGCGTGCCCTCGCCTGCGCCCTTGTGGCTGGGCCCGGCCGGTCAGCCCTAGCTCAGGTCGCCGACGCCCCTGGCCCGCCTGTCAGCGCTCGCCGCGCGTCTGCACGCACGCTCGCGCTCGGATATAATCTCGGTCGTTGATCATGGATCTGACGGCTGAGGAGACCTGATACCCCTTCGCGTGGTCTTTTTGTTAAAGAGGCCCTCGGTTTCTCGGAAAACAACCCATCGTCCCTCAGTTTCGCGCGCAGGCCCCTGTATTCTTGCAGACAGGCCCCTAACCTTTTAATTAATTACAGATTTAGGCCTAACCTTGTATTTTAGACTTCAAAATATGTTTATTTCATATCTTTTGCATATGAACTCCAAATACAATGATTCAAATTGCAAAATGTTCATAGGATTATTCTCCGTCCAAATAAATTATGATCATTCACTGTCTACGCATTCTAATTTTTATGACTAGACTATAGGTTAGTTTATTTAATAGTTTATTTATTAAATAAGAAAATAAAAAGGAAAACCCTAAGGGTCACTAGATGTGTAACTTTGTGAAATTAATAATACATAAAGTATGAATCTACCACTGGTGTAATTTTGTGTCTTATTAAATTAAGTGAAATCTAATTATGTAGTCCATGCAGATAGACAACACTTAGAGAATAACAAACTTCTAAATGTGTTAGTTCACCCTATAATCTAAACTACCTCTTAAGTTTATGTTGTTCTTTTGAGTTGTGTTCACTTTGTACATGATTGGTGTGATGTTTATTTGTCTTTATCCAAATATATTAAATTTATGATCGCTTTATTTAGACGACGAGCAACCCATGGTTCCTGAGTGTGTTGCCGAAGACCTTCCTAAGCAGCAACCTAGTGAAGACAAGTGTCCTCTGACCTATTATGTCCTACTTACTTTATAATTCATCGTCCTGCATTACATTATTGAAATCTAAGAATTGACTAGTCTGTATTTACTTTATCCTTGTTACCTTTTTGGGTTACTATGTTTAGCTTTATGCTATTGCTTTAACTTAATCAACGAACATGATATGAATATTTATGATACGATGATGTTATCCCAATGATGATCTTGTGATACTTTAGGGGACTCAGGCTATTTCCTGAGTACCTCTTCGTAAGGACTTGTTCGTTGAGTGACCACCTGGGATAATAGTGCAACCATGAGGGTGGAATGGGACGCCCTTAGCTGAATAATTAGATGAACCTAGGGATATAGTTGGCTTTGCTGGAGGGCCATCAATGGGGGCCGGGGCATAGTGCTCGCTCTACTTAGGGAGGTGTATTGTGTTTGTACGACTGGCGAAACCTAACAAGCAGCTATGCACCAAGGGAGTCTTTGTAAAGGCTACGTAGTGATACCCTGCCAGCAGACCACCTAGGTAGTGGTCAATGAGGAGTAGCGCCCTCCAGGCAGAAAGGGAATCACGACTCCTGGGTAAAGGGTGAAACCTCTGCAGAGTGTTAGAAACTGATATATTAGCCATGCTCACGGTTAAGAGCAGCCTTGTAATATCCCAAAAAAATGTTGACCAAAAGTTGATCTTCAGTGCGTGGATGAGGGAAAGGGTTGTGGGCCGTTGGATGCAAAGTCATAAGTCATCTGAGGTGTCGTTTCTTTCTCCCACAAAACCCTAGGTGGCCACCCCTTTTCCCTTCCCCCTCTCTTGGCCGCCACCCCCCTTTTTTCCCCTTGGCTGGCCACCCCCTCTCCTCCCATTGTAGCCGCCCTCCATTGCTTCCTCCTCCCTAGATCTCCCCCCCCACGCAGCAAGGATCGAGAAGAGGAGGAGCACATTGAATTGAAAAGGAAGAGAGGATCAAGGAGATGTTCTACCCCATCTCTTCTTGCAGATTTTCTTGGGGAAATCCTAGGTAAGAATAAGATCCATGTCCCCCCTGTAATTATGTGTTTTTGGAGGTTGCGGATCATGGGGATTGAAGGATTAGAGGTTGGATTAGATGTGGGGTTATATTTTGATCTCGAAATTAGTTTCTGCAGAATAGCAGATTTGACAGTTTCTGTTCATGCCAGTTTTTCGTGCTCTTAGTTGCCTCAAAAAAAATAAAAAGTCTGTCTATGAGACGTAGATAATTTGTAGATCTTTCCGTGGCCGTGAAGAACACCTCAATCGGACATTAGACTAGAAAGTTATTGCAGTTTGATTATAGCAGTTTTTCAGTCTCATAATTCTGTGTAGAATCTATTCTCTTAAGATTTAGGAAATTTTATCAACAGAATTAAACTTTAGGTTGGTAAAAGAAGTTGTAGATAATTTCATAAGATTTCCAGATTGTTAAAGAGTGCATTCATATGAATTTTTAAACTCCAGTTATGTTTGTTTTACTATGGCTGTTCCTGTTTGCCTGACAAAAATGAGCGGGTATGTTCACTGGTAGGTTTCATCTAGTAAATGGCCAAACTGAATCTTCCAACTAAAGAGACTTTTGTAGAGGGATAAAAGTTCTTACTGTCAGAAGAATTTCATAATTTGTGGTTGATTAGTTTGGGAGATATCGAATTTTGAAGTTAACTATGCTGCTGTCTGAAACAGATTCAGTCAGTTATCTTGTCAAATGTTTTAGAACTTATAGATGGCCGAATTTAATTATCCATTGAATACCGAAGTTGTAGAGTATTTTGTGTAGATACTCCTAGAGTATTTGTTTGATATCACCACTATTATAATTTTAAAGGTACAAAATTAACAAACAGCGCTGCTGCTGTGTGGCATGTGGTTGAGGGTGGGAGTCCTTCCACCAGGTCTTGGTTTCAAGTGTAGGAGCGATTTGTGGATTGTTGGCAAATGTTTGTGAAATATTTGTATTAAGTTTTAAGCCCTCTAGCAGGTGGCTACACTCCAGATCATGCCTAGTACATTTTTCTTCTTCGATGAAGGCAAGTGAATGTAGCGGTGGTTGCTACCGTTTTGACCTGTTATTTCTATCGCCTACACTCTAATATTCAGAATTATTGGATTCTTCATAATTGAACTCTATGATGATGTTTTACTTGATTGTATTATATTGATGCTCTATCATATATTGATGATGATTATGGTTCGAGTATGACCCATGAGATTAATTCACACCCCTGAAGGCAGATGAAGTATTATTTGAGGTTTGTATTGTATCTGAAGGAAGTGAAGTTTATTGATAAATGCAGCATGCCATATACATTGCATCTGAAGTTTTGTCGTGACCTATGGTCCGACCGTACCGGTACAACTTAGCATCGTACTGTGGCAGAACCACCTGAATTATTCTAGCTTAAGTGCCTAAGTCACGCCTCAGGGGCCGTAACACACTTAAATCGGAATAACCCGTCAGTCCCTCAGATCTAGTATGACAAAGCCACTTAACTAGGATCAAATACCACAATCTCACACGAAGGTGAGTCACAGAAGAAATACAATAAAATAGGAAGACCTCAAATTAAAGTACTGAATTATTACATAGATCGGAGTTTTTCAAGTAGCGGATAAAAGTTCACAAAATAAAATGCAGCGGATAATCGATATCATCGAAAACGAGGAATCGAGCAAGGCCTAGCCCACTACTCCTCTTGCTCCTCTCCTGCCGGAGTAGCATCCCACTCTACCGTCCAACCCGGTGGCAGGGTGGTAGGCCAAGTTACACCGTCAACCATGTCCTGAAGCGTACCTGCAAAAATTATGCCATAAGCAAAGTTGAGTATACTAATACTTAGCTAGACTTACCTGGTGTGAGGATTCTACTCCTCTACCCCTAGACCATGCAGCTGCTTGGCTGAGGGGTTTGGTTTGCCAAAAGCACTAGCCGAGTCTAAAATCAATTTTAGCTTTTCAATTTCTAGCATCATTATCTTAGCTAAGTTTGCTCCTTCTAAGCATTCATGGTAACAAGCATTTAGTGCAATCAACAAGTTATCTCAAATAAAACTCATTTCACTTCTTACTCAATGTAGTACAAGGGGTCAAGCAGTCTCATTAGCTGCGAGAAGCAGACGATTTGAATTGAGTTTTTATCCTTGCAAGGTAAACCTAAACACATGACATGTCAGGGCACTCCGTCCCCACACACGTCAACCGTCCCCATCGATTCCCCATTCGCGGCCAGGGCTCACTGCCTTGGCATACAATGCTCCACTGACCCCGACTGCCGCCGTGCAGTGACCGCACTTGTACCCACCATAGCTAGCATAGGAGACCCAGTCTCAGGACAAGTGAGGGGAAAGTCCACGCTCGGCTTCACTCAGGTACTAGGTTTACCGGTTACCATATTTCCCGACATGTGTTTAGTACGTTCAAACGCTTGACTCAGGTATCCACACATTAATCCTTAATTCCTTTTCTCGTCTCATGGACAAGGTATCCTCCCTGGATCCAAGTCCATAGACCATCATAGATCCCATTATCATGATGAATACAATCAATTCCTGACCTCGCGCGAGTGCTAGAAAAATCACTCGACTTCTACCGAGATCCTGATTAGCATAGCAGCTACTCGACCTAGCATATTAGTATTGATCTCAAAAAGGAATCCTAAGTTCATGCAAATAAAGGTTTCGAGCAACTCCTACACTTAAGTGCACATTACAAGCCTACAAACATTAAGTGTAATAAAGTAGCATATATAAATACGGTTATGCATAAAACCGGGGCTTGCCTTCAAATGTTGGGGTTGCAGGGAGGTCTTCGATGGCAGTCTCGGGAGCTTGCTCCTGGTCTTCCTCGTGGACAACTCCTTGCTCGCGGATGAGCACGTACTCTCCGTCAGCGAGATTGCAATCTAATGAATGCAATGAGTAAGATACATGCATGGTATGATATGAAAGCTAGCACTTAAACTTTGATGGTGAATGATTAACTTAACGAGGTAGAGCTTAATCTTGCTACTTAAAGATTCTTGTGGTATACTTAGCAGTTTAGGGTCAAGCTTAGTTAAACTTAGTGGTAAGTCTATTTTGGTGTTCTACTGAATTCCTTTAATGTCTTAGTGAGAATTTATCAAGATTTCTAGTTGAACTTATTGGAGCGAGGTTTATCCTTCCTCTCTTTCCTCCTACTTCTCTTATGCTTTTAAGGTGGGTTTGAACTACAAGTTATATTAATAAATTTTCAAAAATTCTGTAAACATTACAGTGGCTTCTTACTAGTGTATAAGTTTTTGTCTCAAAATTTGGGGTTTAAAAAGTGAGTGGTTCTCTCTGTATAAAATTATCAAATATTAGGGCAGAGAGGGTGTTTTGAACTACAACCTTTTTTTCTAGTGAGTTATTCTCTAAGACTTATTTTTGTTGGCATTCAGATGTTATAACATGACTTTGTACAAATTATCAGTCACTAATACTTATTAGTTATTTTATTATGATTTTCCAAAGTTTCTAGCCAAAGGGGTGCTTTCTACTACCACTATACTTGAAAAATATCAAACAACAGATTTCAAATTTTTCCTATCTTTTTCTTTATGCAAGAGAAATCATTCTGAAGTTTGGCAACTTTTTGCTTAAAGGAGAGGTGGTAGGAATTTTTTGAACTAAATGGCCTTTTTCATGAAGTATTGGCAATGGGTATTATTTTGCAGCTTTCAATTGGGTTTTGCATTTTTCTCTAGTGGCCTATTTCATTATTGATCTAGTAAAAAATTATTTGCCCACTGTTGCACATTTTTTGGCTTACTTATGATTAAATTGAAATATGGCTTAATATCAAGTTTTATTTGTTTACCCTACTTAAAATGATGGACTGATGTGTTTATCATTTTTGTAGTGGTGTCTTGGTGGGTGCAAATCCACTGGATTTTTATTAATAATTTTGAAATTGTTTTCATAATTCTTATAATTGTTTTTCTAGTTTGATTAATGCTTAATAAAAGATTTCACTTGAATTTGTTCTGGACTAGGGGTCCTTTTATTTTTCCTAGGTTTTCTGTTACTTAAGTAGACTAGGAAAAATAATTGCATTCACTGTTCATTATTCTCTAATGCCATCCTGATTTTCCTAAGTTTTGGGCAAAATGGCTATTAATAGATAACTTTACTTAAATTTTCAATACTGGGGTGTTCACTATTTCTAAACAGTGTCTAAATGGGGTTTGAACATCTACAAATTTTCTTAAGTTCAGAACAGAAGCATAACTAGTTTTCTTTAATTTAATAAGGTTTGGTCATTTTCCTTAATAAATCTCAAACTCTAAAATTCAAAATAGAAAGCATAGGGTTCATTATTTTTAATTGATAGTCCATAATATTTTTAATCCAGCAAAATTGGTTTGGTTGAATTTGGTTGAATATGACTCATGATATAAATTTTCAAAGTTCTCTGCTGAATTTAAAAAGGTTAAATAGAAATGGATAAAGGAAAACAGTTTTGCGCTGGGTCCCTCGCGAAGGATTTTAAATGAATTGCAGACAGGTCCCCGGTGCACTATTCACTTGAGTCTACGGCTCTGCAGGAAACCCCTATGGTTTCTGGAAATCGAACCCGCGGTCCTTCCCTAATGGAACAATGGCCGCGGAGGAAGAAAGGGGCGGAGGGCCTTACCGGCGGCGAGACTGCTCTGGTGAGGTGGTCGAGGATGTAGGGGAGGTCTTGAGGATCACGGTGATGTGCGGGTCGCCGTTGGGGATGGTCGGAGTCGGCTAGTCCACGTGCGCATGCGGAGATGCTCGCCGGCGGCGAGGAGTCCGGCCTAACCAGGGCACGATAGGTCAATTGGACGGGTCAGAGAGCTTCACTGGATGCTAGGGAAGACATGGGTGCAAGAAATTGGAAAATGACTTACTGGTTAGCTCGGTTCCCACGCGGCGGCGGGTGACCGAAGTCCGGTGAGGGTGAATCCGCCTCTCCGGTGAGGCAATGCCTTGGCTCAAGCTTGGAGAAGCTTCACGGCTTCACGGGGAAGCGTTTCAGGGGCTGGGGCGAGGCTGGGGTTCAACAGCAGGGGCTGGCCACGACGACCGTGCTCGGGCAGAGATGGGGGGCGGTGGTGCTTGCTTTTCACGGCGAGCTCTCGTGATCTCTGGCTCGGGCGGCGCTCTGGGTGCGCGAGTGCCAACGGCTAAGGCCTCTGGAGACATTTATAGGCGAGGGAGAGGTGCAGACGCGCGGGGCGCGCGCTGCCGCAGCCAGTCCGCGCTCGGCCGGTCAGGCAAGCGATCGAACACGTGGCTCTTTGCTTCTGCCCGAGTTCAAGCGCTCATAGAATGGAAATCTTCGCGAATTTGGGCATGATCACTACACAAGATTTGCTCCCCCAACAGAGCTTTGTTGTTTATGTGTGGAAGTCGAGCAGTTTGGGGCTGTGTATAGAGAGTTGTCGTGTCGCAAAGGTGGTAGTGTCACAAGGTCGAGTCCCGAGGTAAAACCATGCCAAGATCATGTCAAACGGTGGAGAGAGGTTCCCAAACTTTGCCACGGTGTGTTCAAGGGAATTTGGCGCCACTTTGCTATTTGGACTTGTTTGATTTGAGTTTTGAAAAACACAGAATGTGGTTGATCTTTGGAAAGGGGCTGAAATTCAGATTTCTGAATTTCTGAATTTTTCCCAAGTGCAATAGTTTAGGGGCTGGTTTAAAGATTTTGAAAAGTTCAAATGGCAAAACTTCCTTACTATACTTTGTTGGTTAATTAGTGAACTAAAACTTTGTAATTTGGTTTTACCGAAATTTGTATTTTTCTCCCAAGACTTTTCCCAAATGCCCTTTATGTGCTTTAATGGTTCACTTAGGATTAATTAGGGTTTGACAGTTTTTCTTACGTTAAGATTCATGTCAAGATTAAGGTGAGTTTCTTAAGATGAAAAAGACTCACTATAAATCTTTGTTCTTGCTTTTTGTTGTTCTTCCCTTCATTTGGTTTACATGTGATAATGGTTTGGGTTTGCTTAAGGAAGAAACCCTAGGTGACACTGGGGTGTCACAGCCTTCCCCCTTAAAGGAATCTCGTCCCGAGATTTAGGTCGGAGTCCTCCCGGGGTGAAGCGAAGGGTGAGACTTACTTGAAGTGGATGCTTTATTTATTAAGGCAATTGCTCTTCGAATGTCATTCTCTTTGCAACTTCAGAAGGAAATCCTTTTAACTTTAGTTCTATAATTAACTAATTCTGGTTTAAGATCATTTTTCTGAAATTTAGATTCGAAGGGCAGGAGGAGGGGTTGGGTATGATTACGTACCAATTTCCTTAGGTAGATAATCGGGAAAGTTGGAACGCAGAAATTCCTCAGTCTCCCAAGTAGCCTCTTCTTCTGAGTGGTTACTCCATTGGATCTTATACATCTTGATCGATTTAGCCCGAGTTGATCTTTCTTTGCAATCCAGAACCTTGGAAGGGTACTCTTGGTACGATAGATCTGGCTCTATTTCCAATTCTAGTTCTGCTATGATCTCGGTCGGCAATCGAACACACTTCTTCAGTTGAGATACATGGAACACATTGTGGATGGCAGTCATTTTTGGAGGTAACTTCAATTTGTATGCCACGGGTCCACATGCCTCTATGATCTCATAAGGTCCAATGTAACGAGGGGCTAACTTGCCTTTGATTCCAAACCTCTGCACTCCTTTGGTGGGTGATACCTTCAAATATACGAAATCTCCCACCTCAAACTGGAGAGGTTTCCTTCTCTTATCATGGTAACTCTTCTGCCTGGCCTAAGCAGCTTCTAGATTCTTCCTGATCAGTTTGACCTTCCTTTCGGCATCATTCACTAAGTCAGGTCCGAAAACTTCTCTTTCTCCAGGCTGAGACCAATTGAGGGGTGTTCTACACCTTCTTCCATAGAGAGCTTCGAAGGGTGCCATCCTTAGGATGGATTGATAATTGTTGTTATAAGCAAACTCTACCAAGGAGAGGTGCTTATCCTAGTTCTTGCCACATTCGATTGCACAAGCTCTCAGCATATCTTCCAGGATTTGATTTACCCTCTCGGTCTAACCATTAGTCTGTGGGTGGTAAGCTGAACTTCTAATTAGCTTGGTTCCCAAAGACTCTTGCAGTTGTTCCCAAAATCTGGCAACAAATGGGGCTCCTCGGTCAAATACAATGGTCCGGGGAAATCCCTGCAAACACACGATTCGGTCAATGTACAACTCTGCATACTTTTGAGCCTTATCAGTGGTATGCACTGGGAGAAAATGTGCCACTTTCGTTAGTCGGTCCACAATGACCCAAATCGAATCATGATGACGAGAGGTGTTGGGCAGACCCACAATAAAATCCATGCTGATGTCGTCCCATTTCCACGAAGGTATAGATAGGGGTTGTAAAGCTCCAGCTGATTTCAAGTGGTTTGCCTTTATCCTCTAACATGTGTCACATTCTGATACATATTGGGCTATCTCCCTCTTCATTCTGGTCCACCAATACACGGGCTTCAGATCATGGTATATTTTGGTGCTCCCTGGATGCATGGAGAATTTGGAGAGATGGGCCTAATCCAAGATTCTCTTCTTGAGATCGTTATTTTTAGGAACTACCAATCTGCTTTCAAACCACAATTTACCCTTTCCATCTTGGCGGAAACATTTATACTTCTCGGTCTTCTGATGGATATTCTCCTTAATAATTTGCACTCCCATGTCACTGAGCTGGGCCATGATGATCTGGTCTTGCAAGGCTGGCTCAACGGAAATGTGAGACAAAGCACTAGAAGGAATCACTTCAATCTTCATTTTGCTCAACTCATCACACAAGGTGTTAATGCGAGAATCCATCATAACACAGTTGCATTGCAATTCCTGACTCAAGGCATCTGCTACCACATTGGCCTTCCCTGGGTGATAATGTACCTCCAGGTCATAATCCTTGATCAACTCTAGCCATCTTCTCTGCCTCATGTTGAGATCAGCCTAATTAAAGATATACTTAAGGCTCTTAAGATCAGTGAAGATGTTGCAGTGGGTTCCCATCAAATAGTGTCTCCAAAATTTTAATGCATGAACCACGGCTGCCAACTCCAGGTCATGAGTGGGATAATTCTGCTCATGAGGCCCGAGTGCTCTTGATGCATAAGCAATGACTCGGTTGTCTTGCATCAAGACACAACCTAGTCCAGTGCCAGATGCATCACAATACACATCGAATGACTTGTTGCTGTCGGGTTGCGCCAACACTGGTGCAGTGGTCAGATGTTGCCTCAATGTATGGAAGACATCTTCGCACTTTTGACCCCAAACAAACTTGGCTTCATTCTTCAGTAATTCATTTATGGGCTTCGCAATCCGAGAGAAATCCGGAATGAATCTTCGGTAATAACCAGCTAATCCCAGAAAACTCCGAATCTGATGGACAGTCGTGGGTGGCTTCCAATTCATCACTTATTGCACCTTATCAGGATCAACATCTATGCCGGCCTAAGAGATAGTGTGACCCAAAAATTTGATTTCCTTTAGCCAAAAATCACATTTTGACAAATTAGCATAAAGGTGGTGCTCTCGCAGACGTTGAAGCACTACATGCAAATCCCCGGCATGTTCTTCTTCGTTTTTGAGTACACCAGGATATCATCGATAAAAACCACTACGAATTTGTCCAATTCAGGCATGAAAACAGAATTCATCAGATACATGAAATATGCTGGTGCTTTGGTCGGCCCAAATGACATCACCAAGAATTCATACAGCCCATATCGGGTTGAGAAAGTTGTCTTCGGAATATCACTTGCCCGTATCTTGATCTGATGATAGTCGGAGCGAAGGTCTATCTTAGAAAATACTTTGGCTCCGACCAATTGATCAAAGAGAACATCAATACGAGGCAAAGGATACTTGTTCTTGACAGTCACCGCATTAAGTGGGCGGTAATCTATGCACACCCTCAAGCTTTCATCTTTCTTCTTCACAAACAAGGCTGGACATCCCCAAGGCGAAGTACTTGGGCGAATAAAACCCTTGTCCAGCAATTCTTCCAATTGCTTCTTTAATTCTGCCAACTCCATGGGTGGCATCCGGTAGGGCCTCTTGGAAATAGGTGACGTTCCCGGTTGCAACTCGATGGCGAATTCGATGTCCCGATCTGGTGGCATTCCTGGCAATTCATCAGGAAAAACATCTGTATACTCACAGACCACTGGAATCTTCTTCACCGGTGACTCCATCATAGCAAAAGCACATGATTGAGTAGAATCTTGGCTGGGTAGATACAACACCAGGTCTTCGGAGGTAGGGGAACGAATCTCCAGAGCTCTGGCAGCTACATCCAATACTACTCGATGATGAGTCATCCAGTCAGCTCCCAGAATGATGTCCATACCCTCTAATCCCAAAATTAGGAGTGTGGTTTTGAAGATTTTACTTCCCATTGAGATAGGCACACTTCGGATTAGTTGGTTGGTTGCAATTTTACCCCTAGGTGTGGCTATCATGAATGACCCTTTTGTATGACAGAAAGGCAATTGACATTTAGCACTAAACTTCTGGCTAATGAAACTATGAGATGCACCAGAATCGAACAGAATTAAAGCAGGTTGATTAAAAACTAAAAAGATACCAGTCATGATGGGGGCTCCCTCAGGTAACTCCTCTAGAGTAGTGAAGTTGAGCTTCTCTTGCCTGACTTGAACCTTCTGCTTTCTCCCCTTGTCTTGATTTGGTGCTGGCATCTGCCTCTGCTGATTTCTTGGGCAATCCTTGGCATAGTGGCCCACATTGCCACAAATGAAGCACTTGTTCCCATTGCCCTGGTGGTACTGCTGCTGCTGCGGAGGCTGATTGTTCCTTGGAGCGGGAGCTGGGAAACAAGTGGGTGTCGGCTACTGCTGCTGCTGAGGTGGCCTGATCACCCATCTGCCTGCTTGCTGCTGAAATCCCCTGCTCTGATTGTGAGAAACAATCCTGAACCTCTGAGCCTGAGCGGATGGTGCTGCCATAGGTGCATTTCTCTTCTTCTCTGCACGGTGAGCTACAATACAGTCCTCCTTGGAGATGGCCAGGTTGACCAACTCATTGAAGCTATCAACCCAGACAGTGTTGAGACGCTCACGCAACTTGGTATTGAGACCCCTGCGGAAGCGGTCTCTCTTCTTCTCAACGGAATCAGCATGATAACCTCATACTAGCATAGGTCATTGAAGGCCTGAGCATACTGCAATACCGTGCGGGTTCCTTGATTGAGTGCCAGGAACTCATTCAGCTTGCGATCAAGAATTCCTGCTGGAATGTGGTGCCCTCTGAAAGCAGTCTTGAATTCCTCCCAAGACACTTCACGATCAGCAGGTAGCATAGCACGGAAGTGGTCCCACCAAGTCCAAGCAGGGCCACGAAGCTGTTGTGCGGCGAAGCGAGCCTTGATATCATTAGGGCAGTCTCCCGTGAGGAGGGGAAACTTGAATTCCATGACGCGTAGCCACACATCGGCATCCAACGGATCCTTGGCCTTGGTGAACAATGGCGGTTGCGTGCTCATGAACTCCTGGTAGGTTGCCGCTACCAGAAGTTGCTACGGCTGGCCTCCACCATACTGCAGAGGGTGGGGCTGGCGCTGCAAGAGTTGTCGCAAAATCTCGTTCTGCTGGGCCATCAGCTCCTGCACTGTGGGAGCTAGAGGAGGTGGCGGGGGAACTTGCTCGTTATGCCCGCGACGCTACCTAGCTGCCATCTGAAAACAGAGATTGTCGCCAATGTTATCTCAATTCACAAGTTCGAACGACATGCCATTATCTCATATGGAAAGAAAATTGCCATAATCATAACATTAAGTTCGAATGAAGATAACATGGTTACAAACATCCCACAGATCTCAAAAGTTCTCAAGGGTTACATCAATTAGGGGAAAGTACCCGGAAGCCTAGTCGAAAATCTGCCATCACTAAGCTCGCGTAGGTTTCTAACCGCCTAAGCGTCAAAGCGACTGGTCAACCCTGAGCGGTGGAAGCGACACTAGATGCGGGTGAAGGGGGCATCGCGGAGGTAGTCCCATTGCCACCAGGGGCTGGTCCTAACTCCTCAGGAACCTTTTCTCCCTCACTTCCAGCCTCATTGGCCTCCATCTCTAAGTGGTGCATGTCCAGGTGGTCATTAGCTTCTTCGAGTTCCCGCTGCACATCATGGAGCTGGTTCTCTAAGACATCAATAGTGTTATCTCGAATCTCCACTTGCTGCTCCAAGGTGGTAATGCGCTGGCTCAGCCTTTCCACCTATAGGTCCTTCTCCACCAACTCGGAGGACAAGTCGACCACAAAATCTTCTCGGCTGTCGAGGGTGAGCTTGGTGGTTTGAGCGAGGTTAGTAAGATGTGCCTTAGTGTCGCTCTACAGAACCTTAAGGCGGTACAGCGCACCCATGCACTGAACAGTGACCCTCCCAACCAAGTCGGGATACATCGCCCATACGTCCTTCACATGGCTCACACGGCTGCACCACATGGAGTCATCCTTCTTCTCAACAGAGAAGAGTCCCAAGGAATGCATCACCATCTCTAGGGGATGGTAGCCACAGAAAGTCGTCAGAGTCTTCATGGCTGCTGCTTCAGTGGTATCGTCCGTCCTGAATCCAATTGTCTCGGAGTCAAGAGAACGCTAACCCGGCTGAAGGGGATGAGCCTCTAAAGTCAGCCAGACTCGACAACGTGGTACCCGATGCTCCTCGTACAGCTGCACCGTGTACAAAGGGGGCGTAGGGTAACCGGCGGAGTTAAGCACTTCCCACAAGATGGAAGGAAAGCCATCGTGAGAAAGGAAGTCAGAGCTAAAACGAGTGTCTCCTCCACTGGGGGATGGGTGAGTTCATCTGCGGAAGGGGATCAGATGTAAAGATTATGGTGGAAGGAAGAAAATAAAAGAGCCTGGATGGTTTGAAAGGAAGCGGGTTAGCTTAAATTTTACTTCTTTAGTGTTTAATCCCTTTTAGTTTTTATAATGCATGCATGCTGAAAATAACGTCTCCTCTCCAAATAGAAGGGTGCTCCTAGGACATCCTTTTAAAATCTAAGTACCAGCCCACATGGCCTACTTACTTAACCACCTATTTCTCCCACTATCCCTAAGGCCTTTCGTCCTAGGTCTAGCGGTCTAGTCCTGACGAGTCATACTAATTTATAAGCAAGTTTTAGATTTTCGAAAATTGGTATTCATGGTTTATTGTGCTTCTGTGTGGTGATATTTGCTCTGATACCAGCTGTGGCAGAACCGCCCGAATTATTCCAGCTTAAGTGCCTAAGTCATGCCTCAGGGGCCGTAACACACTTAAATCGGAATAACCCATCAGTCCCTCAGATCTAGTCTGACAAAGCCACTTAACCAGGATCAAATACCACAATCTCACACGAAGGTGAGTCACAGAAGAAATACAATAAAACAGGAAGGCCTCAAATTAAAGTACTGAATTATTACATAGATCAGAGTTTTTCAAGTAGCGGATAAAAGTTCACAAAATAAAATGCAGCGAATAATCGATAACGTCGAAAACGAGGAATCGGGCAAGGCCTAGCCCACTACTCCTCTTGCTCCTCTCCTGCCATAGCAGCATCCCACTCGACCGTCCAACCCGGTGGCAGGGTGGTAGGCCAAGTTACACCGTCAACCATGTCCTGAAGCATACCTGCAAAAATTATGCCACAAGTAAGGCTGAGTATACTAATACTCAGCTAGACTTACCCGGTGTGAGGAGTCTACTCCTCTACCTCTAGACCATGTAGCTGTTTGGCTGAGGGGTTTAGTTTGCCAAAAGCACTAGACGAGTCTAAAATCAATTTAGCTTTTCAATTTCTAGCATCATTATCTTAGCTAAGTTTGCTCCTTCTAAGCATACATGGTAACAAGCATTTAGTGCAATCAACAAGTTATCTCAAATAAACCTCATTTCACTTCTTACTCAATGTAGTATAAGGGTCAAGCAGTCTCATTAGCTATGAGAAGCAGATGATTCAAATTGAGTTTTTATCCTTGCAAGGTAAACCTAAACACACGACATGTCAGGGCACTCCATCCCAACACACGTCAACCATCCCCATCGATTCTCCGTTCGTGGCCAGGGCTCACCGCCTTGGCATTCAATGCTCCATGACCCCGGCTGCCGCCGTGCAGTGACCGCACTTGTACCCACCATAGCTAGCATGGGAGACCCAGTCTCAGGACAAGTGAGGTGAAAAGTCTGCGCCGGCTTCACTCAGGTACTAGGTTTACCGGTTACCATATTTCCCGACATGTGTTTAGTACGTTCAAATGCTTGACTCAGGTATCCACACATTAATCCTTATTTCCTTTTCCTGTCTCATGGACAAGGTATCCTCCCTGGATCCAAGTCCATAGACCATCATATATCCTGTTATCAAGATGAATACAATCAATTTCGGACCTCGCGCGAGTGCTAGAAAAATCACTCGACTTCTACCGAGATCCTGATTAGCATAGCAGCTACTCGACCTAGCATACTAGTATTCATCTCAAAAAGGAATCCTAAGTTCATGCAAATAAAGGTTTCAAGCAACTCCTACACTTAAGTGCACATTACAAGCCTACAAACATTAAGTGTAATAAAGTAGCATATATAAATACGGTTATGCATAAAACCGGGGCTTGCCTTCAAATGCTGGGGCTGCAGGGAGGTCCTCGATGGCAGTCTCTGGAGCTTGCTCTTGGTATTCCTCGTGGACAACTCCTTGCTCGCGGATGAGCACGTACTCTCCGTCAGCGAGATTGCAATCTAATGAATGCAATGAGTAAGATACATGCATGGTATGTTATGAAAGCTAGCACTTAAACTTTGATGGTGAATGATTAACTTAACGAGGTAGAGCTTAATCTTGCTACTTAAAGATTCTTGGGGTATACTTAGCAGTTTAGGGTCAAGCTTAGTTAAACTTAGTGGTAAGTCTATTTTGGTGTTCTACTGAATTCCTTTAATGTCTTAGTGAGAATTTATCAAGATTTCTAGTTGAACTTATTGGAGCGAGGTTTATCCTTCTTCTCTTTCCTTCTACTTCTCTTATGCTTTTAAGGTGGGTTTGAACTACAAGTTATATTAATAAATTTTCAAAACTTCTGTAACAATTACGGTGGCTTTTTACTGGTGTATAAGTTTTTGTCTCAAAATTTGGGGTTTAAAAAGTGAGTGGTTCTCTCTGTATAAAATTATCAAATATTAGGGTAGAGGGGGTGTTTTGAACTATAACCTTATTTTTACAGTGAGTTATTCTCTAAGACTTATTTTTGTTAGCATTCAGATGTTATAACATGACTTTGTACAAATGTTCAGCCACTAATACTTATTAGTTATTTTATTATGATTTTCCAAAGTTTCTAGCCAAAGGGGTGCTTTCTACTATGACTATACTTGAAAAATATCAAACAACAGATTTCAAATTTTTCCTATCTTTTTTTTGTGCAAGAGCAGTCCTTTTGAAGTTTGGCAACTTTTTGCTTAAAGGAGAGGTGGTAGGAATTTCTTGAACTAAATGGCTTTTTCATGAAGTATTGGCAATGGCTATTATTTTGCAGCTTTCAATTGGGTTTTGTATTTTTCTCTGGTGGCCTATTTCATTATTGATCTAGTAAAAATTTATTTGCCCACTGTTGCACACTTTTTGGCTTACTTATGATTAAATTGAAATATGGCTTAATATCAAGTTCTATTTGTTTACCCTACTTAAAATGATGGACTGAGGTGTTTATCATTTTTGTAGTGGTGTCTTAGTGGGTGCAAATCCACTGGATTTTTATTAACAATTTTGAAATTGTTTTGATAATTCTAATAATTGTTTTTCTAGTTTGATTAATGCTTAATAAAACATTTCACTTGAATCTATTCTGGACTAGGGGTCCCTTTATTTTTCCTAGGTTCTCTGTTACTTAAGTATACTAGGAAAAATAATTGCATTCGCTGTTCATTATTCTCTAATGCCTTCTTGATTTTCCTAAGTTTTGGGCAAAATGGCTTTTAATAGATAACTTTACTTAAATTTTGAATACTGGGGTGCTCATTATTTTTAAACAATGTCTAAATGGGGTTTGAACATCTACAAATTTTCTTAAGTTCAGCACAGAAGCATAACTAGTTTTCTTTAATTTAATAAGGTTTGGTCATTTTTCTTAATCAATTTCAAACTCTAAAATTCAAAAAAGAAAGCATAGGGTTCATTATTTTTAATTGATAGTCCAAAATATTTTGAATCCAGCAAAATTGGTATGGTTGAATTTGGTTGAATATGACTCAAGGTATAAATTTTCTAAGTTCTCTGCTGAATTTAAAAAGGTTAAATAGAAATGGATAAAGGAAAAAAAGTTTTGCGCTGGGGTCCCTGGTGAAGGATTTTAAATGAATTGCAGACAGGTCCCCGGTGCACTATTCACTTGAGTCTACGGCTCTGCAGAAAACCCCCTATGGTTTCTGGAAATCGAACCTGCGGTCCTTCCCTAATGGAACAGTGGCCGCGGAGGAAGAAAGGGGCAGAGGGGCTTACCGGCGGCGAGACTGCTCCGGTGAGGTGGTCGAGGATGTAGGGGAGGTCTTGAGGATCACGGCGATGTGTGGGTCGCCGTTGGGGATGGTTGGAGTCGGCCAGTCCGCGTGCGCATGCGGAGATGCTCGCCGGCGGCGAGGAGTCCGACCTAACCAGGGCACGATAGGTCAATTGAACGGGTCAGAGAGCTTCACTGGATGCTAGGGAAGATGTGGGTGCATGGAATTGGAAAATGACTTACTGGTTAGCTCGGTTCACGCGCGGCAGCGGGTGACCGATGTCCGGCGAGGGTGAATCCGCCTCTCCGGTGAGGCAATGCCTCGGCTCAAGCTTGGAGAAGCTTCATGGCTTCACGGGGAAGCGGTCCAGGGGCTGGGGCGAGGCTGGGGTTCAACAGAAGGGGCTGTCCACGACGGTCGTGCTCGGGGAGAGATGGCAGGCGATGGTGCTTGCTTTTCACGGCGAGCTTCGGTGATCTCTGGCTCGGGCGGGGCTCTGGGTGCGCGAGTGCCAACGGCTAAGGCCTCTAGAGGCATTTATAGGCGAGGGCAAGGTGCAGACGCGTGGGGCGGGGCGACCACGCGCGGGGCGCGCGCTGCCGCGACCAGTCCGCGCTCAGCCGGTCAGGCAAGCGATCGAACACGTGGCTCTTTGCTTCTGCCCGAGTTCAAGCGCTCATAGGTTGGAGACCTTCGCGAATTTGGGCATGATCACTGCACAAGATTTTCTCCCGCGACAGAGCTTTGTTGTTTATGTGTGGAAGTCGAGCGGTTTGGGGCTGTGTACAGAGAGTTGTCATGTCGCAAAGGTGGCAGTGTCACAAGGTCGAGTCCCGAGGTAAAACCATGCCAAGATCGTGTCAAACAGTGGAGAGAGGTTTCCAAACTTTGCCACGGTGTGTTCAAGGGAATTTGGCGCCACTTTGCTATTTCGACTTGTTTGATTTGAGTTTTGAAAAACAGAGAACTTGGTTGATCTTTGGAAAGGGGATGAAATTCAGATTTCTGAATTTCTGAATTTTTCCCAAGTGCAATAGTTTAGGGGCTGGTTTGGGGATTTTGAAAAGTTCAAATGGCAAAACTTCCTTACTATACTTCGTTGGTTAATTAGTGAACTAAAACTTTGTAATTTGGTTTTTACCAAAATTTGTATTTTTCTCCCAAGACTTTTCCCAAATGCCCTTTATGTGCTTAAATGGTTCACTTAGGATTAATTAGGGTTTGAGAGTTTTTCTTACCTTAAGATTCATGTCAAGATTAAGGTGAGTTTCTTAAGATGAAAAAGACACACTATAAATCTTTGTTCTTACTTTTTGATGTTCATCACTTCATTTGGTTTACATGTGATAATGGTTTGGGTTAGCTTAAGGAAGAAACCCTAGGTGACACTAAGGTGTCACACGTACGTTGCTCGAGGAGGGGTACGATGCGACTTCATACCCTTTGAGGTATGAAGGAAGATGACATATGCATTGTATTCATATGCATTCATTGAAGTGATATTTGCAGATGATGTGGTTTTATACCCTCAGAGGTATAAAGACAGATGACCTACCCATTGCATTCCTATGCATACATTGAAGTGATATTTGCAAGTATTGTTGACGCAGGGAAGTGTTATACAACCTATTGTGGTTGTTCGAGGAAATGAGATGGTATTAGTTATATTGGAACTACTGAGCTCTATATCTACAAGTATTTCTTATCTTAATTGTGATTCTTTTAAAATGTTGATTTATTCAATTTGTGGTTTAAATATCTTGTCAAAACAATTTGCTTGCTGAGATGTTTCATCTCACTCTTGCATTACTCAATACAGGTGCTTGTTACTCATCAAGGGGAGTGGGGAAGTAGCAGCACATCCACCTTCACTCTCATAATAACGCTACCTACGCGCAGTCATGATTTAATTAGAAACTTCTTGTCAAAGGATTTTTGTTTTTTTAACTAGTTGTGCGCACTGGTTAATTCAGTTCATGTCGTTATGGTTATCTTCCCATTGCTAGCAGATTATTAATGTCTATTATGTTTTCTTATCATGATATCTATTTATACTTTGTTGCTTTCCCGTTTATGCAAATTTTCAAAGGAGATGCTGTCGAAATTTTATATATGAATGTTAGTGTTGGGGTCGTGCTTCGGTACGCCGAAGGTCTCACACGAAGAAGCAGCTTCGGCCAAAGTCGTTTCTAAGAGATGGCCGAAGGTCCCTTTTCATGGAGCTTCGGCGTTTTAAACCGACATAGAGGCAGAATGACCTTTTTATACATGTATGTCCGAGTCAATGTTGTAAACTTCCGCAAGGGGCATAATTGTAATTCGTCACAGGCTGCGACCTGTGTCTATAAATAGATGAACAGTACCTCTGTACTGTTCACGCGAACCTGCTTTTTGCCTTCGCATCACATTCGTACTTTTTGCCTTCCGCAAGACCGAAGGTACATTTGTACTTCAAAGTCATTTATATTCATTAATACAAGTAGAGATAATTCTATGATAATATTTACATGTTTATTTCATGATTTATGTGAATGCTTTATCCTTCGTTGTTATGCTTACGAAGGTATGTTCTTTATAACCTTCGTCCGAGATGCTATATATCCCGAAGGGATATATCGTTATGAAGGACGAAGGACCTTAATACTTAACATTTTCCGTGTTGCCTTGTTCTTAATTCGAAGCATTTGAGAACAAGTCCCCAACATTGGCGCCCACCTCCGGTGAACTCACTTCCACTTCGAGTTTTTTGAACACCTTCGGAAGCTATAGACCCTCGCTATGGCGCCGAAGAAAGCTTCAGCGACCGGGGCTGCAGCACTGCAACCGCTGGACCCCAACCAGCTCAATACTTTGCCAGGAAGCCTCCTCAGACCCTGGAGAAGCTGCTCCAAAAGATGGACGAGTACATTCGTGCTGACAATGACTTTCGCCAAAGAAGGGAGGAGGCCTTCAGATTTTCTGAAATGACCAGGGGCTTCGGAGGAAGATCTTATTCGAGGCATGTCAGGTCCATCCACAACTCTACTCAGAATGATGATAAGGGGAGTCAGCAGAACAGACCGCAGTGCTCCTCACAGGCTTCGGGGCAACAACAAATTTTCTTCCGGCCACCAGCTCCAAGAGGCAGAGGCGCCAGGGGCTTCGGCGGAAGATTCGGAGATCAACCAAGGAAATTGTTTTGCTTGTTCTATGGAGAAAGCAAGAGCCATACCACCAGGACGTGTCATATTACAATCCAGAAGCAAAAGGAAATAGCCGAAGCTGCATATCAACAAGCTCAGCCGAAGCAGGTCATGCATACTGCTTCGTATCATCCACCTTACATCCCACAATACATAGACAACCACCCTGCAGCTTCTGTAGCTTCGGTAAGTCAACCTCAAGCTTCCTGGCAGCAGCCTCCGCCTCCACCTCCACTGCAACAGGGTCAACAGCCAGAAGGGAGTCAATATGCCCCACATCAAAGGGACTTCAGAGAACAATCCGAAGCTCGCACAGTTAACAGCACTGGGCCAGAGTCGAAGCACATTTATTGACACATATCCTACCTTTGATAGCAGTCTTTTCTATTCAGTTTTATTTTCTGTGAAACAAAGAACATTGTTAGTTTTCATGTAATAATTTCGTTGTTTCCCACGAGGAAAACCCATTTTCTTCACAGGCTTTACCCCATTCAAGTTATTATTCGGAGACGAAGCAATAACCCCGGAAGAAGCCAAAGCTGGATCAATAAGAGTAGTAGCTTCGGCAGAATCAGGTCCCGAAGATGCTTGCCTTGTGGAAAAGGATGCCTTAGAAGGGATCAGGCTTCAGGCCGTGGAGAATATCAATAAGTACCAGGCTGAAACAGTTAAATGGCGAGATAGAAAGGTCCGGCTAAAAAATATTGAGCCAGGACACTTGGTGCTTCGGAGAGTGGCCAATCCGGATACAGTGGGCAAATTGCAACTGAAATGGGAAGGGCCTTTCTTAGTAACATCTTCGTCAAGGCCTGGTTCGTACAGACTGAAGGACATGGATGGCAATGAAATTCCAAGATCTTGGAATGCGGATGAGCTTCGGCGGTTTTATGTATAACTCGATGTAATTTTGACTTTTCTTTTCTTTTTCATGGCACCCTTTTCCTTTCTAAAGGGGGAGAAAGGTTTTTAATGGGGCCATCATATGTAATTTCCTTTTTAGTTTTATAAGAGCAAAATCCCCCAAAGAATGTAAATGTAAAAGCTGAGAGTGCACCATCGAGTGCCGAAACTAAAAAAGAGAAGAAGCTCCAAAGACGTCCCTAAGGGGATGCAGAGCTCACAGCGAAAAGTCAACGCTGATTCCGCCGAAAGTAAAAGGCGAAGAAGCTCCAAAGTCGTTCCTAAGGGAATGCAGAGCTTATACCGTCTAAGTAAAAGACGAAGAAGCTCCAAAGACGTCCCTAGGGGATGCAGAGCTTACAGCGAAAAGTCAACGCTGATACTGCCTAAGTAAAAGGCAAAGATGCTCCAAAGTCGTTCCTAAGGGAATGCAGAGCTGACGTGTGTTTGCTCCTAAGAAAATGATGGATGAGTGTGGCTTCGGACATACGCTTCGGACATTCATTTGCACATTACATCATGGCATTTGCATGCATAAGCATTCATTCATAGCATTTGTGTTCCTAAATGGTTGCTTCGGCACAGAGAAAAGTTTCGGATAAATGGTTTGTTATGATTCGTCATGTAAAAGAAAGGTTTCGAAGAAGTGGTTTTTTATGAATCGTTGTGTATAAGAGTAGCAGTCTTTTATGTTTTGTTATGTAAATAAAAGCTTCGGCAGATAAGAGTAGCAGTCTTTTATGTTTTGTTATGTAAGGAAAGGCTTCGGCAAAAAGAGGAAGCGGCCTTTTATGCTTCGTTGTGTACGAAAAGAAGGGAAGGTGTTTTTTCGCCTTCGGCTCAAAAAACTGATTTCGTCCACATCAAAGCACCTCAATCGAAGGGTAAGAATATATTACAAGGTATGTACAAAGTTCCTTGAAGAACAGTTTAATTCTATTTACAAGAGTTGTTACAAAATTATCCTGAGTTTTTCTAAAGCACACTTCTGCTAGTCTTCATTAAGCTTCAGCTTCGACGACAACTTCGGCGACATATCCTAGGCATCATCTTCACCTTCGTCATCCTACATGAGTCAAGGAATCATAAGAATCAAGCCCTAAGGAAAAGGTAAGCACGAAATGTCATTTCTTACTGGTTCAAGATGACTTCGGGCTTCGTCTCCAGCTTTCTCTCGCCCGCCCTTTGTCCATACCATTTTTATAAATCTATTGGAGATACTTCGGGCGAGGTCGGGCATATCATCCAGGATTGATGAAGATAAGGTGAAGTTGGGCCTGTTGACAACCTTTCCATGTTCGCAGCCGGCCTTCAGAAATGCAGCAGCGGTACCCCGAGAAGCTACCCAGGCACAGAAGTCGCCGTGCCCGGCTATAACTTCGTCAAGCTCTTCGATTTCAGCTTCAATATGATCGAAGGCCTGGGGTAAATTTTCCGCCGAAGGGTTAAATTTCCCACTGCTGGCTCCAACAGAGTAAAATATCTTCTTTAATCGTCCAATACAATTATTGCCAAAGTTCAAGCATTTGTCTTGAAGGCTTGTTAATGCTTTCTTCAATTCTGAGCTGGTCTGGACTTCGGCTTTAAGCTTCGAATTCAGTTCTAGCTTCTCCTGATCAAATTGTTTTGATTGATTGATAAGCTTCGAATTTAACTCTAACATTTTAGCCTCAGTTTCAGCCAGCAAGCCTTCGGTCGATTGGAGCTCGAAGTCTTTCTTTTCAATGATGGCAGATTGCTCTTTTATTTTGCTTTCCAAGTTTTCAATTATAGCTTCGTGCTTTTTGTCCTCCAAGTCTTGTTGCATCTTCAGAGCTTTGCTCAGTAGCATGCTCTGAACAGAAACAACTTATGTTAAGTAATATTTTCATTGTTAACGGCAATAAAAACCAGAGAAAAAGGTTGTTTACCTTGAAGTTAGAATAAAACAAGCTGCCGACGATATGTTGTCGTCGGTAGCGGCTGATGTCTGTCTCTAACTTCAGAAAACCGATACTCTTCGATAGAGTACAGATTACCTTAGCTCCAGTCTGGTCTCGAATACAGCCTAGTTTTTCATCATCTACACCCCCAAATAGAAGGGCTCCTGGCTTGTAGCCGCAAGATTTGGCATAGTCTTTGAGTTCTTCTATTTCGTCCTTCGTCAGTTTCTGCCCAATTAGATTCTGGAAAGAATAGGCTTCGTCGTCCGGAGTTTCTTCGACTATTTCTTTCCCTTTCCCTGGCACTGTGGCCAGGATTTCTTCAGTAACGGTGGCAGCTTCTTCAATGTTTTCCGTCAAAATTTTGTCAATATTTTCAAGAGTAGTTTCTAAATTTACATCTTCGGGTGTGGCAGCTTCGGTAGCCGCGACTTCCGAAGCTCTACCTTCAGCAGCTGCCGTTTTCTGAATTGACAACCTAGGTGGAGTTTTGTCGATAACCTCAGTTACCGCAATAATTCTTTGCCGTTTGGGTTTGTTTATCTTCGGTTGATCCGGCTCGTCCACCTTTTCAAAAAGCTTCGTCAGTTGGAGCCCTAGTGGACTTAGCTTCGTAGGCATGGGTTCAGTCATTACCTTTAAAATTTCCTCCACGTCGCTGGTAGAAGGCGGTGTAGGGGTCTCCTCTTCTTCGGGTGATTTGCGCTTCGGAGCAGATATTTTTCTTTTCTTGAGAACTTTCTTCTCCTTTGCTGGTATTTCTTCATCTCTGATCAGAGCTTCGGCTACTCTTTTTCTTTTAAGGCCCTCGGCGCCCTTGTTCAGTTGTTCGTAGTCTGGGTATTCGAAGCCTAGGGCGTCAAGCACTCGGTTCAGCCTTCGTTTCGGTCGGGCACCGAAGGCTGCTGTCATTAGTTGATCCTCTTTTTTGGAGTAATTCCCCAGGATTTCGTTGCACATCACCTCAACAGTGTCTAACCATTCTTTGCAGGGTTTTTTGAAGAACTTCTTGAACTTGAAGTAATAGGGAAGCCGGACAAGCTCCCCCTTCTTCTTCTCTCCCTCCAGCTTCGGCATCTCCCACTCTTTTAGAGTAGGGAAAACTCTGAATGCCAAGAACTCTTGAACTAGATCCCTGGTGCCAATATGTTCTGAGATAATTTCAAATTCACCCAGAGCAGCCCAGGTGGGACCTTTTAGGTCGCCAATGTGGCATTGTGGCCTTGTCTCTCCGAAGATTAACTCCAGAGGGCTTTGTACCAATTTTTCTTTGTCTTCATCGACTTTTACATAAAACCACTCAGATTTCCAACCTGCTGGCCATTTGCTTCGGTAGCTGATGACAGGACACTTTGTTGTCTTCCGGTAGGCAAAATTATAGCAACCGAAATTATCATGTAGCCCATCTTTTCTGGCCTTTGTTTGGTAATGTAATTCGTGAGCTCGGCAGAAGCTGTCAGCAAATGGTTCCACAGCTTGGCTTCGGAGGGCCCAGATATAAACATTGAGCCTAACGATGGCGTTAGGAGTCAATTGATGAAAGTAGATACCAAACCTCCTTAGTATCTCCGCAACAATATCGTGGAGAGGGAATCTAAGCCCGGCTTTTAAAAAACTCTTGAAAATAACGATCTCATCCTTCCTTGGCTTCGGGGTGGTTTCTTCTTCCCCGAAGCGGAGTAGCTTCTTCTGGTCCTCATTGAAATAACCTGCTTTCACCATCTTCGAAAGGTCAGCTTTTGAAACAGTTGATTTCCCAAAATCCAGGTGACTGGGCCTGCTGGGCATAGCAAGGTGATAGTCATCTTCGGAGTCAGTCCCTTCAATGTTTTCTTTTCCTTCGGCAGTTGTTGGGCCTGCTTCAGCAGCAGGCATTTCTTCTGTAGTCAGTAGACCGGAACGCTGCATTGCTTCGGAGATGGGCGCAGTGTCTGAACCTTCGGCTTCGTCTCCCTCACGTACAACTTTGGCAGTAGATCGTATTCTCGCCATTTGATTCTAAGTTTGGGAAGTCAAAAACTTTTTCCTTTTTTCTTTTCTCCGAAACTCTTCTTTCTGACGAAGCGGACGTTGAGAAGCACCTTCGTTCGATTCTGAGACTTAAGCTTCGGCTATGGTGAAAAATTTTGGCAGCGAAACAGTGCAAATAGCAATGAATGCTGTGGTAACTTCACACCCACCTGTTTGTTTATATAGTGCTGCAGGTAGGAAGGCGAAGCGGTGGAACTGTTACACCAGGCGCGAGTAACTCATACCCGCTGTGCAGTGGACCGCAAAGACCAAACAGTAACTCTACAAAGTGGGCTTGGCACGCGCTCGGAAGTCGGATCGTTTCTCCGCAACGAGCTCAGGGAAGGTGTTTTTTGGACCTTCGGCTTCCCGAAGCTGAAGAGGTTTTTTTTCACGGGCCAAGCTCGTTACGAAGAACGATCTAGCACCGCGAAAGGGGCTACTGTTGGGGTCGTGCTTCGGTACGCCGAAGGTCTCACACGAAGAAGCAGCTTCGGCCAAAGTCGTTTCTAAGAGATGGCCGAAGGTCCCTTTTCATGGAGCTTCGGCGTTTTAAACCGACATAGAGGCAGAATGACCTTTTTATACATGTATGTCCGAGTCAATGTTGTAAACTTCCGCAAGGGGCATAATTGTAATTCGTCACAGGCTGCGACCTGTGTCTATAAATAGATGAACAGTACCTCTGTACTGTTCACGCGAACCTGCTTTTTGCCTTCGCATCACATTCGTACTTTTTGCCTTCCGCAAGACCGAAGGTACATTTGTACTTCAAAGTCATTTATATTCATTAATACAAGTAGAGATAATTCTATGATAATATTTACATGTTTATTTCATGATTTATGTGAATGCTTTATCCTTCGTTGTTATGCTTACGAAGGTATGTTCTTTATAACCTTCGTCCGAGATGCTATATATCCCGAAGGGATATATCGTTATGAAGGACGAAGGACCTTAATACTTAACATTTTCCGTGTTGCCTTGTTCTTAATTCGAAGCATTTGAGAACAAGTCCCCAACAGTTAGATGTGTAGTTTATTAGCATTCTAGGGAGTTTGTGGATCCTGGGGTGTTACACGCCTTGGGATCCTCTTTGATTAGAAGAACTTTGGATACTTTTATGATGATGGTTAATGATGATAGTTATAATTATGATCTCTGGTATTTCCTCTTGGAGGGAGTACATTTGGGTCATAACTAGGTTTATTACTAAAATTTGGCTCTATTATTAGTAATAAATACTTGACCAACTAAAAGAAATTGCTTAACCTTAACTCTACATACAACCAATGCACTTTAGCCAAACAGGACATTTGCTGAGTACGTTGATGTGTACTCACCCATGCTTTAGAATCCACCCCCACCCTAGGTTGTCCCCACTGTATTCAGTGCTCAAGAGGATATGCAGGCAACATGGAGGACTTTGAGGAATTCCAGAACTACGACGAGTTCTAGTTATGTTAGTGGCAAACCCCCAGTCAGCTACCTGTGAAGGCCTTATCTGCTACGTTCGCTTTTCCGCACTTTAATGATATTATTGACAATGTTATGTTAATGACTCTATGGATGTCTTGGACATCTTGATGTAATAAAGTACCTTTCCGCTATTTACTTTGAGCACTGTGTGATGGTGTACAAGTATGTAATCGTCGTGTACGTGAGTTTCTGATCCTGCCACGTACATAGTTCGCATTTGGTTTGCCTTCCAAAACCGAGTGTGACATAACCACGCCCAGGTGAGCCAACCTCGGCCGAAACAAAGCTTTATGGAGCGATGAACAAGGTAGAACCATGGGAGGGGGGTCATACCTCGTTACTGGCTAGTGGCTTCGACCATGCCACAGTATCCCCACGGCCTCTGGCTAGACCCCAAATGGCGCTGCTAGGGCAGATCGAGACTGGGGGTCGCTCTTCCTCTTTCTGATCCTTCTCGCTTTTCTGCGCAGCTAGTTCCGTTGTCTCGGCTCGATGGATGCGTTGGGGGAAAAGTGGTCTGGTACTTATACTCGATGAGGATGCTAGATAATGATGGCTTTTCATGAGATCCATGGAGGTGTTTGTTACGCGGACGCGGGAGGAGGAAGATGTTGACAGCTGGGGCCCACATGTAAGCTCTTCACAGCTGCGCACAGGACGCATTGACAGCGGGACCCACTTGGCAGGGATATGCCCATGGACCGCGTGGATGGCAAGGAGTTGGGGCGGGGAAGGTGAAAGGAGAGTGGGCCAAGGAGAAGATTTGGCTCAAGTTGAGGAAAATTGTTTTCTTTTTTCTTTTCTTCATTTCTATTTCTCTTTCCAAATTTCAAATTTAAATGAAAACTTAGTTTGAAATTTTGAGAACACGCAAAATACACAAATCAAAGAACCAGCATAATGCATGTATAATTGTATAATTATTACTTTACTATTTATCTATTTAGGTAAATGCTTGTGTGCATATATAAAAAAACAACTCCTATAATTAAACAAATTGAAAACCCTTATTTTATTTTGAATTTTGAGTTTCAAATTCGATTTCTAATGTCAAGATTCAACCCTAAAGTGGATCAGATTAATAGTGCCCTTATTTATTGCAAGACAATATATTTTTTAAATGTGTAGTTTAATTCAAGATTCCATGTTTAGCATTTTCCTATATTTTTAGGAAGAGTAATTTCAAGGGTAAGAGAATAAAAATATATCTTACTTCAAAACCTATGGAGAATTCTACTAAATCCCAAAACAAAGATTTTGTTGGGGGCCTTCGGCTTCCGAAGGTCCTCAAAAACATGATTTAACAAGTGTTTCTGGAGTATAATGTGTGAACAGGTATCTTCGGACATCACAGTAGGAGAAGCCCAAATAATACGAAGGTTGATGCAGCGCCGAAGATGTGAGCAGGAAAGCTTCGGCGTGATAGCAGAAAAGGAAACCGACTTAAAGATGAAAAGGCTATTCAGACCTCGGTGGATTACTATAGAATTACTACCAAATGTAAAGGGCATGGGTGTAATTTTATATGGGCTGTGTCCCGTGCCTATAAATAGGTGAACAGTGCCCCCGTACTGTTCACGCTGACTTGGCATTTTGCTCTTGCGTCATGCTTGTACTCTTTTACCTTCCTTTAAGCCGAAGGTACATTTGTAATTGGATATCATTTCTATTTTTCCATAATAGTAATATAAAAATGAGTTGATAATGATTGTTTATATTGTCCCTTATATTTCATATGCTTTTTTCTCTCATTAACATATACTGCAATTATGAAGGTATGTCCTTCATAACCTTCGTCTGAAGATCATTATATCCTAAGGGAAATAATGCTTCGTAGGACGAAGGGCACTAGCATTTAACATTCTGTGTTGCCTTGTTCTTAATTCATAGCATTTGAGAACAAGTCCCCAACATTGGCGCCCACCTCCGGTGAACTCACTTCCACCCTTTGAGTTTTGAACACCTTCGGCAATCATAAACCTTCGCTATGGCGCCGAAGAAAGCTTCAGCAGCTGGGGCTGCAGCTCTGCAACTGCTGGACCCCAATCAGGAGACTCTCTCCCTTCGGGAGGCCCGAAGCCAGAAGAGGAAGGCTGTCAGCCCGACACCGCCAGAGGATGAGCTAGACCAAGAAATCAGAGACATGGAGATGCTTCACCAACAGGTGCAGAGGAAGAAGGAAAAGATGGCCAGGCTAGCTGAACTGCAAAGGCAGATAGACGAAGCCTCTGAAGAAGTTCGTCATCTTACTTAGGATGAGCAGAACCGAAGGCCTCAGCATAAGGACCTTCATCAGGAGGATTTCTTCAACGAAGATGACTGGTATGAGAATTTCCATCATGGAAATTTTTCTTTTGATGATGCTTCTCCTCTGTCTGCTGAGTTGCAGGCTACACCTTGGCCTCCTTCCTACAAGCTGCCTCAGCTTCCCATATTCGATGGCCATTCAGACCCGAAGCAGTTTTTGATGAGCTACGAAGCAACAGTATCTTCGTATGGTGGCAATACTGCAGTCATGGCAAAATCTTTTGTTATGGCTGTCAGGAGTGTTGCTCAAACCTGGTATTCCTCTCTTCGACCAGGAACGATCACTTCATGGCAAAAGCTGAAGGACATGTTGTTAACCAGCTTCCAAGGGTTTCAGACGAAGCCGGTCACTGCTCAAGCTCTATTCCAGTGCACCCAGGATCACGAAGAATACCTTCAGGCGTATGTCCGGAGGTTCTTGCGTTTGAGGGCACAGGCACCAACAGTGCCCAACGAAATTGTCATTGAGGCCATGATCAAGGGACTTCGGCCAGGACCTTCAGCTCAGTACTTTGCCAGGAAGCCTCCTCAAACTTTGGAGAAGCTGCTCCAGAAGATGGACGAGTATATTCGTGCCGACATTGATTTTCGTCAAAGAAGGGAGGAGGCTTTCAGGTTTTCCGAAATGACTAGGGGCTTCGGAGGAAGATTTTATCCGAGGCATGTTAGGTCAATTCACAACTCTAATCAAAATGATGATAAGGGGAGTCAGCAGCAAAGGCCACAGTGCTCCTCACAGGCTTCGGGGCAACAGCAAAGCTCCTTCCAGCCGCCAGCTCCAAGAGGCAGAGGCGCCAGGGGCTTCGGCGGAAGATTTGGAGATCAACCAAGGAGAATATTTTGCTTGTTCTGTGGTGAAAACAAGGGCCATACCACCAGGATGTGCCATATTACCATCCAGAAGCAAAAGGAGATAGCCGAAGCTGCAGCACAACAGGGTCAGCCGAAGCAGGTCATGCACACTGCTTCGTATCATTCGCCTTATATCCCAGAATATGTAGGCAACCACCCTGCAGTTTCTTTTGCTTCGGCGAGTCAACCTCAAGCTTCCTGGCAACATCCTCCGCCTCCACCACCGATGCAACAAGGCCAGCAACCAGAAGGGGGCCAATATGCTCAACAACAAAGGGACTTCAGAGAACAGTCCGAAGCTCGCACAGTCAATAGCACTGTGCCTGAGTCGAAGCACATTTATTGACAAATATCCTACCTTGATAGTAGTTTTTTCCATTCAGTTTTATTTTCTGTGTAATAAAGGACACTTTTTAGATCTCATGTAATAGTTTCATTGTTTGCTACAAGGAAAATATATCTTCCCCACAGGCTTAAGCTGTTGAAGCTTAAAGATTTGCGATAGCAAGGAGGACCTTCGAATTATCAAAAATTTATTTTAAAAGGCACGGTATGACTTCTTCGAAGCAACAAAAGGTCGTTCTAAGGAACGCAGAGTAAGTTTGCTGGAGTTACAAAAAGCCGTTCCAAAGGGAGCGCAGTGTAAGTTTTCTGCTCCAAAGTCGTTCCAAAGGGAATGCAGAGCTTACAGCGAAAAATAAACGCTGATACCGCCTAAGTAAAAGGTGAAGCGCGAAAAGTCAACGCGAATACCGCCGAAAGTAAAAGGCGAAGAAGCTCCTAAGGGAGGCTTACAGCGAACAATAAACGCTGATTCCGCTGAAGTAAAAGGCGAAGAAGCTCCTAAGGGAGGCTTACAGCGAAAAGTCAACGCTGATTTAAAAAGATTGTGTGTTTTATTGCAGGGATGTGCGTGTATCTTCGGAATAAATACCATTTTCATAGCATAACATCATCATATCATTTCGCATAGCATAAGCATCATACATCATGCTGCATATGGCACAAGAAGGGGACACAATATCGATCTTCAGAAGAATGCTTTGAAAAAGGGAAAACATGTTAAGTCACAAGGAGATACAATATTGATCTTCGGAAAGTAGCTTCGGAGAATATTTTCACGAAGCTTGGATATTCTTCATCAGAACACTATGAGTATTTTGTTGTGATAAATGAAAATTCTTCTTCACGAAGCATGAAAAGAAGGGAAGGTGTTTTTTCGTCAAAGACTCAAAAAAAAGGTACGTATGTAAAATTTCATGCATCGTAAAGAATTGAACCATAAAAACAAGTATATTACATTCAGAGTTACAAGATATCACACATGTTACATTTCAGAAGGTTTTACAATAACACTTAGTCTTCCCTAAGTACTACTTCCGCAGCTTCATTCAGGAGTTGATTGACAACCTGATCCATGATAGCTTCAGCCATCTTTTTAATTTCATCGTCATCTTTCGGGGGAGGGCCCGGAGACGCTTTAGTAGGATCTGAGCGAGGACAGGATACAGCTATATTGCTATTACAAATTGCGAACGAAGTTTAAAATCAAAAATTACAACACAATAAAAACCATTAGTTAATACCTATTTGTCCTTCGGGCTCTGCGCTTTTCTCAGCAGCCTCTGCCACTTTTCTAGCATCATGGATGCCCTTTTCGCTTTTTTGGATAATTTCTCGGGCCATTTCTCGACCACCATTGTCCCAGACATCGGTGAAAAATTTTCCACCAACCATGCTAGCTTCGGCTGAAGGATCTTTTGCATCTTCGAAGGACAAGGTAGCTTCGGATTGCGCTAAAATCTTTACATGCTCACAGCCCTTTTTCTCCAAAATGGTGGCAATCCCCCTGGCACCCGAAAAAGCACATATGTCTCTGCGGCTATTTAAAATTTCCTCAAAGGCCTCAGCTTCGTGATTAATCCATTCGATGGGACCTTCGGGGTTACCTCTTGTAAAGTTTTCTTCGCTCGAGAATGCACCAACGCTGGCGAAGCTAGCTTTCATTTTCTTAACACACTCCATAGATTTGACATAGCATCTTTTCTTGGACGAGCGGAGCTCTTCAACAGTTCCTTCTAAATGATTTGCCCATTGGTCACTAAGTTCTCGCTTCGTTTCTTCAAGTATGCGTTCCTCCTTAGCTCTGGCTAGTTGTTTTCGAAGATCTTCAATTTCACGCTTCTAAGCCTCAGCTTGACCTTTAAAAGTAGCTTCGTCTTCTTTTATTCTATTTATCAATGAATGTAATATTTTATCTTTCTCGAGACCTTCGTTCCTTAGTTCAATTACTTCGGAACGAAGGTTGCTCAGGGCCATAGCACATCCTTCGTCTTCGGCATCTTTTTGGGCCCTGAGGGCATTGCTAAGTATAAGGCCCTGCACAGAAAAATGTGTGTGCGTCAATAAATTTAAGCAAACGAAAAAATTTTGGTTTCAAAAAAAAAATACAAAGACCTCATTTTTTGTACCTTTAAGCTATTATACGCCAAGCTGTCGGCCAGCTCGTTTTTCGACAACACCGAGAGCCCGTCTTCTAGTGTTGGGAATCCGAAGCTCTTGCTCATCTCCCGGCAGACAGAAATCTCCTTGCTGTTAGGGAGACAATACAAGAAGTCTTCTTCTCAGCTGTCGTTGAATATCAACGCCCCCTTTGGATATTTCAGTTTCTGGGCGTAAAACTGGGCCTCTTGTTTTTCTTTTTCAGATAACTTTTTCCCCGAAGCATGTCGAACAATATAATCAAGAACTTTGGGGGATGCTTCGGGGGCAACAGCACTGATTTCTTCAACAAAGATTGGCTCCGTCATTTTTTCTTTCTCGGTTTCCAAGGATTTTACCTTCGTGGGCTCTGAAGGCCCAGCTTCAGCCTCAGTTTGTTGCTTTGGAGCTTGAGTATCAAAAATTTTAGTTTCCGCTTCGGAAGTTTCAACAGTCTTCTTCGGAGTTGTGCTTGAGGACTTAATTGTCTCCAGAACATCTAGCACATTGACCATTCTTTTTCTTTTTGGGGTCACTATTGGCCCCTTCTTAATTCCTGCTACTTCAATTTCTACTGAAGGACTTAAAATTTCTGATATTTTTGATCCCTCAATTGATCCTTTTGCTTCTTCCATCTTTTCTGTCGATGGCGCTTCGGCCATCTCTCTGGTTTCTGGTAATAAAATCTTTGGTTCCTCCAATTCTGTTGTTGTTGGCGCTTCGGCCATTTCTGCGACTTCTGGCAGCAAGGTTGGCTCTTCAGCCTCGGTGGCCGAAGAGGTCTCTCCGGTGAACTCAGGCACCGAGGCTGGTTCAATATAGCGTGGCCGATGTGTCAGGACCTTTATCCTTTTTCTTTTCGGTGCTAGCTCACTAGGAACAGCTGTAGCTTCTTCTTTCGCAGAAGTCGTGCCTTTTCTTTTCTGCCCTCGAATGGGATAACGATAGTCAGGGTAGACAAACCCGATGGCATCAAACACTCGGTTCAGTCTTTTCTTTTTCCGGCCACCAAAGGCTGCCGACAATGCAGTATCTTCGGCCTTTGAATAAGCCCCAAGTAGTTCATCACTTACATTTTCAATGTTTTTTAGCCAGTCATCATCTGGCTCAACGAATTTATCTCCGAACTTGAAAGTATACTTCAGCCTGATAAGTCCACCTTCGTCAGCCTCCTTTATGGTCTCTTGCGGCATTTCCCATTTTTCCGTAAGCGGCCATACTCTGAAGGCAATATGTTCTTGGACCAAATCCCTCGTTCCAATAAAAGAGCAAACAACTCCGAAGGCTCTCTGGCATTCTTCGGCTGCTTCGTTCATTTCCACCTTCGGCCTTTGCAGGCCGAAGCTTTGCCAGATGGGGTGCATAATGACCTTCTTTATATCTTCTCAAGAGTTCAAATCATTTTTCACATAAAACCATTCCGTCATCCAGTCGCCAGGCCACCTCTTGTGAAAGGTCGGCACTGGGCAGCTTGACCCAGAGCGAGAGCCGAAGCTATAGCAGCCAAAGTTGTTGTGATACTGCTCCTTACCCCAGGGTTTTGTTTCGTATAACAATTCGTGTATGTTGCAAAAACTTTTTGCGTCAGGTTCCAGACCTTGGATTCTCGCAGCCCACACGAAGATATTCATCCTTATGATTGCTTCGGGGGTAAGTTGGTGAAGATAGACTTCAAAAGTTTTCAGCACCTCTACGAAAAAGCTGCTCAGGGGAAATCGTAGTCCAGCTTTCAAAAAGCTTCAGAACACTACGACTTCATTTTCCTCAGGGGATGGGCAAGTCTTCTCTCCTTCGTCGGCTCTCACAATGGATAAGTCCCGGAAATATCTTCCCCTCATGTTGACAAGATGATTTTCTTTGATACTTGATTTGCCAAAAACCGCATGGCTTGGTCGCCAGGGGCGATCTTCGGAGTCTTCACCACTATCCACATCATAACTGTCGCTGTCATCAGTATCTTCAGATAAACCTTCTAAAATCTCTTTGGTGATTTTTTCTGTATTGGTCTTCGACATTGCTATAAGAAACCCCAGGTTCTTCTCTTCAGAGAGACTCAGCTTCATCTCGGCAGCAGCCTTCTTATCTTCAGACATCTTCGAAAACGCTAAAAAACTGTTTTCAAAGCCGAAGCTTAAAAACTTAAAAAGCTAAGCAAGTCTTGGTGCGCAAGAGCTAAAAATTGAGTAAGCAAGAGCAGATGGCAAGAAAGCGTATCAAATGAGCTCGCGGTATGCTCTTATTTATACGCCCAGTGCATTGAAAATTGAAAGACCCCGCTTGTCAGTGAATGTTGCTATTGTAGCAAAGGGAAGGTGTTTTTTTGGACCTTCGGCTTAAGGCCTTCGTCCATGTCGCAATCTAAATTTATCATTCTAACAAATTAATATTGCGAGGGGCTACTGTTGGGGGCCTTCGGCTTCCGAAGGTCCTCAAAAACATGATTTAACAAGTGTTTCTGGAGTATAATGTGTGAACAGGTATCTTCGGACATCACAGTAGGAGAAGCCCAAATAATACGAAGGTTGATGCAGCGCCGAAGATGTGAGCAGGAAAGCTTCGGCGTGATAGCAGAAAAGGAAACCGACTTAAAGATGAAAAGGCTATTCAGACCTCGGTGGATTACTATAGAATTACTACCAAATGTAAAGGGCATGGGTGTAATTTTATATGGGCTGTGTCCCGTGCCTATAAATAGGTGAACAGTGCCCCCGTACTGTTCACGCTGACTTGGCATTTTGCTCTTGCGTCAAGCTTGTACTCTTTTACCTTCCTTTAAGCCGAAGGTACATTTGTAATTGGATATCATTTCTATTTTTCCATAATAGTAATATAAAAATGAGTTGATAATGATTGTTTATATTGTCCCTTATATTTCATATGCTTTTTTCTCTCATTAACATATACTGCAATTATGAAGGTATGTCCTTCATAACCTTCGTCTGAAGATCATTATATCCTAAGGGAAATAATGCTTCGTAGGACGAAGGGCACTAGCATTTAACATTTTGTGTTGCCTTGTTCTTAATTCATTACATGAGGAATGTCATCCAAGGAGATAACATGTTGCCTTCTTTACTGAAACATTACATGGTCTAGCTCTGAATTATTATACATATGAGTCTAGCAAACTTGGCAACATTATCTCTGGTCTACAGAATTTGTCATACATTTAGATCATGCATATTTTAAGTATCTTAAGGGATAATCTAACCTGAACTAACGTCATAATAAATGGATTGAATTCATAGAGTCATTTCCTTACATAACTAAACACAAAAAGGAAATAATGTGATTGTCGATGCTTTATCTATATGTTATACTATGATGACCAACTTTCTCATAAAATCTTTGGTTTGGAAAACATAAAGGGATTATTTGCTACTAATTTGGACTTCAAAGATGCTTTTAAAAATTTTAGTGAGGGAAGAACGTGGCAAAAATTCTTTTTGTGTGAAGGCCTTCTCTACCGTGATAACAAGCTGTGTTCTAGCTAGCTCCGTTCATCTTCTACTTTTGCAGGAAGGGCATGGGTGTGGCTTGATGGGATATTTTGGTGTTAATAAGACCAAGGATCTGTTGTACACTCACTTCTATTGGCCTCGGATGCGGCATGATGTTCAGCACTATGTCTCTCGTTGCACCACGTGCAACAAACTAAGTCTCGACTTAAGCCCCATGTTCTTTATATGCCTCTTCCTAATCCTAGTGTACCTTGGGAGGACATTTCTATGGACTTTGTTTTGGGCTTGTCTAAAACAAAGAGGGGGAGTGATAGTGTTTTTATGGTTGTCGATCGTTTCTCAAATATGGCACATTTTATACCTTGATGCAAAACTAATAATGCTTCGCAAGTTGCTTATTTGTTCTTCAGTGAGATTGTGCATTTGCATGGTTTCCCAAATACTATTGTTTCTGATAGGGATGCTATGTTTTTGAGCCATTTTTGGAGAACTTTGTGGTTAAAATTGGGGATAAAGTTTCTGTTTTCTACTACTTGTCATTCCCAAACTGATGGGCAAATAGAGGTTGTTAATCGCACTTTATCTACTATGCAAGCCAATGAATCAAAAGATCAAAGCTCACATATAGTAGCTGCTCCTCCGTAGCCTTTGCTACCCCAACAACTGATAGCGCGTCTTCCATTGGCCTTCACAACATCGAGACCGTCATACCAGCGACTGCGCTCAATGCAGCACCCCTCGGGTCCCTTCTAGTCTCAACAAACAAGCAAAACATCGCCCACATATCCTGCGCCGCGCCAGCAACCGCTTTAGGGGGCTCGCTATGAGGTCTTGCCACCAAGTTCATCCCTATATCTACACACAAAAAATTATAGGAGTGCAAAGGTAGAACCAAAACACAATAATAATTTAGACGCAAACAAGGCAAAAATTACCAGCACTAGCTAGCCCAAGAGACGGAGGCTCATTGCCAACCAAACCCTCAGCCAATTAGTCATAAACCGACACGTCATCTACCCCTGTGGTAGACACCGCGCCCTTTCGTCCTCCAGTAGCGCCTGCTCAGTCACCATCCCTTTAGTAGGCGCCGTCTCGGGCGAAGGTTGTTGCACCTCAACTCCAGCCGCCTCTGCTTTAGTGGTCTCCGTCGTGCCGCCCTTCGCCCCCGTCGCCTTCATGGCCCGGGTCTTCACAGATCCTCTTAGGTCCTCAATGCAGATGACTTCTTTGTGTTTCATGGACTTCAACATTCGATCTTTCTCCATGAGCTCAGACAAAACACTCCAATGTTATAACCATAGGGAAAAATAACAAGAGATCTAGCTAGTCTATTCAATTCGTTATCCTCGCTAGTGTCATCAGGAACATATTTACCCCTGGTGACTATGGCCACCCTTGCGTTTCCTGCCACAAGGAACATGAGCGTTGTGGCTTCACCCATAGTCTTCGCTAGATCCTCGGCAAACTTAGTCATTTCAACATCCAAACCCACCAAATCTTCAGGCACGGTCTCCGCCTCGTTCGGTGACCTCGACCCCATCGCCCTTTTTCTCACTTCACCCTAAGTAGGCAATGCCTTCCGCTTCAAACCAACCATGTCTTCACCGCCTTTGATAACCACCGTCTCCTTCATAGTAGTACTTGAGTCTTCCTCCTCCCCTTCTTCAATGTCTTCAGGACATGGCCCGTACTCCAGCTCATTCATTTCAAAAACCCTATTGAGATGAATGTTACCATCTCAGTTTCTAGGCTTCTTGTTAATTCAATCTTTGTTGAGTACTTCCCAACAATTTAAACAACCTCTGCCTCAACCTCACTAACGAAGGTCGCCCTGTCTCGCTCGCCGGGCTCAACAGTAAAGGTAGGACTCACAACAATGACATCCTTCTAAAAAAGGCACTCTTTAGCGGATGTTGGGAACTTGTTCTCAAATGCTATGAGTTAAGAACAAGGCAACACAAAATGTTAATGGTTAAAGACCTTCGTCCTTTGAAGCATTATCTCCCTTAGGATATAATGATCCTCAGACGAAGGTCATGAAGGACGTACCTTCATCATCTCAATGTATAATAATGGAAATAGAAGCATATGAAACATGAGAAACATTATGAACAATCATTTGACATCCTTTATGTTTCTTTATTATCATATCATGAATGAATATAAACAATATTGAATTACATTTATACCTTCAACTTGACAGAAGATGAAAATCCAAGCGGGATGTGCGAGTGAATACAAGTCAGCGTGAACAGTATGGGGGTACTGTTCACCTATTTATAGGCACGGGACACAGCCCGATCAGAATTACATTTATGTCCTTGATGACTAGTTACAATCATGACACAAATTATCATGGATTGATCGATATTTTCCTCTTTAAGTCGGTGCAACCCTTCGTCTCAAGGCATGTCACTATGCTGAAGCTCCATGGATCACTACAAGAAACTAATAAATGTTCATGGGTTAATTTAAGAACGTGGGTACCGACGTTCTTAATTGAGTTATGTTCATGGGTTAATTTAAGAACGTAGGTACCCACGTTCTTATATTAAATTCGTGGCTCGCTTGTCAAAGTAAAGTTTCCTGGGGCTTTTGAAGTGTGATGATTAGATCCAATACTGTATCAGTAGATTCCTTGTGTATTTCCTTTGCGCAAACTGCTTTGTACTAGTACTGAACTACGTCATATTCTTTGTAGGCATGTCCTAGTGTATTTCTCAATTCTCTTCATAAGATTTCGCGCTGGAATTGTCACTAGAGAAATATTAGCGCTTTCGAAGCCACAGTTCATGCTAATTGGTTTACTGGAAGTGCTAGGTGCTGCTGGTAATCAAACCACCCTATTCGCTGCCGGGTTGCGTAATTGTTGTCTGCGTGGTGGAGCGCGAGCCTCGCCTAACATGACTGGCTGATATATTTCTCTACCATTTTACTAGCATGTGTGCACAGGGCTGACTAATTACCTCGAATGAAATGGGAGTTTTTAGTTTTCATCCGATGTTAAATTGACCAATATTTACGAGATAGCGGGACTTCAAAATTTTCCCTTTATATTGACATGTGTCTGCTAACTCTGTTAGGATGGGCATATTATTTTATGTTGTTGTGGTGCATGTTTTGTATCATTATTGTTATATTCCTTATTCTTAAATTAGTGCCCCCGTTTTTTAGCTGAGGCATTATGGGTAAATCAAGCAAGAAGTCCAGTGTTAAGGCTGCACCTGCTGCTGTCTCAGTTCCAGAGGGGAAATCTGCAAAGAAGGGTAAGGCTTTTCATAGCTCTATTGTTGCAATGGAATAATTGTTGATTATGTTGTCTTGTTGATTTGTATATACCACACTTATCATAGTGTCACAAGAGTTTTTTTAATCATAATGAGCAGGGAAGAGAAATGCAGAAGATGAGATTGAGAAGGCAGTGAGTGCAAAGAAGCAAAAGACTGTACCTGAAAAAGTTGTGCCAGTTAAGAAGCAGCCCCCTCCAAAGAAAGTTGAGTGCAGCAGCTCTTAGGAGGATTCTTCAGATTCTGAAGTGGAGGTGATATCACATTCTTCTGTTTTGGCTCATGTTTCTCCTTTAGTTAAAAATTATAAGCTATATGCTTGAACTCTAGAGATTGATTTGATTTACTATGTCACAAACCCACAATTGATTGTATGATAGTATTTTCATTGTTACTATATTCTGTGTGTTGCCGATTGATTTTATTTAGTTTCTTTGATACTCATAGACCCAAGAGCTAGCAGTTGCAGTAGTAATTCCTTTACATGTTTTCTAGAGTTCAAGCATATAGCTTATAATTTCAAAGACACACATGCTTACAAGGAGTCCCAATCACAGGAGTTCCCTGAGGAGTTAGAATCATCAAGCGCTGATGTGTTAGAAGAATCATCAATGATGTTCCTGTTTCGCCATTAGAAATTCATTGTTTAAGTTTGTGATTTGTAGCAGGTTCAGTAGTTGTGGTATGATTCCTTCAGACCATGACTGAATGAAATTGTTTCCATATTTGTCTGTCCTTGCAGCTATGTTGCCCGGGCCATCTATTCCAGTGTTGTCACAGGCAATACATCTACATATGCCACTGGGTCACTTCTGATTACTTCATACCTAATTATGGGAGGCGTGAATCATGTATTGCTTACAACTTTACATATAACCCTATAAATGCTTGTCAAATGGATGTTGTTCTCGCAATTTCTATTTTTTACTTAGCATTTCTCGTAGGTTGTTTTTTCATCCTAAGTACTTACATTAGATCAACACATAGATGATTTTTGTAGCTATGATGATGTAGCTAATTAGCACTTCATACATTCTGGATAGAATCGATTATACCATTTTGTCATCTGACTTGTTTGAGGAACTTTGGTCTTCCTTTATAGACATAGAAGGTGCTCTCAAAGACATTGAAGGACCTCTCAGAGATATTGAGGGAACTCTGATCGCTATTGAAGGAGCTCTCATGGCCATTGAATGACCACTCTTTTCATGGGAAAATAGGTAACTTTATTCATGCTACGGCGATGACTTTGAGACATGTGAAGGTTTTGACTCCTTGATTGCCATCTGTCTCAAAAGATAGTAATCCGGTCGGCTCCTTCTAACATACTATTGTTTCTAGGTGGCCATATCCCTCGTGCTTTGTTCTTTGATGTTGATGGAATATCCCTAGTGCATAACTGAAAGTATAATGCGGATGTTCTAATGATTCAATCTTGTTTCTAGGTGGCCCATATCCCTGGTTCTTTGTAATTAGATGTTGATGGAATATCCGACAGAACATCTAGTGTAAGTTCAGTTATGTAGTTTGTACCCTTTATTGTTGCTGATCACAAAATCTTTTTGTTGCTTGTTGATGATACTAATATCTACTTAGTACCTGCATTCTTTTTGTTGCTTGTTGATGATACTAATACTGTCTGATATAACTAGTTGTTTTTTCTCTCTTTGGTAAGAATCCGCAATTAAATTTGACATCCATTGGTTATATATTTTTTCCTTGTTCATTTACCACACATGCTGGCATCTGAAAAGGCATTTTCAGTTGCTGTATCTCTTGGCATCTACAACAAAGATGTGATAGTAGTTTATGATGGAAAGGGGCTGTTCAGTGATGCTCGTGTTTGGTGGTAAGCTTTTTTCTTCACAAAAAATATATAAAAATTGCTAAGGTTGAAGACCAAATAAATAAATGTTCATTTTAGCTGTGTATTTGGCGATATGCAAATAAATAAATGTTTTTTTCTTTTGGCATTTAGCGCTAGGGGATGCTCTTTGAAGTGGTTATTGACTAGTAAAAACTTACACAGTAGTTTGTTTGCGTTCGTACTTGATAGCCTAAATGCCGCACCAAGGAGTATAGATTAACGTTGAATTACATGTTGTATAGGTTGAGTTTTGATTTACAGAATTGTCTGTGTGCTAGTTGGTTCATATATGTGAAGTCAGCAAGATTATTTCAAGGGAGGGCATGAAATCCTCATTTCAGAAAACATGTTCATTTGTTGCCAGGTGGGGAGGACTGCACAGTTCGCATCTGGAGCATCAAAACTGGCGAGCTAATCTTTGTGTGGAGCATGGCAGACAGTCCCTTCACGACATCTTGTTGGCCCGAAAGCAGTCATGGCTTGTGCAGTCCTTGGTTGTTTGATGTAAACCACAGCTGGGGAGCTTGGTTGGGGTCACGTGCTGGATTGTTCTATATGCATGGTACTTAAGTTATTCTGCGCTACTACTTACACTACTAAATTGGAGCCTTGGAGTTTGGAGCAAAAAAAGGGGGTGGTTGTATTCTCAAGGAACATGAGACCACTAAGCTCTAGAGTGAATGAAGGACGTCGTCTTTGGAAGTCAGACATCACCAAGAGCTAGGGTGTCCATTCTTAACATGTTTCTCTTAGTGATAGGTGGATACTGTCTAGCTAGGAACAGAGTCTTGAGGGATTGATGGACGCATGCATCTTCAATTCCTGTGTGTTGTATTACTACTGGTACAATCAACAATTCTTGTGAACTTATGTATTTGGACTGTGAATTTGTGATATGAACATATATCCATGTGTTTGAAATCTGTATTGTATGTGATATTCTGTGTTGCATGTGATATTATGTTTGTCTAATTTTTCATTTCTGTAATTTTTATTTTTTTCTGGAAAAGGGTTAAGAACATGGGTACCCATGTTCTTAACGTTATGTTCGTGGGTACCGTTGAACTTAATGCACAGCCCACGTAGACCCACGGAGGACAAATAAGTTCGACGGCTACGTGGCCCCGTCGAACTTAACAATAAGAACGTGGGTACCATCGAACTTATGGGAACAAATTCGACGACCCCCGTCGAACTTAAAAACGCACGTTCTTAATGTTAAGTTTGATGGTACCCACGTTCTTAATGTTAAGTTTGACGGTACCCACGTTCTTAATGTTAAGTTCGTGGGGGCCGTGTAACTTACTTCTCTAAGTTCGTCCAAAAATCGCCGTCGGCTATATTTGTCGGTATGTTCGACAGCTTATTACATTAAGTTCGACGGTTTGTCACCCACGTTCTTTAACCAGTTTCTTGTAGTGGATTGTAGCTTCGACGTGTACCTTCGTGCTGTATTTGCTTATATGTCGATCTTTCGAAGGTGTTTCTGCTTAGAAGACCTTGGGCGAAGAAGCAGGCCCCCAACAGTAGCCCCTTCATGGTGCTAGATCATTTTTCATAACGAGCTTGATCCGTGAAAAATCTCCAAGGCTTCGGAATGCCGAAGGTCTGAAAAACACCTTCCCTGAGCTCGTTGCCGAGAAACGATTAAAATATTCCGAGCACGAGGTGGCCCACCACGCAGCGGGTACGAACGATCTGGCGATTCACTTCCCAAGCGCCAAGTGGTCCACCGTTCAGCGGGTGCGGGTGATTGTTCAGCGGGTGCAGGCGACTTGGTGATTCACCTTCCCACCTGGAGCACTATATAAACAGACGGGTAGGTGTGAAGTTACCACAACATTCATTGTCATTGCACTGTTGTGCTGTTGAAAAATTTAACCATAGCCGAAGCTTTTTCACTGCATTCTGGAGCGAACCATCATTTTGAATTAGCTTCGTTAAAAGAGAGAGCTTCATCGAAAACTGTAAAAACATCAGCTTCGTAAAAACTGCAAAAGATCCATCAGATGGCCAGAGTACGCTCGACTGCAAGGGTGACTCGTGAAGGAGAGGAGACTGAGGCCACCGAGACATCTCCGATTTCCGAAGTCATGAGACAATTGGGCTTAGTTGTGACAGAGGGAACCATTGACGAAGGTACTTCTGGTGCCGAAGCTGAGCAGGCTAATATTGAGGAAGAAGAAAATGCTGATGAAGAAGAACAAGATTATAGAATTTTGATCCCATCAAAACCCAGCCACCTGGATTTTGAGAAATCTACTGTGTCTGAAGCTGACGTGCCCATGATGATGAAACTGGGCTACTTCAGAGAAGCTAAAAATAAGCTTATTCATTTTACCGGGGAAGAAACCACTCCGACGCCGAAAGATGATGAAGTAGTAGTTTTCAAAAGCTTTTTCAGAGCAGGATTACGGTTTCCGCTGAACGAAATGATTGGAGAAGTTTTGGATAATTATGAAATCTATCTTCATCAGCTGACCCCTAATGCTATTGTTAGGCTTAGCATCTTCATCTGGGCCCTTCGAAGCCAAGGGATGAACCCAAATGCCGAAGCATTTTGCCGAGTGCATGAGTTGCATATCAAACGAAGGCCAGAGCTGACGGGCTGCACGAAAATTTTGGTTGCTATAACTTCGCGTATCACAAGGATACGAAGGCTCCGATCCTCAGCTATAGCACCAAGTGGCCAACCGGCTGGAAGAGTGAGTGGTTTTATATCAAGGCCGATGAGAAGAAGAGGGAGAAACTAAAGACGATGGTCATGAGCCCACTGGCTTTAAGCTTCAGGATGACCAGACCCTTGTGCAACATGAAGCCAGGGTCAGCATGTTAGCTGGTCGTAGCAGAATTTAGAGTGGTGGCTGAACAAATCAGCACCAGGGATCTAGTGCAAAAATACCTGGCCAATAGGATATCTCCAACGTTAAGTGACTGGAGCATGCCGAAGTTAAAGGGAACAAAGAAGACGAATGAACTTGTTCGATTGCCCTATCGCTTTAAGTTTGAGAAACAGTTCAAAGAACCTTGCCAAGAATGGCTAGAGATGATTGAGACTATGTGCAATGTAATTTTGGGCAATTATACCAAAAAAGAAGATCAATTAATGATTGCGGCCTTTGGCACCCGACCAAAATGAAGGTTGAATCGGGTAATGGACGCTTTAAATTTTAAATACCCTGATTATGAGCGACTTGGCAAGGGTGCCGAAGGGACAAAGAGAAAAAGGGTTGTCAGTGTTCTGAGCAGGCAGGCTGCTAGGATGGTGAAAGAGGACGAAAAAACTCTGAAGAAGAGAAAATCCAGTCCCGAGCCGAAGGCGGCGACTTCGATGAAGAGAAAAGCTGCAACTCCGGTGCCGAAGGTGGCTGAGATGGAAGAGGAGACTCCTTCAACGCCTTATGCTGCCGAAGTAGAGGAAATTTTAAAGGTAATGACTGAATCCTTACCTATCAAGCTGCTAAGTCCTCTGGGGCCGCAACTGACGAAGCTTTTATAGAAGAAGGACAAGCCTTTGGTAGCAAAAAAGGCGGATGGTCCTAAAAAGCGAAGAATTATCACTGTTATGCAAGCCATTGAGGAAACGCCACCGCCGACCTCAGCATCAAAGATGACACCAGCTGCCGAAGCAGTTACTTCTGCTGAAGCTGCGGCCGCCGAAGCTACCAATCTAGAGAGTACGTTATCTGCTATTGATAAAGTGCTCTTGGATATGGCCGCAGAGGAGACTGCTGCGGCTATAGAAGAAGTCATGGTCGTAGTGCCTGAGAAAGGGAAAGAAATTGCCGAAGACACTTCGGAAGAAAAAGGCTTCAGCTTTCAGAATCTAGTTGGTCAAGAATTATCCAAGGTCGAGAAGGAGGTGCTGCAGGATTATGCTGCATCCTGTGGCTACCAGCCAGGAGCCGTGCTCTTTGGTGGAATTAATGAAGAAGCCTTAGGTTGTATTCGAGACCGCACCGGGGCAAAGATTATCAGCACTCTGTCGAAGGGTGTTGGTTTTCCGAAGCTTGAAGCTGGCATTAGCAGCTACCGGCGATAGCATATCGTCGGCAGCTTATTCTATTCCAACTTTAAGGTAAAGCTTTTTCCGCATCTTTTTAATTTTTGTGATGAAGCAAAAAATTTCTGATGCAGACTATTTTGTACAGAGTATGCTACTAAGCAAAGCACTGAGGATGCAGCAAGATCTTGAGGATAAAAAGAATGAGATTATAATCGAGGGCCTAGAAAAGAAAATCAAAGATCACGAAGCTTCTCTGGAGAAAAAGGACTTCCTTCTTCAGACAATGGAGGGTTCATTGGCAGAAGCCCAAATCAAAATTGCTAGATTAAACGATGAACTACTCCACAAATCAGAAAGCTTAGAACAAGAAAGGAAGAGTTTTGATGCGAAGCTTGAAGTCAAAGTTGAGAAAAGTTCAAATCTGCAAAAATCCTAAAAAGTGCTTCAGAATATATGCTTGAACTTCAGCAACCGCTACGTGCAACGGCTAAGGCAGGTCTTTAACTCAGTGGGAGCCAGCTTTGAAAAATTTGAACCTTCGGTTGAAGACTTGCCAAAGACCTTCGAGCATATTGAAAGCGAAGTTGAGGCACTTGACGAAGTAATAGCTGGGCATGGCGACTTCTGTGCCCTGCTGGCTTCTCGCGGCACAACTGTAGCTTTTATGAAGGCTGGTTGCACGCACAGAAAAATAGTAAACAGACCAAACTTCAGTCTATCTCCAGCAGACCTAGCTGATATCCCCAGCCTAGCCCGAAGTATTGGGAATAGGTTTATAATACAAATTTGGACGAAGGGTGGGCGGAACATAGCTGGTGACGAGGCACGAAGTCATCTTAAGCCGGTATAAAACTTGTACCTGTTGCTTACCTTCTCTTGTAATTACTTTTTACCTTATACTGCTTTGTTGTGTATAGGATGACGATGCCGAAGGTCAATAATCTGAAGCTCAACGAAGATTGATGAAGCTGCTGCACAAAGCTTTAGAGACATTTGAATTATCTTTGTAAAAGGTATTGTAATTTAGGAATCAAACGTAACTATGTAAATTTGTCCATACCTTGTAATATATTTTTACATTTCCATCTGTGTGTGAATTGCTTTGATGTGGACGAAACTTGTATCTTTTGAGCCGAAGGCAAAAAAACACCTTCCCTTCTTTTCGTACACAATGAAGCGTATCTTTGCTTCTTTATGCTCATCGAAGCATTGTCATCAAAGACGAAGTCTCTATTTGTACTTTATGTTATGATGATGATGATCCTACGAATGTCTACATGAATGTGTATGAATGCAATGAATGATGTAATGTAATGTGCAAATGAATGTCCAAACACATGCACACGAAGCCCCACCTAGACTCTGCATCCCCTTAGGAACGTCTCTTGAGTCTTAAGCTCTGCATCCCCTTAGGAACGTCTTTTGAGCTTCTTCACCTTCTATTTCGGCGGTATAAGTTCTGCATCCCCTTAGGAACGACTTTTGAACTACTTCGCCTTATAATTCGGCAGTATTTTGCTCTGCATTCCCTTAGGAACGACTTTTGAGCAGAAAACTTACATTGCGCTCCCTTAGGAACGACTTTTTGTAGCTTCGTCATGCTCTGCATCCCCTTGGGACGTCTTTTGAGCTTCTCCCTGTTTTTCTTTTTGCACTTGATGGTGCGTGCTTAGATTTACCTATTACATCTTTTGGGAGATTTGGCCCTCATGGGGCTAAATAAGAATGAAAAATTACAAGCTATGGCCCCATTAAAAAACTTTCTCCCCTCATGAAAGGAAAAGGATTCCATAGAAAAAAAATGAAAAAAGATTACATCAATATTACACATAGTATCGCCGAAGCTCATCCGCATTCCAAGATCTGGGTATGTCATTGCCATCCATATCCTTCAATTTGTAAGAACCGGGCCTTGACGAAGATACCACCAGAAAAGGTCCTTCCCACTTCATCTGCAATTTGCCTACAGTGTCTAGATTGGCTACTCTCCGAAGCACCAAATGCTCTGGCTTGATATTTTTCAATCGAACTTTTCTGTCACGCCATTTTATTGTTTCGTCTTGATATTTATTGATGTTCTCTACAGCCTGAAGTCTGGTCCCCTCTATAGTATCTTTTGCTACGTGATAATCGACTTTGTCTTCTGCCGAAGCTACTATTCTTATTGATCCCGCTTTAGCTTCTTCTGGAGTTATAACTTCGTCACCAAATAATAGTTTGAAAGGTGTAAATCCTGTTGACCTTGACGTGGTTGTATTGTGGCTCCACACCACTTTAATCAACTCATCTATCCACTTTCCTCTGGGCTAATTGAAGATTAGCTTCATTATTCCTGTCATTATAATGCCATTCGCTCTTTCTACCAGCCCATTTGACTCCGGATGCCTAACTGATGCAAAATGGATCTTCGTACCAATCTGGTCACATAACTCTTTGAATGTTTCGGCATCAAACTGTGTTCCATTGTCCACAGTTATGGCCTTCGGCACACCGAAGCGACAAACAATATTCTGCCAGAAGAATTTTTGGACTGTGGCCAAAGTTATTGTAGCCAAAGGCTTTGCTTCAATTCACTTAGAAAAATATTCTACAGCCACCACAACATACTTCAAATTACCTTGTGCCGATGGAAGTGGACCTAACAAATCTAGGCCCCATCTTTGTAATGGACAAGTAGGCTGTATCAGCTGTGTGAGAGACGAAGGTTGCTTCTAATCTCTTGCACATTTTGACAATTCTCGCACTTTTGAACTAGCTCTGCTGCATCCAAAGCTGCCATCGGCCAATAAAATCCTTGTCTAAACACTTTTCCAGCAAGGGCCTAGACCCAATATGAGATCCACATAGACCTGCATGTATCTCCTTCATTAATTCTATACCTTCGGTTATGGATAAACACTTGAGGAGTGGAGAACAGACTCCATGTTTGTATAATTCCCCTTCTATTATCACATACGGCCTTGTCCCTGCTTCCATTCCCTTATTATAAACTTCGTCATCCGAAAGACAATTACCTTGGAGGAAAGATATAATTTCAGTCCTCCAATCTTCACTATGTACAGGGGAAATTGCAAGCACTGCTCTCTCCATAAGTTCAACCGAAGGTGCTTTAATTGTCTCAAAAAATACTTCCGAAGGTAGAGGGAGCCCCTGTGCCGTTGATTTGGCTAACAGATCAGCATGCTCATTTTCTCTTGGAATATTCTTGATGGAAAAACCTTCGAAAGAAGCCTCCAGCCTTCAAACTGTATCCAAATATTTTTCAAGCTTCGGATCTCTTGCCTTACTACTTTTGTCTACATGACCAAAAATGACTTGAGAGTCAGTTTTAAGGATGGCCCTTCTTATTCCCATTGCCTTTAACTTCCGAAGCCCCAACAGAAGTGCTTCGTATTCAGTAATATTATTTGTAGAACTGAAGTCAAGCCTTGCTGCATAACATGTTCTGACTTTAGAAGGCGCAACTAGGACAACAGTCTGTCCTACGCCGAAGGTTCCCCAGGAACCATCGTAGAACACTGTCCAAGCTTCGGCGTCTTTGTTTGTTTCTTCTTCCTGAGCACCTGGCGTCCAATCAGCAATGAAGTCTGCTAACGCCTAGGATTGAATTGAGGATCTATGTACATAGTCAATACTGAATTCGTTAAGCTCTGCAGCCCATTTTCTAATCCTTCCAGTAGCTTCTCTATTCCTCATTATGTCCTTCAGAGGCTGTGATGAAGGAACAATTATGTGATATGCTCGAAAATAATGCCGAAGCTTCCTGGAGGCCATTAACACAGCATACAACACCTTCTCCAATTCTGTATAGTTTTTCTTTGGTAAACATAGAACTTCGGAGACGAAGTACACTAGGGCCAGCTTTTTTATTTGACCATCTAGCTTCTCCAGTACAAGCGCCACTCTAAATGTAGAGTGAGAAGTTGCTACATACAAGAGTAATGGAGCCCCTGGCGAAGGTGGAGTTAGAGTTGTGAGATCTATCAAATATTGCTTTAATTCTTCAAAAGCCTTTTGTTGAACCGGTCCCCACTGAAAAACTTCGGATGACTTTAGAATTTCAAAGAATGGTAAATTCCTCTCTACTAATCTTGATATGAACCTATTCAATGACGCAAGCCTTCCTGCCAATCATTGAGCCCCCTTTTTTGAATTTGGTGGCTCCATCTGAAGGATAGCTTCAATCTTGCTCGGGTTGGCTTCAATTCCCTTCGTTGATACCAAACAGCCATGGAACTTGCCCTTCACTCCAAAAACACACTTTTCTGGATTTAATTTCAGGCCGGCTTGCCTGAAATTGGCAAATGTTTCTTGCAAATCAGAATGTGATTTTCTTGCTTCGTGCTTTTCACTATGATATCATCAACATAGGTCAGTACATTCCTGCCTATTTGAGAATGAAGGACCTTGGCTGTCATTCTGCTGAATCTTCCTCTAGCATTCTTGAGCCCCTCAGGCATCCGAAGATAGCAATAGGTACCACTAGGGGTTATGAAGCTAGTCTTCGGCTCGTCTTCCTTCTTCATCCAAATTTGATGATAGCCTGAGTAACAATCCAATAGACTCATGAGCTCTGAAGAAGCTACTGCATCTACAAGGGAGTCTATACTTGGTAATGGAAATTCGTCCTTTGGACAGGCTTTGTTAAGATCTGTGAAATCAATGCACATTCTCCATTTACCATTGGCCTTCTTCACCAAAACAGTGTTGGCTAGCCATTCTGGGTATTTCACCTCTCTAATGACACTGGCACTAAGAAGTCTCTTCACTTCGTTCTAAGCACCTTCAGCTTTGTCTTCAGACATCTTCCGAAGCCTTTGTTTTCTTGGCCTGAAAGATGGATCCACATTGAGTTAATGTTCAATAACATCTCTGTTGACACCATAGAGATCGTTGGCTGACCAAGCAAAGACATCTTTATTGTTGAATAAAAATCTTAGCAAAGTCTTCTCTTGCGCATCAGATAGCTGAGACCTCAACAGTACCTTTTGTTCTGCTATATCTTCGCATAGAAGCATAAGCTTCGGTTGATCCACCGAAGCAGCCTTCTCTCTTTTGTATTTATACTGCTGACAAGCTTTAGCTCCATCTATGTTATGAATTGCCTTTGAATCTGTCCAGTTCCCTTCAGCCCTTCTGGCAGCTTCTTGACTCCCATGGACAGCAATGGGCCCTTGTTCCGAAGGTATCTTCATGCATAAATATGCTGGATGAAGTATTGCTTCGAAGGCATTAAGTGTCCCTCAACCAATGATTGCACTGTAGGGGTACTCCATGTCAACAATGTCAAAGACAACCTGTTCAGTCCTTGTGTTGTGGATGTAGCCGAAGGTAACTGACATTGTGATTTTACCAAGTGCGACAATCTGCCTTCCTCCGAAACCATAGAGAGGGTGTGTAGCATCATGAATCTTGTCCTCTGGCTCTTGCATCTGTTTGAAGGCCTTAGCAAATATGATATCCGCTGCACTGCCTGTGTCAACCAGAACATTATGGTCCAGAAATCCCTTGATGACACAAGATATGACCATAGCAACATTGTGAGGGTAATCTTTGAGCTGAAGGTCCTCCTGGGAGAAGGTGATTAAAATGTTGGACCACTTGGACTTGATGAAGGGTCCCTGCACCCCAACATGCTGCACCCTTCTCTGCGCTTCCTTCTTCTGCTTCTTGTTAGTCGACTCTGAACTTGAATCGCCCATGATTGGGAGCACCAGCTTCGTAGCCGAAGGTGCTACGACTTGGTTGTGGAACGAAGCCATCAGCTCAATAGTGGAAGTGAGTTCACCGGAGGTGGGCGCCAATGTTGGGAACTTGTTCTCAAATGCTATGAGTTAAGAACAAGCCAACACAAAATGTTAATGGTTAAAGACCTTCGTCCTTCGAAGCATTATCTCCCTTAGTATATAATGATCCTCAGACGAAGGTCATGAAGGACGTACCTTCATCATCTCAATGTATAATAATGGAAATAGAAGCATATGAAACATGAGAAACATTATGAACAATCATTTGACATCCTTTATGTTTATTTATTATCATATCATGAATGAATATAAACAATATTGAATTACATTTGTACCTTCGGCTTGACAGAAGATGAAAATCCAAGCGGGATGTGCGAGTGAATACAAGTCAGCGTGAACAGTACGGGCCAATTTATAGGCACGGGACGCAGCCCGGTCAAAATTACATTTATGTCCTTGATGACTAGTTACAATCATGACACAAATTATCATGGACTGATCCGTATTTTCCTCTTTAAGTTGATGCAACCCTTCGTCTCAAGGCATGTCACTATGCCGAAGCTCCCTAGATCGTAGCTTCGGCGTGTACCTTCGCGCTATATTTGCTTGTATGCCGATCTTTCGAAGGTGTTTCTGCTTAGAGGACCTTCGACAAAGAAGCAGGCCCCCAACAACATCCTTCATCACACAACTTCACTAACTGTCCAATATCCGCTTAGTGGCCACACTTGATACTCAATATACTCTTCGACCAAATCTCTATCGCTGCTCATCACCCTCACACGACACAGTGCCCATTCATCAGAATCATTCTCCCCGACTTCGAAGTCAAGGAAAGCAACAAAGTCATGGGTGACCAAAACGCTGGCCGCTGGTCGAGCCACAACAGGTACATTTTCTCCAAGATCAACATAAAAGCAAGACTTGAACCAATTGCTCCACTTGTTCTTTGCACACGGCACAAGTTCATACACTTCACCTCCCCGTCTTCTCGGTCTTCGGTGCGAAAGTACAACTCCCGAACTGCATCACCCTACCACCCATAGTCTTCTTCTGCCACGGAGATAGTAATGCTTTACAAAGACTTCGATCAAAAGTTCTCTGCCATACGTAGTCATCACCCACACATATTTAGACAATGCATCAATGGCATTCAACGTTAGTTGATGCAATTGAACGTTGAAACGTTTCATTACTTCGGCCACAAATGGGTGGCATGGAAAGCGAAGACCAACCTCAAAGAACGCCTCAAACACTACCACTTCCCATCACGGGTTTTTAGTTTTCTCAGTACCAGGCACGCACCCAGTACTCGCTCCAAAATAACCAAACCTCTTGAATTCACGCAAATGGTTCGAGGAAACCACAGACCGATAAAATTCCAAGGTTTCTAGGCCGGAGGCGACATCCCAACAGGGGCTCAACACTTGATGATGAGGAAGAAGAGGGCAGTGGCACGTGTCAGTGTCATTAACGAGCAGTTTATTTAATTCGAGCCAGATAAATTGATGTCGACAGTCAGTTGCCGACAAAGCATACAGAGACGCGAGACAAGAGCAAAAAAGTGAAGAGGAAGAGTGTGGTAGCACGCAGAAAAAGGGAAAACCCGTTGTCTCGTCCTTATATACAGCGGTCGAGTGGCGCTTCATAAAACGTGAAACCACCTTTCATCAAAAGATGTGCAACCCTAAGTCAGCCAAACACGTCAGCAATCAACGGTCACATACAAAAAGAAACCGGTTCAACATGTGATCGAGGGCAGCATTCATTCGTAGCCTTCACAAGACATCAGGATTGACTGAAAAAGTTGAACTAACCTCTCGATGGGCTCATATTGGAGCAAAGATAGAACACCCCCCTTTGACCACAAGAACAAACGGTCGAAGCTACAGAAGACGAAAGTCGAAGAACAATACCGAAGGCATAAAATCTCAACCCTCCTGTAAATGGCGAAGTCGGTCATGCGAACCAGCCTGCGAAGGGGGCTGACCACCGGGGAAAGCACAAAGACTTAACATGGTTAGAGGCTGGCTTACAACAACGATGGCAGTAGACTTCACAACAAGTAATTCCTGTGCAGATCTTGCCTACCTTCTACGGGCCCACTTGTAAATGACTCGGGAGAGTATCAAGTCTGGTGTACTTGGTAGACTTGTAATCTGCCCTTTAATTACCCTGTTGTACAGTGCATGGCAAGAATATAGTTGGTGACCGGGGTCATTATGGTGCTTAAGTTACCAACCCTCGGCTACCCATATAAATACCCCAGCCCTATAGCACCTAGGACACGCTTGGAAATACAATTGAGCTTAAATCCTATTGTTTTGTCGTGCTATTTACTTCCCTATTTTTGAATGTTTGGTTTACGGGTTTTCGTACCAACAATCTGCAACCTCAAAACCATCCATCAGCAAGTTGAAAAGGGCAAGGAGAAAATGCTTCACTTTTCTAAACTCTAGAACCAAATCGATGAAGCATCCAAGCAAATGCATAATATTGCATAGTACACTGATCAACAAGAGCACCAATATCACCATGGGACCTTCGGCATGAGGGTCACAATCATGATGACCTTCAGCATGAAGCTTACAAATATGGTGATTCCCTATATGATGATGCTTCTCCTTTGGCTGTAAAACTACAGACGATACCATGGCCACCATTGTACAATCCACCTCAATTGCAAATGTAAGATGGTCATTTAGACCCAAAGCAATTTCTGATGAGCTACGAAGCTACAATGTCTTCATATGGTGGCAACACAGCAATAATGGCCAAATCATTTGTCCTGGTAGTAAGAAGTGTTGCCCAAACATGGTATTCGTCCCTTCGGCTAGGCATAATGACCTCATGGCAGAAGCTAAAGGATATGCTGCTGATCACAAGCTTTCAAGGTTTTTAGATGAAGCCAATTACTGCTCAAGCCTAGTTCCAGTGCACTCAAGATCATGATGAATATCTCCAGCCTTTTGTCCGAAGTTCTTTCACCTTTGAGCCCAAACACGGACAGTCTCGAATGAGATTGTAATCGAAGCAATGATCAATGGATTTTGTCCAAGACCGGCAAGCCAATACTTTGCCAGATAGCTCCCTCAATCCTTAGAGAAGCTTCTCAAGAAGATGGATGGATACATCAGGGTAGACAATGATTTTCATCAAAGAAGGGAAGAGTCCAAAGATATGCGGAGATGATTAGGGCCTTTGGGGGAACGTTTCACCCGCAACATATCATAAGCATTCATAATCCAAGCCAGGGTGAAGACAAATAGCCAGTTGCATGGACAACAAAATCAACCTTACTAGACAGGGACCCAGCAGCAAACTTCTCAGAACAACTTCCACCCACTAGCTTCGAGAAGACAAAGAGGATGTCGAATCTTCGAAGGAAGATACAACTCTCAACCAAGGAAGTTGTTATGCATCTTCTGTGGAGAGAATAAGGCCACACCATGAAGATTTCCAAAGTAATTATACAAAAGCAAATGGAAATGGCTGAAGCATGGCAAAATCAGTCCAAGCAAGTTTTTCACACATCTTCATACTACTCTCCCGACATTCTAATGCATGTCCATCATCAGCAGTCAAAGCCACAACCTTCGGGCTCCATTGCTTCGACAAGTCCATCGTCAATTCATTGGGTGATACCTCAGCCCTTCATACCGGGACCTTCACCATATGAACAACAACTTGTACGCCAATCACATGTCTAGTCGCAATTCTCCACATAGAACATGCCACACCAGGACAGAATGGAGCAATCTGAGGCTAGAACAATTAACAGTGTGGTCCCTAAATTGAAGCATATCTACTAAGCACCTGAGGGGTTGTACCTAGAAGCCAAAGTTAGAACAGAAAGTCTAAATATGTTGTAATCTTGGTTTTTACTTTCCTTTTGCTCATTTTTGTCACAAGAAACACTAAGGGGATGTACCCTTCATCAAAGTGTACATGTAATTCTGAGGTTACATGATTGAGTGTAACATAAAGTGAATAAGGATCCAAATTCATTCATAAGGGAATGCAGAGCATGAATGAAAACACCTAGAAAAGGTGAAAAGGCTCTGAAGTCGTTCCTAAGGGAATGCAGAGCCAGATCCAAAAGACCTTCGGATGAAGGTAGGGTCATTTTTTCTTTTATATGATACCTTCACCATGACATCATCTACATCATACATTATACATCATATCATCATCACATCATACATATCATCATTTATAATTTTATACAGAATAGTGCAAGAAAGGAAAGTATCCTTCTCTTTGAAACACATAGGCAGCTTCAATCATTTGGTAATAGTGACAAGAATGCCAAAGCTATTTAATGCGGACTTCGATGAAGCTCTTACCCTAATAAGGTAAATATGTAGGTAGCTTTGTTATTATGACTAAATGTTATTCTAACGTCAACAAATCCTATTAATGTCGTCTTTATAAAGCGTGAAAAGAAGGAAAGATGTTTTCACCTTTGGCTCAAAAAGCACATGTGTTGGTTTCACACATCATAAAGAAGGAGCACATCAACGCATATGAAGCTCATATATTACACAAATACATTTCCAAAGTTTCTACACAAATGTTCATTAGTCCTCTCTAAGAACTTTTTCAGCAATACTATTAAGCACTTCATCAACAACTTCTTCTAATATCTTATGTAACATTTCAAGCTTGGCCAGCCAGTTCTTCAACTCTGGATCATTCTTCAGGTTCTCGTGAGAGAGCAGCTATGTAAAAAACTTTTGCATCACGCAAGTCCAAACAACTACTCGAAGCCTTATTGAGTAAGTAAACAAAATACCTTCGAGTTCTTTCAAACTTAAAGCTTTTTTTGTTTGTCTAGCCATTTTTGCAGCCCTATGAATCTACAACCAGCACCATATGTAAATACTAAACTGTAAAAGCCGAAGGTAAAATCAAACGTTACAAATAAATGTTTCCTGTGTTTTCTCTCGTAGCCTCTTTCACCACCTTCCTCCTACCAGCAAGCCAGATATTTGTATAAAAATTGCTCCCAAGCTCGACATCTTCGTCTGCGGGTTGTCTTATACCATCAACATAGAGTTTAAACTCTTGTTGAATAATGGTTTTGACATGATCACACACTACATTTTCAAATAACAAAATTGTTCCTTGAGCCCCTATACATGCGCAGAAGTCGCCTAGACCGGTTAGAACTTTGTCGAAGGCTTCTACTCCCCCTCTATCCACTTCATCGCTCCAGCGGTGTCAGCACAAACAAATTCTTTCTTGCTGGATAAGGCTCCAATGGTGACAAACATATTCTTCAGCTTTTCACAACATTGGGAGACAGTAGAGAAGCACTCTTCTTTAGATTGTCGAAGCTCTTCGATAATTTTTTACAATCTATTCTTTTCATTTTCAGCAATTTCTCATTTTACTTTTTCCAATTCAAACATGTTTATGGCATACATTGGAAAATTGCGGACTTATTTCTATGAGTACTTGTGAGTTTTGTGAACTCTTTTGTGGTACATGTGACTTTTGTGATCTTTGTGAACAAACTTGTGAGATTTGTAATCTTTATGAGATATGTGGTGTCTATGATGTATGTGATGATTCTATGATAGTTGTAATATGTATGTGATGATTATGTGTAACACTATAAAAACATCTGTGGCAGAACCACCCGAATTATTCCAGCTTAAGTGCCTAAGTCACGCCTCAGGGGCCGTAACACACTTAAATCGGAATAACCCGTCAGTCCTTCAGATCTAGTCTGATAGAGCCACTTAACCAGGATCAAATTCCACAATCCCACTCGAAGGTGAGTCACAGAAGAAATACAATAAAACAGGAAACCTCAAATTAAGTACTGAGTTATTACATAAATCGGAGTTTTGAGTAGCAAATAAAGTTCACAAAATAAAGTGCAGCGGATAATCGATGTCGTCGGTAATGAGGAAATGGGCAAGGCCTAGCCCACTACTCCTCATGCTCCTCTCCTGCCGGAGCAACATCCCACTCGACCGTCCAACCCGGTGGCAGGGTGGTAGGCCAAGTCACACCATCAACCATTTCCTGAATGGTACCTGCAAAAATGGTGCCACAAGCAAGGCTGAGTATACTAATACTCAGCTAGACTTAACCGGTGTGAGGAGTCTACTCCTCTACCTCTAGACTATGCAGCTGTTTGGATGAGGGGTTTGGTTTGCCAAAAGCACTAGCTGTTTCTAAAAGCAAATTTTAGCTTTTCAAATTCTATCATCATTAACTTAGCTAGATTTGCTCCTTCTAAGCATACATGGTAACAATCAATTAGTTCAATCAACAAGTTATCTCATGTAACCACATTTCACTTCTTACTCGATGCAGTACAAGGAATCAAGCAGTCTCATTAGCTGCGAGAAGCAGACGATTCGAATCGAGTTTTAAACCTTGCAAGGTAAACCTAAACACACGGCATGTCAGGGTACTCCGACCCTACACATGACAACCGTCCCCATCGATTCCCCGTTCGCGTCCAGGCCTCACCGCCTTGGCATACAATGCTCCACTGACCCCGGCTGCCGCCGTGCAGTGACCGCACTTGTACCCACCATAGCTAGCATGGGAGACCCAGTCTCAGGTCGCATGAGGGATAAAGTCCGCGCCCGGCTTCACTCAGGTACTAGGTTTACCGGTTACCATTTTTCCCGGCATGTGCTTAGTACGTTCAAAAGCTTGACTCAGGTATCCACACATTAATCCTTAATTCATTTTTCCCGTCTCATGGACAAGGCATCCTCCCTAGATCCAAGTTCATAGACCAACATAAATCCCGTTATCAAGATGAATAGAATCAATTCCTGACCTCGCGCGAGTGCTAGAAAATCACTCGACTTCTACCGAGATTCTGATTAGCAAGCATCTACTCGACCTAGCATACTAGTATTCATCTCAAAAAGGAATCCTAAGTTCATGCAACTAGAGGTTTCAAGCAACTCCTACACTTAAGTGCACATTGCAATCCTACAAGCATTAAGTGTAGTAAAGTAGCATATAATAACATGGTTATGCATAAAACCGGGGCTTGCCTTCAATTGCTGGGGCTGCGAGGAGATCCTCGATAGCAGCCTCTGAAGCCTGCTCCTGGTCCTCCTCTTGGACAGGTCCTTGCTCGGGGATGAGCACGTACTCTCCGTCGGCAAGATTACAATCTAATGAATGCAATGCGTAAGATATATGCATGATATGATATGTGCTTTTAGAAATTGCAACTTTAAAGGTGTATGATCTTTTGAGTTTAACAAGTTAACTTTACTTAAGTAAAACCCTTTAGGGGTATACTTGGTAAATTGGGTTAAACTTAGCTAAGGTAAGTGGTAGGTTTATTTTTTTTGGGGTTCCACTGAGTTCCTGTTAAGTCTTAGGGATAAGTGATAAGTACTCAAGTTAGACTTATTGAGGTGGGGTTTATTTCTTCTTTCCCTTTTTTTTATTCTCTTTAATGTTTTGGAGTAGGTTTGAACTACAAGTTGCTTCTATAAAATTTTAAAAATTCTGCAAAAATTACAGTGGCTGGGTACTGGTGTATGTTTCTCTGTCTCAGAATTTGGGGGTCAGAAGGTGAATAGTTTTCTCTGGTCAAAATTATTAAACTCTAGGGCAGAAGGGGTGCTTTGAACTACAACTACTATTTAATAGTGGGTAATTCTCTAAAACTTATTTTTGCTGGCTTTTAGGTGTTATAACATGACTTGATACAAATTTCTAGCCAATACTACCTTTTAATTATTTTTCTATGGTTTTCTCAAGTTTCTAGCCAAATGGGTGCTTTCTACTACCACTATATTTGAAAAATATCAAACAACAGAGTTCTTATTTTTCATAGTTAGTATTTTGTGCAAGAGCAATCATTTTGAAGTTTGGCTTCTTTTTGCTTAAGGGAAGGGGTGGTTTGCATTAATTGAATTAAGTGGCCTTTCTCTTAAATCATTAGTAATAGGTATGGGTTTGCTTCTTTTTCATGGGTTTGCATTTTTCTCTGGTAGTTTACCTCATCATGGACTTAGCTAATTTTTGGTTGCCAATTATCACATTATTTGGGGTTGTTCATGATTTATTTGGGAAATGTCTTATTATCACTTTGCATTTATTTTCCTTACTTAAAGAGTTGGGCTGAGGTGCTCTATATTTTTGTAGTGGGGCTCTGGTGGTTATAAGTCCACTGGATTTTTATTAAGCATTTTGGTTATAGTTTTGCCTCTTTAATAATTGATTTTCAGTCTATATAAGGCTAAACAAATCATTTTAATTTAAAACTGGTCCAAATTAATGGTCTCTGTATTTTTCCTAGGTTCTCTGTTACATAAGTAAACTAGAAAAAATAATCTTAATCACTGTTCATTAATTTCTAAGGCTTTTCTGATTTTCTCTAAGTTTTGGGCAAAATAGCTTTAAATGAGAAACTACATCATAATTTCCAATGCTGGGGTTCCTATTATTTTTAAACAGTGTCTAAATGAGGTTTAAACATCTACAAATTTTCTTAAGCTCAGCACAGAAGAAAAACTAATTTTCCTTAATTAAACAAGGTTTAGTGGGTTTCTGTTTTTAATTTTAAACTTTAAAATTTAAAACTATTTTTAAATGATAGATCATAATATTCAGGAGCTAGCAAAATTGGTTTGACAACTTTTTATTAAGATTTTATCAAGTTATGGATTTTCTAAGTTCTCTGGTCATTTTAAAAAGAATAACAGAATTGATTAAATGGAAATCCACTTTGCACTGGGGTCCCTGGCGGGTTTTCTAAGTTTTCTTCGCGAATCAGTCCTTAGGTTACTATTCACATGAGTCACTGACATTACAGAAAACCCCTCGGGTTCTACAAATCCTAACCCGAGATACTTCTTCTACCTTAAACAGTAACCGCGGCGGAGAAAAGGGCGGAGGGGCTTACCGGCGGCGAGATTGCTCCGGTGAAGTGGTCGAGGATGAAGGGGTGGTCTCGGGGATCACAACGGTGTGCGGAACGCCGTTGGAGATGGCCGGAGTCGGTCGGTCCACGCGCGCAGGCGGGGATGCTCGTCGGCGGCGAGGAGACCGGCCTGGTCACGGCGAGATAGTTCAATCAAATGGGTCAGGGAGGTCCACGAGATGCCAGAGAAGATATGAGCGCAAGGAATTGGGCGGGGACTCACTGGATAACTCGGTCCACGCGCGGCGGCGGAAGACCGAAGTCCGGTGAGGTCGATCTCGGGCCTCCGGTGAAGTCCGGCTGGGTCCGAGGGCTTGGCAAGCTTCACGGGCTACTGGCGGAGCTAGCCGAAGCACTGGCTTGCCCAGAGGATGGCTGGAGTGGGCTGGCCACGGTGGCCGAAGCTCTGGCGGCAATGGCGGGCGGAATTGAGCTCGCCGGAGCTAAGGGAAAGTGGTTGGCCGGTGAGGGTGAGTGCGGGGCGAAGTGGGGCGCGCCTGGGAAGGCTTTATAGGCACGGCGCGGTGCACGGGCGGTCGTGGACCGGCGAGTGCGCGCGGGCGTGCACTGGGAGGCGCGGTGCGCGAACGGGCGTGAACCAGGGGTGTCAGCCACGGTCGAACACGTGTTCCCGTTGCCTCTGCCCTTGTTCAAGCACCGATTGGGAGCAAATCTTCGCGAATTTGGGCAAGATCGCTGCAAGGGATTTGTTCACCAGACCAAGCTTTGTCTTTTGTGTATGGACGTCGCGCGGTTTTAGGCTAGGGACAGGGAGTTGTAGCGTCACCAAGGTGCCAGTGTCAGAATGCCTGGTCCCGAGGTTGAGCTGCGCCAAAACCGTGCCAAATGAATTTGGTTTGAATTCAAACTTTTCCAGGATGTGTTCAAGGGAATTTGGCACAACTTTGATATTTGGATCTCCTGGCTTTGAGTTTCGAAAAACAGAGAACGCAGATGATCTTTGGGAAGAGGTCTGAAATTCCGAAATTCAGAAATCTGAATTTCTCCAAGGGTTCATAGTTTAAGGGCTGATTTGGGGATTTATTTGAGTTATTTTGGCTAAGCCTTCTGAATCTTTCTTGTTGCTTAATAAACATACTTTAACTTATATAATTGGCTCAAGTCAAAATTTTAAACTTTTCATTCCCTTTTTCTCATTTTCTTGAGTTTTGCTCATGGGGCTCACTTAGAGTTTTTAATTAGGGTTGCACATTTTTATCTTTTAAAAGTCTCAATTGTTTTGATCATGATACTTTTAGGTATATGCTTGGTGAATTCTTTGCCACTTAAGTTATTTTGATGCTCATGCTTACTTTGGCCCACATAAAATAATGATTCTTGGTTTGGCATTTGAGAGAAACCCTAGGTGACACTGGGGTGTCACAGCCTTCCCCCCTTAAAGGAATCTCGTCCCGAGATTCGGGCCAGAGTCCTCCCAGGGTGAAGCGAAGGGTGAGACTTATAGGGAAAAGGGTGATTATTGTTATTATTAGGGTAAAACTGCTCTTCGAATGTCATTCTCTTTGCAACTTCAGAAGGAAGTCCTTTCAAGTTTTACTTTATAGTTACTTCATTCTGAATTAAGATCATATTTTTGAAAGTTAGATTCGAAGGGCAGGAGGAGGGGTTGGGGGTGATTACGTACCAGCTTCCTTAGGTAGGCAATCGGGGAAGTTGGATCTTAGGAATTCCTCGGTTTCCCAAGTAGCTTCCTCCTCTGAGTGATTACTCCACTGGACCTTGAACATCTTGATCGATTTAGCCCGAGTTGATCTTTCTTTGCAATCCAGAATCTTGGAGGGGTACTCTTGGTACGATAGATCCGGCTCTATCTCCAATTCTGGCTCTGCTATGATCTCAGTCAGCAATCGAACACACTTTTTCAGCTAAGATACATGGATTATACTGTGAATGGCAGACATCTTTGAAGGTAACTTCAGCTTGTATGCCACGGGTCCACATGCTTCTATGATCTCATAAGGTCCAATATAACGAGGGGCTAGCTTGCCTTTGATCCCAAACCTCTGCTCTCCTTTGGTGGGTGATACCTTGAGGTATACAAAACTTCCCACCTCGAACTGGAGAGGTTTCCTTCTTTTATCATGATAGCTCTTCTGCCTGGCCTGAGCAGCTTCTAGATTCTTCCTGATTAGCTTGACCTTCCTTTCGGCTTCAATCACTAAGTCAGGTCCAAAAACTTCTCTTTCACCAGGTTGAGACCAATTGAGTGGTGTCCTGCACCTTCTTCCATAGAGAGCTTCAAAAGGTGCCATCTTTAGGCTGGATTGATAACTTTTGTTATAAGCAAACTCTGCCAAGGAGAGGTGCTTATCCCAGTTCTTGCCACAATCAATCGCACAAGCTCTCAGCATATCCTCCAGAATCTGGTTTACCCTTTCCGTCTGACCATCAGTCTGTGGGTGGTAAGCTGAACTCCTGATTAGCTTGGTTCCCAAAGACTCTTGCAATTGTTCCCAAAATCTGGCAACAAATTGGGCTCCTCGGTCAGAAACAATGGTCCGAGGTAATCCGTGCAAACACACGATCCGGTCAATATACAATTCTGCATATTTCTGAGCCTTATCAGTGGTGTGCACAGGAAGAAAATGTGCCACTTTCGTCAATCGTTCCACAATAACCCAAATTGAATCGTGATGACGAGAGGTGTTGGGCAGACCCACAATGAAATCCATGCTGATGTCATCTCACTTCCACGAAGGTACGAACAGTGGTTGCAAAGCTCCAGCTGACTTCAAGTGGCTTGCCTTTATCCTCTGACAGGTGTCACACTCTGATACATACTGGGCTATCTCCCTCTTCATTCTGGTCCACCAGTACAAAAGCTTCAAATCATGGTACATCTTGGTGCTTCCCGGATGCATAGAGAATTTGGAGAGATGAGCCTCATCCAAAATTTTCCTCTTGAGGTCCTGGTCCTTAGGAATCACCAATCTTCTTTTGAACCATAGCACACCGTTTTCGTCCTAGCGGAAACAATTATACCTCTCAACCTTCTGATGGAGATTCTTTTTAATAATCTGCACTCCCTTGTCACTGAGCTGGGCCATGATAATCTGGTCTTGCAAAGCTGGCTCAACAGAAATGTGAGACAAAGAACCAGAAGGAATCACTTCAATTTGCATCTTGCTCAACTCATCACACAAGGTGTTAATGCGAGAATCCATCAGAATACAGTTGCACTGCAACTTCCGACTCAAGGCATCTGCTACCACATTAGCCTTTCCTGGGTGATAATGTACCTCCAGGTCATAATCCTTGATCAGCTCTAGCCATCTTCTCTGCCTCATGTTGAGATCAGCCTGAGTAAAAATGTACTTAAGGCTCTATGATCAGTGAAGATGTTGCAGTGGGTTCCCATTAGATAGTGCCTCCACATCTTCAATGCATGAACCACTGCTGCTAACTCAAGGTCATGAGTGGGATAGTTTTGCTCATGAGGCCTGAGTGCTCTTGAGGCATAAGTAATGACTCGGTTGTCTTGCATCAAGACACAACCTAGCCCAGTGCCAGAGGCATCGCAATACACATCAAAAGGCTTGCTGATGTCGGGTTGCGCCAATACTGGGGTCGTGGTCAGATGCTGCCTTAATGCATGGAAGGCATCTTCGCACTTCTGACTCCACACAAATTTGACCTCTTTCTTCAGCAACTCAGTAATAGGCTTCGCAATTCGAGAGAAGTCCGGAATAAATCTTCGGTAATAACCAACTAATCCCAGAAAACTCCGAATCTGGCGAACAGTTGTTGGTGGCCTCCAATTCATCACCTCTTGCACTTTATCAGTATCAACAGCTATTTCAGCCTGAGAGATAGTGTGACCCAAGAATTTGATTTCCTTTAGCCAAAAATCACACTTGGATAACTTGGCATAAAGGTGGTGCTCTCGCAGACGTTGAAGTACTACATGCAAATGCTCGGCATGTTCTTCTTCGTTCCTTGAGTACCCCAGAATATCATCGATGAAAACCACCACGAACTTGTCCAATTTCGGCATGAAAACAGAATTCATCAGATACATGAAATATGCTGGTGCATTTGTCAGCCCGAATGACATCACCAAGAATTCATATAGCCCATATCTGGTTGAGAATGCCGTCTTCGGAATATCACTTGCTCGTATTTTGATCTGATGGTAGCCAGAGCGAAGGTCTATCTTGGAAAACACCTTGGCCCCAACCAACTGGTCAAAGAGAACATCAATACGAGGCAAAGGATACTTGTTCTTGATAGTTACCGCATTAAGAGGGCGGTAATCTAGCACAGCCTCAAGCTTTCGTCCTTCTTCTTCACAAACAGTGCTGGACATCCCCAAGGCAAAGTGCTTGGGCGAATAAAACCCTTATCCAGCAACTCTTGCAATTGCTTCTTCAACTCTGCCAACTCAGCGGGTGGCATTCGGTAGGGCCTCTTGGAAATTGGGGCCGTTCCCGGTTGCAACTCGATGGCGAATTCAATATCCCAGTCCGGTGGCATTCCCGGCAATTCATCAGGGAAGACATCTGCATACTCACAGACCACTGGGATCTTCTTCAGGGGTAACTCCGTCATAGAGAAAGCACATGACTGAGAAGAACCCTGACCAGGCAGAATCAAAGTGAAATTCCCGCAGAAAGGAGAATTAACTTCCACGGTACGACTGTCTACATCAAGCACAACTTGGTGCAAGGTCATCCAATTTGCCCCTAGAATAATGTCCACATTTTCCAATCCCAACACAAGAAGAGTGGTTTTGATAATGTGGCTTCCCAGTTGAATAGGCACACTTTGGTTTAATTGATTTGTTGCAATTTTACCCCCAGGTGTGACTATCATGAATGACCCTTTCGAGTGAGAGAATGGCAGTTTGCATTTAGCGCTGAACTTTTGGCTAATGAAACTATGAGATGCACCAGAATCAAACAGAATTAAAGCAGGTTGATTATAAACTGAAAAGGTACCGGTCATGATAGGAGCTCCTTCTGGCACTTCCTCTAGAGCAGTGAAGTTGAGCTTCCCTTGCCTGACTTGCACCTTCTGCTTTCTTCCCTTGTCTTGATTTGGTGCTGGCATCTGCCTCTGCTGGTTCCTGGGACAATTCTTGGCATAGTGGCCCACATTGCCACAAGTGAAACACTTGTTCCCATTGCCCTGGCGGAACTGCTGCTGCTGCGGAGGCTGATTGTTCCTTGGGGCGGGAGCTGGGTAGCGGTTGGGTGCCGGCTGCTGCTGCTGCTGAGGTGGCCTGATCACCCATCTGCCTGCCTGCTGCGGAAAACCCCTGCTCTGATTGTGAGAAACAATCCGGAACCTCTGAGGCTGAGCGGATGGTGCTGCCATTGGTGCCTTCCTCTTCTTCTCTGCCCGGTGAGCAACAATGCAATCCTCCTGGGAGATGGCCATGTTGACCAACTCATTGAAGCTATCAGCCCGGACAGTGTTGAGTCGTTCCCGCAACTTGGTATTGAGACCCCTGCGGAAGCGATCCCTCTTCTTCTCATCAGAATCAGCATGATACCCTGCATACTGGCATAAGTCGTTGAAGGCTTGTGCATACTGCAGTACCGTGCGGGTTCCTTGATTAAGGGCCAGAAATTCATTCAACTTTCGATCAAGAATGCCAGCTGGGATGTGGTGTCCTCTGAAGGCAGTCTTGAATTCCTCCCAAGATACCTCACGATCAGCGGGGAGCATAGCACGGAAGTGGTCCCACCAAGTCCGAGCAGGGCCGCGAAGCTGCTGTGCGGCGAAGCGAGCCTTGGCCTCATCAGGGCAGTCTCCTGTGAGGAGGGGAAACTTGGACTCGACGACGCAAAGCCACACGTCGGCGTCCAACAGATCCTCTGCCTTGGTGAACAAGGGCGGCTGCGTGCTCAGAAACTCCTGGTATGTTGCCATAGTCGGAGGTCGCTGATGCTGGCCTCCACCATGATGCTGTTGGTGGGGCTGGCGCTGCAAGAGCTGTCGCAGAATCTCATTCTGATGGGCCATCAGCTCCTGCACTGTGGGAGCTGGGGGAGGTGGCGGGGGAGCTTGCTCATTCTGCCCGCGACGCTGCCTAGCTGCCATTTGACAACAGAGATTGTCGCCATTGTTATCCAACTCACAGCTTCGAACGACAAGATATCATCTCATATGGAAGGAAAATGCCACAATCATAATATTGGGTTCGAAAAGAAGGTAACATGGTGACAAATATCCCACAGATTTCAAAAGTTTACAGGGTTACATCAATCAGGGGAAAGTACCCATAAGCCTAGTCCAAAATGTGATACTACTAAGCTCGCATAGGTTTCTATCCGCCTAAAAGTGTCAAAGCGACTGCTTAACCCTGAGCGGTGGAAGCGACACTGGATACGGGTGAAGGAGGCATCGCGGAGGTAGTCCCATTGGCACCAGGGGCTGGTCCTAGCTCCTCGGGAGCCTCTTCTCCCTCGCTTCCTGCTTCATTGGCCTCCATCTCCAGGTGGTGCATGTCCAAGTGGTCATTTGCTTCTTCGAGTTCCCTCTGCACATCGTGAAGCTGGTTCTCCAAGACATCAATAGTGTTGTCTCGGATCTCCACTTGCTGCTCCAGGGTGGCAATGCGCTGGTTCAGCCTCTCCACCTGCAGATCCTTCTCCACCAACTCTGTGGATAGGTCGACCACAAAATCTTCCCGACTATCAAGAGTGAGCTTGGCAGTCTGAGCGGTGTTAGCAAGAAGTGTCATAGCATCGCTCTGAAGGGCCTGAAGGCGGTACAGCGCACTCATGCACTGAACAGTGACCCTCCCAACCAAGTCAGGATACATTGCCCACACATCCTTCACATGGCTCACGCGGTTACACCACATGGGATCATCCTTCTTCTCAGCAGGGAAGAGTCCCAAGGGGTGCATCACCATTTCCAGGGGATGGTAGCCACAAAAAGTCGTCAGAGTCTTCATGGCAGCTGCCTCAATGGTGTCGTCCGTCCTGAGTCCAATCGTCTCAGAGTCAAGAGAACGCCAACCCGGCTGAAGGGGATGAGCCTCCAAAGTTAGCCAGACCCGACAACGAGGTACCCGATGCTCCTCATACAACTGCACCGTGTACAAAGGGGGCGTAGGGTAACCGACGGAGTTAAGCACTTCCCACAAGATGGAGGGAAAGCCATCGCGAGAAAGGAAGTCAGAACTGAAACGAGAGTCTCCTCCACTGGCGGGGGTGGGTGAATTCATCTGTGGAAGGGAATCAAAGATAAAGATTATGGTGGAAGGAAAAAGAAAAAGAGAGCCCGGATGGTTTTAAAGAAAGGGGGTTAGCTCAAATTTTTTTTCTTGGTGTTTTATAATGCATGCATGCTGGAAGAAACGTTGCCTCTCAAAAGAAAGATAGGGTGCCTTCTTAGGGCATCCTAAAAATATAAGTACTGGCCCACGGGGCCTAGTTAATTAGCCACATATTTCTCCCTCTATGCCTAAGGCCTTTCGTCCTAGGTCTAGCGGTCTAGTCCTGACGATCCGTAACAGTTTCTAGGCAAGTTTTAGGTTTTGAAAATTGGTATTCATGGTTTATTGTCCTTCTCTGTGGTGGAATTTGCTCCGATACCAGCTGTGGCAGAACCACCCGAATTATTCCAGCTTAAGTGCCTAAGTCACGCCTCAGGGGCCGTAACACACTTAAATCGAAATAACCCGTCAGTCCTTCAGATCTAGTCTGATAGAGCCACTTAACCAGGATCAAATTCCACAATCCCACTCGAAGGTGAGTCACAGAAGAGATACAATAAAACAGGAAACCTCAAATTAAGTACTGAGTTATTACATAAATCGGAGTTTTGAGTAGCAAATAAAGTTCACAAAATAAAGTGCAGCGGATAATCGATGTCGTCGGTAATGAGGAAATGGGCAAGGCCTAGCCCACTACTCCTCGTGCTCCTCTCCTGCCGGAGCAACATCCCACTCGACCGTCCAACCCGGTGGCAGGGTGGTAGGCCAAGTCACACCATCAACCATTTCCTGAATGGTACCTGCAAAAATGGTGCCACAAGCAAGGCTGAGTATACTAATACTCAGCTAGACTTAACCGGTGTGAGGAGTCTACTCCTCTACCTCTAGACTATGCAGCTATTTGGCTGAGGGGTTTGGTTTGCCAAAAGCACTAGCTGTTTCTAAAAGCAAATTTTAGCTTTTCAAATTCTATCATCATTAACTTAGCTAGATTTGCTCCTTCTAAGCATACATGGTAACAATCAATTAGTTCAATGAACAAGTTATCTCATGTAACCACATTTCACTTCTTACTCGATGCAGTACAAGGAATCAAGCAGTCTCATTAGCTGCGAGAAGCAAACGATTCGAATCGAGTTTTAAACCTTGCAAGGTAAACCTAAACACACGGCATGTCAGGGTACTCCGACCCTACACATGACAACCGTCCCCATCGATTCCCCGTTCGCGTCCAGGCCTCACCGCCTTGGCATACAATGCTCCACTGACCCCGGCTGCCGCCGTGTAGTGACCGCACTTGTACCCACCATAGCTAGCATGGGAGACCCAGTCTCAGGTCGCATGAGGGATAAATTCCGCGCCCGGCTTCACTCAGGTACTAGGTTTACCGGTTACCATTTTTCCCGGCATGTGCTTAGTACGTTCAAAAGCTTGACTCAGGTATCCGCACATTAATCCTTAATTCATTTTTCCCGGTTCATGGACAAGGCATCCTCCCTAGATCCAAGTCCATAGACCAACATAAATCCCGTTATCAAGATGAATACAATCAATTCCTGACCTCGCGCGAGTGCTAGAAAATAACTCGACTTCTACCGAGATCCTGATTAGCAAGCAGCTACTCGACCTAGCATACTAGTATTCATCTCAAAAAGGAATCCTAAGTTCATGCAACTATAGGTTTCAAGCAACTCCTACACTTAAGTGCACATTGCAATCCTACAAGCATTAAGTGTAGTAAAGTAGCATATAATAACATGGTTATGCATAAAACCGGGGCTTGCCTTCAATTGCTGGAGCTGCGGGGAGATCCTCGATAGCAGCCTCTGAAGCCTGCTCCTGGTCCTCCTCTTGGACAGGTCCTTGCTCGGGGATGAGCACGTACTCTCCGTCGGCAAGATTACAATCTAATGAATGCAATGCGTAAGATATATGCATGATATGATATGTGCTTTTAGAAATTGCAACTTTAAAGGTGTATGATCTTTTGAGTTCAACAAGTTAACTTTACTTATGTAAAACCCTTTAGGGGTATACTAGGTAAATTGGGTTAAACTTAGCTAAGGTAAGTGGTAGGTTTATTTTTTTGGGGTTCCACTGAATTCCTGTTAAGTCTTAGGGATAAGTGATAAGTACTCAAGTTAGACTTATTGAGGTGGGGTTTATTTCTTCTTTCCCTTTTTTTATTCTCTTTAATGTTTTGGAGTAGGTTTGAACTACAAGTTGCTTCTATAAAATTCTAAACATTCTGCAAAAATTTCAGTGGCTGGGTACTTGTGTATGTTTCTCTGTCTCAAAATTTGGGGGTCAGAAGATGAATAGTTTTCTCTGGACAAAATTATTAAACTCTAGAGCAGAAGGGGTGCTTTGAACTACAACTACTATTTAACAGTGGGTAATTCTCTAAAACTTATTTTTGCTGGCTTTTAGGTGTTATAACATGACTTGATACAAATTTCGAGCCATTACTACCTTTTAATTATTTTTCTATGGTTTTCTCAATTTTCTAGCCAAATGGGTGCTTTCTACTACCACTATATTTGAAAAATATCAAACAACAGAGTTCTTATTTTTCATAGTTAGTATTTTGTGCAAGAGCAATCATTCTGAAGTTTGGCTTCTTTTTGCTTAAGGGAAGGGGTGGTTTGCATTATTTGAATTAAGTGGCCTTTCTCTTAAATCATTAGTAATAGGTATGGGTTTGCTTCTTTTTCATGGGTTTGCATTTTTCTCTGGTAGTTTACCTCATCATGGACTTAGCTAATTTTTGGTTGCCCATTATCATATTATTTGGGGTTGTTCATGATTTATTTGGGAAATGCCTTATTATCACTTTGCATTTATTTTCCTTACTTAAAAAGTTGGGCTGAGGTGCTCTATATTTTTGTAGTGGGGCTCTGGTGGTTATAAGTCCACTGGATTTTTATTAAGCATTTTGGTTATAGTTTTGCCTCTTTAATAATTGATTTTCAGTCTATATAAGGCTAAACAAATCATTTTAATTTAAAACTGGTCCAAATTAATGGTCTCTGTATTTTTCCTGGGTTCTCTGTTACATAAGTAAACTAGGAAAAATAATCTTAATCACTGTTCATTAATTTCTAAGGCTTTTCTGATTTTCTCTAAGTTTTGGGCAAAATAGCTTTAAATGAGAAACTACATCATAATTTCCAATGCTGGGGTTCCTATTATTTTTAAACAGTGTCTAAATGAGGTTTAAACATCTACAAATTTTCTTAAGCTCAGCACAGAAGAAAAACTAATTTTCCTTAATTAAACAAGGTTTAGTGGGTTTCTGTTTTTAATTTTAAACTTTAAAATTTAGAACAGAAAGCATAGGGTTTACTATTTTTAAATGATAGATCATAATATTCAAGAGCTAGCAAAATTGGTTTGACAACTTTTTATTAAGATATTATCAAGTTATGGATTTTCTAAGTTCTCTGGTCATTTTAAAAAGAATAACAGAATTGATTAAATGGAAATCCACTTTGCACTGGGGTCCCTGGCGGGTTTTCTAAGTTTTCTTCGCGAATCAGTCCTTAGGTTACTATTCACATGAGTCACTGACATTACAGAAAACCCCTCGGGTTCTACAAATCCTAACCCGAGGTCCTTCTTCTACCTTAAACAGTAACTGCGGCGGAGAAAAGGGCGGAGGGGCTTACCGGCGACGAGATTGCTCCGGTGAAGTGGTCGAGGACGAAGGGGAGGTCTCGGGGATCACAACGGTGTGCGGAACGCCGTCAGAGATGGCCGGAGTCGGTCGGTCCACGCGCGCAGGCGGGGATGCTCGTCGGCGGCGAGGAGACCGGCCTGGTCACGGCGAGATAGTTCAATCAAATGGGTCAGGGAGGACCACGGGATGCCAGAGAAGATATGAGCGCAAGGAATTGGGCGGGGACTCACTGGATAACTCGGTCCACGCGCGGCGGCGGAAGACCGAAGTCCGGTGAGGTCGATCTCGGGCCTCCGGTGAAGTCTGGCCGGGTCCGAGGGCTTGGCAAGCTTCACGGGCTACTGGCGGAGCTAGCCGAAGCACTGGCTTGCCCAGAGGATGGCTGGAGTGGGCTGGCCACGGTGGCCGAAGCTCTGGCGGCAATGGCGGGCGGAATTGAGCTCGCCGGAGCTAAGGGAAAGTGGCTGGCCGGTGAGGGTGAGTGCGGGGCGAAGTGGGGCGCGCCTGGGAAGGCTTTATAGGCACGGCGCGGTGCACTGGCGGTCGTGGACCGGCGAGTGCGCGCGGGCGTGCACTGGGAGGCGCGGTGCGCGAACGGGCGTGAACCAGGGGTGTCAGCCACGGTCGAACACGTGTTCCCGTTGCCTCTGCCCTTGTTCAAGCGCCGATTGGGAGCAAATCTTCGCGAATTTGGGCAAGATCGCTGCAAGGGGTTTGTTCACCAGACCAAGCTTTGTCTTTTGTGTATGGACGTCGCGCGGTTTTAGGCTAGGGACAGGGAGTTGTAGCGTCACCAAGGTGCCAGTGTCAGAATGCCTGGTCCCGGGTTGAGCTGCGCCAAAACCGTGCCAAATGAATTTGGTTTGAATTCAAACTTTTCCAGGATGTGTTCAAGGGAATTTGGCACAACTTTGATATTTGGATCTCCTGGCTTTGAGTTTCGAAAAACAGAGAACGCAGATGATCTTTGGGAAGAGGTCTGAAATTCAGAAATTCAGAAATCTGAATTTCTCCAAGGGTTCATAGTTTAAGGGCTGATTTGGGGATTTATTTGAGTTATTTAGGCTAAGCCTTCTCAATCTTTCTTGTTGCTTAATAAACATACTTTAACTTATATAATTGGCTCAAGTCAAAATTTTAAACTTTTCATTCCCTTTTTCTCATTTTCTTGAGTTTTGCTCATGGGGCTCACTTAGAGTTTTTAATTAGGGTTGCACATTTTTATCTTTTAAAAGTCTCAATTGTTTTGATCATGATACTTTTAGGTATATGCTTGGTGAATTCTTTGCCACTTAAGTTATTTTGATGCTCATGCTTACTTTGGCCCACATAAAATAATGATTCTTGGTTTGGCATTTGAGAGAAACCCTAGGTGACACTGGGGTGTCACAACATCAACTAAAAATAATGCATTTAGTTATTATGGTAATTAGGGTAATAAATTTTTATTCAAGTGTTTGTTATTTATTTGCATTTGAAATATTTTTTTGATTGCTCATGATTGATTTGTGGATATTGAAAAGCATTTATTTTTATAGGAAAATCCTAGTAAATAATATTATAATTATTAGTCCAAAATAACTATTTTATTTATAAATAGTTTTGGTACAATTATTATGAATTTTAGGGTTATTTAAAAATACATTTCGAAATTAGAAAAAATATAAAAAAGAAAAAACCCTAACCCTAACCCAAAGGCCCACTAAGGCCCATGTAGTGAAGCAGCTGCCGCCACCCTGCTCTCTTCTCCTCCCCTTTTTCTCTCTCGCTCGGGCCCCACCCCTTCTTTTCTTCTCGAGCCCCGCCCTAGCAACGACCGCGCCCGACGCAGCGCCCAGGCGATCACGCCCTGCAGGAGCCCGACCCTGTCGCCAGCCAAGCCCCGCCCGCGCCAGAGCTAGACCGACCGCGCCCGAGCAAGCCCAGGACGCCGCGACCGAGCCACCTGCCCGCATCCGTTTTTCTCTCTTCGTTAATGGAGATTCAACTGCTTCCGTTTCTCCCTCCCCCATTACTCTCCTCCATGAAACCTCCCTCCATTGATGGCTATGAAGAACCCATCGACGCCCATTGACTTCCCCGGCCGTCTCTTCCTCTTCCCTCCCTCTCCTCTATAAAACCCACACCGAGCTCCTCTCTCTCCCTCCTCCCTACCCGAGCTCGCCCCCTACTCTCTCTCAATCACCTCGCCGTTAGAGCCACCGCCGCCGTCGCCGGAGTTCGCCGTCGCTGGAGCCCATGGAACTCGCCGGAGCTACGCCACCCTCCATCCGAAGCTGAGCCCCTGCTCTTCTCCACTCGGCCGAACCCCCCTCGAACTCTCCCCCGTCACACGTGCAAGCTCAAGGTTGAAGATGACCCAAATAATTTTGTGTATTTTCGAAATTACTTTTTGATTCAATTTGTGGATTTTATAATTATTGTGTTGTAATATGAGCACGTTGTGATTTGAAATTCATACGTATGTGCGCTATGGATTTTTTGGTATATGTATGCGATAAATTAGTGCACCATGATTATTCATGTCATTTGTCTATGATGACTTTTAGAATATTAGATTAGAGAGAAGTATGTCGAGAATTGGTAGACACATGTTGGTGATAAAAACACTAGATAGGAAATTTTATAGTTAATTTTGGTCACAATGAACTTTGGAAACTATTTGAAGGATTATAATCATAAGTTCGTTTTAATAGATAATAGAAGCTTTTCTTAACTTGGATTTAGTAAATGGTATAGAATTCATGGCCATATAAACATTATAGGTTATTAGATAATTTATCTCCGATTATTGTTAGTGATACTTTCTTTTAGAAAGAAAGGAGAAAAACTAAAAGAATACCACTGGTCGTAATGAAAATAGGTTTTTACTAGCCAAATTAAAGATGTTCATAAGTATATCACTTAACTTTTTAGAATTAATAAAATACTTGTTCATGTCAAAAGAACCCTATTTATGTTATTAAAGTCCATTTAGTGAGTTATATTGATTCTTAGAATATTAATGTTAGAAGAATCATGAATAAACCATTTTTAGCTATACGCATAAATTCTAGTTAGAAATAAAAGGAATAAAATCTATTAGTCTATTTATTAGTAATAATTAGCATTTATTTTCATAAAGGATGTCAATACGTATTAATACTAGTTAAAACTAATAATATAGCACTGTCGGCGTTTCGACCCCGGGGGGTCCCTAGACCGACGAGTAAATTATCGCTGCGTGTCCCATCCCAGATGGGTCGGCACGAGACGGAACACAAGGGGGAGCAAAAGAGGGAACCGCAAATCGTGTTGTCCTGCGCCCAGGGCGGATGCGCTTGCAGTAGGGGGTTACAAGCGTTCGCGAGGGAGAGAGAGGGAGCCTGTGCGTCAGCCCGTTCTCCCGCGCGGCCACTTTCCGTACGAGGGCCCTGGACCTTCCTTTTATAGATGTAAGGAGAGGGCCCAGGTGTACAATGGGGGGTGTAGCAATGTGCTAACGTGTCTAGCAGAGGGGAGCCAGAGCCCTATGTACAAGCCGACGTGGCTGTCGGAGAGGTTTTGGCGCCCTCTTCATGTGAAGTCGTGGCCGTCGGAGGAGCGCTTAAACCCTGTAGGAGCACAGCTGTCGTAGCTGTCGGGTCCTTGCTGACGTCTCCTTGCTTCCGTAGGGGGCTGAGAACCGTCGTCGTCATGGAGCACGCGGGGTGCCATCATTACTTGTTTACCGGGGCGAGCCAGATGGGACGCCGGTCTTGTTCCCCGTAGCCTGAGCTAGCTAGGGGTAGGGTAATGATGTACCCCCCTGCGGCGTGGTCGGTCCGAGCCCGAGGTCGGGTGAGGCGGTGACTCCTCCGAGGTCGAGGCTGAGTCCGAGCCCTGGGGTCGGGCGAGGCGGAGACCGTCTTCCGAGGTCGAGGTTGAGTCCGAGCCCTGGGGTCGGGCGAGGCGGAGTCCATCGTCCGAGGTCGAGGTTGAGTCCGAGCCCTGGGGTCGGGCGAGGCGGAGCTTCCTATGACGCCCGAGGCTGGACTTGGTTGCTGTCAGCCACACCCTGGCGGGTGGCACAGCAGTCGGAGCGGTGCAGGCGGCGCTATTTTCCTGTCAGGTCAGTTAGTGGAGGGGCGAAGTGACTGCGGTCACTTCGGCTTTGTCGACTGAGGAGCACGCGTTAGGATAAGGTTTCAGGCGATCCTTGCATTGAATGCTCCTGTGATATGGTCGGTTGGCGAGGCGATCTGGCCAAGGTTGCTTCTCCGTGAAGCCTGCCCGAGCTGGGCCTCGGGCGAGTCGAAGGTGCGCCCGTTGCTTGAGGAGACCCTCGGGCGAGACATGAATCCACCTGGGTCTGCTGTTCTTGCCCGAGGATGGGCTCGGGCAAGGCGAGATCGTGTCCCTTGAGTGGACGGAGCTTTGACCTGTGTTGCGCCCATCAGGCCTTTGCAGCTTTGTGCTGATGGCGGTTACCAGGCAAGTTTTAGGAGTCTTGGGGGTACCCCTAATTATGGTCCCCGACAGTAGCCCCCGAGCCTCAAAGGGAGTGTTGGTACTCGCTTGGAGGCTTTGTCACACTTTTTTGCAAGGGGACCGACCCTTCTCGGTCGCATATCGTTCTGGGGGGTGCGCGCGAGCGCACCCGCCGGGTGTAGCCCCCGAGGCCTCGGAAGAGTGGTTTGACTCCTCCGAGGTCTTAGCGCTTTTCGTGAAGCCTCGACCAGTCTGGTTGTTCCCTCATGCGAACTGGTCGTAACCCGGGTGCATGGTCAGGTTCCGAGTTCTCAGGCTGGTATGTTGATGCTGTCAACGGTTTGGCCGGAGCCGGGTTTGCGAGAGCAGTCCCCGAGCCTCTGCAAAGAGCGAGGGGACGGTCAAGGACTGACTCGGCTTTTATCATACGCCCCTTTGTCGCCTTTTTGCAAGGAGGGGGGGGGGAAGCGCCATGTTGCCCTCGGAGGGCGCCAAACATGGTGTCTCCAGTGAGTTGCTAACGGGTGATCTGAGTGGACGCCCGTGCCCCAGAGGCGCGCTCCAAAAGTACCTGCAGGTGATTTGCCGGACCCGGTCCCGTTTGATAGGGTCCGAGGGCTCGATGCCTCCCTCTGATGGGATTCCGTTACAGAATCGCTCCTACCAGTCTCGAAAATGTCCTAGGGTACCTAGGGAGCGTAACCCAAGCCTCGGCCATGTATCGGACGTACCCAGAGTCATCCCTTGCTCTGCGTGTTCTGAGGCGGCTGTCGAACCCTTCGGAGGGCCAGCCTTCGAACCCCTGATCAGTAGTGGGCGCGGAGCCCGAGTGGCCTGAGGCGGCTGTCGAACCCTTCCGAGGGGCCAGCCTTCGAACCTCTGACCAGTAGTGGGCGCGGAGCTCGAGTGCTCTGAGGCGGCTTTCGAACCCTTTCGAGGGGCCAGCCTTCGAACCTCTGATCAGTAGTGGGTGCGGAGCCCGAGTGCTCTGAGGCGGCTGTCAAACCCTTCCGAGGGGCCAGCCTTCGAACCTCTGATCAGTAGGAGGGCTCGGGGCCCGCTTCCTTCGCGGAGAAGGATCCCTTTTGGAGTATCCCCTTTCTCGGTCCCTGTAGCAAGAGAGAGAAAGGGGAAGAGGAAAAGGATACGAAATTGAACTACGTGGCGCACCTTTTTTGACACGGTCATTACGGCGGAGTGAAGCGTCGCTCGCTTCGCCTGCCAAAGGTGTCGCCTGCCCTGTCGCAGAGTAAATGCGACGGGACGAGTGGTTCGCGGGGCAGCCGTTGCGCGAGCCGTTCGAGGAACGGAACACGGGTGTGTCGTCTTCACGCCATGGGAGAGGGCTCTCTCGCTGTCCCAGGAGGGGACGTGAGCCTACAGACGATTTGACTGCCGCTTCCGCCCGCCTGCCGCCGCCATTACTGCCGGCCCACTTTTGGCCATATCGACCATCACGCATTCTCCTGCGGCTGACTGACCCGTGACCGATGTGCTCGGTTGGCACTGCTGGGCCGTGCGCAGGGTCGCCTCGAGTCGCGGCACCGGTTCCACAGTCGAGAAGGCGCGGTACTGGCGCAAGTGGTGGTGCAGTTTTGCGCACGTAGTAACCGGCGCACCGGTTACATGACGTGTGGGCCTGGGCCTCCATGCTGGATGTGTCGAAGTCGAAAGGTTGCGCCCCTATGGTGCAGTTGCATGCCGCCTGCATGGCAGTCCACTCTTTCACCCGTTGGTTTAGGTGAAGATGGAGGAGTGCTTGTAACCACTGGGCGGTTACACGCTCCGCGCGTGGCGGTTTGGCTTCTTCTGTCCTGGGCCAGCTCGCATGACGCGTGGGACTCGGCCCCGTATCGTAGGGGGAGGACCTTGGAGCGTGTTGGTGAAGACTTAGTCTGCGACGCCTGAGGACGCAAGTGGGGAGAGTCACCTTTAAAAGGGGGGCGACCACCTTGGGTGGCAGCCATGCCTTCGCACCCTCCTCATGCATTGCGCCCTTCCACCTTCCGAGCCCCCGGATGGGGAGCGCCTGCGTTGCTTTCATCTTGCTGCTGTTGGAGGAGCGCAACTTCGCGGAAGTTGGTACCTTTCAGCCATCACTCGGCTTCAAGGATTTTCATCAGGCAGCCTGGCTGCATCCCCTCACCAATGGTTACCCAAGACGGTGACCACCAGTTCGATGGTGGGGAGAAGCAAGCCAGGCTGCGGCCTTTGCCCCGCCCTCAACTTCAAGGATCTTCATCATCCTTGCTGGGGCGGAGGGCGAGCTGAGCCAGAGCTCTACCTCCCGTACGGGCCGGCGGGCCACCTCCTCCTTCAGCATTCAGGGGAGAGGGCGCTTCCCGGCCTAGCGGAGGGGGCGGACTTCAACAACGCTGGGCCAATCGGCCGCAAGCGTCGTCAGCTCCAGCATGCCCGGTTCGCTGGCTCAGCTGGCTCTGGCGCAGCTTCCGGTGCCACCTCCCACCGCTAGGCAGAGTGTGGCTATCTGCCCGCCGTACGAGCAGCTGTTGCACCGCGCGCACTGGGGGACCGCCCAAGATGTCGCACGCTGCTAGAGCGGCGTTCGTGTTCTTGGGTTGTCCTGCCCTTGCTCCGGCACGACGCCTCCGTGCGGAGGTCGGTGCTCGCCCGTCCGGGAGGACTCGAGTGGGGATCTGCCGGTGAGCAGGTGGCCGCCGTCGTTGGTGCTGAGGTGGTGGCAGTGGGAGAAGGCCTCGTCGCCGACGAGATCGTCGGCGCCATCTGCGCTTCGGGCCTCCGGATCTTTGGCTTTGATAGCTTGTCCTCGCCCCTCGAGTGGGGACGTGGGCGAGGGCCTTGTCGCAGCAGCGTCTGCCCTGAGGTCATCGCTGCTGCTGTTTGGCCGCCCGGAGCGGAGGTCGTTGTCGCTGCTGCTGGAGTGGGTGGCGGCGAGCCACCCAGAGGTTGTCGTCCTGCAGGCCCTCCGATGTGGGGGGTTGTTCATACCTGCGGGAGTGGAACCGGAGTTACGTTTGTAATGGCATCTTGAGTGCCGGTGTCTGTTCATTATGGCTGTTGGGGCCTGAACATCTAGGTATTTTGGGTGTAGTACCATGTTTCTTCCTTATTTCGAGCACCAGGACTCGCCTGTCGGCTAGCTGAACCGCTTAACCAAGTGTGAGTTGCCCTGTGCGGAAGGTGACGAGTGAGGTATCCGTATCCCGGAGGCATAGGAGTCCGAGGCATAGGAGTCCCTCGGCTCGGTTGGCCTTGCCACCCAAGGCTTCTCTTGCTCAGTTAAAGAAAACCCTCGGCCGCTCTGCGATGAGCTGGAGCCGGAGGCAGCGGTGTGAGCGTGGACAGAGGCGGAGTCAGCTGGAGAAGAAAACTTCGTCAGCCTAGGAGCGGGGGACTTCCCAGGCCGAGGAGGCGTAGCAGCGGCGGCTGGAACCTGGCCAGGTCGTCCACTGGCGGGACCAACCCTGGAGTCGGGCTGCCGAGGCCATGAGCTAGGCCGAGGTCCTCGGGGGACAGCTAGCTGAGGCTACGGAGCGGTTGATCAAGCCGTCTACTCGAGCCGGGTTCCTGGAGGAGACCCCGGCGGTGACGGCCTAGGCGCGGTGCTGACATCTTCCTTCGAGGTGGAGATCCTTCGCCCGTGTCGCCGTCCGAGGCCGGGTCGGATTCCGTCGAAGGTGGAGTTGACGCCGAGGGTGCTGCTGCTCCCCCTACTGATGTCTGATCCTACAGGAACAATTTATCTGTAGTGTGCGTATGTTTTTTGTGGCCGCCGAGGCCCAAACATATCATCGTCGTGTTATAATGCTGCTTTTCTTTTCCCCTTGTTTCGAGTATCAGGACTTGTTCGTCGGTAGCAGAATCGTTTATCCGAGCGAGAGTTACTTTTCACGGAAGGTGATGAGTGAGGTATCCGTATCCCGGAGGCGTAAGAGTTCCTCGACTCGGTCGGCCTTGCTGCTTACGTGTACTCTTACTCGTCCGTAGGATTCTGTTATCGATACAGTCGAGAAGGCACGGAAAATCGTTTCGGCAGAAAAGTTTTCGAGCATTTAAGACTTGTTCGGTCAGCGGAATCGCTTATCCGAGCGTGAGTTACTTATCGCAGAAGGTGATGAGTGAGGTATCCGTATCCCGGAGGCGTAGGAGTCCCTCGGCTCGGTCGGCCTTGCTGCTTACGTGTAATCCGTCGTTTTCAGGATCCCACCATCGAAGTAGTCGAAAAGCGCGAAAGATGTTCTGGCAGAAAGACTTTTTCCGAGGAAAATTTTGACGCAGAGGGGGTTCCCCCCTTCTAGCCCCCGAGGGAGGGTCGGGCTTTGCCAAGGCAAGGCTGACTTTTCCTTGATGGTTAGACTTTATTTGTGTATGTAAAGAGAACGAGGTATATGAATGACTTGAAAAAATCTTAAGGGTAAAAGCGACGTAGCTGTCGGATGTTCCAAGCGTTGCTGTAGACCTCGCCTTGACTGTTGGCCAGCTTGTATGTTCCGGGCTTCAAAATCTTAGCGATGATGAACGGCCCTTCCGAGGGAGGAGTGAGCTTGTGGCGCCCTCGGGCGTCTTGTCGTAGCCGAAGCACCAAGTCCCCCACCTGGAGGTCTCGGGACCGAACCCCTCAGGCGTGGTAGCGTCGCAGAGACTGCTGATACCTTGCCGAGTGTAGTAAGGCCATGTCCCGAGCCTCTTCCAGCTGGTCCAGTGAGTCTTCTCAGCTGGTCTGGTTGCTTCGGTCGTCGTACGCCATTGTCCTCGGGGAACCATATTCTAAGTCTGTGGGCAAGATAGCCTCGACCCCATAGACTAGAAAGAACGGCGTGAAGCCCGTGGCTCGGCTTGGCGTCGTCCTCAGACTCCAGACCACCGAGGGGAGTTCCTCATGGACAAGGCATCCTCCCTGGATCCAAGTCCATAGACCAAACATATATCCCATTATCAAGATGAATACAATCAATTCCTGACCTCACGCGAGTGCTTGAAAAATCACTCGACTTCTACCGAGATCCTGATTAGCAAGCAGCTACTCAACCTAGCATACTAGTGTTCATCTCAAAAGGAATCCTAAGTTCATGCAACTAGAGGTTTCAAGCAACTCCTACACTTAAGTGCACATTGAAATCCTACAAGCATTAAGTGTAGTAAAATAGCATAATTAACAGGTTATGCATAAAACCGGGGCTTGCCTTCAATTGCTGGGGCTGCGGGGAGATCCTCAATAGTAGCCTCTGAAGCCTGCTCCTGGTCCTCCTCTTGGACAGGTCCTTGCTCGGGGATGAGCACGTACTCTCCGTCGGCAAGATTACAATCTAATGAATGCAATGCGTAAGATATATTCATTATAGGATATGTGCTTTTAGAAATTACCACTTTAAAGGTGTATGATCTTTCTTGAGTTAAACAAGGTTAACTTTACTTATGTAAGACCCTTGGGTGGTATACTTGGTAAATTGGTTTAAACTTAGCTGAGGTAAGTAAATTAAATTTTGGGGTTCCACTGAGTTCCTGTTAAGTCTTAGTGAGAATTGATAAGTACTCAAGTTAGATTTATTGAGGTGGGGTTTATTTCTTCTTCCCTTTTCTTTTATTCTCTTTATTGTTTTGGAGTAGGTTTGAACTACAAGTTGCTTTTATAAAATTGTAAAAATTCTGCAAACATTACAGTGGCTTGTTACTGGTGTATGTTTCTCTGTCTCAAAATTTGGGGATCAGAAAGTGAATAGTTTTCTCTGGACAAAATTATTAAATTCTAGGGCAGAAGGGGTGCTTGAACTACAACTACTATTTAACAGTGGGCAATTCTTCAAAAATTATTTTTGCTGGCTTTTAGGTGTTATAACATGACTTGATACAAATTTCTAATCATTAATACCTTTTAATTATTTTTCTTTGGTTTTCTCAAGTTTCTGGCCAAATGGGTGCTTTCTACTACCACTATATTTGAAAAACATCAAAGAACAGAGTTCTTATTTTTCATAGTTATTATTTTGTGCAAGAGCAATCATTCTGAAGTTTGGCCTCTTTTTGCTTAAGGTAAGGGGTGGTATGCATTATTTGAATTAAGTGGCCTTTCTCTTAAATCCTTAGCAATTGGTATGAGTTTGCTTCTTTTTCATGGGTTGGCATTTTTCTGTGGTGGTTTATCTTATTATGGACTTAGCTAATTTTTGGTTGCCCATTATCATATTATTTGGGGTTGTTCATGATTTATTTGGAAAATGCCTTATTATCACTTTGTATTTATTTTCCTTACTTAAAAAGTTGGGCTGAGGTGCTCTGTATTTTTGTAGTGGGGCTCTGGTGATTGTAAGTCCACTGGATTTTTATTATTCATTTTGGTTATAGTTTTGCCTCTCTAATAATTGATTTTCAGTCTATATAAGGCTAACTAAATCATTTTAATTAAAAACTGGTCCAAATTAATGGTCTCTGTATTTTTCCTAAGTTCTCTGTTACATAAGTAAACTAGGAAAAATAATCTTAATCACTGTTCATTAATTTCTAATGCCCTTCTGATTTTCTCTAAGTTTTGGACAAAATAGCTTTAAATGAATAACTACATCATAATTTCTAATGCTGGGGTTCCTACTATTTTTAAACAGTGTCTAAATAAGGTTTGAACATCTACAAATTTTCTTATGTTCAGCACAGAAGAAAAACTAATTTTCCTTAATTAAACAAGGTTTGGTGGGTTTCTGTTTTTAAATTCAAACTCTAAAATTTAGAACAGAAAGCATAGGGTTTATTATTTTTAAATGATAGTTCATAATATTCAGGAGCTAGCAAAATTGGTTTGACAACTTTTTATGAAGAATTCATCAAGTTATGGGTTTTTTAAGTTCTCTGGTCATTTAAAAAGAATAACAGAATTGGTTTAAATGGAAATCCACTTTGCACTGGGGTCCCTGGCTGGTTTTTAAGTTTTCTTCGCGGATCAGTCCTTAAGCTACTATTCACATGAGTCACTGATGTTATAGAAAACCCCTCGGGTTCTACAAATCCTAACCCGAGGTCCTTCTTCTACCTTAAACAGTAACCGCGGCGGAAGAAAGGGCGGAGGGGCTTACCGGCGGCGAGATGGCTCCGGTGAAGTGGTCGAGGACGAAGGGGAAGTCTCGAGGATCACAACGGTGTGCGGGACGCCGTCGGAGATGGCCGGAGTCGGTCGGTCCACACGCGCAGGCGGGGATGCTCGTCGGCGGCGAGGAGACCGGCCTGGTCACGGCGAGATAGTTCAATTAGAAGGGTCAGGGAGGTCCACGGGATGCCAGAGAAGACATGAGCGCAAGGAATTGGGCGGAGACTCACTGGATAGCTCAGTCCACGCGCGGCGGTGGAAGACCGAAGTCCGGTGAGGTCGATCTCGGGCCTCCGGTGAAGTCCGGTCGGGTCCGAGGGCTTGGCAAGCTTCACGGGCTACTGGCGGAGCTAGCCGAAGCACTGGCTTGCCCAGAGGATGGCTAGAGTGGGCTGGCCACGATGGCCGAAGCTCTGGCGGCGATGGCGGGCGGAATTGAGCTCGCCGGAGCTAAGGGAAAGTGGCTGGCCGGTGAGGGTGAGTGCAAGGCGAAGTGGGGCGCGCCTGGGAAGGCTTTATAGGCGCGGCGCGGTGCACGGGCGGTCGTGGACCGGCGAGTGCGCGTGGGCGTACACTGGGAGGCGCGGTGCGCGAACGGGCGTGAACCGGGGGTGTCAGCCACGGTCGAACACGTGTTCCCGTTGCCTCTGCCCCTGTTCAAACGCCAATTGGGAGCAAATCTTCGCGAATTTGGGCAAGATCGCTGTGAAGGATTTGTTCACCTGACCAAGCTTTGTCTTTTGTGTATGGACGTCGCGCGGTTTTAGGCTAGGGACAGGGAGTTGTAGCGTCACCAAGGTGCCAGTGTCAGAATGCCTGGTCCCGAGGTCAAGCTGCGCCAAAACCATGCCAAATGAATTTGGTTTGAGTTCAAACTTTTCCAGGATGTGTTCAAGAGAATTTGGCACGACTTTGATATTTGGATCTCCTGGCTTTGAGTTTCGAAAAGCGGAGAACGCAGATGATCTTTGGGAAGAGGTCTGAAATTCAGAAATTCAGAAATCAAGGGCTGATTTGGGGATTTATTTGAGTTATTTTGGCTAAGCTTTCTCAACCTTTCTTGTTGCTCAATAAATATACTTTAACTTATATAATTGGCTCAAGTCAACATTTTAAACTTTTCATTCCCTTTCTCTTATTTTCTTGAATTTTGCTCATGGGGCTCACTTAGGGTTTTTAATTAGGGTTGCACATTCTTACCTTTTCAAAGACTCAAATTTTTTGATCATGACACTTTTAAGTATATACTTGGTGACTTCTTTATTACTTAAGTTATTTTGATGCTCATGCTTACTTTGGTTCACATAAAATAATGGTTCTAGGTTTGGCATTTGAGAGAAACCCTAGGTGACACTGGGGTGTCACAGCCTTCCCCCCTTAAAGGAATCTCGTCCCGAGATTCGGGCCAGAGTCCTCCCAGGGTGAAGCGAAGGGTGAGACTTATAGGAAATGGGTGATTATTGTTATTATTAGGGTAAAACTGCTCTTCGAATGTCATTCTCTTTGCAACTTCAGAAGGAAGTCCTTTTAAGTTTTACTTCATAGTTACTTCATTCTGAATTTAGATCATATTTTTGGAAATTAGGTCCGAAAGGCAGGAGGAGGGGTTGGGCGTGATTACGTACCAGCTTCCTTAGGTAGGCAATCGGGGAAGTTGGATCTTAAGAATTCCTCGGTTTCCCAAGTAGCTTCCTTCTCTGAGTGATTACTCCACTGGACCTTGTACATCTTGATCGATTTAGCCCGAGTTGATCTTTCTTTGCAATCCAGAATCTTGGAGGGGTACTCTTGGTACGATAGATCTGGCTCTATCTCCAATTCTGGTTCTGCTATGATCTCGGTCGGCAATCGAACACACTTCTTCAGCTGAGATACATGGAATACACTGTGAATGGCAGACATCTTTGAAGGTAACTTCAGCTTGTATGCCACGGGTCCACATGCTTCTATGATCTCATAAGGTCCAATGTAACGAGGGGCTAGCTTGCCTTTGATCCCAAACCTCTGCACTCCCTTGGTGGGTGATACCTTGAGGTATACAAAACTTCCCACCTCGAACTGGAGAGGTTTCCTTCTTTTATCATGATAGCTCTTCTGCCTGGCCTCAGCAGCTTCTAGATTCTTCCTGATTAGCTTGACCTTCCTTTCGGCTTCAGTCACTAAATCAGGTCCAAAAACTTCTCTTTCACCAGGTTGAGACCAATTGAGTGGTGTCTTGCACCTTCTTCCATAGAGAGCTTCAAAAGGTGCCATCTTTAGGCTGGATTGATAACTATTGTTATAAGCAAACTCTGCCAAGGAGAGGTGCTTATCCCAGTTCTTGCCACAATCGATTGCACAAGCTCTCAGCATATCCTCCAGGATTTGGTTTACCCTTTCCGTCTGACCATCAGTCTGTGGGTGGTAAGCTGAACTCCTGATTAGCTTGGTTCCCAAAGACTCTTGCAATTGTTCCCAAAATCTGGCAACAAATTGGGCTCCTCGGTCAGAAACAATGGTCCGAGGTAATCCGTGCAAACACACGATCCGGTCAATATACAATTCTGCATATTTCTGAGCCTTATCAGTGGTGTGCACAGGAAGAAAATGTGCCACTTTCGTCAATCGGTCCACAATAACCCAAATTGAATCATGATGACGAGAGGTGTTGGGCAGACCCACATTGAAATCCATGGTGATGTCATCCCACTTCCACGAAGGTACGTACAGTGGTTGCAATGCTCCAGCTGACTTCAAGTGGCTTGCCTTTATCCTCTGACAGGTGTCACACTCTGATACATACTGGGCTATCTCCCTCTTCATTCTGGTCCACCAGTACAAAGGCTTCAGATCATGGTACATCTTGGTGGTTCCCGGGTGCATAGAGAATTTGGAGAGATGAGCCTCATCCAAAATTTTCCTCTTGAGATCCTGGTCCTTAGGAATCACCAATCTGCTTTTGAACCATAACACACCCTTCTCATACTGGCGGAAACAATTATACTTCTCAACCTTCTGATGGAGATTCTTTTTGATAACCTGCACTCCCTTGTCACTGAGCTGGGCCATGATAATCTGGTCTTGCAAAGCTGGCTCAACAGAAATGTGAGACAAAGAACCAGAAGGAATCACTTCAATTTGCATCTTGCTCAACTCATCACACAAGGTGTTAATGCGAGAATCCATCACAATACAATTGCATTGCAACTTCCGTCTCAAGGCATCTGCTACCACATTAGCTTTTCCTGGGTGATAATGTACCTCCAGGTCATAATCCTTGATCAGCTCTAGCCATCTTCTCTGCCTCATGTTGAGATCAGCCTGAGTAAAAATGTACTTAAGGCTCTTATGATCAGTGAAGATGTTGCAGTGGGTTCCCATTAGATAGTGCCTCCACATCTTCAATGCATGAACCACTGCTGCTAACTCAAGGTCATGAGTGGGATAGTTTTGCTCATGAGGCCTGAGTGCTCTTGAGGCATAAGCAATGACTCGGTTGTCTTGCATCAAGACACAACCTAGCCCGGTGCCAGAGGCACCGCAATACAATCAAAAGGCTTGCTGCTGTCGGGTTGCGCCAATACTGGTGCTGTGGTCAGATGCTGCCTTAATGCATGGAAGGCATCTTCGCACTTCTGACTCCACACAAATTTGACTTCTTTCTTCGGCAACTCAGTAATAGGCTTCGCAATTCGAGAGAAGTCCGGAATAAACCTTCGGTAATAACCAACTAATCCCAGAAAACTCTGAATCTGGCGAACAGTTGTTGGTGGCCTCCAGTTCATCACCTCTTGCACCTTATCAGGATCAACAGCTATTCCAGCCTGAGAGATAGTGTGACCCAAGAATTTGATTTCCTTTAGCCAAAATTCACACTTGGATAACTTGGCATAAAGGTGGTGCTCTCGCAGACGTTGAAGCACTACATGCAAATGCCCGGCATGTTCTTCTTCGTTCTTTGAGTACACCAGAATATCATCGATGAAAACCACCACGAACTTGTCCAATTCCGGCATGAAAACTGAATTCATCAGATACATGAAATATGCTGGTGCATTTGTCAGCCCGAATGACATCACCAAGAATTCATATAGCCCATATCTGGTTGAGAATGCCGTCTTTGGAATATCACTTGCTCGTATTTTGATCTGATGGTAGCCAGAGCGAAGGTCTATCTTGGAAAACACCTTGGCCCCGACCAACTGATCAAAGAGAACATCAATACGAGGCAAAGGATACTTGTTCTTGATAGTTACCGCATTAAGAGGGCGGTAATCTATACACAGCCTCAAGCTTTCATCCTTCTTCTTCATAAACAGTGCTGGACATCCCCAAGGCGAAGTGCTTGGGCGAATGAAACCCTTATCCAGCAATTCTTGCAACTGCTTCTTCAACTCTGCCAACTCAGCGGGTGGCATTCGGTAGGGCCTCTTGGAAATTGGGGTCGTTCCCGGTTGCAACTCGATGGCGAATTCAATATCCCGGTCCGGTGGCATTCCTGGCAATTCATCAGGGAAGACATCTGCATACTCACAGACCACTGGGATCTTCTTCAGGGGTAACTCCGTCATAGAGAAGGCACATGACTGAGAAGAACCCTGACTAGGCAGAATTAAAGTGAAATTCCCGCATAATGGAGAATTAACTTCCACGGTACGGCTGGCTACATCAAGCACAACTTGGTGCAAGGTCATCCAATTTGCTCCTAGAATAATGTCCACATTTTCCAATCCCAACACAAGAAGAGTGGTTTTGACAATGTGGCTTCCCAGTTGAATAGGCACACTTTGGTTTAATTGATTAGTTGCAATTTTACCCCCAGGTGTGACTATCATGAATGACCCTTTTGAGTGAGAGAATGGCAGTTTGCATTTAGCACTGAACTTTTGGCTAATGAAACTATGAGATGCACCAGAATCAAACAGAATTAAAGCAGGTTGATTATAAACTGAAAAGATACCGGTCATGATAGGAGCTCCTTTAGGTACTTCCTCCAGAGTAGTGAAGTTGAGCTTCCCTCTGCACATCGTGAAGCTGGTTCTCCAAGACATCGATAGTGTTGTCTCGGATCTCCACCTGCTGCTCCAAGGTGGCAATGCGCTGGCTCAGCCTTTCCACCTGCAGATCCTTCTCCACCAATTCTGTGGATAGGTCGACCACAAAATCTTCCCGACTGTCAAGAGTGAGCTTGGCAGTTTGAGCGGTGTTAGCAAGAAGTGCCATAGCATCGCTCTGAAGGGCCTGAAGGCGGTACAACGCACTCATGCACTGAACAGTGACCCTCCCAACCAAGTCAGGATACATTGCCCACACATCCTTCACATGGCTCACGCGGTTACACCACATGGGATCATCCTTCTTTTCAGCAGGGAAGAGTCCCAAGGGGTGCATCACCATCTCCAGGGGATGGTAGCCACAGAAAGTCGTCAGAGTCTTCATGGCTGCTGCCTCAACGGTGTCGTCTGTCCTGAGTCCAATCGTCTCAGAGTCAAGAGAACGCCAACCCGGCTGAAGGGGATGAGCCTCCAAAGTCAACCAGACCCGACAACGAGGTACCCGATGCTCCTCATACAACTGCACCGTGTACAAAGGGGGCGTAGGGTAACCGGCGGAGTTAAGCACTTCTCACAAGATGGAAGGAAAGCCATCGCGAGAAAGGACGTCAGAACTGAAACGAGAGTCTCCTCCACTGGCGGGGGTGGGTGAATTCATCTGCGGAAGGGAATCAAAGATAAAGATTATGGTGGAAGGAAAAGAAAAAGAGAGCCCGGATGATTTTAAGAAAGGGGGTTAGCTCAAAATTTTAATTCCTCTTTATGTTTTATAATGCATGCATGCTGGAAGAAACGTCGCCTCTCAAAAGGAAATAGGGTGCTTTTTAGGGCATCCTTAAAATATAAGTACTGGCCCACGGGGCCTAGTTAATTAGCCACCTATTTCTCCCTCTATGCCTAAGGCCTTTCGTCCTAGGTCTAGCGGTCTAGTCCTGACGATCTGTAGTAGTTTCTAGACAAGTTTTAGATTTTGAAAATTGGTATTCATGGTTTATTGTCCTTCTCTGTGGTGGAATTTGCTCCGATACCAGCTGTGGCAGAACCACCCGAATTATTCCAGCTTAAGTGCCTAAGTCACGCCTCAGGGGCCGTAACACACTTAAATCGGAATAACCCGTCAGTTCTTCAGATCTAGTCTGATAGAGCCACTTAACCAGGATCAATTTCCACAATCTCACTCGAAGGTGAGTCACAGAAGAAATACAATAAAACAGGAAACCTCAAATTAAGTACGGAGTTATTACATAAATCAGGGTTTTTGCGTAGCAAATAAAGTTCACAAAATAAAGTGCAGCGGATAATCGATGTCGTCGGTAATGAGGAAATAGGCAAGGCCTAGCCCACTACTCCTCATGCTCCTCTCCAGCCGGAGCAACATCCCACTCGACCGTCCAACCCGGTGGCAGGGTGGTAGGCCAAGTCACACCATCAACCATATCCTGAATGGTACCTGCAAAAATGGTGCCACAAGCAAGGCTGAGTATACTAATACTCAACTAGACTTAACCGGTGTGAGGAGTCTACTCCTCTACCTCTAGACTATGCAGATGTTTGGCTGAGGGGTTTGGTTTGCCAAAAGCACTAGCTGTTTCTAAAATCATTTTTTTAGCTTTTCAAATTCTACCATCATTAACTTAGCTAGATTTGCTTCTTCTAAGCAGACATGGTAACAAGCATTTAGTTCAATCAACAAGTTATCTCATGTAACCACATTTCACTTCTTACTCGATGAAGTACAAGGAATCAAGCAGTCTCATTAGCTGCGAGAAGCAGACGATTCGAATCGAGTTTTAACCTTGCAAGGTAAACCTAAACACACGGCATGTCAGGGTACTCCGACCCCACACATGACAACCGTCCCCATCGATTCCCCGTTCGCGTCCAGGCCTCACCGCCTTGGCATACAATGCTCCACTGACCACGGCTGCCGCCGTGCAGTGACCGCACTTGTACCCACCATAGCTAGCATGGGAGACCCAGTCTAAGGTCGCATGAGGGATAAAGTCCGCGCCCGGCTTCAATCAGGTACTAGGTTTACCGGTTACCATTTTTCCCGGCATGTGCTTAGTACGTTCAAAAGCTTGACTCAGGTATCCACACATTAATCCTTAATTCATTTTTCCCGTCTCATGGACAAGGCATCCTCCCTGGATCCAAGTACATAGACCAAACATATATCCCATTATCAAGATGAATACAATCAATTCCTGACCTCGCGCGAGTGCTAGAAAAATCACTCGACTTCTACCGAGATCCTGATTAGCAAGCAGCTACTCGACCTAGCATACTAGTGTTCATCACAAAAGGAATCCTAAGTTCATGCAACTAGAGGTTTCAAGCAACTCCTACACTTAAGTGCACATTGCAATCCTACAAGCATTAAGTGTAGTAAAATAGCATAATTAATAGGTTATGCATAAAACCGGGGCTTGCCTTCAATTGCTGGGGCTGCGGGGAGATCCTCAATAGCAGCCTCTGAAGCCTGCTCCTGGTCCTCCTCTTGGACAGGTCCTTGCTCGGGGATGAGCACGTACTCTCCGTCGGCAAGATTACAATCTAATGAATGCAATGCGTAAGATATATGCATGATAGGATATGTGATTTTAGAAATTACAACTTTAAAGGTGTATGATCTTTCTTGAGTTAAACAAGGTTAACTTTACTTATGTAAGACCCTTGGGTGGTATACTTGGTAAATTGGTTTAAACTTAGCTGAGGTAAGTAAATTAAATTTTGGGGTTCCACTGAGTTCCTGTTAAGTCTTAGTGAGAATTGATAAGTACTCAAGTTAGATTTATTGAGGTGGGGTTTATTTCTTCTTCCCTTTTCTTTTATTCTCTTTATTGTTTTGGAGTAGGTTTGAACTACAAGTTGCTTTTATAAAATTCTAAAAATTCTGCAAAAATTACAGTGGCTTGTTACTGGCGTATGTTTCTTTGTCTCAAAATTTGGGGATCAGAAAGTGAATAGTTTTCTCTGGACAAATTATTAAATTCTAGGGCAGAAGGGGTGCTTGAACTACAACTACTATTTAACAGTGGGCAATTCTTCAAAACTTATTTTTGCTGGCTTTTAGGTGTTATAACATGACTTGATACAAATTTCTAATCATTAATACCTTTTAATTATTTTTCTTTGGTTTTCTCAAGTTTCTGGCCAAATGGGTGCTTTCTACTACCACTATATTTGAAAAACATCAAACAACAAAGTTCTTATTTTTCATAGTTATTATTTTGTGCAAGAGCAATCATTCTGAAGTTTGGCCTCTTTTTGCTTAAGGGAAGGGGTGGTATGGATTATTTGAATTAAGTGGCCTTTCTCTTAAATCCTTAGCAATTGGTATGAGTTTGCTTCTTTTTCATGGGTTGGCATTTTTCTCTGGTGGTTTATCTTATTATGGACTTAGCTAATTTTTGGTTGCCCATTATCATATTATTTGGGGTTGTTCATGATTTATTTGGAAAATGCCTTATTATCACTTTGTATTTATTTTCCTTACTTAAAAAGTTGGGCTGAGGTGCTCTGTATTTTTGTAGTGGGGCTCTGGTGGTTGTAAGTCCACTGGATTTTTATTATTCATTTTGGTTATAGTTTTGCCTCTCTAATAATTAATTTTCAGTCTATATAAGGCTAACTAAATCATTTTAATTAAAAACTGGTCCAAATTAATGGTCTCTGTATTTTTCCTAAGTTCTCTGTTACATAAGTAAACTAGGAAAAATAATCTTAATCACTGTTCATTAATTTCTAATGCCAATCTGATTTTCTCTAAGTTTTGGACAAAATAGCTTTAAATGAATAACTACATCATAATTTCTAATGCTGGGGTTCCTACTATTTTTAAACAGTGTCTAAATAAGGTTTGAACATCTACAAATTTTCTTAAGTTCAGCACAGAAGAAAAACTAATTTTCCTTAATTAAACAAGGTTTGGTGGGTTTCTGTTTTTAAATTCGAACTCTAAAATTTAGAACAGAAAGCATAGGGTTTATTATTTTTAAATGATAGTTCATAATATTCAGGAGCTAGCAAAATTGGTTTGACAACTTTTTATGAAGAATTCATCAAGTTATGGGTTTTCTAAGTTCTCTGATCATTTAAAAAGAATAACAGAATTGGTTTAAATGGAAATCCACTTTGCACTGGGGACCCTGGCGGGTTTTTAAGTTTTCTTCGCGGATCAGTCCTTAAGCTACTATTCACATGAGTCACTGACGTTACAGAAAACCCCTCGGGTTCTACAAATCCTAACCCGAGGTCCTTCTTCTACCTTAAACAGTAACCGCGGCGGAAGAAAGGGCGGAGGGGCTTACCGGCGGCGAGATGGCTCCGGTGAAGTGATCGAGGACGAAGGGGAATTCTCGGGGATCACAATGGTGTGCGGGACGCCGTCGGAGATGGCCGGAGTCGGTCGGTCCACGCGCGCATGCGGGGATGCTCGTCGGCGGCGAGGAGACCGGCCTGGTCACGGCGAGATAGTTCAATTAGAAGGGTCAGGGAGGTCCACGGGATGCCAGAGAAGACATGAGCGCAAGGAATTGGGCGGAGACTCACTGGATAGCTCGGTCCACGCGCGGCGGCGGAAGACCGAAGTCCGGTGAGGTCGATCTCGGGCCTCCGGTGAAGTCCGGTCGGGTCTGAGGGCTTGGCAAGCTTCACGGGCTACTGGCGGAGCTAGCCGAAGCACTGGCTTGCCCAGAGGATGGCTGGAGTGGGCTGGCCACGATGGCCGAAGCTCTGGCGGCAATGGCGGGCGGAATTGAGCTCGCCGGAGCTAAGGGAAAGTGGCTGGCCGGTGAGGGTGAGTGCGGGGCGAAGTGGGGCGCGCCTGGGAAGGCTTTATAGGCGCGACGCGGTGCACGGGCGGTCGTGGACCGGCGAGTGCGCGCGGGCGTGCACTGGGAGGCGCGGTGCGCGAACGGGCGTGAACCGGGGGTGTCAGCAACGGTCGAACACGTGTTCCCGTTGCCTCTGCCCCTGTTCAAGCGCCGATTGGGAGCAAATCTTCGCGAATTTGGGCAAGATCGCTGTGAAGGATTTGTTCACCTGACCAAGCTTTGTCTTTTGTGTATGGACGTCGCGCGGTTTTAGGTTAGGGACAAGGAGTTGTAGCGTCACCAAGGTGCTAGTGTCAGAATGCCTGGTCCCGAGGTCAAGCTGCGCCAAAACCATGCCAAATGAATTTGGTTTGAGTTCAAACTTTTCCAGGATGTGTTCAAGGGAATTTGGCACGACTTTGATATTTGGATCTCCTGGCTTTGAGTTTCGAAAAGTAGAGAACGCAAATGATCTTTGGGAAGAGGTCTGAAATTCAGAAATTCAGAAATCTGAATTTCTCTAAGGGTTCATAGATCAAGGGCTGATTTGGGGATTTATTTGAGTTATTTTGGCTAAGCTTTCTCAACCTTTCTTGTTGCTCAATAAATATACTTTAACTTATATAATTGGCTCAAGTCAACATTTTAAACTTTTCATTCCCTTTCTCTTATTTTCTTGAATTTTGCTCATGGGGCTCACTTAGGGTTTTTAATTAGGGTTGCACATTCTTACCTTTTCAAAGACTCAATTGTTTTGATCATGACACTTTTAAGTATATACTTGGTGACTTCTTTATTACTTAAGTTATTTTGATGCTCATGCTTACTTTGGTTCACATAAAATAATGGTTCTAGGTTTGGCATTTGAGAGAAACCCTAGGTGACACTGGGGTGTCACAGGACCGAGGCTTCCCGCATGAATCGGGAAGTCGCAGCGCGATGCTTCGGGGGGTACCCTTGCTTTCGGGAGGCAGAGCTTTCGGCCCGTCGGACCGCGGCATCCTCAAGGAGATTCTTGAGCTCTCCCTGGATACGTCGTCCCTCGGTGGTGGATGGTTCCGACATCACTCGAAGTAGTATTGCTGCTGCAACCAGGTTC